>NC_092770.1:39575098-40882598 GCF_047496795.1 Chiloscyllium punctatum
TTAGATTAGATTAGATTAGATTAGATTACTTAGTGTGGAAACAGGCCCTTCGGCCCAACAAGTCCACACCGCCCCGCCAAAGCGTAACCCACCGATACCACTACATCTACCCCTTACCGAACACTACGGGCAATTTAGCATTGCTGGGTTGTTGTTAATCCAAAGAGCCAGGTAATGTACTAGAGACCTGGGTTCAAATCCTGTCATGATAGATGGTGGAATTTGAATTCAATTTTTAAAAAAACCTGGGATTAAAGAGTTAAGAGGTGACCATGAAACCATTGTCAGTATTCGGAAAAGCTCATCTGGTATAACAATGCTCTTGAAGGAAACATGTTGTCTTTACCTGATCTGGACTACATGTGACTCCAGCCCAACAGCAATGTGATGGACTCTTAAATGCCTTCTGGGGTGAGCAATAGATGCTGACATAGCCAGAGACAGCTAGAGACACCCTCAGCCCATCAACAAATTAAAAGATAAGCTAGTATTATATTCTTAACTGAACGTGATATCAGAAGAGGAGCAGATCTTCTCTTTCCAAATTCCAGCCCCCAACACCAAATGCCCAATGAACTATTCCTGGTCACTCCAAACCCCCACCTCTCCAATTCTGAACAATTCCCCCACCCAAAGGTATGGAAGCACCTGTCAGGCCATAAAATTCCAGGGATGTACAGGTATCAGAACCTATTGATTACAATACTGTTAAGTAATCCTCAGGCTTAAAGAGAGAGTGGAGTGAGAGTTCAAATCCCTTTAAATAAATTAAATTTATTTAATTAACTTAATGTAAGTTAGCATCAATAATTATCACCTCAAAACTACTGGATCATCATCAGAAATCCAACCAGTTCACTAATATCCTTTGGGGAAGTAATATGCTGTCCATATTCAATTTGTCCTCATACAGCTTCAGAGCCACAGCAATGTAGTTGATTCCTAACTACCATTTGAAATGACCTACCTGATACTTTGTCAAAACTGACATAAAAACCCACAATCAGAAGAAAACCAGACTGATTACTCAACATTGATTAGATGTTAAACTCAGACACAACAATGGTACAATCAGCCTATTCAACATTGCAAAATTGTCTAGATACCAGAAGCTTGTGCTAACACGGGAAGAGTTGTCCCACTGGTGATTCAGCGAATGGCTAACAGTCACATTTATAGTCTTAGCTCACAACTGATGTCCCAAACTCCATCAACAGCTCTGAAGGGTCATGCTGGACTCAAAACCTTAACTCTGTACCTCTCTCCACAGATGTTGCCAGATCAGCTGAGGTTTTCCAGCGTTCTCTGTATCTGATCCCCCATCACCACCCCTGGCTATGTGCTATTCCACTGACAGGGTAGAGATGGTGGTACTGTAGTGTCCAGTAAGGAGCGAATGGCCTTGGACTACATATAATTGACTCTAAGCTCATTGTTTAATTTCCAAGGACACCTCCTGTAGTTTATCATTTACCATCTTCCATCAGTTGATGCGCCAATGCTCTTCAAACTGAACACTATTTAGGAGCAGCAATAAGCAAATACACAAAGTACACTGGATGAGGATCTGAATGTCCATGATTCAGACTGGCTTAGTAGTGGCTCAACTGTGCAAGCTGGCCAAGATTTGAAGGACAGATTTGCCATACTTGGCCTGTGGCAGGTATTGAAGGAACCTACAGGAGACAGAAAAGCTAATTCGTCATCAATTTACTGGTTGTAAATGAGTGTATTAAGCTGAGCAACCATAGCATAGTTCTATGAAGTCAAATCCCATCCTACATTGGGAATACTACCCACTGTGAGAAACACAATTGCTGTACTAAATACGATATATTTGAACAGACCTAGCAGCTTAACAGTGGGCAACTACAGGTACAGTGGACCAACATAAACACCAAGAGTGAATTCAACCACATGTAAAATCATGATCTGATATTTATCTCTCATTGTCATAACATCAGATCGGGAGATCGACTCTGTTCAATGGAGTGTACAATAGCACCCGATAGACCAAAAAATGAGGTGCCACAATGTTGAAGTAGCAATATAGATAACATGCATGCTTAACAGCAGAAGCAGCATCACAGACAGCCCCTTATTAAGTTAAAGGAGCTGCAGCTTCCACAAGCAAGGGGAGGGCGGGATTTTCCAGACTTTATGAAGTATCAGCTGAGTTCTCTATTAAGCTACACAGCCGATTGATTGCCGGTCACACGAGACCCAATCCGGATGGACATCGAGGCCTCTCAAGCAAAGTGCCCCCTTATTAATCTCTTATTTTTAGATAAAATGAAAGTCATTATGGACCATTGTAAAAACTCTATTGTATTAAACACAATTAAAGCCTGGAAGATAATGCAGCAAAATGAGGGCAACTCACAAAAAAATCTCCCCTTATACTCCTATAGTGGGAGCATAGGGTTTTCAACCAGGGCTCACAGATGCCACATTTAAATCCTGGAGGTCCAGGGGTATTTCCTGCTTCGAGGATCTGTTCGATGGGGAGGTTATGATGTCTTTTGAACAGCTACACCAGAAATTTGGACTACCTAATGGAGACCTCTTTCGGTACTTCCAAATTCGAGATTACATACAGAAGAAGACTACATTATTAGATTGCTCCTATAAATCAGATAGGGAATGAAGAGTGCTGTGGCCAATGGGTTTATCCTCGGTCAGCACTCTCTATCATTCACTACATAATGAAGTATCAGAAGACATGGAAAGATTGTTTAAAACATGGAATCGGGAATTGGGGTTGGAAATCTCTTCAGAAATGTGGGACGATATCTGGGAAAATGCCAGAAAGATCTCTATTTGTAATAGAACTCAAGCTATTCAATTAAAGATATCCCATAGGACTCATATAGCACCAAAACAATTGGCAAAATTTAGGGCAGGAGCATCTCCAATGTGTCCTAAATGTAAAATAGAGGTCGGCACTCTCTCACACTGCTTATGGACATGTCACAAGATCCACAATTACTAGGTCAGAGTAGCAAATGCTCTGACAGAAATCTTGGGAGCAGAAATTAGGGTGGATCCAGTATCTCTTCTCCTGGGCTTTTCGAGCCTGCCTTCCCTGGTTGTGCACGTGAGGAAATTATTCTCCATTCTCTCCTTTTGTGCAAGAAAAAATATCTTAGTAAACTGGGTAGCTGAGGGCCCTCCAGGACTTTCGAATTGGTATAGGTTGGTCATGGAATGCATTCCCCTTGACTTCCTTACAAATATGGTGCACCAAAAAACTTAATTATTTTATAAAATATGGCAACCCTTTCTGAACTATATAGATACAGATATTTTGGCCATTTTGTCAAGGGCTTTTATCTAGTTGTGGTAATGGTTCTGGCTGGTCCAGGGACCCCCGGGGGAGGAATCCCGTATGAATACGGGTTTTATTATGACTTGATGTTAATTGGTTCTGACAATGTACCTCATTATTTAATTATTATGTTTTTTTTTTCCTTTTGAGTAATGCAAGATATTTTATTATACGTTCTGGTTAGTTATAAGTTAGATTTGTAGTTCGTGAAGTGTTTTTTTTAATCCTTTCTCTTTGTTTGCTAGGGTTTGGCTATTATTTATTTAATATCTAACTGTACATTAATGTTTTTTCTTCAATAAAAATATCTATCAAATAAAAACAGCAGAAACAGCATGCGACAGACTATGCAATAGCACCACTGATGCATGAGACCAAAGATCTGCAGTTCTGCTACATTCTGTAGTGAATAATGGTGGACAAGAAACAAAAATTGTTTATTTAGTTTCCATAGACATACAGCACAGAAACAGACCCTTTGGTCCAACTCGTCCATGCTGACCAGATATCCTAAATAAATCTAATCCCATTTACCAGCATTTCACCCATATCCCTCTAAACCCTTCCTATTCACATACCCATCCAGATGTCTTTTAAATGTCATAATTGTACCAGCCTCCACGACTTCCTGTGGCAGCTCATTCCATACATGCACCACCCTCTGCATGAAAAAGTTGCCCCTTAGGTCTGTTTTAAACCTATGCCCTCTAGATTTTGACTTTTCCCACCCCAAGGAAAACTTCTTGTCTATTTATCCTATCCATGTCCCACAAGATTTTATAAACCTCGGCAGGTCATGTCTCAGCCACCATCTCTCCAGGGAAAACAGCCCCTGCCTGTTCACAATCGCCCTACAGTTCAAACCTTCTAATCCTGAAAACATCCTTGCAATTAGTTTCTGAACCCTTTCAAGTTTCAAACCATCCTTCCTATAGCAGGGAGACCAGAATTACATGCAGTATTCCAATAGTGGCCTCACCAATGTCCTGTACAGCCACAACATGACCTCCCAACTTCTACACTCAATGCACTTATCAATAAAGGCAAGGATACCAAATACCTTCATCACAATCTTATCTATCTGATATTCCACTTTCAAGGAACTATGAAACTGCATTCCAAGGTCTCTTTGTTCAGCAACACTCCCCAGGACCTTACCATTTAAGTGTATAGGTCCTGACCTGATTTGCCTTTCCAAAATGCAGCACTTTACATTTACTTAAATTAAACTCCCTCAGCCCATTGGACCACCTGATCAAGATCCCGTTGTAATCTAAGGCAATCTAATCTTCTTTGCTGTCCACTACACCTCCAATTTTGGCATCACCTGCAAACTTACTAACCATGCACTTCCTATGTTCACATCCAATCATTTATAAAAGTGACAAAAAGCTGTGGACCCAGCACCAATCCATGTGGTGTATCACTGGTCACAAGCCTCCAGTCTGAAGAATAACCCTCCACTGCCACCCTCTGTCTTCTACCTTCGAGCCAGTTCTGTATCCAAATAGCTAGCTCTCCCTCTATTCCATGTGATCTAACCTTGCTAATCAGTCTATCATGTGGCACTTTGTCAAATGCCTTGGAGAACATAGATCACGTCCACCACTCTGCCCTCATCAATCCTCTTTGTTACTTCTTCAAAAACCTCAATCAAGTTTGTGAGACATGATTTCCCACACACAAAGCCATAATCAGTCCTTGCATTTCCAAATAAAATGTAAATCCTGTCCCTCAGGATTCTTTCCAACAACATACCAACTATATAGGCTCACTGGCCTATATAGTTCCCTGGCTTTCCCTTACCACCATTCTTAAATAGTGGCACCATGTTAGCCAAATTCCAGTGTTTCGGCACCTCACCTACAACTATCAATAAATATCTCAGCAAGGGGCCCAGCAATCACTTCTCTAGCTTCCCACAGAGTACTAGGGTATATCTGATCAAGTCCTGAGAATTTATCCACTTGGTGCATTCTAAGACATCCAGCACCTCCCTCCTCTGTAATATGGACATTTTTCAAAAAGTCACTATTTATTTCCCCTGTTCTGTGTCTTTCGTCAACTTCTCCACAGTAAACACCAAGGCAAAATACTTGTTTATTATCTCCCCGATCTCCTGCAATTCCAGAGGAAGCTCTATGAATATCTCCACCCCCAATGCATGCAGAGTCCAGAATTTTGGCACAAAAGACATGGCTGGAGTTATTCCACTTATTTTCTGCCATCTGTACCATTGGCCAGCTGGTTTCAGCCTCCACTTGAGAATTCCACCATCACAAATGGCAGTCTTAGGCCACTTCGATTCATTCCACATGCTATCATCAAGAAGCACTGACAGTACTATCAAACAGCACTTTCTCACTACTCACTGATGCTCATTGTGGGTTCTGCCAGGACCACTTAATCACAATTTGTAATCTTGACTTAAACATGGACATGACCTGAACTGCTGAGCTAAGGTGAGAGCGACTGCATTTAATATCAAGGAGCCCAAATAAAGTTTAGGTCAATTGGAATCAGGACAAAGATTCTAATGACTGGAGTCATGCTTCTAAAAGAAGACAGATGCTCATTATTACTGCATACAATAAATACTAACCTCGCAGCTAAACCCTCATCTCCTAATTGAATTAAAAACTAACTTCTGACCTCATGATGGATGGAAGGTCATTGCTGAAGCAGGTGAGACAGCTGGGCCAAGCTACTACCTTGAGGAACTCCTGTAGTGATATGATTGACCTCCAACAACCATAAGCACCTTTCTTAATGTTTGAAACCATACTTGGTTGAATTCTCTCTCATTGTCACAGTTACTCTCACCTGACCTCTGGAATTCAGCTCTTTGGTCATTGTTTGGTCCAAAGCTTTAAATGAGATCAGGAACTGAATGGTCTTGGCAGAACCCAGACTGAGCTGCAGGGAACTGATTACTCCTTTGCAGGTATGGCTCGGTAACACTGTTGACAACCCCTTCAGGGACAGATGAGGAGGAATTTTTGGTTTCTTAAAAAAAAAGGTAGTGAACCTGTGGAATTCTTAACCTCAAGGCTGGAACATCAAATTGTATTCAAGGCTGAGATAGACAGATTATTAATCACCAAGGGAAACAAGAGTTACATGAAAAAGGCACGAAAGTGGAGTTGAGGATTATCAGATCAGCCCCAATCTCATTGAATGGCAGAGTAGACTTGATGGACTGAATGGCCTACTTCTAGTCCTACATTTTATGATCTTTCATCGCTTTACTGATGATTGAGACTGGAGAGGAATTACCTGGACAATTTTCCCTGTCGTTGGGTAGATTCAAGCACTGTAGCTGTCCTGGAACAGTTTGTTTAGGGCTGCAGCTAGTTCTAGAGTGCAAGTTTGCAGTCCTATTACTGGAATGTTGTCAGGGACCACAGCTTTTGTAATACTGGTGACTTCAGCAGTTTTGTGATATCACATGAAGCAAATCAAATCTGCTGACGGGTGGTGTCTGTGATACTGTGGGCTTCAGGAGAAAGCAGAGGTAAATTATTCACTTAGCACTTTTGGCTGAAAGATGCTGCAAATGCTTAGCCTTGTCTCTGTATTGATTGGCTGGGTACCCCCCACCAATCCTAAGGATGGGAATATTTGTGGAGCATCCACTTCCTTGTAGTTGCATTAACAACTGGAAGTGGCAGGACTGCAGAGGTTGGATCTGGTCCATTAATAGTGGGATGGGTCGGCCATGTCCATCACATGCTGCCTCAGCTATAGGCACACATAAGACCTGGAAGAACTCAGCAGCTTTGGCAGAATATGTGGAGAGAGAAACAGAGTTAACATTGCAATGTGACTTCTTCGAAACCCCAAACCCTCGAGTTCCAAAGAATCATCACTGGACATGAAACATATGGCTAGAGGTTGTAATTTTTACTTTCGATGTTGTAATATCTGGTCTAGAACTGTGACTTGCTATGCCATTTCAGAGATCTGTTAAGATTTAGTCATTGCAATGGGTCTGAAATCAAGCAGACCAGACCAGATAAGGAATGAGAGATTTCCTTCCCAAAAAGGCCAGTTGGGTTTTTAACCACAATGACTTCATGGTCACTATTAGACTGAAATTTATCAGAATCAAATTTCGCCACCAGCCATGTTGGGATTTAGATCCTGCGTTCTAAGAACTATAGCCTGCAGCTCTGGATTACTTGTTCAATACCATTACCACCACCTCCTTTAATGACGATTCACTGATGATTGTCGTGTTCAATACCATTCATGACTCCACTGATATTGAAGGAGTCTGTACCCATACACACCAGGACCTAGATGACATTTAGCTTGGCCACACAAATGGCAGAAAACAACTCCAACAAAAACCATGTAACCACTGCCTCTGGGCATTCAATGACATTATCTTCACTGAATTCTCCACTATCAACATCCTGGGTCATCACTGACCACAAACTGAACTGGACTAACCATATAAACACAGTGCTTTCAAGGGCAAGTCAGAGGATAAGAATTTTACAGCAAGTGATTCCTCTTTTGGCCTCTTAAAACTTTTCCACAAACTGAAAAGCTGAAATCAGAAGTGTGAACTCGACATTTGTACAAATGAGAGTGCAGTGCTAAGAAGACAACATTATCTGGGCAAATAAGCTCACATGATAGTTTAAGGGTTTAAATAGGATGCATTTCACATTCACAACCTTGGGTGCATATTGGCAGCACCCACACCATCTGCAAAATACAGTGTAGCAAATTACCAAGGTTCTTCTGATAGTACCTTAAAAACCTGTGAGTTTTAACTGACTGGAAAGGTATGGCAAGAGGCACATAGCAACACTGTCATCCATAAGTTGCCCACTATCCTGAATTAGTTCATAAACATCAAGGTTAGATCACATGGAATAGGAGAACTGGCTATTTGGATACAGAACTGGAAGGTAGAAGACAGAGGGTGATGGAGGGTTGCTTTTCAAACTGGAAGCCTGTGACCAGTGGAGTGCCACAAGGATGGTGCTGGGTACACTGCTTTTCGTCATTCATTTAAATCATTTGGATGAGGACATAAGAGGTATAGTTAGTAAGTTTGCACATGATATCAAAATTGGAGGTGTAGTGGACACCAAAGAACATTACCTCAGAGTACAACGGGATCTTGACCAGATGGGTGAGGCGCTACGTTTGGAAAGACAAATCAGAGCAGGATGTATACACTTAAATGGTAGGGTCCTTAGAAGTGTTGCTGAACAAAGAATCCTTGGAGTGCAGACTCAGTTCCTTGAAAAAGTGGAATTGCTGTTGGATAGGATAGTGATGCGATATAGGGAGAGGCTGAATAGACTAGGGCTATTTTCCCTGCAGCATCAGAGGGGGTGACCTTACAGAAAGGCATGGATAGGCTAAATGGACAAAGATTTTTTCCCTAGGGTGGGGGAGGCCAAAACTAGAGGGCATAGATTTAGGGTGAGACAGGAAAGATTTAAAAGGGAGCCAAAGGGCAACTTTTTCACGCAGAGGGTGATGTGTATACGGAATGAGATGCCAGAGGAAGTAGTGGAGGCTGGTATAATTACAACATTTAAAAGGCATCTGGATGGGTATATTACTAGGAAGATTTAGAGTGATATGGGTCAAATAGTGGCAAATGGGACTAGATTTATTTAAGATATCTCGTCGGTATGAACAAGTTAGACCAAGGGTTTTGTTTCCGTGCTGTACATCTTCATGACTCTTTTGTAACACTGGGTCAAGATCCTGTAATACTCTAATTAACAGCTCTGTGGGAGAAGGCTGACCAGACTTTTCAGAGTGGTTCCCTGTGACAACACTGCCCCGCCCCCACTTCCTAACTGTAATTAAAGCGAGGTCGATAAATTCTGGCTCAAACCCATGAGTGAGTAGTAATTTAAACTCTCGTAAGCGCATCTGCATCTTGCCACATGGTGGCGCAAGTTTCCAGTAAATAAATGTGCTTCCCTCAGGCACGTTCTACCACCAACCCCTCTGACTACAAAGCAATTTTTAAACAGAAATGTACAACTCGCATCCTCAAAACAAAACTGCAACCTCGGTGATTTGCTCACTGATTTTCTTTTACTGCACTTTTTCTGCGCAATCATGGCAACTGAAAGCATATACTTATACTTCATCTCTCTGCAGCATAATATCCATTCTGTCTTCGGGTTTCCTTAGGTTAAAGACTTAAACTTCCAGATGACAGAGTTATAGAACTTTGTTGGTTATGAAAATGAGTAGCTGATCCCTAAATATCACAAAGATTCCAAGTTAATGTTTTATTCTAGAAAGCCATTGGGAAAAGAATAGAACTGGAACCAATTTTTATACAGTTTTATGCTTATTTAGAATTACACATTTACAAGCATGCATCTCCTAACCAGTGACGACAGTTTTAAGCCTGTATCTATTTATGTGGGGTTCAACTGAATGTCCCAGTTAATCCCTACCACATGGACACAATTAACCATAATGAGTACACATTCAGTACAGTAACAGTCAGTCTCTGGTCTGTGCTGATTCTAGACAGGATAACAGTCTTGAGTAGTGCACTTGTGGCATTTTAACAGTGTCCCTACCTCCTAGGTCAGGAGGCCTGTGTTCAGGTCCACCTACTCCAGAGGATTGGTATTACATGTGTAACAGGCTAATTTAGAAACATCCAAAATGATTTTTGAGAGTTAGAACATAGAACATCACAGCACAGGACAGGCCCTTCGGCCCACAATATTTATGAAATTCAGAGAAACTGTGGTTCTGCAATGTAGTTGTTATCACATTTGCCTTATATCCAATAGATCTTGAGTTCAAAACAGAGAGAAACATTTTGAACATTTTGCGTGAAAGTGACAGTCATCCATTGGTGAGCATAATTGCTTTCCAGTGGTTGAGCCAGGTTTGATTTTCCCCAAGGCTAGTGGTCTGAAACCTGCAGAGGGGTCCACTGGACCTGAAACATTAGTTCGGATTTTATTTCCACAGATGCTGCCAGACCTGCTGAGCTTTTCCAGCAATTTCAGTTTTTGTTTCTGATTTCCAGTATCTACAGTTCTTTTGGTTTTGTCGTGGTCTGAAATCATCTAGTCTTGGGCAAAGCAGACTCGGGCTCGGTTAATATTTGGATTGGAACTAATGGGGAATACCAGGTGCAGTGCGCTTTAGGGTTGTTGTAATGTCAATATCCCTGGCCCACCAGGCCCTGGTTAAAGACCCAGGGGTGTGTCATTGCACACCCAAACTGACTGATTCAGGGAGATGGTGGTGTAGTCATAATTTAACTAGACAAGTAAGCGATAAGCGCAGGCTAATGGACTGGGGACGGGAGTCTGAATTCCATCGTGGTAAATGGTGAAATTTGAATTGAATAGAAAAAAAATCAATTAAGATGTTATTCCAATGGTGATTATTTAATCTCGGTTGTTCTATTCGCTTTCATCTTCAAGTCTCACCTGTTCCAGAAGTGTGTCATTACATGTCTAGTTAATTGAATGTAACAACCACTCATGACCTTAGCATCCTTGTAAGGAAGGGAAGGGAATCTGCAAGGATTTCCTTTTTCAAATTGTTAACCCATGGCCCCTGCTCAAAATTGTGTTCTTTTTCCCCTTCAGTGATCAGGACTAGCTTAACTGTAAAGGTCTAACTGCCTATGGACTATCAGCACTCTATTCTTCCTTGGGCTACACACCCGCAAGTGGTGTTACTGTTTTATTCTATCAACAAAAATGACCAAATACCTTCACATTTCTGTTCGTCAGATTGGTCTTGGCAATTAGTCTCTCCATTACATCTGAAGACAGCATCTATACACTGTCCACTGGCACACTGGAACTGACTGTCTGAACATACTGGACAGTTTTGCTCATCGCTCTGATCATCACACTCAGGATACCCATCACAGCGCCAGGCCAAAGGAATGCAATCAATCTCACCAGTAGCACAAGTGAAGTGATCTGGTGCACACGTTGGGGGCTCTGAAAACAGATAAAATTGATGGCAAGTTTACAGGTTTGAGCGGGGAAAAAACAAGCAACTTCAGCAAAATTCAGCTTTTTTGTTTTAATTGTTAAATGGACCGAGGCCACAATAACTGTCACCGCACATTGCCATAGTTAATTTATTAATATCCACAATTTTAATTTTTTTTTATTCATTTGTGGGACTTGTGCATCTCTGGCTGGCCAGCATTGAAGCCCATCCCTATTTGCCCTTGAAAAGGTGGTGGTGAGCTGCCTTCTTGAATTGCTGCAGCCCACTTGGTGTGGGTTGACCCACAATGCCAGTAGGAAGGGAATTCCAGGATTTTGATCCAATGACTGTGAAGGAACGGCAGTATATTTCCAAGTCAGGGTGGTAAGTGGAGGGGAACTTGCAGGTGGTGGTGTTCCCAAGTACTTGCTGCCCTTGACCTTCTAGATGGAAGTGGTCATGGCTTTGGAAGGTGCTGTCTAAGGATCTTTGGTGAACTTCTGCAGTGTAGATAGTAGACACTGCTGCTGAGTGCCATTGGTGGAGGGATTAAATATTTATAAATGTGATGCCAATTAAGTGGGTTGCTTTGCCCTGGATGGTGTCAAGTTTCTTGAGTGTTGTTGGAGCTGCACCCATCCAGGCAAGTAGGGAATATTCCATCACACTCCTGACTTGTGCCTTGTAGATGGTGGGTAGAGTTTGGAGTGTCAGGAGGTGAGTTACTCACTGCAGTATTCCTAGTCTCTGACCTGCTTTTGTCGTCACTGTGCTTATGTAGTGAGTCCAGTTGAGTTTCTGGTCAATGGTTACCCCAAGGATGTTGACAGTGGGGGATTCAGTGATGGTAATACTGTTGAATGTCAAGGGCTGGTGGTTCAAGTGACTTTTATTGATGATGGTCATTGTCTGGCATTTGTGTGGCACAAATGTTACTTGCCACTTGTTGGCCCAAGCCTGTATATTGTCCAGATCTTCCAAGAAATTTTGAAGTATTTTCAAAGAAATGTATTTCAGCTTGATAGATAGAACTCGAAAACAAAATATGTAATCTCTTGATTTTCAAATATTTTGTAGTTTGAGTTTAGACTTAGTCATTCAAGGGGTGCATATATTGATAAAAGGATAACACTTGGATTGAGAATGAACAGCTTTGCTCTTACCTCCACAGGACAGTTCATCTTGAAGTAATACGAGGTGAACAGGACAGGAACAACGGGTAGTACCATCTCCCTTGACAATACATATATGGGAGCAGCCACCATTATCTTGGGCACAAGGATGTTCAGCTGTAAAAATCAGAGGAACAGTAATTTCAGTGCAGCAAAAACTGAATGAACCAGTCACAAGTTTAAGCAAAGAAAGTGCTGATAATCTCAACCATTAGTTCAGAATCCAAATGCATTTACAATTTTTAAGAACCCCTTCCGCAGCTTTGACAAGTTGTTGTGTGGCTGAACAAGGCTCGAGATGTGGATCACATATTTAAACAGTTAGCAAGAATTTTTCCTGCATCATCCACATTGGTCATGAACAAATGATTTTCTTTTAAAAAAAAACTCTGGTAACATGTAATCACTAGTTGTGGGCGGCACGGTGGCACAGTGGTTAGCACTGCTGCCTCACAGCGCCAGAGACCCGGGTTCAATTCCCGCCTCAGGCGACTGACTGTGTGGAGTTTGCACATTCTCCCCGTGTCTGCGTGGGTTTCCTCCGGGTGCTCCGGTTTCCTCCCACAGTCCAAAGATGTGCAGGTCAGGTGAATTGGCCATGCTAAATTGCCCATAGTGTTAGGTAAGGGGTAAATGTAGGGGTATGGGTGGGTTGCGCTTCGGCGGGGTGGTGTGGACTTGTTGGGCCGAAGGGCCTGTTTCCACACTGAGTAATCTAGTTACATGTTCATGCTGGTTAGGTTTTTCTAATCACAGTTTTTATCAATCAGTACATGCACAGGCATTATACAGATTAAAAAAAAGGTACAAAGTAAAGGAATGGCATACAACACACCCTGAAGGTGTCTGCAATAACAGTGACAAATGAAAATTATGTTTCATTATTAAAAAATCCTGTGCTTTCAAGTGGATACAGAAAGGGACTGGTTTGATAGAGTTGATTTTATCTTTAAACCTATCCGACCTAATACTCTATTTAATAATCACACCTGGGGATGATGGACAGGTTTTACTCTGCTTTGGCCCTCTTTTGTTATGCAAAGAAGTTGTCATACCCATAGCTTTCACTTAACTCAGCAAAGTGGATGCACAATGATATTCATAGAGACAGATTAAAACAGTACAAGTCTATGGAGTAATTACTGCTGCACGTCTGTGGAGTAATTATCTAATCAGGTACGAGGAATTAAAATATTATTTAGTTTTGAACTGCTGTAGTTTACACAACCATAACAAAATGCAGTCAGTACTTTTATTTTGAATTTCTTCCCTTTCAAGATTTCTCAGACTTTTCTGGGTTTTTTTAAACACGTATTAACTATATCTGGTTTCTATATTACCAACATACCAAATTCCTCTAGATCGAGTTCTTTCACGGCATGAATGTCACTCAGTTGTGCTATACGAGCTTGAATCTTAGTACGACTGTTACCATTTGTCTTCTCAATTCTCTCAAGCATCTGCTGTTGCCTGTCAATCCAGTACAAGTGGTTACCAAATATAGTCAGACCTACAGGTTGAAGTATGTTGGCATCTTCCAAAACAATTCGATTTGCACCTAAAAGCAAATTTAAAAGATTTTATAAACGTGATTCAATGTTTTGTACGGTATGAAATTATAAATAGCAGTGATGTACAACAACAGCTGGCTCATATGTCTAACTGGGAAATTAAATTCTGACTAACTACATTAGAAAATCCCAAGTAGTGGTCGAGGTGAATATGATAGGAAAGGTTTAGAGCGTTACGGGCTAAATGCAGACAAATGGGACAAGCCCAGTTTAGAAAACATGGTCAGCATGGACAAGTTGGGCTGATGAGTCTGGGTCAGAGTGTGGAAACAATCTCAATTGCACGATGTACCTCCATGTAGGTTTACTTTTGCATACAAGCGTTGGTAATATAAGAGACAAAAAGCAAAGTATGATTTTTTAAAATTCTGATTAAGCTTTAGATTAGATTAGATTAGATTACTTACAGTGTGGAAACAGGCCCTTCGGCCCAACAAGTCCACACCGCCCCACCGAAGCGTAACCCACCCATACCCCTACATCTACATCTACCCCTTACCTAACACTACGGGCAATTTAGCATGGCCAATTCACCTGACCTGCACATCTTTTGGAGTGTGGGAGGAAACCGGAGCACCCGGAGGAAACCCACGCAGACACGGGGAGAACGTGCAAACTCCACACATTCAGTCGCCTGAGGCGGGAATTGAACCCGGGTCTCTGGCGCTGTGAGGCAGCAGTGCTAACCACTGTGCCACCGTGCCGCCCGTGCCGCTTCTGATCATTTATTCCAATAACCCCTTATGTAAGTTTGTATCCAATTTTGTTTAATAACACTCGCATGTCACACCTTGAAACATTTCACTGAACCAAGGATGCAGTTAAATGCAGATTGCTGTTTGTTGCCTCCTTGGTTACTGACATTGGTAGAGATTTATTAATTAAATACTCATGAAGTATATTACCCCCTACTGTGAGAGTTGTTTTCCATTAGGACTACTGCAAATGGCAAAGATGGGATCACCATAACCATTGAACAATGCATTACATACTATACATTTCCAAAACCTTGCTCACCATACATTTCAAAACTAATTCTATGGACCACTAGTTGCCAACATATCAAAATCCCAAGGTTTCCAACAACATTCCAAATAAATCACATTGGGCTCAAAATGTTAACATGTCCTCTGTGTACAGGTGCTGAGAGACTACTGACTTCCTCTAGAAATGTCAGTATGTATGTTTCCTGTTTTGATTTATATATTCAATAGACAATAAGTACGGGAGTAGGCCATTTGGCCCTTTGACCCAGCACCACCATTCATTACGATCATGGCTGATCATCCACAATCAATATCCTGTTCCTGCCTTATTCCCATAACCCTTGACTCCACTATCGTTAAGAACTCTGTGCATCTTTTTCTTGAAAGTATCCAGAGACTTGGCCTCCACTGCCTTCTGGGGCAGAGCATTCCATATATCCGCCACTCTCTGGATGAAGAACTTTCTCCTCAACTCTGTTCTAAATGGCCTACCCCTTATTTTAAACTGTGTCCTCTGGTTCTGGTCTCACCCATCAGCAAAAACATGTTTCCTGCCTCCAGAGTGTCCAATCCTTCAATATGCTTATACGTCTCAATCAGATCCCCTCTCATCCTTCTAAACTCAACTGTACATAAGCCCAGTCGCTCCAACCTTTCAACATGATAGTCCCACCATTCCAGGAATTGATCTTGTGAACCTACGTTGCACTACCTCAATAGCCAGAGTGTCCTTCCTCAAATTTGGAGTCCAAAACTGCACATAATATTCCAGGTGAGGTCTCATTAGGGCCTGTACAGCTGCAGAAGGACCTCTTTTCTCTTATATTCAATTCCTCTTGTTATAAAGGCCTGCATGCCATTAGCTTTCTTCACTGCCTGCTGCAGCCTCATGCTTGCTTTCATTGACTGATGTACAAGAACATCTAGATCTTGTTGTATTTCCCCTTTATCTAACTTGACTCCATTTAGATAGTAATCTGCATTCCTGTTCTTGCTACCAAAGTGGATAACCCCATATTTATCCACATTAAACTGCATCTGTCATGCATCCCTCCGCTCACCTACCCTGCCCAAGTCACCCTGTATTCTCATAACACCCTCCTCACATTTCACCCTGCCACCCAGCTTTGTTGCATCAGCAAATTTGCTAATATTACTTTTAACACCTTCATCTATATCATTAATGTATATTGTAAACAGCTGCAGTCTCAGCACCGAACCTTGTGGTACCCCACTGGTTACCGCCCACCATCCGAAGGGGACCCGTTTATCACTACCCTTTATTTCCTGTCAGTCAGCCAATTTTCAATCAGGATTTTGCCCCCAATACCATGTGCCCTAACTTTGCTGACCAATCTCCTAAGTGGGAAGAGAAACCAGAAAAGCTGGGGTTTTCCTCAGAGCAGAGAAGGCCAAGAGGGGATCTAATTGAAACGTCCAAAGTTCTGAGGAGGACAGACAAGTCGGATAAGGAAAATCTTCTCCCTTTAGTAGAGGGGTAAATAAGTAGGGGCAGTTTTAAGACAGGGAGCAGGAGATTTAGAGGGGAGTGAGGACTTTTCTACCAGAGGATGCTGGGTATCTGGAACTCACTGCCTGAAAGTTCCTAGCTGAATCACATGAGCGCAGGCAACATCCCAGTGAATCTCTTTCATACTCTGCAGTGCAATCACATCCTTCTTAAAGTGTGAGCTGCATACACTAAATTTTTCGCACATTTCTTATTTCTATGCAAACTGTTTCCACACGTCTCCTGAATGTAGGTTATTCCTCTCTCGTGTTAATATCTTCATTACCTAATGAGAGCAACTCCTCTGTGCAGTTCCTAATTTCCTGTACTTTTCAAGGTTTAGATTCCCAATCCATATTAACCTTCAGACTCAGTAATGGCTACTGGATCACTTATTCATTTCTATTGTGCTCTCAGTTCATCGGTTTCACTTTCAATGGTATGTGCACTCAGGTACAGAACCATTAGTCCTATTCTTTTTACTTTTTTCTGAAAACTCTAGTCTTATTATTGTTCAACTCTTAGATTTGTATTCTATATCCCATCCTGCCATTGCATGGTTAACAGTTCCCATATTAATCCCATATTAATTAGTCTTGAATTAACTCTAATTTACCATGTCTTCCCAAAATAGATCCTCTAACCTCACTCTACTTTTGTGACTATACAGTTGGCAAGACAATATTACATGGTTGTGTTTGTGAGATTCCTGCTGTTTCTGAATATTTGTGATGAATGTTCAATTGTTCAATACCCTAGCAGGGTGCTAGAAGCAGCAACCCAGAAGACAATTAAAAAGGTATTTTGATGAGCACTGAAAACAGCTATGGTAGAAAAATAGGATGAAAATAGATGGATGTTTGGTGACTGAAATGGACATGATGGACTGAAGATCTATCAGACAAAACGAAAGACAAGAAATCACTTGGGGGAGTGGTGCACAGGCCCCTTAACAGTAACAGTAAACGCATAGTAGGGTGGAGCATAAAGGAAGAAATAACGAGAACTTCTCAGACAGGCATAGTAATCATGGGAGATTTTAACCTACACATAGACTGGAGAAATTAGATGGGCAAAAGTAGCCTAGATGAGGAGTTCATAGAATATTTTTAGAGCAATTTCTTGTAACACATTCTGAAGCTGACCAGAGAACAGGCAATACTAAACTTGGTACTGTGTAATGAAATAGAACTAATCACCTCAAGATGAAGCTGCCCCTGCATAGCAGAGGCATAATCACTGACCTTTCCATTTATTTTGAGAAAGAGAGTAGATTCAATATTTCTGTTAACATTTGAATAACAGAAATTGTGAGGTTTGAATGCAGAGCTGGCTAAAGCGAATTGGCAAATTAGCTAAAAGGATGTATTAGTAGTGAAGCAATGGCAGACATTTAAAGGAGATATTTGAAAATACACAGGATAGGTACATTCCAATGAGTGAGTAAAATTCCAATGGACAGACCCACCATCTATGGTTAACTTAAATTAAATTAAAAGAAAAAGCATATAGTTGTGCAAAGACAGGTGAAAAATCAGAAGATTGGACAGAATGTTTAAAAACAAGGAAAGAATGACCAAAAACTAATAAAGATGGAAAGTTAGAGAAAAAGCACTCAAAAATATAAGAACAGATAGTTAGCATTTCTATAAATAACTAATAAAAAGGTGCAAATGGGAAATAATAACAAAAATCAAGGATCAGCAGATGAATTGAACAGATATTCGTACATCAGAGACAAAAACAGAAATGGCTGGAAAAGCTCAGCAGGTCTGGCAACATCTGTGAAGAGAAATCAGAGTTAACGTTTTGGGTCTGGTGACCCTATCTTAGGTGTTCTGAGGAAGTGCCTCTGATTTCTCTGCACACATGCTGCCAGACTTGCTAAGCTTTTCCAACAATGTGTGTTTTGGTTTCTGATTTGCATCGTCTGTAGTTCTTTTGGTTTTAGATACTATGCATCAGTCTGCAATACAGGAGAATGCAGTAAACATTCCAGAAGTAGCAATAAATCAGGAAAATGGAAGGGAGGGTGGAACTCAGGAAAATCACAATCACCAGAGAAGGGTACAGAATAAACGGTCAGATCTGGGACTGGTGAGTGCCCAGGTCTTGATAGACTTCAAACTAGAGTCTTAAAATCAGTGGCTAATGAGATTTTGATGCATTAACTTTTTTTTACAAATTTCCCTTAATTTGGGGATGATGCCAAAATACTGGAAGATAGAGAATGTAACTTCTTTAGTTAAAAGGATGCCAGAACACAGGAAATTTCACATCAGTTAGCTTAACAGTTACCAAAGGGAAAATGTTCAACATTAGTATTAAAATATGTTACAGCAGGGCACTTAGATAACTTCAACATCAGACAGAGTTAGCATGGTTTTGTTAAAGAAAAATCATGTTTGACTAATATGTTTGAGCTTTATGCTGGAGTAACACATGCAGTGGATAAAAGGGAACCAGTAAATGTACTGTATGTAGATTTGGAGTAGCCATGTTGGCATGGTCAAAAGATTAGCTGGCTAACAGGAAGCAGAAAGAAGGCACAAGTCCTTTTTAGTTTAAGAAGATGTAAAAAGTAGCTCTCCACAGGAATCAGTGCTGGGATCTCAACTGTTTACAGTTGATATAAATGACTTGGCTGAAGGGATGGAAGGTATGATTGCCAAATTTGATAATGGCACAAGGACAAGTAGGGAAGTAAGTTGTGAAGACGACACTGGAGGCTATGAATATATAAAAATGGTTAAGTCAGTGGGTAGAGGTGGGTAAATGGAGTGTAATGCAGGAAATTGTGAAGTTGTTCATTTTGACAGGAAGAATAAAAAAAATCTAAATGGTGCAAAATTGTAGACGTCTGTATGCAGAAGGATCTGGGTATGGTTACTATGCAGGTAGAACAATTCATTAGGAAAGCCAACAGAATTTTATCATTTATTGCAAGGAGAATGGAATACAAAAGTGGGGAGGTCATGCTTCAGTCATACAGGACAATGGTGAGACAACATCCAAAATACTGTTCACAGTACTGGTCGCATTATTTAAGGAATATTTGAAAATATTTTAGAGAAGGTTCATCAGACTAACACCTGGAATTAGTCAAGTCTTGAGGGTTGTCTTATGATAAAAGCTTGGGCAGACTAAGTTTGTACCTTTGGAATTAGGATGATTAGGAAGCTACTTGTTTGAAACATACAAGACCCTGTGCTGTCCTGATAGGATGTTTCTTTTTAGGAGAGAAACTAAAATAATGGTTGTCCATTTAAACAGAGAAGAGTTGAAATTATTTATCTTAGAAAAGTTGGTAGAAGCAGAGTTTTGAATATTTTAAGACAGAGATAGATAGATTGTTGTTAAACAAGGAGGTGAAACATTATCGAGAGTAGATGGGAATGTAAATTTGAGGTTACAATCAAATCAGCCACGGTATAATTGAATAGTGATGCATTCTGGAGTGGCTAAATAGCCCAAATTCTGCTCCGATCTAGTATTTTCATGTATTTTTCCATCATTAGATGATTAGTTTGTAAAGACCAGAGATCACATGTCCTTTTCCAGTGTCTGATAAGATCATTAAACTGCTAGGGGAAAAATATTACATTACAAAACAAAATGGAAGTCACCTTTCCAATTGTCAAATACTTCTAATCAATGAAAGTTTGAAATGGTACAATATCCTTTGTGGCACAATGCTGAAATATTTTGCCATGAAACAACAAAAAATAAATCACGTTGCACGAAGAGTTATACAACCAGAAGGCTGGGAACAGAGTCCTGCAATTAGGGAAAAGGTAACTTGCAAACATTTGGGAAGGAGGCAAGAAAAGAAAAAAAAAAGTGTAAAACATATACTGATCATATGGTTCATCATGAAATCAAACTGTTCTGTTCATTCAGAAATAAAAAGACTTAATGTTTACAAGAATAGCATTTCACAGACATTTTTATAAAAGCATTTTTTCCTTCTTTTCCTCATCCTATTTCTTTCCTAGTCTTTTCAAAAAGTTCTTTTTTTCCTTCTACCTGATAAGTCACTGCTTTCTATGCGACGCAGATCAGAGTCAGCCCAGAAGAGTTTGCCAAGCTTGTTGTCGATAGCGAGTGCAACTGGTTTACTTAATCCACTGAGGAAGAGAACTTCACGCTCTGTACCATCCAATGCAGCACGCTCTATTCTTGGTGATCTATCTTGAAGGTTAGTGAAATACATATACCTATAGGTTGAGAGGGGGAAAGCAATTATTTAACATAAACCTCTCAAAGTTATCCCTGACTCCAGCTTTAGTAATATTAATGGCTTTAGGTCAAACATCAAATTTTATAGTTTTACCCCCTCTCTGGATTTACGATGATTGCCCTTGGCCTGTCTTGTTCTCCTCTCAAAACCACACCTATTGGTTTGCCATCCAGTCGTGTTACATTTATTACATTAGTTGCCTCGCAGGTCCAAAAGATGTAACGACTGTAGATATCAATGCTGAGGTCATAAGGCTGCATGTCCAAATTTTGGTTGGGAATTGCACTGGTTACAACAGTAAAGCTCTGCAACAGAAGTAAAAAACCAAAATAATGAAACAATTTTAAAAACTTGACCATTACTGTACAATCGTTTTTGTAGAAGAGCTGGATTATATGACGAACAATTGTCTAGATCTGTATGTTAAGGAACCAAATAAAAGGATATTTTAGATCTAGTATAACGTAACGAAAAAGGGCTAATTAACAATTTTGTTGTAAATAAAATTTTAGGGATGAGTGAGCACATGATAGAATTTTACATAGGTTTCAAAAAGATATAGTTGAATCTGAAGCAAGGATATTAAATTTGAATAAAGGTGAATTACAAAGGCAAAAAGCACCAATTAGCTGAAGTGGATTGGGAAAATACATTAAAATACTGTCAACTGACTCTGTATGGCCATCCCTTTTTGAAAAACTATCACCATTTACAGAACTATCCAATACTTTGAAGTGTAATAACTCAAAAAGATCAATCACTGTGGCTAAGTAAGGGAGTTTAGGATTGTACAAGAGTAGGAGAAAATGCCTGGAAGGTTCACAGTAAAACTGAGGATTGGGAGGCTTTTCAAATACAGTAAAGGAAAACAAGAAAAAATAAGAGAAGATAGAATATGAGTCTGATCTACCAAAAAACAAAAATGGACTAAACAGCTTTGATAGATATGTAAAAAGGAAACATTTACCTCAACTTAATGTGGGCCCATTTCAAGCAGAGTCAGGAGCCACAGATAGGATACAGAGAGATGGTACAGGAGCTAAATACGAGTGGACAGCGAAGAGGTTTACCTCAGATTACAACAAGATCTGGACCAGATGGGCCAATGGGCTGAGACGTGGCAGATAGAGTTTAATTCAGATAAATGCGAGGTGCTGCGACTTACACACTTAATGGTAAGGTCCTAGGGAGTGTTGCTGAACAAAGAGACCTTGGAGTGCAAGTTCATAGCTCCTTGAAAGTGGAGTCACAGGTAGATAGGATAGTGAAGGCGGCGTTTGGTATGCTTTCCTTTATTGGTCAGAGTGTTGAGTACAGGAGTTGGGAGGTCATGTTGCAGCTGTACAGGATATTGGTTAGGCCACTGTTGGAATATTGTGTGCAATTCTGGTCTCCTTCCTATCAGAAACTTGAAAGGGTTCAGAAAAGATTTACAAGGATGTTGCCAGGGTTGGAGGATTTGAGCTATAGGGAGAGGCTGAACAGGCTGGGGCTGTTTTCCCTGGAGCGTCGGAGGCTGAGAGGTGACCTTACAGAATCCCCTGGGGTTGGGGATCCAGAACTCGATGGCATAGGTTTAGGGTGAGAGGGGAAAAGATATAAAAGAGACCTAAGGGGCAACTTTTTCACGCAGAGGGTGGTACGTGTACGGAATGAGCTGCCAGAGGATGTGATGGAGGCTGGTACAATTACAACATTTAAAAGGCATTTGGATGGGTATATGAATAGGAAGGGTTTGGAGGGATATGGGCCGGGTGCTGGCAGGTGGGACTAGATTGGGTTAGGATATCTGGTCGGCATGGACAGGTTGGACCGAAGGGTCTGTTTCCATGCTGTACATCTCTATGACTCTATAACTACTGTGTATCATTGAGGAATAAACAAAAAAAAACCTCCCATAACTAGGAGATTCAAGTGGCTACAGAGAACGAGGAGTGAAAGGAAATTACTATGAATAAGAAGATTGTATTGGAGAAATTAATGGGGCTGGAAGTTAATAAACTCCAAACCCGACGTTCTTCATCCTAGAGTACTGAAGGATGTAGCGACAGAGATAGTCAATGCATTAGGGATTAGCTTCCAAAATTCTATGGATTCTGGATTGATTCCTGCGGATTGGAAAAAAATATCACCCCACTATTTAAGAAGGGACCGAGAGAGAAAACAGGGAACTACAACCTTGTTAGCCTTACATTAATAGTGAGGAAAATGCTAGAATCAATAATAAAACATATGACAAGCATATACTTGAATAACAATTATCTAACTGGCATCGTCAGCGTGGATTTGCGAATGGGAACTTGTGTTTGATGAACTTGGAGTTGTATTGAAGATGTAATTAACAAAACGCTTTGGATGAAGTTCCCCACAGGAATCTGGTTAGAAAAACTGAAATATATGGGAAAGGATGTAATATACTGGCATAGATTAATGACTGGATAACAGATAGAAAACAGAAGTTTGGAACATGTGAGTCATTCGAGTTGGTAGATTGCAGCAGTACAAGGAGGCAGCCCATCTCCGCAAGGGCAACTAAAGATAGACAATAAATGCTGGCCAGCCAGCGACACCCAAGTCCCACATGTGAATAAGCAGCTGAGGCTGATGAGGCACCACAGGGATCAGTACTAGGGCCCCTAACCGAGGTGAGGGCCAAATAGTTCCAAATTTTCAGATGATACAAATCCAAGAAGGAACATGTCTTGTCAGGAAGGTATAAAGTAGCTTCAGGAAAATTTGGACAGGATGCCTGAATGGCCAAAAATACGTCAGATGAATATAATGTGGAAACATAGAGATTATCAACATTGGTTGGAGAAATAGATGAGCAAAGCATTTTTTTTAAATTGGCAAGGGGCTGGGAAGTTTAAGTCTACAAAGGAACCTCACTGTCTTTGTTGGCAAGTCTTTGAAGGCCAACATGCAGATGCAGAAAGCTATTAGGAACACTAATGGAATGTTAATCTTCATCAGAAAAGGATGTGAGTCAATAGTGATGTTTGGCTTCAGTTGTGTAGGAACTTGGTCAGGATATACCAGAAAGACGCTATGCATTTTTTTGTCTCATCTCAAGGAAGATATCATTGCCTTGGAGGATGTTCAACAACGGTGACAGGACTTGTTCCCAGGATGGTGGGCCTTTCTAATGGAGAGATACTGGGCAAACTGGGTCTGTATTCTCCAGTTTCAAAGAATGAGAGTGATTGAAATGAAACTTAAAAATACTGAAAGAATCGATGGGGTAGATGCAGGTAAGAAGTTTCCCTGGTTGACAAGTCTAGCACCAGTGATGCCACCTAAATTTTCCTCATTTCAGACTTATTTTTACTCAGTTGTGAACCATTGGAATCTCTACTAGAGGGCTGTAGCAGCTCAGTCTTGGATTATGGTTAAGGTAGGGAGTTGATATATTTCTGATTTCCAGTATTGCACTGGATTAGAAGAATAAGGTTGGGGATGGGTAAGATGCAGTGAAGTGTAGACCATCCATGGTCATGTTGAATGACAGGGCAGGTGGAATGGCCAACTCATGTCCCTAATTTCTAACATAGTTAAGTTAACTCTATTTAAGATCAAATGTTTGCATTTTGTGCAAAGCCGATCAGGATGTTTAATCATTCTTTTCACCGGTGCTCTGAGCATATACAATGGATTCACAAAACAGATGTGTGCGTGTTCTTGGGGGAATCTATGAGAGAAACATCTATGACATATAATAAAAATATAACTCAGAATTAAACACTTTTCCCTATTGTTTGAAAGGAGGAGAAAAATGTGAATATCAATACATTGTGTGGGATTCAAGGCAAAATTACTTTTGTCTCAAACACCTGTGTTAATACAAACCTGGGTCCCATCCTCCTGTGCTCGCCTAATTACATTTTGACGAGAGTCAATCCAGTACAGATGTTTATCCACGGGATCATAATCAATGGCCCTGACGTTTCTTAGACTGTGAATGGGAAGAATGATGTCTGGGCTCTGTTGTTCATCAATAACCATCCGGTTAATTGCATTCTTTTGACTGAAGAGCAGAAAGGAAGTTGGAGCTGCAAAATGATGACATCGCCTTGTCAATCTGAACTAGCTAAGAACAATCAAACACTTGAACAAATATGGAACTCAGACATATGAAAAATGTCCCCCTTATGAGTAAATCTCTTAAAGGCTTAGTTTTAAAACCAGATTATTTCCAAAAAGCAATGTGCAATTTTGTAATACACCTAGATACAAGAAAGGTTCTTTAACATTCATTGCTTTGTTCACTGTGCATAAATACTACCATTTATAGTAAATACAATTTATAATTGTGCGAAATATTTTAACCTTATGCAAAATAAATGCAATCGGTTCAACAGATGGCAAAAGGCTGATGTCACTTTTAAACTCAGGTTTCCATCTTTTCTTACTTATAGCTCTAGAGGGGCATGTCTTGACAGTGATACTGTGAGTCAGCAATATGTTAAGACAAGAAACTCTGTGATTCCCTCCCTCTCCCTCACTGCTTCAGTGTTCCATTACAGAGTGGCATTTTGTCAACTTTTAAAAATACACGCCTTATAAACAAACTGCCAAATAAGGTACTAAAATATTTCTTACGGCTACAAGTTTTGTTGTCCACGTTCAAGTAGTAGTGAGCAGGGCAGCCACAAACATAGCCAACGGTTGGCATAGCCAAACACAAATGAGAACAATGTCCATTGCTTGAAGCACACTCATTCCAACCACCTTGCCTTGAAGAATGAAATACCAGTATGTCCATAACATAATCTAAGTGGCCTTGAATAATGGTGCGATTCTGGCCACTCGTTTTATTGGCTCGTTCAATACTGCGGCGGCTCCAATCTGTCCAGTAAATGTAGTCTTGATACTGCGTTAAACCAAATGGATGAGGCAAATCATCTGCAATAACTTCACGGTCGAGACCTACAAAACAACCAGTTAATATTCCATTAGGAAATTCATTTGGGTCAAACATTTCAAAGTGTAACTGCTCATAAGATGTTATCAATTAAACCAAACCACAGGTACACCTATAGTAGCTGTGTGTTACCCAAAACTTAAAGATTTTTCTTGAAAACCCTCTTCAATATTACCATGAAAAATGCAGAACAAAATCAAAAAGAAACAAAAGAAAATCAACACATACCTCCAAATTTAAGTACAGTTACAAACTTACCCAACATATTGGAGGATTCAATTAGACTTGTATCTAAGTCTGTCCAATAAAGCCGTCGCTCTGCATAGTCAATAGTTAGTCCATTTGCTCGTCCAACATTTGGTACCAAAGTGATACGCCCTGTTCCATCCATGGCAGCCCTATCTATCTTTGGCTTGCCACCCCATTCGGTCCAATACATGAACCTAAGATAATACATACAAATTAATGGTGCAGTTATAAACATAGTCAGTCAAAACATTTTACAATAATTAACGACAACAGAAAAGATTGGCTTTACATTGTAAAATGATGCTATGACTCAATGGTGATCCTATCTGTTGCTACATTGCTGGAAGAAAACTCCGCTTTCTTCTGCCAAGGAAAAAGCAAGAAAATTATTTGGAAAACTAAGGAATGGCAACTGAGTCACCGCTTGCCCACTCTTGTATGGATACCATCAGCCAGGTAACGTTATTGGAGCTGGTCACCAGTATGTTCCGGAACTATGAGAAAATTAGCCCAAAGAATATCCAGAACTTACTGTTACTTACTGTCCCTTACATCTATGATTCTTAAGCTGGAGACTGCGAAATCTTGCAAATTTGAGGAGACTTCTCAGACAGCAATGAGAAATAAGGCAAAAGTGGGTCGTGAGCAAGGCTGGTCTTTGAGGTAGATGACAAACTCAGGGCACAGAAGTCAGGGCTTGGAACTTATCTTGCCATGACGTAACAATGCAGGGCTACCCAACACTGAAGACCAAAACTTTTTGGTTCAAGACCCTGAGTAAAGTAATATTCTTAATTGAATAGGTATCCATTTTCCTAAAAAATATCCTTTACATGGAGAATTTTTCCATTAAAAGTAGTACAATGCAGGCATGGGTTCCTTGATTACTAATTCATTTGGGAAGACTATCTTGAACCAGAAAAACTTTAGAATCACTGCATTACACGGTAACTTTGCACATAACCTGATGTCACAGCAGCAATGTGTAGAAACTGTGCTGTATTTTTTACTAGTGTGTGTTACTAAAGGAATCAAATATTGTAGTGGCTTTATAAAGTTAATCTTTTCACCTAAAGTAGTTGATGATTCATTTCCAAATAGTAAACTAATGCCAAAGTTATTGCTCCAGATAAAAACACTTTGGGAAATGTGGGATTAACTGATCAACTATTAAGAGAAGAATTTTGGTCATTTTCACAAAGCTCAGTTTTAGATGAAAGCCAGTATGCATTTTTAGTAACTCACCCTTCAGCAGGATCCAGTGCCAAAGCTCTGGGGCTGTCTAGGTCTTTCCACACCAGTACTTGTCTGTGCTGTCCATCCAGTCTTGCAACTTCAATTCGATTGGTTCCAGTATCAGCCCAGTACAAGTTCTTCCCCAGCCAATCTACTGCCATCCCTTCAGGGTAATCAAGCCCAAACTCTACAACATGCTCCAGAGAACTGCCATTCATGAAAGCCCTGCTAATGGTCTGTCAAGTAAAATAGAGAAGTACTACATAATGGCTTAAACATAGTCAGGGTCTGAAACTAATCAGGTTACTTATCTTTGCTACGTGTGCCTTGACATTTATAGTTGTTAATAACAGTCATATCAAAAACTACTTTGAACTGAAAACAAATGCTGACTTTTAAAAACACCTATTTGTATGGACTAAGGAATTTAAGAAATGTAACAAGCAAATAGTATCGGCCTCTAGTTTTCCTATCTTCAGGATAATTTATTTTCAGGCTTAACTGGTTATCCAGCAAAGCTTTGAGATATGCTAAAGTAATTTGCGCTCACATTATAATCAGTAGTATGGCAAGTTTCACAATCCACTAACTTGTAAAACTGTATTTTTACGAAAAATGTATTTTTAAGTAGTAATCCAAACTATTCCAAATAAATTGCTGGGTCCATGGTCTTTAATGTTCCCATTTCTCATGAAGAAGAATTGTTGCATTATATTGTAAATAAACTTAAATTTAATAAAGATCGTTTTCCTTTCCCTCACCAACCCAACTAAAGTAATAACTTTTTTTAAAACAATTATAAAATGTTCAAGTATATTTTCCAGAATCATGATTTTCTTTCTCTACATGATAGAAGTACAGGTTATTTTTATACTGAAGCTGCAATTACTATTCGAGCAGCATCCTGCGGGAGCCTATTAGCCCTGGCAGCTCAGAGACACACAGATACCAGAAAATCAGCAGTAGCAGCAGCAAGGCTTTATATACCTTCAGGCTAATATCCGTCCAGTAAATCCGGTTGTCAGTCACATCGAAATCCAGAGCAGAAGCTTCCTTTACCCCAGTCAGTGGAATAGCCACATTGTTATTGTTTGTTTCGAGTGAAATCCTTCTGATGTCTGCTCTCCGAGAGAAAAGGAGGAAAGCTTCGGGTACTATGCAGGTTTTCATATCCCTGATGAGCTCCAAACCTATTGGACAGGCACAACGCACACCCTGAGGTCTGTACAAGCACAGGTGACTGCATCCACCATTATCTTCTGCACATGGGTTGGTACCTGAAAAATATTAAAAATAACCTAGTTGACCTGCAAAAGTGATGATGATTCAGTTACAATAAAAGGAGAGACTTCTAATAAATATTCAGCAATAATAAATTTCAAATCAGTATTGTTGCTATTTACTGAAATAAATAACTGTGTTTTTTTTTAATTCAGGAAAACCAAATTAATACAGTGTATTTTTCACAACTACCTAAGTTTTATCCGACAAAATGCAATTTATGGAAACTTTTATCATAGCAAGTCCAACAATAACTAATGCATTTACTTTTCAAGCCATGGTTTGGATTAAAATGGGATTTTCTTTGAAAATTGCACCTTGGATCAACATTCAGGTTTCGAACAAGTAACCAGTTTTCCTTACTTTTCATTACCTCCCTCAAGTTCCCAAACATTCTCCAAAGGCACAAGATTGGCCTGTTCATGGAACTTTTTACTGATAACTTAATGCTTCTTGATAGCAACAAGAATTTTATTCAATTTCTCATTTCCTGCTCAGAAATACAAGAATTGACAGAATCCTCTCCTTTTTTAAAAAAGGTTGGCATCTGATGTTTTTACTTACCCAATATCTGATGAACATTTGTGGCCTTTAAGCCCATCAAATCAGGCAGCTGGTCAATGATTATCTCTCGTTCAGCAGATCTTTTGTCAACACGTTCAATGCTACGGCGCTGCCAGTCTGTCCAGTAAACATAATTGCCCAACAAAGTAAAACCAAAGATGTGTGGTAGTTTATCCTCAACAAGGACCCGTCTACCAGTGCCATCACAGTTCATTACCTGTTTTGTAAGAAGAGAGAAAATCTACATTCAATAATACTGTATTTAACTGTAAGGAAAACAAGGTTTCAGCTAAGTCTTTAAATCACATTTGCCGAGTGTTGTAAATTTTGTTCTTCCTTGTATCCATCTGGTTCCAGAATAACATTAACGAGTAATCTAAATATGACAGGAAAAATTGAGTGTTTCCTCTACACTGGCTGAAGAATGCTTGAGAACTTATCAACTATGTTTAAAGAATAATGTATTAGATAGTTAAACAAAATCTCAAGGGTAGTAATCATGGTAATTTCCACCGATAGCTGTTGGACAGTTTAAAAAGAGATGAAAATTAGGAAATTAATCTCCATAAGGCTTAAACAAGAGGGCTGGGTTCATGATTTAGGGGCACAGATATAACATTTTGCATCAGTTTTACAGGTCAATGGTGGAAATTAGAACGGAAGGATATGGAATCATTACAATAGACAATGATGCAAAAAGATTCAGTTTTAAAAATAACCAGGACTCAAGGCCCTGGCAATGAGCACCTTAGGCTATATAAAGAAATCAGAAAAGATTGAGACATGTGTTGTATCACGTAATGTTTGACGATACATAGTCAACACAGCTCTCTTGTTAAGGAAGAATGGGAGGCAAAATTTGTTAACTATTAATTAGTTAATATAATCTCAATTGCTAGTAATTTTAGAATTCATAATCACATATCAATCAATAAGCAGTAATAAAAGTCCAAACTGGATTCATTAAAAGTCTGGTCAAGTACAGTAAATTGGAATTTTCTTTTGAAGATGTGACTAATTGGATAGATAAAGAGAACGCAGCACATATTGGTGTGTTTGGATTTTCAGAAGGTGATTATTACAAAGTGCCAGGAGAGAAGTTAGGCATAAGTTTCACAATTTAGGATTGTGATTTTTTTTTCAGAAAAAGCCTTGAATAGTTTCAACAAGTACTCTCAGCAAAAAAACTCCAAGTGCTAGCTTTTTGGGACAACACCACACTGAGTTCTGGGACATGGACAGAAAGGAATTATTTGAGGAGCAGGAAAGGCAATTGTTTATGCACCGATTCCAAACAAGAGAGAGTTAAAAATGCTTGGCTTTTCTGGAAGACACCTTGCATCCTGCTGAATTCAAAACTTTTCAATCTATTAGTTTTAAAGCAAGACTTTGGAAAGATCAGGACAAGACAGCTGCAAGGTTTGAGCGAAGATGTAATTTTATGAGTGTCCAAAGTGGGTTCATATATACTACTCTTTAATTTGTAATGTACAATTTTCTCATTATACCCTTTTGTTCTGTACATTTTACTGACTGACAGATGAAGCCATGTACAATTAAACTAAACACTGACCTGAAAGATTAAATCTGCTTCTATCCACAGATGCTGCTAGACCTTTTATAGATATAGGGCATTGAGAATAAATACGATAAAGATGAAATCAACTCTCGATAGCTTAAGAGACCAATCTCAATTGTTCACAACTATACATAGTTCTGCTTAGGCAGTCCCTAGGAATCAAGGATAACTTGCTTCCAGTCATAATAGATTGGATTCATTGGCCATCTTAGAGCAAATGTGTGAACTACAAACTCTGCCACATGTGGGGCAGGTGCTATCTGATAGTTTGGAGAAATAAAATGTTTGAAAGTTTGTGTGGTGTTGTGTCTCTGATGCCTGAACTCTACTTCTGTGTGCTCCTAAAGTCTCTCAATATATTTGGTACCTTCCCAATGTTCATTCCAACAAACATCAACTGCCACCCTCTGTTGGGCTCTCAGTAAGATGGGCAATCAGGTGCTTAACCACTGGATCATCTCAAGGAACCATGCACGATGTCAGGGTGTGTGTGCAGTTGGATTTGTCATGCTGTTTCTACCTGCTATTTGTTCTTCATGTCACAAGTTTTATATCATACACTAATACCTTCCAGAGTGCTTTTCTCGAGTATAACAAATCTGTCTAGTAGTACAGTTTAAGAAGAAAAAACATCAAAGAAACAAAAGATTGCTGGACAACAAGGAAAGACAGATTTAAAATTTATGGACATTGATCCAACTGGAAACGGTGTAGCCAACAGGCCACCAATAAGTCCACTTTATTTACTCACTACATAAAGATACAGAAATTCAGGATTTAGAAAACAGTGAACTTTTGGAATACGTAGTCATGTTAGCAGAATGTGGAGCCATAATTTCATAAAATATAATGCAAGACTGTACATTCAGAGAATGGACAATAGAAAAAAAATGAGGAAAAGGAATGGACACTTAAAGATGACACTGAAAAGCAAAGCACATCTGTTAGAAAATTGATAGTATTGATAAATAAAGGCAACAATTGCAGTTAAACAGTTAGTTAATGCTAATAGTTAAGTTACAATTGTAATAATGAATTTAAATGAAATATTGTACTTTAACAGAGCCTAACCAGTGTGCAACCTTGGGTACCCAATTATAGAAACTGTATGAAAGCTGCTACTGTCTACGCAATGTAAAGTTGCTGGAGGTGAGAATCTACAGATACGATAAGAGAACCATTTCCAGTGGCATGGAGAAAGCAAGGAGACCTAAAAGAGGGTTTCCAAGTTGTGGAAGATTTTGATGAAATCAGTCAGTGAATAAAATATATCTTACTGACCATGTAAAAAGTTAAGAGAATAAGGTATAGATTACTGAAGTGTATTTACACACAACCGTTGAACCTTCGTATGCTTTAATTGGCTAAAGCAGGGGCCATTGAAATCAATGATAGTTTCATGGTTAACATTACAAGACTAGCTTTCATTTCCAGACTGCAGCTACCATTTGAATTCACACCCCCAGAAAATTAGCCTGGACCTCTGATTATTGGCCAAATGCAATTGCCAACCACTCTACTGTCTCCCCGGCTACTTTGTCCTGTATACGCTAAGAATGAGGTCAAGACAAAGTTGTCAGAGTTCAGTTCAACATGATACTGGATTGGCAATCTCTCAATGAACACTACAGCAACAGTAATAATTTAGTGGAACCAGTTAAAATGTCAGTTAGTTTAACTCGTACCAGTTGGCAATTACACACTTAGTGCAGTATCCAATTGGAATTAAGTGGAAGCAGTTGTGTTGACAACCAACCAACCTCCCTCCTCTCTCCCAGAGTCCTCACTTAACATTGTAGCTCCATTCCTGAAAAGAGCAATTTTTTCAAATGAAATATAATTAAGCAAACCACATTTTCCAATTAAATCCAATGTAAAACCTGTAGTTCAGTTTTGCAGGTCATTTCACGAGAATAGAATGTCAAAATATTGCATCCTGTAAGTTGAAATAGCTTACATTGCTGAATTCCTACATTTGAAATTAAGTAACTTCTGAAATAAATTTTAAAAATAGTCGCTGCTTCTACTTACCATCAAGTCACTACTTCTCCTGAGCCCTGACGCTCATCCCAAACTAACATCCCAGTCACCACCTCCCTCTCCTGAACCTGGTAAAGAACAGTGTCAATGAGGAGGAACCTTTCCAGCCTCAGCAAGAAAGGAAGGATCGGCAGTGATCAAGAGGGTCACAAAGCAAGAAAGGCTATTTAAAACTGTTGCAGATTGGGTTATCAAAGACCTGGCATGAAATGATGTTACAATAGAAGTTAAACAGCTGAGGGCAAATTTAGAACCTACTACGAACTGATATTAAACTGGTGACTAAAACCAGGGCAATTAAAAATAGGGGTTAGGATAAAGCCATAAGATGGATGCATTATATTTGTTTATACAGTACTCAAATTTGAATAGCTGAGAAGAAAGCGTGTATGCTACTGGATTCCATTAGTTTCAACAGTATGTACCCCCACCTGAGTGCATGTTAAAAAGTTCCAAAGTTATACTCAAGAGTTGGCACCCTTGTTATTTGTGGTTCCCTTTCATACATGAATCACGACATCACAGAATTGTCACAATGCAGAAGAGCATCATCTGACTCACTGTACCTGCACTGGCACTCAGAATGAGCAATTCCCTTAATGCCAATCATCTGCCTTTCCCTGTAACCTTGCACATTTTCCTTTTCAGATAACAGTCTAATGCCCTTCTGAATGTTTCAATTGAAACTGCTTCTGCAACAGCCTCACAGTATTTCCATTCCCAGCCATTCATCGATTGAAGAAGTTTCTCACATCGCTTTCAACTGCTGCCAATCCGTTTAAAATCTATGCCCTCTAGTTTACAATCCTTTCTCCAGCAAGAACAGATTTTTCCCAACTTACTTATCTGGACCCCTTTTGTTCTTGGATACCTCTACAAAATCATTCACTCAGCCTTCTTTTCTTGAAGACGAATAGTCCTAACTTCTGCAATCTATTTTCAGAGCTAAAGTTCTTCATCCCTGAAAGAATTCTTGTGAATCTTTTCTACATTTGCTCTTTTCTCGTGAATCTTTTCTACATTCACATCGTTCTTAAAGTACAGTGCCTAGAACTAGCAAATACTTCAATTGAGGCTGAACTTCTATTCTGTACAAGTTCAACATAACCACCTTTCCTCTTGCACTGTATGTTCCTATTAATAAAGCCTCAATAAGTACATAAGTTAGCTTGCTGAGCTGGCAGGTTTGTTTTCAGATGTTTCATCACCATGACTAGGTAACATCATCAGTGAGAGTCTCTAGTGAAGGGAAGGTAGAATGGCATTATGGTAGCCCACAAATCTACCAACACACTTAAACAGTGACTAATAAACCTAAAGGATCCATTAGATACTACCAGAAGAACTAACGTAATTTACAAAATACTGTAAAAAAAAATCACATCATCAAACAAGCAGGAAACTTGCCACCAGGATACATGAACACCAACTGACCACCAAAAGACATGACCAACATTCAGAGTTTCCATACACCGAGACAAAGGAGGACACCTTTGTCCCACTTTGACTGGAACAACACACACATCCTAGGACAGGTGAAACAATGACATGCACGGGAATTCTTCGAGATCTGGCATTCTAATCAGAACTCTATCAATAAATACATCGACTTAGATTCCATCTACCTTCCCTTGATAAAATGAACCAGAAATGACATCACCCACCTTAAGAAACCAAGACCTATAAATAGAGAGGCGGGACATACCACCAGTGCTTCACCGGAGATTCTCACTGATGTTACCAAGTCATGGTGATGAAACGTCTGAAAACAAACCTTCTCGCTCAGCGAGCTACAAATCTTCTCAAAAATTGATAAAGCCTCAATCTTGTAAGCTTTATTCACCAGAGGTTCTGTCACCTTCAAATGACTCATGCACATGTATACCAAGTGCCTCTGATCCTGCATCCCTTTTCAGAACCTCATCCTATTTTAATTTTATCTTGTCCCTCTATACTCTCCCTACCGAAGACACATTATTTCACATTTCTCTACACTGACCTTCATTTAGCACCTGCCTGTCCATTCTATCAACTTGTCTCTGCCCTTTTGAAGCTCTACACAATCCTCCTCATAGTTTAATGATGTTTCCAAATCTCAGATCATCTACAAACTTTGAAATTATGACTGTATATCAGGAAAAGCAAGACTCCAACACCGAAGTCTGAAGCAGATTATAAACCTTCCTCCAGCCCGCAAAACAGCCATTAACCATAATCTAGAGCAAAGATTACGGCAGATGTTGGAATCTGTACTGAAAACAATAAACGCTGGAGATCACAGCAGGTTAGACAGCATCCATGGAGAGACAGTAAGCTAACATTTTTAGTTTAGATAACTAGAACTCTGACGGAGTGTCATCTAGACTCAAAACATTAGCTTGTTCTGTCTCCATGGACGCTGTCTAACCTGCTTTGACCTCCAGCATTTGCTGCTTTCACCCATTAACCATTACTCTCTGCCTGTCACTTTGCCGATTTCATTACTGCCCTTTTCATCCCATGAGCTGTAGCTTTGCTCAAAAACCTACTGCATGGTACTGTATCAAATGCCTTCTGGGAGTTTATGTACACCACAACAACAGCACTGCACTCGACAGCCCTCTGTTACCTCAAAAAAATATTCTAACAAATTAATTAAGCATGCTTTCCTATTGAGCAACCTATTCTACATTCCTTAATTAACCTGCATTTGTCTATGCAGCTATTCATTTTGTCCTATTGATTTTAAATTTTATGAAACCCTATGCTGCTTCCTTTTAGATCAAGTAATTTGCTCTCAGCCTGAAATCCTTTACTATTATAGGCTACCAACCGACTGCTCACTACATCTTCTCTCCTGGTGCCTCAGCCTTATCATGCTGTACCGTGGGGAGGCATAAACTGCCACATCTCACTGTATCAGACATGTGTACTCCTGTATCTCTGTAAGAAACACATGCTGTTGAAAATTACTCAACAAATACTTACTGAGTCAAGGTTAAAAATCACAACACCAGGTTATAGTCCAACAGGTTTATTTGGAAGCACTAGCTTTCAGGGTGCCGTTCCTTCATCAGTTGGTTCTCGGATAAAGAAGCAGCACTTTGAAAGCTAGTGATTCCAAATAAACCTGTTGGACTATAACCTGATGTGTGATTTTAAACTCTGTACACCCCGGTCCAACAACAGCACCTCCAAATCATTACGGAATCAAGTGATACTTGTTTTCTTAAAACAAGGTAAAACAAAGTGAAGACTTGGACTCTTACAGCAAAACCCTTATTAATGATCAATTCTCCAATTTAACAGGTAGAAATGTTGGCAAAGTATCATATAAAAGATTTATATTATGAACCAATACTAAAATAATTTCAAAATTAGGCCTTTATTTCACCTTAAAACCATACTCAATTCAAAACTAGTTGATGGGATTAGTTTTGATATATCAATAAATGTAGATTCAACTCAGATTTTTTGCATAATCAGTTTTTACTCCATAGATTATAAGAAATTAGGTGGCAAGAGAAGCAAGTCATAAGACATGCCATAGATAGGGAATATTCTCCCACAGTGTATTTGAACATTGTCTATGATCAAATTTACACTTCAATCCAAATCACGTTTAGGTCAAAATATTCAAATGCATTTTTCCAATTTGTATTTTCTAATTAGATATGATCAATGCTTGTAGGCTACTGCATGTTAGCTCCTAGCAATTAATAACTTTTGGTTAATGAGATGATTTGCAAAGAGATATTATTTATAATTATTTCATTTATAAAGATGCTAAACACAAAAGGACAATTCTGATCAACCTGTAATAATAATTTACCTGATTCAAATGAGTGACATTTCATTTGTAAAGATGGCAAAATGCACAAAGTAGTCCACACCAAGTTTTGTTTCATATAATTAATGTACTATCAGGGTTTAATAATCATTTACTGTGCATAATGACAACCACTGAGATTTCAGTGCTTTCGGAAATTTTCAAACATTTTCATGATTATATTTGCTCCAGACACTGAATCAAATTAATCCAATATTAAAAAAAACTGATAATTCATTTTGGAATTTACAACAGTGCTATTTTAGTGGAGGTGCTTAAGAAATACAAAGCTGTTTCCATTGAGTGTTGCAACAAAAAAGAGCTGGCCCACTGAAAACAGAATTAACAGAAGATTGACATTTATCTTCCCAAAAACAGACTTACAACCATGTCGGCTCTCATAATTTTTAAAGATCCCAACCATCCAAAACTCCCTTTCCTGCACAAAGCATACTATCATGTAGATTTCACAATCTGAGGCCATCAAAAACTTCAACCACAGCATGAATATTGTCTACAACAGCAAACTATACCACAATCACTACTAGACACACTTCAGCAACACTCCAACATAATCCAGACAAAACAAACATACTGCCTGTACTGGTAGCAATTGATGTGCTCGAACCTTAGCAAGAATCTGGCAACAATTTTGATGCCTTATTTTACACATACAAATCACTAAAATAAGGAATTCAAGCAGGAACAATATAAAATGTAATCATGCAACTGCACTTTTCTCAAGAAACAAGAACAAAGATAAATTTAAATCTCCAAAGAAAATAGTGATCTGACTAAGGATTGAACTGAATAACCAACAAAGCAGGAATCCATCTATCTGACCTTAAATTATAAACTTAACTTCTGGTTACTTTAGTTAAATTTACTTACAAAACACATAATCAACATTTATGTTGTGCACATATGTGGAACAACGGTGCTATAATAAAAAAATTAAAATAAAGTCGTTAGACACAACAATACTAATTATACCAGGAAAAATAAACCACTGCAATCCTTTTTATTAAGCAGAGATGTCTATCTAGATGAGCCACATATCACCACACAGAAAAAATGGATCAAACGGTTACTGTGCATTACTGCTCATGATCTGGTCAATATTTAATGGACAGCCAAAAAGAAAACAGCATGAGTATGAATCAGTAGTGCTGAAAAGAAAAAGGCAAAATTGGAGTGAAGACAAAAGAAAAATGACAAATAATGTCAATTAGAGGTACAAAACAGACTCTACCATAATCTAATTTTAGGATATGACAGATTTTGGGTGCGGAGAGTGGTGCAATGATGGGTTACTGAGTGTAAAAAGCCAGATTCTTGAGCTACCTAGTCTTTAGCTGAAATAGTCTCATGGTAATGCCTAGTAAGGTGATGGCAGAATGGTTATGTCACTGGATCATCCAAATTAAATGTTCTGGGCACATGGGTTCAGGTCCCATCAAAACAGATGGTGAAAATTCAATTCAACAAAGAGGCAGCTTAATGGCAACCATGTAACCACTGTTGATTGTCATTAAAAAGTTACTCTTCGTTACAGAAGGAAACTTATCATCCAATTCTGAAAGAGTCACCAATCTGCTTTCTCCCCACAGATGCCACCAGACATGTTGAGTTTTCCCAGTAGTTTGTTTTTATTTCAGATCTCCAGCATCCGAAGCTCTTTGTTTTGATGTAAATCTGCCATCAATATCTACTATCCTGTGACTGCAGATCCACAATAATGTCATTGATTCTTAACTGCTCTTTGGACAGTTCAGAACAATTGACATCCACACACCATGAATGAACAGAAAGAATGCCAAAAAAAAAACAAGGAACTCAGTGCTTCTGAAATCCATCAAATTTCCATCAGGGTTCCAAATCCTACCAGCAAAATAAAATGAAGACTCATCTCATCTCAGTGGAGATTAAAAATGTTGACACGAAAAAAAAATCAAAATGTTTTTGAAATTTACAATTTACTAGGTTTTGTTTTGTTGAAAGACCTGTCTATCTTCCTTCCCACCTATCTGCTCCACCCTCCCTTCTGACCTATCACCATCACCTCCCCACCTGCATCTACCCATCACCTTCCCAAGCTCCAACCAGACCCTCTTATTTATCTTGCATCCTCCTTCCCAACCCCCTACATTCTTGAAGGACTTATGCCAGAAACATCGATTCTCCTGCTCCTCAGATGCTACCTAACCTGCTCTGCTTTTCCAGCACTTTTCGACTCCAATCCCCAGCATTTGCAATCCTCACTTTCTCCAACTAAACAAGACATCCAAGTTCAGAGATCTAAATAGATTCTGACCAGAGACAGCAGGATGAAGACAATAAAGGTAAAACAAAGTCAAAATGGTAAAACGTTACGGTTTCGGAGGAATGGGTAAAAAATAGCATACTGGAGGGCATGCCACAGTAAGGCGTTAAATGGTTTAACGATCTGTTATGAATTCTAATCTGAAGGGGCAAAGGAAACGAAATGTTGTAGGTGCTGATGCATAACAAGAATTGCAAACTTCGAAGTTATGAAGGGTAATACAAGATGGATTTGAAAATGAAAACAGATTCTGAACTAACTATATTGGGTCGCTTGCCGTAGCCTTCAATGGCATTTGTGGGGTATATCAAAGGAATGCAACGTTGCTATCTTTAAATTGGGTGGTTTCATGATATGGGATTTGAAACAGCTTAGGGTCAAAAACAGCACTGAAGATATGTGCTCAAGCTTAGTTTAAGCAGGTTTTGGAGGATAAAGAGAGAGGGGGTTTAAGTATGCAATCTTAGAGGATGTCAAGCAAATGGGTTTTGGCGGTTGAATATCAAGTGCCACAACCAACTCCACCACAACTAGCTATTGGACAATACTTGATAATTGGCAATGATACTCGTTGTTATTAATATATAATGAAAGGTGATCAGGTACCTATAAATGTGCTGACCAGCACTGCAATCTGAAGTACCTCTGCTCCCCCCAAGCACAAAATAAAAATAAATTAAAATTAAAATTTGGGATACTCAGTGTCTAGAATTAGAGAGCAGCATTTGATAACAGGGAGTGAGAATTTTAAAATCAAGTTGATGATTAACCAGGAGTCAAAAAGGGTCAATGAGTGTAAGGATGATGGGTGGCGTGGATTGAGAGAGAGTTAAGAGTTATAGAGGGCAGAAGGGTGGTGGATAATCACAAGGGTAACTAGAAGGTATTGAAACAATCTGTGTAATGCCTGAATCCAGTTATAATCATCCATCTCATGATCCAATCAATGCAATCACAAAGAAGTTCACTAACCAAATAAGCCACTGAGAACTCGGAATGGATTTCCAACATAAGAACAATAACAGACATTAAATACAGTATTTATCACAAAGTGCAAGCAATGCCAAAAATACCACAGGTAAGGATGCATAATGATAATCTCACAATAGTTCAAAAATATAGATGCAGCACAAACATGCAATTCAAAACAAAATCAACATGAATTGTCAAATGCACCATTTCTTCTTCCATTATGCTAATTTTGATTAAAATAAATAGACTGCTTTTTATGCACATTTCCCCTTTCCCCAAAAGTTTTAAATCTCTAAAATAATTCATAAAGAACAATAAGTCTCAACACAAAATTATGAAGCTGACATATTAGCATATATAGGCATCAGCCATAGTTCAGGTGCATGAGATTGTCTCCACCATCAACTAGCAGTGAGTTGTAGAACAAAGACTAATTGCAAAGCCTGAGGAAAACTTGTATACCTCAACTTCTCAGCTCACCACATTAATAACAAATGCAGAAATCTTGAACCACAGGAGACAGCATCAAACTTTGATAACTTACGCACACTGCACCATCGTACTACAGTGGCAACACTCATTTCCAAGCCTGTTGCAGCCTGCAAGTCTGGTATGTATAAAAATCATACATCAATTAACAGTTGTGATATAATAGAACCACAACCCTAGCATTTATCTTGTAGAATTGGAATGCAAACATCTTGGTACTGATACAAGACATTATGCCACGCCTGCGTCATTTTGACAAAATATCTTGTGCTTACTGGGATACTACCTACAGCGGTCATAAAATTTTGACTCAGAAAATGTGGGTGAGTCTTCCTTCCAAAAGGAGTTAAAAACAATTCTGAAACCAAGAGTGAAGTACTGACAACAAGGGTTAGAAAACAGAAAAGGCAGTCAAGGTTTTCACTATCTTCTTACCAGAAGCACTTGCTGAAAATGAAGGCGAGAACTGATTAAACTGTGATACGGCCCAGGTTAAAACAGTTTGCTTCTCATTCATTATTTATGGTGGAAAATGAAGTCACTCAGAAGCGGTGGCTATTCAAAACAGATATGGATCTGAACCCAATTCAAATCAGGGTCTCCAGAATAAAGTGGAGAGAAAGACAAAAAAAACACCTTAAGAAAGGATTCTTAAACAATAAGTAGGTACTCTCTGACCTGTTGATCAATTACAAAAACATCTCATCAACTCAGAGCAGATTTATGACATTTCCTGAAATTTTTACATGTGTAGTGTTTTAATAAATATAAGATGTAAAGCTTTTGAATGCTAGAATTGGTTACAGAGATAACCACAGCTTGGATTCTGTCTTGTAGCTCTTGTTCATTCTAAGTCTAAAACCATTGTTGAAAAGATCTCTCTCACTCCACCTCCACCACCGCCCTATAACCCCTCTGGGAATTTGGTCATCTTAAAAATATGTCAAATCTAGTTACACACTGCTGACACACAATATCGAACAGCCCTTCAACTGCCTGAGCTGTAAACCTCCTCCCCAAATCAATTTGTATTCAACTCAGTGTTCACTAAAGTCAAGGTTACAACCTTTGAATCTTCTCTGCTTGACTAAATGGAGGCCTTGTGTTTCATTATTCCCCACAGTAGGCAGTGCAAGCTGCCACTCACCGATAGAATTTTACCCAGTCTAGACAGCTAAAAACAAGCTTCTTTTTAGCTGGACTTTGTTGTCTGTCATCAGAGGAAAAGGCTGCCTCAATTTGAGGATTAGGATGTAAAATGAAGCATTCTCCGGATACTGGTTTTTGGTTCCCATCTAATACAAATGATTCAACAACAAGCAAGGGGGAAAAAAAAATCTTCTGTTTCTCTCTGACTTTATGCACAGTTCTTTATTAGGCAAATTACTGTGTGAACCTACTCAGAACCTCGCTAAATACAAAGAGGCTGCAACCTCAGACTACACAAATGGCTTTGTTTTACTGGAAGAAATTCAACTATACAATACTGGCAAATGTCGACCAGACCTCTTAGTAAACTGATGATTCAAAATGGATGATAGTTTCAAATCACAACTAAAGGCAAAAGATAACAAAATTTTAAGCCATTCCCTTCTCATTCTGCTTGTATATTTCTCAGAAGAAGCATGAAACCGAAAATATGTTTGTGCTCCGCAGGTAGGACGCAAGTAGAAACTACACAACAGCAGCAGAGAATTAACACAGGGATTAAAGCTGTACAATTACAATCTCGCCCCAGGTTACCACAACTTAATCATTTAGCTAAGAGTCACAAGCTCACTTCCTAAATACAGAATTTTCACCTAAACCTGAACACCAGTTAAAAAAAATGCTCAAGACATTAGAGATTATCTGACAGAGGTTCAATCCTTCAGCAAATATAAATGGTTTCCATGATCTTTAGTTGCTAAAACTGCTCCAGTCAACTTATTCTCTCATTCCCATACAGTACTTCTATCAAGGCCATTACTTCCTAGGCTCCAGGAAGCCATATTAGAGTAACATAAAACAAAAACCTGCCATAACTGATTTACACACAGATTCTCTCCTTGGGTAAAAATCACAACACCAGGTTATAGTCCAACAGGTTTGATTGGAAGCACTAGCTTTCAGAGCGCCAGACTATAACCTGGTGTTGTGTGATTTTTAACTTTGTACACCCAGTCCATCATCGGCATCTCCAAATCATCTCTCCTTAGGCACCTCAACCGCTGCTTTTGGTGTTAAAATGTTTCAGTACAAAAAGTAAAATCAAGCCAAGTATCTCAATGCAAGTTTCCTGCTCAAGAGTACAAGTGATTCTTAAATACTCTATGCAAATAAGTTTATGGTATAAAATGTTCAAAATGCAACAATGTAGCACTGCTTTACGCAATACTGACGTGCTCCACTAGGAGCATGTAAATTAACACTCACTAAATGCTTACATTTCACTTTTACAGCACTGAAAATCTGATTAAAACCCTCTTAAAATAACTGAGAGTGTAACTTCCTTCTACATCTGTTTTACAGCATCCCTCTCTCTTCATATTTCATCCTTTGTAGGAGAAAGGATGGCTAAATAACCTGCCAACGCCAGTTGAAGTTAGAGGTTAGGGAGATGGATCAGTGAATCTAGGTTGGAACTGCCAAGTTCCAATCTGCACTAACCAATGGTTTCTTTTTGTTTACAAAGCTGCAGACAATGCACTGGCTAAATCAACGAATTGTACCACTAGGTTGCCTTATTTAAAAGAATTTCAAACATTTAAGCTAAATTTTTAAAAAGCACATAATACTGGTCATTTCCTCTAAATTGCATGAAGCAGAAACCTACTACTCAACATTAATATGAAAAACAATCATGGCCTTCAAAAATACTTCCAAGGTATAACATTTCCCCTGATTGGGCACAGTCCAGAAATCTGTTCAATTCTGCACTTATTTTTCTAATAATTACATCCAATGGAAAATGTTGCATATTCTAATTTAGTTTCAAAGCAACCTAACTACATGTTATTAAAATTAACTTGAATGTTCAAAGTTTTAACTTTACGCATGTATAATACTAGAGACTGAAAGTATTATCTTTATACTTTACAGGAAGCACATGCAAGTTGTGTTTGAAAGAACACTGGAGAGATTTCACTTATTTCAGTTTCAAGTATTTAAAGTATTGCTAATGAAAAACACGTTTAAATATATTTAGATTCAGAAAGCTGAATCTTTCATGCTAGACTAAAGATGTCAGTAGCTGCAATTGTATCGTAGTTTACCAGCAGCAACGAACTGTGAATAATGACAAACCCGACTTCCAAGTTGCAGGCTGCTTTGCCCACTGTACACTGCCAGATAAACTCAGGACAAAAGCATCCTGCTGCACCTCCCGCTGATCTCCATTAACCCCTGCTGCTGCTTATTATCTCCTCAGGGCCCCTGTACTACAGCAGCTATGCCAAAGCCATGCTTCTTAATGAATCTGTCTCTGTTGATGTAACACACTGCATCTGCACACCATCCACAGAATTGGTTACTATGCAATCAAAAGGTCAACTATAGGGGAACCTACATTCACAGGAAGTGTATTTTTAAAAATATTGAGGCCAGCTTGCAGTTGCTCTGCCTTTAAATGTCTGATGATTTCCATTCAACAAAAATCTTAACACAATTTGTACAGAGTTCTTAAAGCTACACTATGTTATTCGCACAATAGGTGCATTAAATTTTTCTTTTTTAAAGAGACTGCCATCTGCAACATAATTTTTTTGTGTTGCTCTCACAGGCTGTTTACAGAATGGCAAAATGGAGACTTGCTTCTAACAATAATAACTGGGCTGAGATTAAGTGTTTTAGCACAGAAAGGAAATAGGAAGGTAGGGAGACAAGAAATTCCTACAGATCTCAATGGTGGTGCAGACTTGGCCATGATAAAAGCTCTGCTTGTGTATAAAATGAAGCTTCGTCAAATGGGGAGAGCATTTTGTTTTGAAAATATTTTAAACTATGTGGGGAAAAGGATAGGGAAATTAATTTCAGGTCAACTATCATGGCCCTATCAATGAAGAGTAATATCAACAATGTGGTGACTAAATCACAATAACAATACAGCAAGATGGCAGAAGAAAATTGAATTATCTACACACAGTTTGTCTGAACCTTATCCATAGTAAAACACTGGAATTGCAACAAGGTTTTGGAGAGAAACAAACTTAAAAAATATGAGTTTTCAAAAGGCTTTGTGTTTCCTTTATAAATGCTTGTGCATGAGTAACAGGAATATGCAGCACAAAACTAACATCAAACAAGACTGGTTAAATAAGTAGGAATTGAGTAAAAGGATGTGAACACATAAGGAAAGCAACCAAGTAGGATCATATACATATCGCAAATTTTTAACTCAGCATCTTACCCACCAAGCAAGCTTGACTGAGTGAAGCAATGTTCCAGATGTACACTAAAACCCATTTCTCTCCCCTCCAAATATCATAATAATCCTTCACAAGGACTGGGTATAATTGTTGGTTCCTTAGACACAAAATTGGTCCATCAAGCTGATGATTCCAGGTATATTGTTTCAAACTAAAGGTAATCAGTGACAATGCTTTTAACAATTGGTGCACTGCCAGGAAGATTTTGTTTCACCAATTGCATAAAACTCGTCAACAGGCACTCTGTTGGGATTATATTCAAAAGTAACAGATAAGGTTTCAAAAATTAAACAATGCTGAGTTTCTTTTCTATTCACCAAAAAGCAGAACATTCGTTTCCCAACAGGGACACAGGTAGCATATAAAAGAAGAAACGTTTTAACCATTTTGAATTCCTAATCATACACATTCCTTGCTATCACTATGTGCACAGTAAAGTTTCTGGTTGTCTGTGAATACATCTGTCAAGTTAAAGTAGACACTTGAGGACACTGGCTTATCTTGATCATATCAAAGTGTAAAAAACACCACATTCTCACGATAACAGACTTATGAAATTTCCTTGAGCAAAAGACTGTGGACTACTATTTGGGCATGAAGACATCTAATGTGGACCAACTTATTTTCTAAAGTATTTACTAAAGTGGGACAGCACGGTGGCTCAGTGGTTAGCACTGCAGCCTCTCAGCACCAGGGACCCAGGTTCAATTCCAGCCTCGGGTGACTGTGCAAACTCCATGCAGACATTCTCCCTGCGTCTGCGTGGGTTTCCTCTGGGTGCTCCTGTTTCCTTCCACAGTCCAAAGATGTGCATGGACTGGCCATGCTAAGTTGCCCATCGTGTTAGGTGCGTTAATCAGAGGGCAATGGGTCTGGGTGGGTTACTCTTCAGAGGGTTGCTGTGGACTTGTTGGGCCGAATGGCCTGTTTCCACACTGGAAGGATCAAATCTATACAGAGAAGAACTTATTTGAGTATCATACTAAATCAGAGAACTGTGTGGCACAAGTGGATTGATTGACCTCCTCCTGTATTGTAACCATTCTATGATTCTATAACTTTTGAGATGCATAACTGCTATTTTTGTTTTTATTTCATTAAATTCACTACGCCATCTATAAATGCAATTTCATCACGCATTTGGAACTACTTGTATTATTGCAACTGTCATCTTCCATTGTTTGTGAACATTAGAATACCACCACAAACGCAAAATGTGTGTTGGTTTGCTAAGATAATAATGCTCAATAAAAGAAGTTTAATTAAATAATTTAAATAGCTTTTTAATTTATTTGGAGGAGTTGGTTATGAAGTAGGAATATGTCAACAGTTAATTTTTTAAAAATTCCTTCAGACAGAAACCAAATAATTTTTTTTTGCTCATTATTATTTGAGCAGGATACCTTTCCCAGAAGCCAGTAAAATAAGATACATAGAATCCTTACAGTGTGGAAATAGGCCCTTTGTCCCAACAAGTTACACTGACCCTCCAAAGAGTAAACCACGCAGACCTATTGCCCCTATCCTCTTATCCTATATTTACCCCTGACTAATGCGCCTAACGTAGACATTCCTGAACACTATGGGCAATTTAGCATGGCCAATTCACCTAACCTGCACATCTTTGGATTGTGGAAGGAAACTGAAGCGCCCAGTGGGAACCCACGCAGAGATGGGGAAAACGTGCAGACTCCACAAATACACAGTTGCCCAAGGCTAGAATCGAACCCGGGTCCATTGCGTTGTGAGGCAGCAGTGATCTGAGCCATTGTGCCACCCCAGATATAGAGAGTATATCTGGTTGGGACATATGTGGATCAGAACTAAGACAAAACCTAAAATAGTATTATTCTCCAAAGAGTCTGCACCAGTCATAAGAAAACAAATTGAATATCTTAAAACAATTTAATCTACAGTTCAACGGTGAAAACTGACATGCATGAAAATAAACAAAAAAAAGTCCTTAAAAAAATTCATTTCGAACATTTAAATCAAACATGTGTACAAGAGTTTATAAAGTGCACAAAAATGATGGCAGTTAATATTCTAATGCACATTACATACAAACCTCTATCTTATCAGTTTTTGCATCTCCCCAGTACATTTTTCTTTCTTTGTAATCCAGGGCTAGACCATTTGGCCAGCCCAGTGAAGTGTTAACAAGAATAACTCTGTCTGATCCATCTAAAGTGGCACGTTCTATCTTTGGAATCTCTCCCCAGTCTGTCCAGTACATGTACCTGTTTGGAGGAAACAAAGACAAATGTGGCAGTGGCTACTTACTTTTTATGACAAAAAACAAGCAAAATACTAACTAGCGTTGCTAATCACCTTGGATTTTAAAAGGGGAGAGGATACAAAATATTATAGGACATTTGCTCCAAAGTACATTCTAACTCATCTATATTATAGTGACAAGTAAGAACAGGGCTATAACTGAAAGCCCATGCAGTCAAATAATGACATTTCTATTTGTCCAGTCAGCGATGGTACATAAACATCTACAGCACACAGCATCATTAAGTTTTCAAAGATTCCTTACAATTTAAAATAAAGTGTTCGAGTTTTCTCCCCTTTCTATGAAGAAGAGCTTCCAAATTCAAGAACACAGGTGAATTTAATGCAAAGGTTCACCAATCAGACCTCAGCAAACAAAAAAACTTCACCCCAAAATATGCAAGAAATATTAAATGAACTCTTACCCAGACATTGGATCAAGCACAATTGCTCTTGGCTCATCCAGATCCTCAGAAATTAGAATCTTGCGCATTGTCCCATTCAGTCTCGTTACTTCAATACGGTCTGTGCCAGTATCAGTCCAATAAAGGTTCCTTGCTACCCAATCCACAGCAATGCCATCAGGGTGGTTAATTTGGGAGGTTACAACAAACTGACTTCCTGAGCCATCCAGATAAGCACGCCTGATAGCACGTACTTCATCATCAGTCCAGTATATATACCCTTCAACCGGATCATAATCTATAGCAATTGCATGGCGGATATCATCCAGCTGTAAGATGACATCTGTAAAATCAGGAGTGTCTAAAGATATCCGCCTTAAGTCAGTTCGTCGAGCCAACAGCAATAATTCAGAAGCACCTTAAAAAAATTTTTTTAAAAAACATACATAAGTTTACAACTGGCATCACTTTGTATCCTATTGACTGTCTTGCAAAATAACTGTTCAATTCAAGATTAACCTGAACAGAAATTTCACGGTATTTATTCAGAGCAAGGGCAAAAAAAACACACTTACCAAACAGGACGACAAGAAAGACTCAGACAGAAACAGACTTAAAAATGCACTACAATATAATTCTCTCTTGACAAGCAGTTGATTTCACTTGCTAATAAAATCTTTTAGGTATAAAGAGCTAACCTACTTCTGGTGAAGCAATTTGGTTTGTACAGCTGTGCGTGACCAATGGGGTACCACCATTCAGCTTCAGATACTTTACTCTCAGCCTTGGAGCAGTTTTATTGCTTTGATTGATGACAAATGCAGCTTTGTTGCTGGGAAGCTATGGCTAAAAAGCCTGTTAGATGCATACAAGTCATGACTCTATGGACTATCAATATGACAAAATAACTTATTTCAGTTATTGTGTCCTATGGCATTAGAAGGAGCAAGAGAAAGTATGTGTACTCTTGCTCAATGCCATATAGTTTTACTATATTTTAATTGTTTTTAAACATGGCTGGATATTTGAGCTGTTTTCTTTTAAGAAGGTCTGTTTAAAAAGTAAATATTAGGTTTAAAGTCTAGGGTATATAAAATTTGAGAGCAAAACAGGAATAGATGTACATGCTGCACATTTCATAGTCACAATATCTTGTAAAGCAACTTTTACTTTATAGGAAAATACTCAAAGTTTTATTGACAAATGAAACTGTTCAAAAATGTTACGTTTGACAAAAAACACATACTCCTGATAATGCTACCTCGGCAATTTGTGTCTTTATGCTGATTAATGAATTCTCCATTACAGACACAATTTGGCATCATTACCACTATAATCCTTGTTCCTGGGAAAATGCCAATTGGTGGTGTCATTATTGCAAGCTGTGCAGATTGGATATGGGCTTTATTGAGGGATAATTCAGCAGCAGCAGTTAGTGAGGAGTCCGACTGGCCTACAATAGGACAGGGTAATGTTAACAACATATAAGCAGTGAATCAATTAAAACTGTAAACAATTAAGGACCACTTTTTTTGTCTGCAAATCTCTATGGCTATGAGAATAAGGAATATCCATGTGATTCGACTAGTACACATATTCCACCTTTTGTAGTCTGTATTGAGCTTTTTCCAGGTCAATCCAGTTAAATGGGACACCTTTCTATATTCTTCATCTCAATGGCAATAGGAAATTTGGATGTATCCCCAGCCACCATTTTAGGATATATTCCCGTTTTTAACAATACACAGTGTTTTACAGCATAGAATATATCTATGGCAGCGGCTTTCCTTTTGTATCAAGCAGACATTTGAAAAATCAGGGCTGCCCTCACATGTTCATCGCCTAGCAACAAGAATCAGTCTCCCTACAAAAATCTCTTTCTTTATGGCAGTGTTTTTATTACACAAATTGTAGTGCGGATGAAAAAAAAAATTTCTGTTTTGCATATCTACAAAACTTCTTCCACTGCTGTAAGTTTCCATTTATCAGGTTTCATGCTGTATGCAGGCATTCACTGTTGGAATGTAAATAGCATGGTCTAGTCGTATCAATGGCTCATGTCAGTCTCTATTAGAAACATCTCAACCAGGCGGCCAATGCGTGCACCACGCATGACAAAACATGCACTCTCATTTAATTTAAGACAGAGGGAAAAAGAAAACAGTGAAGGTACAGATGAATAAAGAATTGTTCTTATACAAGTCACAGGGCCACAGAACAAAAGGTACCTTCTCCTTGCAATGGACAGAATACATGGAAGAATGGCCTAGTTATAAATCCTGACTATTCACAACTGCAAGTTTCCATAGTTGCTGTTATTTGCCTAGGGGCAGCTCACCTTGTCTTCTATTGCAAAGATCAATCAATGCTAAGTGGTGTCCTAAAACAAAGGTTACCATTTTACACATTCAAGTCAGCAAAACATATTTTTGGGACACAACTGATTCAGCATTCAAATAATGAGATAAATAAGATTACTACTTACAGAGGAGGGCAAGGTGACTTTCATTAACTTTATCTGAACATGCTTTTTTTTTTAAAAAAATTGTTCAGAATATCTATCTTGGAGGAGATGCTGTATAAACTCCAACCTATTACAGACACTGCACCCACCCAGATTTAATACCAGAAAGAAAGTATAAAAACATCAGAGTTAGGCCACTGTTAGGGACAATGGGATCTAGAACGAGTGAGGATACAGATCTCACATTCAACATTCCAGACCAAATATCCACACCTCTGGACCAGGAGGCCCTGGTTCAAGTACCACCGTCCCTGGAAGTGTGTCATAACACATCTGAACTGGCTGATTTAAATTTCAAGAGTAGGGCTCTTGTAGTGGAGTGGCGATCAGTTTGCCACACATGCAAAAGGTCCTCCGTATAGGTCTGGGCAAAAGCAGCAGTATTATTTTAGTATCAACATAGGAGGGTAAAGTATATTGTTAAGGACTCAGAGATGGTGTCCCTCCTTCTGAGCCAGAAAATCCAGGTTCAAGTCCCACTTCGGCTGGAGATATGCCTGAACAGGTTGATCAAAATGACTATAGCTTGAGGGATGATGTGGTACAGTGGTCCTTTCCCCACCTGAAGGCCTGTGTTCCAGACCCACTTGTTGCAGAGCGGTGCTGCAGCTGAACAGGTTAATTTTTTTAAAAAGAGCAGGGCTCTTCCTCAGTGGAAAGCTGGCTTCTGGACAAGGTAAGGGTCTTGGAATGGAAACATGGAAACTGGTGTGGGTGTTAAACAACAGACTCAAGATAAAACCTTTGCAAATCTCTGGAAGTCTTTTTCTGCATAATTCAACACATGGATATCAGTCAGTTAATCATGGGGTTCCACCAACATACTCACTAATTTTCATCCTTCCACATGGACCTCAGTGGTCCATGGCAGTAACGTCTGGAAACAGCAGGCAATACTGCAAATGGCATTGACATGCCAACTGCCCAACTTCAGAACAGTTGCGTAGTCATACGGTTCAGAGGGAACTGGTTGTCGCTTCAATATTACATAAGAACTAGGAGTAGGAGTAGACAATTCAGCCCCTTGTGCCTGCTCCACCATTTGATACAATCATGGCTGATCTCATCTCGGCTTCAACCTCACTTTCCTGCCCATTCTCCACAGCTCTTCAACCAATAATTAAAAATCCGTCTCTCCTCCTCAGATTTATTCAACGTCCCCAGCATCCCCAATACTCTGGGGTTGCAAATTTCACCCTTTGGAGAGAAAAGTAATATCTCCTGATCCAAGTTGTAAATCTGTTACCTCTTATCCTAAAACTACGGTCTTTTGTTTCAGATTGCCCCGTATGAGGAAACATCCTTTCTAAGTTTACATTTAGTTAAAACTCACTGAAATAATCTCAGCATTTTTACAATCACGACAAACCCTGTTGCCCTAACACTTGAGCATTGTGCCACAAAGTATAACAAACAATACTTTGGACTCCCAAGTCACAGTGAGGTACAGCATGAAATAAACACTGCCTGTGTGATATAGGATACCTATTTCCAGGAGATAGAGTATCTTCAAGTTCACGTGAACAAATAATCCACTAGAGATCACAGGGACCTCATAGGAAGCACATGCTTATATAAAAGACTGCAAGGTAAGTAATTAAATTAGACATTTAACTTCATATCTGGTAAATGCATACCATCTTTACACATTGTTCCATCTTCTAGTAGCTGGACACCAGTTGGACAGGCACACTGAAAGAATGGTTTGATTGGAGACATCAGGCACAAGTGGGAACAACCACCATTATTGCTGCCACATGGGTTTGTAGCTGTTTGAGTAACAAAATTTGTAAATATTAACACAGTAAACTCAACTTCCAATTTTGGCCAACACAGATTTTAATACTTTATATCAATAATTAGTTGTACATCAGATGTTGTTATATTTTAAACATTTTCACATGACAAGATGCATTACTGTACAGAATTAACAATTTAAATATATGTTGGCAAATAGTTTGATAGGAACAGAGTTTTAAAATTAAAAATATCAAGACGTCAAATGCATTGTTTTAAACTAGTTTACAACATGTTGCTGAAAAACAGTTTAAACACTCATGGTAATACATTTTAAGTGCAAAACGTAGCAAGCAATCTTAGCCCATCATCATTGACACCACTACTTTCAACCAAATCATAAATGAACAGTGGTCAAAAAGCAAAACTGGTGGTTGAAGTAGCATAAAATCAATATCTGGAGAAACTAAATGGCAACATTCAAATATATATTAAAACTGACACATAATAAACAACAGGTACTATCACCTTTTACTGACTCTCTTTCCCACAGCTCATTGCATTATTTTCTTCCCTGTCCTTTTGGCTCAGCTATGCAAAGGTGGGCTGTGCTAGAAAAGCAGGCATTTCCCAACCATTTGATGCTTACAACTTGCAAAATAAACAAAAACTTTAGCTGGTTCCCAATCACTAGACAAAAGTAACCACCTTCCGCTTTTAACCCTCTCCATCTCCTATTTTAGTGGTGCAAAGACAGAAATTTGCACATTCCACTTCATGCCCCAAAGTTCAGGAATGCTGACTTGTTTCTGGTTCAAGGACTTTCAGAGATTTCTTTCCTTATTTTTCATTTATCTCCTCCCTGGGTCATGCATAGTTATCATCTGCTTTCTGCAAACCATCAAAGTCTATTTAAACAAGTTCCCTGGAAACATTCTAGGAAAGCAGCTTGCAACTAATTTTCCCCAAGGGTCCTGCCCAAAATATCAACTCTCCCACTCCTCTGATGCTGCTTGACCTGCTGTGCTTTTTCCAGCTCCAGATTTTATCGGCTCCCTTTTCTACTGTCTCTTGAACACCTCCCACGTGATTCAAACCTGTGACTATTCCATTAGCAGCAATACAAGCTGACACTCCCAGACATTGCACTATCAGAAGACCTGTGGAGTGACAGAGATCTGCGATGGTGCAGGAGGGGTGGATAGTGGAGGGTCAGGGATTTGTGTTGATGGGGTAGGGTGTGAGCTCTGTACAATGATTGTACCCCATCCACCCCAAGAGACTAGGCTATATTAGACCTATTATGATGCAATGAAATAGGATTATTTATGGATCTCTTAGTGAAGGCACCGCTAGATAGCAGCAATCAAAACATGACTGAATTTTACAATCAGGTTGAGGAAGAGAGGAGTGTGTCTGAGACTATTTTTTTAAAACATTAAGTAAGTGGAGTTCTGATGGTTTGAAAACAGAGCTCACTGAAATAAGTTAAATTATATTAAAGAACTTGGTCAACAGAGATGTAGTGCCAGAGTCATACAACCTGGAAACCCTTTCACTCCAACTTGTCCATGCCGAACAAGTTTCCCAAACTAAACTAGCCCCATTTGCCTGCATTTGGCCTATTTCCCTCTAAACCTTTCCAATTCATGTACTTGTCCAAAAAAGTATCTTTCAAATCTTTCTTCTCTCACTTAAAACTATGCCCTCCAGTTTTAAACTGCCCTACCTGAGGGAAAATGCCTTTGTTATTTACCTTACCTATGCCCCTCATGATTTTATAAACCTCTATAAAACAGGTCACCTCTCAACTTCCTACACTCCAGTGAAAAATTTCCAAACCTATCCTTCTAACTCAAACCCTCCAGTCCCAGTAACATCTTAGTAAATCTTTTCTTCACCCTGTTCAATGTAATAATATCCTTCCTATACCAAACTGATCACAACTGTACACAGTACTCTATCAGTAGCCTTACCAGCATCTGGTACATCCGCAACATGACGACCCAACTCCTAAACTCAATGGTCTGAACAATGAAGGCAAGAGCGCCAAATGCTTTCTTTGTCACCCTGTCTACCTGTGACCCAACTTTCAATCTTCAGGTGGCTCAGGAAATTCAGCATGTCCATAAGGACCTTCACCAACTTTTACAGATGCACCACAGAAAGCATAATGTCTGGGCACATAACAGTCTAGTACGGCAACTGCTCTGCCCAGAACCGTAAGAAATTATAGAAAGTTGTGACCGTCACGAAGCAAACTCCCATCCATGGTCTCCATTTAGAGTTCATTGCCGTGGAAGGGCTGCCACCAAGGACCCATTCCATCCTGGCAATGCTCTCCTATAAACTCTTGCGTCAGGCAGAAAATAGAGAAGCTTAAACACATGCACCAGCAGATTCAAGAACAGCTTCTTCCCTGCCATGATTAGACTGATGAACAGTCTTTCTAACTTCAAATAACATTGATCATGTTAACGTTGTTCTTTCCTCGCACAAGTCCTGTGCAGGGTAACCTGTGTGGCTCACTGTCCAAGCATTTTTTTTAACCATATGATCTGCAGGTCCTTGCTTACTCTGATCTGTCTGCACTGCTTGCAAATAAAGCTTTTCATTGTACTTAGTTCATTGATTTGATTTATTGTCACATGTACCTATGTACCAGAATCCCTAGGTCTCTGTTCAAATAAATATAGAATAAAAAACTTCTGTTTCAGAATGTTCAAGGGACAGACCTGCTACCCATGGTTTACTAGAAAATTAAAGATAGCATGCTATTAAAAGAAAAAGCATATATTTGTGCAAAGACAGCAGAAAGTTGTAAGATTGGGGTGCATATAAAACAAAGAATGACCAAGAAATAAAGAGGGAAAAATATCAGTATAAGAGAAAGTTAGACAGAATAAAGTGAACATTGGTCTTATATAGAAAGTGACACTTGAAACTTGTAATGAAAAATAAGGAAATAGCAGATATATTGAAAAGGTATTTTGCAGTGCTCTTCACCTCACTGGATACATCAAATACATAAACATCCCAGAAACAGGGATATTTGAGGAAATGGAAGGGATGGAGGAACTCAAAAACAAAGTCACAATTGTTGGAATGTGATCTGAACTAAATGATTGGAGACATGGTCCCTGACAAGTTATTAAAAGAAGTGACTCGTGAAACATTTGGTAGATTATTTAAATTTCCAAAAATTCCTTCATTTGGAGATGGTCCTGCTGCACAGTATGTGGTGAATACAACTCATTTATTCAAAAATGGAGACAGAAAGCAGGAAACTATAGGTTCCTTAACATCTGTAACAGGGAAAGTATTAGAAGTTAATATTTAAGTAGTTACAGCAGGACACTTAGATAACTTCAAGACCATGAGACAGCCACATTTGCATCATCGATAGACTGGGTCATTAAGGTGGCATTCAGCATGCTTGCCTTCATTGCTGAGACCTTTGAATATTGGAGTTGGGATGCCATGTTGTGGTTCTACAAGACATTTGTGAGGCCTCCTCTGGAGTACTGTGTCTTGTTCTGGTCCCCTGTTATAGAAAGGATAGTATTAAACTGGAGAGGGTTCAGAAAGATTTACCAGGATGTTGCTTGGAACGGAGGGTCTGGGATACAAAAATAGACTGGAAAGCTGGGATGTTTCTTCATTGGAGCGTAGGAGGCTGAGAGGTGACTTTATTGAGGTTTATAAAATCATGAGGGACATAGATAAGGTGATTCACAAGTATCTTTTCCCCAGGGTGGGGGAGTTCAAAACTAGGACCCATATTTTTAAGGTGAGAGGAGACAGATTTAAAAAAGGACATGAGAGGCAACTTTTTGTTTACACAGAGCGGCTTGTGTGGAGAATGAACTGTCAGAGGAAGTGGTGGAATGCAGGTAGTTAGTGTTTCAAATATATTTGGATAAGCTTATGAATAGGAAAGATTTGGATGGATATGGACCAAGTGCAGGAACAAGTGGGACTAGTTTAGCTTGGGAACATGATCGGACGAAAGGTTCAATTTCCATGCTATGTGACTCTATGACTATATGGAAGTGAGTTCATATTGGACTCATCTCTCGGACATATTTGAGTATTTAATTAATGCTGTGGATAAAGGCAAACCAGTGAAAATAGCGTACTTAGCTATCCAAACCTCACTGGATAAGATGCCACATGGAAAATGGAGAGTGGGTGAAGTGGGCAGCATATTGTATGGAGAGAAGGCTGACTAGTTAATAGGAAGCAGAAAGTAGGCATTAAAACAAACAGTCTTTCAGGTTGGCAAGATGTAGTGAATAGCATCCATAGGGATTGATAGTGGGACCGTGACTGTTTTCAATTGATATAAATGCCTCAGATGAAGGGATGAAAGGATTGATTGATTGATAGATAAATTTGTTGACAGCATAAAGATAGATAGGAAAGTAAGCTGTGAAGAGGACATATGCAAGGTTACAAAAAGATACAAGAAAACAAAGTTATTGGACAAAAATTTGACAATTATAGTATAATGTGGGAAAACAAGTATTTGCCCATTTTGCCAGGAAGAAAGTAGTGTGTATTATATACTGAGTGTATGCAGATCTTGGAGATGCAAAGATTTCTGGGTGCCCTCTTGCGTGAGTCACAGAAGGTCAGTATGCAGGCAGAGGAAGTAATTAGAAAAGCTAACAGAATGACATCATTTAGCACTGAATACAAAAGTAAGGAGGTTATGCCTCAGTGAAACTGGGAATTGGTGAGACCACCAAGTGTTGCTCACCTTATTTAAGGTAGGATATAAACGCATCAAAAACAGTTCAGAGGGGGTTTACGGGAATAATACTTGGAATGGGGGAAGAGGTTGACTTGAGAAGTGTTATGGAATAGTTTTATATTTGTTGGAGTCCAGGTGAATCAGAAGTGATGAAATCAAACATGTAATATTCTGTGAGGTTTTTAAGAGAGTAAATATAGAGAGAATGTTTCCTCTTAGGAAGCAACCTAGAACTAGGGATCATTGGTTAAAAATCAGGATTCATTTAAAACAGAGACTGGCAATATTTCTTGTTCAGACAATAAATGCCTTTGGAACACATTCATGAAAAAGTAGTGGTGGCAGAGTCCTTGATTGGCTTTAAGCCAGTGATAGACAATTGTCAAGCAAGAGATTGAAAGGCTAATCAGGGTTGGTGGGAACACAGAGGTTATAATTAGATTAGCTAAAATTTCTTGAATAGTGGAGCAGGATCAAGGAAATTAATAGCCTACGTGTGCTCCTAATTCATATGTTTGTACAACCAGTTGAGGACTGGGCTCTCAAGTACTAATTATGCAGATGCTGCAAAGATAGGTAAGAAAGCAAGTCGTAAAGAAAACTTAAGGAATCTACAAAGGTACATACAGAGACTATGCTTGCAGGCAATGTGCTAGATGGAGCTTAATGGGTAAACACGAAACATTGGATGCAACAGAGATCGGCATAAATAGAAAAAGATCATAGAATTCTGTGGTACAGAGGGATCTGGGGGTCCAGGTACATGAATCACAATAAGATAGTACACAAGCACAGCAACTTTAGAAAGGCAAATGAAACATTTTATTCCTTTCTGTGTAACAGAGCTTAAGAACATTTTGCCGCAATTACACAGGGGTAAGACCACAGAGTTATATGCATAGATTTTGTCTTCATACTTAAGGTATATAATTACATTGGACGCAGCATGGAGAAGTTTCATTTGACTGACTGATGGGATGAAAGGGTCACCTTGTGAGGAAAGGTTGGGTAGATTGGGCCTCCGAACACGAATTTAGAAGAATGAGAGGTGATCTTATTGAAACAAGGGATTGAGGGGATCTGATGCGATGGACAGTGGGAAGATATGCAGGGGAGAATAGAAGACAGAAATAAAGAGAATTTCTTTCTCTAAGTTTGTTAACCTGTGGAATTCTCTACCCAGAGAGCAAGGGACTGGGTAAGTGAATATTTTTAAGGCGGAGTTAAACAGATTCTTTATTAGCAAGGGATTCCAACTGTTTAAGGGGCAGACAGGAAAGTAGAATTAAGATCACAATCAAATTAGTCAAGACCTCCTCAAATACCAAAGCAACCTACAGGAGCTGAATAGCTTATGTCTGCTCCCAATTCACATGTTTATATGCATGTTGATATACCAAAGAGACTTTTTCCTTTATTCATTCTCAGGATGATGGAGTCATTGGCTAGGTAAGCATTTATTGCCCATCTCTAATTGTCCAGAGGGCAGTTAAGAGTCAACCACTGCAGTCACATGTAGGTCAGACCAGGTAAGGATGACAGTTTCCTTCCCTAAAGCACATTAGTGAACCTGATGGATTTTTTCAGGTAATTGGCAATGGATTCACAGTCATCGTTAGGTTCTTAATTCCAAATATTAATTGAATTTAAATTCCACCATTTGCCATGATAGGATATGAACTTCGATCCCCAGAAGGTTATCTGCATCACAGGATTGACAGTCCAGCAACAATACCACTAGGCCATTGCCTCCTCCAAATGATCAGAATTATAATTACGATGGTATGATTTATAAAATAAAATTCAAAACAACTGGTTTTGAGGCCCTCTATATAGTTCTTGCATCACCATGTGGAAACACTAGAGTGTCTTCTTTTATAGATAAAAATGCTATTTGTGAAAAATGATTATTTTCTCAAGACATGTATTTTAAATTGTTTTGAAGCATTAATTTAATTCAATTAGTTTGAATAGGAAGAGTGGTAATGTAATTGACTAGTAATCCAGAGGCCCAGTCAAATCACCTAATGGCAGCTGGTGAAATTTACAATCAGGTCATTATATCTGCAACTGAATACTGGTCTTAAATCAACATGACCATGAAGTTATAATTAATTGTCATTAAAACCCATCTAATTCACTTCTGTCCTTCAAAGAAGGAAAGCTGACATCCTTGCAGAGTCTGGCCTACATATTTAATTCCACATCTACAGTAATGTGACTGATGCTTAACTGTCCCTGAAATGACCTAGCAAGCCACTCAGTTAAAGAACAATTAGGAATAAGCAAAAGAAATGCCCACTTGTCATAAAAAATACCTTCCACATCCATAAAAAGTTAAAACAGGAAGCTGTGGGTCGTACTCAGTTCTGACAAATTAAACTACTTATCCCAAGCAGCAGGTTTTGTGAAGGGCAGACCATGCCTCACAAACCTTATTGAATTCTTTGAGAAGGTGACTAAGGAGGTGGACGAGGGTAAAGTGGTAGATATGGTGTATACGGATTTTAGTAAAGCGTTTGATAAGGTTCCCCATGGTAGGCTACTGCAAAAAAATACGGAGGTATGGCACTGAGGGTGAGTTCGAGGTTTGGATTAGGAATTGGCTGGCTGGAAGAAGACAGAGGGTAGTAGTTGATGGTAAAGGTTCATCTTGGAGTGCAGTTACTAGCGGTGTTCCGCAAGGATCTGTTTTGGGACCATTGCTGTTTGTCATTTTTATAAATGACCTGGAGGAGGGGCTTGACAGCTGGGTGAGCAAGTTTGCGGATGATACGAAAGTCGGTGGAGTTGTTGACAGTGAGGAAGGATGTGGCAGGTTACAGCGGGATACAGAAACTGCAGAGCTGGGCAGAAAGGTGGCAAATGGAGTTCAATGTAGGTAAGTGTGAAGTGATTCACTTTGGTAAGAGTAACAAAAAGATGGGGTACTGGGCTAATGGTCGGATACTTGGTAGTGTGGATGAGCAGAGGGATCTTGGTGTCCATGTACGCAGATCTCTGAAAGTTGCCACCCAGGTAAATAGTGCTGTGAAGAAGGCATATGGCGTACTGGCTTTTATTGGTAGAGGAATTGAGTTCCGGAGTCCTGAGGTCATGTTGCAGTTGTATAAGACTCTGGTGCGGCCACATCTGGAGTATTGTGTGCAGTTTTGGTCGCCATACTATAGGAAGGATGTGGAGGCACTGGAACGGGTGCAGAGGAGGTTTACCAGGATGTTGCCTGGTATGGTAGGAAGATCATATGAGGAAAGGCTGAGGCACTTGGGGCTGTTTTCATTGGAGAAAATATGGTTTAGGGGTGACTTGATAGAGGTCTACAAGATGATTAAGGGTTTAGATAGGGTTGACCATGAGAACCTTTTTCCATGTATGGAGTCAGCTATTACGAGGGGGCATAGTTTTAAATTAAGGGGTGGTAGGTATAGGACAGATGTTTGGGGTAGATTCTTTACTCAGCGAGTCGCGAGTTCATGGAATGCCCTCCCAGTAGCAGTGGTGGACTCTCCCTCTTTATGGGCATTTAAACGAGCATTGGATAGGCATATGGAGGATAGTGGGCTAGTGTAGGTTAGGTGGGCTTGGATCGGCGCAACATCGAGGGCCAAAGGGCCTGTACTGTGCTGTATTTTTCTATGTTCTATAGATTATAATGCTAGGATAATACTCTTTCCTCCTCCTGTTCAGGAACTAGGTATTTTTCTGATATTGAAATCATAAGGCTGTTTAGTTAACAGTTAATCTTAGGTTTATAATTATGACAACATTGTTGAAAATCAATTTACATCAGTTCATTGAAAGGATCTCAGATGATATAACTACTATTCCTGAAATGGAAACAGGTATAAGTAAAGATTGGTCTTGCACACAATCCAAGCACATAATAGATAAAAGCAGAATAGACCATCTGGCTCTTGAAGGATGCTCCAGCACTCAAGATCACAGCTATTCTGACTGGGGCCTCAAACCTGCGTTTCTGCCTAAACCCCATAATCTAACTCCCTTGTAGACCAAAACCTGTCTAATCAAATAGTTCAGCAAATGTAATTCCTAAATTGTAAAATATTGAGAAGGCCACAACATGGATTTTTGACACAAAACCATAAAGAAACATTTTAATACCGAGCTCAAATATGTTTCTATTCTTTCTAAACATTTGTACATGCTATTAACTATTCCCACTAGAGGGAATGATAATGGCTTTAAGGTTGAGCAATGACACAGCGGGTTGCCGGTTCAACAAAGCTACCTACCATGTCCTGGTAAAAATATTAGGTCATTTATGTCTCAGTCCTCAGGGGATGGACAGGGCATGAACCTGACAGGTTTTCCAAGGAAGGACTCGTGTCCAGCAGCACTGGATAGCGATATTCCAAGGGATCACTTAACCTTGAATTCTGTACTTTGAGATTGTTTCCAGGATAATTACCAGTGCGTTTTTACAATTACTAATCATCACTAATCTAAAAGGCAGTACTTAAAGCTTTCAAAAATTGACCCTTTACACATCATGGAACAAACTGAATGAAGAAAGGCTCTTTTTGTGTCTCACATCTGATTTTAATTAAAATGGTTGGATTTTCAAATTATCAACATAATAGGAGGGATAATTAAAGGGCAGCTTGTGTTGAAAATAAACATTTTAACTTTTTTAAAATTTAATTTCAAGAATAACATGATAATCAAGCTCTCTTTATATACAAAGCACAAACATTATAATGGGTATGTAGTCAGCGATTTCTTTTCTCAAATTGTTCTACTCTCTATAATATAAATGGCTATTGCAACACATATGCACTACAGGAGGCAGCAACAAACACTTTTAATGTTACTTGCATTACAAACGGTAGCTACACTTCAAAAGGGATTCACTGGCTGTAATGTGCTTTAGAACATTTAAGGTCATAAAAGGTGCTATTTCTTCGCCAGTGAAGCTCCTTCAAATTATCCACAAGTCCCCAAGAAATGTCAATGCTCCACAAGTTGTATGAAAAGTTAAAATTATGCTAAATAATGATGTATACAATAAGCTTATGCACATCTATCAGTATTGCAAAGCTCAGTGTAGAACATATCCCAAAATATATCTGTACTTGCTCTCAGGCTCTAAAGTTTATTTGTTGTGTAATCAAAGCTTGGATCAAGTTACAAAGTTCAATGTATTGACTTGGTAACATTGTGGATTGGAAAACAGTTGTCAACATCAAGCTGGTGGACAGAAACATTCAGCATTAGACAATGTGTGTCATATGTTCAGATATACTGGCGGACAGAGAATTATATAATCTTACCATTAGGTTGTCTCTGCTGGTTAAATACATGAATGTCCATTGGAGAGAAAATATTGCTGTGCACCTCCCGGCGATACTCTCCAGTATATTTGTTGCATGCGTGAATGGAATGAGTGTTCCAGTCCGTCCAATATAAAGTGTCTCCGAACAACGTTAAAGCGAATGGATGTGGAAGTGAGCCTTCAACCACTACTTGCCTGACAAAACAAAATGCAGTATACAGAAAATTACAATTCCTCCCAGTTTTAGACTAAAATATATGAAGTAAAATGCATCCCCCAACAAAAGCTGATTAAAAGCATAATTTGCATACCAGCTGTTAGAAGCTTTGCACTGCAATTAAATGTCTAGCAACTTCAAAGAATAAGACAAAAATACGTAAAAACAGCTTCTGTAGCCACAAAATTAAAAGCTTCTCACAGCCATGAGTCCTCATACATGGTAGGAATTACGTGTGATCGTGATTCCTAAGCTTCAGCCCAGATATGACTGTTATGAGCCTGATGGAATAAGGTTTAAAGGAGATTTGAATAATAATTAATTACTGTAGATACTGGAAATTTAAATTAAAAACAAAGTGCTGAAGAAACTCAACAGATATGACAGCACAGAGTCAGAAACAGTTAATGTTTCAAGTCCAATAGGACTTTTTTTTGGGAAAAGAAGAGGACTGAAAAATTATGGCTTTTATGTTGTTGACAAAGACAGATGGGGAGCAAGTTAAACAAATGGCAAGTATGCCAGAGTAAAAAGGCAAAGGGAGGGCTCATTGTGGTAGGGAAGAAATAGGGATACAGAATAGGTGTAAATGGCAAGTGTGATCAACAGAAAACAAGTTAGGTAATTAAAGCAAAACAAGACCCCAGAAAGTAAGGGTGGGTATGAAAATGGAAGACAGTGTTCATGCATTGAAGTTGCTGAACTCAAATGTTGATTCCTATAGACTATAAAATGCTCAAGTGGAAAATGAGGTGCGGTTCTTCCAATTTGCTTGGGTTTTGGTGGAACACTGCAGCAGGCCAAGGACAGAAACGTGGTGTATCGAAATGACAGGCAACTGATGATGGAGGAGTGAACTAGTGTTGCAGAGGGAAAATTCCTTGCAGATTGCTGACAAGGGAGTGGAGATGATGAATTTGATTGTGGCATCTGCAGAACATAATCCTTTCTTTGTAGTGGGAAGTGAGGACATGGTAGACACTATCATTGTTCTTGGAGGGAGGGAAAGCAGCAAGGTCAATGGGCCAGACAAGACTGAGGTCACCGTCAACCACTGTCAATTCCTGATGAAAGGCTTTTGCCCGAAATGCTGATTTTCTTCCTCCTCGGATGCTGCCTGACCTGCTGTGCTTTTCCAGCACCACTCTAATCTAGACACTGGTTTCCGGCATCTGCAGTCCTCACTTTTGCCTCACTGTCAACCATGATGGGGGCAAACCTTCAGTTGAGGAAAAAGGAAGGAGTGTTGGAAGTATCCCAGTGGAAGGTGGATTTAAGAGGATTGAGGCAGTTAAGTAAGTGGGCAAGAATACAGCAGATGAACTATCAGGTGTAAAAATATGGCGTTATCAATTTTGGTAATAAAAACAGAAATTCCAAATGTTTCTTAAATGGAGAGAAAAAGAGAAATGCTGAGTTATGAAACATACCTAGGATCACTAAAAGCAAATGTACAGGTGCAACAAGCAAATTAGGAAGGTAAATAATATGTTGGCCTTTATTACTAGAAGATTTCAATACAGGATTGTGTAATTGTACAGAGTCTTAGTAAACCATGTCTGGAGTACAGTTTTTGTCTTATCCAAGAAGTAGAGGGAGTGCAATGATGATTCACCAAATGGATTCCTATGTGGCAGGGTTGTTTTGAGATTTCTAGATATTAAAGACATCAAGGTAAATGGGGATAATGGAAACCAGGGGAGATAGCTTTTTAAGCTGCATTGTGTCTCGAGCTTCCCTGAAATTTGAAATACTTACCTTCTTAGCACAAATACTGGAACTTGCACCAAAGGTATTCAACATGACAGGTAAAGTTATTCAATGCTGCAGTTGTACACTGATTGTAGAATAAGGGTGATATGGGACCCTGGACCCTGAGATGCTGTTCTCCTAGAATGCACTGAGCTTCACTGTACCAAACCTGAGACAGAGATGGTGACCAGGGAACACAATGGGTGTGTTGAGGTAGCAGGGAACTGGAAGATCAGGGTCACTTTTTGCAGGCAGAATGTTGCTATCACCCTTCAACAAAGCTCAGTGCAAGCTGGAAGAACAGCAATTGTAACAGTCCAAGTCTGTTGGACTCATCTCTGATTTGATTCAGCTTCAGTGATGTTACATCCACCAGGTGACGTATCATTGAACCTTGATCTTTTATTTGATTTCTTGCATAGCAATAAGTGAGAAAGGACATCTACTTGGTGGGTGGCACCGTGGCACAGTGGTTAGCACTGCTGCCTCACAGCGCCAGAGACCCGGGTTCAAATCCCGCCTCAGGCGACTGACTGTGCGGAGTTTGCACGTTCTCCCAGTGTCTGCGTGGGTTTCCTCTGGGTGCTCTGGTTTCCTCCCACAGTCCAAAAGATGTGCAGGTCAGGTGAATTGGCCATGCTAAATTGCCCGTAGTGTAGGTAAGGGGTAGATGTAGGGGTATGGGTGGGTTGTGCTTCGGCGGGACGGTGTGGACTTGTTGGGCCGAACGGCCTGTTTCCACACTAAGTAATCTAATCTAATCTAATCTACTAGCACCATTTTTTTCTGGCCTGTGTTATGGAATGAAATGAAAATTGTATGCGGCAAGAGGGTTGGAGTATGGAAAAAAGTGGCTTGCTTCAATTGCATAGAACCTTGGCAAGATTGCATCTGAAGGACTGCATGCAGTTTGATTCCCTTATCGAGGAACGATATATTTGCCACTAAGGGAATGTAATGGTAGTTCACTAGACTAACCCCGGAGATTAATACCAGGAGGAGAAACTCAAGTAACTAGGCCCATATTGTTGAAGTCAGAAGTCACACAACACCAAATCATAGCCCAAAAGGTTCATTTGAAATCACAAGCCTTTTGTGCACTGCTCCTTCGTCTGGAGCAGTGTCTTAACCGGACAAAAGAACAGTACTCCGAAAGCTTATGATTTCAAATAAACCTGTTGAACTACAATGTGTCATGTGACTTCTGACTTTGTCCACCCCAGTCAACAGCAGCATTTCCACATCATTGTTGAAGCTCAGTGATTAAATACATTCAATATAGAGATCAATAGATTTCTAAAACCCATGACATCAAAGAATATTGGGATAAATTGGGGGAATGATGTTTTGAGTGATAGGCAGCAATGATCCCATTCCCCAGAACACAGTCTCATGTGGTTGAATGGTCTACTCCTGTTCCCATATTTCTAACAACTTTTCACCCGTGTTCTTGAATTTAGACTTGTTGGCTCTAATTATCAGGTTCTCTTGCCTCAATTTCCGAGATTCATGTGTGTGGATTTAATAGTTTGCCTGTGGTTGGAGAGGTGTTGAATTTCTCAACACTATTATCTGGCTATTTAATGATCATCCTCACACTTTCCAGCAACTGACAAGATCCAACTCCTTCTCTCCCTTCCAAAGGATAAAGGTACCCTTTCCTCTTCATTAGTGCCTTTTTGAAAACTACTGAATGTCAATCTGCACTTTTATTTGAACTTCTCAATGCCTCCACAATGGCAGCCTTTCAATTCATCCTGGGCTGAAGCTGCACGTTCAAAGGAACATTAAGAACTGGGACAGGCCAATTAGCCCATAGCTTGCCCCACCATTCAATGATACCGTGGCTTATCACCTACTTAAATACCCTGCAAGAATTCTGTAAAATTAAAATAGGTCACCATTTATCCTTTAAAAAACTTAACCTTCACACTTTACGTTCCCATTTCATTTTGTGCCGTCAGCAAATGTGGAATGATTACAACAGGTCCCTGCATCCAAATAATTCATTTAGTTTGAACAGCTGTGATTCAGCATTGATCCTTCCTGGACCCCACTAGTAATATCTTGCCATTCCAAGAATGATCAGTTAATTTTTAATCTCTGCTATCTGTCTGTTAAGCAAGTCTCAATCCATACACCAACCCCAGTTCCTTGAACTTTGATTTTATTTACCAGTTGCTTCATTGTTGCAGTGGCAGCCATTACATTTTCACAGTTTGGATTGATTTTTCGCAATCAAATCTATCATTTACTTATTTTATAATATTTGGATTCTGTACAAATAAGACTGTCATTCTTATGTCTCACTATTCCCAAAAACAAGAAATAATCAAACTTTTAGATACAAGCATTTCAAGTTCGTAATAAAATGGTTCTTTCTCGCATGTCATCATTTCAAGTGAAATTATCCACGTTGTGACTTTGGTACACTCACTGTAGTGCAGTAGTGAGTGATGTGGTACTCTGGATATACAGATCATTGTTATATGTATACAAAAAGGAGAACATGAGGAGTGCAGATGCTGGAGATCAGAGTCGAAGAGTGTGGTGCTGGAAAAACAGCCGGTTAGGCAGCATCCGAGGAGCAGGCGAATTGACTTATCAGGAATCCTGATGAAGGGCATATGCCTGAAACATCAATTCTCCTGCTCCTCGATACTGCCTAACCAGCTGTGCTTTTCCAGCACCACACTTTTCAACTCTATATGTATACAGCAGTATGCATGACAATAGTGTTCCTAAATAACTTTGGAATAACAATGTAATTGGGTCTAAGTAGGTTTACACTGAATTGCGCAGAGCTGATGTGGTGTCATAATTTTTCATTTATAGTAAAGGTAAGGTCACGATAGTCCTACCAGAAAGGAAAGAGCTGCCACCTCATTGGAGAAAGAGATGACCGATGGTGGTATAACCGGGAGGGTCACCAAGCCTTAGGCAAGGAGAGAGGCTGAGAAGGAGAAACTTTCATGACGACCTCAGCTATTGCAGGAACTGAACCCACACCACTGACATAATTCTGCATCATTAACGAGCCATCCAGCTAACTGAACTAAATGATTCCCAAACACAATACCATACTTTAATTTTTCCAGAAAATGAAACTGTGGGGAGAAACAGCAGGTGAAGTCCAGAGATGTCCAACAGCTTGGAATTGTAAATTGCCTCATGGACTCCTTGCTACTGCTTCAAAAGCAGTATGTGGAAACACTGGGTTCCAAGGAAAGAATGAAGAACAAGTTAACAGATTTTTTTTCTGAGGCACAGTGGGGAAACAATAAAGCAAATTCTAAAACATGTGCACAGCAAGTCCCAGGGGTAGGTACATTATCAGGGAAAAATGTTAAAAGCACAATTCTGACATCACTGGTTACGTAGATAGTGAGTTCAGAGGAGATTTGAGAATAAGTCTCCTATATACCCACTCAAATATGGAATAGAGAGTCTTCTGATGGTGCTTCAACAGACCTCTACTTCAATTGCTACAATATCACAATTCCGCAGAGTGTCCACTCTTCAGTGAAAGCTGGAAGGACATCGAGGAGGGCAGAATAATTGACCTTTATCGTGACATGCTTCACAGTTATGTATGAACTGCATGCCTTTTGATTTATAACTGTAATCCACTTTTATGCAGAACAAGTGTTGAACATTTAACAGAAAATGAACTAAATCCATATAGTGACACTGTGGACATCAGAATGGTTTCACACAAAAATAAGTTCAATTAAGCAAAATGACTAACAACATACATAGACACGGCAGTGATTGTATTAATGGCTAGATGAATAATCAATTAAATTATTTTTGGTGTTATGGCAAAAAAAACCTGCCAGATATTGGAAGAAATTCCTGGTCATAGAACTGTGCCTCAGAATCTTTCACATCCATCTGAACTAATGCCTTATCTGAAGCACAGCAACTTACCAATGAAGGCTTTTTTCAGTTGGTATGTTAACTCAATTAGATTCTTCAACTTTAGAGTACAGACTGGCTTCAAATGAATCAGTGATAAGAATGCAAAATATGCAAGTGTCAAGGTGACAACTTCGTGATGTGTGCGCACGTGCGTGTGTGTGTGTCTCTCTCTCTCACTCACACAGAACATCTCTGAACTTTCCCTAAAGGTTAACAGCCCTAAACTGGCCACTTAAGACAACAGATGACATCTCAACAGACACATGCCAATGTAATACTAATTACATGGCAAAAAAATTATTCATGCAAAATACTTTTGAAAGATTTATGTAATGAGTTAGAAGGACGTAACTGCTGAAAGTGAGGGTCACCAGGATTAATACTGGTAAAAAGAGAAAAAAAGAAACTTTTTAAAAAAAAGTTGAGAACTGAGTTTGTTGCATATCTTTTCTGCTAATCAGGTTAGGCAGCATCAGACCCTAGTCCATGAACAAGCATGTTATTATGCTTTTAATACTTAAAAAAGACAGAATTAAACTTGTTTATCCCCATTGTTTTGGGCATCATGTCTAGAATGTAAATCCTAACATTTCACATCAGCACACAGAAAGAATGAAACTAGCGCTGTCACTTCAAATTCTTTTTACAACTTTTGGATGACGCTCTGTACCATGTAAGCCACTGCTTTAACATAATAAACCATTATCTCTTTCCTAAGTGATTTTAATAGCCACTCACAAAATAGTCTCAACAGAAATTCCAGTTGCCTTTGAAAGCACTACTTTAAAATGAGGTACAACCCATCCAATTACACAGGAAAACAGGATTAAAACCCCCTACTTTTCCAGTAATGCACTTAACATATAATTGTCCACCTAGTCTCATTTACCATAGCTAGTGAAATCATGTTCTTGTTTTAAAAACAATTGTGCCACCTTCAAATTTAAAATAATCCTCAAATATTCATTGTAATAGTCAAATACAGCATATTAAAACAGTTTTAGGTGGTAATTATCTGCAGAGTGTAAAAATACTTTTGCTTTCTCTTTTAAAAAAAAAGTCACCATGAAAATGTAGAAGAGACAGAGACAGAGACAGAGACAGGTCACCAGAGCACTTAAAGCACCCATCCAACTCAGCAGTGTTTGACATGAAAATAAAAGATCATGTCTGCTGATAATTGTATACCTCATGTGGCAAATTATGGATAACTGTTATACAATTTCAGCAATATAACCCTCACCTTTGCCTAAATCCCAAAACAAAAGGATGGCCTGGTAACAATTTTGTAGTATATTCATAAGTGATAGGACAAGATTTTACGACATTGCTATGAACAACAGTGGATTATTCAATAGAGCTGATTTAGTAGTCAAGTGAATTAGGGCACATTTAAATATAATTACAAATGATGCACACAAGACAGATAAAAATCGACATTATTACTCACTTAAAAAAGCTATTTCTAGTTTGGACTAAACCAAGGGAACTTGAAAAATAACCAGTATTACGATGAACATTTTGACAAGGGAAAGCTAGAAACCAATAAAATATAAGTTGCATGCAACAGTTGTATCCACTTGCACTCCATATAAATCAACGAATTGGTATCTGATTATGGTAAAAGCATATGTACTTTTTTTTAAAATGACTCACTGGGATAGCATTGTAGAAATCAAGCCCTGCTAGTCAGCACAAAAGTTAAAGATTTTGTAGAAGCCCTTTATTTATCCAACTTTCAAACCTGAATGCTTAGACCAAATTTCTATACTGAACAAGAATTACTACTTATTCTAAGTAATTAAGCTACAGGTAAACAGTTACAAACTGTCAGCATATAACACTAATCAAAATTCTAATCCCCCCAGAAACACCCCTTACACATACTGATACGGTAAATAGGTTATGTACAAAAGGAAAAGTCTTTTTGCTTCCAGATACTGTTGTTGAAATGACCCTTATGATTTTACGCTGCCAGCCATCACATTACTAGAATTATTTTTCTTTGTTTGCTTCTGCAGATTGGTGAGAGACATATAAAGTGACTAGTTTACTTATAAAAAGTTTGTTTAGCAGTTAAAAGTCATAGCATACAAGTGTTGCAGGTAAAATAAACCAGTTTTCTTCAGGTTTACAACGAGTTTGACTGCAGAGAACAAAGAGACCACACTGAGCTGGGGAAGAACTAAACACCTCTCTTCATCCTCTCTTATCTTGTTCCCAGCTCCAAGCGACTCAGTTCCCTGAGAACCAAAGTTGCTGGCAGACAAAAAAGAAGTTTCTCGGTCATTGATGACTAGCTATTAATCATTAGACCAATCAGCTTCTTGTTGCCAGGAAAGGCTGCATCAGTATTCCCACGTTCCAAATCATCGGCAACTCTGCAATTACTGCTTTTTCAAGCAGTTGTTCTCATGATGCCTGGCATGGGTAGCAAGTTGCATAAGTTTCAAAACTGCAGCTACTCTTTCAAACACAGGTTTTAAAACAGCTTTGTTCTCATTTTAGTCCACAGTTTTTAAAAAACAAAACATGCCTTATAGGTAGTGGAAAGCCTTTGGGAAGTCAGGAGTATAGTTACTCATGGCAGCATTTCTAGCCTCTGATCTGATCTTGAAGCCAACAGTACGAGTCCAATATGACTAGTCCAGTTTCAGTTTCTGATCAACAATAACCCCCCCTCCCAGGATGTTGATAGTGGACAATTCAATGCTGGGAATACAACTCAACATCAAGGAGTGGAAGTTAGATTCTATCTTGTTAAGGATATTCATTGCCTAGCACTTACGTGGCACAAATGCTATTTATCACCTGTCAACCAATGCCCGGAGAGTGCCCAGATCTTGATGCGTTTGAACATGACTGCTTTGGTATCTGAGGATTCATGAACCGTGCTGAACATTGGTGCAATCATCAGTGGACATTTCCATTTCTGACCTTATGATGGAGGGGAGGTCATTGATGAAACAGCTGAACATGGTTCAACCTACAACACTACTATGAAGCACTCGAGGGGGGGGGGGGGGGCTGTTTTGGAGATCAGATGGCTGACTTCGAAATAACCACATCCATCTTCTACTGAGCTGAGCATGACTTCAGCTAATGGAGAGTTTTGCCCTCAATTCCAGTTTTGCTCCAGCTCCTTACTTGGTCAAATGCAGCCTAAGGTCAAGTTACTCTCACTTCACCTCGGGAATTCTGCTCATTAAATATGGCTGCAATCAGGTTAGAAGCTGAATGGTCCTATACCACCGCATTGCAGTGGAGACTGGATTTGATATCTGCACTTCTACACAGTGAGGGAGGGAAGGCAGGCCAAACCAGTTCATCAATCTCACTCTGAACAAGGAGCTATGTTTTGATGCAGAACACATATAAAGTGCTGACAGTAGTACCAAATGGCATTGTAGTTTTCCATACACAACATGATAAAAAGATTAGATTCTGAAAGTACATCAAGCCTTTTTTTTATGCTTCACTTCAAGAAGTTATTTTTCACAAAACTCATTGCGCTGAAATTTAATTGATTGGATTGAGGTGCACCACCCAGGCTGATTATGCCTTCTTATGGTGTTTTTCTACAATTGTTCAAGGAATGCTGGTGAAATGCCCAAAAACATATGTAATGTCAGGAAGGGTCTCACAGCAGTTTCCGGCCATCCGAGTCACCTCAGCTCAAATCCCTTGCATTATTAAAGCTTGGTCTTGCCCTGGTATAAAATTATTTGAATCCTCTTTGGGGTTTCCAAACAACAAACATTTCTCTTCTGCAGCAATAGCAGCAGGTTTGTGGTCAGAAGTTAGCAATCTGCTTTACGAGGGGAGAGCGGACAGATTGGGCTTGTATGCATGGGAAATTAGAAGAAGGATCGATGATCTTACTGAAACATAAAATCCCAAGTAGATTTGACAGAGTGGATGGTGAAAGGGTGTTTCCGCATGTGGAGAGATAAGAGATAAGGGGGAGAGTTTAAAAATAAGGGGTCTCCCGTTTAAGGCAGAGATGAAGAGGATTTTTGTCTCTCTCAGACAATTGTGAATCTTTGAAACACATCCTCAGAGCAGTGACAGTGGAGGCATTGGGAATGTTTATGGCAGAGATAGATGTAGAAATGTAGAGTTGAAATCAACTAGGATTTGAGCTGAGGTGACTGCAGATGCTGGAGATCAAAGTTAAGAGTGTGTGGTGCTGGAAAAGCACAGGTCAGGCAGCATCCAAAGAGCAGGAGAACCCCTTCATCAGGAAGTTGAGTTGAGGCCACAATCAGGTTCAGTGTGATCTTCTTGAACAGCTGAGTAGGCTAGAGGAGTCACATGGCCTACTCTTGCTCCTACCTGACATGCTTGCATTCATGTTTGTATGCAGTACAAAAGCAAGGAACTTATGAACTTTCTTGTACTAGTTAGCCATAGCTAGAATGGTGTCCAATTTCAGGGACCATACTTTAGCAAGCACATGAAGGCTTGAAAAGTGGATTACAAAAATAGTTCCTGAGGTGTGGAGCTTCATCAAGAGGGATGGATTGAAGAAACTGGGATTGTTCTTCCTCATGAAGATCAAGAGGAAATTTGGTAGAACTGTTCTTTGTGAGGGGTCCAGACAGAGTAAGTAAAAAGAAAAATGTTCTTGATGGCAGAATGATTGAGAATGGGAAGGAAGAGATTTACTGTGATTTGAACTGAAATGGCAGGGACAAATTCAATTACAGCCCTCAAAAGCAAATTAGATAAGCATCTTAGGGGACAAAATCCACAGGACTATGACCAAAAGGCAGCAGAGTGAGACCAGCTAAGTTGCTCCGGCTGACCAATCGCACACTCACAGTCCGAACGGACCCCTTCTGGACTGTAACCATTCTATCACTCTGCTGGATTTGTTAACATCTATCCTGCATTATGTCTCCACCCTGTAAAACCATTCTTGACATTTAGACTGCTCTCATTCATGATTTAATGGAGTTTTGTGTCTTCTAAAGATACACAACCTATACATTTTTTCTCAACAGTTATAATTTCTAAAACCTTGTAAATCCTTTGCCCATCACCAGTGTTTCTATACCTTTGATCTTCTTATAGATTGGAGGCCAGAATTGTGCAGTTACCAAGCTTTTATAACAGTTGAACATAATTTACTTTTGAATTCTATACATCTAGAAACAAATCCCGGTGCTTAGTACTTTCAATAGCTTTGCTGATCTACAACATTTTGTGATTTGTTCACCTGCATGCATCAAGCTATTGGTTCTCATTTCACTCAGTTCTTTCTTTATTCATTTATTAACAATAGATCAGCCGTGTTTCCATCTCTCTCATGAAAGTTAATCACCTCACAATTCCATCAAATTTTAATTCCCACCTGTCATTTGTCCTTTTTGAAAAGGTGTTTAAATAATTTAGCTTAGTATAATTTGGTTATGCAGGCATAATTAAAAAAGTCTCAAATAAAGCCCTTCAATCTGTACAGTTCAAATGCTTCAGGTTTCCAGATATCTAAGTAAAGGAAACGGTGATGGTATGAAGCAGGAGCTGGCTATGATAAATTGGGGAAGGCTTCTAAAAGAGACTACGTTGGATAGGCAAAGAGTGCCTGGCTGATTTGCAACAATTGTTCATTCCTGTCTGGAATAAAACTAAAATGGAAAACATGCCCAACCATGGCTACAAAGGATAACTGGGCATTAGATGCAAGGAAGGGGGCAAACAAATTGGCTAAGTAAAGCAGCAGACTTGAGGATTGGTCGTAGTTTAGATTTCAGGGGATGATGAAGGGATTGATTAAAAAAGGGAAAAAGAGAGTGTATGAGAGTATAAAAAGTGCAAAATAGTGTAGGAAGTGTTGGGATTAAAGGCCAATAAATTCCCAGGGCTTGATAATCTAATCCCGGAGTAGTTAAGGAAATGGCCCTAGAAATGGCAGATGCGTTGGTAATTTTTTTTCTCCCAAGATTCTATAGCCTCTGGACTGGAGTATAGCTAACGTATCACCACTATTTAAAACAGGAGAGAGAGAGAAAGCAGGGAATTATAGACTGGTTAGACTGACATCAGTAGTAGGTAAAATGCCAGAGATCATTATAAAAGATTTAGTAATACAGCCCTTGGAAACAGTGATAGGATCAGACAGAATCAGCATGGATGTATTATGGGGACCTCATGCTGGACAAGTCTATTGGAATTTTGAGAGTATATAACTAGTACAGTTGATAAGGGAGACCCAGGAGATGTGGTTAGTTGAACTTTCAGATGGCTTTTGGTAAGGTCCCACAGAAAATATTAGATGGTAAGATTGAAGTACGTGGGACTAGGACATAGTTGACTGATTTGGATAGAGAACTGGTCAGCAGACAGGAAACAGAGACATGGAATAAAAGGAGCCTTTGCACACCCTCCAAAACAAAAATTGGCAGTCAGTGACTAGTGGGATAACATAGTTCTCTTGAGCTAAATCATTAATAGTTACTTGGAATAGTTGGACTTCAAGCACTGAACCCTAAATGTAATATCTCCAAATTTGCAGATGATGACACAAAGTTTGGTGGGAGGTGAACTGACAGGAGGATGCAGAGCTGCTTCAGTGTAATTTGGACAAGTTGAGTGAGTGGATAAATACACAGCAAACAAAATATAATGTGAATAAATTTGAGGTTATCCACTTTACTAGTAAAAACAAAATAGCAAATTATCTGAAGGCCAACAAACTGGGAGAGGGGGAGGAGCAATGAGATCTGGGTGTCCTCGCACATTAGTCACTGAGAGTAAGCAAGCAGTGAAGAAAGCAAATGGTATGTTGGCCTTTACAGAAAGAGGATGAGAGTGCAGAAGGAGGGATATCTTGCAGCAATTGTACAGGGCCTTGAATACCACACCTGGAACATTGAGGAAGAATGTTCTGAATATGGAGGGAGTGAAACAAAGCTTTACCAGACTGACTCCGGTGATGGATGGCAGCTTTGATGTAGGAAGATGGATTGGATGCATTAGGACAATATTCACTGAAGTATTGAAGGATAAGGGGTGGGGAATCTCATGGGAACCTAAAAAGGTTCTAACAGGAGTACAGAGGGAAAATGGAGGGAAGGATGTTCCTGATGACCAGAGATCCAGGAGTCACAGTCTAAGAACATGGGGTAGGCAATTTAGGACCAAGATGAGGAGAAATTTCTTCACTCAGGGTGGCACGTTTAGAATTCTTTACTACAGAAATTAGCTGAGGCTGAAACAGTGAATGTTTTCAAGGATGAGCTAGATATCGTTCGGGTTAAAGTTATCAAAGGATATGGGGAGAAAGCAGGAATAGGGTACTGCGTTGGATGATCAGCCATGATCACATTAAATGTTAGAGCAGGCTTGAAGGGTCAAATGGCCTATTCCTGCTCCTATTTTCCATGTTTCTATACCTGACAGAAATATACCATCAGGCAAGACTAGGGCATGAAGTAAATGAATAACATCAAAATTATTATATATAATCAAGTGAAGCAATATGTTTATGTAGCAACTAAAGACTATTTTACTAACAAAACACACAAAAGTTAACTTTTCTGGAGGGTCAGCAATGCCTCCAAATAAACTAAAATAAAATGAGGAAAGGCAAGAGACCTTGTTTATTTTGTGAAACATTATAGATTCACTCACGTTTATATTCAGTTTCAAAGCAATAACGCACGGACTGATTCTGACTGTGCAGATTTTTGATGGATATTCTGCAGTGACGTTTGACAAAATAATTCTGAACAAAGTGAAAAAATTCAGTCAGACATATTCCCAAGATAACACAAAGCTTGGCTTATTAACACAGATGCTTCCTCAGGGAAAGGGTAGCAAATCTGCTTGTATCAACCCACATCCTGACTTATTAATAAGGGTTATCGCTTCAGGGAACAAACCAAAATATAATTGATAAGCTGCCTCAGCTAAACCACATCATCTGCTTCATGTAGTGGTCACAGGAGAGAAGTGTGAATTTGACTGGCATGGCCCTGCCATGTCAGAGGATGAATACATTTCAGTAAAATATTCAAGAAACCGGGCACCAGGGTACACACTGGTTTATGTTAATGTTAATCACTTTGGCTTACACTATAAATAAAGCTGGAAAACTCTCCCATGTGACACAGTGGGAAAGCTACAATACAGGGAAGCAGAATGGTCATTCATGTGGGGTGGGCAGGAGCAGAGACAGAGTGAATGTGGGCACGAGGTGAGAATATGTGGCGAGGGGTGGGGGAGAGAGAGAAAGAGAGAGAGAGAGAGAGAGAGAGAGAGAGAGAGAGAGAGAGAGAGAGAGAGAGAGAGAGAGAGAGAGAGAAAGAAAGAAAGAAAGAAAGAAAGAAAGAAAGAAAGAAAGAAAGAAAGAAAGAGAGAGAGAGAGAGAAAGAGAGAGAAAGAGAGAGAAAGAGAGAGAGAGAGTGTGAGAGAGTGTGAGAGAGTGTGAGAGAGTGTGAGAGAGTGTGAGAGAGTGTGAGAGTGTGAGAGTGTGAGAGTGTGAGAGTGTGAGAGTGTGTGAGAGTGTGAGAGTGTGAGAGTGTGAGAGTGTGAGAGTGTGAGAGTGTGTGAGTGTGTGAGTGTGTGTGAGTGTGTGTGAGTGTGAGTGTGTGTGAGTGTGTGTGAGTGTGTGTGAGTGAGTGTGTGTGAGTGTGTGTGAGTGTGTGAGTGTGTGTGAGTGTGTGAGTGAGTGAGTCACACACACACAAAGGAAGAGTGTAAGACAGCAAGCACGAGTGAGAGTGTGGAACAGAGGGGAAAAACGGCAAGTGCATAAGGAGGGAGCTAGTACGTGTGACAGGACAGCCGGACAAAAAAGAAAGAAGCGGGGGCAGTGGGATTTTAAAATTATACATCTAACCCAATCCACAAAAACTAAATATTAAAAATTCAAACCACATTTATATTGTAGTAGCCTTGGTACAGTTGAGTGCCAACTCCTATGGCAGTGGTATTAAGAGTAATTAAAGTGACTCTACTCCCTTTGGTGACAAGACACATTGGCGATGGTTCAATTCCCACCACTTGTACCATCCATCCATGGCTATCAAGGGAATCTGCCTATATTAGGTCAATTGGCACTAACCATTTGAATGATCCACTGAAGTCAATTACAAAAGCAACATTTACCATTAAATAAGTTGACTATACTGAATATTTAGGACATTAAAGCCTTCACATTTTGATGTTCACAAGCTGCAAACAGCCATTTTTAATGCTTTTGAATATGTTTTATTTTATAACAAAGGCACACAGTACTTCACTGAATTTCTCCAGTAATGTACAAATGGATCCAAAAACAACTAAGAGATTCACAATGTAGTGACTCAGAAAAAATTAACTTCTTGAAAACAACAAACAGCACCAACACTGACATACAAATCCACTGTTAAGCAATGGGAACTTTGCCCGAGGCCACATTTTCTTTGCCCTCAGAGCTGCTGTATGAACTGCTCGAAAGTCTCAAGGAGGAAGGAAACTGGCCAGATGACTTTTCATCAACTAAGAAACCAGAAACAATAACAACAAACTCAGCCCTGTTGATCCTACAAAGTCCACCTTACTAACATCTCGAGGCTAGAGCCAAAATTGGGAGAGCTCTCTTGCTCGTCAAGCAGCAGTCTGGTACAACCCTATCTATGGAAACACCTTACACAGAATGTCCCAGACACCATTAATCACTGGATAGGTTCTGTCCAACTGGTAGGACAGACCCAGCTAATGTGATGTGTGGTATATAAATGGGAGGATATTGTTCTGGGAGTCCTCAATCACGAAATGTCATGGTATCAGGTTAAATATGAGCAAAGATTAACAGGTACCAAGCTCTCTCAGCTGATGAATAAGCATTCCTCTATGTTAAACAGCACTCAGACAAAGCAAGGGTGCAGCATGTACTTCAGGTGGGAGACATGCCCACACGAAGAATGGATCATCATGGTCAGCATTACTGACCAAGCTGGCTGAGTCCTCAAGGACAAGGATACTGGACTGGTTCTGCAGCAGGTATGAGGGATACAGGAGGGAAAACATACTTGACCTCATATTCACCACTCATTTTACTGCGATCTATCTGTACATGACAGTACTTTTTAGAAAGTGACCACTGCATTGTTCTTGTGGAGATGAAGTCTTTTATTTACATTGATAATGCCAGACAGCGTAATGGAGGGTAACCTCAAATGTTCTAAATGGGATAGACTTCAAACATATCTACAAACTCAAGACTGGTGAAGGTGGCCATCAGCAGCATCAGAATTTGACTCCAACACAATCTGTAACCTTAAGGCCTCAGATATTTCAAATACTACCATTGCCATCATGGCAGGGAATCAACCCAGTTCTAAGAAGAGTACAGGAAAGCACATCCAGAGCAGCACCAGGCAGACCTAAAAAAGGCACATTTACCTGGTGAAGCTACTTCCATGCCGAATAGCATAAACAGCAAATAATTGACAGAACTAAGTGATTCCACAACCAAGAGACCAGATCTAAATTCGACATCCCACCAAATCCAGTCATAAAATGATAGTGGACAATGGAACAATCTACTGGAGCAGGTAGTTCCACAAATATTCCCATCTTTGATGATGGGTCAGCCCAGTAAATCAGTGTACAAAACAAAAAGGTTGTTTAAATGTCTCAATCTTCAGCCTGATGAGCCAATCCATCTTAGTCTCCTCCTGAGATGTCCAACATCACAAGTGCCAGTAAGAGATCTTTTCTAATCAAACTGTTTAGAAATGTTATTACTGCAAAGCAGCTAGTCTTGACCTAGGTCTCCCAACTCAGAGAGAGGGACACTACTACTGTACCATGAGATCCCAGGTGCCAGTACTGGTGTTCTAGGCCCAACTATCTTCAGCTGCTTCTTCAATGGCCTTCCTTCTATCATAAGACTGCACAATGTTCAGCATCAACAGCAGCAACTCAGATGCTGAAACAGTCCTTGTCCAAACAGAATAAGACCTAGACAATATCCAGATTTCAGCTAACAAGTAGCAAGTAACATCCGAACCAACACAAGCATCAGGAAATAAACATATGCAACAAGAAAGAATCTAATCATCACCCCTTGACATTCAATGGTTTAACCGTCACCAGATCCCCACTGTCAATGTCCCAGGGGCTACTACTACTGATCAGAAACTCCACTGGACTAGCCGTATATACTGTAGCTACAAGAGCAGGTCAAAGGATAGGAATCTTATAGTGCGTAACTCACCTCCTGATTGTCCAGAGCATGTCCACCATATATAAGGCAGCTTAGTGACATGGTGCAGAGATAACAATTTCTCCCTCAAATGTCAGCAAAATGAAGAAGCTGGTCATTGACTTCAGGAAGTGGAGTGAAGGACACACCCCTGTCTGTATCAATGATGTTGAGGTGGAAGTGGTCAAGAGCTTCAAGTTCCTTGGAGCAAAATGTCACCAACGATCCAGTCTCATCCTTCCACATCAACACTACAGTTAAGAAATCATACCAACACCTCTATTTCCTCAGAAGGCTAAGGAAATTCAGCATGCCCACAGTGACTCTTATCAATTTTTATAAATGAACCACAAAGCATCCTATCTGGATACACCACATTTGGTATGACAACCACACTGACCAAGACCACAAATTGGTGTTGTGAATGCAGTCCAGTCCTTCACACAAAAAAAAACAGCCTTCCTCCATTGACCCCATCTACATTTCCTGCATCCACAGAAAAGCAGACAACATAATCAAGGACCCCTCCCACCCTGGTTCTATTCTGTTCCAACTTTTGTTCATCAGGCAGAAGATACACAGCTTCTTCACCACTCATCAGATTTATGAATGGATCTCTCACATCTAAGAGTTGATCGCTCTCTGCACTTTCTCTGTAGATGCAACACTACATTTTGCATTCTGTTCGATTACTAACACTACATTTTGCATTCTGTTCGATTACCCTGATGTACTTATGTAAAGTACAATTTGTCTGGTTAGCACACAAAACAATCATTTTCACTTACCTCAGTACCTGTGACAATAATGAATCAAATCAAATCTGGAGTGTGATAGAATATTCCCCATTTGACTGGACAGGTACAGCCCGAACAATAACCAAGAAGCTCAACACCATTCAGGAAAAAGCAGCCCACTTGATTGGTACATATCCACAAACATCCACCCCCTCCAAAATCAATCCTCAGTAGCAGCATCTACAAAGATCATGGAGTCATAGAGATGTACAGCACGGAAACAGACCCGTCAATCCAACATGTCCATACTAACCAGATATCCCAACCCAGTATAGTCCCACCTGCCAGCACCCAGCCGATATCCATCCAAACCTTCCTATTCATATATCCATACAGATGCCTTTTACATGTTGCAATTGAACCAGCCTCCACCACTTCCTCTGGCAGCTCATTCCATACACAAACCACCCTCTGTATGAAAAAGTTGCCCCTTAGGTCTCTCTTATTTCTTTGTCCTTGCACCCTAAACCTACACCCTCTAGTTCTGGACTCCCCCATCCGAGGGAACAGACTCTATTTATCCTATCCATATCCCTCATGATTTTATAAAACTCTATAATGTCACCCCTCAGCCCCCGATGCTCCAGGGAAAACAGCCCAGTCTATTCAGCCTTTCCTTATAGCTCAAATCCTCCAACCCTGGCAACATCCTTGTAAATCCTTTCTGAACCCTTTCAAGTTTCACAGGTGTACTGCATAAACTCGGGAAAGCTTCTTGACAGCACATTTCAAACATAGTACCACCTCCATTTAGAAGGATGAGAGCAGCAGATACATAAGACTACCATTACAAGAGAGACAACCTCCAAGCCACTTGGTATTCTGATTTGGAAATAGATCACTGCCCCTGCAATGCTGCCAGGTCAAAATTGTGGAACTCCCTAACAGCAATATGGGTCTACCTACAGCACATGAAACCGCAACAATTTAAGGGGACAGCTCAATACCACCTTCTCAAGGGTAACTAGGGGTGGACAATAATTGTTGGCCCAGCCTGTGATGTGTATATCCCAATAAAAAAAAAACTTTGTATTGAATTAGGAATTTAAGTCTCTGACTTTATTTCCATCAATTTTCTGGTGTTTTTATTTACCTTCAAACTGCCAATCACGTCTCTGTTAAAACTCTAAGGAGCACAAGAATAGGAGTTAGCCATTCTGCTGTAGAATGTATTTCACCATTTGATTGGATCATGGCTGATCTAATTCACCTCCATAACACTTAACTTCACAGGTCAAAAATCCATCACTCAATTTTAAAATCTTAGCCGACCTACACTCAATGCTGTGGACAGCATGTTCCTTAGTTCCATGAGTGCTCCAGATTTCCACTACCCCGTGGATAGACACTTTCTGGCTTCACACACGTTTGGCCCTTTTTGTTCTGCATTCAAGCAACATAAATAATAGTTTTTCTAACTACCCAAACAACAAATTTGATCATATTAAGCATCATAATTAGATCACCCCTTAATATTTTATATTCAAGGGAATAGAAGTCTAGTCCATCCAATCTGTCCTCAAAATTGAACCCTTTCAGCCTTGATTTTGTGCTGATGAATCTGCACTGTGCCCCTCTAGGACCAATGCATTCTTCCTGCGGTGCAGTGTCAGAACTGGGCACCATACTCTAATGTGAGCTGGTCAGAGTTTCAGCACAATAACATGCTGAAATAAACAGCAAAAGTTTCACCACTTTTAGTTATTGCCTGTACCATCACTAGCTTTTAGTGATTGCTACTGTTGGATCTCAATGTCCCTCTGTTCATCCAGGTTCCTAACCTCTCTCAATTTAGAAAACACTCTGACCTATCTTTCTTGGATCAAAAGTCAATTGATTTACACTTTCCCATATTGAATCCCACCTGCCAGAGTTTGTCCCTTCATTTTCCCTCTAACATGCTACACCAGTTTACACTATTTAATGCATCAACCTGCAGTGAAGTTCGCAAACTTACATATATGGTTCTCTATCCCTTTATACAAAATCATATGCAAATATAGTGACAAGTAAAGGCCCCAGTATGGATCCCTGGGGACACCATTAATCAAATCCTGCCAATTTGAATAGATGTCTATTATTCATACTCATCTACTTTGGAAGTTATTCCCTATTTGAGCCAATAGGTTACCACCAACCCATGGCATTAAATTTCATTAATAGCAAAAATGGAATTAATTAATGCTTTCATGACTCCAAGTTAATAACCTAACAGTTTAAGCAGAGCACAGCCAACTGTTTGTGATATTTTCTTCTCTTGACTTTGGCACAATTACAGTGGATTTTTTTTTGTGCATGACAATTCTTGCAAAGCAAATTTGTTTAAAGGAATTTTAGATTTCATAACATTTTCACTTATTTTATCAATTTTTCTTCCCCCACCCACCTTAAAGATGCTGAATCTTAAGTGAGGTACAATTTTACATGGCTAGCTAGATGAGGTGATTGTCTGCAGGCCATCACTCACATGAACCTCATATGGGCAGCAAGCCATTTAAATACTGATGGCTTCACAGCCGGTTCCAATTTTGTTGTCACCTTCACAATTTCCAGAAGTGAATTGGATAGAAATTTGACTAATTTCCTTCCTCGCCTTCTCCCCAGCTCTGCAATGCAGAGGCCAGCCAAATCCATAAAACAAAACAGTTCAAAACATATACATTAAGGAAAGTTTAACTAAAAAAAACCTGCTTGCTGCTAAAACAAAAACAAAGATGCAGCAGGTATTAAAAGCTAGCTGCAGCACATGGCGTGTGGTTTATCCTTTCGAAATGGCCCCAGCCCTGGAAAATCTCCAATCAAGTCCAGATGTACATCTGTGTTTTGTGTGCTGTCATAGACATCTCACCACAATTGTATCAGGGCGCTCTCCACACCCAACCCCAATCACCAAGCTTTGTGCTGCTTCAGAGGGGAAATAAAACAACTCTCATTACAATTCACATCTACAGACAGAAGGGATTCACCTGCCTTCTTCAACAGTATTCAGAAAGCAACCAATTTTAGTGTACATGCGGTACAAAATTTCCTTTTAAAATGTAAAAGGAAACAGTGTTGCAATGTCTTTTTCAGAATAGAAGATTAGGACACAATTGATTCACACCTTTTTTTGCTACACTTTAATCTTTTGATGTATTATGCCAAATTCTGCTCGCTCTCCATTCACACTCTGTTTATTAACATACATGTGACCCACTGCAAATGAAGAGTCAGTTCTGTTTTACCACAGTAGTTCTGTTCTCATGCAATCCCATGTTATAAGCAATTGTGTTACAGCAGCATCATTTAATGGGGCTGGAATCACACTCTAACCAATACACACTTTAAAATTTTGTGCTTTAGAAACAGTTTCCCCAATTCGTCAATCATATTATAGTGAATTAACATTAATGAAACACATTATAGTAGAGTGACCTGCACAGCTGCATACATTTGTGAAAAGTCTGAATGGTCTGTAACTTTGTATCTAAAATTGTCAATGAAATTTTCTAAAATTCATGTTACCGGTATTAATTTTCTATTTTTCCTCACCAAAAATCTAAATATACTTTTCCATATCTTTCTAATGCAAATTATTTGAAAAGTGAAAAATTATTGTTGTGGTACTTCACTGAATGTGAATAAACAATACTTTGCTGGCTTGTAACTTTGTCCCCCTACATAAAGAGGTGAAAAAATATGAGCAAACTTTGCTGCTAACCCAGGCCTTTGAGATGTCAAGCAGTTTTCACGCTCCAGTATAAATTGAGATTTTCAGAAAATTTCAGCATAGCTCACAGTAGGAAGATCAATATATATTTCAGAATTATTTCCAAGTAATGCTGTTCAGAAAATTATGGGCCACGATATTAATATTCCATTTTAGACCAAAAATATCCATCTCCCACCAACACCCCAGCGTCTCTCCTCCGTCCCCAAAAAGCAGCTATGCAGAACAATTTCTCAGACAACTCCTCCAAACTAGCTTTATCCAAATGATCATTCTCACCAAAGGGTGAGAATACTAGCAGGCTGTTCATTCAAGGATAGAATCATGATGTGCCCAGGTCCTGTCCCATGTAAACTTTAATGTACAGGGAATTTGCAACAGCATTCAAAAGGTCAAAATTTTAACCTTTCTTTCAACCTCGGGGTTCTCCAGTTACCTTTAATATAACTGCTGCACTGTCTCAAGTCAAGCTCAGTGCAGAGTGGGGTTCAAACCTGGAACCTCCTAGTCTGTGACTTACTGCTATGCTGATTAGCCTTTTCCCACTAGGTGGTCAACAATACTACCAAACAGACTATGATGTAACATTATTTCAAAAGATTGCTACATAACTAACTCAAGCTTGATATTACTGAATCCCAATAAATTCCTAGCATGCAAATAATGGCCTGGGTTTTCCCATGTCCTAATAGTTGTTTCTAGAATGTAAATGGAAGCTCCACATTGGGACCCCGAAGAATCACTGATGTAGCAGGCTCCAAGGAAATGCCCCAGGAAACTGATGATTCTGGTAGGCAATTCTCCTGTGCCTGGAATCATTTGAAAGTATCCATTTAAATTGGTGAATTCAGAGGGTCCTGGTAGTGATTCAACAGGAGAGCTGGTGGGACATTTAGATTTTGGAAGGCTCCTTTTGCTGTAGGTGTCCAGCCCCTACCTCGGCCCAGAGATGACTGGCACTTCTCTAGATGCTTCTTCTCCAGTTTGAGCAGCCTCTGGCAGCAAATTCCCAGGAATCAGTGGAGATATTGAAATTTCTCAAGAAGGCTTTGAGGAGATCATTGAAACATTTTCTTTGTGCTCCTGGTAACCACTTCACATGATACAGCTTGGAATAGATGCTCGCTTTGAAAGCCTCCTGCAGCCCAACCAATCTAGTTTACTGACAGCAACCAGTGCCTCAGTGCTGACCTGAGAGGGGAGACAGATATCAATGTGCCTATCTTGTCATGGGATTTTTAGGATTTTGCAAAGGCATTACTCCTGATATTTCTCTCATGGTTTGAGATGTCTATACATTGTCCAAGTCTCCAATACATACAGAAGACCAAGACAATCCTGCAGACCATCAGCTTGATCCCAGGTTTGAGATCTTTGTCATGAAACACCTTGTTTTCATACAGCTAAAGACTTTGTTGGCACACTAGTGAGGAGCGAGTAATAGCGCTTGCCATCAGGTTGATCAAGTGTAGCATCAAAGAGCCTTTGCAAAGCTGGAATCAACAGGAATTAGGGGCCAAACTTTCCAGTAATTGGAGCCATGCCTGACACATAGTAAGATGGTTGTGGTTGGAGGTCAGTCATCTCCGCTCCAGAACATCTCTGTAGGAGTTCCTCAGGAAAGTGTCCCAGACCCAACAATCTTTAGCTGTTTGATCAATGACCTTCCCTTTGTCATAAGGTCAGAAGTTGGATGTTTGCCAATGAATGCACATTATTCAGCACATTTTGCAACTCCTCAGGCACTGAAGCAATCCATGTTCAAATGCAACAAGATCTGGACAATATCCAGGCTTGGGCTAACAAGTGGCAAGTGACATCTACACCATATAAGTGTCAGAAAATAATCAGGTGCAACAAGAGAACCTAACCATCAGCCCATGACACTCAAGGGCACAGCCATCACTAAATCCCCCACTATCAACATCCTGGGGGATTATTATTGACCAGGACACTTAACAGGACTCACTCTATAAATACAGCAGCTACAAGTACAGGTCAGAGCTCGGGATACTGTAGCAAGTAACTCAACTCCAGTCTCCCCACCTAAAAGGCACAAGTAATGGAATACACCCCACTTGCCTGGATGGGTGCGATGCCAGTAAGAACCATCCAGGACAAAGCAGCCCACCTGACTGGTACCACATCCACAAGTATCCAAACCCTCACCACCGACACTCAGTAGCAGCAGTGTGTACCCAGTGCTCTGACTGATGAAGGCAAATGTGCCAAACACCTCCATCAGCCTGACTACCTGCAATTCCACTTTCAAGGAATTGTGTACCTGCACCCCTAGGTCTCTGTTCAACAACAGTCCCCAAGAATACTGAATGGACTCAAACTCTTAACATTCGTTTGGACATGTATTTTTGTTTTTACCGCTGTTTACTTATTATTTATTATCTATACTACCTAACTCTGTGATCTGCCTGTATTGCTTGCACAACATAAACTCTCACTGTGCCTCGGTACACGTGACAATAAATTTAATTCAATTCAAGGCTCTAACATTAACTGTACAAGTCCTGCCTTGGTTTGTCTTAACAAAACACAACACCTCACAATTATCTAAGTTAAATTCCATCTGCCACTCCCAGGCTTACTGGTCCAGATGGGTAAAACCAATGACTGCAGATGCTGGAAACCAGAGTCTGGATTAGTGTTGCTGGAAAAGCACAGCAGTTCAGGCATCAGAGAAGCAGTAAAATTGACGTTTCGGGCAAAAGCCCTTCATCAGGAATACAGGCAGAGTGCCTGAAGGGTGGAGAGATAAATGAGAGGAGGGTGGGGGTGGGGAGAAAGTAGCATAGAGCTTCAGGGCAGAGGAAATGACCTGGGAGTTGCAGAGGGAGAGGGACTCCCTGAGATTCTTGTAGACAGAGGAGGAAAACTTCTTCAAGGCAGGCATCCTCGCAAGAGGCACTCTGCCTGTATTCCTGATGAAGAGGATGCCTGCCTTGAAGAAGTTTTCCTCCTCTGTCTACAAGAATCTCAGGGAGTCCCTCTCCCTCTGCAACTCCCAGGTCATTTCCTCTGCCCTGAAGCTCTATGCTACTTTCTCCCCACCCCCACCCTCCTCTCATTTATCTCTCCACCCTTCAGGCACTCTGCCTGTATTCCTGATGAAGGGCTTTTGCCTGAAACGTCAATTTTACTGCTCCTCAGATGCTGCCGAAACTGGTCCAGTTGATCAATATCGGATTGTACTCTTTGATAACTTTCTTCAATGCCCGCTAGACCACCAATTTTGGTATCATCTGCAAGTGTATTAACCATACCTCCTATATTCTCAACCAATCATTTATATAAATGAACTGTGGGCCCAGTGCTGATCCTTGTGGAATACCGGTGGTCACAGGCCTCCAGTTAGAACAACAACCCTCTATCATACTATTTCTAATCAGTCCTTGCCTTTCCAGATGTTTGTAGATCCTGTCTCAGAATCCCCTCCAAACACTTACCCCTCCACTGACATCAAACTCACTAGTCTAGTTCTCTGGCTTTTCCTCGCAGCATTTCTTAAATAATTGCACAACATTAGCTACCCTCCAGTCTTCCAGCATAACCCCCTCGGCTATCAATGATACAAACAATCACTGCAATCAGGCCCACAATTTCTTCCCTAGCTTCCTGCAATGTCCTGGGAAATACTTGATCAGGTCCTGGTGATTTATCTACCTTTATGCATTTTGAGACTCACATTTGGTCCAATCTCCTTTCTTGAAGCTGGTCAGAACTAAGGCATTTCAAATCTACTGACACACTCTCCTCCTTCCAGATAAGGAGACAAAGTCATGTAATTGTACTAAGAGTGCTTCACTATCATATTTCCATGAACATTCCATCTGGACCTGCAGCCTTGTTGGTTCTTAGTTTTCCGATGGACTTTTCAACCTCATGCCAGCCTGTGGCTGTGCTGAGGCAGTGACAGGTAGCATACTGACAGCTGTACAGGGTAGACTACAACTGAAATATTGTGTATAGGTTTGGTGTCCTTATTTAAGAGAAAGATATAATAGCATTGGAGGCAGTTAGAGAAGGATCACTTAACTGATTCATTGGATTGGGTAGATATTACTTTATGAGATATGTTATACAAGTATTTACTGGAGTTTAGGTGAATGAAAGGGAATCTTTTTGAAACAAATCAATGTTCTTAGGGCACTTTAGAGGGTGGATGATGAGAGAATGTTTTTCTTTACAGATTAAAACTAGAGGACAAAGTATTAAAAATAAATGGTCTCCTATGCTTAGCAGAGATGAGAAAATAAAATCCTGAGGGTCATTAATCTGTGGAATTCTCTTTCTCAACAGTAGTGGAGGCAGGGTCATTGAATATTGTTAAGGTGGCGTTAGATACATTCTGATCAACAAGGGAGTCAAAGAGTATAGGGGATTGCCAGCAAAGCAGCATTTAAGTCACAATCAAATCAGACATGATCTTAACAAATGGCAGAGGAGCTGAACTCAAGGGGCTAACTGACTTCTAATTATGGTTGCATATTTATCAACTCGAAACTTATGTATTTTCCATTGATGCAATCCAATATGCTGAGCATTTCAGGCATTTTAGTTTACACTTCATCATTTATTTGAAAATAGTTTAGAATCCTTCTGTAATCCTATGCTTGTTTCCTTGTTGTATATACAATGCCTGTGAGTAGCTTCCTCTTCTTGCCACTCCAAATCCATGTCTATGTTAGTCTTTGGTTTAGTCTTGGTTATGCTGAGATCATAAAGTTCACAAAGTAAGCACCCACTTGACTCACTGTACCAATAAGGCATGTAACTGCTCTTCCCTGATCGTTCACTCTTCCCCGTTCCATACCCTTAAAATAACTTGGTTATAATGTTTCTGACTGAGGATGTGGGCTGCTGGTTAAAAGGAAAAGTATACCCTACAAAAAGATATTCAGCACACAGCATATGTTTAAATACGTAAATCACTAGGATTAGATTATTTTTATAGTTACTCCTTCATGAATAAACTTCAAAGTCTTCAGATCATTCAGAAGTGGTTGCATTTTCAGTAAGTAGAAGATTTAAAAAGTGTAATAAATCCAAATCTTGCTTAGGCAGGCTCACAAATGAACACTTTTTTCAATATCATGTTAAATTTGGCTACAACACAAACATGGTGGCATCTTAAAAGTACTTCATCAGTTGCAATACGTTAACAGTCATCCAGGAGTCACCAACGACATTTTTTAAACAGGTTTTTTTTGCCTTAGATTTCAGATGATATAACAATGAATACACATTGGAAAGCAATGTAAAGGACAAATCAATGAGGTTTTGAGACCTTTAATTTTAGTTACTGTATACAAATACAGCAGTTAGTTGTAAAAAGGCAAGTGGCTTAGTTTCTCCCGATAATCCTATAACCCGAGGATACAGCTGTTTTAAAGGTATGCTGCATGTTCCTGAAGCCTCCGGCACCAGCACTCAGACCCGGAGATGCAGAGTTCTTATTCAGGGCAAAAAAAGTAGATGCAAGAGCAGCAACACAGTAGTGATCGCTGTACTTGGAAGAATTACACCAAACTTCCTATTAAACGTTGTTTTAATATATGCATAAATGAAAAAAGGTTTGGAAAAAAAGTGTCTATTCCAGAATTAAGACAATTAAAAACCAAGACCTTCACTTTTTAAATAACATAACCATACAGCTCTAACCTATTTTGAACTTCAAATCTCAAGTTGAAATATGAAAAATGCAATCGAAATTGAAGATCACCTTCACCGATCTATTAAAAACTAAAAAGCAAAATGACAGAATGAGACTTCCTCAAACCATATGAATACATATGCACAAAATGACTTTCAGATGCCAGATGAGCACTAAAGTTAGCCACAACCATTCCATTTTGGAAAAGATCTGCATCATTTCCATGTGGCTCCATCCAAAGTAGGCAGCTTGCACAATTATGGAAAACATACCAGAGGATTCAAAAGAAATCTTCCTTGATATACAGAAAATTGGTATTTAACAGAAGTATGCTTTAAAATTAATGTAAATTAGCCCAAATTCCAACTTTGATCCTGGGTTCAGCATTAATTATGAGAGAACAGCTCTATGGAACAACTAGGCACAAGAGTCATCACTTACATCAAATAAAGCACTATTTTAGCTGAATACATCACTTGACCATTCTAAAACAAAACAGGTTGCAAACAGATACCTGGCATACGGCTTCCCATCTGATTAATTTCAACGCCTCACACTTACATCGTACAGCTATATCTTTTACTCTGTAGTCATTAAAATGACTTATTTGAAATTTTAACAGTAGCTTTAAAAAAATTTTAAAAAAGCATGGGGGCAACGAGAACACAAATCCTTGCTTTTACATACTAGTAAAACAAAAGCCCTATTCATACAATTACTGTACACAACCTTTTGACTTATCGTTCGTTAAGATAATGTCATTTATATAGTAATGGTTAAGGATAAACTGGTGATGAGTATTGATTATCAACTGATTGTTGGGCACTGAAAGCTGAAAATTATCAGCGTAGAATTAGACTGAAAATCTAAAGACTTCTGGTTCAATCTTGGGTTTCAGCTGCCTTCATGCTGAATAAACTTATTAGGACTAAGGTGGCCATTAACAGATCCAGACAGGATTGTATTAGACCCAACCATTTGCCTCTCTTCCGTGGTCATATTCGTGCCTGCACTGTCACATATACTTACAAACACACAAAATAGGAACAACAGTAGGCCATTCACGCTTCCAGCCTGTGTCAAGAAGATCACAACTGATCTAATTGTAACTCAAACCTGCATTCCCACCTACCTCTGATCATCTTTCACCCCTTTGCTTCACAATAAACTATCCACTTCTGTCTTTAAAATATTCAAGAACTCTTCCAATGCCTTTTCAGGAAGAGAGTTCCTAAGATTCATAACCGACTTCGCTCACAATTCTCCACAGCTATCTTGTCGAAGCCACCCAGGATCTTACATTTCAATCAAGTTGCCCCTCACTCTTCCAAAGTCCAATAGATACAATATTAGTCTGTCCAATCTGATCATTCCAGGACTGGTAAAACTTCTCTGAACTGCCTCCAACACATTTACATTCTTCCATAAAATAAAGTGACCAATACTACAGATGTGGTCTCACCAGTGCACTATTTAACTCAGGCATAACATTGCTACTTTTGTATCCAATTCCCTTTGCCACAATTGATAATATTCTATTAAATCTCCTAATTATTTGCTGTGTCTGCACAATAACCTTTTGTAATTTATGAATGAGAGCACACAGGTGTCTCTAAATTTCAGGCCTCTGCAATCTCCCACCATTAATGTCATAATTGCGCATTCCTCCTACTAAAATTGATAAATTTCATATTTCCCACATTGTAATCTCTTTGCCACTGCTTTGCCCACTCACATACTTCCAAGTGTTCTCTTCATAACTTCCTTTAATACCTATCTTTGTGACATTAACACATTTGACAGTCATCCTTCCTGTACCTTTATCCAAGTTGTTTATATTAATTGCAAAACTTTTAAAGGTCTCGGCACCAATCCCACCACCCTTTAAATATTGTTAACCAAAAAAAAATCCATGTCTGCTATCTGTCTATTTCCTTACAGCTACAAATATATTCTACTCAAGCCAGTATGCTTCCTCCTTCACTATGAACTTGGTGGCACCTAATCAAATGCCTTCTGGAAATCCAAGCACAATTACCAATTCTTTTATCCAGATCACATTACCTCCTCAAGGAACTCTAGTGGACTAGTCAAACATAGTTATTTTCATAAAAAAACATGATGACTCTCCCTGACAAACTTAAAGTTACCTAAATTGCTCACCTTTAACTTCTTAATAATAGCTTCTAACATTATCCCTTTGACAGATGTTAGGATAAATGGACCATGGTTTCCTGGGATCTCCTGCCCCCCTTTATTCTCAAGAAAAGTAGTTACATTCTCCACCTTCAAATCCATTGGGACCATCCACAAATCAAAAGTGACTTTGGAAAATTAAGATCAATGCATTAATAATGTTGAGCATCACTTTTGTTTATAAAGACCCTGGTGCTTCTCAGCCTGCAGTTCTAACTGTTGACTCTTCTATTTAACAGTATCACTTCTCTTGTGATCAGTTTTCTAGCACTAAACAAAGAGTTCCAACTGTTGAACTGCATTCTTCAAAAGGCATGTCATAGTATCTCCAACTATTAGGCCTCATAATTGGATATGAAAGTTTTCCAAATATAGAACTTAATTCAACATAGACATCATTGAAGTAGGAGTTGGCCATTCCGCCTTTTGAAACAGCTCTCTTTGGAAAGACTTACCGCAAGCTCCCATCAAAGTTTGATCGGTGAATGAAGCTCAGTTTAGCATCTGCCCAATATAATTTCTCTTCTTCATAATCCAATGTCAGTCCATTTGGCCAATAAATGTTACTGTCAATTATAATCGATCGCGTTGTACCATCCATTCCAGCTCGTTCAATCTTTGGCACTTCTCCCCAGTCTGTCCAATACATATACCTAGAATTTGTTTTCAAAAAACAAAGCAATTAGACAAGGTGCTTCATTTTTCTGAAAAAGGCTTCTACTCTTGTGCTAAGGATTAACTAGTTGACAGCAAATGAGTAAATAATTCAGCCTCATGATGACTGGCAGAATTAGTGACAATATTTCCTTCATAGAAAAGAACAATTTACCTGAGGTGGGGTGGGGATGGCAGCAGCTTGGGTATTAAATCATCATGCTTTCTTTAAAGAATGTAATGATATAAATAATTTGACTTTGGTCAACTGATCAAAATGTAACTGTTGCAATTAACTAAGCTGATTAAAGCATATGTGTGACTGAATTTTTGCCAGAGAATGGACAAACTACTGTTAAAACAGTAATAATTTTCAAACCATTTTTATTAATGCTTTATGAAAAAGTTGAATGGACCATGCTACTTTATTAACAGGATGATTCAGGGCCCAGTTTGTCATTAGTTAGACTGCTGTACATCATTTCAAGTTTTACAGGCAAAAGCAAATCAAATGTATTCAACATGCCATTTGATAACTTTAATACTTAGCAAAAAAACAAAATAGAATGTGCTGAAAAACAGTGAATATAACTTCAAACATGATACCTCCCAGAGATGAAGGACTAAAATGATGCATGCTATTGCCAGAATCTAATAAGAAGATGACCATTAGCTTCCAATTGCCAAATTATATTTTTCCATGTACACAAAATAAAATAATTTGTATACATATGATACATTCTGTGGCATCTTACATACATTTAATAGTTTTACAAAATATGGCCAACTCCAGTTAGTACTTCATTATTCAGAACTTAAGACCCACTAAGACGTATTTATTTGCAAGGTACTCTAATAAATTCACATTGCTATCATAGCAAATGGTGCCCACTTCAACAGACATTCCATGACCAATTTTTTAAAAGAAAAAAAAAGACAAATACACATTTTACTACTATATAATTTCAAATAATTAAAAGCACCTTATGTAAATAATAATATTTTAAGATTTGTTCCTCAAGTAAGCTGCAAAAAAAAAAAAAGCTCCTATCTTAGTTACTGCAAACTAACAACTTGTTATTGAAACCATGATTCAATAGACATCCATTGGTTTGCATAGCTGCTTACAGATAATGTTTTGAATTTAAGAAAACAGATTGCTACAGGACCCCTAAATAAAAATATCTCAGAACAACTAAATTAGCGTGCAGAGTTTACATGTGATATAATTTATCATTCTATGACTGTTTACAATATTTCAGTTGCCTGATGATAGCCTGTCACAATATACAGTAGTAATAAAATTAAACATTTGTCAATAAAACAGTTCTCAATGCAGTTCAAAGGCTGATGCATGACGTTAGGCATTCAGTAGTAGGGAGAGCAATGCTGCTTTTCAGCATCAACAGTCTTATAATAAAGACACTTTTATAGGTGTTGTGGTTATTCATTGACCAAGACAGCAGTTCAGTACTTTAACAGCAGGAATAAGACAGTAGCCAAGCTTACACTGACAGGTCACAGGTAATATGAAGGCCAAGCAAAGATCTTCTTGTAGAAGGAGATATCTAACCATCTCATTTTGATTTTCACTGGCAAAAAGGGAAGGATGGGAAAAAGGAAGGGCAATGTAAATAGGTCCATGTGGCTACTGAGTGAGTGAAGAATTGGGAGAGATTAAAGAAAAAGACAGAGGTGAGGCAATCAAAAAACTGGGCAAGATATGCAGGGTGCATGTGGGGTTGCAAGAATTGACATCAAATAATAGGGTCAGAACATAGGTCTAGTAACCAGGACTACTTTCAGACGAGCTAATCAGTCTGCCCACTGTTGTGGGCATTAAAATGAAACTACGTCAGTTCTCAAAGCAATAAAAAGTTCTCTAATAGCTAATATCTTTCTTAAAATATCCCAAAAGCACCATTAATTGCCTATTCATTGATGCACTGTTTATGGGACCTTGCAGTATGTAGTCAGTCTGCCATATTAATCTACATACTGCACATCAGAAGTAATTCATTGACTATAAATTATTCTGTAACAACATGAATCCATGATACAGGTACTGTAAAAATACAAGTTGTTCATTTTCTAAAGTCTCCCTAATGTGGTCAGAAGTTTTGCTCCCAATGCTTATTTCATTAGAAATCTATTCAGGATTATTCATTCTGATGGCATCTGTAAAGAGAGAAACAGTTAGTACAGGTAGACAACACTTTATTCGAAATCCTAAAAATCAGAAAAGCTCCAAAGTCCAAAGGGCTTTGACTTTTTTTTCCATTAACGAGGTTATTTGGTGTGCAAACAGTTAACCCGAGTCGACACCCACTCGAGGCATGTCACCCAGATGCAATGTGGGGGATGTGGCCCAGCACTGACAAGCCTCAATTCTGTCTCAAGGCTAGTTTTACACAGTGAGTCTGCACGTCCGGTTGGATTTTTAAAAATTTCACCATCAAACTGTCACTTATTCTGAAATTCGAAAAATTCTGAATTCCGAAAAACAGCTAGTCCCAAGCATTTCAGATAAAGGATTGTGCATCTGTATTTCAATGAAGTAACAACTCTGATAAAAGATTGTTGAGCTAAGATGTTAATAGTGCCTCTCTCTCCACAGATGCTGCTCAATCTGAGATTTGCCTGCATTTCTGCTTTTATAATCATATTGCGGAATCTGCAGAGTTTGTTTTAAATTCAAACCAAAGATTTGGTGTTGTTTGAAGTGAATTATCAGCAATACAGAATGAATTTGTTGGAATGATAAAAATAATTTTCATAGGTTTTTCCAGTAATTGGGGGACAAGTCCCAACACCTGAAGTAACCAACAGTGCATTTCAATTTAAAAAAGGAAAAAATAGGATAAAAATGAAGAAAAAAATACATTATTTACAAGCAGAAATTATGGAAATCAAGGATTACATAAATATATACTTTTAAAGACCAGTTTATATTGTGCTACATTTTTAAATTGATCGCCTCAAATTTCCCATTAGTATCACTAATACTGGCAGACCTATGACTTGTCTATTTTACATGAGTGTTGAGCATCTTAAATGTTTTCCCTAGTCATGGAATTCAAGAAGAATGCTGGAAATCAATCAAAAATATAAAATTATATTAAAGTAATATAGGAGGTCAGTCAAAGAGAAAAAAAGTGCTGAAGTAGTTTCCTCAGTAGAACTAGAATGCGTAGATAAATGAAACTATTTAAAGGAATGGATAAAATGGAAGGTCAAGGTGAACGGGAAGAAACCAAGAGCCAGAAATACTTATTCCCTGCAAAGGCTAATAATCTGTAAACAGTTTAGAAAAAAAGGCATTGAAAAAGAAAGTGAAAACTGCTGTTTGTATGGCTGTACAAACATCATTTAGCCCAACAGGGAAAGTTCAGCCAAACAATGGATAAGAGGAGACTTTAAAGGATCTACAGTCAAATCATTAGTGATTCTATTTTCTCCAGTGATGCTACCTTGAGTTCTTCCAGAACTTTCAATTTTTTGTTTCACACAAAATTTGCAAAGTTTCCACATTGAAAATGTGGGGAGGTAAAGGTATATATAAAGTTCCAACATGGAAGACAGTGGAAAACCAGTGGCAGAAAACAGGCGACATAATCATTAGGTAGAATTTCACTTGAAACATGGTTGTCTATTCTGCGTTTACTGTTTAAACTGTCAGTTAGACTGCCCATCTCAATTAGCTCCACTGGACTCACTGTGGCACCATCCAAGCTGAATTTCCATCCAAAGTTCTTGCAACCAGGAGTCTACAAGGGATGCAAATAGAATATAATGACAGAAATTCCAACCTTTCCACTTGCCGGGAAGAATAGCAAAGTAGTATACTTTTTTAAATGGAAAGTGATGTTAGAATTCAGAATTTCAAGGGAATCTGGATATCGGGGAACCCAAATCTTAAAAAGTTAGTATGCAGGTATTGCAAGTGATTAGAAAGGTAAATGAATGATTATAGTTTTTGTAAAGGGAATAGAACACAAAATTGGCTAGGATTTGCTCTAGTCATATAGGGCTTTGGTGAGACAATTTCTAGAGTGCTGTGCTCAGTTTTGATCACCATATTTAAGAACACAATTGCATTAAAAGCAACACAAAGAAGGCACCCTTGACTGATTCCTGGGATGAGTGAACTATCTCATGAGCAAAGTTTAGACAGTTTTGGTCTGCATCCGTTGGAGAATAGAAGAATGAGACAGGATCCTCTTGAAACATATGATCCTGAAGGGACTCAACAGGACAGAATCTCCTTGTGGGGAAAAAACTAGAACTAGGCAACACAGTTAAACAGAAATGGGGTTTTCCATTTAAGAGGGAGAGGAGGAGAAAGTTTTCTCCCAAGAGATTGTGTTCTGGGGAACTGTCTTTTTCAGAAACAGTGTGGAGAAGACAGAGGTCCGTAGATTCCTGATGAACAAGGGAGTCAAAAAGGACATTGGGTTAAGTATGAAAAAGCAGGTGGAGGCCACAATTACAGGAGCCATGACCGATGTTATGGCTCCTGTAATTGTGCCATCTTATTAAATGGCAGACTGAGCAAGGCTCAAAATTCAGTAAAGTCTAGCAACTCTACCTTTTGAGACAGAAGTAAACTCCATATGCCATAAGGTAGCAGAAGAATCCAGGCAACAGAAATAGGTCATTTAGCCCTTGAGCCTTTTCTGCAATTCAATAAGAACATGGCTGATCTGTGATCGAACTACATTCTTCTGTCTTTATCCTATTATCCTTCGTGAATTTGATTAACAAACATTTATCACAACTTCAAATGTAAAAATGACTGACCACAATTAACATCACCATTAACTTGCAACCATTGTAGAGGAGTTTCAATATTTAACCATTGCATGTACAAAAATCCTTAACTTCACTCGTCAGGTAAGAGCAACAGCAAAACTTCAAAACATATGAAAATACTAAATTATTACTTCTTTGACACCCTGCGGCAGCAGGAAAGCAATAAAACTTAGAAAGGTAGAAAGAAAATTATGTAGAACTGGAGATCTGTGACCACTGGTGATCTGCAGGAATCAGTGTTGGGACCCTGTTATTTCTAATATTATTAATAATTTGGAGGAGAACATGATCTGATTAGTAACTTTGCTGATGACAAAGATTGGGGGAACTGCAGATGGTGAGAAGGATTGCCAGAGGATACAGCAGGAGAGAGACAGGGAGAAGATTTGGGCAGAGAAATGGCAGATACAATTTAGTTTCGACAAATATGAAGTGATGCATTTTAGGAGGTCTAATGCAAGAGGAGAGTATACAATAACTGCAGAATCCTTAGAAGCATTAATATTGGGAGATCTAGGTGTACGGGTCCACAGTTCCCCAAAAACGGCAACATACGCGGATAAGGTGATCAAGGCAGCATATTGCATACTTGGATTCATAACTGGGGCACAGACTGGCAAGTCGTGCTGCAGCTGTATAAAGGCCACATTTGGAATATTGCGTACAGTTCTGGTCACCACACAACCTTTCTTGCTAGTGGAGGTTTTGGAGAGGGTACATAAATGGTTTACCAGGATGTTGCCTGGTTTGGAGGGTCTTAGGAAGGAGGAGAAATTGGATAAACTTGGTTTATTTTCACTCGCATGTCAGAGGCTGAGCGGTGACCTGAGAGAAGATTACAAAATTATGAGAGGCATGGTTAGAATGGATAATTAGAGTCTTTTTCCCAGGGTAGAAATATCAATTACAAGGGGACATAGACGGGGAAAAAGTGTAAGCAAGATGTGAGAAGCAAGTTTTGTTTACAGAGTGGGTGGTAAGTGCTTGGAATGTGCTGCAGAGGTGGTGACAGAAGCAAATACAATATCAACATTTAAGAGCATCTTAACAGATACATGAATACAGATATATGAACTATGTGGAGGCAAGAGGTTTAATATGTTAGTGCAGGCTTGGTGGGCCAAAGGGCCTGTTCCTGTGCTGTACTTTTCTTTGTAACAAGTAATTTAAGGTCTGACTGCACACATTTAAAGCCAACTGTGCCTAACAATAGAGAAATAATGAATTAATTGATTTGCTGAATTAGGCAGATTACAAAAACCATTAGTTCTGATAAGCCTTAGGTAAGTACATAATATTAAAATGTATGCTAACTGGAGGAATACGAAATTGCTTGAAGAGCAGAAGACTATGATCAAAAGATATTTTTAGACTGGAGTGCAGCAAGTATGTAGGCTAAGTAAAATGTAAAGTCACCATAGAACCAGAGGAGAAAGTCAGAAGTCACACAACACCAGGTTATAGTCCAACAGGTTTATTTGAAATCCCATGCTGTCAGAAGGCAGCTCCTCCGTCACTTCACCTGACCATGTCCACCCCAAGTCTAACACCAGCACCTCCACATCATGGCTCTCATTAGAAAGACAAAACTGGCAGCGTTTAACCCAAGGGTCACTACATGTCAAGCAAGGGGAAAGGTAGAGAACTTCATGGTAACCTCAGTTTCAGAGTGTCCAGCCATCCAGGAAACTGAGCTAACCCATTGCTCCCCAAGTATCAGTGTTGGGACAGCCATTTCATATAATCACAGAATGATGTGTCATGGAAGAGGCAAGTCAGCCCATTTTGTCCATGTTAGCTTTATAATAGAGCTATCCAATAAATTTCATTCCTGAGTGCTTTCCCATGGCCTTCTAAGTATTTCACTTCAAGTATTCACGAAATACTTATTTAATTCTCTTTTGAATACTGTTACTGAATCAGCCTTCACCACCCTTTGAAAGTCAGTAAGCATGTTGTCTGCACTGCATTGAAGACCACAACTAGTTGCAAAAAGTAGTAAAATCAATGTTTTAAATGGCAAAGTTGGGAATATAAATTTAGGATAGTTGGTGAAAGAAGCAGAGTCAATGAGGAAATCATTTTTCTTTACACTGTGTATTATGTTGATCTAGAATGCAATACTTGAAACACGAAAATTGATTTAATAGAATCTGAATGAAATTTGATAAAGAATTGAAGGTATAAAATGAACAGGTTTAAGGACAAACAGCAAAGGATAGGGACTGGTACTTTCGCTATTTCCAAGTGTCAACTTGGACACAATGGGCTGGTTAATCTGGTATTTAGTTTGATTATATAAAATAAAAAAAAGACCCAAACTTGGTTGAATGGCCACAAATAGAAAGAAAATGTGTAGTAAGGCAAGTACAGAAATATTTGGAAATAATAAAAAAAAAATCCAAGTACTGTGTGGAAGTGATGGAGTTGGAGGCAAGCATCATCCTGTAATATAAGCAAGGCTCAGATAGGAGCACTCTTGTCTCCAAATTGGTGTGTTGAGAGTTCAAGTACCACTCCAGGAGTTATGCACAAAAATGAGGGGTGACACCAAAGGGCAACACTGAAATAATGTTGCACTGGTGGACAGATGTCATCTTTTGTACAAGATTTTAAATCAATGTTCCTTTCCCCTCTGGGGTGTAAAAATCCCTTTACTATTTTGAAGAGCAGGGCAAGAGTCTTTACCAATATTAAGCTATCAATCAATATCATAAAAACGAGTCACCACATTAATGCTCGTGGGAGCCTGCTGTGTGCAAATTGCCCATCATTGTTCCCACATTCCAACAGTGGCTACACTTCAGATATATTCTATTGCTTGTAAAGTGCTTTGAGATGTTTGGTGCTCATGAAAGGCAATACAGAAATAGAAGACTTTTTATTCTCTCGGCAGAAGCTTTCAGAGGGCTGGCACAAACATGTCTCCTTTTGTGGTGCAGAATTTTATATTCTGAAGCATGTTCTTGTTCAGTAATGTTTCAATTCCAGGCATTTGTGACATAGTCATTCAGATTATTCATTAGAAACAGATGCAAACTGCATGAAAATAATTTTGAACAAACATCACAGGAAACATAAGAAAACATTCTTCTCTCAGAATCCCCCTTATAAAAAGGGGAAAAACACTCCCCACTTTAGTGGATGTGATACTTCCAATATCCAACTTTTAAAAAAAACATAATTGCAAAGCATGTTCCAACCCCAGAGGCTTTTTCCATTTACCCAGCGACTGCAATTAATCATTTTGGAGAGATTATTACCAGACTTGCCCAGCTCTGAGATAATTCTGTTAATAGATTATTATGTCGGCTCACTCAAACATTCAAAAATGTCAGAAGTGCAAGAGTAGGAAAATTCTGAAATTTTTAAAGATTTGATCTTGTACCCCCCTACCAAAGTACAGCTCATTGGAAGTCATTCTGTAATATTTACCTCGAGATTTATTTTGCAAAAACAAAATTTATAGTTGCTATGTTACAAACAGTAATTTGGCAAAAATGAAGTTTATCCGTACAGATGATCTGAAAAATTCATTCACTGGTGATCCAGAACATGCAAGTTCACTGAGCATGAGATATTCACTTTCATATTGATACCACTACTGCAGTCTTTGAACTGAGGTTTGAAAAAGAATGATCAGCATTCTGACCTAAAGGAAACTGTGCAAGCATGTAACTCAGTTTACACGATTTTTTTTTCAGTTCCATAAATTAAGTAATTACAAAAGGTAGGGAATGTAACAGCTAAGCTTCACCAGGATGTTGTGAGCTGTCAATTAAATCTGTGAAAACCTTGAGGCATTCTAGAGTCTCAGTGATGGTTCAGCAACAGTCAATGTGAATGACAAGCTGTCACCTTTGCGAAGGCATTGCAAACCCTGCTGATGTACACTGGAAACACAAATCAACATGGACAGCCACAGGGGATCAGCAGCAAGAATATGCAGGCAATTCTAAATCTGGGCTGCAGTGATTAATCTGGCCAGGAATAGAAGAAACACATAGCATATAGTTTCTGCTACCCTACAATTCATGTGCTATTGAAGGAAAAAAAGTGGGAATGGATCCATTGCTGACAAACACATGGTAATGTCGTATGGAGTCACAAGCAGAAAATTAGCTTACTGCCCAAGGGCTTACTTGTATTAGTCAAAATGGGATGTCTGCTGAACCCAAAACGGAACAAATTCCTACTGTGTACATGACAACAACTGTCGTTCAATAGTTCTAGACAGTCATCTGGTCTCACTGGACTGGTGTCTTGGTCATTACATCTAATACAGTTCACAAACAATAGGATTTCTCCCAATTTACACTGCAATCAAACTTGCACTACTTTCAATGTCTGACAGATGTCAGACATTTTATTGCATAGGCAATAAAAGTGCTAATTTGATAATATGTTTTTTAATAAAGTAAAATTCTACTCGTGAACTCAGTTACATGGGTACAATAAATTGGATATTTAATATTCAAACATATATTTGCTATCTATAAACATCTACAGACTGTACTTCTCTTCCCACTTCAAATGAATTTAGCATGGTTAACATGGTACAAATTAGAGAAAGGTTTTATAACTAATAAATTTGTTTCCCACCTCTATGAATTTAATGTCTATAATCCCTTAGGATTCAATAAAGGGTTAGCACTACAACAGTGACATTTGAAAAGTATTGAAGAGACTAAAATCCTTTCAAACATTGAAGATCACAAAAAGGTGCAATATAAATGCACCTTTTCTGTCATGAGTTAAAGGCACCAGGCAGGTGGCGAGATATAGCAAAGCTGTAGAAAGGACTCCCTGACTCAACCAACACCCTGGGCAAATTAATTTCTGCAGGCAACAAAGAACTTAGTGTAAAAGCAAGGAATTCAAAAACTACATCATGAAAGTTTTGATCCAGCATTAAATGGAAATTTAGAATAACCTGACCAACTCAACGAGCAACAAATTAATGCCCTTTTAAAAACATGAAGATAAAATCAAACTCAATTTCAAACATCGTAAAGTTCTACATCTTTCTCTTCAACAGCATTTGCTATAATCTTCTCCGCATAATATGTGAAACTGATAATTTTCAGTTTAAATTTTCCAGAGAAGGAATCAAATTAGTTTTTTCAATTTTCATATTTCAGGCTGGATTTAATACTCATGGTAGATCTAATTGAACCGAATTGTCTGTGTCGTTCATCTCTTGAAGCTACAATTCACTTTTTCAGCTGTGGAATTGAAAAAACACTCAGGCACCTGGAACTAAGTTTAATTTCAGGGCCATCAAATGTCCTCAGAGGAAAACTGCCCCTGAAAGACACTAATTTATCAATATGAACTTTAAGAATCAGCACAGTGGAAGAATCCAAAAGCAAATTACTGCAGATGCTGGAAATCTGAAATAAGAACCAATGAAGTTGGAAAAACACAGTTGGGAGACAGCATCTATGGAGAGAAACACAGAGTTAATGTTGCACTTTGATGGCCTTTCATTTGAACAATGGAAGAATAGCATCCTGATTTAACATGTAAATCATTTACTTATGACAATCATGCACTACCATACATAGTACTTAACGCATCAAGAGGGAAAGGATTTCAAAAGAACACATTAAATGTCAAACAATACAAGTAGGGTAGGTGCGATCTGGAATTTCAGAAATTTACAGCTGAAAAGAAATAGCACAGCCTATCTTCAATGTACTATATTTCAGAAGAGGATAGTCATACTTAATTCTCCACAATCGATTTTCGGAATAAGTAGTCTTGAAGTTTCAACATTTACTGAACTTATGGAGATAATGCAACTGGTTGGAACCTTCCTCAAATAGAGGAAGCTAAACATTTATTACAGGCAGCTATGTGATTTCATTTGTATCAGTTTAAATATTTCTAATCAACCTGTTCAGTGGTGCTAATGCACACCTCTGGAGCAGGTGGGACTTGAATCCAGGCCTCCTGGCTCAGAATTAGGAATATACTACTCCATAACAACAACCCTTTGCATTAGCATAAATTGATTCAAATTCACATAATATCAATGTGGCAATATTACTCAGGATTAAAGAAAGCTCTAAAATCTGACCCTCTTCTCATTTGAGCTGCTTAGTAATGAGCACCTTGGCCATTCTACCATGAATATATTCTACATGCTCATTAGTATCAGTGGGAGAAATAAAAATAAAATTAGCAGGCATGGACCAAGTGAACTGAAGATGTATTTGCAATTATTTGAATTGGCAGACACTCAAAAGACACTTATTGCTCTAATTGCAATACAAATTGATCCTCAATAAAATTTAAACAACTGACTAAATTGCTCTACCCACCTTATGCTATGTCACTGAAACCTTTGTTAATCTTTGGCTCTAGATAGCCTCACATAGTTAGCAGGGAAAGACTGTATCTGGTGCATAATCCAAAAAATTATCAAAACAAATTTTAGTGACAGGGATTGGCATTTGCTCATAACACATGGGTTAGTTAAACAAATAATCTCCAAATTATTAGCTCTTACTCACCTACAAAACATTAATTTAACTGAAATTCATACACTAAATTCAGTTTATCTTCTGTCACAAACATGTCAGTGATATTTTCAGGTAAAGAGATTAAATCTCTCAACAATTTCACTTATATAACATCTTAAATGTAATACATTTCCCAGTGCATCACAAGAGCATGATAAACCAGAATATGACACGGAGTCACAAAGAGATAGTAGCACAGGTGATCTCAAGTGTGGTCAAAGAGATAGGTTATAAAAGGCTTCTTAGAAGAAGGGGATATAAAAAAAGAACAGAGCTCTAAGCTGATGCAATGGAAGGCGCATGATTGCGATTGGGATGTTCAAGAGGTCAGAATTATAAGCTCAGATATATGAAGCACCTCAACTGACTGAACACAGACTATAAGGACCTGGAATCTTCTGCTTTACGTAATTGAAACTCTCAAGGATTTTATTTTATTGAGATTATTAAAGGAGTAGAGTAACATTGCAGGTGTAAAGTTTCAGGATAGTGTATTCATCTGCTGGAACGGTCCTCAGTAGCCATGAGCTAAAGACATCAGTGAACAAAAAAAAAATCCATATGTTGTCATGCAGTAAGGCTTGGAGTCCTGTCAATTGTGAGACTTCTAAAAACTCCTGCGTAAACTCTCACATCAACATATCAATGAAGCTTATGGTACCCATTGAACTATGCCAAAAGAAAGGTCATTTTCAGGAAGACAGAGAAAATTAACACAAAGATATATATTATGCTGCACTATTAATCTCACAAACCAAGTGTTTTACATCTGAAGAAGTGTTAGCATGGTGTTTGTTGTGATGAATTCCAGAATCCCAGGTAATGTTCTGGGGACATGGGTTCAAATCCCACAATGTAAGGAGGTGAAAGTTGAATTCAATACAAAAATCATTGATGACTATAAACCATTGGTGTTATTGTAAAAATGCATCTGGGAAGCCATCCTGCTGCTATTACCTGGCCTGGCACACAGGTGGTTCCAGATGCACAACAATATGGCTGTCTCTCAACTCTCCTCAGAAATGTAGCAAAACCACTAAGACATCTAAAAAAAACCCATTACTTGGCATCAATCCAAGTACCAGAAATAACAACAGTAAATTCAGAGTTTATGCAAAGTCCTGCTTTCAAACATATGGGAGTTAGTGCCAAAATTGGGAGAGCTGTCTCACTAAGACTAGTCAAGCAACAGTCGAAAATAGTGGAGCTGGAAAAGCGCAGCACATATTCCTGATGAAGAGCTTATACCAGAAATGTCAACTCTCCTGCTCCTTGAATGCTGCCTGACCTGCTGCGTTTTCCCGGCGTCACCCTTGTCGACTCGGACTCTCCAGCATCTGCAGTCCATACTTTCTCCTAGTCAAGCATCATTCTCACAGATTCATACCTAACAGGTCATGTCCCTGGTCTGGTTACATCCTGTCCTATTGGCAGAACAGATCCAGCAGAGGTGATGGCACAATGGTATACAGTCAGGAGGGGGTTGCCTCAAGAATCCTCAACATTGACTCCATAACCCAGGAGATTCATGACATGAGGTCAAACTTAAGCACAAAAACATGCTGTCAATTAGCATGTACCCTCTCCATTTCCATTAGTTGATAACCAGTATGGGGAACAGCTAAGTGGTATTTTTGCTTGACTGTTAATCCAGAGACCCAGGTAATGTTCTGGGGACCCAGGCTTGAATCTCACCACAGCAGGTGGTGAAATTTGATTTTAAGGAGTCTGGAATTAAGAATCTAACGATGACCATGAATCCAATGTTGATTAGCGAACCTGATGGGTTTTACCGATACTGTCCTTTTGGGAAGGAGACTGCCATCCTTCCTTGGTCTAGCCTATAGGTGACTCTTAACTAGGGACGGGCAATAAATGCTGGCTTAGCCAGCGATGCCTTCATCTGTGAATGAATTTTTAAATAAAAACTCCACGTTAAACACTGCTTGGAGGAAGCATTAAAGTTGGTAATGCACTCCCAGGGGAAGACATTGATGTCCATCAGGCTCAGCAGCACCTCTACTGACCGAGCTGATAAAGTCTTAAGAAATAACTGCTGGACGGAGGTATATGGTAGGTGGTGCAAGAACCAAAGAGGGTACTGGACCTCATCCTTACCCTCTGCCTGTCACAGATACATCCAACCATGACAAATTCAGCAGGAATGACCAGCACACCGTCCTTCCAGCGGGAGAATCCCAGCTTCAGAGTGAAGATACTCTGTCACGTTATGTGATAGATCACTGAAATCTATCCCATTCTGCCCAATCAAAGCTAGCTATTCAAATAAGGATAGTAAGAAATGCTAACCAAGCCAAAAGCACACTATATCCAAAAATGAATTGTTTAAAAATCCACAGAGCACAATGCATTATATCTAGAATTATTTAGAGACTTGGTGGTGTCATCACGTCGTCTGGCATTTGTGATACACATGGAGTTACGGATTGAAATCTCCTCTTTCTGTTGACTGTAATGTTTCTTTTACTAGAAGTAATTTAGACGTTACTAACTAGCTTCCATCAAGTATGTAATTGCTGCTCGAAAAGAGCCTAAAGTGTGACAGTAAACCAGCAATCTACTTCAAATTGTTAGTGCAATTTATTTTGGGTCAGGGTGAAAAATCTTCATTCAATCTGACAGGTGTTGACCATTTCAGAGAGACACAAGCAGCTAAATAGAAGCAAAATGAATATCCAGTGAATCCACAGAAGGGACAAGGAGAGGGGTATACCAGATGTATTAATTCTGCACCATGTTGTGAAACTTGAAAAGGGTTAAGACAAGATTTACAAGGACGTTGCCAGGGCTGGAGTGTTTGAGCTGTAGGGAGAAACTGGCAGGCTGGGGTTCTTTTCTCTGAAGCATTGGAGGCTGAGGGGTGACCTTGTGGAGGTTTATAAGATCACGAGGGGCATGGACAGGGCGAATAACCAAGATTGTTTTCCCAGGGTAGGGGAGTCCAAAACTAGAAGACACAGGTTTAAGGAGAGAGGGGAAAGATTTTAAAGGACTTTGAGGGGCAACTTTTATACACACAGGGTGGTTCGTATGCAGAATGAACTGCCAGATGAAATTGTAGATGCAGGTATAATTACAACATTACAGGCAAATGGGATTAGTTTAGTTTGGGAAACCTGGTCAGCATGGACAAATTGAACTAAAAGGACCTGTTTCTGTGCTGCATATCTCTATGACTAGAACAAATGAAAAGGTACACACAATTGGTATATTGTTCTCCTTAATAAAGGGCAAAAAACCCCACTAAAACTTGAAACCCTGGTTCAGAATTTGACAGTAGGATTTCAGCTATTTGCAACATCGAGATTCTTTTCTCGACGCTTTCAAGTCAAACGGTTTTGATTAAATATAGGAAAAAAAGAGTAAGCGTTACAAATGATTAAATTTTTGGCTCCAATAACCTAGCTTTTCTCCCCCCTCCTCGCAGAAGTACTTCAAAACATTCACGCTAGGCTTTGTAGCTACTGAAGTAACATTCCTCTAGACTGAAGGCAGATCCAAAGAGAGCCATCCAAAAGCACACATGTTCTGCAGAAACCAAATGGGACTATTTTACGAAGAATAGTTTGACAAGCTATAATGTGGAATTCCAAGTGTGGGGCACATGCTGCTGACACACACCAAGCCAGAAATTTACTGCCAACATGGTACACGTTATCTTAACATCTTGCTGGCATTTTTTCTCTTTTTGAATGCAAAAAAGGTTTTGAGCCATTTTTGGCAAACCTTGAAACACACAATATGAAAAAAAAAGCGACTTACTAACAGATTCTAGCCACATTGTTTGAAATAAGTGCCACATCACAGGATACTACAGTTCACTACTTTTTAAGACAGCAACAGGCAAAATCTAGCTTCACAGCAATCCAAATTTTACTTTTCAGATGGTTAAACCATACTACTTACATCAAAAAGAAATTTAATAGCACACAAGAGCTGCATTATCGTTATAATTACAGCATCAGTACAAAGTGGTTTTGCTTTGCACCATTGCTGTAGTTATAGTTAACTCAAAATAGTATCTACCATGACACCAAACTGCAATATATTGCAGATTCTGGAAATCAAGCAAATACGGCTAACTTCAGCGGATCAGGCAGAGTTGCAAAGAGAATACAGATTCATCTTAAGTAAAAACAAAAAGTACTGTAGATGCTAGAGATCTGAAATAAAATAGTAGAAAGTGCTACAGGAAATCAATAAGTCTGGCAGCATCTGTGAAGAGAGAAACAACATTAATGTTTCCAATTCAATGTGACTCTTCCTTGTTCCAAAACCTTAACTTTGTTTTTCTCTGCAAAAACGCTTCCAGATCTGCTCAGTCTCTCCAGCACTTTGCTTTTACCCTTTGAAGTACTAAACTCAGATCTAAGCAGAGGTATAACACATGAAGAATTAACTGTGATTGCTCTTCACAACTCTTGCCAGATCTGTTGACTATTTTCAGCAATCTTTATTTTTGTTTTTATCTAGTCAACAGAGCACAGAAGCACAACACGCCAAGAGTAGATCTTTGGTTTCCACTTCATTAATGAGCCAGCTTAGGTATCAATGTCAGAATTGTGGCATTCAAACTCAGAGTTGGTGTAAATCTGAAACTCTGCATATTTAATGCAGTATTAGAACAAATCCCTGTTTCCTAAGTAAACATTCCAACGACAAATGCATGTGGAAGTCAGTCAGTGGTTGGAGGAAAGTGTTATTAGCTAAAGGAACAAGCTTGTGTTTTGTTTTCACTTATTAGATGTTCAGTTATAGGATGGTATGGTGGGAGAAAAGAAGAAATTAAAAAGAACATAAGCCCTTAGATCCTTTTCATGTTAAGGATAAGAGGTCCAAAAACGCTTTACATCAAATTTGATACAAAAATTGATGTAAAAGTTGATATTTAATGACAGAATAGTTTGAGATAGTTCAAAGTGTTCACAGCCACAACTAGACCTTGCATTTATGTTGAACCTTCAAATAAAAGTTGGGGGGTGGTGGGGGGGGAGGGGAAAGAGGAGGGGAAATTGCCTGGCTCTTTGGTATCTGTACTTTATTCCTCAGAAATCTAATACACTGTTAAACTACATTTCAATATTATTTTAAACATAATGTGAACTCCACTTCTCTCTCCACAGATGCTGTTAGGCTTCTCCAGCACTTTATGTTTATACTACTTTTTAAAAACGGATTTTCAGATGAACAGAAATGTCTTCTTCAAAACCTTTATCTTCAGAACCTGCAATAAAGTCCATTCCCCAGTCACCAACTCCATCCATCTGTATATTATTGTTTGTGGCTATACCAGACCACTCAATCATGATGGTGCATTTGATTCAGAGATGAGTTTCTGATTACATTTCCACGCCATCACTGAGGTGCTCTTTTCCATCTCAATAACTAGCAAGTTTGCACTTCGTTCTAACCCCGCTTCTGTTAATCAACTGTTGAAATTCACAATGCTATTGTTAAATAAGACTCGACTAGAGAAAAAAAAAACAGAAAATACAAACTGCAGCAGACCATTTGGACATTTGAGCCGGTTTTTCTTGTTAAAATTCAAATGCCACCATCTCCCAAGAGTGGGACTTGAATACAGGTAACCAAAATCATCTGGATATCTGGATTATTATACCAGCAGTAAAACCACTACACCAACTCTAAGCTACTTCTCCTCTAACACACTGTGTGGCCAAGCTCTCAACCTGCAAATTTATGAATGCAAGCTCACCCAAAATTCTACTGCATATTAAATTCAAGTCATACCAAGTCTTATTTACCACCAGCTAATGCTCGCCAATCTCCATTGACAGCCATTAAGCAACTTGCTGCTTTTGAAATGTATACCCTCGTTTTTAAATCCTCCATTGCTTTGTCCCGCCCGATCCCTAATCTCCGCTAGCCCAACAATCCTCCAAGATGCTATTCCAATTCTGGCTTCTTTTCCAATTACTGATTTCACGTGCTCATATCCCTTGGTTGCGAAGGGCCTGTGCTCTGGGTCAAAAACCTGGAACTTGCTCTCCAACTACATTCCATGTTGCTAGTTACAGTGGCTCCAGGTATTTGCTTATGACTGCTTTGTCAAGGACAATTGAAAATCGAGCAATGCCTTCACGAACAGTTTTTCTACAAAGCCCCTCCCTAAACCTGATCAGTTCTCTGCACTCCTTTAAGGCGTTCCTTAATACCAACATCTTTGACCAATCTCTCATTTACCAGCATCACTATCTCTTTGTGGTTTGGCAACAAATTTTGTTTCAGCAAGTGCCTATGAAGCACTTTGGTAGGTTTAACTACATTAACTATGCGAGCTAAATAAATACATATTGTTAATATTGGAAAAAACACTTCAATCTAGAATTCTAAAAGACTCCCCACAAGGTAAGATACAATTAGCAGTTTTCTTCATAATAATATTTTTCGAAGACTTTGCTTCTCCTTGAGACGCTTGCTGCAAAGGATTTTATCTCAAATTCAGAGACACATACCAGACGAGTTAGAACTATTTTCATCCAATTTATAATCTATGCAGGAATACACACAGCCCTTCTCCAATGGCCTTCTAGAAGCCTCACAAGAGAACCACTGATGGTTTCATTTTCCCTACTGCGCCACCAAATAAAGGTTACAATCAGTTTGTCTTTTTGGTTCATTTAGTTTCAGCTTTCCCGTAATGCCGAACCACCAGAAGATATTCCAAAGGTACCACGTAACCAATTTTCAGTCTGCTGTAATTAAATATTCCCTTGCTCTCTCATTTCCTTCTCTTTCCTTTGTTCTTCATGAACAACCAAAGATTTGTAACCAGTCCTTAAATAGATCTATAATATTCCCCATTGTGTTTTAAATTTTCAAAATCACAGTGGAAAGCAAATATTAGTTAAAATTCTAACAAAACGGGAGCATAAGAGGTATAGTTAGTAAGTTTCCTGATGACACCAAAATTGGAGGGTGTAGTGGACAGCGAAGAAGGTTACCTCAGATTACAACAGGATCTTGACCAGATGGGCCAATGGGCTGAGAAGTGGCAGATGGAGTTTAATTCAGATAAATGCGAGGTGCTGCATTTTGGGAAAGCAAATCTTAGCAGGACTTATACACTGAATGGTAAGGTCCTCAGGAGTGTTGCTGAACAAAGAGACCTTGGAGTGTAGGTTCATAGCTCCTTGAAAGTGGAGCGGCAGGTGGATAGGGTAGTGAAGGAGGGGTTTGGTATGCTTTCCTTAATTGGTCAGAGTAAAGAGTATAGGAGTTGGGAGGTCATGTAACAAGATATTGGTTAGGCCACAGTTGGAACTTTGCATGCAATTCTGGTCTCCTTCCTATCGGAAAGATGTTGTGAAACTTGAAAGGGTTCAGAAAAGATTTACAAGGATGTTGCCAGGGTTGGAGGATTTAAGCTATAGGGAGAGGTTGAATAGACTAGGGCTGTTTTCCCTGGAGCATCGGAGGCTGAGGGGTGACCTTATAGAGGTTTATAAAATCATGAGGGGCATGGATAGGATAAATAGACAAAGTCTTTTCCCTGGAGTGGGGGAGTCCAGAACTAGAGGGTTTAGGATGAGAGTGGAAAGATATAAAAGAGACCTAAGGGACAACTTTTTCATGCAGAGGGTGGTAGGTGTATGGAATGAGCTGCCAGAGAAAGTGGTGGAGGCTAGTACAATTGCAAGATTTAAGAGGCATCTGGATGGGTATATGAATAGAAAGAGTTGGGAGGTATATGGGCCAGGTGCTGGCAGGTGGGACTAGATTGGGTTGGGATAAATGGTAGGCATGGATGAATTGGACGAAAGGGTCTGTTTCTCAATGACTCTATGACTCTAAATATTAGTTCAATTCCGTGTATGAAAATTCAAGCAATACCTCCTATTTTACTGCACCTAAATTCACATGCAATTGTACAATTTCATTAAGTTCTAAAAACTTTGCAGATGGAAAAGTCAGAATTGGATTTGCACATCCATTGGGCTCAGTATTTCTAATGTTATTTGCTCACATGACAAGCAATGAAGCATTGTGCATATGACAATAGTGAAGAGCAACAAATAAAAACTGTTTTTGCATGGAGTAATGAAAAGAATTTAAACTTACTGTTCTGTATAAACAAATAGATAAAGAAGAACCGATGCTGAGAAACCTCAACAGTCATAACCTTACTCGCTGTTTCTATATTCCCACAAATTCAACATCAATTCAATTCTTTTGAAAGTCAGATCCACATAAAATGTGACAGTAGAGTAATTACCAGATACGCAGGTCTGATCTCTGGCTGTACAAAGTTACTCCGGCCTAGGGAAGATGCCACAATTCAGCTCAATACCAATGGAATCATCCTTCAACAATGAAGCAGCAATGAGAGAAGGTGGGGAGAGGAAAACGTGACAGATTTGTACTACAGGATGAGGTTCCACCAAAAGCAGAGCAAATTAAACCAACATGAACAACAAGTTCAGGCCCTCAGGATGTCCAAAAACAGACTTCCAATCAACAGAGCACTTAAATACAGGAACAACTGCTTTACAGGCAGAAGTGCAAACTGGATGCTCTTAGCAAGATTCTGCAAATGGCAATGAGTCAATAAGTTGACATTTTGGTCATGTTGTTTGATCAATAATTGTTGAGGAAGCAAAGCAATGTAAAATTTAAAATAGTCTGAATTTTGTGGATAATGGCAAAGCAACACTGATATCAAAAAAAGTTGCCCATAAAGAAATAGCAAACTTGTGGCAGTGATTTCACTATGTCGGCCACTGCTGCCAAGCCAAAGGGATCTCCAGACATTGAAAAACTGCCATTAAGCAGGTGATTACACGGAGGAATTCTCAGGGTTAAAACCAGGAAATTAAATGTCCTGATTATCCTTTCCACTTTATCAATTTTAAAGAAAACGATTGAAAAATTTAGACATGCACACTACAAATAGAAATACCAAACTTGTAAAATATAAGTTGGAATCTTGATCAGAATAGTAAAGTTTGAAATAGTACAGGTATAACACGAGCTTTGCAGATTGAGACACACTTTTCAGGAGTATTAAAACTTAATGAGTTTAAAGAGAAGTTCCTTGTCAATGGGGGGGGGGGGGGGGGGGGCGGAGAAGAGAAGGGGTAGTAAACAATAGGCAGGGATAAAAAAACTCAACGAGAGAGAAGAACAGTTGGACAGACAAAAAGGAGTGGATAATGATTACACTAGGAGGATGAACAGCCATAACGGGGGAGGGGGAGGGGGAGGGGTGAAGGGTGCCGCGGCAGTGATGTGTTCAAGTGACAGCCAACTAGAGAGTCAGGGTCTTTTTTTTTGCAGATGAACATAGATATTCTGTGAATTTTTTAATCAGATTCCCTACAGTGTGGAAACAGGCCCTTTGGCCTAAGTAGTCCACACCGACCCTCCAAAGAGTTACCCACCCAGACCCAATTTTCCTGACTAATGCACCCAACACTCTGGGCAATTTAGCATGGCCAATTCACCGAACCTGCACATCTTTGGACTGAGTGGTCACGTGGTCAATGCTTTGCTTACACAATATGCTAAATGTTGATTATACTGGAGAGGTCAGTTTCCACACTGAAAGTGGGCTTAATAGTCTATAAGTTCAATTTTTGCAATTTGTTTACTGTTGTGGTCAGTCATTGAAAATATTCACAGGAGGCTGTCAATGTACTTCTCATTGGATGCTGCATGAACTGCTGTGCTCTTCCAGCACCACTAATCCAGTAACAGAAAACCAAAGTCTATTTTACACAAAAGAAAACAAACTATTTTACATTATACATCAACAATTTGAAATAGTCTTATTACAAGTATCAGAAACAGAGATTCATCTCTTTCACCCTTAACAACCACCTTACAGATACTCAAAGGGTCAGTAAAAAGTAATTCTCTTTTCACTTTAAAATTCCTCATTCATTTGGCACAGCTGTATTTGGTTTCTTTCTGGGAAATGTCTACATTCACACAATGCTATCTTCTTTACTTAATGTCTCTTCAAGAGATCCTTCAATAACCTGCACAGCACACTTCTTTCCCATAGCCTCCTATTTCTAGGAGTTTTGCTCCTACTAACTATTAAGCCATTCAGGACATTTTCTCAACCCAAACTGCTTTGTATACTGTGGAGATACCTTTACTGTCTTAGGCCTGTTCTTTCAAACAGTACCACTGTATTACGTAACTTTCTGGATAGTTCTGTTTTTCTTCCTAAAAGGAAACTTGTTTTTGGTTTCATCATAAGATGCTTTCTTGCTAGGCAACAGCTCAATTCTTTTCCCTCTTCCCTCTTATTTTGTAAAGCACAGATCTACTCACTTCAAAGTATATATTAAGCCTCATTTAAGTGCAGGTCATCAAAATTCCTGACCATCCAGAACTTCTCGCTAATCTAAACTGAAATTAAAACAATGTACTCACACGTCATACAGAAATATAAATCACACTTAAAACGGTCATGTTTAGAACCCAAGTTACCAAATAACAATAATAATAAATCACAAACATTTATCAAATTATGAATAAGAGGTAATCTTTTCAGGAATTTTTAGACCAGTGATATCACAATGCAAAAGTAGAAGTTGTTATCCGGTCAGTAGTTTCAATTGATTGAAGTCTGCAGGAATTTTTGCATCAGTCTACACACCTTATGGAAAAGCCTGACAGCAAATTCTAGATTCCAGCCATTACCTACATGTGTGTCCAGAAGTGGCTTTCAGTTTTATAGGAGTATTGAGAGCAAACACAAACTGTTACTGTCATTACTACCACAACACCCAAATCAGCGAATCAGCTTGTTCCGAATCCTACAAAACTGGAAAATTGCCAAACCAAAGTACTTAGCTAGGCAGGTTTTTATGATGGAGTATGAAACAAATATTTGAGTCTTTAAGAATTGTTTAAAATAAAGTTTATCTGTTGAACAGATAAAGGCACGTGTTCCCGATTCGGATTGCTGATTTTTGCTAAATTATTTAATCTCGTGTAGTATCATTGAGATTTGAGGCTGGGGTGGTGGAGGCAGACTTAGATATTTTTCAACATGTGCCTAAGAATTCCATTAATTACAACAATGCGGTAACCTTTGCTGGAAACCAAGATGCTCGACAAGATTGGCTGCTGTGTCTCTGCTAAAGAACGCTCTGCAGAATTCAATATGCAACAATCACGTGAAAAACTGGGCAAGCTGAAACTCTGGAGGAATCAGATGGCAAAACAAAAAATGAGACGTGCTTTGAACGGAGAGGAGGGAAAAGTGGATAAAAAAATTGTTAATCACAAAGCAACTCTTCAGAAACAATTTAAAAAGCTGTCACAGATAATGACAATTAAGAGACTGTCAGAAGATAGAACAAATATCTAAGAATTATCAAAATTTCAATGGGGAGAAAAAGAAATATTGCAAGACCCACTTCATTGCAACAGCATGGGGATTTTTTTTTAAACAAAAGTTGAAATGCTTCATATATATTTAATTTGATGAGACTGTAAAAGACTTTATATAAAAACAGTGTTCTCATCCCTTCAAATATGAAAAACAAGTATAAAGCACACTATCAAAACTGCAAATAATTCAATCGTACAGTTAAGTTATAAAATTTAACATACTACTTCATAACTCCATTGCCCTTGGGCACTACTTGCCCTTCCCCAGTCCAGATTTTTATCCCTACCCCAGTGATCAGGAACAGCTTGTGAAACACAACAATACGCAAATGAACAGGGGAAATATGAACATACTGCCTTAAACCAAAATATTTTCAAAGGCTCGATTACACAAATCATACTTAATTGTTTCCAGACTATCCTGAGGTGCATGAACTTATGCAAACACAAGAGAAGCAGTCATTCAGTATGGGGGATTAAAAAGCACATGATTTGATATGGATTTACTACATTTCAATGTATCCAATTTCCAGGTCTCTGAAGAGAGAAATTTGGCTGGAAAACATTGCAATGCCTTCTACTTCCACTCATGGTGTGTCCTGAAAACTACACCAGCCATTTCTATTCAAGGCAGCCAGTACCAATAAGATTAAATCAATGTAGATGAAGGAAAACATTAATAAACCTACAGAATGGGAAAATAATTGGCAAACAAGTTCAATACAGATAAATTCCGCCTCAGAACACTTCAACCCCAGGGCATCAATGTGGACTTCAACAGTTTCCTCATTTCCCCTTCCCCCACCTCACCACAGTTCCAAACTTCCAGCTCAGCACTGTCCCCATGATTTGTCCTACCTACCTATCTTCTTTTCCACCTATCCACTCCACCCTCCTCCCTGACCTATCACCTTCATCCCCACCCCCACTCACCTATTGTACTCTATGCCACTTTCTCCCCACCCTCCTCTCATTTATCTCTCCACCCTTCAGGCACTCTGCCTGTATTCCTGATGAAGGGCTTTTGCCCGAAACGCCAATTTTACTGCTCCTCGGATGCTGTCTGAACTGCTGTGCTATTCCAGCACCACTAGTCCAGAGATCTGGTTTCCAGCATCTGCAGTCATTGTTTTTACCTACTGCATTTTACAAGGAAATGGACAGAAGTTAATTATACTTGGGAGAAGATAACTGATTCAGGCACAAGAACAGAATGGATTTCAGAATACACTTATGTCAATCACTGAACTTTGAGGCCAGTGTTTAGCAAGGCTATCTAAAAAATGCAACCAAACACCATTTTACTGAAAGGATATAGGTGCTGACCAACATCTGACAGACAAAACAGAATCCATACCACCGTATTCATCCATCCAGTCTGCAAAACTGGTGTTCAAAATACAGGTGTGTTTAAGTAAAAGATTCTACAAAAAGAGTTTTTGTTTCCATCACAAATAGTTCCCCTCCCTAGGTCTGCTAAGTACACCAGCCTTATTGGCAGTAAACGCTGAATAGAAATAGCCTGCTTATGGAGAGCTGCAAGCAATGAATATCTTCAGTTGTTTCCACATCAAATACTGAAAATGTGTTGCTGGAAAAGCGCAGGTCAGGCAGCATCCAAGGAGCAGGAGAATCGATGTTTCGGGCATAAGCCCTTCTTCAGGAATGAGGAAAGTGCGCCCAGCAGGCGAAGATAAAAAAGGTAGGGAGGAGGGACTTGGGGGAGGGGCGTTGGAAATGCGATAGGTAGAAGGTGGTCAAGGTGAGGGTGATAGGCCGGAGTGGGGGTGGGGACGGAGAGGTCAGGAAGAAGATTGCAGGTTAGGAAGGCGGTGCTGAGTTCGAGGGATTTGACTGAGACAAGGTGGGGGGGGGGGAGGGGAAAGTGAGGAAACTGGAGAAATCGGAGTTCATCCCTTGTGGTTGGAGGGTTCCTAGGCGGAAGATGAGGCGCTCTTCCTCCAACCGTCGTGTTGCTATGGTCTGGCAATGGAGGAGTCCAAGGACCTGCATGTCCTTGGTGGAGTGGGAGGGGGAGTTGAAGTGTTGAGCCACGGGGTGGTTGGGTGGTTGGTCCGGGTGTCCCAGAGGTGTTCTCTGAAATATTCCAAAAGTAGGTGGCCTGTCTCCCCAATATACAGGAGGCCACATCGGCTGCAGCGGATGTAATAAATGGTGTGTGTGGAAGTGCAGGTGAACTTGTGACGGATATGGAAGGATCCCTTGGGGCCTTGGTGGGAAGTAAGGGGGGAGGTGTGGGCACAAGTTTTGCATTTCTTGCGGTTGCAGGGGAAGGTGCCGGGAGTGGAGGTTGGGTTGGTGGTTTGGGGGGGGGGGGGGGGGGGTGGACGTGACGAGAGAGTCATGGAGGGAGTGGTCTTTACACACACACAGACCCTCCCACATGCACCCCCTCACAGACTTAAGACACTCTGCACTCACTATACACACACTTTCTCACTCACAACCCCCAACCCAGACAGACAGACACACACCCACATGCACACATATTTTGTGGGATGAATTTGTACTTGCAGGGTTACATTGTACTTTGCTCAAAAACTGCATGAATTTATGTAAAACTCGGTTATCTCACTTTTTAGATTAGAATCAATCTAAACATCAGGTCATAGACAGAGAACATAGGGGGCTAACACCTTCAACATACTGTCTAGTTATCACCATTGTTAACATCTAACCTGAGAATGCAACTTTTTGAAAAAAAAGGTTTTGTGATTTACACATGAAAGTGAAACTATCACTGTATTCTAACTGATGAGAGGCTTAACAGACAATCCGTTTTTCAATTTATAATTTCAGTTACATCACAATGTAAATTTTTGATATCAATTCTGTGTGTTAGGATTGAGCCCTCCACTACCACCTGATGAAGGAGCGCCGCTCCATAAGCTAGTGTGCTTCCAATTAAACCTGTTGTGTGATTTTTAACCTAGATTAGTATGTGCAGTTTTGGCCTCCTTCCCCAAGAAAATATATACTTCCAATAATGGGAACTTGGCAAAGGTGCAGCAGGTTGATAACTAGGATAGTGGTTTTGTCACACGAGGGCCTGTATTCACTGAGGTTTTAAAAAAAAAATGAGAGGGTACCTCCTTGAAATGTTTCAAATTATAACAGAGACAGGCAGACTGCATATACAGTTGCTGTTTCTCCTTGCATATGGTCTCAGGGTACAGGCTGGGCCATTGTTCATTGAGATATTGAGACATTTCTTCACTGAGAGTGGTGACCCAGTGAATTCACGACCACACATGGTGGTGGAAGTGTAGTCACTGAACACATTTAAGGAAACAGATACATTTCTTAATCAACATGTAGTATTGAAGAGAGTGAAAGTGGGCATTGAGATAAATGATCAGCAGTGAACATACTCAAAGCATGCAGTACGTTTGAGGGACTGACTGGCCTAATCCTGCTCCTGGTTTTCTATTTTTAAAGCTAACCCTTTTCCGTTAGTCCCAATGTGATCAATGAGTATCTGTAATTCTTCCAATGGAGTTTGAAATAATAAAGAAAATATACAGCACTTTGTCAAATATGCAATTTGAGAACTTTTTTAAAAACTTTTTTTTGTGGAACAATTGCCCGACAGAAACCATTATGATTTAAACAAAATGAATACAATTTTTCCAATCCCTAAACGACATATTTTTGTAACTTTGCAGCATAAGGAAGAAACGCAATTAAAATGCACATTTCTACCTTCCAAAAGCTATTTCATTATTTATTAAAGATTGGGGAAAGAAATTTGTTTGACAGAGACTGCTTCGCCTGCAGATGCAGGAACTGTCCTTCCAGCACAGGAGTGATATTTCTATTTGCTATTTTGGTCTTTAAGCCACCCTTCCCATTATTGTTCTTGATGCTTGCTTCATTGTGCGGAATTTATTTTTTCATATCTCACTGGAGTAACATGCTGGAAACTAAACCCTGCTATCCCAGAGTGATCACAAGAGTTAAAGCTTTTACAAATGTATGCAAAATTTCCCATTGATCGGATTTTCACACCCAGGTTGACATAAAACAATCAGGTCATAAACTCCATTAGTTAAAGCTTGAATCCCCTTATAAATTGCCCCTACATGTTTGTGCATATACAAAGATCGATGCTGAGTGGAGGGGATGGCGGGGGGGGGGAAAGAAGCAGACAGAGACAGAGGTGGGGAGTGAGTGAGCATGAGGTGTTCAGATAGCTCTCGTGCCAATCAATCAAAATTTGGCTTCTCTGTCTTCATTCTCCAGATGCTTCCACTGATTTGCAAGGAGCACAGGATGACTGGTCCATACTTACAATGCATCTGATTATGATTGAAGCAAAACTGGTTACAGTAACTGAAGGAAAAATAGACTGGTCTTAAAGCAGATCTTACTACAGAGAACAGAGAATGATATCCTGAGCTGGTGGCAATTTGATGACTTTTCATAATCCTGTTCAGAGCTCCAAGCTATTCAGCTACAAGAACCAATCACAGAGCTGTTGGCAGACAGAAGGTTTTTGTCATTGATAACTGTTCACTAGTACACAGACTGATCAGATGTGTGTTGCCAGTTATAGAGTCAGAGATATACAGCATGGAAACAGACGGTTCATCCCAACTTGACCATGCCAACCAGATAGCCTAAATAAATCTAGACCCATTTGCCAGCACTTGGCCCATACTCCTCTAAACAGTTCCTATTCATACAATATTTAAAAAGGCATTTGGATGGGTATAATCATACCAGCCTCCACCACTTCCTCAAGCAGCTCATTCCATACCACCCTTTGCACAAACACATTACCCCTTAGGCCCCTTGTAAATCTTTCCCCTCTCACCCTAAACCTATGTTGAATCTCCATTGTACATACTTTTTGCAATACCTTCTCCTACTAATGTTTGAACTGGTAGCTGTGTGAACACTGCTTCAATGAATGTTGGGTTACTTGCTTTCAAAACGTGCAGCCATCCTTCAGCAATCCTGAGTTTTTAAAAAGTTATTTTCCAATTTCTGTCAACATTTAAAAATACAGAAAACTAAAAAGATACAGCCTTACAGTAATGACATCAGACATGTTACACTTCATATAGAATTGCATTTAAACAGCAAAAATTTAACTGAATTTTTCTCTCACCAAATGTTCAGGTTAAGGGCACATTCCCATAGCTGGAGCAGAACAACAAGCAGCTCCTGGAGTTGTGATCCATTTAGGATCTAAGCATTTGAGTAGAGAACGAGAAATAAGAATCTGAAGGCATTGGAGGATTCAATTTAAAAGGCACAAACTCAAGAAGATATTCCCTGGACTACAAGAGATGAAGTAAAATGTGGAATAACGTGATGTTATCCGCTTTCCTAGTGAAAGCAGGAAGGCAGATCATCTGAAAGCCATAGATTTAGGGGGGGAAAAAAAAGGAGGGCGGTGCAGTGAGACCTGGATGTCCGTGTGCACCAGTCACTAAAAATAAGCATGCAAATGGTGAAAGCATGCTGGCCTTAATAGCAAGGGGATTCAGTTACAGGAGCAGGGATGCCTTGCTGCAATTGGGTAAGATCATACCTGGAGTATTGTGTGCAGTCTTAGTCACTGAATTGGAGGAAGGAAGGATGTTCTGGTGATGGAAAGAGTGCAATAAAAGCTTTCCAGTTGGATTCCTGGGGTGGCAGGACTGACATATGAAGACAGGCGAGACTAGTTACAATTATATTCACTGGAGTTTAGAAGAATTGAGGGTGGTGGTGGTGGTGGTGGTGAGATCTGACAGAAATGTATACAATTCGAACAGGACCAGACAGTGCAAATACAAATACAGGACAGATGCTCCTGATGACAAGGGAGTCATGAACCATGGGTCACAGTTGAAGGATACGGGACAGGCTATTTAGGACTGAGCTGAGATGAAATCTCTTCACCCAGAAAGTGGGGGACCTGTGGCATTCTCTACAGCAAAAAGCAGTTGAGGCTAAAACTTTTAATGTTTTCAAGGAGTTGCTTGGGCTAAATTGATGAAAGGGCATATGGAGAAAGCAAGAACAGGATAGAGATGGATAAATCAGCCTTGATCATACTGAATAGTGCAGCAGACTCGAAGGGCTGAAAGGCCAATTCCTTCTGATTTTAATGTCCCTATCTTTCAAAATCTGGGTTTTGAAAAGCAGCCAAATGGTTTGCCAACAATTACCGTTCAAGCTACCATTTGAAGAATATTTGACTGGTAAGGTCACCAAGTCTCTGAATAACAATATTTCAAACATTCAGTGCCTGCAGAAGAGAGAATAGCCTGCAGGACAAGGTGGGTGGAATAACAACACTCTTCAGGTCTCCACAGTTCACAATCCTGGCTAATGCAGCCAATGCAATCAGAACGCTGCCCAAACAACTCCCACCTTTCTGTGGTCGAACATTGCTACACAGAATTGATCCAAGCAGCACAGCTAAAAACAGAAACCCATTTTGCACAAAACTATATCGACATCCTTCAATCTGCTACTTTGTAGCACAACGCGATGGAGATTCAATTTAATATGTTAATATAAGCTCTTGGTTTCCAGTTTATATTCATGAAATATTTAGAAAAAGTGCTACACAAAAATACCATTTACTTCACGATTGCCAAATATTTGGGAAAATATTAAAATTGCAACATAGTCACCAACTTTAATTAATTGTGCCCCTTGGAAGGAAGTATTTTAATGAATACTTAAGTTATAATACAGACCAACAAGAATACTCAGTTCCCATAATGCTGACCTCACTTCATTTTGCTGCGAGGTAGAATTTAAAGCAAAAATGCAGAACCAGGAATAAGCTACTTAATCAGTGTTAATTCTGCAACTGAATTATACCATAGCGGACCTGTAATCCAACTTCTTATGAGCACTTTGCCCCATATTCCTGGTGAAAATTCAACATCAACTCATTTGCAGGACAGCTCAAAACTCCAACAGCCTTTATTGCAAAAATATTTCCTTACTTCTTGAAGATCTCTGATACTAGTTTTTAGATCATTTCTTTTAGACATGGATTCCCCACTAGAAACAGTTTATTTGCAGTTTTCAAGATATTGAGTAACTATGTCCAAATAACACCTTAATCTTCTAATTTCCAGGGAAAACAATCATATTTTGTGTAAATTTGCCTTGTAATTCAGTCCTTGGAGTCCAAGTATCATTTTGATAAATCTATGTTATAAACCCTCAAAAAGGACAATAGATCTTTCAGGAAGTGTGGCACCCAGAATTGCTCACAGTATTGTTGCTAGCACTTTATAAAATTGCAAGTCCATCACTGTTTCACAATTTAAATGTACAAAGATCTTTTTGTTTAAAGTACAAAGTGGATGACTTCAAAACTGCTTACATTTAGAACAGAACAGTACAACGCAGGGACAGGCCCTTCGGCCCATCATGTCTGCACCAACCAGGATGCCATTCTAAACTAATCCCATCTGTCTGCACATGGGCCATATCCCTCAATTTTCTGCTTGCTCATGTCTGTCCAAGCACCTCTGAAATGTAGCTATCATATTTGCTTCTACCACCTCTCCTGGCAGAGTGTTCCAGGCATCTTACATCTAGTGTGTAAAACATTGCCTCTCAACTCCTTTAAAATTTTCTCCTCTGACTTTAAACTTATGCCCTTTAGCATTTGACATTTCCACCCTGCGAAAAAAAAAAGAGTCCAACTACCTAACCTTTCCATGCCTCATAATCTGACATACTTCTATTAGGTCATCCCTCAGCCTTTGATACTCTAGCAAAAACAATCCAAGTTTGCCCAACCTCTCCTTGTAGCTAATACACTTCGGCCAAGGCAAAATTCTGGTAAACCTCCTCTGCATCCTCTCTGAAGTTTCCACACCCTTCCAAGAGTGTAGTGACCAAAACTGCAGTGACCAAAACTGCACTCAACACTTCAAAATGTGGCCTAACTAAAAAGGTTTTATACAGCTGCAACAAGACTTGCCAACCTTTACACTTAATGCCCTCTCCGATGAATGCAAGCATGCCATATAACTACTTTACCACCTTATCCACTTGCTTTGCTTCTTTGAGGGAGCTATTGACTTGAACCCAAAGATCCCTCTGTGTAGCAATACTGCTAAGGGTTTTGCCATTTACTGTATATTTTTCTCTGGCATTTAGATTAGATTAGATTAGATTACTTAGTGTGGAAACAGGCCCTTCAGCCCTACAAGTCCACACCGACCCGCCGAAACACAACCCACCTAGACCCACTCCTCTACATTTACCCCTTCACCTAACACTATGGGCAATTTAGCATGGCAAATTCACCTAACCTGCACATTTTTGACCTCCCAAAATGTAGCATCTCGCACTTGTTCAGATTAAACTCAGCTTTCCAACTGATCTATATCCTGTTGCATATTTGACAACCTTCCTCATTATTTATGTTCCACCAATTTTTGTGTTGTCTGCAAAACTATTAGTTCACCCCATTTTCATACAAATCATTAACAGATATTATAAAGAGATCCTAGCACTGATCTTTGTTAGTCTGGTCACAGACCTCCAGTCAGAGAAACACTCAACAGCTACACTCTATCAGCTATGACCAAGCTAAATTGTGTCCACTTCCTAATTCACCATGATTTCCATGTGACTTGATCTTCTGGACCAGTCTACAAGAGGGATCTTGTTAAATGCTTTAGTAAACTCACATAGACCACATCCATTGCCCTACCCTCGTAATCTTCATCGCTTTCTCATAAGACTCAAATTTGAGACACAAGGTCTCCACCACAAAGCTATTCCTTATAATTTTGCCCATTCACCCAACATATTTATAGCTGTCACTGTTTTGCTTCCATGCAAAATAGCTACTCTGTTATTGGTAATTATGTAAGCAGATTGCACACAAATGGTACAGTCATGCATTTTTATCAACATTCTGGCTGTGCAACATCCTTTGTATTACAGAAGGCTTACATAGTTAATACAGAGAATTCAGTCAACCAGGACAGACCACCTGACATCAAATGGATGGCAGCAGTTCAAGGCAGTAGCTTACCACCACTTTCTCAAGGGCAACTTGGGATGGACAATAACACCCACATTCCATGAGCGAATAGAAAAAAAAAGTAGGCGGAATAAAATGGTGACCCCAAAACAAACCACTTCATTCACATCAGTACTTTAGTTTCCTTCCCTGCCTCTGGGAACAATACCTCCAGAGATCCTCTTTCCTGTCCTGACAAATGATGTTTTCCTTACTCATGTTGCAGCACAGCCTCCATACCAGTTCAAATCAGCACATTTAGAGAAAATTTATTGCTGGCATAAGAGTGTCAGGGAAATGCAATCCTTACAGTTTGGGAATATCCTTTCTCAGCTGTAGTGGGGCTGTTCCTGCAGAGGATCTGTATGTCTTTTGGCTTTTTTTGGTGAGCAAGTGGTCCTTAAGGGGTGGAAAGCAATTGCAGTTCTCCCCGAGCCAAACTCATCTCTTTCGCCAGCCAGCCAAAATACTCAAAATACAGTATTGTGGGAGGTGGTTGCATAACAGATCATTTAAAATATGCTGTAAGGATTGATAAAGACTGAAACATTCATGTTTGATAAGGTTGGAAGTAGGTAGGAAGAAAAAAATCTAAATAGAAACCCAAATTATTCTGAATTTCTTGTGCACAATATTGCATTTTTAAAAAAAATATTATGTACATGCTGTTCCCAATGACATTTGATCAAAACTATGCAGCTTACATCCAAATTTGTCAGCAAACTTGCAAATTTCAAACCTGACAGCTTGAGAGATTTTCACCCATACTGATGAAAACACGGATCACTTGGAACAATGTGCTTTCCATCTACAATTCTCCTCTTTACTCACATATTGTTTCTACACATTATGACCCTTGCCCTACTGCTTTGCTCAAGATCTCAATTTCTTGCTTGTCCCAATATAAAATCCTGAAAAAAAGGTCGCAATTCCCTTCTCTCAAAACCAAAAAAAACCAAAGCAAGCATACTTTCAGTCCCTGTCATCAATTCAACTCCCTTGACACTGTCTCTAGTTTCCGCCTACAAGAGTTTTGTCAGACTGTTAATAACATTGTTATCCCATTCAACCCTTAAGGAAAGTTTTTTTTTGAACGAAACAAACTCCATCCATCACAAAGTCATCACCTTGGCCTCCGTGCTGCTGAAACTCATTGGTCACCCATGATACCTTAACATTGGCTCAGTGGTTAGCTCTGCTGCTTCACAGCACTAGGGACCGGGATTCAATTCCAGTCTCACCATTTCTGCATGGGTTTCCTTCAGTGTCCTGGTTTCATCCCACAGTCTGAACATGTGTAGGTTAGGTGGACTGGCCATGCTAAATTGCTCATATAGTGTCTGGGGGTGTGCAGGCTAGGTAGATTAGGCATGGGAAATGCAGGGAGACAGACATATAGTAGGGGATGGATCTGGTCTGGATGCTCTTTGGAGGGTCGATGTGGACTTATTGGGCTAAATGACCTGCTTCCACACTGTAGGGATTCTATGACTCTACAGATAACCAGTAATAGTTGGTTGCTTAAAAGCTGGCAAGATGAAGAGTTTCACTCATCCCATACAGGAGATGGCAACAACATCTTCATTTACTTAGCCAAGTCTTTCCAGATGCTGCAGTTACACCTAGTACTAGCAGTTAAATAATTTTAAGTTATGTCTTCAAAACGAATGCACACTTGGAGGCTAACTCATACAAAACTGCTTAAAAACATCTGCGATGTTGTAGGAAATTATTCTACTGTGTAAGTTAAGAACCAGAAGCTTCTCTGGTTAAAATATTAAAATCATTAGTTTTACTATTCTATGTTCGCACTTCAATTCAATCGTGACAATAAATGTACAAGTCTTTATAAACTTTATCTGCAGACAAATGAAGTACAAGTAATTTTGAAGACAGATAAGGGTCAGACAATGCAAATATTAATAGAACAAATGCTTATTCCTGTACGTGTCTAATTGTACCTGGGATTTTTGAGGTTTTGACATAAAATGATACATACCCTTATTGCACAGGCACTCTGCTTTGTACCATTCCACTCAGCATCTCTTAGTATGGCCTTTAATGCTGCCGCCTCAAATAGGTTTTAAGCCGATGAAATTGTTCACCTGCTCTTGCAGGAAGCAACAATAATGACCTCCATCCCAGTCTGCATACAAAGCCAGCCAAGCATGCAGAGTGAATGAATAAGGCTGCACACAGTTTCCCTTATCCTGGGCCTCTTGGTGCAAGGACAGCAACACTGAACAAAAAGGAAAAAAAACTGCAAACCTTTCCAACTCTTGCACTTCACCAATTTTATAAAAAGAAAGCAAACGTATTTCCACAATAGACCAGAGGTAACCTTTATCACTCAGACATTTAAATATTTAAACAAATATCTTTCCCTTTACTATCAGAGTTTGCCATTTTTGGCTACAAATGCAGATAACGTCCCAGCCATTAATCAATGCGCGCACCATTCATTCTTTTTGTATTAGAGTCCTTTGAGCAACTTCAAAAACATTCCATGCCTGAACTATTTTATTTCATACTGAAAATTTAGCTGCAATTCTAGTAGGGCAAAAAAGTAAAAGCCTTATTGTCAAGATGATCTAGAAATCACAGCTTTATCCATAAATATTCTGCTGAGTGGTTAGGCAAATTTAACACTCAACCAAAAGATAAAATCTTTTGACTAAAAAAGTAAGCACAAGATATTTCCTGGGTTGCTCGAGTCAGAATCGTACAGAATGAAATGGACCCTTCAGTCCAACTCATTCACGTCAACCAGGTTTCCCAAATGAAACAAGTCCCATTTACCTGCATTTGGCCCATGTCCATCTAAACCTTTCCTACTTAAGTATTTATCCAAATATCTTTTAAAATATTACAACTGTACTTGCATCTACCACTTCCTCTGGCAGTTTATGCCACACACAAACCACCTTCTGTGTGGAAAAGTTGCCCCTCAGATCCCCTTTGACTTAAAATTATCTTAAATCACCTTAAAATTGTGCCCTCTAGTTTTGAACTGCTCCCACCATAGGGAAGAAACCTGTGCTATTTACGAAGTTAAATATCACAACACTAGGTTATAGTCCCATAGGTTTAATTGGAAGCATACTAGCTTTCGGAACAGTGCTCCGAAAGCTAGTGTGCTTCCAACTAAACCTAGTGTTAAGAGATTTTTAACTTTGTACACCCCAGTCCAACACAGGCATCTCCAAATCATGCGCTATTTACTTTACCTATACTCATGATTTAACGAACGTTTATGAAGGTCACCCTTCAACCCCCTACACTTCAGGGAAAAAGGATCAATCTATCCAGTTTCTCCCTCTAGTTCAATACATATCGTCAGTACTCCAAACTGAAAAGCAATAAATATGAAGTAATGATGATCAGATCAAATTGTGAAAAAAAGATTGTGAAATGTTCTTGCAAACCCACCACACCCAGATGGCTCGATTACCCTGCAGGACCAAATGTAGCCACTAAACATACTTAGTGGATTTTCATCTGGTAATCAGTGAGTTCACAATGATTTTATGGTTGATCCAAACATGACCATTACCTTCACTATCATTTTGTACGATTTGGAGGCTAATAAAAATATATACTTATAAATAAAACGTTCATTCAGCCTATAAAATGAGTGAAAAGAAATCAGAAACCCAGACCAAAATTTCAACATTCTAGCATGCACCTCACAGACAAAACTAAATAGTTAAACTATGGACTAATTTAGTGCAACATAGGGATACTAGCTTTCCTGCTAAATATTTCCGTTAGTTAATCAATGTACTTAAGACCTTCCTTCAATATCCCAAGTTCCTAAGACTATGCGCTAGGGTGTTAGTGCTCAGCAATGTTGAATCTAAAATCAGTGATGCCAGTTTCCAGCCCTTAATGCTTTTTAAAAGGTGAGTATTTGTGCATGCAATGCAGGCACTGCTGGCTTGGCTAACATTTGCACATCTCTAACTGTTGATAGTGAACTTTAGTCCTTGTAGCTTAGAAGCACCCATAACATTGATACGATGAGCACTGGAACACTTCCAGCAACAGTGAACAAGTCTGGACAGTATATAGCTTAAAGGGGCTATTTGCAAATAGTGGTGATCCAACACATTTGCTGCCATTGTCCTCGAGGCTGGGTAATGCACGGACTTTTAAATCATTAAAGAAATCAAGAGTTTATGGGGATAAGTCAGGGAAGTGGAATGCGAATTATCAGCCATCTCTGAATGGAAGAGCAGATGTGATATGTCTACATCTCATGGCTTTATTGTACGACCTTGCCTTCATACTGAGCAATGACACAAGTTGCTTCCAGGAATAACATTTCAAATGTTTCTAGCATTTTTTTAAAAATCAAATAGGCACTAATTTCCTTTTCCTTTAAAGTCTCTGTCCCACAAGTCTAACTACTATAAAGTTGACTCGCCATTGAACAATTTTTTTCTTCTAGAATGCTCTGCGTGGGGATCCAGATTCTTTTCCACCAATCTCCCCAGATCATTACACAAAAGTTTTTTCCAATAGCAGCTTCTCAGTTCCTCAGTGGCCTCTCAATATGTGCTTCTAAGTTCATTGGATTTAGAAGACAACCTATTGGAAATCAATATCACTGTGCTATAGAATCCAGTATAACCTATTCTATCACTGACTCACTTACTGAGTCAGTCTGAAACCAAAATCATTCATATACATCAGTCCTAGAGTTATAATGCAAGCTACAGTTTCAAATTAAGATAAATATTACTGCTTTTGAAACAGTTATACGTGCCTATTGTACCTGATCTTCCTCAATAAACACACTTCACTGCCTTCATTTTGTATGCCAAGCCATCTGAAAATCTTGGAAAATCTGCAGTACTAATCTGAAATGCAAGGCCATTTTTAACACAACATTCACCACAATGTGATTCGTCAATGCCTCTCCACCATCTTCCAGCTAACTGGGATGCTCTCACCTGGTGAAATGCTAATCAACTTAACCACAGCTAGAGCATCATTTCCAATGGCTTCTCTTTCCAATCCTGCCCCATGACCTCTGGACCCGCTCTATCTTTGGTAGCTACATGCTGCCCTTTGTTTTTATTCACTTGTGGGAAGTAGCATAACTAGATGGTCAGCATTTATTTCCTGTTTTGAGCTGTCCTTGAGAAGGTGGTGGTGAACTGCGTTCTTGAATTGCTGCAGTCCATGCGTTTTAGGTAGACGCAAATGCCCTTATGGAGGAAATTACATGATTTTGACCTGGCACAGTGAAGGGATGGCGATATATTTCCAAGACAAGATGGTGCGTGGCTTGGAAGGAAACTTGCAGGTGATGATCCCAAGTATTTGCTGCCCCTATCCTTCTCGATGGAAGTGGTTGTGGATTTGGAAGGTGCTAAGTAATTTCTGGTGAATTTCTGTAACGCATCTTGTAGATAATACACACTTCTGCTTCTGCTGGAGGGAGTGAATGCTTGCGGACGTGGTGCCAATTAAGCAGGCTGCTTTGTCATGTTTCTTAGCTAGGCAAGCAGGAAGCTGGAAGAACACATCAAGCCAGGCAGCATCAGGAGGTGGAGAAGTTAATGTTGTGGAAGATGTGTTTAAGTGTTGCTTCTGCAGAAGTCACATACTCAGAAGTCCGTGGGCTATCAGGGGAGGAAATGCTGCTTCAACAGAAGTCATCAGACTCAGCTATCGAAGGGTGTGTGTGCGCGTGTGCACGCTATCAATAGACCACAGAGGGATGTTAGACTAGTAGCTGCAATTTGTCACAAACAAGGAACTGGATAGGATATGGGTAACCAAATAAGGCAAGAGATAAACATGGGTAAGGGGCACTGAAGAAAGAGTAAGGGGAGAAGTAAACAAAGGCGGAGAGTTATGAATGCTTGTGATAGGTTTGACGCTTTGCATGCTAAGCCAATAAAGTAAAAGGGGAAGAACTGAGAGACTCAAAGAAACTGTATAAAAATGTACTAATATTATTCCAGGGTGTCTCTACTTTGTGGAAGAACATATGAACAAAGACTGCCTCAGAATTTGACTCAGACTAAAATCATTTGGTAGTGAGCTTCGTTTCTCACAATTGAGGGCTCGTCCAGGATACGGTCATCACTGGCGGAGTGGTCACCATCGACGACTGGGAAGACACGTCCAGTTCCTTTTAGAACGGTCCTGTGTCTTTAGTCAGTGGGTGCCTTGAATCCTCGTCAGTGGACTGGACGAGAAGAGTCATTCTGAACCAGGGCAGGAGAATAAAGCAGGTGCAGTCAGGCAAACTTCGTGTATGGACCAAGGTAAGAAAAGAGACATTTAAGTATTGCCTTGGTGACTGGGAGTGTGATACCTGTCAAATTAAAAGGGACTGACAGGTTGAACACTGCGTTGTAAAAGAAAGAAAGAATAAGGCGCCTGGGAAAGAGGGTAGCGAAGACCCAGAAAACATCCCTCTGGAAAGTCCTTTGGGATGGATGCTGAAAAATTGGAAACATAATTCTTGTACAAGGGAAAAGGATCAAAAGACTATGATAAAATATTGTTGCTTTTTTTCGACCAAAGAGAGAATCGTTGAAGTTACATGTTAGGTCTGTCAATTGTTGAAGTTATATGTTAATGAAAAACAACCTCTCTGTAAAGAGGAGTCCGACTATGCCTCCTGCTGGCAGGGGAGTTGAGACACTCGTTTATATAGCATGAAAACTATTAGAGCAATGTAAAAAAAGATATTAAGAACTATCCACTCACAAACTCTAAGGAACAAAACCCCGAGACAAATCAATATCCCTTAAAAGGGAAGTCCCCATAGGAATGTGCGAGATTGGCTTTGTGAGCGCCCCATTGATGAGCGGAGAGATTAGGACCTTTAAGAAGGAAATGAAATCCCTTGCTGAAGATCCTGTTGGCCTTTCTGAACAAGTGGATCTATTCCTAGATCCCAGTTTATACACTTGGACGGAATTGATGTCTATTTTCATTATTCTCTTCACAGGAGGAGAGGGGAATAATTAGTGGGGCAGCTATGCGATTGTGGGAACGAGAACACCTCCCCTGGGGCAGGAGTCATACCGGCCGGACAGAAGTTTCCCAATGCAGACCCAGGATGGGGGACAATAATCTAGATCATCGAATGCAGATGAAGGACCTCAAAGATTTAATAATAAAAGGAATTAGTGAACTAGTCCCTAAATCTCAGAATTTAACAAAGTCATTTAAGGTCCGACAAGAGAAAGATGAGACTCCCTCAGCATTTTTATAAAGGCTGCGGGAGTCAATGAGAAAGTATTTGGGTATGAATCCTGAGGATCCAGTAGTTCAAGGCCTCCTGAAAGTACATTTTGTGACTAAGGCATGCCGGATATCCAAAAGAAAATTCAGAAAATAGAGGAATGGAGTGAGAAATCATTGGATGAATTATTAAGAGAGGCACAAAAAGTGTTTGTAAAGACAGAGGATGAGAAGCAAAAATAGAAGGTGAAAATGATAGTAGCCACTGTTGAGGAGGTAGTCAAAAAAAAAGTGGAACCGATAGTAAGCAACCGGAGTGGTGGCTGGCAGCATGTTGAAATTAGAGGTAGGGGAAGAGAGAGAACGAGGAGGACCCATTAGGTGGTCCAGTCAACAGGGACAAGGATCGAGGTGGAAATCCTCACAGGCAGGATGTTACTACTGTGGAAGGACAGGTCACTTTAAGCGGGAGTGTCCAGATCTGAAAAGGGAAGAGAGGGCGATACCAGTTATGAATTTTGAAGAATAGGGGTGTCAGGAGTTCCTGCCCTCGGGGACCCATCTGGAACCCTTGATAAATTTAAAAGATGGGACCTCAAAGAGGATACAGTTTTCTTAGTAGATACGGGGGCAGCACGATCATCCTTAAATTTTACACCCAAAGGAGTACAGTATACAAAACAACAGATAATGGTGTCCGGAGTGAAGGGGGAAGGATTTACAGTCCCTGTATTTGAACCTATGATGATCGAAGGTGATGAAGGAAAACTTGAGGGACAATCTTTATACATTCCAGACATAGGAAGTAGTTTGTTAGGAAGAGACTTAGTTATGCTACTAGGATTAAGGATCGGGGTGAGCAACCGACAACTAGTAAAAATTACCCTTTTGACCGAGGAACAGGAAAAACAAATAGACTCCACGATATGGGCATGGGAAGGCAACCGAGGGGGATTGCAGATTCCCCCTCTCAAGATCAGCTTGCAACAGGCGCTCTTAAGGTCCTGGAAGGGAAGGAAGGAACTGTCTACACAGATTCTAAGTATGCCTTCGGGGTGGCACACATATTTGGGAAAATATGGCAGGAGAGAGGTCTGGTGAACAGTAGGAGGTAAAGAACTGGCCCATAATGCATTGCTGACAAAGGAGATAGCTATAGTCCACATTAATGGTCAGAGGGGAGATGATCCCGAGATAAGGGGAAATAGGTTGGCGGATGAAGTGACTAAGGAGGCAGCTCTGAACCCACAGGTCGCCCCGATGTTTACCTTGGTCCCGACAATACAGGAACCTGCAGGGAGACCACTATTTAGTGCTAGGGAAGAGAAGGAGATGGAGAAACTAGAGGGTACAAAAACGGTAGAAGGGAAAATGAGTGCTACCCAATGGTAGGGAAATGTTATCTAAAACGCTGATGCAAGAAATCATGGCTGTCCTACATCAGGGGAGTCATTGGGGAGTGCAGGCAATGTGTGATTAGGAAATATGGATGTAAAAGAATATACACGATTGCCAAACTGATGTGTGAAGGCTGTATAACATGTAGGATGATAAACAAGAAGGTACAAAGGAAACAGGTCCCAGGTGGGAGAGACCCTGGGCTAAGACCATTCCAGAGCATACAGGTGGATTACACCGAATTGCCCTGGGTAGAAAGGCTAAAATACATGTTGGTTAAAGTAGACCATTTATCCGGTTGGGTGGAAGCAAACCCCCGGCCGCAGCCACGGCAAGTGGGTTGTCTAAGATAATTCTTGAGCAGATAGTTCCCTGGTATGGGATAGTGGAATATATAGACTCAGACCAGGGAAGCCACTTCACCTCCAAAGGTGCTCCAGGGAATAATGTAAAGCTTGGAAATCTCCTGGGATTTCCACATCCCCTGGCACCCCCCTTCTTCAGGGAGGGTCGAGTTGATGAACCAAACTCTTAAAAGACAGTTTTCCAAATTGGTATTACAGACCAGACTCCCCTGGACCCGATGTTTGCAATAGCATTCCTACGAGTGCAAACAGCTCCAAGGAAAGATTTGGGTCTGTCCCCTTATGAAATATTGTTTGGGCTGCCATACTTGGGAACGACAGGGGGACTGCTGATCCCAGAGACTAAGGACTTGTTCTTAAGAAAGCATATGCTGGGCCTGTCCTCCTGTCTTTTCTCAGGAGACAGGGTTTACTTGCACAGACTTCACCTCTCAATTTTGCCGTTCATCCCAACCGGCCGGGAGTTTGGGTCCTTATGAAGTCATGGACAGAGACCAAATTACAACCGGACTGGGAAGGGCCGTACCATGCTCTTTTGACTACCAAAACGGCGATAAGAACGGTGGAGAAAGGTTGTGCGCACTACACCAGAGTTAAGGGACCAGTGGAGTCTCCGGTTGAGAAACAAGTCTGGACACCGAATCAACAAAAGAACCATTGAAATTCAGGCTAACAAGGCTTTAAGTGACTGATTGTACGGTGGCGACGCAAGTGTGGGAGAATTTCTATAAGATGGCATATTAAGTCTCACGGTGCTTCAGCACTATTTCTGGAATGAGGAGGATATTTAAGTATATGGTATGATCTCAGCTCTCCTAGTCTTAGGATTTCTTCAAACCTTGGTGTGGTCCTCTTACTTGGTAGTACTGGTCCCCGAGAATGCTAATCTGCAAGTAATAGATACAGATACCTGCAGCCTAGTGGATTGTGGGAATGTAGAAAATCAGAGATGCATCTTAAGTCCTACAGGGATGGCCATGGGGATGGTACTTGGATTGATCCACTCGTCACTGTACACCGGGGCCCAATAAAAAGTGTAACCCAATATATTTAACGATAAAGAAAACCACATGGCACAAAGCGGTTCTGGGGGGAGACACCTATCACGTCCAATTAAATGAAACATTCGGGATAGAGATGAAAGCAAACGGGAAGGAGTTCTCGGGCTGTTTCCAGGTACAGGTGGGCAAAAGAAAGTGTCCAGTCAAAGTGAATGAAAAGAGCACTCAGATGCCACAGATATATCTTTTCGCCCCTCCCAACGACCCTAAGATGGTAAAAATTATAGAGTTGAAGGACTTAAAACAGACCATCAAAATAGAAACTGGCTACAGAGATACAAATGTCTGGCTTGAATGGGTAAAGTACACTGTGGCCCAGGTAGTTCCCTTTCCGCTTAGTGGCAGCGAGACAGGAAGGGCATGGAATGTATGATAGCCCTGTATCAGGATAAGACTGCATGGAATAATAGGAATTGTACTTCCCTATCATTAATGATCCCTCCCTTGGAGAAGAAGGATTCGATCGGAGTTCCGAGAGGGGTACCGGATGAGTTCAAGGCTCGCAACCAGATTGCAGCAGGCTTTGAGTCGGTCTCTTCTGGTGGGTAACAGTCAACAAGAACGTGGATTGGATAAACTATATTTTCTATAATCAGGCTCATTAAACTACACTAGGGATGCAGTCAAGGGTATAGCAGAGCAGCTCGATGCAACCAGCAGAATGGCTTTTAGGCCTGATCCTGGCTGAGAAAGGCAGCGCGTGCATGATATTAGGGGGGAGCTGCTGTACTTTTATTCCAAATAACACAGCACCCGATGAGTCAATCACATGAGCCCTGTGGGGGTGGACTACCTTAGCAGAGGAGTTGACTGAGAATTCAGGGGTAAACACATCGCTCACTGGGGGGCTGGAATCATGTTTTGGGAAATGGAAAGGTATAGTGGTCTCCATACTCATCTCCTTGATAATGGTTGCTGGAGTACTGATAGCTACAGGATGTTGCATCATACCTTGTGCACAGGGACTAACCCAGCAGCTGACTGAAATGGCCCTGACTAAACAAATACCCCTAACTGGTGGTGGTCAGCCAGAGAAACTCTACCCATTGAACAATGAGAGGATGAGTGATCTTGAAGAAGTTCCCAAGATAGATGAAGTCTCAGGGATACTGCTGACAAACTTGGAGGCGACATAAGGGGCACATGCAGAAAACAACAAATATTAGCCAAAAAGAAAAAGGGGGAAATTGTGTGTAAGTGTTGCTTCTGCAGAAGTCATAAGACTCAGCTATCAATAGAGCACAGAGGGATGTGGTAAAATGGTTAGACTAGTAGCTGCAATTTGTCACGAACAAGGAACTGGGTAGGATAAGGGTAACCAAATAAGGCAAGAGATAAACATGGGTAAGGGGCACTGAAGAGAGAGTAAGGGGAGAAGTAAACAAAGGCGGAGAGTTACGAATACTTGTGATTGATTTAGCATGCAAAGCGTCAAACCTATGAAGTAAAAGGGGAAGAACAGACAGACTCAAAGAAACTGCATAAAAATGTACTAATATTGTTCCAGGGCATACCTACTTTGTGGACACTCGCTCTTGCAAGAGCGTATGAATAAAGACAGCCTTGGAATTTGACTCTGACTAAAATTATTTGGCAGTGAGCTTTGTTTCTCACAATGTTTCGGGTGTAACCCTTCTTCGGGGCTAGAGGTGGATGTAAGGTGAGCTGCAGATAAGGGGGGGGGGGGCATGGTGGTGAGTTGTGGATAGTTGAAGACAGGTAGAGGGTACAACCTAGTTGGTCAATGGGAGGGATGAATCCTGTAGGTGGCTGGGAGGAATGGAGGGGGGGGGGGTTGTGAAGGGAGTCAGGGGATGAGAAGGGAGGTTATTTGAAATTTGAAAACTCAAATGTGGAGTTCTCTGGGCTGTGGGCTGCAAAGGCGGAAGATGAGGTGTTGTTCCTCCAATGTGCCGTTGGGTTCGTTGTGGCAATGCAGGAGGCCAAGGATGGTCATGTCGGAAAGTGAGTGGGGAGGTGGAATTAAAATGGCGGGTGACTGGGAGGCACGGTCAGCCCCTGTGGGCCTGGCTGAGATGCTCAGCAAAACGTTGCCTTAGGTTTCATTAGGTCTCCCAAGTATAGATAAGTCCACATCAGAAACACCAGATACAGTAAACTGTGTTGGAGGAGAGGCAGGTTAACCTCAGTCTGACCTGGAAGGAGTGTTTGCGGCCCTGGATGGAGGGGGCGGGGCAGGGGGCAATGTGCTAACAGGCTTTGCATCTTTTCCAGTTGCAGGGGAGGGTACCTGAGAATTCAGAGAGGAGAGTGGTGCAAACCAAGGACTGTAAAAGGGACAGGTCCTTGTGGAAGGTAAGATGTCCTTGATGGTGGGGTCTGGTTGGAATTGCCAGAAGTGTTTAAAGGATGATATGTTGGATGTGGAGACTGACAGGTTGGTAGGCGAGGACAAGGGGAACTTTATTGCATCACCCCACTTCCTGTAATTCCCCTTCCCACTGCCTGGCCACCCTCAGAGCTCTCTCCAAATGTCGTTCAACATGGATTGCTTATAAACTGTTCTGAAGTAGGATCACTGGACCTGAAACCTTAATTCTGCTTTCTCTCCATAAATGCTGCCAGATATGCTGAGTTTTTCCACCAATTTCTACTTTTTGTTAACTTCTAAGTACACACTGGGTTGAATAAAGCCAATGTCTTTTGGTTCCCTTTGGCTGCACTCTCTAGCCACCATTCCCATTGCTCTCTCCCTCCTCAACAACTGACTGAGGCACATCTGACCAACACGAGCTACCAACCATGTAGGAGTACATTCATTCAGACCTTGTGAAACATCACTTCCATCCATCCTGCTTCAGTGCATCTATTTGAGAAATTGCAGCTGTGACTTTGTTACATCTAGATTTGGACTATTCCAATGCTGGTCTCCAGCAGTTCTCCTTCTGCAAACTTATCATCCAAAGCTTTTGCTGCCCATTAATTTATTCATGCCAAGGCCCAATCACTCAACACCACTACGCTGACATTAATTGAGTGGGAACCAATGTATCAATTTTAAAATGCTCACCTTTCACACATTCCTGTGTGACCGTACCCATGCTCATCTGTTCAATCTCAGTTAGACCAAAGTCCTCAGGAATTTAAGGAGAGGCAGTGGTGTTGTGGTGATCAAGAACCCCAGGTTTATGTCCTGGGAATAGGAGTTCAAATCTTACCACGGCAGATGCTGAAATTGAATTATTAAAAAAAGACTGGAGCAAAAATAAGGCTAGCCTAACAGTGACCATTCAACCACTGCAGACTGCCATAAAACACACGCCATTCACTAATGTCCTTTAGGGAAGGAAATCTGCCATCCTTGCTGAGTCTGGCCTACATGTGACTCCAGTCCCACAGCATTGTGGTTGACTCATAACTGCTCATTAGGCAAGTAGGGATGGGCAATAAAATTAGTGTCACCCACATCCCATGAAAGAATAAAGAAAAATAAACTGCTCAACTAAATTTGATCTCTTGAGCATCCTTGAGAAATGAATTACACACCAGTCCTTCAACCAATGGAGCATGAGGTGGTAAGGTTAAGGAGATGGGCGAAAGGAATTGAATACTTCTAACATTCAGTAAAACAAAAATATGATATTGCTGAATAATGACACACTTTAGAAGCTTTTCACCTTGTACTCATCCAGACAGAATTGCAAGAATACCAAGATTCAACAGGAACAATAATGTATACTGCTGGCTGCGTTGTCAAATGGATTCATCAAAAACATCAACACCTCTTCTCATGCAGTAGAAATTATTGTTCCTTTGAAATTTGGCATTCTGGCATCTGTCCTGATGGGTGAAGGATGCAAGGCTTCCTTCTACTCACAAATACTCATGTTCTAAAAAATAGAAAATAAGATAATCAGTGATAAATCCAATAGGAATTTTAAAAAAAACTCAATTGTTAGAATGTGAAATTTGCTATCCTATGAAGTCATTTTGGCAAATATCATTAAACGCACTGAAGAGGGAAGATGGACAAGTACATTAGGTAAATCCTGATGAAGGGCTTTTGCCCGAAATGTCGATTTTGCTGCTCCTTGGATGCTGCCTGAACTGCTGTGCTCTTCCAGCACCACTAATCCAGAGATAGGAATAGAAGGTAATCCTGATCGACGTCAATGAGGTAGGGTGGAAGAAAATGCTTGTGGAATAGGGAACAGGAAGAATGAAAAGAAAATGAAATTATTAATGACCCACTTTCTCAAATTTGATGGATACATTAAGAACAGTCAGTCACAGTTCATGCAATATGGCTGAACAGGTTTCTAAACACTAGCATTAGTATTGACCAGTTATGAAGCATTCTTTAAATGAGCTTTGGTATAAAAATAGCTTTCGAAAGTTCTGTTAGTCTAACTAACAAAAGGAACACTCACGTTATACTCTTGCTACATATCCTAAAGCTGATATTTCACAATGGCTTTTTTCAGACTTCATACATTCATCAGAAGTCCAGCAGCAGTAAAGAAATGAACTAAGCAAATGGAAGCTTTGAATTTGTTCATAGGTAAGGACTCAGGAACATTCATTGACTGCTACAGGCAAAGTAATCAGTCTTAACTGATCACAGCAGGAGGTTTCAGAAGGCTTCTGTAATTAATAGAATACTTACTGAGCTATTTGTACAATGGAGTAATTATACTACAACTGCCAAAAGAATGCCTTCCTACTCAGCTCATCTCGTTAAGCTTCCTGTGGGAGCAAAGCCTGCCTGTGCACGGAGACCTACAATAATTGAGTTTATCACATTTCAAGCTGTAAACTCCATGCATTTAGACTATCCTGTAAAATCTTTAGTCACAGCGTAAATGATCCCCTGCATCTGGTTAGATGTCTTAAGCATTTATGAAAATAAAAGTACAATCTTGCGCCAATGACTTCAAAAAGTTCAGTATGCACATCATTCTCATCCATCAAAATAAAAAAAATTAAAATCACACTTTCTGCATTTAAAGAGAACATGCCAAGTTATTGGAAAATTTTAATTAATAGAAAATTCTGGAAATACTCAGCAAATCTAGCATCATCTACTGAGTGAGAATCTTCTGAGCTGATATTTGTTTTCGGTGTTCCAGAAATCATTAAAGCCCTGGATTGTATTTATCATACTTCCCTGTTAACCTCAAAGAAATATGACCCTCACAGAGAGGCCTTGGAGTGCAGGTTCATAATTCCTTGAAAGTGGAGTCGTAGGTAGATGGGATAGTGACGTTTGGTATACTTTTGTTTATTGGTCAGTGCACTGAATATACGAGTTGGGAGATCATGTTGCATTGTGCAGAACCTTGGTTAGGCCACATCTGGAATATTGTGTGCAATTCTGGTCTCTCTGCTATAAACCATAAGACATAGGAGTGGAAGTAAGGTCATTCGGCCCATTGAGTCCACTCCACCATTTAATCATGGCTGATGGGCATTTCAACTCCACTTACCCGCATTCTCCCCGTAGCCCTTAACTCCTTGTGACATCAAGAATTTATCAATCTCTGCTTTGAAGTCATTTAGCGTCCCGGCCTCCACTGCACTCCGCGGCAATGAATTCCACAGGCCCACCACTCTCTGGCTGAAGAAATGTCTCCGCATTTCTGTTCTGAATTGACCCCCTCTAGTTTTAAGGCTGTGCCCACAGGTCCTAGTCTCCCCACCTAACGGAAACAATTTCTTAGCGTCCACCTTTTCCAAGCCATGTATTATCTTGTAAGTTTCTATTAGATCTCCCCTTAATCTTCTAAACTCCAATGAGTACAATCCCAGGATCCTCAGCAGTTTCTCGTATGTTAGACCTACCATTCCAGGGATCATCCATGTGAATCTCCGCTGGACACGCTCCAGTGCCAGTATGTCCCTCCTGAGGTGTGGGGACCAAAATTGGACACATACTCCAAATGGAGCCTAACCAGAGCTTTATAAAGTCTCAGTAGCACAACGGTGCTTTTATATTCCAACCCTCTTGAGATAAATGACAACATTGCAGTTGCTTCCTTAATCACGGATTCAACCTGCATGTTTACCTTTAGAGAATCCTCGACTAGCACTCCCAGATCCCTTTGTACTTTGGCTTTATGAATTTTCTCACCGTTTAGAAAGTAGTCCATGCTTGTATTCTTTTTTCCAAAGTGCAAGACCTTGCATTTGCTCACAGTGAACTTCATCAGCCATTTCCTGGACCACTCTCCCAAACTATCTAGATCTTTCTGCAGCCTCCCCACTTCCTCAGTACTACCTGCCTGTCCACCTATCTTTGTATCATTGGCAAACTTCACTAGAATGCCCCCAGTCCCTTCATCCAGATCATTAATATATAACGTGAACAGCTGCAGCCCCAACACTGAACCCTGTGGGACACCGCTTGTCACCGGCTGCCATTCCGAAAAAGAACCTCTTATCCCAACTCTCTGCCTTCTGTCAGACAGCCAATCCTCAATTCATACCAGTAGCTCACCTTGAACACCATGGGCCCTCACCTTACTCAGCAGCCTCCCGTATGGTACCTTATCAAAGGCCTTTTGGAAGTCTAGATAGACCACATCCACTGGGTTTCCCTGGTCTAACCTACTTGTCACCTCTTCAAAGAATTCTAACAGGTTTGTCAGGCACGACCTCCCCTTACTAAATCCATGTTGACTTGTTCTAATCAGACCCTGCTCTTCCAAGGAAATTTAGAAACCTCATCCCTAACGATGGATTCTAGAATTTTACCAACAACCGAGGTTAGGCTAATTGGCCTATAATTTTCCATTTTTTGTCTTGATCCTTTCTTGAACAATGAGGTTACAACACCGGTCTTCCAATCATCTGGGACTTTCCCTGACTCTTGAAAGATCTCAACAACGCCTCCACTATTTCCTCAGCCATCTCCCTCAGAACTCTAGGATGTCGCCCCTCGGGGCCAGGAGATTTGTCAATTTTAAGACCTTTTAGCTTTTCTAGCACTATGTCTTTTGTAATGGCAACCATACTCAACTCAGCCCCTGACTCCCTTTAATTGGGGAGATTACTCATGTCTTCCACTGTAAAGACTGACGCAAAAGTAGCTGGAAACTTATTATCTCCCATCACAACCTTCCAGCATTAGTTTGAAGTGGCCCAATGTCTACTTTTGCCTGTCGTTTGTTTCTTATGTATAGGAAGAATGTTGTGAAACATGAAAAGGTTCAGAAAGGTCTTACAAGGATGTTGCGAGGATTGGAGGGTTTGAGCTACATGGAAGGCTAAATAGGCTGGGGCTGTTTTTCCTAGAGCGTTGGAGACTGAGGGGTGGTCTTTTGGAGGTGTATAAAATCATGAGGGACATGGATAGGATAAATAGACCAAGTCTTTCCCCTGGGATGGAGGGAGTCTAAAACTGGAGGCATAGGTATAAGGTGAGAGTGGAAAGATTTATAAGGGACCTAAGGGGCAACTTTTTCATGGAGGGTAGTGCATGCATGGAATGAGCTTCCAGAAGAAGTGGTGGAAGCAGTTACAATTACAACATTTAAAAGGCAGCTGGATGGGTATATGAATAGGAAGGATTTGGAGGGATATGGGTCAAATGGCTAATGGGACTAGATTTATTTAGGAGATCTGGTCAGCATGGATGAGTTGACCAAAGGTCTGTTTCCTTTCTGTACATCTCTGACTCTATAACCTTGGAACCATTGTACATTTCAAGGTACTTAACTGCATTTCACCATTTTCTGTTGTAAAAGTATAACTCCTAAATCTAAAAACTATATACTAAAACACATGAGCAACATACTGACAACACACAACTTAAACTGTCTTCAGTCAGTAGGGTGGGTGAAACAAGTTTAAAAAAAAACAGCTACACAACTCAAACAATTCTGAGAAGGTCCAGAAAGGAATCATTTGTACTTATAAGAGGACAACTACAATATGAGAAACTTTTGAGGGGCGATCAATGTAGGACTGAGTGTTATAATTAATGCGAAACATGTTAAATGAACTTTAGTGTGGATTGAGACTGACATGTACAATGTTCTGGGTTTCACAGACATGGCTGCAAGGGGAGTAGGGCTAGGAACTAAATATCCATAGATACTCATCCTGTCAAAAGAACAGGCAGATAGTCAGAGGTGGTGGAGGGCCTTTATTGGTAAGGAGCGAAATTAAATCAATAGCAAGAAATGATAGAGTCAGAAGTCATAGAAACTGTATGGATAGAGTTGAGAACCCAAAAGGAAAAAAGACCCTGATGGAATTCATGTATAGGCCATCTAGCAGTAGTCAGGATGTGGAGAAAGGAGAGAGAAAAAAAAAAAATCAGGAGCTGATGCCTTTTCAACGTTAATAATCATGGAGGATTTGAATGTGTAGGTGGACTGGGAAAAATCAGTTTGGTAGCAGATCAAGAAAATGAATTTGTGGAATGTCTAAAAGATGATTTTTTTTGGAGCAGTTTGTAGTGCGGCCCACTAGGGAACTGGCAATTCTGGATTTGGTGATGTGTAATGAGGCAGACTAGAGGTGAAGGACCCCTAGGGGCCAGTGACCACAACATGATCGAATTAACTTTGCAGTTTGAGGGGGAGAAGCTGGAATCAGATGTAATGGTATTGCAATTGAGTAAAGGTAACTACAAAGACATGAAGGAGAAGCTGACCAGAGTTGATTGGAAGGGGAAAATGGTGGAGCAGCAATGTTAGGAATTTCTGGAGAAAATTTAGGAGGCACAGCAGATGTTCATTGAAAGGAAGAAACAGCATGCCAAGGTGATGGCAAGGCAACAAAAACTGACAATGGGAAGTCAGGGACAGCATGTTAAAAAGCGTCTAAAAGCAACAGTAAAAGCATACAATGTGATGAAGATTAGCAGGAAGCGAGAGAACTGAGAAGCCTTTAAAGAACTAGCACAGGTTAACGTAAAAAGTCATCAGGGAGACAAGCATAAAATACGAGAAGCTAGCAAGTAACTTAAAAAAAAAAGTCTTACAATCTTCTTTGAAGGCATTTAAAAAGGCAAGAGTGAACACTGGACCACTGGAAAACAAGGCTGGAAAAGTAGTAATTGGGATCAAAGAAATGGCAGAGGAACGGAATAGGTACTTTGCATCAGTACTCCCAAAGACTCCGAGTCATGATCGGATCGAAACTTTCAGAATACTGAGAGGCCTGGATAGAGTGGACACAGACAGGATGTTTCCACTAGTATGAGAGATCAGGGCTTGACGGCACATTCTCAGAATGACCTTTTACAACTGAGATGAGAAGGAGCTTCTTCAACTAGAGAATAGTGAATCTGTGGAATTCAAAGTAGCCACAGCCCTATGTGGCAAAATCAGCGAGTGTGTGTATTTAATACAGAGATGAACAGGTCCTTGAAAACTAAGCAGATCAAGGGTTATGGGGAAACGGCAGGAAAATGGGGTTGGGAAATGTATCAGCTTGATTGATGGTGGAGCAGACACGATGGGCCAAATGGTCTAATTCTGCCCCTGTATCTTATGTGGGGGGAGAAATGCAATCACTCCATATCACAGAAAGACCCAGAGACCAGAGAAGGGAGCTAGTATTGAAAGGTTCTGCTCCACTAAATCATAACAGCAATATATCTAATACGTGGGTGGAATTTACTGCTATTCTTATCATTTAAAATCAACTTTTTGTTCATAAATTCAACAATGAGCACATATAGAATGCCTTTAAATATAGAAAATTGCTACAAAAAAAAACTTTACTGAAGACAAAAACCATCATAACAAACTAACTCTTCCAAGTTCTTATATTATTTGGAAGAATTCCAAGCGTAAATATTTGAAATTCCCATGTGATGCTACAGCTAAGTCATTGCCAACAGTACCATACGGATACCAGTCTCAGTGACAGAGCAGTAGGCAAATAGTGTTATCCAACTGGCACAGCTAAATGGGGCAGCGTCATCTCCTGGCTGGTATCCTGGACAAATGTACATTTGTCAACCAAACTCAGCCCTGAATAGAGAACATAAACACATTTGAAAATCTCTGCACTATTTCCTTGCTGGGAAACCAAATTGGGAGGACTGCAGTGTAAATTGCTATCAGACTGAAATACATGACCTTTCTGGACTATCATTTGGTACCCATCAGCTGTGACGAGTTAGCGAGTCCGATGAGGATGGCTCTGTCAACCATCTGCCCCTCTGAATTGGCCAAAGGGGTGAATTTACTGCTAGTGGTTATTACTTCAAAATAAAATGAAAAAGGTCATGGTGATTTGTGGTGGTGCCAAGGCTTCTCTGTTACACATAAAAGCCCTTCTGATTATTTAAAAACAAAATTGGATGGAGTGCTGAATGGCTGTCCCTCTTTCACAGTTATGTTGGTGCCAGGGTGTACTTTGAGAGGGAGAATGCAGCATCCATCAATGCTTTTGATGCCTTGAGAGAAAAGTGGGCACCACAGGGGATATAGTGCTTTATCTCCTCATCCAACTCCATTTCGATTTAGCCCCTTCCCTCTCTCCCTACTTGCCCCTCACTTCTGATGGTTTGCATTGCCCTTAATGGGCCTTACTTGAAAATATTTAACTGACTACACAGGTGGTTACTGGTGGTAGTTACAGCAGAAAAAAAAAGCTCACTAAAAAAAGGCTCTCTTATGGCATAGTAGTACCTACCCCTGAAAAAGGCAGGCCCAGGTTTAAGTCCCACCTGCTACAGATGTCTATAATAATATTTCAGAACAGGTCATTGAGAAAAATAAGATACAACAAACAATAGAAAGTCAGTGATTTTGGTGGTGGGAAAACCAAGTTAGTTGAGAGATAAGACTTCTGGGTTAAAAAAAAAATTGGATGGGGGGTGGGGGAGTGGTAGGGGATGAAATGTGTGATGGAGTAGATGCATTATCCTTTAACTTAATAGTTGCAATACACTGCTGGGAATGGAGGGAAAAAAAAATTTTCAAAAATTGTGGAAGTGCGTGCAGTGAAGACAGGTTCCAATTTGTTGCTGTTCTGAACAGTCTGCGAAGTCACTGCTAAGCTTACAGTGAAAAATCTGTATCAGACTAAATCTATGTAAATATACTTATTCAGCATCTTCAGAAGATGAGCTAACTGATGCATATCTATTCACATTGCATTTATAATACAGTTTTATGGATATTTCTGTCAAAAGTATACTATATTTTGTGTACATGGAACACTATTTTACAGAGGATGTCCTGGACATCAAACCTAACTAGTTGGAGACACATGTACAGAACATGATTTTTCTTATTTGTTCATTGGATATGAATGGCAAGAGCTATTCTTTGGTTCATTATCAGAGTCAATCATCTGGTTTAAAATGTGAATAAAGCTTGGTGGTCATTCATCATTAACTAGTGCATTCCCCATGAGATCTCTACCTGAGTCTACTTGCCAACGTACCAGCATCTGTAGAAAGGTTGTTTTATCACTGTAAGTGAAAGGGAGAACTCACACACCCTCCAATTCTGCAGGGACCAGATGAGACACAAGATTCTTCATTCTCTAGTGTATTTAAGCATTTGCAGGAGAGTTGCATTCACTCAACTTGGCATCTCAGCTCCAATGTAGTACAAAAATGGATAGGTGTCTTGGTTATGATTAGATAGTGTAATCAGGTCAATACATCAATCTTGTACTGCTTTATAGATAACTGTTCGTTTGCAATTACCAAATCATTACAGTACACATTCTTACTCTCTTATCTCTGTTCAACGGTGTCTGCTTACATATAATTAGATAACCTTATTACATTCTCAGCATGTACACACATTTGCACTATCCAGTTGTGACCTTAGTATGTACTCATAATTATACCATCAAATAATTACTAATGCACGGATATAAGAATCCTTGGCCCTGTAACTCATGACAACTTGTGGTTTGTCAAGCCTCCTACATAACTCATGACTACTTGTCCCTTAACCACCTCGCCTCTCCCTTCAATTTGGTATTTCTTGCAAATTGCCTTGACATGTGCAAGATGAAAAATGTTGACAACATGCATCTTTTCACAGCATATTCATAGTTATTTGATACAACCATAAATACAAGCCATATAACAATTTCCATCAAGCTCTGCTTTTTCTATTAATCCAAATATATATCACTTCATTCCAGACAGCTTCCAAGTTTGTCTCAAATGATATTTTTATCAAACTTAATGCTCTCTATTTTTTGTAATCATCTGAGTAAACTTCAGCAAACACAGGGCATTGACATTAATGAAGGATTTCACAAGGAGGAATTATGATTGCATTTCTCCCTATGTAGGCTGAACTTGCAATTTTTTTAAAAAAAACCAAAGGCTGTGGACTTCAACAAATTATATTGTACCAAAACATTAAATTCTGTTTCGCTCCTTCTGCAGATGTTGCTACTTTCTTCAGCACATTTTTTTGAAATTATGAATATTTCATATTGTGAGACAAAGTTAACAATCTGGTGTGTGAATGTTGATGGTGTTCATAAAGCCATACAAAGAAACAGGCTCTTTGATATGTGAATCTTTTTACAACCAACCAGCGTGGAAATTTTCAATTCCACCACATCTCCTATATACTACTACTTTTGTTCAACTAAGTTGAAATTGAGTTTGAAATTAAGGCCACAACAGGACCTACTGTTGGAAAATAAAGTAATTCAAAGTAAAAACATACTGAAAATATTTTGCAGTGCATTGATTAGCAATAACATTCTGTGTGGGATACTGGTTAAATCTGTCCTGCAATAGCAGTTTCATAATATTCTCTCTTCTGACTGCAAGGATCCTTTCTAACATTACACTTCGCAGCAGTCGCAATACAAATTCTACAAAGCAGAAGTACCATATTGCATTGTCCATAACGGAATACACAGTATAGCTCTAGTCTTATAAAAAGGTGAAGATAAAAGGCATCAGAGAGAGCAAGAAAGAGTGCGCGAGAGAGCACGGTGGTGGTTTAACCGGAGGGCCATAGTGCCCCAGCTGAGGGGAGAAGTTCAGAAGGAAAATCCTTCATGGTAACTTCAGTTGGTGCTGGAGTTTAACCCATGCTGTTGGCATCATTCTGTTTTGCAAAGTAGCCATGCAGGCAACTGAGCTAACTGACCCCCTTAAGGCTCATATGAGTTAAAGTAGGAGAGGAAGATGAAAGTTCATCCCATTGTACTAAATAGGGTTTCAAACTGGCAGAAATCAACAGTTATTGTTAGGCCAGAGTATACAGAGCTAGACTCTGGGGACTCTAACCAGCATGAAATTTCAGAGTTTCCAATTCCCAAATACCATATTTCAACTTCCCAAAGAAAATAACCTTTCACTGAAACGTAAAACCACATTATTTTAAAAATGCCAGTAACTAAGAACCTGTGACTAAGAGAACACATTAACATGTACTGTATATTACATGCTGGCTGGCTAGAAACTGGAGGCCGCCTACAAAATCTATATTTTTCCACAATTTCTCTAAGCAAAGCATGGCTTCATTTGAAATTTGCATTTATAACACTTGCCACAAGTAACCTTTACCACAATCATCCGCATTTTAAATTTTTTTTTAAGTCACAAATAAAGTAGATTTAAAAATTAATAAAAAAGGCTGGCAGTTTAAGACAACAGTTTACATGAAACATTTCTATGATGATTATTCTGTCATTCAATAAACAAATTTTAAAAAGTGAGATATATATAGATAAATACTGGTAATAAATAAATTGAGGAGTTGGAAAGGAAAGTACATACTGAAACAAGGAATACCCACAAAAATATGATACAAAACTGTAATATCTCAATGCTCAAAGTTGCAGTTCAAATCTGTTTCCCATCATTCAAACAATATCTCCTATTGATGGAGCGGCAGGTGTTTAGTTTTGGGGATGGAGAGATCTTTAAAATCAGTTGACTAAATCTCCCAATTTAGCATCTCTAATTGCATTCAGAAACAATCAAATGTGTATAAGTTTAATTTTTACATATTCCATATAGTTATGCTAGTGAATAGATCAAATAGCAAGTGGGCCACATTTAGCTTTCACCGTAACTCAATGATACTAGTGTATGAATAGGCAAATTTTTCTCTCTTCAATGGCATTCAAATTTCATACAAAACCAGAACGTATTTAGTTTACCTAGTGTGAAGGATGTGGCATTGACTGCCTCACACATGCAACGTTATGAATTGCATCTAGAACAGAAGTTGCTGGAAAAACTTAGGAGGTCTGGCGACATATGTGGAGAGAAAGCTGAGTTAACGTTTCGGGTCCAGTGACCCTTCATCAGAATTCACCAAAACATTAACTCAGTATTCTCTTCACAGATGCTGCCAGACCTGCTGAGTTTTTCCAGCAACTTCGGTTTATCTTTCTGATTTACTGCATCCACAATTCTTCCCAGGTTTTATTAAGACATGTATATTGATCCTTGGATCCAGAAATTCTGCAGCCATATTTTAAATAGTTCAAAACAGGATTTTAAATAGAGACATGTACCAGCTTAGCTATTTCCATTTACAGAATGGAATTCTATTTCCTTAGAAAAAGCATAGTATTTCATTTAAATCTACTTAAAATAGTTTCTTTCAATTTTATTTTGGACTAGAATGTAGCAACTCCATTAACTAGTGAACTACAAACTCCAAATGGAATGTGTCTTCAGGACAGGAAAAGGCAATAGATACAGTAATTATTGTATTGTCCTTTGCATGCCAAATGCAGTCAGCCTGCAGAAAAGCATTAATATGCAACTCTGATGTCATTTTTTACTATTAGACATAATAAATGGTTTATGGTAAAATCTAAATCAAATTGTCAATTAAAGCTTATGTGTACTTAAAGCCTCTGCTGCTGTAATCTTTTAAATAAGAGCAAACTGCAGCTTTTTAAAAAAAAACTGTTCTGCTAAACCTAGCAAAAGGGAGCATTGAAACAAAATGCAAGTGCATCAATCTGAATTAAATTAATTCCAGGCAGGAATGAGGCAGTCCCACAAAAATGAGTATTGGTTTTCTATCTCCGTGCAACTGCACCAAGAGGTGAGCTGGGACACCAGGTCATCATAAAATACAAAATTACCTATGATCCCAAATAAACATAATACAATTAAAATGAATTATTCATTTTCAACAATTAACTAATACCTTAGATTAAAACAGTTACAGATTGAAAACACATGACTTTAAATATTTAGAATTTATAATTTTTTTTAAGAAATACTTATCCCTAAATTGCATATACATCATCCCATGTGTCATTCACAAACTATTCAAATTTTAAGAATCCACTTGCAAACGGCCATCTTTTGTTCACGAACCACAATCAGCAGCAGAAAAAAAATTAGCAAGAAAGTCCACCTGTAATTTCACATTACACAACAGATTTGGTACAAGGTGCTCCACAAATGAAAACATGATGGTGTCTTGAGTGATGCGTATTTGCAATGTTAATAGGATGGCATTATACAGAATGACATAATGACTGTTATTTAATAGTTGCAGTATATTATCCAACATCATGCAATCAGCTGTGCATGTTATTCAGTATACTTGGTGACTTTTTAGCTGCATTTTTTTCTTCAGTAACTGATATTCCCATCAAATTATGATTAAATATAAACTTTGAAAAGATGCTTTGTCTCATTTAATATCTTTATTAAAATTTGACCTCAAGGGCTCAATCTTTCACAGAACCCTCGAACTCTCTCCAGCCCATACCATCACCACCCTCACCCATTGTAGTGTGCGCCTGCATAGTTCAGCCAACTTTATTTTATGGAATTTGTTTTCACTCTTACCACTTTAGGAACAAACATTTCTTCATATAAATTTTTTTCTAGACATCACTTAGGTGTCCAACCTAAACAATACTAAAATGATAAAAGAACACAGCATGAAACTGACTGGTATACTTGACACGGACTCCTGGAGAAAAATTATGTGGACAATCTTCCTTTCTTTACTCACTTCCCATTCTTTTCATTTTTCAAGCAACTTCTAATTCCTATTCAAAAATCAACGATGAACTCTGATTCAACTGCAGTTTCAAATTTGAACATTGTATATCCATGGGTAGCTAGATGTACAATTTGTCAAAGCACTACTCTGAAAGGGGACCTTGATCAGATGGGCCAATGGGCCAAGGAGCAGCAGATGGAGCTTAATTTAGATAAATGTGAAGTGAAATGTTGCATTTTGGTAAGGCAAAGCAGGACAAGACTTCTACAGTTAGAGTCATAGAGATGTACAGCATGGAAATAGACGCTGCGGTCCAACCCGTCCATGCTGACCAGATATCCCAACCCAATCTAGTCCTACCTGCCAGCACCCGGCCCATATCCCTCCAAACCCCTCCTATTCATATACCCATCCAAATGCCTCTTAAATGTTGCAATTGTACCAGCCTCCACCACATCCTCTGGCAGCTCATTCCGTACACGTATGTAAAAAAGTTGCCCCTTAGGTCTCTTTTATATCTTTCCCCTCTCACCCTAAACCTATGCCCTCTAGTTCTGGACTCCCCGACCCCAGGGAAAAGACTTTGCCTATTTATCCTATCCATGCCCCTCAATTTTGTAAACCTCTAAGGTCACCCCTCAGCCTCTGACGCTCCGGTGAGGTTCTGGCGAGTGTTGCCAATCCAAGAAAGACTCAAAAGGTCCATCATTTCTTGAAAGTGGAGTCACAGGGAGGCAGAGTAGTGAAGGCTGCATCTGGCACACTTGCCTTCATTGGTCAGAAGGCTGAGTACACGAATTACGTTGCCCATGTTGCAGCTGTACAGGACATCAGTGAGGTCTCTTCTAGAATACTGTGTGCAAATCTATAGCAAAGATGTTCTTAAACTTGAAAGGGTTCAAAAAAGAATTTACAAAAATGTTGCCAGAATCAGAAGGTTCAAGCGATGGAGAAAGGTTCAATAGGCCTTGGCTTTTTTTCCCCCTGGAGCATCAGAAGCCGAAGGGTGACATTATAAAAAGGTTTATAAAAGCATGAGGGGCCTAGGTTTAAGGTAAAATATTTTTTTAAAAATGTATGGAATAAGCTGCCGGAGGTGGATAAAATTACAACATTTAAAAGGCATCTGGAGGTATATGAATAGGAAGGGTTTAGAGCGATATGGATCAAATGGGACTAGGTCAGCTTGGGATTTCTAGTTGGTGCAGATGAGTTGCACTGAAGGGCCTGTTTCGGTGCTGTATGACTATCTTATTGCATAAAACATCTTGCAGTATAGACATTTTCTGAAAGAAACCTGCATCACTAGATGGTAGTGAGAATGAGGTAGAGGAGGCAAGGGCAGTGGGCACCACTGTGTTAATGCTCCAGATGTTTGACATCAGCAAATATATTCTACAAACTGGCTTAAATCCACTATAAGGTGCAGAAGTGGGGGCTGCTATTAGTTTCAAATACTTGCAGTCATGGAAATTAAAGACAGTAAATACTAGAATTTAGTGTTTATGTTTAACACAAGTTACTGTACAGAAAAGGAAAAAAGATTACAATAAAATTTGAAGTTATATGCAAATAATATAAATAACATAAACCAGGCTGCTTGCCTGTAGTGAAGTATGTGGGAATTTCTGGACTGTAAGAATGTCCTGAATCAAAACATCTACAATTATGCCTATGATTAGATTCCCTACAATGTGGAAACAGGCCCTTCGGCCCAACACGTCCACACTGACCCTCCAAAGAGCAACCCACCCAGACATGTTCCCCTACATTTACCCCTAACACTATGGGCAATTTAGCTTGGCCAATTCACCTAACCTGCACATCTTTGGATTGTGGGAAGAAACCAGAGAACCCGGAGGAAACCCATGCAGACACAGGAAGAATGTGCAAACTCCACACACACAGTTGCCCGAGGTGGGAACTGAACCCGGGTCCCTGGCACTGTGAGGCAACAGTGCTAACCACTGAGCCACTGTGCTGCCCCTATATTCCCTAATCTGTCCTGCTCAGTCAGCAAGTGAGAGCTGGGATCGGAAACATTCTAGGACTTCAGGGAACAGTTTGCTCCAGTCTGCATTCACTACCTGCAAAAAAGGTTGCAGATTCTGAAGGAGATTGGCATAATTGATGGTATAGGGAGCCCTTGGTAAGACGACAGAATCAAGAATTCCTACCATGATCTTAAGTCTTTGCTGTTCAAAATCATGGAAGGTTTTGAAACAGTTCCAGTGGTAAAGAGTCAGAAAGTGGATGGCACAGATTCAAAGGTAACTGCAAAAGAATCAAAGGTAAGAGTAGGAAAATAATTTTGCACAGTGAATCATGATGATCTGAATTGCACTGCCAAAAAGAGTAATGAAGCACATTCAAGCTTATTTTCAAAAGGAAACTGGATAAATATTTGAAACGAAATAATTTGCAGCAACACAAGAAAAGAGCCAGCCAGTGGAACTAAGTGGATTGTTCATTTGAAGAGTTGTCTTTAAAAGCCTGCATCGGCACAGTGGATCAAATGGCTTCCTTTTGTGCTGCACGATTCTACATTTCTATCAAGCTGATCTTGGCGAAGAGCAACATACTGTATTGAGGATAAAGATTAAATCAAAGATTGTCAGAAGATAACTAGAACGTGAACTATGAGGCATGATGTGGTAACATCCAAACCACCTCAATAATTAGGAAATGTGTCCATGGTAAACACGATTACATAAACGTTTTTAAGAAAGGAACAGAAGTAGATCACAACTCCTCAAGCCTGCTTTGCCTTTTAAACTACTATGACTGATATTTCTGCCTTCACTTCATATTCCCACTGGCTCCCATATCCCTGGATTTCCGAAGAAACCAAAAATCTGTCAATCTCAGTCTGAAATATAACATATATTCAATCATTTACTAAATTCTGAAGTAGAGACTTGAGAGTCACAGCTCTTCAAGTGAAGAAATTTCTCCTCATCTAATTCATAAATAATGAGTTGTTTATCCGGAGATTTGAATGCACATTTCAGATTCCCCAGCTGGGGAATCTGAACTTTGCTGTCTACCCTGTCAAACCCCTTCATAAACTTGCAATGATTCATCATTCATTTTTCTAAAATCAGCCTCTCAAATGAGTAATCTCATATCCCAAGGACCAATCACATGAACCTTCACTGCACTGTCTCCATTGAGCGTGCATTCTCTATTAAACAAGGAGAGCAAAACAGCAGATTACAAGTGGGATCTCATCAAAACTAAATACAATTCTAACAAGACTTCCTCATTCTTGTATTTCAATTCCTTTTTACTGAAGCCCCATTTGGCATTTGCCTTCCCAGTTCATGGTTGCAAGTCTTGATAATTTTCAGTTCTTGTATAAGCACATCCAATTCTGTTTTTCTATTCTTAGAACCAAGTGAACAACAGTACACTTACCTCCATTATGCTCCATCTGAGTCCTTGTTGCCTACTCACCTAATCAGTCTATAACTTGTGGATATAGATAGGGTATAGAAATGAGGAAGCAGTGCTGTGATATAGAATTGAGTTGGGGGGGGGGGGGGGGGGGGGGGGGGGAAAGAGGAGGAGGGGGGTCCTCTGGCAGGCTTGAAAGGACAAATTCGCAAGGTCAGATGAAACTTTTCCCAGCATGTTAAGGGAGATAACGGAAGAAACGGCATGGCAGTCGCAACCATGTTCATTTCCTCTCTGGCCACAGGAGAAGTGTCAGAGGACCATGTTCGGTTGGACCAAAGTCTCTGTTGCCATGCTGTATGACTACAGGAGAGTTACCTTCGAAGGGATAAAACCAGGAAACTACATGCCGGTCAGTCTAACCCCACTGGTGGAAAACTACTGGAAACAATTGAGGGACAAAATTACTCTGCACCTGGAGAGATAGGGAATAAGTCAAGAATAGTCAGCAGGGTCTTGTTAAAGTGAGGTCATGTCTGACCAATTTGATCGAATTTACAAAAAGGTAACAAGCTGTGTCAACGAGGGAAATGCACTTGACAGAGTATACTCAGACTTCAGCAACTTTGATAAAAGTTATGCACGGGAGACTATTAATGAAGGTAGGAGTCCATGGGATGCAGGGCAATTTGGCTGACTGGATCCAGAATTGGCCAAGTGGCAGGATGCGGAGGGTGATGTTAGAGTTGTGTTTTTGCGACTAGAAACTGGTGTCCATTTGGGTTCTACAGGTGTCAGTGTCAGGGCCCTATGTATTATAAATAAAATATTTAGATGTGATTGTGGGAGGGTTCATCAGGAGGCTTGGGAGGTAGAAAAATTGGTGGGTTGGTAAATAGTGGGGAGTATTTCCTAAGAGTCCAGGAGGATATACGCAGGCTGGTCAGGTGGGCTGCTCAGCAGCAAATGGAAGTGTAAGGTGGCGCATTCCGGCACAATAAACCGTGCAAGCGAATACGTGATGTATGGGAGGGAGGACTTTGGGAAGCAACAATGATCAGAAGCACCTTGCTGTACGTGAATAGCAACTAGCCACGAAACGACACGACCAGCTATCCTTAGTAGCCACACACACACAGACGACAAGCAACATGAATTCGACTGGGACAACACTACTATTATAGGGCATGCCAAACAGAGAACAGCCAGGGAATTCCTAGAGGCATGGCACATGGCACTCATCCACAGACTCTATCAACAAACACATCGACCTGGACCCAATATACCGGCCACTACAGCGGACAGCTCGAACTGACAACCGGAAGCGGCAGAGACAGGCCACTATAAATGCCGGAGGAAACAGCACAGAAGCGCTTCACAGGAGGCTCCCAAGCACTGAGGATGTCACCTAGACAGGGGACGAAACGTTTGCAAGACAAATTCCCAGCTCGGCGAACAGAACCACAACAACGAGCACCCGAGCTACAAATCTTCTCCCAAACTTTGTGTTCAATGGTCCTTAAAGGCAGGAGGATATGTGGATAAAATGGTTAAGGCCACATATAGGACAGTTGACTTTATTAGGTAAGGCATAGAGTTTAAAAGCAGGGAGATCATGTTTGAAAATGTACAAAATATAGTATTCTGCGCAGTTCTTGAATCCACATTATAGAAGGGTTGAACAGAGAACAAAAAATGCTGAAGATCACAGAGGGTCAGGCAGCATCCATAGAGAGAAAACAAACTAACATTCAATCTAGGAGAAGAAGGATCATCCAAACTCGAAACATTAGCTTGCTCTCTCTCCAGGGATCCTACCTGGCATGTTGTGATCTCCAGCATTTCTCATTATCAGTACAGATTCCAGCATCTGCAGTAACTTAGTCCTAAAGGAGGAATATAATTGCACTGAAGTGCAGCTGAGATTTACCAGATGTTGATTGGATTGGAGAGTTTCAAATATGGAGAGAGATTGGACAGATTAGGGTTGCAAATCTTGGAGGAGGATACTGGAAGAAGGAGGGAACATATTTGAGATGTACCCAATTATGAGGAGCAGAAGTAGACAGGAAGAAGCTCTTCATCTTGGTGGATGCAGTGACCAGGAGGTTAGATGGAGAGAACAACTTCTGCTATTACTATCTGCACACTGATGTACTACAGTGTGCACAGTTTAAAACTTAGTACCAGATCTTTCAAGAGCAGAATTGAGAAAACATTCTTCACAAAAGGGTGGTGGAAGTTTATAATAGTTTTTCATAAAATCATAGATGTACAGAATGGAAACAGACCCTTTAGTCCAACTCATCCATGCAACCAGATATCCTAAATAAATCTAGTCCTATTTGTCAGCACTTGGCCCATATCCCTCTAAACCCTTCTTAGTCATGTAACCAACCAATGCCCTTTAGATGTTGTAATTGTACCAGCCTCCACCACTTCCTCTGGCAGCTCATTCCATACACTTATCACCCTCTGTGTGGAAAAAGTTGCCCCTTAGGTCTCTTTTATATCTTTCCCCTCTCACCCTAAACCTATGCCCTCTAGTTCTGGACTCCCCCCAACCCAGGGAAAAGACCTTGTCTGCGACACTGTGGCTCAGTGGTTAGCACTTGCCTCACAGCACCAGGGACCCAGATTCGATTCCAGCCTTGGGGGACTGTCTGTGTGGAGTTTACACATTCTCCCCGTGTCTGCATGGGTTTTCTTGGTGCTCCAGTTTCTGCCCACAATCCAAAAATGAGCAGGGTAGGTGGATCAGCCATGCTAAATTGCTCATAGCATTCAGGCATGTGTAGGTTAGGTGCATTAGTCAGAGGTAAATGTAGAGGAATAGGGTAGGGGAATGAGTCTGGATGCTATACTCTTCAGAGGGCTGATGTGGACTTGTTGGGCCAAATGGCCTGTTTCCACATTGTAGGGATTCTGTGATTCATCTATGTTACGTTACTTTAAAATCAATTGATAACTTTGAAATTAAAACTGATAACAGTACAATTTTAAAAGGTGGTACACGTCAAAGACAGTTATATGGAATTAGGTGAAGCTTAGCCATCATCTCAATGGTAGCAGAGCCTCAAGGAGCTAGATGCTTGATCCTGTGAAATTATAAGCACGAAGTATGCCTATTTTAAAAATGGTACATGAATTGTAATTTTTGGCTTTCAGTTATACATTCATCTTACCACAACTAAAATGGTAAACTCTACTACAAACATTCTTTACATCTTTCTCCTTTAGCACAAGCATTATCAAGGTCTCCCAACAGCTGCTGCACATTTATGTTTATCACAACTTCTTACACTATTCCAAAGAAGTAATGTATTAACATTAAAATTGATTAGAAATATGCTAAATCACTGTTGTAATGTACAGAAACACAGCAGCCAATCTTCACCCAAAGGTTTTACAAAGAGCAATTCAAATAACTGAGTAGATAACATGTTACGTAGTATTGGATGTGGGACAATGTTGGCTATGACACAAAAATTGCTTGTTCTCTTCAAATAATAGCACAAGATTTGATTTTTGACATCCACTTGAAAGCGATATACAGGGCCTTGATTCAACATCTCATCCAAAAGATGAGCAGTGATGTTTCAGTGCTGAACTGAAGTTGGACTTGAATCCACAAATTGCAAATGCAAGAGATGAAAGCACCACTGAGGAAGAGCTGATAGTTTCACTAAAAAGTATACAGCCAAAATCTTTAACTACTTAAACAGGATGGTTCACTTTCTGGTCCTTCATGCAAGTGACAGTGCCTCATGTGAAGCTAGGCAGTGCATGTTACAAGGTGGTTGAGAGAGAAATCACTCCCAAACAAGGATTGGAGTTTTTTTCTACGCATGCTAAATAAACAGTTGAACAACGTCAACAATTTGGAATTAAAACATATTCAAAATATTATCTAGCCCTCTTTTCCAACTTGCATGTGATTGGAAATAAGATTTACCATATAGTTATGATACTGAAAAGGAGAAAAAGGCTCCCATGTCCCCACAAACCATTCAGGACATGTAGCTCTTTCAAATATCTGATCACCAGTACACCAACTCACATTGCCAACGCTCCAACAGTTGTTTGCACACTGTGTACTTTCAAAGGAAATAGTTTAAACGGAACCAGACTGCAAGTCAACTTTGACTCAATTCCTCAAATAGTTGATTTCTGGGGTCAATAGAACTGCTGACTATGGTAAATGGAATATTGCAGGACACTTTATTTCCCCTTGGAGGTTATCATTTTGTCTAAACATTCTGTCTTTCAAAGCAGATATGAGAGGTTCAAAATTAAACTAAATCCATTAATTTAATTTCATAATCAAACTTTATGTTCTTGCTCTAAATGTATACACATTTTACAATATGAAAACCTTAAAAAAGGTACTTTCACTGGTTTTGGCAGTAAGTGCGGTGCCCAGTATGAAACTAAGTACCAAGCAGACAAGGCAGATCAAATTCCCCACCCTGTTGAGATGGCTGTTTTCAGCTGCAACAGAAGAAGTGAAAGTTAGCCTCAATGAGGAATTTTTTTTTTAGAAAAAGGCAACAGGAATTACTACTAAAGGATAGGAGATGGATTTGAAGAGGATCTGCGAAAATAATGTTCGGTTTAAAATTATGAAATAAGGCAATTCCAGTATAAAACAATATAAAGTTATACATTTTTTTAAAAACTTTACTTCACTGACAGGAATGGTTGCAAAGAACTAAATGCACATTCAATCTCAACGGTGTTAATACAGAAACTTACCATACATGCATTCAATCATGCATTAAAAAGACAATAAAAAAGTTACAGCTGAAGTTAAAAGATTGAATATTTGATCAGTTAAGAAAAACATTTGAATTTGAACCCATCAAATAATAAAAAAAGGAAAAAAACTGAATGGTTAAAAAGGCTTAAATAATCAAAATTATACAACTTTAAAGTTTAGACGCAGTATTCAAAATCATGAAAGAAATTCAGATTTGAAAACATGGCCAAATCAAATAAACTGCAAACATTAAAATTCATCCTTACAAGGAATACAGGTTGCATATAAATTAATCAATTATATTTAGCACATTATTTAAACGCAATTCCAGCACATTTTCACATAACTTGAGCAGTCTTGCACATAATCCTCAATTTGTATCTTATTTTCCTAAAGCTATCAATAACATGGGTGGGTATATGAACACGAAGAGTTGACAGACATGGGCCAAGTGTTGGCATATGGGATGAGATTACGGACAAATTTGACCAAAGTGCCTGTTTCTGAACTCTATCACTCAATGATTTACAATTTGCATTATGTAGGAAATTCAACAAATGATCAAAAAATGTCACTGCATTACTCCAGATACTCTGTCCAACAACAGAATTCAAGTAAGACTCTTCAGTATTATTCACAAGTGTTAAGGAAAGTAAGCCACTTTTATTAATACAATTTATTTATTGTAATTGATTTACAAGCAATTACAAAAGCCATTTTATGTTCTGCCTCAATTTATAATGCAGCACCTTCCAAAGTGTCATAAATCCCTCATCCTTAAAAGTCTGAGCAGCTAATCTTGTTAGTCCACTTATTTTAACCACAATACCAATTATAAAATATTCAAAGTGGGCTTAATGATATGCACACAAGCATTTCAGCTATCTGTTTATCATATTCTATTACAGGAAATAAACATTTCTCAACATACAATTCAAATAATGCTTCCAGTTTGCCAAATATTTTGATGGATTCCACATATAAAAACTTTAAAAACAAAAGATTGAAAGGTATATAGAGAGATTATGTTTTTGATGTAGAACATACCAGCCTACAACTGTCAACAGATTCATTTAAACAAGAAAGTAAAAGATGTACCCACTTGGTGGAAACAAGCCAAGCTGGTGCTTAAACATCCATTGAGGTTTATGGGCTTTTCCCTTGGAAAGGGAATTGGCAGATCAGAAGACCCAAGAAAGCATGGATCCCTGTTGGATTCTGCAGTGCGATTTGGCAGGTTTAATTGACTTCCCTGCTCCTCTGATACTGTCTGACCAGCTGTGTTTTCCCAGCTTCCCTTTTTACCAACTCTGTTTAATTCTATAGCCTTTTTAACTGCATATGACCTCAGCGATTGCTATAATATTGAAGCCATTTATAAGTATTCAGTTGTCCATATGACTGTCATAATAAGTAACAGACATTATGACTCACTTGAGTTGGAAGAATCACAAACTAAATGAAATGTTCCAGTAAAAGATTGTTAACATATTCCTAGCATTTAGAAGGTATTCACAAACCATTCAGTTTTAGTTGCCCAGTGCAAGGAGTCTATCCGCTTTGTTATTTCTTTCTAACATATCTTTGAAAACTACACAATTTTTTTTCAAAAACCCAATGCAGTACATCAATACCACAGCATTTCTATTGTCCTTCTCGACCGACGCGTACGGATCCCACAAGAATAAATTCTCTCATGAGCCTGAACAAGCTCTAGGAAACAACATCACATCCTTTGTATGAGGAAAAATGGAACAGTAAACACTTCTATTTTGGACAATGTTAGAAGCAAAGTATTAGTATCTAACATTAATTCTGCTCCCACAGTCTTTGGAAGGGAGAGCTAGCAAATAGTATACTCTAGGACCTCAGTGAACGATACTCACACCAGCCTTGGTAAATCATTGTTTGACTCTTTCACTTCACTCCTTCCTGGGAAAGGAAAAAAAGTGACCAACTGTTCCCCTCCTAAATGCAACAGTACATCAATTTTAAGAAAATGGAACATAGTAAAAAATCACGGTCTATATTTCAGAAAGGTATTACAAACAAGACTATTTTTCTTTACACACACCTGTTTATTTCTATAAAGCAATACTGTTGTTTCAATCAAATTTAAAACAGATATGATCATATGGCAATTCAAAATGAAATTCCTAAGGGTGGGCTATCCCAGTATAAAATAATTTGATCCATGAACATCAGTCAAAAATTGCACTGAATTCTATTTTATAAAACAAATCAAAACTGATGAACCTCTTGGGTAAAATAAAACTACTGGAAATACACCAATCAAGCACCACCATTATTTGTGTATCTACTACCAATACCATGGAGAATGGGCCACTGACTCCATTTAGAAAATTTCACATTTCAAATTTCAGAGTCATAGAATCCCTAGAGTGTGAAAACAGGCCTGTCGGCCCAACAAGTCCACACCAACCTCCGAACAGTAATCTACCCAGATCCATTCCCCTACCCCTATTACTCTATATTTAACCCTAATTAACGCACTTCACTTACACAGCCCTGAACACTATGGGCATTTACCATGGCTAACTCACCTAAGCTGCAATTCTTTGAACTGTGGGAGGAAACTGGAGCACGCAGAGGAAACCTGGGACATCACTGACCCATTTCCCTCAAATATAGCAGGCTTTCAACAGATCAGAAATCCAGCAACACAGTGGAATGTTTCTGCTGCATACTCCTTCACTGTGGAGGAAATGAAATCCGACATTTTGGGAGTGGGCAAAATGTTGAAAAGAAACAATAGGCAAAAATAACAATCTCACTTTTGAAAGCTCAGTAAGCAGGGAAAAAAGAAATCTTAAAATGAACTATTTTTCAAATAGCTAAAATAATTATACCAAAAATAGTCTAAGGCATCATCAACAGTTGGCAAGAGTTTGGTCAGTGATTTTTGCCCATCTCTTCCTCAGGACATTAACTCATGTTAAGGTACACAGTACTTCAAAATAGGAACATCAGGACTAGGACTGGGAGTAGGTCGAGCCCACTCCACCAATTAACAAAATGATACTAACTGTCCTCTAGGGCCGAACTCAAATAAGTTTTCAAGTTCAAGCCCAGACAATCATCTAGTAGCAGGATGGATGAAAATGTGTCCACTGCAGAACAAATGTTGACCCCTCCCCAATATTAAGCTGTTTCCAATGTAAACTACTGACAATGCACAGACATTAATAAGAGTTTTTCAAACACCTTCCCTACTCTCAGTAATTCCAATAAAGCAATTCAACAAATGTTTGTGAAATATCTGACCACCTCCATCGCAAATGCCTTTCCATAACAATGGTAAGAAATTAGTAGTCAAGTAGTTATCAACTAATCAATGAGTCATGCCGACTATATTCTGCATCTGTTGAGTTAGACTTACCCTCTTCAACCACTGGTGAATGTCATCACAGATACCCAACCCCACGAAAAACTGACATGACTAAACAGTGGTATAATTAATGAGGATAATTTGATGCTCTAAATTCACTGATTATAAGCAGAGTTTTGTGCATTCAAACAATTGTATATAAGCTTCTTAAATAGCTTACTGAATAAAACAGAAATTGATACAGAATCAAAATGTATAAAAGGTCCCACATTAAATTATTTGATGTCGGTGCTAGTGGTTATAATTTAACGATAGTTAAAAATGCTTTGGCAATGTTAGGTTAGTGATGGTTAGAGAAAGGAGGGATGGTGTTGAAGGTTCAAGTATGGTTTCAGAATCTGATATTGGTATGCAATGGCTACAACAAATATGTGCATATATGTGGAGAAACACAAGAATCAAATTTAGTTTTGATTCCTTCAGGTGCTATATAAAAAACTAACAAATTAGGTGTGACCAAGACACCAAAAACACTTGTTAACCCAGCAAAATCCTCATTACTAACAGTTTGGGAGTTTGTGCCAAAAACTAGGGACAGCCACCTCTAAGGCTAGTCAAGCAACCATCTGACAGTCATCATCTCAGGATTTTAACTCTCAGACGTCCTTGACAGCACCAGCAATATCTCTCAGAACATCCTGTTCTGGTGACTTGACAAATCCAACAGTGGTATAGTCAGGAGCATATTGTGCCAGGGAGTCCCCACCATTGACTCAGCATCACATGAATTCCAGTGGCATCAGGTCAGACATGGTTGAGGAAATTTCTTACTAATTACATCCTACACAACCTTCCCATTTCCCCTTCTCCCCCAGTCAATGAATCAGTACTCCATGTTGAGCACCACTTGGAGAAAGCACAGTGGGTGGCAAGGGCACAGAATTTGCTCTAGGTGCAGGATTTCAATGTCTATCACCATGAACAGTGAGGTAACACTGGATTAGTGGTGCTGGAAGAGCACAGCAGTTCAGGCAGCATCCAACGAGCAGCGAAATCGACATTTCGGGCAAAAGCCCTTCATCAGCAATAAAGGCAGTGAGCCTGAAGCATGGAGAGATAAGCTAGAGGAGGTGTCGTCCCCCCTCCCCCACTCCAACCTCTCACCCTCACAACGCGCAGCCCTCCAATCCCTCTGCTCCAATCCCAACCTCACCATCAAGCCAGCGGAAAAAGGGGGCGCAGTGGTAGTCCGGCGCACTGACCTCTACACCGCTGAAGCCAAACGCCAACTCGAGGACACATCTTCCTACTGCTCCCTCGACCATGACCCCACCCCCCATCACCAAACCATCATCTCCCAGACCATACAGAACCTCATCACCTCAGGAGATCTCCCACCCACAGCTTCCAACCTCATAGTCCGGGAACCCCGCACTGCCCGGTTCTACCTCCTTCCCAAGATCCATAAGCCTGACCACCCTGGCCGACCCATTGTCTCAGCATGCTCCTGCCCCACAGAACTCATCTCTACCTACCTTGACACTGTCCTATCCCCCCTAGTCCAGGAACTCCCCACATACGTTTGAGACACCACCCACGCCCTCCACCTCCTCCAAGGCTTCAGTTTCCCCGGCCCCCAACGCCTTATCTTCACCATGGATATCCAATCCCTCTACACCTCCATTCGCCATGACCAGGACCTCCAAGCCCTCCGTTTTTTCCTCTCCAGACGTCCCCAACAGTACCCTTCCACTGACACACTCATTCGTTTGGCCGAACTGGTCCTCACCCTTAACAATTTCTCCTTTGAATCCTCCCACTTCCTCCAGACCAAAGGCGTAGCCATGGGCACACGTATGGGCCCCAGCTATGCCTGTCTCTTTGTTGGCTACGTAGAGCAATTGATCTTCCGTAATTACACCGGCACCACTCCCCACCTCTTCCTCCGCTACATTGATGACTGCATTGGCGCCACCTCGTGCTCCCGTGAGGAGGTTGAGCAATTCATCAACTTCACCAACACATTCCACCCTGACCTTAAATTTACCTGGACTATCTCTGACACCTCGCTCCCCTTCCTGGACCTCTCCATCTCCATTAGTGATGACCGACTTGACACTGACATTTTTTACAAACCCACCAACTCCCATAGCTACCTGGATTACACCTCTTCCCACCCTATCTCTTGCAAAAATGCCATCCCGTATTCCAAATTTCTCCGCCTCCGCCATATCTGCTCCCAGATGGACACACCAGATGGCCTCCTTCTTTAGAGACCGCAATTTCCCTTCCCACGTGGTTAAAGATGCCCTCCAACGCATCTCGTCCACATCCCGCACCTCCGCCCTCAGACCCCACCCCTCTAACTGTAACAAGGACAGAACACCCCTGGTGCTCACCTTCCACCCTACAAACCTTCGCATCAACCAAATCATCCACCGACATTTCCGCCACCTCCAAAAAGACCCCACCACCAGGGATATATTTCCCTCCCCACCCCTTTCCGCCTTCCGCAAAGACCGTTCCCTCCGTGACTACCTGGTCAGGTCCACACCCCCCTATGATCCACCCTCCCATTCTGGCACTTTCCCCTGCCACCGCAGGAACTGTAAAACCTGTGCCCACACCTCCTCCCTCACCTCTATCCAAGGCCCTAAAGGAGCCTTCCACATCCATCAAAGTTTCACCTGCACATCCACCAATATCATTTATTGTATCCGTTGCTCCCGATGTGGTCTCCTCTACATTGGGGAGACCGGGCGCCTCCTAGCAGAGCACTTTAGGGAACATCTCCGAGACACCCGCACCAATCAACCAAACCGCCCCGTGGCCCAACATTTCAACTCCCCCTCCCACTCTGCCGAGGACATGAAGGTCCTGGGCCTCCTTCACCACCGCTCCCTCACCACCAGACGCCTGGAGGAAGAACGCCTCATCTTCCGCCTTGGAACACTTCAACCCCAGGGCATCAATGTGGACTTCAACAGCTTCCTCATTTCCCCTTCCCCCACCTCATCCTAGTTTCAAACTTCCAGCTCAGCACACTCTCCTTGACTTGTCCGGACTTGTCGAACCTGTCTATCTTCTTTTCCACCTATCCACTCCACCCTCTCCTCCTTGACCTATCACCTTCATCTCCTCCCCCACTCACCCATTGTACTCTATGCTACTCTCTCCCCACCCCCACCCTCCTCTAGCTTATCTCTCCGTGCTTCAGGCTCACTGCCTTTATTCCTGATGAAGGGCTTTTGCCCGAAACGTCGATTTCGCTGCTCGTTGGATGCTGCCTGAACTGCTGTGCTCTTCCAGCACCACTAATCCAGTATTTGGTTTTCAGCATCTGCAGTCATTGTTTTTACCACAGTGAGGTAACACCACTATTCACTGAAATGGTCAAGTCCTAAAAGGGTATAACTGCTTGAATGTATCCGTGGTAGGTGAGGAGGGAACCAAAAAAAAGACAAAAGCTGTTGCAGATGCATTTGTCCATGGCAATTAATAGGAGTGACCTTTCACTGGCCTTATGGAGAAAAATTCCCATCTTCGTGTTGAGGATACCCTTCTGGGTGTGTTAGGAAGGACGCGGCACTATTACTGTGCTAAATGGAATGGATTCCTGACAGATCAAGCAACTCGAGAACATTCATAAGACACTGTGGACCATCAACAGGAACTGTATTCAAACTCTTAACCTGGCATATCCCTCACTCTTACCATTATCACCAAGCCAGGGGATCAACAGTGGTTCAATAAGCAATGCATGAAGGGATACCAGCAGCAGCACAGGCATACCCAAAAAAATGGAGGTCAAAAACTGTGGTGCTGGAAAAGCACAGTAGGTCAGGCAGCATCTGAGGAGCAGGCAAGTCAATGTTTTGGGCATAAGCTTTGATGAAGAGCTTCTGCCCGAAAGATAGATTCTCCTGCTCCTCGGATGCTGCCTGATTTACTGCGTTTTTCCAGCACTACCTTTTTCGACTCTGACCCTCCAGCATCTGCAGTCCTCACTTTCTCCAAAACAAAAAAAAAATGAGGTGTCAACCTGATGAAGCTACCACAAAGGAGTATGCACATACCAAACAGCATAAGCAGCACACGATAGACAGGGCTGTGATTCCACAACAAATGCATCGGATCCACAAATATCAAATGCCGATGGTGTAAATGTCAGCAAACATTCCCCTCTCTAACCTTATGACAGAAGTCATTGATGCAGCAGCTAATGAGATTGGACCAAGGACACCACCCTGAAAAATTCCTGCAAGATGTCTTACAGCTGAAAATGAGTTGATGCTCAGACTGGAGTTGCTAGATCTGCTCTGTTTATCTTGGTAATAATGCCACTCAAGACAATAATTGCAGGAATACAGGACGGAGAGGTCACTCTAATCGAAGCTGTCACAGACCAAAGTATATGCAACAAGTACACTGGCAAGGACTTGGTAATGTATGTTATTCCTGCTTCTTGGTTCCCCCACCACCTGCCATAGACCCAGTTAGGTAGGCTACATGCTTTAGGCCTTAGAGTGTTCAGCGGTATGCTCTGAAGCTGCTCAGAATGCTGTGTCCTTGCCACCCTCAATGCTTCTTGTTTTGCTGTTCAATGCTAATTCATTAATATTGGGAGAGGTGCTGCCTCAGCAGAAGGTTTCTTCATCCATATTTAACTTTATGTCACGAGACTTCACGGGAATTGAGCTTGATGAGCATGACCATACAGAATAGTAGAACACATTTGGAGGGTCAAATAGCTTAGCCTGCTCCTATCCATGTTTCTATACCTTACAGATAACTTAAATTTATTGCTCGACTAGTCAATAGGACAGCTCTCCTAACTTTGGCAAAAGCACCCCTCCCCCCAGCCAATAATATATTGGCAAGGAGGACTTTTCCGGGTCGACAGGTCTGCATCTGCTATTGTAACTTCCAGTGCCTCGGTCAATGCCAGGTAGTCTATCTGGTTTAAGTCCTTTCTTCAGACTTTGCTGTGGTTTTGATACAACTGAGCGAATTGCCAGGCCATTTCAGAGACCTATTAAGATTCAACCTCATTGCTGAGAATTTGGAGTCACATGTAGGTCAGACTATGTAAAGACAGAGCTCCTTCCCTGAGAGATTAGTGACAGCATCTGACAATGGATGGAGTCAGTAGCTAGGGAGTTTAGAGTTCCCAGTATCAGTAAACAAGATTCTGACATTCTCTTCAATCTAGTGTAGGAAGCATGGCCACTTGAGCAACAGAGGGCTAGCATGCATATTGTGGAGCATAAGATTATCCATCTACTAAATTCAGACGATCAGCTAATACACTAGTGAAGCATCTTATAATTGATGAATCAGCGTGTTCAAGGAGAAAAAGATTGCATATGTGCCCATAACACCATAATAGCTCTGTTGCACAACACCAAAACAAATATTAGTCATGGTTCAGCATTTATACACACACTCATGAGTCAGTCAAAATTATAGACTGAAGTTCCATTTCAGGAACTTTTAGAAAATAGAAATCTATGCCAACAGGCAGTGCAATACCAAGAAAACAATGCATTGTTGAAGGTTTTGCCAAGACATTAAACCAAGATAATACCTGCCTCCCAGAGAGATGCAAAAGATCCAATGGCACTATTCTGAAAAGGAGCAGGGGAATTGTTCTCAATGTCCTGACCAATATGTATCATTGAACAAACACCTTAAAGGAAAATATCACATTGCTGTTTGTGGGATCTTAGTGTTCAGAAACCGACTGTCACATTTCCTAAGTTCAACAGTGACTACACCCCCAAAATGTTGCAAACAACTACTGAGCACTTTTGGATATCCTGAGATCATTAAAGGAAAGCTATAAACATATGCCTTTATTCCCTCACAAACACTGGTGGAACTATAATGAAATAAGACCTATTGTCTTTGGAAAGAGAGAAAGAGAAGAAGGCTTTTAAATATTAGGATGAATGGGTACAAGTGCATCAATGTTACTTGCAGTTTATTTAATTCTTGTGCCAACAAGCAGGATGAATTAAAATGTTGACAATTTCTAGCTGTTTTAAAATTTAGATCCCCAGACTTAATACAAAACTATTGTCCAGAAGAATTGTGAATTTCTCAAAGGAGTGGTGATCAAAATTTCAAGCTCAGAGAGAATATATTATTATGGAGAATGGACAAGATGACAGGAGGACATGAGCAGGCTAGAAGAATGGGCAGACACTGGCTAATAACCAAAATATGGTTGTACATTGAAATAAAGATTGAATGTATATTCAAAATGGCTAAATTTCTCTTCCAAGTAATTTTAAAAAGCAGGAGAATTATGTAATCCTCAACTTGCAAATAAAAACCTTTAGAAGGCAAATTAGGTTTAGTTACAAAGTTGATATAAGAAGACACGGAATCTGTGGTGTACAGGAATGAAAGCTGTAGGATCATTAAATTGGTAACCTAAATTGTTTTAATGCTAGAGTCAGTAAATGGCAAAACAAAATTGAAATTTAAAAGTTGGATACTCAGTGGGTTAACAAGAAAAATTAGCTACAAACTCAATGGGTGCAGTAACATAAAACAGGCAAGGAATCTGCTACAATAGTTTATCTGGTCTACATTTATCTCTCACTCTACCATACACCACTGACTGAGGCACCTAGGGTTGAGTAATTAATGCTTTCTTGCCACATAATCCACAAAAACATGACCAAGTTCAAATGTGTGATTCTACATCCATCAGCTATTACATACATATCTAGGGGGAAATAAGAGAAAATTGATAGTACCTTAGCACAAAATATGTGGATAAATAATCCTAATCCTGGAATAAGGCTACTAATACAGCAGAGCAAACCACAAGCTGTTTATTATGTGCACTGCACACTCAAGTGTGCAGCATCAGAGTCTATCCCACAAAGACTCACACTTGCAGTAATGTAACAAAGAGGGAGCAATACACAGAAATCACTCCTAAAACAGGGATTTTTTTTAGTAGTAAGCAAAATATTATTTGGGTGATCATATAAATATTTTAAAAGTCATCCTTTTATATATAAATCCAGCATTTTTGACCATCTGCTTGCATATTTTATTGAGCACAATTTTGCATGACTTGGAGTACTGATTTATTTGTTACTGTTCATTTAGTAGTACATCACCATGTACAAGGGAAAAAATGGATAGACTAAAACCTTTTTTTAAAAAAAAACTACTTTAAGACAAAAGTAAGAGGAGAGATAACTAAACAGTTTTAATAAACATTGACTATATAAGTAAGATATGCCTCATGGACCACCGATAATAGGAGCAAGACTGATTCCAGTGATTCAGATGTCCTGCATGCTTACCTCACTGTGTGCACATACGTTCATGAGCAAGTCGCTAACTGTTCCAACAGCTGTGTAAATAAAATGCTTTTCTACTTGCTTCTTCAGTTATTTGGGGCGTGCATGTGTATTTTTCTTTCACTTTTCTTAACAGTTTTGTTCAGCATGTGTACACTGAACTTCTAAATAGATCCAGATCAGAGAGAACTTGCATTTATTTAATCCCTCATGGACAAGGCAAAAACCCAGTGCTATATAGCAGAAACAGAGAACGAGATAGAGGGGATGATGTCTAGCATAGGTCAGAAAGAAGTGACCAAAAACTTTGAAAAAACAACATTGATTTTAGAAAGCTTTTAAAGTAGAGCTCGCAGCGGAGAGGTTCAGTGCAGAATTAAGAGATGGAACCTTGGCGCAGAATAAGTTGTACGACCACTGATAGAGTAAAAGGCCAGATTCAGGGCTTTACACAATGCAGGAGAGAATAGGAGGGAGACAGGGAAAGTTCACCCAGGAAGAGATTCAAAGACCAAGCTACAGATTTTACATTTACTGTTTAGAAGACAAGCAGCCAAAGTGGGTCAGAGAGGATAGAGATGATTATAAATTGATCTCAAATGTGGCAGAATTAGAATTTGAGTTCTCAGGCTCAATGCCCTTTTAATGCTGAATCAGCTGATCTCAAGCAGTCAATGTGGAGCATTGCACTTGGCTTTCACGTCCTCCAAGATTGTATGAACTGGAGGGGAAAAAGAACCTTACAAATGTTTTTAAATTCAAAGTGTTGTGAGTGAACAACATTTGGTGGTTGACTAAATAAAGCATACTATTTCCTTTAAGGAAATTATATTCCTTTAACTGTTATATGTAGACTATGCAACAAATGGGAATATCTGATTTATGCAAAGCTATCATAAAGTATTTATAAATTGAAGTTTTAAACAATTATTAACTCCTGTGGGAGGGATATTACCAGAAGTTCAGTCAAATGCAATACACAATGTTTTCATATCATATTCATTTGAACTTCAAAACTATTTATGGGAACAAAGGATTTGGAAGGCCATTTCACCCCTCAAGCCAGCTCTACCATTCAATCAGATCATGGCTGATCTTTCATCTCAACGTGATTTTCCTAGACCATCCCCACAGCCCTTGATGTTTTTATTATCTAGAAATTTATTGATTGCCTGACTTACACACACACACACACACACACACACACACACACACACACACACACACACACACACACACACACACACACACACACACACACACACACACACACACACACACACAGCATAGCACTAGTATTAGGTTTGCAGACTTTGTCTTCTTAAATTTAAATTATCCCTGAAATAGGAACTGTTACAGGTGGTAGATGAATTTGAATCTAAACAGAAAGCTTATTAGCTCATTCAGGTGATTTGACTTAAATGCAATATAGCCAACAGCAAACTCAAGGGAATATTTAGGGTCACACTTTGCATAGAAGTGTAACAGTCAAGAAAATATTTTATACACTCCTGCTACCAATACAATTTTAGAAATGGTAAATCATGGTTAACTTTCCAATTTTGTGGATTATTTGCATTTTGAAAACAGGTTTTAGTGACACTACAGAAAAATAAACACTCGGGAACCACCAACCAGAAACCATGAATTGAACGTTCTATCCTTACATAGCTTTAGCCTCATTAGTCCTCTATGATTTGGTCAACATGAAGTGCATACCCACAAGACTAACAAATGAAATAGCCTCACGAGTGTTATTGCTTCTATTTCGGATGACAGCAACCATCCAAGACCAACCCTCAGCAAATGCAATAAGAGTCAGCATTTACTGAAATATCAACTTCTCACTGTGAAAGCTGACAGGCAAGGAGCTGCACACAACACAAACCTAGATACTCTGAACTGCTCATAGATCTTGGCCTCGTTTCACAGCAAGATGATCCATACCGTTATTTTAATTTGCTGCAACCATTATAAGGAAAAGATAAGTCATAAAAATTATACCTTTTAAAAAAAACTCTTCATACATTAAAAATGACATGCCAATTTCTTTAGACTTGCATAAAAAGAGAGTGCTTAGAAGTTAAGCAAAGGGTAGCAATGTAACCACAGACATCTCAAAATAAAATTCAAGTTAATGAAGAACATTTCAAAACAAATTAATATGACTTTTAGCCAATTCTTCTTTAATATATCCAAAATGAAACATTGTTTCTTATTAAACTTCAACCTGAAATCAATATTTTCTAACTTTTCTACCCATGAGCAGAATTAATACTGATGCATGTAACAAAATTAAGTTAGCATCTAGATATGTGGCACCAACATTGTTAAGAGCAAGATCTCAAAAGGCACTGAATATATTGGTAATGGAAGAACATTCCATTGGTGGACAGCACGGTAGCACAGTGGTTAGCACTGCTGCCTCACAGTGCCAGAGACCCAGGTTCAATTCCCACTTCAGGCAACTGACTGTGTGGAGTTTGCACGTTCTCCCCGTGTCTGCATGGGTTTCCTCCGGGCGCCCTGGTTTCCTCCCACAATCCAAAGATGTGCAGGTCAGATGAATTGGCCATGCTAAATTGCCCGTAGTGTTAAATAAGGGGTAAATGGAGAGGTATGGGTGGGTTACGCTTCGGCGGGTCGGTGTGGACTTGTTGGGCCGAAGGGCCCGTTTCCACACTGTAATGTAATCTAATTCCTTGGAAATTTGTAAAAACCTTTGCATTCTTAGCCAGATCTCTGAATAATGGTGCAAAGATTATTGCGTGGCTATCAATTGGATATTTTATACTGTGCATATTTCCATACATTACTTATCCCCAGTTTACCTTTGTCTCCCACTTTCTCTTTCTTGTGACAGACAATTTATCTTAATGGTGATCTAGTGTATTAATTCACAATTCATAATTTGTAAAGAAAACCAAATATTTGTAAAATGTTACCATAAATATGAAAAATATACAGATTCCAGGTCAGAGAGACGGATAATGCTAGGCCATAAATTAACAGATTTACTGAATTCAATTTTAAGTTTCCCATGGTGGCATTTGCACTCGTGACCTCTAGGTTTCAAGTTCAGAACCACAGCCACTAGACTGAGGGGTATTTGTTAGCTTTTACATTGTATTTTAGTTACTCGACAGAAGAAAAATGGCTTAAGACCAGACAAGGATCTTTTGTCTCAGTTTGACAAGCTCAATACAGAAAGGAGGTGATTTGCCTTTTGAGTTGATCAAAAATGTGAAAAAAGCAAATTTTATCTTTTCAGCTTATTGACTGTTCTTTTCTACTTACTACTGCTATGGAGACTAAGGAAAATGTCTAAATAATATCTTCACGTCAAACATATTAATGCAGACGTTAAGCGTCTGTAAATCTGGAGGCAGGTTAACTGCTGTGAACTGGAGAGTGAAGGTCTAAAAGATATATTTTCCCAGTATATTAAAGGGAATTTTGAAAAAGGTAACTGCAATCTGTTCTGATATAACACGATAGCTCTGTTGCCATGCATTCCCACGTTAAAGGAAAATCACGCTATAGCATGGTATAGCAAGAAAAATGGTTACAGCAGCACCATTTAAACCAGTGGGACTAGAATCATAGTATAGCCAATACAGATAAGGAATGTTTGCATTCTACAAACAATGGTCTAAATTCTTTAGTCACATTGTAGCCAATTTGCATTGAAAAAAAACTTGTGTTGCAGCAGAACAAGCTTTACATTTGGAAACTAGGGAAGAGAGTGTAATAGTAAAATAAGAAATGGAATCCAGGGAAGGGAAAATGAAAGCTGAGGTAGATTGCAAAGTTGTAGTGACATTTATTCAACCCACGGATTTGCTTAGGTTTTTAAAATATTACTAATCATGAATAAATACACCAATTCACCATTAAGATAAATGGTCTCCCACAGTATACATAAAAGTAAACTGGGGAGAAGTAGTATTTGGAAATATGCAGAGTTTAAAATATCCAATTGATATCTACCTTCCTGTTCACCACTCTTTCAAACTCTACATGCCAGGGGATGAAAAAGTAAGCAAACAAGTGACAGGGGCTGCAAACAGGGTGATGAAGGGCTTTTGCCCAAAATGTCAATTTTCCTTCTCCTTGGATACTGCCTGACCTGCTGTGCTTTTCCAGCACCACTCTAATCTAAAAATTAATGTAAACAGGGTGGTCAGGGAGCAAGTGCCAGGCAGGCTGCAGGGAATTCACAGGATGACATTATTTCAGTCTCTTGGAACTGTCTCAAATAAATTTGAGATGTTAATTCCACTTGATAATTGTAACTCTTGACCATTAATATCCTGTCACAGAAGAGTCGACCAGTTCATTGCAGATGACTAGAATGTGTTAGTAAACCTCAATAAATTATGGATGGGTGTGATGTTTAAATCCATGACAACATATTACTGCATAGCCACCAGCTTTGAATAAACTCAGTCAAGTAATTGTTTAAATTGATTAAAGTGATTGCACCAAAAGAACAGGAGAAATCAGACTTTTGAAATCATCGAAATAAATGCCACGGTTATCTGGTTTTGTTGACCTGCACTGAAAAGTACGTAATGTTCATGGGCAAGGAAACAATAACTTATGTAATTAAATTACTAGTGCTTTATTGGCCTTTTTGCCCCCATCCTACAAAAAAAATTTCAAAAACATTCTGTGATTTTATGCTGAGCAAGAGTTAAAAATGTTCTGCCTCCAAAGTATTTTCAGTTGAGCTACAAAGCGTAATGGGAGGCTCAGACTAGGATTTATTAATACTACATTGTTGTCCATTTGTTTGGCAGCAGTAAAGTTAGTAGTGGTATCCAACTTTTAATTTTAGACTATTTAAGTCTCTTCTATACCCCTCACATAGCATTGTGCTACAAGAATTTGGTGAACAGTCAGTCAGCTGTATTTTTCTACGTAGCAAATACTGCACCTCTTTCCTGTCAAGAAAGAAGATGGCAATGTCACATGTACTTTGGTTTGAGTTAAAGTAGGCCATCTTGCAAATCTCTTAATCAATTGCATTATTGTCAAACATTTCTCGACCCTAACCCTACAGTTATGCACAGTATAGTTCCCCACTGCTGCAACTGTAACAAGACCATTAACTTTAAGAGTTGGAGAAATTTGCTCCAAGTAAGAGTTTTTTAAAAACATTTTCTTATATTCTGTCCAGTATGCGTAGTCCAGGACTTCGATGTTGTGGCTATTACGGAGACATGGCTAGATCAAGGACAGGATTGGCTGTTGCAGGTTCCAGGGTTTAAATGTTTTAGTAGGGTCAGAGGTGGGGGTAAAAGAGTGGGGGGGGGGGGGGGGGGCGGGGAGGAGTGTGGCTTTGCTTGTCAAAGATAGTATTACAGCGGTGGAAAGGAAGATGGACGAAGATTTGCCATCTGAGGTAGTTTGGGTTGAGGTTAGGAATAGGAGAGGTGAGGTCACCCTGTTAGGAGTCTTTTACAAGCCTCCTAATAGTCCTAGAATCGTTGAAGAAAGGATTGCGAAGATGATTCAGGAGAAGAGTGACAGTAATAGGGTGATTGTTATGGGAGACTTTAACTTTCCTGATATTGATTGGGAAAGCTATAGCTCAAGTTCGTTAGATGGGTCAGTGTTTGTCCAATGTGTGCAGGAGAGTTTCCTGACACAATATGTAGATAAGCCAACAAGAGGTGAGGCCATACTGGATTTGGTTCTAGGTAACGAACCAGGCCAGGTATTAGAACTAGAGGTAGGTGAGCACTTTGGGGACAGTGACCACAATTCGGTGATTTTTACTCTAGTGATGGAGAGGGATAAGTGTGTACTACAGGGCAAGAGTTATAGCTGGGGGCAGGGAAATTATGATGCGGTGAGGCATGACTTAGGATGTGTGGATTGGAAAAGTAGATTCCAAGGCAAGAGCGTAATTGATATGTGGAACTTGTTCAAGGAGCAACTATTGAGTGTCCTTGATAAGTACGTACCTATCAGGCAGGGAGAAAAGGGTCGTGTGAGGGAGCCGTAGTTTAATAAGGAATTGGAATCCCTTGTTAAATGGAAGAGGGCGGCCTATGTAAAGATGAGGCGTGAAGGTTCAATAGGAGCGATTGAGAGTTATAAGGTAGCCCGGAAGGACCTGAAGAGAGAGCTAAGAGCAGCAAGGAGGGGACATGAAAGGTCCTTAGTTGGTAGGATTAGGGAAAACCCTAAGGCTTTCTATAGGTATGTTAGGAATAAAAGAATGACTAGGGTAGGAATAGGTCCAATCAAGGATAGTAATGGGAAGTTGTGTGTGGAGGCTGAAGAGATTGGGGAGGCACTGAATGAATACTTTTCGTCAGTATTCACTCAGGAACAGGACATTGTTGTCGATATGAATACTGAGGCATGAATAAGTAGAATGGATGGCTTTGAGATATGTAGAGAAGAGGTGTTGGAAATTCTGGCAAGGGTGAAAATAGATAAGTCCCCTGGGCCTGATGGCATTTATCCTAGGATTCTCTGGGAAGCAAGGGAGGAGATTGCAGAGCCATTGGCCTTGATTTTTGTGTCCTCTTTGTCTACAGGAGTAGTGCCAGAGGACTGGAGGCTAGCAAACGTGGTTCCCTTGTTCAAGAAGGGGAGTAGGGATAATCCGAGTAACTATAGGCCAGTGAGTCTCACTTCTGTTGTGGGCAAAGTCTTCGAGAGAATTGTAAGGGATAGGATTTATGCACATCTGGATAAGAATAATGTGATCAAGGATAGTCAGCATGGTTTTGTGAAGGGCAGGTCGTGCCTCACAAACCTTATTGAATTCTTTGAGAAGGTGACTAAGGAGGTAGATGAGGGGAAAGCAGTAGATGTGGTATATATGGATATTAGTAAGGCGTTTGATAAGGTCCCCCATGGTAGGCTACTGCAGAAAATACAGAGATATGGCATTGAGGGTGAGTTGGAGGTTTGGATTAGCAATTGGCTGGCTGGAAGAAGACAGAGGGTAGTAGTTGATGGCAAAGGTTCATCTTGGAGTGCAGTTACTAGCGGTGTTCCGCAAGGATCTGTTTTGGGACCATTGCTGTTTGTCATTTTTATAAATGACATGGAGGAAGGGTTAGAAGATTGGGTGAGCAAGTTTGCGGATGATACGAAAGTCGAAGGAGTTGTAGACAGTGAGGAAGGATGTGGCAGGTTACAGCGGGATATAGAGAAGCTGCAGAGCTGGGCAGAAAGGTGGCAAATGGAGTTCAATGTAGCTAAGTGTGAGGTGATTCACTTTGGTAAGAGTAACAAAAAGATGGGGTACTGGGCTAATGGTCAGATACTTGGTAGTGCAGATGAGCAGAGGGATCTTGGTGTCCATGTACACAGATCTCTGAAAGTTGCCACCCAGGTAAATAGTGCAGTGAAGAAGGCATATGGCGTACTGGCTTTTATTGGTAGAGGAATTGAGTTCCGGAGTCCTGAGGTCATGCTGCAGTTGTATAAGACTCTGGTGCGGCCGCATCTGGAATATTGTGTGCAGTTTTGGTCGCCATACTATAGGAAGGATGTGGAGGCACTGGAACGGGTGCAGAGGAAGTTTACCAGGATGTTGCCTGGTATGGTAGGAAGATCCTATGAGGAAAGGCTGAGGCACTTGGGGTTGTTTTCATTGGAGAAAAGAAGGTTTTGGGGTGACTTGATAGAGGTGTACAAGATGATTAGGGGGTTAGATAGGGTTGACAGTGAGAACCTTTTTCCACGTATGGAGTCAGCTATTACAAGGGGGCATAGCTTTAAATTAAGGGGGGGTAGATATAGGACTGATGTTAGGGGTAGGTTCTTCACTCAGCAAGTCGTAAGTTCATGGAATGCCCTGCCAGTAGCAGTGGTGGACTCTCCCTCTTTATGGGTATTTAAGCGGGCATTGGATAGGTATATAGAGGATAGTGGGTTAGTGTAGGTTAGGTGGGCTTTGATCGGCGCAACATCGAGGGCCGAAGGGCCTGTACTGCGCTGTATTCTTCTATGTTCTATGTTCTATGCGTGCATACATTTGTTTTCAAAAGCGATGCCATTTTTAGTTACAAAACATACTCGTTTTGCCCTCTGTCTTAATGAGGCATTTAAAAGTTGTCGTATGAAATTTTTAAATGAGGAATATCTTTGGGAAAGAGTAAAAACCATTTTTACTTTCAAAACCAAAGCACAATTTAGAAGCAGCAACACAGACAAGATGTCCCTTTCCACAAAGGGCTTCAAATCAAAATTCACTAAATATATGACTGTGTAGACTGAGTACTAAAGTACATTGCACTCACCCCCTTGCTGGGTCCAACGTGATTGCCCTGGGTTGGTCGAGATCTTGCCAAAATAATACCTTCCGCAATGATCCATCTAAATTAGCAACTTCAATCCGATTAGTTTCAGAGTCTGTCCAATACAACTTTTTCCCCAGCCAATCACAAGCCAGACCATCCGGTGATACAAGTCCAGATATAACTACATTCTGGGAGTTCCCTGTCTGGTTTAGAAATATCAGTTTGATTGCTTCTTCACTCACATCAGTCCAGTATACAAGATCATCTGCAAATATAAAATCCACCGCAGCTGCATCTTCTAAACCAGCAACAACAACTGTGGCATTAGTCTTGCCACCAGCAGCATCTACCAACCTCAAATCTCGTCGATTTGCAAACAACAGAAGTGGTGCACCTGTATTCATAAAAGAAATAAAAGACACTGTCAGTTAAGCAAAAGAAAGCATGTGATTTGCAAAATAGCTGTAAAACAAAAGAAGTTACTTCAAAAAGCAAATGATTCATTTCATAATAAGACCATAAGACATAGGAGCGGAAGTAAGGCCATTCAGCCCATCGAATCCACTCTGCCATTCAATCATGGCTGATAGGCATTTCAACTCCACTTACCCACATTCTCCCCATAGCCCTTAATTCCTTGTGACATCAAGAATTTATCAATCTCTGCCTTGAAGACATGAAGACGCTAAATTCATTAGCACTCTATGGCAATGAATTCCACAGGCCCACCACTCTGTGGCTGAAGAAATGTCTCCGCACTTCTGTTCTGAATTTACCCCCTCTAATTCTAAGGCTGTGTCCACGGGTCCTAGTTTCCCCGCCTAACAGAAACAATTTCCTAGCGTCCACCCTCTCCAAGCCATGTATTATCTTGTAAGTTTCTATTAGATCTCCCCTTAATCTTCTAAACTCCAATGAGCACAATCCCAGGATCCTCAGCCGTTCCTCGTATGTTAGACCTACCATTCCAGGGATCATCTGTGTGAATCCCTGCTGGACACGATCCAGTGCCAGTATGTCCTTCCTGAGGTGTGGGGACCAAAACTGGACACAGTACTCCAAATGGGGCCTAACCAGATCTTTATAAAGTCTCAGTAGCACAACAGTGCTTTTATATTCCAACCCTCTTGAGATAAATTACAACATTGCATTCACTTTCTTAATCATGGACTCAACCTGCATGTTTACCTTTAGAGAACCCTCGACTAGCGCTCCCAGATCCCTCTGTACTTTGGCTTTATGAACTTTCTCACCGTTTAGAAAGTAGTCCATGCTTGTATTCTTTTTTCCAAAAGTGCAAGACCTCACGTTTGCTCACATTGAATTCCATCAGCCATTTCCTGGACCACTTTCCCAAACTGTCTAGATCCTTCTGCAGCCTCCCCACTTCCTCAGTACTACCTGTCTGTCCACCCATCTTTGTATCATTGGCAAACTTCACTAGAGTGTCCCCAGTCCCTTCATCCAGATCATTAATATATAATGTGAACAGGTGCAGCCCCAACACTGAACCCTGTGGGACACCGCTCATCACCGGCTGCCATTCTGAAAAAGAACCTTTTATACCAACTCTCTGCCTTCTGTCAGACAGCCAATCCTCAATCCATGCCAGTAGCTCACCTCAAACACCATGGACCCTCACCTTACTCAGCAGCCTCCCATGTGGCACCTTATCAAAGGCCTTTGGAAGTCTAGATAGACCACATCCACTGGGTTTCCCTGGTCTAACCTACTTGTCATCTCTTCAAAAGAATTCCAACAGGTTTGTCAGGCACGACCTCCCCTTACTAAATCCATGTTGACTTGTTCTAATCCGACCCTGCTCTTCCAAGAATTTAGAAACCTCATCCTTAATGATGGATTCTGGAATCACACACATCCTATAGTAAAGATAAAGTTAGCACTTAACTTTTCTTTCTGCAATCTTGTTTTTAAACTGCAAATTATGTCTTACAAAATTGTTAAACTGTCAAAATGAATCCAGTGATTGGATGAGCACTGATGCTACTGCACAAATGCAAACTGGATAATTCTTGCTAAAAATAAAAGATTAGTCAAAGATTTTCCAAACTTTCAGTATATTTGTACAGGTAGCAGTTTGAAAAATCGACTTTCATGGTTCTAAACATGATATTCCAAAATGCTAAAAAATATCTGAATACAAAGGATGGATTTGATTGAAATAACAGAATGAGATAGACATCAGTTCCAATAAGTCACAGTTCTAGTTAATTAACCTAAATAGCGCTTCAGACTTTACATTCCCTGCCCCATTGCACCACAACCTTAATTAATTGAGTTGAATTGGAACAGTCCTGTTATTTTCAATGTTTCAGTACTGCAGGAAATCTTGAATCGTTACCGAAAAGCACCAAGTGAAATTTAATTTTAACACAAAGTTGATTACAGTGCATATAAAAATGTATATAGTATCAAGAGTGACCAAAATGCCTTCCTTGGAAAGTTTTGTGAATGCATAATTTCTAACCTTTTGTACATGTATTATTTCACTTGAAGACAATAGCTGTCAGCAAGCAACAAAGCAGGATGTAAATGCAGTCACTGGTGTAATTTTTTTTAATCATTACTGAAAATAAAATTTCAGACTTAATATATTCCAAGGCAGCAAACATTGCATTTCAGTGCAACATTACAGGATTATGGTTACAAAATACAAAATTACAATTCAAGAATGAGTGAATACTTAAGATTACTGTCTTACTCTAGATAAATTGAATTATAAACATCATGGACACCTGGTGCGAGTATTCAATTTGAAAAATTGCTGCAATGTAACCACAGACTGCCCAATATCTTTATTGTGACGTACCCAACTCAAACTAAATTACTTTAAGTGATTTTAATGGAAATAAGCTATCAAAGATATGGTACATTTCAAACTGCCACCCCAGAATGATTGCAAGTAATACAATAGGCAATAAAATCAGTGCTTCACCAGATTCCCCATTACATTTAAATAAAAGCAACTGCACAATTAGAAAAATAACACTGTTTTTACACAAGTAACACCAAAAAAAAACATGGAGTCAATTTTTAGATCAGGTGATTCAGTGCATTAACAACTTCCACATAAAACAAATTGTATAGATAAAGATGAGGGGAATTTTACCCATTAACCATTTGGATTGTAAACATCTGTTATTATTCATATGCCTGCAGTTAAAATCAGGCACACAAACTTGTACACTGTTTCATATTCAGCTCTTAGCAATTTCTCCTATGATTGCATGTACTGCAGTGAATTTATTTTGAAGTTTATACAAAATATTTCATACAACTTCAGATGCTGGAAATTCAGAACCAAAAACAGAAAGGTCTGAAGAAGAACATGGAATGTCAACTGATTTCTCTCCACAGGTGCTGCCAGATTGGTTGAGATTATCCACCAATTTCTGTTTTTGTTTATGACAAAATATTTAAAGCCTCATTTATTTGAGAGATAATGTAGGCAAGATTTGTGTTAAAAATACCTTTTTCTAAAAATAGTGAAAGTTCTTTCATCTCCCAAAAAGATTAATTCCATTAATCTAATTGCAAATTTACTCATACCCACCTGCCAGGAATCCTCAGTTGTAATGTTGAATGTGAACATATGAAATTTGGAATTGTAAGATTAATAAAGAAATTTGCCTGTGGTATGGGTAGTAACCAGATACAAGGCTGCGCGAATTACACACTGAAGTATTTGTCATCCCCTGAAAGATACCGTTTCTGTCTTTATCGACAGTGACTTAAATCATGTATGTTTTACAGGACTACCTGTTGCATTTGTCTGAAACTGACATATGCTCGTTAGCATTTCAACGAACACAGAGCTGTAAAAAAACTATTACTTACTGAAACAATTAAATTTGAAATTTGACTGTGGCCATGGACAGAGGTCGGAAATGTATTTTTTAATTTTTAAGAAAAAACTCGTTTCCCTGACCAACAAAATTAAAAATTAGAAATAAAATCGAGTGCGTTAAAGATTTCTCAAAAAAAGTTGTAAAACTAAGTCATATTTCCAGCAACTTGTGTGCCCTGCGGATATTCGTTTATTTGCCCTTACAAGCAGTCTCTTCCTAAATAAACTAAAGTACTTCCATAAATGAATTAACATCGCGAGTGGGAAGGTCGGATCGGTCCGTTTGTTCTGAAACACTTCGATCGGCCTTCAGTGCTTCATAAATAACCAAAATATGGTAAGCAGATGCATAAAGCGTTGCAGAAAAAGTTCCAGCAGATCCGTTCCTCCCCTTTCAGCACCCCGCGCTGTTTGGCCAAGCATTTCCCCCGCACAAAGTGGTAGCACTCCTGAGTGTGTGAGAAAGAGAGAGAGGGAGAGAGAGAGAGAGAGATCGCGGCTTTCATTGCACCTCACCACCGACTCTCTCTCTCTCACACATACATACAGAAAGATTCCAGCAGCTAAAAGCATGAAACGACATTGGAGTTTACAAATGAACAATTTGCCTTCCAACATAAATGGTAAACGCGGGGCAAAGAAAGCCCTTTCCTCTCCCTTCTCTCTCCCTCTCGGTCTGTAGAAACCTACCCCCCCGGGCAGCCCCCTCGAGGGGCCCCTCACAGTAACATGCAAGACCATTCTCACTCAGACTCTGGAAAAAAACCGGGGGGGGGGGGGGGGGGAGGCAATCAATCAATCTTTTAACTTTTACTCACCCCTTATCAAAGAGCAAACGCTGCACAACAGCAAATTCCTCAGCGCGGTACCCATTTTCCCCCTTCTAGGCAATCCAAGAGAGCTCAACGTGGCGCCACATTGAAACGCATAGTTACGATTCCAGTGAGTTCAAGCAGCGCTACAAAGTATCTGGCTCGCCAGCCATGGTTCCGTGACCGCGCTCCTCTCTATCTCCGCTCACCGTCTGCGCAAGCACACGCCTCCTCTCCCTCCGCCACTAACACCCTCCCTCTTTTTCTTTGCCCTTTTTCTCTCCCGGCGTACTATTTTCTTTATGGCAAGCTCGCTCTGATACAGAGCCTTTCAGTTCATTGTTCCTCCCCATTCGCCCCCCTCCTGGGGACGTTAAAAGATCTACCACCCCCCCCCCCCCCCCCCCCGCCTCTCATGCATCTTCTCAACTGGGGTTTGGAGCTCTCCTTCCCGGGGATTTCTTTTGCAGCAGAGTGGTGCTCTGCCTTAGAACAACATAACCATTTGACCTGGGCTGCGGCGCTACTTTTTTTTAATACTAAGAGCATCAAGTATCCTTTGTGCATGGCTGCGCCTTCAGGTAGTGTGTGCAGAACATGTGGAAACCAGGAGACGGTGTGGAGTAAGGAGATGTGGACGGTGTCCTTACCCATGTTAATGAAAGAGAGATTATTTGCAATTAAATCAAAGGAGCGGGAGGGCTGGGGAACGGAAAACCACATCTTTGCACTGAAACCTCGCCGTCAAGAATCAGATGTTCTGATTGAGAAATTGCAACAACGTTGTGGAGTTCGTAATTTTTCAGGCTCAAATACATAGATACGTATAAAATAAAATTCTGATGAAATGCATTTTAGGTAAAGTTAATTTACTTATGTTATTTCTTTCCTTTCTTTAAAAGGTTTTAATGTGATATGAATTTCAAAAACCTCCTCCATGAATTATCCATTTCGATTTCCAGGAAAACGAGAACTCGCCGTCAGCAGTCAAGCTAAAACGAACAATTCCAAAGCATCACACATGTTTTGTTTCTGGTATTAAACAAAATAGTTTATAGGTCTTACTCAGCTTAACTATGAGAGAGTCAGATCATGACTATGAATAGAGATGGTCCTGCATCCGTGCTGGACTACGTGTTAATTCAGCAGCCTGGGAAAATCAATGCCTGGAGTGCCCAAATAAAACAAAGAACTGCGGTTGCTGGAAATCTCAAACAAACACAGAAATTGTTGGCGAAACTCAGAACCAAGAGTCACCGAACTCGAATCGTTAACTCTGCTTTCTCCCCACAGATCCTGGCGGACCTGCTGAGTTTCAACAGCAGTTTCTGTTTTTGTGTTTGCAGTGCTCAACACTTAAACAAAAGTATTTAAGGGGAAAAAAAAACAAAAATGATACGCATACAGTGTTATCTTAGAAGAACCAAAAACAACTTAAGTTTAGGTGCTTTGAAACATGAATCAGATCTCCCACAGTGTTGTTCAGGTGAGCCAGAAGACAGAAAACCAGATTATGGTCATCAGATCTGACAACATCTGTGGAGAGAGAAACCAAATTTAGACGTCGAGGTGAATACGATTTTTGCTGAACTCAGCCAGAGGAAACACTGTTTTATTCTATACATTACCAGTCTCCCAGTGTATTATAACCAAGTTATTTACCACAAACAATAAGAGATGATTATTCAGCCTTAGACCAAGTAATGATACTTTTTAAGATCCGCAACATTCAGACTTGGAGTGGGGAGGGGATTGGTGGTTAAAAGTCTAGGAGGTTACGTTTTGGACCAGATTTAGTACTGGGATTTGGGAGGTATTGGGAAAGCTGGGGAAAGCTAGGTATAAACTAACTTGCTGAAATCCAGTGAAGTCAGTACGTGGGAGTTCCGAATCCATCTGTAGGCTATTCAGTGGAAACAGGTTGCAGAAGGAAGTTGAAAAAATATCGCTATCTTTCCTCACCTCTTCTCAAATTTGACTTCACTAACCCTCACATTTGCCCTCGCCCAACCTTTATGTTTGTACTTCCTGTTCCTTTTCTTCCTGCCACATTCTTCCTTCCCATACTCCCTGTTCAGTGTCTTAGATGCCCACCTCATTTGACCTTCCCATGACCACTATTTGCCCTTTCTATTCCCCCTTCCCTTTTTATGCCCCATTCAACCTCCCTAACCTCCTTGCTTCTTCTCTTTACCACTGTGGAAAATGTATGGAAATGTTGCTTCTGCAGAAGTCACATACTCAGCAGTCATAAGACTCACTGTTGCCTCAGCAGTCATAGGACCACACTAACAATAGACCACAAAGGGAAGTGGTAAAACGGTCAAACTAGCAGATGCAATTGTCACGTATAAGACACTAGATAGGATAAAGGAAACCAAATAAGGCAAGAAATAAACATGGGTCGGGGGGCAATAGAATTAGAGTAATGGGAGAAGTAAACAGAGGCGGAGGGAAACTAGGGCTTGTGATAGGCTACGTGCATTAGCAAAATCAACCGATGAGGTGAAAGGGGGAGTACCAAGAGACTCAGAGTGGATAAAAATGCACTGCTTTTGTTCAGTGGTGTGCCTACTTTGTGGACACCCACTCTTGCAAGAACGCATGAATAAAGACTGCTTCAGAATTTGACTCTGACTAAAATTATTTGGCAGTGAGCTTCGTTTCTCACACCACACTTCATTTTTGTCTCATTTTTTCCTTGCTCTCTTTCCCAGTCTTCCTACCCTGTACGCCATTTTTCTTCTTGTTTCCTAAAGCTTCTTTTTGAACATTATAAATTGTAGTCACCTCAGAAAGAACTGTGTAGAACTCACAGTATTTTCAACAAGCAGTGAGATTTCACTTGCCAACAACATTTTTGTGTTACCTTGAAAATATTTACAGAAATAATATAAGCTAGATATTTATTGTCAGTTAAATATCACATCATAATTTTAATCTGAAGCAGGTAACTTGTATGATGATAAATTACAAAAAACTCATTTGCAAGTAATTCACATAAATGTAAAATAGGTAATACAGAAAATGCTGGAAATACTCAGCAGTTTGGGTAGCATCTGTTCAGTGAGAACCTATTCAATGCTATTAGAGGCAGGAATGAAGGCAGGTGGACATCAAACTTCCTCCTGGCCTGTATATCGGTTCCCTGCCTTGATCCCACCCTGGGCCATTTTCTAGGAGGTGGCAAGTGATGGTGGAAATTAGGGGGAGTGATGACTTAGCTGGGCTACTCATCTGTAAGAGTTATGTAATTTATTATGCTAATTTAAGGACGTTTGGAGTTGAATATCTGTGGCCAACTAGGATTTTGCTGTCAGCCTCATAAATTCATAAAGGCAACAGGGGTCAGTCATTAAGCTGACTTGTGGTGGCTTTCTGGCTGGCTGTAGCTACTTGGGTTCAGTATTGGCACATTGCGGCCTAAATTTGAAAAAAATTGGAAAGAAGGCACTTTTTAAATCATGGGATGTGTACGTTGCTGGCTGGGCCACCATTTATTGTCCATCCCTAGTAGCCCTTGAGCAGTTAATGGTGAGCTGTCTTCTTGGACTGCTGAAATCCATTTGGTGTAAGTACATCCATAATGCTGATTGGGATGGAGTTCCAGGACTTTGACCCAGCAACATTGAAGGAAAGAAACATATTTCCAAGTCAGCATGGTGAGTGGCTTAGAAGGGAATTTAAAAGTGGTAGAGTTTGCATGTGTCAGCTGAATTGTTCTTCTACATGGTAGTAGGCATGGGTTTGGAAGATGCTCTCTAAAGGATCTTTGGTGAATTTCTACAGTGCATTTTGTACAATTCATCTTGCTAAGCTTTGGTGGTGGAGGGAATGAATATTTGTAGATATGTTGGCAACAAGTTTCTTGTTGGACCTGCACTCATCCAGACAACTTAGGAGTATCCATCACAATTCCTGTCTTGTACCTTGTAGGTAGTTGACAGGCTTGGGAGAATCAGGAGTTGAGTTACTCACTGCAGGATTTCTAGCTTCTGGCCTGTACTTGTAGCCACAGTATTAATATGGTTAATCCAGTTCTGGTCAATGGTAAACTCAGAATGTTGATAGTAATTCAGCAGTGGTAATAACACTGAATGTCAAGGAGTGATGGTTATATTTTCTCATTAGTGATGGTCATGACCTGGCACTTGTACAAACATTACTTGGTATTTGTTAGTCCAGGCCTGGATATTTCCAAGTTTTGCTACATTTAGACATGGACTGCTTCAGTATCTGAGGAGTCTCTGTTGGTGCTGAACATCCCCACATCTCACCTTAGGTTGGAGGCAATGTCAATGATGAAGCAGCTAAAGATGATTTGGCCAAAGACACTACTCGCAGGAACTGCTGCAGAGAGATCCTGGAGCAGAGTTGACTGACCTACAACAACTCAAATATCTTCTTTACTACCAGGTATATGCATTGATTCCCATTGACTCCAGTTTTACTGGGTCTCCTTGATGCTGCACTAAGTCAAATGTGACTGTGATGTCACATGCAGTCACTCTCACCTCCACTCTGGAATTGAGCTCTTTTGTCCATGCTTGAACCAAAAGCTGAGTAGCCTTGGTGGAACCCAAACTGATCATCAGTGACCGTGTTATTGCTAAGCAAAATGTATTCAATAGCAGTGTTAATGGCACCTTCCAAATAGACTAATGGGTTGATATTGGCCGAGTCGGATTTGTTCTACATTGTGTAGAGGACAAACCTGGCAATTTTGCACATGGCTGGGTAGATGTTAATGTTATACCTGTACTGGAAAAGCTTAGCTTTGGAGCATGTGTTCAGTAGTATATGTAGGTTGAATTCCCCCATAGTTACTGTATAACCCATGTTAAATGAACCACTGATTTCCTGATTTATGTCATTCTCGACATTTTGCCCTATCAATGTTACTGCTCCTTGCTGTTCCTTAGCTCCAGCAAACTGATTGTACAGCTTGATCTTCCAATCTAAGATTCTCTCTCATGAATATACAGATCTCATCCTATATAAACAGTACCACCCATCTCCTTTACTTCTTGCCTATCCTTCCTAAATGTTAAATCTCCTTGTGTATTCAGATCCCAGCCTTAGTCATTCTATAACCATGTCAGTGGCAATTAGATCATACCTGTTTTACTCCTACTTGGCTGGTTGTGAATGCTACATGCATTCAGGTGGAGTGCCTTTAATTCTGTAATTTTTAAACATTACAGCCTTATCTGCCATTGCACTCTAAGGTACATTCTGTCCATTGCTGTGACATTCTGATTATCAAATCATTTATTGCTACCTTGCTATCTTGCCTTGTCTTAGCTGATTATGCTGAAGACCATCCTAACAGTACAGCTCTCACTTTTCCCAGTACTGGTGCCAGTGCCCATGAATTGAAACCCATTTCTCCCACATCAGTCTTCAAACCATACATTTAAATCACTAATCTTATTTACCCTATTCTAATTTTCTTGTGGCTTAAGTAATAATCCAGAGATTATTATTACTTCTAAGGCTTTGCTTTTAAATTTGTCTCCCAGCTGCTCTTATTCTGTAAGCAAAATCTCTTTCCAGCTTTACCTGTGTCATTGGTATGTATGTGGATTTGACAACAGAATCCTTCCCCTCACGCTGCAAGTTCATTTTCAGCTTAGAACAGAGGTCTCAAACCAAGCCACTGGGCAGGCTATTCTGCCTTCTGGACTTTTGTTCTCAGCTCCAGAGAATTATGTTTATCCACCACATTGTACTAGACACTGACTATATTTTTATTAATTCCCCAATTTGAATAGCTTCTGCACAACAGTACCCTGGTTAATATGTTTAGTCCCCTGCAGCCAAAGCTTTACGACTATACAGGCTACTAAACCTCAAACATGTTGGACAATTGCAAGGGCTGAGGCTCCTCCACTTCCACTGTTTCAATCCCCATATTTGCCTCACTCAGTCACACCCTCCTCGTCGTCACCATGGATCAAATCAGATGGTCCCTATCCTAAAGAAGGTGATGGTCCAGATAACCTATTCCCTCTGAATCTGTTGCTTTCCTTCCAGTTCAGTGAATCTGACTGAAGTTTCTCCAGCTGCAGACACTGCAGATGTATTTGACTTCAATCACACAAGTGCGCATGAGATCCCACATTCTGCTGCTGCCACTTATCACCTGATCTGACACCTTTATAGCATTTAAATTATTATTTTGCTGATTTTAGAAAATATATATTGGTAAATATTGATTTCATTGTTCATGATTGCAATGAATGAACTGTGCACAATGTTGATTAAAAGCAATTATTCTCAAATTGTTATTTTTGTTAGTATTTTTATACATTAAATTTGTTTCTGCATTTAACCATTCCCAGTTCCTCAAGTCAACCACTATGAAAAACGCAACAATGAGATTATCCCATTTGTCATAATGTCACATGCTGTCTAGAAAATAGGAATCACGTGTAGTCTGTTGACTCCATCCACAGAATGGCAGTGTTGGAAGACTACTAGAGACTCTGACTTAATCACAATTTTCTACTTGCCAGATTGTTGGTTGGTTGCAGGAACATAACATTGGAAATTCTAATAGTAAAACATTACTTAATTACATAATGTATTCAAAGAACTTCAGAACATTTAGAAAAGCAGTAATTTGTCTTTTTGCATTATTGTTAATTGATCATTGAAGTTGTTCTGTCAGATAGTCTACTTATGGTTATTTCAATGTCAACAACTGCACTTTTTAAATCTGAATCTAAATATTCTTGATTCTTCCAAATCTACTATCATTGTTAGTCAGAAGATATTAGGATTTATGACAAAGGGTTTGCTCAAAGTGCATTATAGCTAATTAAATATTTTTCAAATGTAATTGCTGTTGTAATACACGAAATGCAGCAACCAATTTGTACAAACCAGATCCCCACAATCGGCAATTTGATAATGACAAGATAATCATTTTGGTAATGATAATTAAGGGAAAAGTATTGGTCAGATCATCTACTGTTCTTCAAACTAATGCAGACAGAAGGGTTTTACATCATAATCAAGAGATGGCACCTCTGACAGTGCAGCATTCCTTCAGTACTGCACTGGAGTGCTCATCCTAACTTTCAGTAAAGTGGTATGTAAATTGAATGTTTATAAACTATATGTAAAACATTATAGACTGCAGGATGCATCTGTTATATTGAATGTTTTTATTTATTGAATTGTTTGCTGTTTTTAAAATCCCAGTTTACTAAACATTTACGAACCATTTATTGTGTATGTTGTGTTCATCACAAAGTAATGTAATTGAGGAAGTGCCAATATGCTTTCATTTTATTCATCAATAATGTTATATGATGTTTCCTCTTCTGTTGCACAATTAGTAAGTCTTGTAGATTTAAGAGTCTTTTGTACTGGAAAATAAAAGCTCACATTTTTTTCTTACTGTTTGGAATGGTAGCCCTATTATAACTATTTCCCATCTACTGGACCTCAAATATCTGAGCAGTCTTTGTGCTATTGAACCATCTTCTGTCAGGAAGAAGTAAGTGCAGCTTTGGCCAAATCTAATACACAGCCTGTTGCTGATGCCCGTCTCTTTCCTTCTGCTTCCAATACAACACTTCAGGATTAGCTTTCACATCTGACAGTTTCTTTTCTAATCTCAAAGAATCTGTCATGTGAATGGGTAATCTTGTCGTTTTTTTGCTCTGGGGGCACATCAGTCAGGGTCCTCATTTCATCACTGTAAATATATCATTGATGCAGTATACAATGATGATGTTTGGCTGAATCAATCTTTTTGCATTACCTTCAATAGAAAGATTGTGTGTACACATTCAGCGAATTAATTTGCACCTTATGTATTGGAAAAGCACAGCAAGTCAGGCAGCATCCGAGGAGCAAGGGAATCAACGTTTCGGGCATAAGCCCTTCATCAGTAATGAGGCCTCATTCCTGATGAAGGGCTTATGCCTGAAACATTGATTCTCCTGCTCCTCGGATGCTGCCTGACCTGATGTGCTTTTCCGGCACCACACTCTCGACTCTAATCTCCAGCATCTGCAGTCCTCACTGTTTACTACCCTATGTATTGGAAGTAATCATAAACAATATTTTAAAAAGCCCAGAAAAATTATAGAAAAATTGCTGGACATACACTGATACCCTCAGTAATTAATTTTAGTTTTCCAGTGATTCTAGTTATGGAAGAGCACTCCTATGTGAGCATGGTTGCCATGTTATGTCTATTTGTATATAGTTTCCTCCCCTTGCTCATTTTGATGATGATCTTTACAGAGTTGTTGTTGTTCCTCCTGCTTGGAAGGTAAATGCTCTCATCCCTCCTGAGCATCTCCATTATGACTTATGAGTACTGCTGACAAATAATAAATGAGACCAGTTTCATGTTCATAAAAATTAACAATTGTAGTTCAATACCTGAGGGGTTTTTATTCACTCTTGCCTTCTGGAATTCAATTTTCTGTGAATGAGTGAGAATGTTAGCCAATATTTTTATGATGCTGAAAATGTGTTGCTGGAAAAGCGCAGCAGGTCAGGCAGCATCCAAGGAGCAGGGGAATCGATGTTTCGGGCATGAGCCCTTCTTCAGGAATGAGGAAAGTGTGGCAAGCAGGCTAAGATAAAAGATAGGGAGGAGGGACTTGGGGGAGGGGCGTTGGAAATGCGATAGGTGGAAGGAGGTTAAGGTGAGGGTGATAGGCCAGAGTGGGGGTGGGGGCGGAGAGGTCAGGAAGAAGATTGCAGGTTAGGAAGGTGGTGCTGAGTTCGAGGGTTAGAACTGAGACAAGGTGGGGGGAGGGGAAATGAGGAAACTGGAGAAATCTGAGTTCATCCCTTGTGGTTGGAGGGTTCCTAGGCGGAAGATGAGGCGCTCTTCCTCCAGCCGTCGTGTTGCTATGGTCTGGCGATGGAGGAGTCAAAGTACCTGCATGTCCTTGGTGGAGTGGGAGGGGGAGTTGAAGTGTTGAGCCATGGGGGTGGTTGGGTTGGTTGATCCGGGTGTCCCAGAGGTGTTCTCTGAAACATTCCACAAGTAGGCGGCCTGTCTCCCCAATATGGAGGCCACATGGGATGCAGCAGATGCAGTAAATGATGTGTGTGGAGGTGCAGGTGAATTTGTGGTTGATATGGAAGGATCCCTTAGGGCCTTGGAGGGAAGTAAGGGGGGAGGTGTGGGCGCAAGTTTTGCATTTCTTGCGGTTGCAGGGGAAGGTGCCGGGAGTGGAGGTTGGGTTGGTGGGGGGTGTATGATCTCAACAAAATAAAGGCAAAACTATCACAATTAACACTAAGATAATATTACTAACATTACACTTTATTGGGATTATCGGTTTAATTCCAATAAAGTATCAGTCTAGCAAAACTTCTTCTCCAGCCATGCAGTTCTTATAAGATCTGCTGCTTTTCACCATAGGCATATGAACAAGTGTCTAAAAACAAGCATTTTAGATCAGAATGTTTAATTTTTGGTTTGTGTTGAATTAGCTGATTTTAGATAAAGCAGCAAGTGGGTTTAGCAATTACTGCACATACCTTTGGACAAAAACTGAATTAGCTTTGGCTTTTGTGCCATCTATGTTGGAATACCCGACAGTCACTATATAAGCTTACAATAAAGAGTAATCACTTAGGCATACACAAAAGGGCTGCTATGGTTTTAGAATGATACTTCAGAAAAAAATGGTGCTTTCAGTAGCAAACAAGAGAAAAACGTATCAATAAAGTCTGAAGTAGTTATTTTTGTTACACTCAATCTTTATAAATTAGATTAGATTAGATTACTTACAGTGTGGAAACAGGCCCTTTGGCCCAACAAGTCCACACCGACCCTCCAAAGAGCAACCCACCCAGACCCATTCCCCTACATTTACCCCTTCACCTAACACTATGGGCAATTTAGCATGGCCAATTCACCTAACCTGCACATTTTTGGACTGACTTTGAAGAATAACAGTATATGAAGTGATCTGATCTAAAACTTTGAAATAAAAGCTTGTATATAGATTATAACAAAATGATAGTTAATTTGCATCATGCAATTCAAGCTAAAACCACAACGTCAAGAGTTTAGATGCTTCATTCTGAACATTTATTGATTAATTTCATAATGTGCCAAGCAGACAGGATCCAGAACTTAATAAACAAAAGTATAGAAGTGAGGAAGTTGCACAAAATCTTTATACTTTACAGTTTAATAAACTTCAGTTCTTCCAAAATTGATACACCTCCTTGAAGTGCACCAAGTCTTATTCACCTGTCACCTATACCTTTAATAACGTTCCTCGTAATAATTAAGGTTAGAGGATGTGGAACCAAGCAGAATTGACAGCAAGGTGGCTACAAAAAGAAAGCAGTAGGTGTTAAGGTGTTAAATTTGGGCTGGCGAAACATAGGAAGTGGTTTTCCACATTGATCATTCAATGCTGGGATCACTGTTTACTACTTAGATTAATGATTTGAAATTGGGAATCATAGAGTCATAGAGATGTACAGCACAGAAACAGACCCTCCACTCCAACTCATCCATGCCAACCAGATATCCTAAATTAATCTAGTCCCATTTGCCAGCACTTGGCCCATATCCATCTAAACACTTCCTATTCATATACCCATCCAGATACCTTTTGAGATGGTGTAATTGCACCAGTCTCCACCACTTCCTCTGGCAGCTCATTCCAAATATGCACCACCTTCTGCATGAAAAAGTTGCCCCCCAGATCCCTTTTAAATTTTTAATCTCTCACCGTGAACCTTTGCCCTCTGGTTCTGGACTTCCCTAGCCCAGGGAAAAGACTTTGTCTATTTATCCTATCCCTGCCCCTCATGTTTTTATACACCCTTATAATGTCACCTCTCAGCTTTTGACATTCCAGGGAAAATAGCCCCAAACTAATTAGCCTCTCCCTGTGGCTCAAATCCTCCAACCCTGGCAACATCCTTATAAATCTTTTCTGAACCCTTTCAAGTTTCACAACATCTTTCTGATAGGAGGGAGACGAGAATTGCATGCAATATACCAAAATAGGCCTACCCAATGTTCTGTACAGCCGCAACATGACCTCCCAATTCCTATACTCAATGCTCTGACCAATAAAGGAAAGCATACCAAATGCCTTCTTCACTATCCTATCTACTTGCGACTTCACTTTCAAGGAACTGTGAACCTGTACTCCAAGCTGTCTTTGTTCAGCAACACACCCCAGAACCTTACCATTAAGTGTATAAGTCCTGTTATGATTTGCCTTTCCAAAATGCAGCACCTCACGTTTATCTAAATTAAACTCCATCTGCCACTCCTCGGTTCTTTGGCCCATCTGATTAAAATCCCGTTGTACTCTAAGGTAACTTGCTTCGCTATCCACTACACCTCCAATTTTGGTGTAATTTGCAAACTTACTAACTATACCTCTTATGCTCACATCCAAATCATTTATATAAGTGATGAAAAACAGTGAACCTAGCACTGATACTTGAGGCACACCACTGGTCACAAACCTCCAGTCTGAAAGGCAACCCTCCACCACCACCCTCTGTCTTGTACCTTGAAGCCAGTTCTGTATCCAAATGGCTAGTGCTCCTTGTATTCCATGTGATCTAACCTAACTAACCAGTCTACCATGACGAAACTTGTCGAACGCCTTGCTGAAGTCCATATAGGTCATGTCCACTGCTCTGCCCACATGAATCCCCTTCATTACTTCTTCAAAAAATGCAATCAATTTCATGAGACATGATTTTCCAAACATAAAGCCATGTTGATTATCCCTAATCAGTCCTTGCCTTTCCAAATTACATGTACATCCTGTCCCTCAGCATTCTCTACAACAATTTGCCCACCACCGATGTCAGGCTGACTGGTCTATAGTTCTCTGGCTCTTCCTTTCCATAATTTGGAGATGCCGGTGTTAGACTGGGGTGTACAAAGTTAAAAATCACACAACACCAGGTTATAGTCCAACAGGTTTAATTGGAAGCACTAGCTTTTGGAGCACCACTGCTTCATCAAGTGATTGTGGAGGACACAATTGTAAGACACAGAATTTATACAAAAGTTTACAGTGTGATGTAACTGAAATTATACATTGACAATACCTTGATTGTTTGTTGAGTCTTTCATCTGTTCGAATACCATGATAGTTTCACTTCTTTCATATGTAAATCACAAAACTTTTTTTAAAAGTTACATTCTCAGGTTAACTGTAACAATTAGTGTTAACCAGACAATATGTTGAAGGTGTTAACCCCCTGTGTTCTCTGTCTATGCCATAATGTGTCGACTGATTCTAATCTAAAAAGTGAGATAACAGAGTCTTACATGAATTCATGCAGTTTTTGGGCAAAGTACAATGTAACTCTGCAAGTACAAATTCACCCCACAAACGTTAATGTATATATGTGTATGTGGGTTTTTGTGTGTGTGTGTCTGTCTGTCTGGCATGGGGGTTTGTGAGTGTGAGAAAGAGTGTATATGTGTGTGTATGTGACTGTAGGGTGCCTACGTCTGTGAGGGGGTGCATGTGTGAGTGCGGGAGTGTGTGTGTGTCCGAGGTGGGGGGTTGTGAGTGTCTGTGAGAGAGCGTATATGTGTGTGTGAGTGTAAAGTAGTCTAAGTCTGTGAGAGCATGCATGTGTGAGTGTGGGAGTGTGTGTGCCTGTAGGGGTGTGTGTGAGTGTCTGTGTGTACGTGTGTCTGTGTGTATGTGTGTGTATAGGAGTGCCTGTGTGTGTGCAGGAGTGTCTGTGTGTGTGTGTGTGTATATAGTGCAATGGTGGTCACCTGTAGTGAGACATGAACCCAAGGTCCTGGTTGAGGCCTTCCCTATGGGTACGGAACTTAGCTATGAGCCTCTTTTTGGCCACTTTTCGCTGCTGTATGTCCCATAGTCTGCCTTGGAGGATGGTCACCCGAAGGTCCGAGGTCGAATGTCCTGGACCACTGAAGTATTCCCCAACTGGGAGGGAACACTCTTGTCTGTTGATTGCTGTGTGGTGCCCATTCATCCATTGTCATAGCCTTTGCTCAGTTTCCCCAATGTACCATGCCTCAGGGTGGGGGAGTCCAGAACTAGATAGGATAGGTTTAGGGTGAGAGAGAAAAGATATAAAAGGGACCTAAGGGGCAACTTTTTCACACAGATGGTGGTGAGTATATGGAATGAGCTGCCAGAGGAAGTGGTGGAGGCTGGTACAATTACAACATTTAAAAGGCATCTGGATGGGTATATGAATAGGAAGGTTTACAGGGACATGAGCCAAGTGCCAGAAAATGGGACTAGATTAGGTTAGGACATCTGGTCAGCATAGACAAGTTGTTTCCGTGCTAGACATCTCTACGACTCTGTACAATTTTGAAATTTGTAGATGAATCCAAATTGGAGTGTAGTTAATACAAGAAATGCTTGAACAAAATACAAAGAAGAGATTAATAAATTTACAGAATGAGTATTTAATTGGAAATTAATTTCAATATAGATAAGTGTGAAGTGGTGCATTTCAGTGAGAAGAATTAATTGTACAATGAGAGTCTAAATGGAGTAGAGGAATAAAGGGAGGGAGCAGTAAGATACACAATCAATGCAAGTAGCAGCATAGAATAATTCTTTATTTTCTGAAAAAAATACAGTTGAAGCAGTGAGGATCATTTTAAAAACTTCCAAACCTTGGTTAGACCACATTGGTATCATGTGCACATTTAACCATCCGAACAATGTGCAGGAGCAGGTCATTCGGCCCCTCCACCTGTTCCACCATTCAAATCTGCAATGCCACCTACCCTTGATAACCTATTACTCCCTTACTTAACAAAAATCTATCTGCCTTTGACTTAAAAATGATCAAGGCTCTGCTTCCACTACCTTGTCAGGGAGAGAGTTCCTAAGATTTACAATCCAGCATATTGGTTCTGGTGAGTTCTGGAATCCAGATTATAAGAAGGGTATGGAGGTACTTGAAAAATGTGCAGAAACAATTTTCAAGACCATGGAGGAAGTTTAACAGAGGATGAGAATTTTTCATTCAAGGTGTTGCTGAACCAAGAGGCAAAGTGGGTACATTAATTCCACACCAAACAACCAATACATTATACTCTGTTTGATCGTTTTCCAATCTCTCTTCATCTAATCCCTAATTCCCTGAACAGAGAAAATATTTAGTTGTATCTAAAAGTCTTGATTATATCACATCTTAAACTTTTATATTCAAGGGAATACAACTCAAGTTAAAGTAACTTGTTCACATAAATTAATCCTCAAAACCTGTAATCTTATGGAACTGGAATCTAGACTTCATGTTCAGGGTCAAAATATCTTTGGATATAATGCCCAAAAATGAGGGCTGCATTCCAAATGAGATCTGACATATGTGATTGCAGCATAATTTTGTTCTCTTTGTATTCTCCCCATTTGAAATGAAGGCCACCATTCCATTAGTCTTCTTGATTCCTTACTAGCATCAATTCAGTTATGTATTTGGACTCCCAAACCTCTTTGTCTTTCATTTCTCACAATTTAAAATCCACTCATTTACCTTTTTTTGGTGCAAAGTGGATGGTTGCACATTTGTAAAGATTCTAATTATCCACAGTTTATGTTTTTTTGGAATGGAAAATGGCACAGGACACTGATTTATATTTGAATAAACCATCCATTTCAGGTGAGATCATTGGCCAGTTAATTCAGGGCCTGTGGGGAAACGACATCAGGTAGGTCTTGGGCATAGTTCTGCACTTTTCAATGGAATTGGGTCTCACTATTACTCTATTCAACAAAAAAGCACCAAAGTGAAAATTGCCTCATTAATCATTCTTCAAGGTAGTGCTGCAAAGTCCCAGAGGACTATTGGACTGCTCTCTCAATAGAGAGAGACAACTGGTGATGGTTTAAACCTGAGGGTCAATACACCGCAGGCAAGAGGAGAGATTGAGAAGGAGAGTCCTGCATGATAATCTCAGTTGATGCAGGAATTGAACCCATGCTGTTATTATCATTCCACACTAGAATCCAGCAATCCAGCCAATTCAGCTAACCAACTCCCAAAATATATAGGGTAAGATGAAGCAAAAGAAGAAAGCTTTATTTATCTTTAGCATTTATCTTGCTGCTGTTTGTGAGATTAAGTTGTGTGCTAATTGACTGCAACATATTTCTATATTGGTACAAATGTGAGGTTTAATCAGATGATTTGTTTTAAACTGCTTTTTCAATTTAAGGTAGATTAGGACATGTGACCTCTGGCTAATTCTGCCTGGCCATGAGTCATTCGACTTGATTGCCATGGTGTCTGGGAGTCCAGGACAACTGCCAGATTGAGGATCTGAACACAGATCCTTTTGACCCTTTCTTCTCCCATGAACTACACCCCATGATTCCCAATCCATTCTCATTCACCTTTGATTTGGCTTCGCTCATGGATCCTGGGTCTCTGGTGATTACATTGTCAGGAGTTGCCACCTGCTCCTGGTGACATTGCCTGAGGTGCCATCCTCTGATCAGTTGGTATTTCTTGAGGAGGTATCATTTCTCTCCCCCACAGAGGTTCTTAAACCTAGGGAAGATCCAACTGTGGCCACTTAGCTACCTGATCGGCACATGGTATGGCTGTTCTTCTCCAAAAGAGGGAATGATGGCACCCAACAGCAAGACCTGGATTAAATTTCTCCCCTGATTGCGAATGTGACGTTCAGTCTGAATGTGTAGACAGGGTGGGAGGAGTCAATACAAAGACAATGGAGTTCTTTCAGAGGTGATGAGTGAGCAAAGGTAATGAGTCTAGTCTTGTGATATTAATGGGTCTTTAAACTGTAACAAGGTTCCCCAAGCTTTTCATATAGGAGAAAGAAAACACCAAATGGTAAAGCAGTCATAAGAGGTGGCAAAATGCTCACTTGAGAGGGAAGTGAGACAAAGCAAAGCAAAGGGATTTCTGGAAATAGTAATAGAGAGTGGGCCTGAGGTAGAAAAAAGATAGAAACTTACAGTGGAGCAGTGGAGGTGCACAGTGAGTTGGAATATGAGGTTTTAGAGCTTAGATGTACAGATCTATTCAGGAATTTGAAGAAGGACAAAGGTTTTAAATTCAGTACATATCCAGCCAGCAGATATTTGGTTAAATTTTCGACTATAGTGTCTCCACTCATTCAAAGAACCACAGCAATTAACATAAGCCCGGAAAAGCAGAACACAAAATTAAGTACAGGCGACATCTGAAGATTTAAAAATAAAACAGTTAATGTGACAATATGAATATTAGAATCAGATGTGGAAATCTGTATAATTCCCTGGGATATCTGAGTGGAGCTGTTTATGCAATATAATACAGCCTGTTAAATACAGCTGTATTGGACCATATTTTCGTGCTACAATCAAGAAAATATTTTCTATTAGAGCAATGAGTCATACAGCATGGAAACAGACCCTTCGGACGAACTTATCCATGCCGATCAGACATCCCAATCCAACCTAGTCCCATTTGCCAGCATTTGGTCTATAGCCATCTAAACCCTTCCTATTCATATACCTATCTAGATGCCTTTAAAAGTTGCAATTATACTCACTTCCACGACTTCCATGACTTCCATTGGCAACTTGTTCTATACACACACCATCCTCGGTGTGAAAAATGTTACCTCTTTGGTCCTTCTTAAACCTTTCCCTTCTCACCTTAAATCTATGTCATCCAGTTTTGGACTCCACCACCCTGGGAAAAAGTGCTTGGCTATTCACCCTCTCCATGCCCCTCATGATCCTATAAACCTATATAAGATCACCCCTCAGCCTCCAATGCTCCAGGGAAAATAGCCCCAGCCTCTTCAGCCTTTCCCTATAACCCAAAACCTCTAGTCCTGGCAACATCCTTCTAAATCTTTTCTGCACCCTCTCAAGTTTAACAACATCATTCCTATAGAAGGGTGACCAAAATTGTCTACAGTATTCTAAATCTGGCCTGACCAATGTCCAGTACAGCTGCAATATGACATCCCAATTCCTATACTCAATATTTCAACCAATGAAGACATGCATGCCAAATGCTTTCTCCACCATCCTATCTACCTGCGACTCCACATTCAAGGAATTGTGCACCTGCACCCTCCAGTCTGTTTGTTCAGCAACACTCTCCAGGGCCCTACCATTAATTGTATAAGTCCTACCATAATTTGCTTTACCAAAATGCAGCATCTCATATTTATCGAAATTAAACTTCATCTACCACTCCTCAGCCCATTGGCTCATCTGATCAAGGTCCCATTGTACTCAGATAATCTTTACTGACTACTACACTACCTATTTTAGTATCATCTGCAAACTTACTAACCATGCCTCCTATATTCACATTGAAATCATTTACATAAATGACAAAAAGCGGGGGACTCAGAACCAATCCTTGTGGCATACTGTTGGTCACAGGTCTCCAACAAATTCTACTATGCAAGTATTACAGAAACATAATTAAGTGAACCTGTCAGTATGACTTCTGCCACATTCCAAATGGTCATAAATTCAGCCATTCAGGCATCTCTTTGTAATGTTTGTACCTATACCAAGCATAAGAAGTGGATATGGATGCGAAACAGAATTATTGTAGTAGATTTTGCTGAATAAACTAACCAAGTGCTGCTTTTTGGAGGAATATGTTTATTCATTTTCAATGTTTTCTGAATTCTTAACGTTGGCAATATGCAGTATGGAGGATGGGTCATTTCACAGGTGAGTCACATTTGTTAGTTATACTTTAGGATTGCTGGTGGGAAGTGTGCTTGCAGCAAAATTACCAGTGAGAGTTCTTTTCAGCCCTCAAATGGCACAGTAGTTCAGTTTAATAGCACACAGCTGAGATCTAATGAAACTGTTTCTGTACTAGGTTTTATTTCAAAATGGTAGGCAGCTGATTCTCAGTATTGGAAATCAAATGGACAAGTTGCTCATTTGTAAGAAGGTGCTCACTTAGCACCACTGTGAATTTATTGTTTTCACAAATGTAAATCATCTATGAACAGAAACCAGAATTGATGTATCCTTCTGCCTTTGGTGAAAGTGGACAATATGCCATTATGATGTGATTTTTTCTTTGTTTGGAAAGTTAATATGCTCTGACTGTATCACCGAATTTCCCCATATCAGCTCAAAACTGTGATCGTGGACTAGGGAAATGCTACCAGGCCACCACCTATCCTGCTGTACATCTATCCAGTAAATGTGTGTGCAATCCTTTCATTTTAGCCTCCACAGGAAATTTACTAGTCCCTGTTTCATTTCTCTAAATGACAGAATCATAATAGTAAAGCACGTTCAACTGGTCTTTGGCAAAATACTCAAAAGATTCATGACACTGCATACGATACATCTCTGCTCTCTTATTTAGTAAAGCTAATTAAACAATATTTGCCAATGGACTTTGCTTCTTTCTGAAATTTTTGCTAAGACATACCTACAGTTTTGATATACATTGTACATTTTAATTATCCAGCAGGAGGCTTGCATATGTTGGGTTTGCACGCCACCGTGTGGTTGGAAGATATATTTCAAATTTGTGATCTGTCAACCTGTCACATTTTTTCTCTGTGCATTCACACATGGAAAAGAACATTGTTTTGCAAATATTTTTGACTTCTTTTGGTAAAGGTGCAGCATTAGATTAAAACAAACCCCTTTTTTAAGAAAGATTTTTATGCTTAGTGAATCCCAAAAATCTCTTAACAGAAAATTTACTTTTGTTGTTTAAAAAAGTATCAGAAATGTTTTGTTCTCTATTGAGCAGAGTCTGGTTAACATTATCCTGTACGAAGATTTTCAACCCTCCAAGATCATCTGGATTCTCCAAGCATTGAAAGTTAATCCACAAGACACCACAACATGAAATCCAGGAGATTATTAGGGAATTAAGCAAGTTTCTGTTTAATTTTCATTGTTCATAAAAATATTGGAAATGAGAGAAATGGATGTTTCGCTGACTATAAAGAATTATTCAATGGTGTAACAGAGAGTCTATTCAATAGTGTAACAGAGAGTCTATTCACTTCCCAACTAGGTAGTTATGCAGTTTATGAGCATGAACATGTTTGATAACAAATGACAGCAACCGTGAACTTGTCCATGTTCGAGGGCATGTAATTAAACCTCAGGAATACTTCAAAGCACAGTTAGTGATCCTATTCCAACAGTAATATCTAGCTGAAGTAAGTCTGTATTTGAACCAGCTTTCAGAAATGTAAATCCTCTGACTGCTGGTACCTTGCGTCAGGTTTTACAGTTGAAGACACCAGCAGAATGCCAGAACTTCAAGACAGAGTGCAGAGGTGAGTGTAGTGGCCATCTCTAATGAGAAGGTGCTGGAGAAGCCAAAAGGTTCTGAATGTGGATATATCACCCAGACCAGATGGATATACTCTGGAGTTCTGAAGGTGGTGATCTTTTAGCAATCACTGGAGTCAGAGAGGGTCCCAGAGGACTGGAAGATGTCACCACTGTTTAAAAAGGGAGAGAGGCAGAAGACAGAGCTATAGGCTGGTTAGCCTATCCTTGGTCATTGATAAGATTTTAGTGTCCATTACTAAGGATAACACTTCAGGTGGAATACATGGTGGAATAGGGCTGAGTCACCACAATTTCATCAGGGGGATGTCATGCCTGAGAAATTTTAGAAATCTTTGAGGTAATGGACAAGTTACATAAAGGAGAGTGAGTGGATGTGATCTTTTTGGATTTCCAGAAGGCTTTTGACAAGGTGCCATACAGGAGGCTGCTAAATAAGATGGTGTTAGGGGCGAGGTACTCACATGCATAGAGGATTGGCTGGCTGGCAGAAGACAGAGCATAGAGATAAATGAGTCTTTTTCAGGATGGCAGCCAGTGACTCAGAGTTCCACAAAGGTTTGTGCTGGGGCCGCAACCATTCATTAAAATGAGGGCATTGTTGCTAAACTTGCAGCTGACACAAAGATAGGTGGAGGGGCAGGTAGTGTTGAGGAAGCGGGAGTACTGCAGAAGGACTTGGACAGGCTGGAGACAGGGCAAAGTAGTGATAGATGGAATACAACGTGTGAATGAGTGAGACTATGCACTTTGGTAGGAAGAATAGAAGCATAGACTATATTCTAAATGGGGAAGGTTTCACATACCTGTAGCACAAAGGGACTTGGGAGTCTTAGCTCTAGATTCTCTTAAGTTTAACACGCAGGATCGGTTGGCAGTTAGGAAGGCAAATACAATGTTAACATTCATTTCAAGAGGGCAAGAATACAAGAGCAGAAATGTACTGCTAAAGCAGTATAAGGCTCTAGTCAGATGGTATTTGGAATATTGGGAGCAGTTTTGAGCTCTGTATCTAAGAAAGGTTTTGTTGGCATTGGAGGGGCTTGAAAGAAGGTTTACAAGAATGCTCCTGAGGTGGAAGGGATTGTTATATGGAGTTGTGGACGCTGGGTCTGTACCTAGACAGAGTTTAGAAGGACGAAGGAGAAGCTGATTGAAACTTATAGACTTATGAGAACCTGGATAGTGTGGACCTGGAGATATTTCCAGTAGTAGGAGAGACTAGGACCCAAGGGCACATGAGGAGGAATTTCTTCAGCTTGGGGTGGTTAATCTGTGGAACTCATTGCCACACAAGGATGTGGAAGCCAAATCATTGAGTGTATTTAGGACAGATATAGAGAGGTTCTTTATAAGGAGATCAAGGGTTACGGGGAGAAAGTAGGCTAATGGGGTTGAGAAACAGTTCATCCATGGTCGAATGGCAGATCAGACTTGATGAGACAAATAGCCTAATTCTGTACCTATGTTGTATGGTCTTATTGACATATAGTGCTCAAAGGGTTAGGAATCTTGACCTTGAAAGGAATTATAAGGAAAGAGATTGTCACCATCATGGCTGAAGCAATTTGGTTGGGTTTGGTGGATGTCTTGTAATTCTTTTCTTGATGAACTAAGGTGCAACCAGGGGAAAGACTAACAATTGGAGTGACACTGTGGGTTAAAAGTGTAAACACAAGGTAAATCAGCAAATAATGGGTAAGTAACACCATTTTGAGATTTAAAGTTTGAAGACTGAAAAGGTGAAAACCCATGTGTCTTTCATACTGATGTAAATCAGAGGAGTTTACAAGCACAGAGGAAGACAAATCAGTTCATTGTGTGACTGCCTTTTTGAAAGACCTATTTCTTTTATAAACGTTTTTATTAAAAAACTTTTTAAAATCTTTTGCAAAACATTTATATATATAAAAAAAACCATCAAAACAGGGAAAAAAAGCAGTACAAAGATCAAGGCCATAGCATTGTACCATTGTTAATAAACAGCCCACTATTCTACCAAAACAAACATATCTACTTAATTAAAACTAAACTACAAACATATTAAATACTAGCTTAAACTACATTCAAATAACTTAAGTAATATCTCACTACTTTATTCTATTTTACTCATCACACCTCCACTGAGGCTCCCATCCCTGGGAGTATCCCCTACAGTTCCCATATTTTTTGCCTTCCAGTCTCCTTCTGAAAGGCCTATCTAATCTGCCCCATTCTCCTGTGCTTTCCCCACAGCCCCAGAGGTTTATAATTTTAGGAAGATATGCGTTTTCTATTTGGAAAGTATCAAATACCCACACAGTGCTTTGAAGTTACGTAAGTGACAGATCTCAAATCCCCTATTTCTGGATATATATTCCTAGAAATTGAACACCAAACTAATATAGAGTCAGAGAGATGTACAGCATGGAAACAGACCCTTTGGTCCAACTCGTCCATGCTGACCATCTCAACCCAATCTAGTGCCACTTGCCAGCACCTGGCCCATATCCCTCCAAACCCTTCCTATTCATATACCCATCCAAATGCCTCTTAAATGTTGCAATTGTACCAGCCTCCACCACTTCCTCTGGCAGCTTGTTCCATACAAGTACCACCCACTGTGTGAAAAGGTTGCCCCTTAGGTCTCTTTTATATCTTTCCTGTCTTACTCTAAACCTATGCCCCCTAGCTCTGGACACCCCCATCCCAAGGAAAAGACTTGTCTATTTATCCTATCCGTGCCCCTCATAATTTTGTAAACCTCTATAAGGTCATCCCTTAGCCTCCGACGCTCCAGGGAAAATAGCCCTAGCCTATTCAACCTCTCCCTGTAGCTCAAATCCTCCAACCCTGGCAACATCCTTGTAAACCTTTTCTGAACCCTTTCAAGTTTTACAATATCTTTCTGATGGGATGGAGACCAGAACTGCACGCAATATTCCAACAGTGACCTAACAATGTCCTATACAGCCGCAACATGACCTCCCAACTCCTGTACTCAATACTCTGACCAATAAAGGAAAGCATACCAAATGTCTTCTTCACTATCCTATTGACCTGCAACTCTATTTTCAAGGAGCTATGAACCTGCACTCCAAGGTCTCTTGGTTCAGCAACACTCCCTAGGGCCTTACCATTAAGTGTACAAGTCCTGCTAAAATGAGGTACTTGTAATATGAAACAGTTATGCAATGGTATCCTTAACAATCTTCTAATATTCATGTCTTTACCTGAAAACGGAATTCATGTTCCAAACAACAGGAAGTTCTTTGTTAGCAAAATCTTCAAACAAAATAAACAAAAGACCTCAGCTCTCTGAAAAGCTCATGCACACTCAAAGATTGCTCACACTGCCCTTTGCAAAATGCTAGCCACTGAAAAATCCTCATCACTTTCTGATTTTCACTGCTCCTCAGCTTTTAGGGGAAAATCTAATTTCTAGAAGAGTCAAGATTAGGGTCCTTTTGATTGATATTGCAATGAAGATTAATAGCACCATTAAAAGAACAACTCAAACATTTGCATCTCCAGAGTGGGCAGATATTTTGGGGACCTGGTCTGCTTGTTTGAGCCAGCGATTCATCCTTTGACAGAAAGGTTACAGAAAAGTATCCATCTTTCTGAGAGCACATAAATAATAAAGCTAATGCTTTGTGAAGCTGGAGATGAGGAGATTTTTGGGCCACGGAATGAATACCTTTGGCTGCACTTCTTTCCCATGATGCTTTTGAGTATACCACCCTATAGCAATTACCATAGAATGGTAAATTGTAAAGAGCTACACATTGTAGGAGGTTTTATTGTGGCTTGGTGACAGATGTTTGTCAAAAATGCTCAAGACCATCTATAACATGAAACAGTAAAGCAAATTGCATTCTGGTGAGCATAGACAGTGAACCTTGACAGTGGAAGATATCTTAGAATTAACAGCAACTTTCATGCGTTCAAAAGCAAGTAAAAACAAGGGTTAGTGGGAGGTAGTTTGGAGGGATAAAGGAGTTACACTACAAAACAAATTGTAATCCCCCAGCACCATGGAAATTTATGTTGGAGAAAATAATTCACAGACAACTCTATAGTAAATGTATATCTCAGAATTTTCTATGGCTTTGGTCTAATAGATATTCCAGTTTTCATCTTAGTACTAAATACCAGCAGAAGAGAAATAAACTATGAACAACTTGACAGACACAGATATCTGTTGTCTGTTGGGATGGAGGCTTGATGAACCATATGGCCAATTGTCATTCAACAATACTCCAGTTTATAACAATAGTTACAACTTCTAAATTACCTGATGATCATTTTTGTTTGATATTTCATTCATTTCTTCCACAATAAAACAGAACATTTCAATTGTGATAAGGTTTAGATCAAAGTACAAGGATGAATTAATTCTTTAGCACTTACAGTAAAAAAAATGTTGTTCCAGTTCTTAATTAGTTTGTACATTCTCTGTTTTCTACATTTCTTATTCATGCTTTGGGTTTTGGCTGATGGTCAGTCCATGGCTCATTGCTGATATTTTATCTTAAGCCATTTCTTTCAGTTCGTATTTGCCACGCAGTTTTATTCTCAGATGCAGGTTCCAAGTGTAGCTCAGCCAGCACAGGGATCAACCCGTGCTGTTGGCATTATTCTGAATGACACATTAGTCATTGAGACCATGGAGCTAAATGGTCTCTATTTCTACATCTAGTACTCGGTACTCAGTTTGACCATTGATTACAGGCAGCAGCACAAAAACCTTGACAAAGGCTTAATAATCCTTGCCGTTATTTTTTCCATGTACATTAAACAAGTTCCTAATGTTAGAATCACAAAACAAAAACCCTTCTTCATGGTAAAGCAGCTCAAGTAGAAATTTCCTTTACACAGGAGTGTGGGGAAATATCCAGTGTACACTCAGTCTCCCTGCCCACAATTAAATAACCCAGATTGTTATCTCAGCATACTAGGGGAAATTTTAATTTGCAGTTTATCATTCTATGGTACAGTTATAAATTAAAAATGTAAATTATAGGATCTACATATTTTTCATGTTTACAACTTTTTTTGTTACAGTGTAGAACTCAAGAAAGTGAATTTATACTTTGCATGGGACATAACATGGAGGCAAGCAGATCAGCAACCTCACCTGATTCAATTATAACATCCTCTTAATTAATACATTTTAGCTGTATTGGAGTTAAGAATAGCCTTCCCTTTTTTGACATTCTTTTCCACAACCTCTTGCTATGCATCTTAATCTTTCCTTCCTCTCCCAACCATTTAAATATTAAATTTTAAGTTTGGCATCACATGATCATTACTTCTTTTCCAGTATTCTGAAACTTTGGTGGTGTCCAGGAACCATTGCTTCTATATTAGAAGAATAATTGAAGTTCAGAGTGAGGGTTAGCAGGTTGCTATAGTTTGCTATCTGGTAGATTTGTTGCCACTGCCTACTTTCTCGGTAGGATTGATCGGCTTGCTTGGTCCAGCATTGTACAGGAAAACCACTTGGTTATCTAATCAGAAGAGGAACTTGTCTTAAACAAGATGAAATTCACTGTAATGGCAGCAACTATGTTACAAGTTTCACTGTGAGAAGCATCATCTCAGAGGTGGAAAGGAAGACCCAGATGGGGAGTCTCACTCCTTCAAGATCTTAATTTGTTCTCCAATAACTCCCCCCCAACTCCCGCAAAAGTCTGTACAACATCATAGTGAGTGGTGCTTAAGTCACTACTCAATACTATATCTTTCAGATCCTTCCATACTTCTCACTTCTGATCACTATCCAATGAATTGAGCCTCACCATGCTCTAACTTTTACTAGAACAGAAACAAATGTTAGTCTACGGTAGGGTGGGTGGGGGGTGAAGGAAAGGTGACAAAAGAGAGTAATTTCTCCCATGACTAATTAACAGTAGTACTGACCATCAGCAATCTTTCAGTAGATGGTAAGGGGGTAAGCACCTAAACAACTTAATGTTATATGCTACTGAACTGAAGCAAATACTCCGTAACTTTCTAATGAAGATTGCTGTGCCTAGTTGTTCAGTTTTGTTTTATTGAAAAATATGGGCATTTTCAACAAATGATGCATTAGAAGTTTATCATTTATTTGGTTTTCCATTTATTTAGATTCCCCTAAGTTCCTAACAGAAGATCAGTGTTTTACATTGGCAGCAGACAGCCCTCCTGCTGGATTTAACTTGTGTGCCATCCATACCCCAAAGCCACCAGCAGGGGAGTGAGTAATCCAGTCAATGGACTATTTAAATTTACTTTTTTAATTATTCAGAAATGCAGCTTGCACATTATTCCCCACATCCAATAAGGAGAGCTAGAAGAGAAAATGAATCATATTTATGTAAGACTTCTAAAAAAAAGGACAAATGATTTTGTTATACTGGGCTTTTCTATAAATTATTCATAATGAAACCAGTCGATTCTTCTAATCAACTTTACCTCATGCAGCTATATACATTCCGTTTATGAGATAATCAATTCTGGTATAGTGCCTCCTACTATAGGATTCTGATATCTGTTTACTTAACAAAACCATTGCTACAATTAGAAATAACAAACCAAAAAATAAAGCAGCAATAAGTCCACTCTGAATTTTCATTTTTGAATCATCCATTTGTCCTCCCAATTTGTCCTGTCTTTCCAAAGGTTTTTGGTCCAGTATGGTGTTACCTCCATTATTTACTGCTCCAGTTATAATCTCAAAGAATGGTGTTTTTGCAGCTGGAACCCATGATATGGGGGATTGCTCAGATTTCTTTGGGATCAGTTTTGCTATTGAGACTTTACGGGTGGTTAAAAGGTTCTTTGGAAGGATGGTGGTGGTCAAGAGTTTGGTTGTTGTTGTCGGAGTGGTGGTGACTGGGAGCGTGGTTGGGAGAATCGTTGTTTGAGGGGTGGTGACTGGGACCGTAGTTGTCTGAGTGGTGGTGATTGGGAGAGTGGTTGGGAGGGTAGTTGGCCAAATAGTGGTGACTGGGAGAGAGGGGGCAATGGTGGCAGAAAGGGTGATTGTCTGAGTATTAGTAACTGGAAGGGTAGTTGTTGTCTGAGTGGTAGTGATTGGGAGAATTTGTGGGAGAGTGGTAACTGCCATTGGCTGGATTTTGTTCATCGAGAGCAGAGTCTGGTGATTTGTTCTTGTTAACTGTGTAGAAGTCAATGGCAGACTGGCTAGGGAGGCAGGAGCAGTTGTTGATTGAGTAGTTGGGAGAATGGTAGATGTCTTCGATTTGTCAGTAGTCCACATGTGGGTGGTTCGGAGCAACATTGCTACCATTGACACTTTGTGAGTTCTTGTCATGGTTAACCGTTTCATGGTCACTGGGAAAATGGAAACTTTTGGATAGGTAGAGTAAGACACTGGCTGCATTGTCATCTTTTGGAGTGTAGTGACTATTGGTGTAGAAGCAAGATTAGATGTTGGATTGTTGAGCAGATCAGTAGAAACTCCATGATCTGATGATTGTTCCCTTCTGTCAGGAAATCTTTCTTTCATGGACTCATCCAACTCCTTCATACTCGCAAAATCTATGAGCGAAAATAATACAGTAGAAACATTTATGCATTTTGCTACAAAATGTTGAAATATGGTAACTTTATGAATTGAAGAATTTCAGACAGTAATTCTCCCATATTGCAATGGTTCACATAATTTCCTGGGATCTGAGTTCAAATTCATGCAAGACTGAATGGATAAAAAGGTGTTCCTTTTTCTGTAGGCTGTAAGACTCCCATTTGAAATAATAGTTACAGACAACTCTCCCAATTTTAAGAAAAGCTGACACAATTGGGTATTCAAGTACTGAATTGTGCAATTTCTTATCTCTCAACTCAATTCCTGGAATAAAGCCTCATATAGACAAAGATTACCTAATTATTTCATGTCAGATTTACCAGAGAGATTGACAACAGATTAAGTAAGGATTTTAGATTTGGAGTAGATCTAAGATGTCATTACTTCTTCATTAGAACTAGAAAACTCATTCTGTGCTCAAGATCCTGCACCATATATTGCAAAAACTTAAGCAATATGCCTGATAGAGGAATGGTGTATGATCTAATGACAAGGACATAGCTCAGGATGGTATTAATCTTTGCAATGAAATGGTACAAGATTTACTTTGTATTCTATGCCACATTAGCTCACAAGCTGATGGACCTTGAGTGGCACTACAGTCAACTTAGTTTCTTGCTTTTGACATGATCGAACCTGGTTGAATAACCTAGCAATGTTAAGAGATTAGGCCCTGGTGCAATGAACTGGAGGCTTAAGTTTTTGCAATATATGGTGCAGGATCTTGAGCAGTACGTGTAATCAAACAAGGTTTCCTTGCCCATGTTTAACCTGAAATCACGAGATCTCATGGGGTTCAGAGTCAATGTCGAGGACTCCTACAGCAACTCCCTCCCGAATGTATACCACTGTGCCGCCATCTCTGCTGGGTCTGTCCTGACATATCCAGGGATGGTAATGATGGTGTCTGGGACATAGACATATTCATGGAATCACACCTTACAGATAATGTCAAGCTGTTCCTTGCCTAGACTGAGTTAGCTCTTCCAATTTTGGTATTAGACCCCAGATGTTAGTAAGAATGACACTGCAGTGTTGACAGGGCCGATGGTTTTGTCGTCTTTTCTGGTACCTAGGCTGATGCCAAGTGGCCCATCTGATTTCATTTCCTTGTTGAGACTTTGTACTGCTTTTTACAACTGAATGGCTTGGTAGACCATTTCACAGAGGGCAGTTGAGAGTCAAATTGCTGGGGACCTGGAGTCACATGTAAGCCTGGCTAGGTGAGGAGGGCAGATTTCCTTCCCTGAAGAACATTAGTGAGCCAGATGGGTTTATTCTCACAATCAATGATTTCATGGTCAGAGATTCTTAATTTCAGATTTTTTTAAAAATTGAATTCAAATTCCACCATTTGACCCAGCAGCATTTGAACCTGGAACGCCAGATCATTAACTGAATTTCTGGATTAACAGTCCCATGATAATGCTACTTGTTCATCGTCTCCCCACATTCTGTGTTATGTCATGCAATGATGTCATAAGGGGACAACATGTGACATGATCGAACATGGACAAGCAAAAGAACAGACCTATGTAGATTTTATAGTAAGGCACGTGGAACTGCTTAAAGTAATCAGGCAGCATTAACAAGACCATATAAAAAGGAAAATCATTTACCAATTTATTGGAGATTTTTTGAGGAATTAACATGCTGTGAATAAAGGTGAAACGTTTGGTGCACTATACTCAAGTGCTAGAACCTACTGTGGAAATTAAAGTCTTGTGGTTTAAGGGCTAATGTATTGGCATGGACAGATGATTCGCTAGCTAATAGGAAATTAAATAAACGGGGAATGATCGATTGAATGAACTCTTTTCCAGTTAGCAGGATGTAATCAGAGGTGTGCCACAGGGATCAGTGCTGAGTCTTCAACCTTTTACTTTTTATATCTTACAAATGGTTTGGATGCAGTGAACCGAAATATGGTTGCTAAGTATTCTGATGACACAAAGATATGTAGACAATTAAGTTGTGAAAAAGACATAAGGACATTAAAAGGGGATATAGCTAAGTCGGGCAAGTGATCAAAGATATGTAACATATATAATGTGGGAGACTGTAAAATTGTCTATCTTGGTAGGGCAACTAATAAAGGAGTATATCATTTCATGATGAGAGATTTCAGCGTTCAGAAATACAGATGAATCTTGCTGATGACTTGCATAAAATATTGAAAAAATAGTATGGTGGGACAGCAAGTAATTAGGATAGTTAATAGAATGCTTTACAGGGAATTTGAATACAGGCACTAGTGAGATCACATCTAAAATATTGTGTATTGTATTGGTCATCCTATTTAGAATGTAAATGTGTCAGAAGCATTTCAGAGAAGAGTTACTAGACTAAAATCTGGAATGGGCAGGTTATAAGGTAAGATTGGACAGACCAGGATTGTACCTGTCGGTGTCTAGAAGAGTAAGAGGCAACTTGATTAAAACACACAAGATCCTACAATGTGACAGTCTGCATGATTAAAAGGCATTTTCTCTTGTGGGAGAATCGAGAACCAAGGACACAGTTTAAAAATAAGTGGTAGACTATTTAAGACAGAGCTGAGGAGCATGTTTTTCTCATAGAAGGTTGAGGGTCTTTGGAACTCTTCCTCAAAACGTGGAAGTAGGAGGTCTGAACTTGCTAATGCAGTGTTAAGTTGATTCTTGATAAGTAAGTGGCAAAAATGTGTCAGGATTATATGGGAATGTGAAGCAATCAAATCTGACATGATCTTGCTGAATGGCAGAGCAGGCTCAAGGAGTTGAGTAACCTATTCCTGCTTCAAATTTATATCTTCATATATAGATTAAGACATTAGTGTCCACCATAATCTTCTACACCACTGTATCCCATATATGTTTTAGCTATTTTCTTAACCTGCCCTGCCACTTTCAATTTATGCACAAATATCCCAGCTCCCTTTGTCCCTATATCCCCTTCAGTTGCATCTTTTATTTTTGTATTATCTCTCCTCATTTATCCTACCAAACGTATTGTTTCACATTTCTCTGCATTAAATTCATCTCCAACTCGTCCATCTGTTCTACTTGCCTGTTATATTCTCTTGAAGACAATCACATACTTAACACGGTTCATAAACGCTATTTTGTGGCTTCTGCATATTTTGAAATTGTGCCTTGCATTCTCAAGTCAAAGTCATTAATATAGATTAAGAATAGCATTTGTCCTTTATCAAATGTTTTTTGGAGGTATGTCATCATATTATACATATTAACTCCATTTACACTCATTGCTACTAAAACCAAAAAAAATTCAATCAGGTTAGATAAATATGATCTTCCCCTAACCAATATGTGCCATATTTCATATTTCTCTAACGGACCTTGTTAATTTTGTTCTGGATTGTTTATAAAAGCTTTGCCATCACTGCAGATAAACCAACTGGCCTGCAGCTGCTGTTTTATTCCCAACATTGTTTTTTGAACAAGACTATAACATTTGAAATCCTTCATTCTTGAGCACCATCCCCGTACCTAAGAAAATTTAGAATACTTCTGCTATAAAAACTTATAAATTTCAACAGAAGTACTAAAAGGGTGCTGTAAACACTGAAACAACCAAATCACCTTTAAGACTTTGCATCAGATTTTCTGTGAAGCGGCAGTCTCATACAAATTTCTACTCTAGCCCTACTTTTTAATGAAAGAAGGCAGCTCTGCATTTTTAAGAGAAGATTCCATTCAGGGCTCCCTCAGAAACATGGTGCCATATTTTTACTCTGATAGTTCTTTCATAGTATAGAACATTAAGAAGGAAAGTCATGCTTGTCATTCACAGTCGTCAGCTGCCAAATTTGGAAGTTTAAAAGGTCTTGACAGCTACTTTGACAGGTGCTCTCAAAAGGTAAGTGTGATGATAGAGTGCTGGGAGAGTCTGACATAAGATGGGTCAAGGGGACAGGGTTCCAGATAAGTAGGATAGCAGCTGGGTAAAGTGCCAGGATGACTGCTAAGTAGAATGCCAGATGTGAACAGGGTAAGGTGCCAGTTAAATGAGATGTTAGGTGGGTAGAGTGCCAGGTAAATAGGGTGCCAGTTGGAGAGAGGACAGGGTGCCAGGAGTTGAATAGGTTGCCAGATAAGTAGCAAGTGCCAGCTGACTAGGGGTTAAGGTGCCAGGTGGGTACTGTTGCAGGGTGCAAAATGACAAGGTAAATGTAATGTTCATGATGTGGCTGGGACAAATCGTGAAGGGTGGTGGGTCAGAACTGATGGATAGGGAACAGAGTTGGACTGGTGCCTGGGGATTATCAGATCCAGGTGTGGAGGTTGTAAGTGGCCAGAAGCGGATGGGAGTGTTACAAGATGTGCCTTTAACAAGGATTTATTCTGCCATGTTTCGTTTGAAAGCAAGCATTGTAAACCTGGTCCGTTGCTGTCTGCTGCTAGTTTTGGTTGTTAAAGAAGCATGAATGGGGGGGGGGGGGGGGGGGGGAGCAGTCAGACACACACGACCCAGGGTTTGCTTGCAGTTGGTAAACTGGGATTTCAGAGGAAGATTCAGCTCTTTGCTGCTGCAAAAAGCTTCGGTTCTCTCTTTTCTGCTTGCAATTATTTCCTTTCTCCTGATCTGGAAATCAAGGAAGGGAGATCTGTTTTGCTGAATTTGCCTTTGCTGAAGGTGTTTACTGCTATATTGGAACAGCTAATCAATAGTAGTTAATATGTATACTACTTTGTTAAGTATTTTGAGAGAGTTACAGTTAAACCAATTCTTTCTTTTTATTTCTATTTGTCTGTATTTTAACTGTAGTGTAAGGATAAAGTGTATTTTGCTTAAAAGTTGAATAGTTTGATCAATTGCATCTGGAATACAATGCCTTACATATAACTTAAATATAAGAAAACATTAGGGTCTAGGCTATTTCTTTGGCATGTTTTAGGGGGTTTGGTCTGGTCCGTAACAGGGGTGTGCAGTATAGAGTCTGTTGAATCATAGCTTAGGAGTTAGACTATGTACTTAATTGTCTTTTTCCTAAGTAACTATTTTACTTAATTTGACCAGAACCCTCTTCTCCAAGGAGAGCTTTGGAGGTTTGCATGTATAAAGGAATTGCCTATAGGAATCTCCAGTTCCTTTGACATCTGCTAGATTCCACAGGTATCCCATTCACGACTCTTATCTATGCTGGCATAGTGACTGTTTGGCCAATGAAATATCCAGGCCAACTCCATTGTTTATGAAAGCAAATGTCAAGCCTGAGTGGGTTTTTATAAATTAAGAGAAAGAAACCTGGCACAAATCCTAGGAAAGTGAATTCAGATTTAATTTAAATACCGATACTTAATGAGGCCAGGGCACAAAAACGTTTGCAAGCAGTCAAGCATATTAAATGCAGCCAACCAGAAAAAACTCTAAAATGTGTGCAGATACAATTCACTCAAGCATCTGGTCCCCTACACCCTGTCTCCAGCTAGAGTGCTAGGAATAAAATCTATTCCCAACAGCACACAGCGGATATTCAATGTTATTTGTGGTATATCATTGTGATATGAATAAGTTATTAGTTCTTACTCTTGATTGGTAACTCACTCAGGACACCTTAAATGCACAAAATAAATGCAAGTCTCTGGTGTTGCCACTGAAACATCTCAACTATGGCCTAGAAAAGGGTTCTACTTCATTCATAAAGGTCATGGGCCTTCATTTGTCAATTACAGGAATAATGGTGACTGGGAGAAAGCCTGACAATAAAAAGGACAATATTACTATTTTGCTAGAAATCTAACTTAATATGAATGGATAAATTTACAATGTCGCTAAACAGATGGTCATAGGAATTCTTTAATGATATTTTAAAAATGAAATTGAAGTGATATTATTCACAAATATGAATAGCAGATAATATTATTGTACTTTTAACATTAATTTTCAAAATGCTGTCAGTTACCTTCACTGGCTATAATGCAGAAGTGAAACAACATGTAATAACATCCATTTCTAACTTAATCATGTTGGAAATCTAACAAAAAGGTAGCAAGGTAAGGCGTAATAAACCGCTATATTCATCACAATGACATTTCTGTACCCTTAAAAAAATGTCAAATTTATCATCAAAGACATTGCACCAACAGAATTGTATGCTGCAGATATCACATGGCCTAATGTCTGTGTTGCCTCCCAGCAAGAGCAACTCATCTACTCCCATTTAACCACCCTTTCCTCATTGTCCTGCACATTTTTTTCTGGATTGAATTATCGAATTCTCTTTTGAAGGCCTCAATTGAATTTGCCTCTCTCAGGCAATATTTTCCAGATCCTAATGACTTCTTATATACAAACACTTTTTCCACATCGCTATTGAAAATGATTGGTAAATCCTCCAGCCAACAGGAACATATAAGTCCTTTTTACTCAGTCAAGATCCCTCATGATTTTGAGCACTGCAACCAAATCTCCTTCTAATCTGCTCTTCTCTAAGAGTAACATCCCCAATTTCTCTAGTTCATTCACATTACAGAAGTTCCTTACTCTTGGAACCAATTTCACAAATGTTTTCTGCACCCTTTCTAATGTCTTCACATCCTTCCTAAAGTGAAGTATCCAGAAATGGAGCAGAGCACCACTTGAGACCAAACCTATGGTTTATGTAGGTTTATCATAACTTCCCTGCTTTTGTACTGTATGTTCCTACTTATAAAGCTCAGGATCCTGTATGTTTAATAAGCATTTTCTCAACTTGCCTTGCATACATTTGGTCCCTCTACATCTACTCTAACTTTAAAGTTGTACCTTTTGTTTAGTTTTGCCTTTCCTAGTTATTTCTACTGAAAGGATTCATTTCACATTTCTTTTGCCTATTATCCATCTATTATGCCAGCCTATGTCTTATTAAAAATTGAACACCATATCATAGTTTACGTTTCCAAGCTTGTGTCATCCACACATTTTGAAATTTGTTCCAGGCACATGCAAGTGTAGGTCGTTAATATTTATCAAAGAAAGCCAGGACCCAAAATGAAACTGGGAATTGCATTATAAGCCTTTCTTTAGTCTGAAAGACAATGTTCACCATTAATTTCGGTTTTCTTTCAGCCAATTTCATATCCCCGTTGCCCTGGTTCCATTTATTCCATTCAATCTAATTGGCTGAGAAGCCTGCTATGTGGTACTTTATGAAGTGCGTTGTGGAAGTCCATTTACCCCACATTGTCTGCATTATCCACATTAACACCATTACCTTTTCAAAACCTCAAACAAATTAGTTTATTAATAATCAGCTTATTAATATGCAGAACATATTCATGTTGGCATTCTTTAATTTATCTACATTTGCCCAAGTGACTGTTAATTTTGTCCTATGTTGTCATTTCATGAGCTTCCCTGCCACCAAGGTTAAACTAACAAGCCTGTACTTGCTGACCTTACTGATACACCCTTTCATGAATGCTCCGATCCTCATGCACCACTCCTGGATTGGGCCAGTAACTCTAATGTTCACTTTCATATCCCTCTGTGTCCGGACTGTGTCTTAGCTAATCCTCGTGGCTTAGCAACTGTAAATATCCATTGTCTTTCTCTGTCAATTTTAAGCCCATTTAGGGCTTTAATTTCTTCCTCTTCCATACTGACCTGAGCAATATCTTCTTTCTCAGTGAAGTCAGATATAATCATCGAATACCTCAGGAAAGTCTCGGTCTCCACTTGTACACTCCCTTTTAGGTCTCTAATCAGCCTTGCTCCCTCCTTTCATCATCCTTTCCCTATTAATATATCAAGAAGAATTTGGGATGCCTTTGTATGTTAGCTGTCCATCTCTTTTCATAATCTATCTTTACCTTTCATATCTTCTTTTCCCCACTTCTGCTCTGAATCTTCTAAATGGAGCATAGTTTTCAACTGTGTTCTCCAACTGGCATCTTCTTTATGCATCCTTTTTCTACTTCACTTTACATTTGTTTATCCAAACTTTTCCCTCATGTGAATGTTATTTCCACTGTACCTGATCTAACCATTGTTTAAAAGTAGCCCATTGTTCCCTTCCAGTTTTTCTTGGCAATTTATCTGGGTCACCTCTCCTCTCATCCCTTCCTCAATTAATTGTTTTTATTCTGGCTTGCATTCAGATATATTACATTTGCTTACTGTATCTAAATGTATTTTAAAAATTAAATTTAACACATTTTCAATCATACAGTAGTCTATAAAACCAAATGACAAAGTTACCTCTTTGTATAAAGTGGCTTACATATCCTTCTGAAGACATCAATGGACAAGCATCTTTGTTTGGACAGTAGAAAAGGTAGCAATTTTGAAAAGATGAATTATTTCTTCGATTAAACGTCATAAAATTGCACAGGTTTTCTCCTTCCATTTAAAACAGAAAAATAAAACGTTTAGTTCATCAAACATCTATATTATTTTAATTCATCCACAGCACTCCGGTCTATTAAGGTAAGCAGAGCAAATGAAGCCAGTGGTAGAATATCAGACTAAAACAGTAAAGAATCTGCATTTTCTGAGTTTCCTACAGATATCACACTAAACCATTATCTGTCATCTTAAGGTTTGGAGATGAAAGTTGGCCAGGAACCATTGGACTTATTGCAATGGAGATTTTAACTTTTTAAAAAGTTAATTCATGGGATGTGCCATCATTAGTTTGGCCAACATTTATTGCCCATCCCTAATTTGCTTTCAGAATGAGCTGCCTTCTTGAACTGCTGCAGTCCATTTGCTGCAAGTTGGCCACAGTATGGTTAGGGAGAGAGTTCCAGAATTTTGACTCACTGACTGTTGGACAAGCAACCAGCAGAATAGATCAGCAATGTATCAAGGTAGATTTTGAGTTCTGGTCAATGTTTGAATCCAACCAGTGAACTATGTGAGTCTCAATGCTGTTTGCCACCATTGGGCATGGAATGGCAACCAGCTGGTACATTGCCATTAGTTGTGACAGTTCTCAGGTTGGGATGGGATGGGCTAGGGGATGAAATGTCTGAACTGGAGAACACAGTTGAAAACTATGCTCCATTTAGAAGATTCAGAGCAGACGTGGGGAAAAGAAGATATGAAAAGCAAAGACAGATTATGAAAAGAGATGGACAGCTAACAACATTTGTGGGTAGCTCTGGAGGAGAAAGTGAGGACGGCAGATGCTGAAGATCAGAGTTGGAAAGTGTGGCGCTGGAAAAGCACAGCTGGACAGGCAACATCTGAGGAGCAGGAGAGTCAACGTTTCAAGCATAAGATCTTCATCAGCTCTCATTCCCACTGAATCTAGTGCTCCAGAACAAAATCTTTTTTGGATCTTCTTTGTACTATAATTGCCAAATGATTCTGAGCAGAGTTGACAGGATACATCCAGTCACTTCACAAAATCCCAAATGGAGTTCAATGAATATACTCTGTGATGCTGCTACTTGTCAGAATGGCACACAGGTTTTTGGAGGAGGGAGTCAGTTGGCCAGATGGTCAGTTTGCAATGTAGAGTAATGGCAACAGTGCGGGTTCAATTCCTGCACTGACTGAAGAGTTCTCCTTCTCAACCTCTCCCCTTGCCTGAGGCAAGATGACCCTCAGTTTAAAGCACCAAGTCATCTCTCTCTGAGAGAGCAGTCCTATGGTCTGGTAGGACTATGGTGACTTAACCTTTACACAAGATTATTTGTCCACAATTGCATTTTGAATGTAAGTTATTGTTGAATTTACTTTTTGAATCATTGCGTAAAGTTACTCCTTCAACATACCAACATAATGTAATTGGTGAAACTCTTTCTTTTTAAAAAAAAACTGCATTTCCATGAAACATTTCCTGTACGAAATTAGTATTAAACTACATGAAAAAAGGAAACTGGGAGAAAATGACGACTGCAGATGCTGGAGATCAGAGTCGAGAGTGTGGTGCAGGTCAGGCAGCATCCGAACGATAACTGTTTAATTCATAAAGTTTAATTAATACAGCTAAGCAGGTGTTAAAACACAAGATTTTAAATGCCTTTTAAATCAGAGTGTCAACTTACCAACTGTAGTAACTTGATTTTAAGTGACTTAAAAAAGTTTTAAATAGTTTTCATAATCTGTTGGAACAGGCACCAGTTTCTTAGTAACTTTTAGAGCCTTTTCAGAGACCCACCAATGAGCACGATTAGTAGGAACTTCCAATGGTAAGAGTGGAACAGTCTGGTACTATTATAATAGTTTTGCAACTAGTGCAATAAATTGTGGAAATTCTAGTTGTGTGGAATGTAATTTGATTTCACAACTCTTTGCAGCAGTTTACACCAGTTTTGACCAAATTACTTGAAAAAATCCATTGCAATCAAGCAAAAATTCCAGAATAATAATTTACATCGTCAGATCTTCACTACTTTTCACAAGAGACATAGATAAATGAATCCAAAAAGTGATAATTCTGAGTAATTTGGTGGTATCCACACTCTGGAATCTGGTTGCTCTGCCTTCCATATTCCAGATAAATGGTATATTCTTCTCCTTTGGCTGTAGGAGAAGCAGGCAGAAGTGGGTACTACAGATGCTGGAGATTAGAGTCAAGATTAGAGTGGTGCTGGAAAAGCACAGCAGGTCAGGCAGCATCCAAGGAGCAGGAAAATGGACGTTTCGGGCACAAGCCCTTCATCAGGAAAAGCAGTCTTCTCAGTAGGAGAAGCAGGTCTTTCAGATCTAACTGAGCTCTTTATAATTTTGTACAGCTCAGTTAAGTCTATCCAATATTTCTTCATAGCTGCAATTTTCAAGCCCTAGCAATATCTTTTAAGTCTCCTCTGCACTCTCTTCAGACTGCTTATGTCCTTCCTCTAATGTAGCAACCAGAATTCCAACAGTCACCTAAGCACCATTCTTTGCAATTCCAGCATTTCATTCCTGCTTTTGCACTTTATACCTTGTCCAGTAAAGGCAAGAAATCCTCTGGATTTCTTTTTCATCTTATACATCTGTCCTGACACCTTAAAGAACCCACGGGCATACACTTCAAGTGCTGACTTAGAGTCATAGAGATGTACAGCACAAACAGACCCTTCGGTCCAACCCATCCATGCCGACCAGATATCCCAACCCAATTGAGTCCCACCCAGCCCATATCCCTCCAAACCCTTCCTATTCATATACCCATCCAGATGCCTCTTAAATGTTGCAAACTGTACCAGCCTCCACCACTTCCTCTGGCAGCTCATTCCATACCTGTACCATCCCCTGCGTTAAAAAGTTGCCCCTTAGATCTCTTTTATATCTTTCCCCTCTCACCCTAAACCTATGCCCTCTAGTTCTGGAATCCCCGACCCCAGCGAAAAGACTGTCTATTTATCCTATCCATGCCCCTCATAATTTTGTAAATCTCTACAAGGTCACCCCTCAACCTTCGATGCTCCAGGGAAAACAGCCCCAGCCTGTTCAGCCTCTCCCTGTAGACCAAATCCTCCAACCCTGGCAACATCCTTGTAAATCTTTTCTGAACTCTTTCAAGTTTCACAACACTTTTCCGATAAGGAGGAGACCAGAATTGCACGCAATATTCCAACAGTGGCCTAACTGATGTTCTGTACAGCCGCAACATGACTTCCTAACTCCTGTACTCAATACTCTGACCAATAAAGGAAAGCATATCAAACACTTTCTTCACAATCCTATCTACCTGCAACTCCACTTTCAAGGAGCTATGAACCTGCACTCCAAGGTCTCTTTGTTCAGCAACACTCCCTCGGATCTTACCATTAAGTGTATAAGTCCTGCTAAGGTTTGCTTTCTCAAAATGTAGTACCTCGCATTTATCTGAATTAAACTCCATCTGCCATTTCTCAGCCCATTGGCCCATCTGGTCCAGATCCTGTTGTAATCTGAGGTAACCCTCTTTGCTGTCCACTACACCTCCAATTTTGGTGTCATCTGCAAACTTCTTCTACCTATTTCAATATCTTCCCACCAATGGTGTATTCCTTGGTTTTGATTGCCCTTCCCAAAGGCGTTACCTTACATTTCTCTGGAACTGAATTTTATTTGTCACATTTCCGCCTGCTCAAACAAACCATTGATGTAATTCTAGAGTCAAAAGTATTTTCTTGACTATTAACTTCTACAGCCAATATTTGTGTGATCTGCAAGTTACCCAATCATGACTGCAATATTTAAGACCAGATCATACAACAAATAGCAAGGGAATGTCTACTAGAATGTCTGCTTTATTCCCATCCTCCATGAAGGTGGAGACAAAATAACTATTAAGAACCCCGTGCACATCGTCGACATCCATTCAGAAGTTACTTTATACATTTAGTCCCCTTTCTTAGTTATCCTCATGCTCTTAATGTACTGATAAAATGTTTTTAGGGTTTCCTTGATTTTACCTGACAATGTATTCTCTCTTTGCTTTCTTAATTTTCTTTCTTACTTCATAGAGTCATACTTAGTCCAACTCGTGCATGCCGACCAGATATTACTCCTGTACTTTTTATAGTCTCCTAGGTTTTCTACAGTATTAAGTTAATTGTGACTGTCATAAGCTTTCTTCTGTTTTGTTTCATCCTGTATGTTTTGTGAGTTGGTTAGCTCAGTTGGCCAGACAGCTGGTTTGTGATGCAGGAGTGATACCAGCAGCATGGGTTCAATTCCTGCACTGGCTGGGGTTACCATGAAGGACTCTCCATATCAACCTCTCCCCTTGCCTGAGATGTATTGACTCTAAGGTAAATCCACCATTCGTTGTCTCTCTTTAATGTGAGAGCACCCCTATGATCACTTTACTTCTGTATCTGTAAAACTAGGAGGATCTACATTTAGCAGTACTGGACCTTTATCTTTGCGGGTACAAGTTTACACTGTGCCTATGGAATCTCCCTTTTGAATGCCTTCTACAGTTTTCCTTTACTTAGTTCACAGTCCATTATCACCAGAACACCCCCTGTTTTGTAACATTTATCTTTCCCCAGTTTGCAACTTTTATTCTATCTTTATCTTTTGCTATAATAATGCTAAATCTAAATACAGTATATCTTTAACGGTCAGCCAACGTTACTTAAATCGACCTGCTTAGCTTTATTTCTTAAAACTAAACATAGAATTACAATCTTTCTTTTTGGAATTGTAACATGCTGGCTAAACAGATTCTCTTGGATACTGTTCAAGACTCTGTACCCTTTCCAATGTTCATATCGTACTTAATTTAAGGTTAAAGTCAATAACCACATAATACATAGGAGCAGAAATAAGCTATTCGGGTAATGAATCTACTCTTCTATTCAATGAGATCATGTCTGTTCTAATAAGCTTAACTCTACTTTCCCACCTTTTCACCATGACCATTGATTCCCTTTCTGATTAAAAATATCTATCTCAGTCTTGAATATACTTAATAACCCAGCCACTAAAGTTCTCTTCAGTAAAGAATTCCACAAATTCACTGCCCCCAGAGAAAAACCTCTGCCTCATTTCGATCTCAAATGGGTGACCCCTCACTCAGATTATGCTGTCTGGTCCTGCCTTCTCAAAGGGTAACAATTTCTCCAAATCTACCCATTAAGCACCCAACAAATATTTTTTGATAAGGTCTTTTCTGCTTCTTTGGAACTACAAGAAGTCCAATTGACTCAACATCCCCTCATGAGAAAATCTATCCAAAACCAGGATCAACCTAAAGAACCTTCTCTGGACTGCCACCAATGCCAGTATATGTTTCATTAGATAAGCAGACAAATACTGTTCACAGTATTCATGATGTGGTCAGACTAGTGCCTTATATAATTTTAGCAAGACTCCCTATTTCTATTTCGAAAGGAATGGAATTTAAAGGCCAACAGTCTATTCAGCTTCCCGATTATCCCCTGAACTTACTGCTAGCTTTTTGTGATTCATGCATGAGGACATCCAAATCCCTATATGTACAGTTTTTTTCAATCTTTTCCATTTAATTAATAGTCATCTCTTCTATTCTTCATGCTAAAACACACAACCTCATATTTTCTCACATCACTTTCCATCTACCATGTTTTTTTTCCCCACTGACTTGACCTGTTTCTATCCCTGCATGAACTGTATCATTCTCTTCACTTACCTTGCCACGTATTTATGTCGTCCGCAACTTGGCTATCCAAGTCATTAATTTATATTGTGACCCCAGCACTGAATCCTGTGGCACTTGACTCATTATAGGTTGCCATCCTGAAAAAGGCCCCTTTGTCCCAAACTTCTGTCTTCTATTAATCAACCCTGCATCCATGTGAATATACTACCCCAAAACCATAGCCTCTTACCTTATTAAGTAGCCCTTTGTGTGATACCTATTGAACACCTTTTGAAAATCCCAATATCTGATGGTTCCCCTTTATCTATTCTGTTACTTCCTCAAAGAATGTTAATAAATTTGTTCGTATGATTTCTCTTTCATAAAGTTATTCTGACTCTGCTAGATTATATTGTGTATTTCTAATTGATCTACTCTTACACTCTATGAATTTTCCCAATGACAGATAATAATTGGCTGAAAGTTAAATGATTTTGTTTCCTTCCCTTTTTGAATTAGGGTGTTACACTGGCAATGTTCCAAACCTCTGCAACCTTTCCATAATCTCAGGATTCTTAGAAGATTGCAATCATTGAATCCATTATTTCTGTAAAATCCTAAGATGCAACCCATAAGTCTCTAACTATTATTGCCCTATTGGTTTTGTACTCAGACATAGAATAACAAATATATATTCAATCTCCCTCCCACCACTTAGGGGTCTATATTGTATACTCCGAGCAGTGTGGCTGCCCCTTTTTTATTTCTTTGTTTGACTCCTATGGATTAACTTAGTATTTCTATCATCCGTACAGCTGTTAATAACTTTTTAACCAATTTTTACACCCCCACTATTTTTGTCCCCATCTACCCTACCTGAAGACTATATCCAGTGATGTTGAGGTGTCACTTTTGTTCATTTTTAAGCCAGGATGCAGCCATATGTCTAACTGTGCCCTCAGCTCATTTGATTTTATTTGCCATATCCCTTGTATTTACATATTTAACGCTGCCAAATTTCTGTGCTGTATACTTTTTAATTTGTGCTTTCTTCATCTTGCAGAGTCATTCACTAATTTTCTGTCTTCCCCTCCCTGTTCAGAATTTGTTCTATCGGAATCTGCCCGCTGGGTTCCACGCCCCTCTTGCATAAATCCTCCCCACTGCACTGGCGAACCTCAGTGAGAATATTCATCCCAATCTTGCTCAGATATATGATGTTTGCACAGATACCACCTTCCACAGCACCAGACCTAATGCCTCAGAAGTCTGATGCCTTGCCCCCTAGACCCGCTTTCCAGTCATGTATTTAATTGCTTATTCAGCTGCTTCCAACCTCAATAGCATGTACAACTGAGAGTAATTCCTTTTAATTCATTTTTGTGGGACGTGGGCATTGCTGGTTGGCCAGCATTTTATTGCCTTCCCCTAGTTGCCCTTGAGAAGGTGATGGTGAGTTGCTTTCTTGAGCCGCTGCAGTCCACCTTCTGTGGGTTGGCCCACAATGCCATTATGGTTGGAATTCCAAGATTTTGACCCAGTGCCAGTGAAGGAATAGTGATATATTTCCAAGTCAGGATGGTGAGTGGCTTGGGTGGGTGGTGGTGATGGGGGGTGGTTGGGGAGATCTTGAAGGTGGTTGTGTTCCCAATTACCTGCAGCCCATGTCCTTCTAGTTGTAAGAGGTCTGAGGATCTTTGGTGAATTTCTGCAGGGCTGAGTGTCAGTGGTGGAGGGAGTGGATGCTCGTCATTGGAGTGCCAATGTAAAGTACGGGTTGTTTTGTCCTGGACGACACCAAGCTTCTTGTGTATTGTTGGAGCTGGTTTTAAGTTTCTTTCCTAGATTGCTACAAATCTGCTTTCAGGGCCTCATTCCCTTTCTTGCCAAGTTATTGGTATCAATATAGATCACAACTTCAGGCTGTTCACCTTCCCCCAGAACAATGTTGTGTAGCTGCTCTATGACATCCCTGTGTCATAGAGGTAAACAGCACAACAACACATCCATGTCAATGAGGTTTCCTACACTGAACTAGTCCCATTTCCTATTTTTGGCCTATATCCCTCTAAATCTTTCGTATCCATCTACCTGTCCAAAATGTCTTATAGCTATTGTAACTAGCACTTCCTCTGGCAGCTCATTCCATACATGCATCACCCTCTATGTGAAAATGTTGCCCCTCAGGTCCTTTTTAAATCTTTCTCTTTTCACCTTAAACATTTGCCTTCTAGTTTTGGGAGGCAATGTACCATCTTAGAATCATGTTTATTGCCAAAAGAAATGCCTGCCTCTTGCTGGAACTAAAAAATTCCCTATAATTACCGCTCTTTACTTGCTCCTTTCTTGTACAGCTGAGTCTATCATGGTTCCACAAACTTGGCTCTGACTGCACTCCTCCAGGGACCCAACATCCTCTCTAGTATTCAAAATGGAAAACTGATTCACAACCAGGTCCTCAGGGAGCTGCTGTGCTCCCTGCCTGGTTCTCCTGAATGGCATGGTTGCTACCCATCCTCATTCTGCCTGTGTGTTCCTGATCTGCAGCATAACCACCTCTTGGAATGCTTTATGCATGTAGTCGTCAGCCTCACTTACGCACTTACTAGTACTACAAACCTAACTATCAATCAACCTTTGACTTCACAGAAAAGTCTCTGATTTTATTTCCTGGTGAAGCTGAAGCTATCTCAGCCATCTCCACATTCCTGTCCTGAAGGTAAGTTCCTGACACCCAATCAATCTTTGGTCAAACCTTACCCGAACTGGCTGCCCTGTCGTTTCCTGTCACCTTATAGCTTTCCTGTGTTGTCACTGTTCACTCAAAAACCTAAAAGGGATAATTTCATGGTTACCATTACTGAGACAAGCTTTTTTTCAAAATTTAATCTTTGAATTCAAATACGAGCTGACATTTGAACTCATGTCTCCACAGCTTTAGCCCGAGAGTCTGGATTGCTAGTCCAGTGACATCACCACATTTCACTTCTATTGTGCAAGACAGACAGATAGAATTAACCTGAAACATTACCTCCATGTCTCTCTCCACAGATGCTCCCTGATCTGCTGAGTATTATCGGAATATTCTCTTTTGCAAGAGGCCACATAGTTTTCAATTTTTTGGAGCATAGATGGAAATAGAAGTTGGACTGCTTTAAGTGAAAAACAAGGAAGTTCTGTAACTTGAAAAACAAGTGTTGCACATTGTTAAGCTGTGCCGTATGTTGTTTTTTTGGAAGCAAAAGGAGAGGACTTTGAAACCAAATGACACCAAGAATCTTTTGAGTTAAGAAAACTTTGCTCGGCACCAACATTTTGACTGGTTCCGCTGAGGCGGGTTAAAAAGCAAGTGCACAGAGCAGTAGAGAGTGAAAACATCCAGTCTGCAAACAACATTCTCTTTCCTTCTCTGTGTAGGAAAATAGCTAGAAAACCCCAGAAAGCTGAAAAGAAATAATTTATACAGGGAAAGATTAAAGTTTACTGAATTGAAGGAAGACCACCATCATATAGATAACAATGCCACATCAGTGCAAAAAATCAGAAGATCATACATGAAAAAGGACTTTCCACCTTCTGGTCTGGACTTTCGATCTTTGGAAATTTTGTTTATCCATTCTATTCTTTCTTCCACTCAAACGTTAAACTAGTTGTCTTTTGTCTGTCTCAATTGTACATTTTTGGGGGTTGAAAGGGTATCATTTAAGTTTCAAAAATCAGGAATCTTTTCTTTTTACGGTTCTTAAAGTTAAGTATTAAAATAAATAAATTTTATTTAACTGTTACTGAGGAGACCTGATGTGGTTAGCATTTGTCTTGGGTAACAGGCAGCCAAGCAAATTGGTCATTTTGGTGGGATCATTGGAATTTTTATACACTTTGTAACAACTTATGGATCAGTGGGGGTATGACTATTAGCATACCATTCCCAAATGTGAAAGATTTTACCAGCCTAGGTGTTACATTAGTTACAATCTACTTGCTGGTGTCTATTCACCTCAAAAGATCAACCTCCCTCTGATCACACCATTTAGATGGAAAACTCGTTAACCCCAGTTGTTGCTATGACAAAAGTAAAGAGACTATCATAGACATACAGTCTGTAGCTGACTGCAGTGCTCTTGTCTACTTTGTACCAGATTCACAAGCCACTTTTCAAATTCTTCAATTCTACCGACAAAAACATTTGATTTGTGCTTAGATATTGCCAAAGCAAAATTCATATCATCCCATCAAATGAGCCAATTATTCCACCCCTATATTTGTTGAAAACAATCTAGAACATATTGAGTATTTCGCATACCTCGGCAGTCACCTTTCTCAAAAAGCAGCACCACCTCAGCCTTTACAAACAATCACAATGAGTGTTTGGCAAGAGCCCTCCACAAGCCAATAAAAGATTTAATATACAGAGCTTTTGTTGTCATAAGATTTTACTGCAGTGAAATATAAGAACTCTAAAGAAATTCCATCCATGCCTTCACTACATCCTCCAGATTCAATGGAAGAATGCATCAAACCAATGCTGATGTCCTTCCTGAAGCCAACTCCACAAGCAGTCAGAAAAGAAATTCTGCAAAATCAACTCTGGCATACTGAACATATTGCCCAGATCACCAAAAACTGCTTCCCCCCTTTAGGTCCTGTTTTCTCAACTCTCAAACAACCAGAGGAGAGCAAAACAAATGCTTCAAAGATAGTTGGAGGCTCCCCTTGGAGCGAGGCAGCATTGAGATTAATGATCGATTAATGCTACCAGTTGCTCAGAATAGTGACAATTTATCCAGCAAGATGCTTCATGCTTTGAGTCACAATTTAATGATCAGGCAGAGCAGTGGCAGGAGGAGAAAAGGAAAGGAAATAATTCCCCTAGTCGGAAACCCACTACCTTATGGGGCACCTTGTCCCTTGTGTCCAAAGTTTTGCTGGTCAAGATTCAGTTTGGTCAATCACATGAAGACCAATGGCAGAAAATCACAAGTTGGGCTAGATATCATCCTCAAAACAAGAGACAGGTGAGGACAATAGCATTCAATTTGTCTTGACAATAATTTTAGCCAACCCAGATGATGTTTTGGTCAATGAACAATTTGTCACTTTTCTGCTATTCAAACACAAGAATATTTTGGCCGTTTGTTTGACACGTGGAAACTGATAAATCATACAATATCAAATACCTTGACAAATCATTGCTTACCTATTAAAGGTGAGCCAGTACAGCACTTATTATGGCACTCCTCCAAGCTGTCAGTGTGGAAAGGTTCCAAGCTTTTCAGCCCTTTTGTTAGGGCAATTTTTATGTCAACTATGGTATCCATGCTATTTGAGAAAGTGCATTTGGACTCTTGCAATAGACTCTTGTGGTTTGTCAGTATTGCCCAGAGCAACAACAGCAATGATCCACTGTGACGCCAAAACATATTGAATTACAAATTCTCAGGCACTTAATTGACAATGATTGTGCACACATTAGGTGCAGTAACACAGAATATTAGGCAGTTTGGAGAGTGCTGTGTTTTCAAAAAGCAGTGGAAACCAAGTCCTGTAAATTTGGAAATAAAAAAAAGATTAATTTGTCACTTTTAAATCATACATGATTCAAATGATCTAAAAGCAGCTGTAAAGCTTTACCAATAACCTGAACAATTTTATATCAAACGTTTCAATACACTTCAATGACCAAAATACTGCAACATTTTGAACCACGCAGTTAAACAGCATTTAAAGTGACTGCCCAATAACAGTGTTTGGATTGGATATAAGTAAGAAGTTTGACACAGTTGAGAGGAGAGCGAACAGTTGGGGTTCAGACCTTCAATCTTGCGAACAAGTAAAATCACTCACTATGAGTGGAAGGAAATAATACTCTAAAGAGCTTGAAAACAAATACCTTATAAACTCAAGTCAAGGTCTAAGTTCAACTGAACAATTACTGAATTAAGGATCAGCATAGTTGACAACAATGGGATATCATTGCCAAAAACCTAAAAACTACTCTAAGAAAGCAATTTCATTTCCCCTTTTGGATTGGACTCAGATTGACAGATTTTGTGCCATCTTGCTTATGCTCCTTATCGATGGTATTGCTGAAAAGACTGTTTATCTCATCTGTATTGTCCAGCCTTGGGTTTAAACTTGGAGTTTCTTTTATCTTGATAGTAGCTACAGTCAGGTATTAACCATGAGATTAAATTGGTCCTATTGTATAGCCCTCCACACATTCCTTATTCATGTTCTTATCCAAATATCTTTGAAATATCTGCATCCACCACTTCCTCTGAAAGTTCATTCCACAAACAAACCATTTTCTCTGTAAAAAGGTTGCCCTTCATGTCTTTAAACACCTTAAAATTATGCCCTCTGTTCTTGAAATCCCCCACCCCCACCCTTGAAAAAATAGACACCCACCATTTGCCTTATCTGTACCCATGATTTTATAAACCTTTAGAATGTCACCTCTTAACCTCCCATGCTCCAGTGAAGAAAATCCCAGCCTTTCCAGCCTCTCCTTACAATTCAAACCCTCCATTCCCAGCAACAAACTGGTAAATCTCTACTGAACCCTCTCCAGCTTAATTATATTCTTCCTGTAACAGGGAGAACAGAACTGGACACAGTGCTCCAGAAGAGGCTTCACCAATGTCTAACACTACCTCAACATAACATCCCAACTCCTGTACTCAAAAGGTCTGAGTAATGAAGGCAAGTGTGAAAAATACCTTCTTAACCACCCTGTCTATTTGTGACACAATCTTCTAAGAATTATGTACCTGAACCCCCTAGGTCCCTCTGTTCTACAACACCACTCAAGGCCTTATTTTTAATTGCGTAAATCCTGACCTTGTTTGTTTTGCTAAAAGCAATCACTCGCAGTTATCCAAATTAAACTCCAGTGTTCAACCACGGGGCGGTTGGGTTGATTGGGACACCCGCACCAACCAACCCAACTGCCCTGTGGCTGAAAATGAGTTTGGTGGATTACTCTTATCTCAAGTATAAAGGTTAAAGGGGGATCTAAATGGAAATGTGGAAAGGAGGATTTCGTCAGATACAAAACCTTTCCTCTGATGGCAATTCAGACCAAGTCGTATAATTAGAGGAATCATTGGAGTGAAATCAGAAGGCACTTCTTCTCAAAATGGCTGCTAGAAATCTAGAACTCTGTCTCCTCAATGTTGTGGACAATGAAATACTTACAAATTTTAATATTGATATTGGTAGATGTTTACTAATGGTTTCAAAGTAACGTCAGACAAACGGGCCTTGATCCAATCCAATGACAGGCTGAAGGGATGTAGAATTGTGACTAGTAATACCCTGCAGAAGTTAAATACCAGTTCAGATCCCAACATTTCAGGGAATTTAAATTCAATTCATGAATCAATCTGGAATGAAATGACACAACACCAGGTTATAGTCCAATATGTTTAAATGGAAGCATTAGCTTTCGGAGCGCCGCTCCTTCATCAGGTGGTTGTGATCACAGGTGATGAACGGGCGGCGCTCCAAAAGCTAGTGCTTCCAATTAAACCTGTTGGACTATAACCTGGTGTTGTGTGATTTTTAACTTTGTACACCCCAATCATGGAATGAAATGTTTTTCTCAGTAATGATCAAGAAACTAAAAATCCCCTTGTGATGCCGAGGTGGCTCAGTGGTTAGCAGCACCAAGAACTCAATTCCAGCCTCGGGGGCAACTATCTGAGTGGAATTTGCACATTCTCCTGTGTCTAAGTTGGTTTTCTCCGGGTAGTCCGGATTTCCTCCCCACAGTTCAAAAATGTACAGGTTAGGTGGATGGTCGTGCTAAATTGCCCATAGTGACCAGGTATGTGCAGACTGGGTGGGTTAGCCATGGGAAATACAGGGTTACAGTTATAGGGTCGGGGTGTGAACGTGGATGGGATGCTGTTCGGAGGGTCGGTGTGGAATCGATAGCTAAACGGCCTGATTCCACACTAGAGAGATTCGTCAATGATACATGTTTCAGTAAAGTGCTGCAGACCTGTCTCTGACCCCGTCTTCACAGCAATAATTGTTGAACGTTCAGTACTCTGCTCACGCTCTGTCAGCCTGTTACAGAGAAGATGCAAAAGGAGTTTCAATACCAAACAGTTTGACATATTATTTCGCAATTACCGCACAGAACGAAGAAAGTTCGGGGTAAAAATTCCTCAGAAGGTACACGTGTTTGTAATTCTATAAGGATGCGACATCGCTCGAGAGACACAACACAATCAGGGCACGGTTCCACATCGCCATTGGTTACACTGCAACTGCTAACTCCAATATCCAAAAACTCAACGCCAAAGGCACGGGATATCGGGATTCTTCGCCAATGGCGTGATGCAAGGGTTCGCTTGAACAACCTTATCCCCAAACTGCTCAGCCGGGCCTGAATGCAAATCAGAAGGTTTAGCACGGCCAGGAGCACAAGACATTAGGGGCTACAGTACAACAGGCTCTTCGAGAAAGATAAAGCTCCCATTTTGCGGGGGCTTGCTGTCAATCCCAGGCTCGGCTCCACTCCCAGCCCCTCAATCCCACTCACTGCTTTTCCGCCTTTCCTGAAAACCCTTCTCCCAACCCTCTCTCTACACAGACAGAACAACGACACAAGCTGCTCATCTTACAGCCAAGTCAATAGCTTCAGAAAACATACCTTCCAATCCAGGAGCCGCTGCGCTAGGAGTGAAAATATTCAACTTGGGAAAAAATTACCAAAGTTGCTCTCGACATCCGCGCCCTGCAAACGCGCAAGAAAAATGATAGTATTTTTTTTTAAATGGTTTACTGAGGCATTATCGATGAGCTGTTAAAACCTCTTGTGGAGCGTTATATTAAAAAAAAATCCCTTTATTGAGAAAACAAACACCGTGAAAGTGAACAACACATAACTAAAGGAGTCCGAGCAATTTCCTGTGCGTCTGTGAATGTGGGTGGAACGTAATTGCTGCTCAAGTTTGGGTGTGTTGCACTGACATTTTCAACTCTGTTCCTGATTTGGATGCTGCCTGAACTGTTGTGCTCTTCCAGCACCACTAATCCAGAATCTGGTTTCCAGCATCTGCAGTCATTGTTTTTACCTCACAGATTAACTGCAATTTACTGAGAACATGTGAAAGCTTTCTCCCCCTTTCCCTTACATGTGGTATGAAGTCAGATCATGAAGCATTAGAAAGTCACAAATAAAGTTTAAAGGCACTGTTCTATGAACGTGTAATATGCCAATCTGTTGTTGCGAACACACCTCGCCGATTTTTTAAAACCACAAGAACAGGCTCGCTATGAGTTGAGACTGCATGTGCCCCACCACAGCACAGTGAACAATACTGACCTAGGGAAAGCAATGTCTATTTAAGTTATGTATCCAGGATAAAGAGGCCAGCATGCAAAGCGTTGAACCGTGGAAAATGTCCGGAATTAGGATTATGCTGAGAAAATCAACTATCTGCTATAATAGGGGGATCTAAGATGTATGCAGAAAAATCATTGAAGGTAGTTTGACAGAACAATTCAAAAAAGCTAACAGCATCCTGGACTTTTTCAGTCGGGACACAGTTTTACAAAAAAAAAGTTTATGATAAACTGTTTCAGCCTCAAATGGAAAGTTGTGTCCCGTTCTGTTGGGAAGGATATGAAGGCAGTGGAGAGGGTGGAGTTAAACATTCTCACAAGAATGGTTTCTGGGATGAAGTTGTTCGGTAACATGGATAGATTAGAAAAGTTGAGACTGTTCTCCTTGTAAAAGAGGTGGCTGAGAGGAGATTTGATAAAAAAATATTCAAAATTCCTCCCACCACCGCCCCTCCCCAACAGGGACCTAGCCAGGGCTGATCTGAAGAAACTGTTCCCAACTGGTAAAAGTAACAAAAAGCAGTGATGTTAAGTTAGTTGGTAAGAGAGCAATGGTGACATGACGTCACACTGTTGTACAAGTCAGTGGCTAGGATCTGCAATGCACTGCTTGGGAGTGTGGTGGAGGTAGATTCAAAGTGACTGCTTTAAAAGAGAACTGAAATTTAATTTGAAGGAAGAGAATTTCCAGCATGACTGGAAAAAGATGGCAGAGTGATACTCAAGAGAATTATTCCTGCAGGAAGGCAACATAAAACATTGTACAACTAGATGATTCTGTGATTTAAACTATGGAGCTTTTTTGGGATCAAGGCATAACAAAACTATATGTTTAAACAAAAGAAAAATCCTATATCAGTCAAGCATGTCGTTCTTCTTGACATGATGGATCACCTGTCCTTGCTTAGCTGTGCAGAAAAGTGGAACTGACATTACCAGAGATTGAGGTGTATTGTTAAAGGTCAGATCTTTCTAGTGAGATTATTTTAAATGGAATTCTAAAAGTTCCACCCATGAAAAAGCATAGTTACTTTAAGTGAAATTTACTAATGTTGCACTCAAATGCATTTCTTTCATAGACTTCCACAATGGCACTGTTTTCTCATAGTTCCAGTCCCAGTCACATTGTAGACATTATATTATCTCCACAGATTCTCCTTCCTCTCCTCTCATTTCAGAGATCCATATCCATTCCTCATTGGCATATAGTATTATTTTGCTACATTATTTGATCAACATGTGACAATATGCCCTCATCTCATGGAGTGCATACTACCTGCTCCATCCTGATTCATTCACTGCGTCCAATAAACTAGCTTTAAAGACTTTTGTTGGTGCTTTCAAACCTCTTGAGGGTCTCGATCCAGTCGACATTATATGAAGTTCTTTAGTCAAAAGTCCTGCATGTACATCACACATCAATTCCAGCTTATTCCTGGTTCCACTGCTCTACCATCACCAGTTGCATCCTCAGTCATTATGCCCTCACTTGCTGAAACCTTCTCCAATCACAGTCTCCATGTCAACTTATTCTCAGTATTCAAAATCCTCCCTCTGACCCCATCTTAACTGTTCCTTCAACTATCAATCTTCCTGTTTTCTTTCATCTTTTTCACTTTCTTCCCAGTTAGCATTTACTGTCTGTATCCTGTGCTGTAAAAGACTTGGATTAGTCCTTTAGCAGGTCAGAAGCATTTCAGAAACACAACTTGCTGGTTGATTTTTGTTGTTGGCAACATCAAATTCTTAAATTTCCTTACTCCTTTGTCATGCATCAATCAACAAAAGAGGTTTATTTTTGTACATGAACACCTTATTTATATTTTAACATACCACTTCATTTGTGAGAACTTTCTGTTTTCATAAGGTATTTAGTTCCACCCTACAGAAATATTCCTGTCTATTATTTTACATAGAAAAGTTACCTCCATCCAAGGCCCCAAAGGAGCCTTCCATATCCATCAGAGATTTACCTGCAGTTCCACACCCGTCATTTACTGTATCCGTTGCCCCCAATGTGGTCTCCTTTACGTTGGGGAGACAGGACACCTATTTGTGGAATGCTTCAGAGAACATCTCCAGGACACACTCACAAAGCAACCCCACCCCCCAGTGGCCAAACACTTTAACTCACACCCCCACTCCTCCAAGGACATGCAGGTCCTCGGCCTCCTCCACGACCAAACCCTTACCACCCTGGAGGAAGAACGCCTCATCTTCCACATGCGGTTTTCACCAGTTTCCTCATTCCCCTCCCCCCCCACCTTATCCCAGATCCGACTTTCCAATTTGGCACCACCTTCTTGACATGTCCTACCTGTCCATATTCCTTCTCACCTCTGTGTTCCACCCTCCTCTCCGACCTATCACCTTTACCCCCACCTTCGTCTATCTATCACATTCTCAGCTACCTTCCCCTCACGCCAACCCCCTCCTATTTATCTCTCAGCCTCCCTCGCCCACAAGCCTCATTCCTGATGAAGAGCTTACGCTCAAAATGTTGACTCTCCTGCTCCTCTGATGCTGCCTGACTGGCTTTACTTTTCCAGCACCACACTCTCGACTCTGTTTTATGAAAGTTTGTCCTCATCTTTGATTGTACATACATACATGCATACCAACATATGAGGTAAACAAAATCAGATCATTCGGTCCTGTAAGCCTGCTCCATTTTTCAATAAATTCATGGCTGATCTGTTTGTGCTTCAAATTCCAAATTCCCATTTACCCCTAAAACAAGCTTTCATTCCCATCCCTGACACACTTCTATCTACCACTGTATTAAACAGACGTAGTGACCCTGCCTCCATTGCCTTCTGAGGCAGAGTCCTGAAGTTACACAAACCTGAGATTTTAAAAATCTCCTTGTCTCTGTCCCGAAAGGGTGACCACCAACTCCCCCCCCCTACCCCCCAACCCCTTCCTAATTTAAAAGCAGTTCCTGCTATTTCTGGACTGTCTCACAAGAAGAAACATGCTTTTCATATCCACCTTCTCAAGACCATTCAGGATCTTATACAGTTCAATCAAGTCACTCTTCACTCTTCCAAACAACAGTGGAAATAAATGTGTCTAACTTATTCTTTGCTTTGCTTTCATTTCTGGACTGATAGGGAGAAAGGAGGTAAGAACATTAAAAAATAGAAGCAGCAGTAGGTCATTCAACTCTTCACATCCACTTAGCCATTCAATGAGATAGTTTGACAATGGAGCTTTTAACTCTAACCCCTCCAATTACTAAATATTTGAAATAGTGAAATAAAGACTATGAATTTTCCTGCACTATCCCCATATCTATTGATTGTTTAATATGTAGAAATTTTTCATAATCAATAACTGAGCCTCCACAGCCCTCTGTGGCATAGCAAGCCAAAGATTTTCCACTCTTTGAGTGAAGAAATTCTTCCTCATCTGAGTCCTGTGTGGCCTATCCTTTATTCTGAGACTGTGCCCCTGGTTGTAAAACCAAACCTGACCTATCCCCAGTTACAAGAAACGTCCTTCCTGCCTCTAATCTTTCAAGGTCTGCAAGAATTTTGTACATTTCAATTAAATTATCTCCCATTCTTCTCAACTCTAGACAATAAAATTCGACTTTACTTAATCTTTCCAAGTGGGAAAATTCATCCATCTGGGAATTAGATTGGTGAACCTTCATTGCATTTCCTTGATGACAAGAATATGTTTCTGTAAATAAATTAAAACTGTCCACACACAAGGATTTTAGTGGAGTCAGGGGTCTGCAAAGATAGCTTTAAAAATGTCAATTAAATGTATGTTTACCTTCTGTGTACAGAATTCATATCATGAATTGTTATGAGAATCATTGACTCCTATAGCACAGAGTTAATCCTTTCTGGCAGCCCCTTTTCGGTGTCTGATAATGCTGAAACTCTTTTGTGAATAACAAGCTATCTACTTCCTTCCTGAAATTCATGAAGGTTTCCTATTTCACTACCTGTACTAATAATGCGTACACATACATATCGTGTTTCTGCAAAAAAACTTGCGTATTTTTTAATTGTCCTTAATTTAGAATTCTTTGCTAAAGTTTTTTGACAAGAATAATTTTATGTAGCTCTATCAAGTCTTCACTTTGAGGAAAAATGACCAGTGTGCTCAATTCTTCAGAGTCATAGAGATATACAGGACAGAAACAGACCCTTCGGTCCCACTCATCCATGCTAACCAGATATCCTAAATTAGTCTAGTCCCATTTGCCAATATTTGGCCTATATCCTGCTAACCCCATCCTATTCATGTACCCATCCAAATGTCATCATTGTATCAGCTTTCACCACTTCCTCTGGTAGCTCATTCTATGAACACACCACACTCTACATGAAAGAGTTGCCCCTTATGTCCCTTTTAAATCTTTCCCCTCTCATCTTAAACCTATGCCCTCTAGTTTTGGATTCCCCTACCCAGGGGGAACAAAAACCTGCCTATTCACCCTATCCATGCCCCTCATGATTTTATAACCTTCTATAAGGTCACCCCTCAGCCTCTGACGCTTCAGGGAAAATAGCCCCAACCTATTCAGCTGCTCCCTATGAGCTAATAACCTGCACTCCAAGGTCTCTTTGTTCGGCAACACCCCTAGGACCTTACCATTAAGTATATAAATCCTTCCCTGATTTGCCCTACCAAAATGAAGCACCTCACATTTTTCTAAATTAAACTCCATCTCCCACTCCTCAGCCCATCTGATCAAGATCCCATTGTACTCCAAGGTCACCTTCTTTGTTGTCCACCATCGATATTGGTGTCATCTGCAAACTTACTAACTATACCTCCTTTCTCACGTCATTAGGATTAACCGTACAGCATTTATCTGCAACTCTTCCAATAACTAAATACTCTTTTTGAAATAGTAAGATAAAGCTGCAAGTTGAATTTTCCAAATGAGACCTCACCAGGGCCTAATGTTGTTTTAAAATGACATAACTGAATATATACACTATACCTCTTACAATGAATCCAGATGTTCTATTTGTTAACAGCTAATAATTTTGGATTTAGTGCTCATTGGACATTCAAGTCTGACACAAGTTATCTAAAAATCCATACTTCATATGCACCAAAACAAGGAACCATCTCAAAATGTACAGTATATGATCATGGACTCATCTACAGAGGGGATAACAGGCCACAGCTTACACACTGGACTCGAGGAACACCAGGCCTGCTTCAAACAAAGGGACTGGGACAAATGCGCAATAGCCAGCACATCTAATGGTCCACCTCTCAACTTATCTAATCAATCTTGGTGTAGGTCTGTCAGAAAGGCCAAGCAGATCTACCAACACCACATGCTTCCCACAAGATGGTGGCCTTTTCTTTATTTATCTGTTGTTTCAGCTTGAATTTGTCATTCACTTCTGTTACTTATTCTGGCTTCATTAGTTGGGAGCACTGTGACATTAATCTTTAGACTAGCCTATTTTTTATGCTTTCAGCAGATGTGTGCCTCTAATCAACAAATGCTTAATACAATGTACATGAAGGATTTACTAATTTCTTTATGATTCCTTTGATGATTTTGTTTCTGCTCTATCTGACATTCCATTTGACTGGGGATATTGTGGAGATGCTGCATGATATTGATTTTCATAATCTGTTATGAAAGTGGCTCATTTCTTCATTCATGAACTGAAGGTCATTGTCATTCATCACAGTGCTAGAATGACAGAAGTATGCTTTCAAGCATTCAATGAGCTCATTGGTAGTCATGATGTCAGTTGGTCTATCTCTTAGTAGTCAGAACAATAGTCACCAATTAGAAGACAATCAGTTCTATGAAAGTGAAGAGGCCTACTCTAAGGTGTATTAATGGTCTTCAGGGATGTCATGCATCATAAATGGCTTTTTAGCTTGCTATGATTGGTATTCATTACAAGCATTGCATTGGCTAATGTCCTCAATCTTATTGCTCAGGTTTGGTTCATAGAGCACTTCCCTTACCTTGCTCAAACTAAACTCAATTCTCCAAAGGATTGCATGGGTGGAGTTCAGCAACTCTTTTCTTACCTCCTTAGGGATAATGACTGTATTTCCTTTGTACACAATGCTATCTTGGGCTACCCCTTCATCTCGGTTTGCCAAATTCTCTCAGATATCAATAGGGGTGTCTTTGATGCCTTCAGGTCATTCTTACATCATTGTGTTATGTAGCACTGAGAAATTTGCATCTTGTTACATAGTTTGCTTCATTCAAGCAAGATGCTCATTTTTCTATTCAATGTTTCTGCTAGACGAATGACTTCCAGAGCTTGGCAAGCTGTTGGCTCTCATTGACGGTGGAAGGTTTCACGCTCTGTCTTAGCATCCTTAACTTTTAGCATAAATAGTAATGCTCTCGCCATCCTACCGGCAATATATATCTGTTTCTTTTGCTTCAATTTCACATGCAGATATGTCTACAAATGAAGTAACATTCTTTACAGACGCTTTGGAGCAGTTAGAGGATCCTTGAAGAAAATATTTTAAGTGGTTTGTTGTCAGACTCCACTATCATTTTGTCTTTCCCAAACATGTGTTAGTTAAAATGTTCACATGGAAAAACAATAGCCAGGCACTCCTCTCAATCGGAGTGTAGCATTGTTCAGTTTGCATTAATATCCCATTGCAAATGCAACTGGTTGTCCTTGCAGCAAAACCTTTGCTCCAAATCCTGCTTTGCTGGCATCAACCTGCAAGGTGACTTCTTCAGTAACATGAAAGTAACCAACAGTTGTTTGATTAAAATGAAAGCTACTTCACACGAGTGTCCCAAGACTACTACACATCCTTTATAATGAGCAATTGTGCAGAGGTGCATACTCTGATAATAAATTAGGCACAAAATTTGCCAAATAATTCACAAATCTAAGAGATAGTTGCACTGCTTTCACATCTGTTGGTCACTTTGGGGCTCTGTTCCTGGAAGAGCACAGGCTATCTTACCTGTCTGGATTGTGTTAGAAACTGGGGTGCTTTAAAAGCTGAATCTTGCTAGTATTTCCTGTGCACCATGGGAACTAATGTAACTGCTGCTGTGTCCTTTCCTCAAAATAAACAATTTCTAATAAAAAGGACAAAAGGAATGTGACGATAAAGACCACTGAGTCCATTATGTCCCATAAGCTGACATCAAAGGACTATCGGGCACTATTTTTTATCCCATTATCAATGCAGTGTTCAGGAAAATAAAAGTTTTGTTCCCAAAAGGAATGAAAACTAATCTTCAGATGAAGGTGGAAAGTGGGTGAGAGTTATCCTGATCAAAGTTTGGGAGAAGATTTGTAGCTCGGGTGCTCGTTGTTGTGGTTCTGTTCGCCGAGCTGGGAATTTGTGTTGCAGACGTTTCGTCCCCTGTCTAGGTGACATCCTCAGTGCTTGGGAGCCTCCTGTGAAGCGCTTCTGTGCTGTTTCCTCCGGCATTTATAGTGGTTTGTCTCTGCCGCTTCCGGTTGTCAGTTCCAGCTGTCCGCTGTAGTGGCCGGTATATTGGGTCCAGGTCGATGTGTTTGTTGATAGAGTCTGTGGATGAGTGCCATGCCTCTAGGAATTCCCTAGCTGCTCTCAGACAACAACTCACCAGGACAAAAGGACCCAATACCTAGCATGAGCAAAACCAATGTAGTGTACAAAGTCCCATGCAAGGACTGCACAAAACACTACATAGAACAAACAGGAAGACAGCTAACGATTTGCATTCATGAACACCAACTAGCCACGAACCAGCTATCCTTAGTAGCCATACACTCAGATGACAAGCAACATGAGTTTGACTGGGACAACACTACTAATATAGGACAAGCCAAAGAGAGAACAGCCAGGGAATTCCTAGACGCATGGCACTCATCCACAGACTCTATCAACAAACACATCGACCTGGAACCAATATACTGGCCACTGCAGCAGACAGCTGGAACTGACAACCGGAAGCGGCAGATACAAATCACTATAAATGCCGAGAAAACATCACAGAAGCGCTTCACAGGAGGCTCCCAAGCACTGAGGATGTCACCTAGACAGGGGACGAAACGTCTGCAACACAAATTCCCAGCTCGGCGAACAGAACCACAACAACAGTTATCCTGATGTTGTGAGTAGTTGTCCCATGTCCATTGGCTAGAGGAACTCAAATAGGTGACTAACACAGATCAAACTACCTGCCCCTAGAGGTCAGGCTTTATCAATAAGTGTTCAGGGGCAGCCAGCAGTCCTCGTCAATGCACAGCAGAAAGTTACCTCCTTCAGATGGAAAATGGACCAGGAAGAGAGGAAGTGAATCCAAGAAACCCTTCAGCTGCCTCCATCACTTCAGTCTTTTAATAGCACGCATACTTCGTTTCTCTAATTAATTGACACATCATATCTAAACTTCGGCTTCTTAGCAAACTTAAGGAACTTTATGAAAATTCCTGATGAATGTTTGACTCCCTTTATTTAGTAATAATGGTCCCAAATCTGCAAAGCCTAACAGTTAGCTGCCCATCCAGAGAAATACCAGAGGTGTCCCAAATTGTGTTAGAAAACTTGCATTCATCTAGTTTCACTTGCCAGTAATTATTCTTTACACTAAAGGGAGTAAAGACCTTTATCATGGTAAGTTGTGACATTTCTTTAATAGTTGGCATAGAGTAGCGAGATCTCTTCAAAACTTTATTGAGGTCCTTTAGATCTGTGCATTCCCTCAGTCTTCCTGGTTTCTTCACTATTACTATTCTCCTACTCCAGTCTACAGGAGTTGTCCCTTTCTTGATGGTTCCTTCCTTTTTTTTTAAAGCTCTTCTTACCTTGGCTTTCACACTGGACTTGAGGTAACTAGAACTCTCCTTTGTAGATGCTAAATTGGTCTCATACTTTTATCTACTTTGTGACCGTAAAGATATCTTTGTAATGTTGTGAGATTTGGTCATCTGGCAAATTTCAAAATGTTGCCAATCTCTTCTCAGTTGAAACAAGCTGGAAGTTTGAACTAGTGCCTTGAACATATGAGATTATTTGATTTTACTCAATGTCTATTCTCTGGAACGTCAAATCTTAATTTTTCTCATTACAGTGGGCTGGAAACTTAATTTGTACTCTTGGCATCATATTGCATCAACCTTACTTCTCAGGATGTCAGTTTGTTTCACTCTTAAGGCTCTTCACAGGTCTGCAGAATTAATAATATTCTACAAAATTCTGGTATCTGATATATTCATTTGATTTTCTCCTTCTGCAATCTTTATTCTAATGATAGACCATTTTTTAATCGGATGACACAAACCTGTTGTGTGGATTAAAACGATGGTCAAAACCAGCAGCTTACATCTCTCCGGAGGTTATCTTGATTAACCTGTTTTGTTCCTTTCTAGCTAAGTACTTGCATACAGCGGTTCGGCCTGTTGCAGTTACAGTACTGCTTTTTTTTGTAATCCGACATCTTCTGCAATGTTTACATCCTGCATTCTCTAGCCCTGGAGTTTCTACTGACTCTTCTGCAAATATTTATTCTGTACTTGGCAGTAGCTTTCTTGAGAGTAGTTTTGTCCTCTCAGCTGACTTGCTTTTATGGCAGGATCACTGGTGCCTAAGATTCTGCTGCCTGTCTGTGATGAGATCATCTTTCAGGTTTCCAAATTCCACAGGATTTGGCTAGGTGTATCAGTGTATCCCTTGGATTTGATGTTGAACAAATACTGTCCATGAGTTACATTAATATTGGTTCAAAGTGTATACTCAAAACCTTCAAGGTCTCTGCAGCTGGCCTTTCAGCTCCTTAGTGAGATTTAGGTAGCACTCTTTCTCCAGCTAGAGAGCAGGTTTACTACTCCTATTTGCTCAGGTTTATTATAAAATTATTACAATTATTTCTATAGTTCTGCAGAGAGTATGGAAAAAGATTTTTCTTCTTCATGTCTCCTTTCTTTCCCACAACAGCAGGAAGTGTGAAAGAACCATTTTGTATTACGCAGTAATTCACAGTTGGTATTTTATTTTAATTACTTCCTGTTTATTTCAGTAGCTAGCTCCCCTACAGAGTCAAAGTGCAGAAAAGGCCCATTGGTATATTTTCAGCTGCACTGTTCCTGATACCAGGCTTCAAGTGATCGGTTTTCATGGCTGCTACAGACTGCACAAAAAGACACTTAGAACAGAAGTCGAGGGCAGATGACTACGTCAAACTAGCCAATGCACTAAGTACAATTGCATTTCTCTGAATAGTCATGAAGACATAGAGAGAGAACTTAACAGGATCAGGCAAAGCATAGGGAAAAGAATGTGAATTAATCCTGGAACTACATAACTCACTACATGCAATTTCTAGTTAATACGCTGTAGGAATGAATTGCTAAATGATTAATCCTTGTTAGGAGTAGATAGGAAGGCCCTATTCCCCTTGACTGAGGAGCTACAAATAGGATGTATAGAGGGCAAGAGGTGGGAATTTTAAAATGAATCAGAGAGTAAGTATGTTCAAATGAAACGACCAAATGAACTTCAAGTTGGAATTAGCTAAGCAGGGTAACAGGAACAGGCAGCACTGTAAAGAGTGGAGGCAAGGACTGTAATTTGAAGGCCTGAAGCATATGCTATTTTACAGTTGAAACTGACTGAGCAACTTAAGTCCTTTAATACCCCAAAAGTGGGTAGAAATTGATTCATTATGCAAATGGAAAAACGAGGACGAGTAATTAACCAAACAATGGTATAAGGTCATTTTTATTCAGTGGAGACCACCTGGGAACATCAAAAGCTCTCAGCATTATTTCAGGACTATTCATGTCATGGGACTGTGATTCACCTGCGAAGTTCCTGCAGTGAAGTTCTGAAACTTCTGTTTAACAGAATAACTTTTTTTTTAAAAAATGCTTAAACTTTGGGGTGATGAAAAGTAGGAGGTATTAAATGGAAGAATAATTAATAAATCCAGGTGAAAATTTAGTAGATAACTATTTATGTAAAGTATGGTAATAAAGGAGTATCTGTATCAAATTAAAGGGAAGCTGAGTAAACATTTAAAAAAAGGGAAAGCTACACTGATAATATTAAATAAAGACAAGTAGAATGTTGCTTGGGTGGAGCATAAACACCAGCATTGATTAGTCGAATCAGGTAATCAGTTTCTGGCAGTTAGCTATGCAATTGTTGAGCTTACCTTTAGAAAAGACATTGGTGCCATCTAGTGGCCATTGTATGTAATCATCTATTGGTGTGGTCCTAAAATAAAACAATTTGAAGGAACACAGTCAGTTTAATTAGGTGCTTTCTGGATTAGTGGTGCTGGAAGAGCACAGCAGTTCATGCAGCAGCCAAGGAGCAGTAGTAATCAAGTGCTTGAACATTCTTGGTTTGCAAAACAAATTGCTTGAAAGTACAGAACCTAAAACAGTGCTGAAAAGTTGTACAAAGTTATTTTGGCTTACGTATATAAAAGACTAGATCACAAGAGACCAAAGTTAGACAAGGAACACAATTTATACAGCAAGGGAAGAGCTTGCTGACTGGTTGGACCATGATTGACATGATGTTCCAGTGAGAACTGTTAGCAGTCAACCTTGGTTAATTGAATATACTCAGACCAAGCAGGTAGTCAAGTATATTAATATATGTAACTTCTTACACACCAATAAAATCACAGACAAAAACTTATCATCTTTAATTAGTTTCTGATATAATGCTGGTTTCAAACTTTGTCACTATAGTTATTCAAAAAGTTTTTATACATAATTGCACACATTTGCATTTCTATTTATATTGGTTTGACTGGATTTATATAAACCATATTAAATGCAATAGTCTAAGCTTCCAGATCTTTCAATTCTGTGAAGAAAATACACAATTCGGGAAGCTGGCAACATTTACTAATGATAGTAAAAAAGGTACACCTCCAACTTCTAACTGACCACAACAGGAAAAGGGGAACTTATAAACGAAGAATCATCTGGCAGTACATCAGATATTTAGTTTAATCTTTATTTTCCCCACTGCCTTTACAATCCACAATTTCCCAGACAATGAAATTAGGTTATGGCTGCATCCATTGTTATCTACAACAATTCAGCTGACCCCTACCACACTGCATCCCAACCCAACTCCTGACAACATCAATCACATGTCCCTGGGGAGACTAAGCCTGTGGCCTACACATGGTAAAATAATGGCTTCTGAATGGAGGAGGAGGACAGGTACAAATACCAAAATAACCAAAATTCAATTTAAATTCAAATAGATTTTTTAAAAAAACAAGTAAATCAGAGATGCTATACAATTCTGGAAGAGTTCAGACTTGAACCCTGGCCTCCTGGCTCAGGTACAGGAAATTGAACTCACTTCTGTGATTGTAGCCAGGTGAGTGTTCACCTCAGATCCAAATAATCTAGCAATTCGATCCCAATAGCTGACCGATTTCCACAACAGAAAAAGACTGGGAGAAGAGCAGAAAGAGATTGGAGAACTCCTGGTCCTCCAAGTCTCACGAAGGACACAATTAAATCTATTTTTTTTTAAAAAGGGACATTTTCTCTCGCTCAGGCACACTATAAACCTGCTTCAGCCTTCAAGTTTGAACGCTTCTTCATTCAGGCCCACCTTAATATGGCAGTCAGGTCCCAGTGACATAATTAGGTCTTGATCTTTGACTTAAAATGACCATCTGGCTTCAGGCCAATTTTCTTGCTTCCTGAAATTTATAACTGCACTTCTTAGGTAGAGGGCAAGAGGTCACTGGGTATTCTCAGCTTCAATTTAACTACCTCTGCATATGGAAGAGAAAAAAAAGTGAGCTTTTCCTTGCAGTGCAGATTCAACTTTGAAGGTTTATGGAAGGTGCAGGCAGGCACTTGAAATTAGGGCTACAATCAGATCAGCTACACTCAATGAATTGTGGAGTAGGCTGATGGGCCAAATGGCCTACTTCTGCTCCTAGTTCTCCTGTTCTTTGCTCACAGCAAACATCCTGAGGAAATTATAGACCTTCCTCTGAAAATACAGACTTATTGTCCTTTGATAGTTTCACAAAGTCTGCTCATCTTTCAGTATCTATTTGAAATTTCCACCTCCTAGAAATAAGACCTCATTTTTGCACAGAGTTCTTACATTTCACAGACTACATTTTAAAAAAGAACTCAATAAGCTTTCAGACCATTGGGTGCCCTGATGTTATGAATGACTTCATACAATCCATGGGTAGAATTTAAATCTTAAGTGAAGCCAGTGTGGGTGGAAGTAATAGATTGAATGCAATTGCTGGTGGTTTACCAATTACAGGGTACAGCCAAAAATGTGCTGGGGTGGGGAAGGAGGTGAGCAGGCAGCTGCAGATCAGAGTTTTGGGTGGTACAGGCAGACAGTGACACTATTTTTAAGCGGCAGTTAGACCTTAATGCAGACTGAATGGAGCTGTTAAAATACCTGTGGGAAGCTGAAGTGCCAATCTCAGGCAGCATTGTGACTCCAATTCTTCCTTTCTCTGCTCCACTCAGGAATCCAGGAGAATGGTGTTGACAAGTCACATGTCTTGCAATCCCACTTTATTTAATGTTATTCTTTCAGGAGATATTCCCCAGTGGATCACAGGTGTTCCCAATCCACTGAGGGCATTTTGTCTTTGCTTGCTTCTCTGACAGCTGCCCATCAGCTTTATGGAGCCAACCCTCCATGTTGTGACTTCCCTTTTGGCAAAATTCAATGGAAGTTAGCTCCACAATGGCTGACTATCCTGTAGGTGCATGAGGCCTTGCCTGAACATTGCCACATTTGAGTGAATAACCCGATAGCCCTTCATGTTGCACATTAAAGCTTTACACTTTTTGAAAATTCATTTCAATTACATTGAAGTCTAGCATTCCTGATATTGGATTCCAAACCTACTACTCCTACATGGTGGTACTGTGCACCTGTCCCTTCTCCCAGCACTTCATCTCACTCATTGAGCAGTGCCTTTAGAACTTTTGTTGGAGAAAAATAAAAGCTTTGAGAGATTCTGGTTCAATTTCTGATGTCTCAGACTCCATATTTGATTCAACATCCAAATATCTCACATCACATTTAAATTTAATCAAAATGTGAACCAGATTGAGAAATACAAGTCAAAAGTCTGGCTTGGAAATGTGACAGATGGGCATCTTGCAGTCAGTTAGTATTCTTTGCCTTGATTAGCTCTTCCTGAAATAAAAAGAAAATTGAATGATCATCTATTGACAGCACATGTATTCCTTAGATTATTAGGAAGAAAGACAACCAGTTCTGGAATATTAAAAAAGGAAAAAAGTTATTAAACTGATGGGTCAGTTCTGTGGTAAGATATATCCTATGTACAGACAATGACCATATCTGGGGAAGGTAGTCTAATGGTGCCATAAAAAAAAGGAAAAGCCCGAATATAATTATTTTTTAAAAACAAAAAAAGGTAGAGGTGTACATTTCGTTCCCAGTAATTAAATTGCAACTTTCATAGCTGTATACTGAATATTTGAGATTATTTATCTAGCTTTCATTAAAAGAGCAATTTCATCATGCAAAAGGAAACCTCCCAGAATCTCTACCTTAAATCTGAGAGCAGTTGAATACATGCGAGCCACTCCTGTACTTCAGTCAAGTGAACAATCTATATGTGAGAGGATTAATTCAATAAAGGGAACCAGACATTCTCTTCCTTACCTGATGGTCACAAACACACCCATAATTCAATCATCAATTTACTTAACTGTATGACCTGCTGTTAGAATGGCACAATATTATATTCTAGCAAGTTACACCACATATTGGAATTAATATGAAACCATGCCCGTATGATTTTCTTGTACCTTAACCTTTGTTTCTTCCATCCACCCTATTACTAATATAAAGAAGTAGTTAATGGAGTGAAGAGGTTTCATGTCACAAAACCTGACAATATGGCACGGGAAATGACTAAGCAAGTTTTGCAAATCCAATGGGCAAAGAGTGGAAATAATGTTGGATCAGAGGAGCCCTTTCAATGCAACAAAACATCCAAATAATTCACGAGAGCAACAAAGTTTGGGTGGAAAGGTCCAAGACTACAAGAGAATATCTGACATGGAAAGGCAGTTAGACAGCAGGGTAGATAAACAACGTTGTATAAAGTTCCACCTCCAAAAAAATTTAGAAAGGACTGGAGGCTAGGGAAAAAGTGTAGACTTCACTCTAAACTAATGATAGTATTAGCATCAAGAGGGATGACACCATAAAGTCAGGAATGTAGAAAGGTGCTTTGGGTAGAGATGAGAAATGATAAAGGCAAACGTGACTGGAGAACATTGTACAGATCCTCCAACAGTAATAACATAGAAAAAAAAGTGAATAGAGATAAATCATAGGATCTAATATGAAAGATAAGGCAAGAATCATGAGATCTTTTAATCTACACAAAGATTTGAAAAATCAAATTCAAATGGGCAAAGATAGTCAAGACAAGTTCATAGAACGTTTTCAATACAGTTTCTTAGAACAGCACATTTGGGTTCCAACCACAGCACAGGCTATTCTACACTGGTATTGTGAAATATGACACGATTAATGAATGATCTCACAGTGAAGATACCCTTAGGTAGCAGTGACCCTGATTAACTATTACATTCAGTCGGAAAGAAAGATGGACAAATAAGTTTTAAATAAATGACAGCATAAAAACAGAGCTATTTTAAAGTCAGATGGCAAATTAGGGTTAAGGGATATATCCATTGAGGTGCAGTGACAGACATTTAAGGGAATATCAGAGTATGCATAGAATAGGCACATTCCAACAAGAAAGGAAGAATTCCAAGGGGAGGACAGACCATCCTTGGTTTTTAAAAAAAAAAGTTAAAAATAGTATTTAAGGTAGTATCAAACTTAAAGAAAAAAAAACAAAACTGTGCAAAGATAGATGGCATGTCAATAGATTAGACAGAATATAAACAGCAAATGTGTAACTGAAAGATTAATTAGGATGACAAGTTAGAATGAGAAATTTAGTCAGAATATAAAAATCAGATAGTCAAAATTAAAAAAAAATTTACAAAAGAAAAAAGTTAAGAGTTTATCCTTTAGAAAGAGAGAGTCTGATGATTTAATAGTGAAAAATAAGGAGATGGAAGATCAATTGTACAGGTATTTTGCATTGATCTTCACTACAGAGTGATAAATGTAATATCTCCAAAATTGCTCAAAATGGAGAGGGAGGAACTCAGGAAAATTAGAACCAAGAAATAGTGCTACTGAAGAAATTGTTAGAATTGTAAGCTGACAAATCCTAAAGGTCCTCATGGACTTAATTATCAGGTCTTAAAATGTTGCAGCTAATGAGATAAGTAATATGTTGTTGTTTTAATTTTCCAAGGTTTCTTTTATTCAGGGAAGGTTCCATTACATTGAAAAGTTAGAAAATCCAACTCCTTTTGTACAAAATGGGGAGGTTGACAGAAAGCTACAGGCCAGTTAGCTTAGTATTAGTCAGAGGGAACATTTCAGAAGCTATTAGTAAAGACTTGACAGCAGAGCATTTTATAAAAAAATCATTCAAGGTAACCAGGCAGAGTCAACATGGTTTTGTGAAGAGGAAATCATATTTAATCAGTTCATTGGAGTTCTTTGAAGTAGTAACCTGTCCTGTGGATGAAGGGGAATTGTGGACTTAGAAGGCACTTGATAGTGTGCCACAAAAAGGTTATTGAGGAAAACAAAGGCTCATGTAATGACATGGCAGAGATAGAAGATGGAGAGTGAACAGAAAACTTTGAGTAGGTATAAATTAGTATTTAACGTGGCAAGTTGTAACAAATAGTCTACCTCAGGGATCAGTGTGCAGCCCTCATTTTATAATTTATTGAAATTACTTGCTGACCGATAGCAGTTGCTAAGTTTGCAATGACAGTTAGAAAAACAAGTTGTGAAGAGGACGCAAGGAGGCTACAAAACAAAAAGGGATACAATTATGTTAAGCGAGTGGGCAAACATCTGGCAAATGCAATACAACATGGGAAAATGTAAAATTGTCCATTTTGGCAGGAAGGAAGAATTTAAAAAAAAACAGCATTATCTAAATTCAGAGATTGTAAAGATGGGAGATGCAGAACGATTCGGATGTCCTCATGCATAAATTGAGCAAAGGCTAGATTGCAGGTTCAAGATGTAATTAGGAAGGCTAATAGAATGGTATTGTTATATATCAGTTATCCAAGACACTGGGAAGATCAATAATCTTAATATCCACAGTTAATTGCCCATCAAGCTTGCTCCACCATTCAATGCTGATATTGGTCTTCAGCTTCACTTTCCTCATCACTTCTAACATCACTCGATTCCCCAAGAGACTAAAAACTTGTCTATCCCTGCCTTAAGTATTAAAGAATGCTTTAAGAATTCACATGCTATTGTTGTACTCAAAAGTGGACCAGTATTTGAAGGTTCTTTTTATTCAGAGAATTTTTAATCAAATGGGAAAGTTATAAAAAATGACACTTTTGAAAACTAATTTTTAGCTCGGTTTTTCAAAGGATAGGGTTTCTATGTGCAAGGATGCTCTGTAGTATTGCAAATCAGAAAGTACCTGGAACAGCTCCATTGAAAGCTTTGGGGAGGACACTGGAGTTCCCTAAATTAGCTTTGTAGTTTCGTTAAGACACCCAGTTCCAAGAAGTGTTACTTCAGTACTTTGCGTTGGATGCTGTGAGATGCTTGATGCTGCTGCTCCTTTAACAAGATTATGTTGTCCTGTTTTTTTATCCTCTCCAGAGACGCTGGAAGGTCTAGTTTTTAATGGGATTTAGGGACAACTTGATTATAATTTAGGGTATTTCTGGAAATGTTTTGAGGGTGTCTGGCCTGGTCCATAACAGGTGAAACACCAGAATAACATCACCAGCTTAAACCATTTCCAGCATAAGGTAGACACTGTAAATGTTGACATTCTTACAGGAACTCATCCACTCACACCAGACGGAGGTCATTAGCAATTCAATAATGGCATTGAAATCACTGCAGAAAGCATGCACGGATTTTTTTTTTAGCTAAGAGACAGTTGTGTTGGGTTTGTTGGAGAGATTCTTGCCACAAGACTGTGAGATTTTGCACCATGTTTTACCAAACACACTTCATTAAATGCCTATCCCACCCCAATGGAGTCACTAACACTCAATTCTATTTCAATTTCATCACCATTTCAAGAACAACTATCAAAACACAGTATTTCTGATGCTCACGCCATATGAAAAATGCTGCTGTGTGCCTGGTCAAGCACTGGCACTTCAAAGCTGCCCAGTTCAGTCAAGGAGGAGTCTGAATATGTTGAAGGGGAGATGACACTACAATTCCTCAATAGAGACTTGGAGATCCTGAATAAGGATGCAATGCAAAGAAAGGGATTCTTCATACCAGAGTACCATCAGAGGACGTCATGCCATCAGATTTTGGCAGCCTGATCTGAGGTCATCACCAATGTCACTGCCATCTTGACAGTAAGGAGGACTGATCAGCACTACCCAAGAAGGTCAATGACCTTTTCCATTCCTGCTGGGGCAAGTGCTACACTTTCCTCTGCAACCTCACACTCACCTCTCTTCTGCCACACCCACTCCCCCATCAAGGTTCACGCTCTCTCACTCACCACTGCCTAACCTCTTCCCTCACGCTCACCTCACCCCCCCCCAATCCCAACTCCACTCACCATGCACTGCCTGTTTGGTCACCCGATGCATCTCACCAGCTTTGGTCCACCTGCACCAGCATTAACATCCATACCATCCACTTTCACCTCACTCAACCTCTCCCATTGCAAAATAATTCAGAATACTAGAAGGGCCAAAAATGCCTAGACAAAATGCAGGTTACCCAACATTTCACCCTTCACCTCCTACAAAGAGACAGTCCTGGTTCTCATAGGAAAAGACTGGAGCGACTCCTGCAGAAATGCAAAGTCTTTGATGTCCTACCAACTGAGTAAGCACCATTCTTTATTTCATTGCAGCTCTCACTTTAACCCCATTGTCATTGTACACCACTTCTAATCAATAGCTGTGATTTCTCTCTGCATTGTATCTCCATCACCTCCATGAGGAAGCAGCCAGCTTTGTTGGAAGCCACTTCCTTGATCTATGAAGACAGTGTTGAGGCCTCAGAGGGAGCATCTGTAGATAAGCGGTAGGTTGGAAGAGCACAGCAAGCCAGGCAGCATCAGAAGGTGGAGAAGTCGATGTTGTTTCAGATGTAACACTTCAGGACTCGGGAAGGTGCAAGGGAAACTGCAGATAAATGAGCTGGCGGAGGAGGGTGGTGAACTGGGGACAGGTGAAGACAGGTAGAGGGTACGATCTGGTTAGTCAATGGGAGAGATGAATCTGGTAGGGGGAGGGGCTGGGAAGGGAGGTTATTTGAAAATGGAGAACTCAAATGTTGAGTCCTCCAGGTTGTAGGCTGCCCAGGCGGAAGGTGGAGGTGTTGTTTTTCCAATTTGCAGTTTGGCTCATTGTGGCAATAGTGGAGGCTAAGGATGGTCATGTAGGAAAAGGGAGTAGGAAGGGGAATTACAATGGGCAGTGATTGGGGATGTCTGGTTGGACGCTGCAGGCCCAGCTGAGATGCTTGGTGAACCGTGAAGCATAAGCAAGGCTGCCTCTGCATGCCCCAATTAGCAGAAATATGTTAGCTTTAGAAATTTTGGGAACAATCTGGTGAAGACTTTGCTTTGACTACTCTGCACAAGTTAGAAACACCCAGGCACTTGCCAGCTCCAGGGAGGAGATATCACTAAGGTGTCAGCAATCAGAGACTTTGTCCGAATGCACAAGGAGGAAGAGGAATGACAGACTGGTATATGGGACAAAATTGCCCTCATTGGCCACAAGCTGTAGCAGTGAAGTGAATCATGCAACCATGTGGCTGCCATCATGATCAGTTTGGCATCTGCTGTGGATAGCGGTTACAGCATCCTCAAGGTCCATTAAAGGTGTGCACATACATTCACTCCTTCACCCAAGCCATTGACCCTGAGGACCAAGAGGATGGCAACCTACCACATACGCCAGGTGCTTCTTCCCCATAAGGACACAGGGTGCTGACAAAAGATACATAGCCAGAGGAAGAACACCACACACACAAAAAACCTTGGATATTTCTGAGGCGTATCTGGCACAGAGGTGATTGCACAAAGGATCCATCACATAATAGAATCTAGAAAGGGTGCAGAGTTGGAGCAGACTGTAGAAATGGGGTAGAGCAAGGCCATGGACAGATGTGCAAGGTAGAGTGAGAAGAAATTTAATTGACTCAGGAAGGGATTTCAAATGACAAAGGCAATGTAAACCTACGTAATGGTGATTCATTGACAAATGCATGTTTAGTTTCATGAGCCAGTTAACCAGACTGAAAAGTTGCCTTGGTGTTTATGGAGATATATTCATCAAGGTGAAAACAGGATGAGATGTTGAAGAATTTGCCATATCAACTTACCCATCCTCCATTCTGCATGACCCAAGTAGCATAGTGTTCCTGCAAATACTTTGCACCAAAACCCATAATTCGAGCCATTGGGTGATGACCAGCAGCTGCAAACCTAGTGGTCGCATGTACAACAAAGGCAATCTTCTTCAAGTTTCCTTCGGTTTCACTCTCCATTTCAGAATTCATTTCTGCAGGCAAGGTTGCTTCAAGAACAGAATCCATAATGGTTTGAAAAATTGAAAAAGATGAGTTTTCACCAAATAGTTTGCAAAACTGGGGATCCTTTTTAATCTAAAACAGAGGAAATTAATTAAGCAAACAGGGAAAAACTATTGTCTAATTACTGACATTCACAACATATCACAGGAATAATCTAAGTGAATTACTTCTTCATTTATATGGTCTCCTTCGGTGGTCAATATTGCAATAATCTGGTCTATGGCTTTCTGATGATCTTCTGTAAAAGAAGTCCATTAGTTATTGGTAACATTTACAAATTTATTTTTTAAAAAAAACAGAAGATCGTTATTCTTGCCAACTACTTACCAGCTCCATCAACTTCCAAACTACAGGAACGAAGCACCCGGAAGGTACCTTTCTGCATCTTGGAGTTCATAATCTCCTGCAACATTTCAGCTACCTGATCATTAACAGAAAGCTGTGAATCTGAAATAGGAGTTACAAATTTAAACTTGTACAATCAGATGGTTTCCAAACTGTTTTTATAAAGAATGAATATCGTAAACAATTTGTTTTTAATACAGGATTACATCATGTCTATCAGAAATGGTGCGATCACTACAAGTAGAAAAATTCACTTTGAAGAAGGGTCAGCTTCCTGTTTTCTGTGAGTAGAGAAAAGTGTAGTGGTCGTTTTTTAAATCTGTGGAATCGGTTTTAACACTAGCTTCTCAATTAAATTAAACTAAGTAGTTACTAAATGTATCCTTCTCTAATTCACTTTCTGATGGTCCACAAGGCAATACTTATTAGTTTAATTTCATCCAAAAGTCCTGCATCACGACAGATTAGATTACTTAGTGTGGAAACAGGCCCTTCGGCCCAACAAGTCCACACCGACCCGCTGAAGCGCAACCCACCCAGACCCATTCTCCTACATTTTACCACTTCACCTAACACCACAGGCAATTTAGCTTGGCAAATTCACCTCACCTGCACATTTTTGGATTGTGGGAGGAAACCGGAGCATCTGCAGGAAACCCACAGATAACTGTTGTTTTCAATCACTTTGGATGTCTAAGCTAGCCACATATCTTAAAAAAAAAGTGCCAAAATCACCTGTCATCATCTTTAAAGCCATTAGGAATTGTGTACCTGGCACTGCATTTGTTGATCAGTTACAGGTGGTGCTGCACATTATTAAAAACAAAGATCAAAGTGTTAAATGTAGTAAAGCATCCATCTGACAGTTTCTGGTGCATTTATAGGTAAATAAGAATCGATTGTGTACACAGCCACTTAAATCAATCTCTTCACAATTACCCTTTTTATTGCATAAGGCAACAAATCTAATTTAGATGGTTACAGAACCAGTAGTTTTTAAAATCCACTAGTAAACTAATGGAATTAGTTGGCAGGAACAAACTTGATTGTCTGTAATGATAAACTTAGCATATAACGATTAACAATTTCAGGTCGCGAGGTACGGTTTGAACTGACTACCTTGATGTTATGCAAAACAAAAATAGAATTATCCTGCATATTATAATATTTACAGACAGCTTCTGATGTAATGCTCACAAAACATTTCTATTGCATTAGAAATTGGTGTGAAATATATTTAGAAGGAGAGGGTGGATTGGCCTCATATGAGAAATTACTGTATAAAATATCTTCTCAAACTAATAGGGTTACAGCATAAAGCAAAAAGCTATGAAGTACCTAGGCACAAATAGTCCTGTAGATACACACACACACCAGGGGAAAGAACATGTTGAATAGTGTTGGAGCTTAATTTCTACAAGCCGAAGGGTGCATATCTTCGTAAAACAAACACTTTGTCAACAGAAAACAATGAGAATATTCTCCACCAAAGACGCCAGTAGAGTGCAATCCCTATGGACATGGCAGTTCCACAGTACATTTCATTATTCTTTTCTAAATGTTTTGCCATTTCTTCTCTTCCTCACCACAGAGTATTCAATGGATGCTGTTAATCATTTAATTATGTAACTAAGTGGACAGTATTCAATACAAAAAGATTTACATTAGTTATTAACAAATTATGTGATTAAGGAAAAATCCAAACCCACCCTGCGTACTACATCTCCAAATGACAACCATATACAACATGTGGAAAGACAGCCCTGGTCAAACTTTCTCCTCAGCAACTCAAGGATGATGTTCAGACAAATATAATATTCTTCTGCTTAGTGGAGATAAACTAAATCAAGTCAGACTGGTTTTTAAATATTCTGAAACCCAACTAATGCATAGTTTTAAAAAAGATTTTCATAGGCATGCTGGTTATGCCAATATTTACTACCTTCCTAATTTAACACAAGATGGTTGTAGCAAACTGACTTCTTGAAACATTACAGTCTATTTGGTGTAGGCAACGCACAATGCTATAAAGAAAAGAGTTCCAAAATTTTGACCAAGCTCAACCAATCATCATAAGGGATCCTGTTGAGGAAGATGATCCTTGTTATTAATGCATAGAATCTAGATCAAATGGATCTGGTTGCAGTATGATTCAATTTAGAGCAATGTTCCATCAATCTTGTCCTGACAATATGCTGTAAATCTGATTGAACCATGCTGAGCAATATTATTAAGTATTATTAAATTAGTACCAAAGTAAAAGTAACTTTGAGTCATATATAGTTAAAACCAAGTAGAGAATGTCTTCACTTACCACTCAATATTTGTTGCACTTTATCCCAAAAATTAAACCACACAGATCAAAAGCTGCAATTTGCAATACATGCTGAATTTGCAAATCTCACAGGTGCAGGAGGGTGCTCGACTTGAACAAAATATGCCAGGATGTTGGTGGGAACAGGGTGAAATGTTTCCTGATCTATCCAGCAACCGGAGATAATGCTCTGAGTGTTGATGTTGGTGTTCAACTTAGGCTCCAAATATTATAATTTGTCTGCCTTTCTCTCTCTCTCTAACCCCTCCTTTAAAGACATTATTTACTATCATGAATCAAAACACTTACTCTGTTGTGTGGTGTCTGGAACTGCAAATTCATGTGAAGATTTACATTCCATCTTATCCTCTTCCTTCATTCCTTGCTCTTTCAAATTAATGTCAGATTTGTCGGTTTCTCCTCGTAAACATGGAATCCTTTTCCATAGAGGTTTTCTCCTGTGTTTGACTTTACAAGCATGACTTTTCACTTTTCCATCAAATTGGATTTTGTCTGTTTGACGTAATTCAACTTTTGATGCACTCCCACTGCTCTCTTCAACTAAAGGCATGTGTGCTTCCTCTTTAACAGTTTTAGATGCTTTAGCCATTGGCAAAGTCCTTTGTGCGTAGGCCATCAATATTCTGAACTCACAACTGTTGCCATCTGTAGCGCTGTAGTCCAACATGGAACTATCTTCTCCTGCATCAGATGGACCCATATTTTACCTAGAAAAAGGAGAACAAAATGCATTTAATATTACAGACAATAATATCCTGTATTCCTGCTGAGAAACAACAAAATCAGTGGTTATCACATGCAGATAGAAGAAACAGTTGACCTGGTCTTCCAGATAGCAGCAATCACTAGACTGCTGCTCCACTCAAATGTGCCTGCCTCAATGCTGATCCACATTATTGCTGGGTGTTCCAAGCTTTGTTTCTGCAGAAATGCTGGTCAAACAGTCAGGGCCTGATCACTGTGGTAGAGAATGGCAGTGGAGCGTGGATAGGATGGTGTGGGGAATGGATGTAGAGTCAGATGTACAAGACAGGAACAGACCCTTCAGTCCAACTCATTCATGCCGACCAGATATCCCAACCCAATCTAGTCCCACCTGCCAGCACCGGCCCATATCCCTCCAAACCCTTCCTATTCATATACCCATCCGAATGCCTCTTAAATGTTGCAATTGTACCAGCCTCCAACACTTCCTCTGGCAGCTCATTCTATACATGGACCACCCCAAGTGAAAAAGTTGCCCCTTAGGTCTCTTTTATATCTTTCTCCTCTCACCCTAAACCTATGCCCTCTAGTTCTAGAGTCCCTGACCCCAGGGCCCATGGCCCTCGATTTCATAAACCTGTATAAGGACACCCCTCAGCCTCCGATGCTCCAAGGAAAACATCCCCAGCCTTTTCAACCTCTCCCTATAGCTCAAATCCTCCAACCCTGGCAACATCCTTGAAAGGGTTCAGAAAAGATTTACAAGTTTCCGATAGGAAGGAGACCAGAAATGCAATATTCCAACAGTGGCCTAACTGATGTTCTGTACAGCTGCAACATCACCTCCTAACTCCTGTATTCAATATTCTGACCAATAAAGTAAAGCAAACCAAACGTCTTCTTCACTATCCTATCTACCTGAGACTCCACTTTCAAGGAGCTATGAAACTGCACTCCAAGGTCTCTTTGTTCAGCAACACTCCCTAGGACCTTACCATTAAGTGTATAAGACCTGCTAAGATTTGCTTTCCTAAAATGCAGTATGGAGTTTAATTCAGATAAATGCAACATCTGCTATTTCTCACCCCACTAGCCCATCTGATCAAGATCCCATTGTAATCTAGCGTGACCTTCTTCACTGTCCACTACACCTCCAATTTCAGTATCATCAGTAAACTTACTAAATATACTCTTATGCTCATATAAATGACAAAAAGTAGTGGACTCAGCACCAACCCTTGTGGCATTCCACTGGTCACAGGCCTCCAGTCTGAAAAGCAACCCTCTATCTTCTACCTTTGGCCAGTTCTGTATCCAGATGGCTAGTTCTCCCTATATTCCATGAGATCTAACCTTGCTAACCAGTCTCTCATGAGGAACCTTGTCGAACGCCTTACTGAAGTCCATATAGGTAAAAACAATGACTGCAGATGCTGGAAACCAGATTTTGGATTAATGGTGCTGGAAGAGCACAGCAGTTCAGGCAGCATCCTAGGAGCAGCAAAATTGACGTTTTGGGCAATAGCCCTTCACCAGGAATAAAGGCAGTGAGTCTGAAGCGTGGAGAGATAAGCTAGAGGAGGGTGGAGGTGGGGAGAAAATAGCATAGAGTACAATAGGTGAGTGGGGGAGGGAATGAAGGTGATAGGTCAGGGAGGGTGGAGTGGATAGGTGGAAAAGAAGATAGGCAGGTAGGACAAGTCATGGGGACAGTGCTGACTGGACGTTTGGAACCAGGGTGAAGTGGGGGGGAGAAAGGGGAAAATGAGGAAACTGTTGAAGTCCACATTGATGCCCTGGGGTTGAAGTGTTCCGATGTGGAAGAGGAGGCATTCTTCCTCCAGGCATCTGGTAGTGAGGGAGCGGCGGTGAAGGAGGCCCAGGACCTCCACGTCCTCAGCAGAGTGGGAGGGGGAGTTGAAATGTTGGGCCACAGGGCAGTGTGGTTGATTGGTGCGGGTGTCCCGGAGATATTCCCTAAAGCGCTCTGCTAGGAAGCGCCCAGTCTCCCCAATGTAGGGGAGACCACATCGGGAGCAACGGATACAATAAATGATATTAGTGGATGCGCAGGTAAAACTTTGATGGATGTGGAAGGCTCCTTTAGGGCCTTGGATGGAGGGGAGGGAGGCGGTGTGGGTGCAGGTTTTGCAGTTCCTGCGATGGCAGGAGAAGGTGCCAGGATGGAAGGCTGGGTTGTACAGGGGTGTAGACCTGACCAGGTAGTCAGAGGGAACGGTCTTTGCGGAAGGCGGAAAGGGGTGGGGAGGGAAATAGATCCCTGGTGGTGGGGTCTGTTTGGAGGTGGCAGAAATGTCGGCGGATGATTTGGTTTATGCGAAGGTTTGTAGGGTGGAAGGTGAGCACCAGGGGCGTTCTGTCCTTGTTACGGTTGGAGGGGTGGGGTCTGAGGGCGGAGGTGCAGGATGTGGACGAGATGCGTTGGAGGACATCTTTAACCACGTGGGAAGGGAAATTGCGGTCTCTAAAGAAGGAGGCCATCTGGTGTTTTCTGTGGTGGAACTGGTCCTCCTGGGAGCAGATACTGCGGAGGCGGAGGAATTGGGAATACGGGATGGCATTTTTGCAAGAGGTAGGGTGGGAAGAGGTGTAATCCAGGTAGCTATGGGAGTCAGTGGGTTTGTAAAAAATGTCAGTGTCAAGTCGGTCATCACATCTCCGAGACACCCGCACCAATCAACCAAACCGCCCCGTGGCCCAACATTTCAACTCCCCCTCCCACTCTGCCGAGGACATGGAGGTCCTGGGCCTCCTTCACCGCCGCTCCCTCACCACCAGACGCCTGGAGGAAGAACGCCTCATCTTCCGCCTCGGAACACTTCAACCCCAGGGCATCAATGTGGACTTCAACTCCTTCCTCATTTCCCCTTCCCCCACCTCATCCTAGTTTCAAACTTCCAGCTCAGTAACTGCCTCCTTGACTTGTCCGACCTGCCTATCTTCTTTTCCACCTATCCACTCCACCCTCTCCTCCTTGACCTATCACCTTCATCTCCTCACCCATTGTACTCTATGCTACTCTCTCCCCACCCCCACCCTCCTCTAGCTTATCTCTCCATGCTTCAGGCTCACTGCCTTTATTCCTGATGAAGGGCTTTTGCCCGAAACGTTGATATCGCTGCTCGTTGGATGCTGCCTGAACTGCTATGCTCTTCCAGGTAAATTTAAGGTCAGGGTGGAATGTGTTGATGAAGTTGATTAATTGCTCAACCTCCTTGCAGGAGCATGAGGTAGCACCAATGCAATCATCAATGTAGCGGAGGAAGAGGTGGGGAGTGGTGCTGGCGTAATTACGGAAGATCGACTGTTCTACGTAGCCAAAGAGACAGGCATAGCTGGGGCCCATACGTGTGCCCATGGCTACCTCTTTGGTCTGGAGGAAGTGGGAGGATTCGAAGGAGAAATTGTTAAGGGTGAGACCACTTCGGCCAAACAAATGAGTGTCGGTGGAAGGGTACTGTTGGGGACGTCTGGAGAGGAAAAAACGGAGGGCTTGGAGGCCCCGGTCATGGCGGATAGAGGTGTAGAGGGATTGGATATCCATGGTGAAGATGAGGCATTGGGGGCCGGGGAAACGGAAGTCTTGGAGGAGGTGGAGGGCGTGGGTGGTGTCTCGAACGTATGTGGGTAGTTCCTGGACTGGGGGGGGGGGGGGGGGGGGGGGGGGAGGGAAAAAAAAAAAAAAAAAGAGGACAGTGTTGAGGTAGGCAGAGAGGAGTTCAGTGGGACAGGACCATGCTGAGACAATGGGTCGGCCAGGATGGTCAGGCTTGTGGATCTTGGGAAGGAGGTAGAACCGGGCGGTGCAGGGTTCCCGGACTATGAGTCTGGAAGTTGTGGGTGGGAGATCTCCTGAGGTGATGAGGTTCTGTATGGTCTGGTGATGGGGGGTGGGGTCATGGTCGAGGGGACGGTAGGAAGAGGTGTCCTTGAGTTAGCGTTTGGCTTCAGCGGTGTAGAGGTCAGTGCGCCAGACTACCACTGTGCCCCCTTTATCTGCTGGCTTGATGGTGAGGTTGGGATTGGAGGGTTGCGCATTGTGAGAATGCGAGGAAGAAAAAGGGTAAGACAGGTTGAGGCAGTTAATGTCCCAGCGGCAGTTGGAAATGAAGAGGTTGAGGGTGGGTAATAGGCCAGCGCGGGGTGTCCAGGTAGATGCAGTGTTGGAGGTGGGCAGGAGTCCTGATTGTGAAAGTAAGCTCGGAGGCGGAGGAAGAATTGTTCAACGTCACGGCATGTATTAAATTCGTTGATGCGTGGACGGAGGGGGATGAAGGTGAGTCCTTTGCTGAGGACTGATCGTTCGTCCTCAGTAAGGGGAAGGTCTGGAGGGATGGTGAAAACTTGGCAGGGCTGGGAGCGGGGCGGAGCCAGTAACTGGAGTGGGTGTGATGGTGGGGAGAATGGGGGTGGAGTCATGAGCAGGGGGTGGTGTCCCCCTCAGGTTCTGGGGGCAGGAATGTTGACAGTGGGATACGTGGGCAGTGTGTCAGCAGAATGCAGGTGAGTGGTGTCGGTGGGGGCAGAAGTGGCGGCAGGCACGGCAGTGGGGTGGCGGAAGTCACTGAGTGTGTGACATCAGCAATGATGTGAGGGGCGGAAGTGATGTCACGTGTGGTGGATGAGGAATTGAGGGGGGTGAAATGGTTGTGGGAGTGGCCATGATGGGGGCGGAAGTGACATCAATCAGCATGAGGGTGGCAGCTGCACCAGCCACATGGCTAATGGAGTCCAAGCAGTTCCAGAGGCCAGGGGAACCTTCTGGAATGTTTGAGGAGCGCTGGTTATGGAGGTGGGTAGATAAAAGTTTGTTGTATATGGATAGTCCACCGTTCTGCCCTCATCTATCCTCTTTGTTACTTCTTCAAAAAACTCAATCAAGTTTGAGACACATGATTTCCCACGCACAAAGCCACGTTGACTATCTCTAATCTGTCCTTGCCTTTCTAAGTACACGTACATCCTGTCCCTCAGGATTCCCTCCAACAACTTGCCCACCACAGATATTCAGGCTCACTGGTCTATAGTTCCCTGGCTTATCCTTACCACCTTTCTTAAACAGTGGCACCATGTTACTCAACTTCCACAGTCTTCCAGCACCTCACCTGTGACTATTTATGATACAAATATCTCAGTAAGAAGCCCAGCAATCACTTTGCTAGCTTTCACAGAGTTCTAGAGTACACCTGATCAGGTCCTGGGGATTTATCCACTTTTATGCATTTCAAGACATTCAGCACTTCCTCCTGTGTATGGACCTATTTCAAGATATCACCATCTATTTCCCTACATTCTATATTTTCCATGTCCTTTTCCACAGTAAATACTGATACAAAATACTCGTTTAGTATCTCCCCCATTTCAAGCAGCTTCACACAAAGATCAGCAAGGCAGCCTTTGAGGAGTCACATTCTCTCCCTAACTCCCTTTTGTCATTGCCATAGCTTTCTCACATCCCCGTTTTGCCCTCCTGGTTTCCCTCTTAAGAATATAAAGGCAGTAGGCGTATATTAAGGATTCACACGATTTATTTTGTCTATATCTGACATATGTTTCCTTCTTTGTCTTAACCAAACCCTCAATTTCTTTAGTCATCCAGCATTCTCTGTACCTACCAGTCTTTCCTTTCACCCGAACAGGAATATTTTCTCTGGACCCTTGCTATCTCATTTCTGAAGGCTTCCCATTTTCTAGCTGTCCCTTTACCTGCAAACATCTGCCCCCAATCAGCTTTTGAAAGTTCTTGCCTCATACCATCAAAATTGGCTTTTCTCTAATTTAGAACTTCAACTTTTAGATCTGGTCTATCCTTTTCCATCACTAGGATGTCTCCTTTTAATAGCACAAGCTGCCTTAAGATAGGTCTAAAGGTCCAGTGTGAACGTTAGCAAATGGGTGGATAAGTAAGTGAATGGATAGGCTGGATGAGGTAAATGAGTAAGGTGGTGAAAGTGAGGGCTGCAGATGCTGGAGATCAGAGTCAAGATTAGGAGTGGTGCTGGAAAAGTACAGCAGGTCAGACAGCATCCGAGAAGCAAGAAAAGTGACATTTCGGGCAAAAGCCCTTCCTCAGGAATGAAAACATTGATTTTCTTGCTCCTCAGATGCTGTCTGACCTGCTGTGCTTTTCCAGCACCACTCTAATCTTAAATGAATAAGATGTCAGGCGATTAGTGAAGTCAGGAAGTGTAGCCAAGTCAGGGACTAGTCAGGTGGTTAGAGTCAGATGTACAGCATGGAAACAGACCCTTAGGTACAACCCGTCCATACCAACCAGATATCCCAACCCAATCTAGTCCCACCTGCCAGCACCCGACCCATATCCCTCCGAACCCTTCCTATTCATATACCCACTCAAATGCCTCTTAAATGTTGCAATTGTAACAGCCTCCACTACATCCTCTGGCAGCTCATTCCATACACGTACACCCTCTGCATGAAAAGGTTGCCCATTAGGTCTCTTTTATATCATTCCCCTCTCACCCTAAACCTATGCCCTCTCGTTCTGGACTCCCCGACCCCAGGGAAAAGGCTTTGTCTATTTACCCTATCCATGGCCCTCAATTTTGTAAACCTCTAAGGTCACCCCTCAGCCTCCGATGCTCCAGGGAAAACAGCTCCAGCCTGTTCAGCCTCTCCCAGTAGCTCAGATCCTCTAACCCTGGCAACATCCTTGTAAATCTTTTCTGAATCCTTTCAACTTTCACAACATCTTTCCGATATTCCGAATATTGCACGCAATATTCCAACAGTGGCCTAGCCAATGTCCTGTACAGCTGTAACATGACCTCCCAACTTCTGTACTCAGTACTCTGACCAATAAAGGAAAGCATACCAAATGCCTTCTTCACTATCCTATCTACCTGCAACTCCACTTTCAAGGAGCTATGAACCTGCACTCCAAGGTCTCTTTGTTCAGCAACACTCCCAAGGACCTTACCATTAAGTGTATAAGTCCTGCTAAGATTTGCTTTCCTAAAATGCAGCACCTCACATTTATCTGAATTAAACTCCATCTGCCACTTCTCAGCCCATTGGCCCATCTGGTCCAGATCCTGTTGTAATCTGAGGTAACCCTCTTTGCTGTCCACTACACCTCCAATTTTGGCGTCACCTGCAAACTTACCAACTGTACCTCTTATGCTCGCATCCAAATCATTTATGTAAATGACAAAAAAATAGAGGACCCAGCACCGATCCTTATGGCACTCCACTGGTCACAGGCCTCAAGTCTAAAAATCAAACCTCCACTACCACCCTCTGTCTTCTACCTTTGAGAGAGTTCTGTATCCAAATGGCTAGTTCTCCCTGTATTCCTGAGATCTAACCTTGCTAATTAATCTCCCATGGGGAACCTTGTCGAACACCTTCCTGAAGTCCATTAGATCACATCTACTGCTCTGCCCTCAATCTTCTTTGTTACTTCATCAAAAAACTCCATCAAGTTTGTGAGACATGATTTCCCACACACAAAGCCATGTTGACTATCCCTAATCAGTCCTTGCCTTTCCAAATACATGTACATCCTGTCCCTCAGGATTTCCCCCAACAACTTGCCCACCATCGAGGTCAGGCTCACCGGTCTATAATTCCCTGGCTTGTCCTTACCACCCTTCTTAAACAGTAGCACCACATTTGCCAACCTCCAGTCTTTCAGCACTTCACCTATGACTATCGATGATACAAATATCTCAGCAAGAGGCCCAGTGATCACTTCTCTAGCTTCCTACAGAGTACACCTTTAACCATTTATCCACCTTTAACCATTTCAAGACACCCAGCACTTCCTCCTCTGTAATCTGGACATTTTGCAAGATGTCACCATTGATTTCCCTACAGTCTACATCTTCCATTCCCTTTTCCACAGTAAATACTGATGCAAAATATTTGTTTAGTATCTCCCCCATTTTCTGTGGCTCCACACAAAGGCTGCCTTGCTGATCTTTGAGGGGCCCTATTCTCTCCCTAGTTACCTTTTTGTCCTTAATATTATTTGTAAAAACCCTTTGGATTCTCCTTAATTCTATTTGCCAAAGCTATCTCATGTCCCCGTTTTGCCCTCCTGATTTCCCTCTTAAGTATACTCCTACTTCCTTTATACTCATCTAAGGATTCACTCGATCTATCCTGTCTATACCCGACATATGCATCCTTCTTTTTCTAAACCAAACCCCAATTTTTTTAGTCATCCAGCATTCCCTATACCTACTAGCCTTCCCTTTCACCCTGACAGGAATATACTGTCTCTGGATTCTCGTTATCTCATTTCTGAAGGCTTCCCATTTTCCAGCCGTCCCTTTACCTGCAAACATCTGCCTCCAATCAACTTTCCGAAGTTCTTGCCGAATACCGTCTAAATTGGCCTTTCTCCAATTTAGAACTTCAGCTTTTAGATTTGTTCTATCCTTTTCCATCACTATTTTAAAACAAATAAAATTATGGTCGCTGACCCCAAAGTGCTCCCCCACTGACACCTCAGTCACCTGCCCTGCCTTATTTCCCAAGTAGGCCAGGTTTTGCACCTTCTCTAGTTGGTACATCCACATACTGAATCAGAAAGTTGTCTTGTACGCACTTAAGAAATTCCTCTCCATCTAAACCTTTAACACTATGGCAGTCCCAGTCGATGTTTGGAAAGTTAAAATCCCCTACCATAACCACCATATAATTCTTACAGATAGCGGAGATCTCTTTACAAGTTTGTTTCTCAATTTCCCTGACTATTGGGGGGTGGGGGAGGAAAAGGGTCTATAATACAATCCCAATAAAAGGTGATCATCCCTTTCTTACTTCTCAGTTCCACCCAAATAACTTCCCTGGATGTATTTCCAGGAATATCCTCCCTTTGCACAGCTGTAATGCTATCCCTTATCAAAAAGGCCTCTCCCCCTCCTCTTTTACCTCCCTTTCTATCCTTCCTGTAGACTTTGTATCCTGGAACATTCAGCTGCCAGTCCTGCCAATCCCTGAGCCATGTTTCCGTAATTGCAATGATATCCCAGTCCCATGTTCCTAACTATGACCCGAGTTCAACTGCCTTCCCTGTTAGGCCCCTTGCATTGAAATAAATGCAGTTTAATTTATTAGTCCTACCTTGTCTGTTTGACTCACGTCTGTTCTCAGCCGTACCCGTCTCAGATCGATCTCTTTCCTCACTATCTCCCTGGGTCCCACCCCCACCTTACTAGTTAAATCCTCCCAAGCAGTTCTAGTAAATTTCCCTGCCAGTGTAGGGTAATAGGGAGTGGTAACCAAATCTAATTGAGGACTAGTCAGAAACTGATAGTTAAGAGGCAGAGACAGTCAGCTAGAATGCCCATTTAACACTTCCTGGGTAGCTATTCAGGTAAGTAACTTGGAATTGTCCAAAGTTTTCATGAGAGCTCTTGGAGAATTGCCCATTGGAAATCCAAACTTCCCAAGTAACTTCTATAGAGTCAGCGTGTCTGGACTTGCACAGAGTTTTAGTACACATTTTGTGTTTGTACGTTGTGTCACTAATAATCTGGAGCCCAATGATCAGCATCCTAGAGGTACTTTTAACATGTTGTAGTAAAATGCCATTAGATAAAACCCTTTATGACTTCCACAGGTTCTACTGGACTTAAAGGCACATATTGCGCAACTGGTTTATCACTTTAATTGCACGTTTAGTTTTAACTGTGTAAGTGTACAGAATTGCAAATGTAACACAGGAGGCTTCAAATTTACTTCTGTATTTCTTCAAAAAAAAAATTCATGTCTTGGTCACCAGTGTGATGTTACTTCTCTAACTCCCTGCTCAGAATGTTTCATACGTCTCAAATCCCTGGCATAGTCAGATTTTCCTTTCAATCCAGTCTGGCTACCTATTCTTCTCTGTTTCACTTTCATTTTCTATCCTTATATTTTCTTTCCTTGTTCCTCCAGATTCAGCGCTTCATAGAGATTCAAGAAGAGTAGCCACACAATCTGTCACTGACTTCATAGAATTCTCACCGGTTTGACTAGCCATTGTGTGAAACCCTTTTCACATCATCAGTATAGTAAAATTTTCAAAATTTGAAGTTTTTCAGCTGAATTATTATAACAAGCTTATATCCTAACGAGCAGAAAGCCTGGATTCAGTAACAATTTATAGAAAAAAAATAACTAATTACTCATTAAACAGTTTCTGGGTTTATAAAGTACACTTGTCTTAATAAATTGCTGTGTACAACATACCTGTACTAGTGAAGTAGCAGCAAACTCTGAGAAGGTATAGGTGAGCAACATCAGATACTAGAAAGCTTTAGTACAGAGAACTATAGATTGCTCCCACAGAATTAAAAGCGTGAAACATACAGCCCGCGTTAAAATTAAAGTTTCAAAATGAAATCGAAGAATTAAACCGGACAGAAAACAGGATTACTTTATTATGATGATGGAGTCAACCAAAACAAGGAAAAACATAAAACCGAAAATTTCAGTAGGACTTACAGTAAATGCGGCTACCCCACAAATTCCGAGTGGAGAAGTTGTTTTAAGAGCTCAATTTACTTTTGGGGAAATGGAAGGTCCCGGAACTGAAGTGCGCCTGGCCCGTGGACAGTGGTGGGTCATTCCACTAAACAACTCTGCAATTCTCTTCGTGTTTAAAAAAAATGGCTGTTCGCAGATATTTGATTTTGACATGTGACAGTTTTATACTTAGTATCACCAAAACACTATTACAAAAGTAATTACAAACCTTATATGTGGAATTTAGTTTTTCTTGTTCTACGAGAACCTGTTGTAAAGTCTGCAGCAAGTGACAACTGCCAGTGACTGTATTGCAGCCGGTGAGATCTGCTCTGCTCACAGTAGCAATTAAACAAATAAGGTCACATGGGAAACAACTGTTAGTTAAGCCTTTGCGCAAGACTTGTCTGTCACTGGACAATGTTGGAAGGATTTGCAGATTGACAATCAACTTTGTATCATGATCACATTCTTCCTTGTCCACGAATGCCTGGAGTATGTGGACATGTATCAACAGTTTCTGATTCCGTGAGAATGCTACCCACTTTGCCACAAGACCTCCATATACCTAGTTAAAAATCACACAACACCAGGTTATAGTCCAACAGGTTTAATTGGAAGCTCACTAGCTTTCGGAGCGTCGCTCCTTCATCAGATGATAGTGGAGGAGGCTCCGAAAGCTATTGAGCTTCCAATTAAACCTGTTGGACTATAACCTGGTGTTGTGTGATTTTTAACTTTGTACACCCCAGTCCAACACCGGCATCTCCAAATTATGACTGCCATATACCTAGGCTGAGTAGAGTCGAGAGTGTGGTGCTGGAAGAGCACAGCAGGTCAGGCAGCATCCGAGGAGCAGGAGAATCAACGTTTCGGGCATAAGTTCCTTGAGGAGCTTATTCCCGAAACATCGATTTTCCTGCTGGTCGAGATGCTGCCTGACCTGCTGTGCTTTTCCAGCACCACACTCATGACTCTGATAGTTAGCATCTACACTCCTCACTTTCTCCATCTAGGCTGAGTACAATGATGGCGTGGATAGTATCGTTGTCTGCAATCACTCCCTAATAATTGTGATTGTCTATCTAGGAATATCCTGGAATTCCCTTCCTAATGTCATTGTGTGTCTACCTAAAGCATTTTGTTATGGACCAGGCCAGACCCCCACCCAAAGTATTTTAAGAAGGTAGCCTACACCTTAACCTTTCCTTATTTTAAAGGTAAATGTGAAGTGGACATTCCAGGGGTGATGCAGCTGGTCAAACCACTTGGCTTTTAGCAAAACACTACAGTTGAAACATGAACAAAAGAAAATGGTATTTAGAACAATTTAACTATTTGAAAACTTAACTGTCCTGACCCAGCAACTTAACTAAGGAGCTGTTCCAATTCCCATATCATCCCACAAATACACCCTTGGCTAAAGGTAAATTCAAACACAAGCTCTTACAGGCAGGAGAGATTTCGGAGCGACAAGTCAGTTTGGGAGCCATCTGCTGAAGCTGGGAACCTTTTTGCACTGCAGCAGCTTCTTACTGTTACAACTAAACCAAACTAGAATAAAATCTGAGCTGGCCACTTCCCTTCCTTTGTTAAAGTAGACATTTTGGTACCTCTGCCTTTATGATGTCTCTTGGAAAAAGCCCAAGGACAAAATAATATTTTTAAAGTGATAGCATTGTCACACTGTGGACCGCAGTGGTTCAAGAAGGCAGCTCACCACCACTATCTCAAAGGGCAACTTGGGACGGCCAATAAATGCTGGCCAGCCAGGGTTGCCCATGTCCCCCAAGTTAATAAGTTAATAAATGTGGGCCTTGTGAGGCTGATGAGCACAATGCTTGAGCCACATTCTGACCACACATTTGTCAGGTCTTACTGGGAGGTGGAATTGATCCTTTGCCTTGAGATCATTGGCGTTCCTTTATCTGGATCCTCTTCCGTACTTCCTCTTGCCATCAGGTGTTCTCAAAGAATTATGACCCTTCATACATGAGTTTCCTTCAAATCTGTTTTTCTGAGCGAGGGTCTCCCATGCATTGACACCTATGTTGCATTTCTTGAGGGAAGCCTCAGGGAGTCTTTGAAAAGCTCCCTTCATTGTCCTCTCATTTGAGTGCCTTCCTTGAACTGGGAAAAGAAGACTTGCTTTGAAGCCAGACATCCTAAGCATGTGGCAGGCCCAGTGGAGTTGGTTTTGGATGATCATGGCTTCGATGCTGGTGCTATTGGCTGCTTCAAGGTCGCTGATGTTAGTATGCCTGTTCTCCCAGCTGATGTGGACAATCTATCTCAAACAGCATTGATGATGCTTCTCCATTGATGATGTTTTGAAGTGGCACCAATACAAAGTCAAAGTTTCAGACCCATAAAGAAGAGTCAGAAGGCTGATTGCCTTATACCCAAGGATCTTGGTATCCACACGGATTTCATGGTCATTGAAGGCCCACCTCCTTAAGCATCTAAAGTTGGTGCTCGCAGATTGGATGTGATTTTCAATCGCTGGAGATTTTCCTGAAAGGTGGCTTCCCAGATAAGGGGAATGGTCCACATTTGGGAGGATTTCTCCTTTGATCTTAATGGAGGGATGGACCAGAACTTGGGATGGGTTAGTAAAGGATTTGAGTCTTCGTGAGGTTGAGGCTGAGACCAATTCTTCAGTATGCTTCTGCAAAGGCATTAAGCAAGGCTTGAAGATTCTCTCCCGAGAGAACAGAGATGACACTGGCATCCATATACTGAAGTTCCACAAGTGTGGTCAGTGTTGTTTAGTTAGAATCACAAATCATACAGTACAGAAGAGACCCTTCAATGTCTTGAATTTCTACCATCAAAACTATGCTAAATATACACTAGTCCCTTTGCTTTGAAAGTTATGGCATTTCAAGTACATTATCGTGGTAAAGATACAACACAGGAATGCAAGATATAGGAGTAAACAATTCAGCTCCTGTTCCCCCCAGTTTGAGCAGTGGAGAAGCCAGCTGACCAACATTCCAAATAGTACTGGAAATGGGTGCCTTTTAAAAATACATTTCCATGTAGACATTGGAAATATAATTTTACATATCAGCTACATTTACTACTAAGGATAATTAATTACTGAAACATATCGTCTATGTTATTTATGCAATAATAGAGTGACCTTTGCCCACTATCCATAGTGATTTTAGCCAAAGAGGAATCTTGTATCATTGAGAGATATAAATTATTAGTGAATTTAACTGACAGTGCTACAAAATAGAAGCATTATAAAATAACAAAATTACAAGCACTGGTTCCTGCTTAGTCCATAGAGTTTATCATACCACCCCTTACAACACCTGTAGCCGTTTATCCTGTAAAATATAATTATTTTGCTCTTTTCTCATAACTTTTACAGTAATAAATTTGTGTTGATCTAATTGCCTTTAAAAATCAATACATTTCATATCCTAATAACTCTTTCTGCAACAATTGTTCTAATTCTTTCTTTATGCTTCTGTTCTTAAATTTAAACCAGTTGAGGTTGAAGTGCTTTTGATCCATCCTGCAGACAGTGTCCACACTTCTGAGAAGCTTAGATTAGATTCCCTACAGTGTGGAAACAGGCCCTTCAGCCCAACAAGTCCACACCAACCCTTCGAAGAGCAACCCGCCCAGACCCATTTCCCTTTGACTAATTGACCTAACACTATGGGGCAATTTAGCATGGCCAATTCAGTTAACCTGCACACCTTTGGACTTCTGTGATTCGAAAGCTGTCATGTCCAAATGCAACAAATTCTGGACAATATCCAGGCTTGTCTTCTTGACAATGCAAAGAATGGTGTTGTTGAAGATGGAGAATAAGGGGTTGGGGGAAGTTACAATATCTTTTGCTCAGCTGTCAAAACCCTCCATTCTTTCAAGAGTATCCTGGTGTACAAAAGTAACACCTGGCTAAAGGAAAATCTCACAGAACTGTCACCTGCCTCCTCACACACAAGACCATTGGGCTACTTGTGGACTTCTATGTTACTCAGATTGTAATCATCCAATTAGCATTGTAGTCAAGGTTAGCAGTGAGCATCTTGGATGTGACAACACATTCAAGAACATTGAAGAGGAAAAGATTATGGGGTGGAATTTTGAGGTTTTTGAAAAGGGCAATGATGACAGCAGATTTGAAGGAGATACCACTGAGATAAGAGAGAGGCAGTAAAAGATGCAAGTTCAGTGTTGGTCTTTTTAAAAATTCAGTCATGCGATGTGGGCATCGCTGGCTAGGCTAGCATTTAGTACCACTCCCAGAGGGCAGTTAAGAGTCAATCACATTGCTATGGGTCTGGAATCACATTATAATGATGCCAGTTTATTTCCCTAAAGGACATAAGCGAATCAGATAGGTTTTTCTGACATTTAGCAATAGATTCATAGTCATCGTTGAAGTCTTAATTCCCATGACCTGATATGTCCCCGTGGTCCTAATGGACTTCATCCAAGAGTCTTACAGAAGTTGTGAGTGGGATAGTTGATGCGTTGGTTCTAATTTCTAAAAATTCGTTTGATGTACAATCATGGAATCAATACAGTGTGGAAGGAGGCCCGTTGAATCCACATAACCCTCCGAAGAACACACCACCCATAACCACTTCCCTACCTTATCCCTATAATCCTGCATTTCCCACAGCTGATCTATGGAGGGTGAAACCAAAGGAATGGAGAACTCTGTGTGTGTTGAGTGTTGAAATTAATCTGAATAAAGATTAATTTCCCATATTTACTAAATTCTGCATAATTTTGTACTTATGGTGAAATTTGACTCTAATAATGTTAATGATTGGAATATCATATTGAGTACAATGCACAAAATAAAATGTAAACATTAAACATGGAAAATTATATCAAACAACAAGATAGGCAGAAATACACTTTCAAACATAAAATTAGCAAATTATGTTTATATGTATCCATTTCAACAAGGGTTGGCGGGATGCAAGTTGGTAATGCTGCTGGCAAGTAAATGTTGTGACATTACAAGATTCTATGCGGGCGGAATTTTTGTGTGATAGAAGTTTTTAGATTTTGGAACCCACAAACCAGCAGAGAAAATAAATTTTCATTCTTTGTCAGGGCTGATTCAAACACATGTCTCAGAGGTGAAAAGATAATGTACTAACCCATTGCATCGTCCATTTTGGCCCATTTTACATAATTTTATAAAACAATCAGAGTGGAAGTAACTAAGTTTTAAAAACCATAAACTTCAAAAACACTTTGCCAGAGTCAGTAGGGCCCCACAGGCAGGGAATAGGATAAGGAACAGCATAAAGTACTGCAGCCACTGCAATAGAGCAGGTCACACAGAGTCAGTGTGCTGGAAAAAGCATTGGGAAAACCCCCCATCAAACACCAGTTAAGAATCCAAGCACTGCTGAGCGCCAGCGAACATCCAAAAGAGGCTGCAGTAATAAAAATCAAAACACACAAAAAGGAGACAGGAAAGGATAGCCCAGGCTGACTGAAATTTAAAGGGAACCAACCCACAGACCAAGCAGCCCAGCAAAGCCTTAGAGCAGCAAACCATTGATGGGGTTCCAATAGCAACAATTGAACTAGTGAAAGATGCCATTCACATACAGCAGCTGCAGGAGGACACCCCGCAGGAAGAGAGAGAGAGAGAGAGAGAGAGAGAGAGATGGAAAATGCAGGGAGCACTTAAAGATGAGGGCGGTGTCTGGAGGCAAGCTGATAAGATAGTAGCACCAGCGTGTTTACAAAAGATCTTGCTCGAGCTGCAAGATGGGCTCTCACATACAGGCAGGGAAGCTATGATAGCAAGTCTAGTGACAGAGTGGTGATGGAAGGAAATGGGAAGAGATATAGCCAAATGCTGCTGCTGATGCATGGTTTGCACACAGCACAACCCAGGTGGACTCATAAAAGTTAGGATGGGACACCAACCAAGGCCAAGGGAACCCTGGGAACACCTCTAAATGGATTTCACAGGGCCACTACCACCTTCCCGTGGGAAAACATACTGCCTGGTCTTCATAGACAGTTCACCCGGTGGATAGAGGCATTCCCAACCAAGAACTGTACTGCTACCACTGTAATCAGAAGGTAATCCTGAGGTGGGGGGGGCTACTCCGACAGATCGACTCCGACCAAGGGACACATTTCACAGGCAAAGTTATGAAAATGGTATGCCAGCTATTAGGGATAAAACAAAAATTTCATATCCCCTATCATCCCCAGAGCTCAGGGATGGTAGAGAGAATGAACAGAACCCTTAAAGCTGCTTTAGCTAAGGCCAGACAGACATCAGGAAGGACATCAGCCAAAGTGCTGCCAGAATTGAAGAGCCATCATGAGTCAGGCAACTGGATGAACACCCTACAAATTAATGACCAGGTGAGCAATGCAATTACCAGAGACCATTATAACAAGTGGGACTGATGTAGATCCACTAAAAGACAAAATTTGGAGATATGTACTGGAATTAAGCACCAACTAAAAGGGATGCGTAAATTGGTAACTGAGACACAAGAGCAAAAGGACAAGGCAGGGGAACTAGAGACTTTCCCTGAGGTCCCAGTAGTTGGAAACAATGTCCTCAGATGAATCTTGCCTGACAAACCAGGCTTTGTCCCAAAATGGAATGGGCCATACAAAGTTATAATCAGTGGTGACACCTGCGCCTGTATAGACATTGGGGAAAAGGCACATGGAAGCACTGGACCCAACTCAAGTCGTATAAGGACTTCTATGAACAAGCTAATATGATTGACCATCCCTCAGGCACAGACAGGAACTGTGAGCAAGACAGTGACCGAGGGGAAAGCACCGAGACCACAACCAAGCAAACCGCCCAGAGGCACAGATAAAACTGCTGACAAGGACAGAAATCACCTACCGCTGCCGACCTCTGGGTACCATTGTTAAAAAATAGGGACACTGACTATTAACCTCATTTAACATTAATCACATATGTACTTGAGCATATATTACTGTTTCTAAATGTTGCGATAGCCAGAAGCCTGTTGGGATTTGAGGATAACCTCTTTTAAAAGACTCACCTAAATTACTTGGGAACCGAACTGTCTGTTACCCATTGGTGTGATCGGTGGAATCCCTATTTGTGGCCACCACTGTGTGGACCCCTTGCGACTTATACACAATAGATACCTCGGGCACACCATGTAAGAGACAGCTAGGAAAATACAAAAGGGGACTCCAGGGTAGGTATGTGCAATTGGTCATACCCACTGGCCCATGGGGTTGAGTACCCCAACAGAGGGAGGGAAGGACCTATTTAAATATCGCTGAATACCCACACTTTTTCACGGGGTGGAGATGGGATTGTGTTTATGCCCTGGTATCTAGAAACAGTTCATGTGTGCAGACACAATGTACTCACAGCACTGTACAATCACCCAGAGACAACTTACCTGCACCTCCAGCGAGCAGGTATGCCTGAACGTGACCACGGGAAGGCAGTTTATATGCAGAGAGTGCAATGGCACTCACATAAGCTCTGCCACATGGACTTGCCCATTTGATACCTATCAGCTGGGGGGAACAAACGGGGAGTCAAAGGCGAGATGGGTACATAAGCAGGCCCAGGAATAGGACACTGTATGCTATCGGGTAGCGAATGGATTAGTTTTCTTATTTAAAGGGATTTATGCTACTGACACACCAAATCTCCTGAAACGTTTTTCAGTAGGAACAAAGGACCCCTCACTGTACCATGCCCCAGTAGGGGACATGTTCTGAGAAGGGTAGTGACCCGCTCCATCACCCGGGAATTCCCCACCACGCTGGGATCATCATTGGGGTATGGGTTTTTGGGATCTCTGTCTTTGGGGGGCAGCAGGGGTCATCAGCTCTAAAAACTGAAACTACATTGTGTGTGGATTGACAATCTTAGGAAACAATACATCAAAGGCTCTACAAACAATCAATGGTGATTTGGCTGAAGTCAGACTTTACACGCAGCAGACATGTTATACGGTGGGTTATCAGTTAGCCTAGCAAGGGGGCATATGTACAATCATTGCTCACAAGTATATAACCCATGTCATTGACGATTCTTACAATATTACACAAGCAATCAAAAACATTCGGGATGTAAGACTTTGGCTCAATCTACCAATTTACTATCTTCTATGTGTGAGCCTCGTCCTGCGTGTTCTTTTAAATGAAGCACTAGGAGAAGATATTCAGTCTCACACTCTTGATTTATTTTAAACAGTAAGTGGACAAAGCATGCAGAGCTCTGGGTCTAACCCTTTTTTCCCTGACCAACTACCACGTGTGCCAGTTCAAAAAGTAAGACCTTGTTTTGTCCCTGCCCCAGTCTTTTATACAATAAAAAACATCATACACACACTGAGGTAGAATTATCTTCTCATTGGCTGTTGATCTGACTCCATTCCCCGCCTCCTCGCATTCCCGGATGTCCGACCCCACGTGAGCTTCTTTTGCCCGCGAAACGGATCATCACGTGACCTCCTTGGCCCACTTCCTGGGCGCGAAACGGAACGTCACGTGACTGCCCCGCACCCTTCCGGGGCGCGAAACGGAACGTCACGTGACCGCCCTGCACTCTTCTGGGCGCGAAACGGAACGTCACGTGACCGCCTCGCACTCTTCCGGGCGCGAAATAGAAAGTCACGTGACCGCCTCGCATTCTTCCGAGCGCAACACGGAATGTCACGTGACTACCTCTTGCATGTATTAAACAGCATCTTCACAGGCTTTTGACTGCTGCAGAGATTCACAGTCGCAGCTAGCCTTCAGTTTTTTTTTATGTAAGTCATATATTTACAGGGACCAGATAGATGACTTCAGACAAGGAGCCACAGGAGGAGATAGCTGGCTAGAATGGCGGATAGGCTAATCCTGGAGACACTATTTGACATGTGAGATTCTTCTCCTTATTTCGCTCATACTGGTATTTGGCCAAGACCTCGGGTGTCTAAAGCTTTGCTGTAAGGTGCTACTGACACGGGCTGTGCTAGGAGTGAGTGTCACCATAGAAGAGCCCCCAACGAAACTTGCATTCCTTAACACCCCTTGGGATGGGGAGATCTTAGAAAAGGCCTGTCTCTATATGTGAGCTGGGTGGTCTGCGGGTGATCTCTGAAGTCGCCTCCTTGACCATAAAGGGAGCAGTGAAGTGGGTGTTGACACGGGGCATACTGACACAGGGTACACAGACACAAGATGGCCACTGAGCCATAAGTTGGTCACTTAGCACACAAGATGACTGCTGAGCCATTACATGGAAAAGTACAGTGAAGCATACACAGATACTGCCTGAGACCAACAGGATACCAGCACAATTGACACAGAACATAGATAATTAGCTTAAGGTGGGTTGGGGAGAGAATACACATCAGTAACGTCTACTGCCCGCCAAAGTGTCTGAGTCCAGCACCATCTTCAACAGAAATGTTAACTCCCTGAGACTGCTTGTATACAAGTGCTAATACCTTCGATTTACAGTCATGGAAAATGATCTTCTTTCTCAGGAAGAATGATCACGACTAATTACTGCAGCAATGGAATTCTGTGTAGCTGCTGAAAATGACAATGACTGTAACATTCCTCTGAAACTGACAATGACTCTGTAATGTTTTCTGTAAACAAACCATGCTGCGCAAACCATGCTCGATATCTGGACCATTATACCATGAAAGGTATAAAATACCGTAACCTGTGCTCCAAGGGTGAGAGAAGGCTTGCAGCTGACAGCCGTGCTGGTGGACGTCTCTCTTTCACTCCCTGGAGCTCTGGTTTCTTTGTACAATAAACTTTGTCATTGAACCCTGATTCTGACACCGAGACTGGTGATTTTCTCCACAACATATCTAAGAGAATAAGTATGGCATTCAGGCTATTGAGTCTGCTCTGCCATCCAATAAACTCATGGTTGAACTGATGATTGTCAAATCCTGCCTTTTCCCCATAACCCTTGATTCCTTTACTGATCAGACATTTGTCTGTCTGAGCCTTGAATATCTTTAAGGATCCAGTCAAGACAGTGGTTAATGATGAAGATTCATTACCTTCTGAGAGAAGAAATTTCTCCTCATTTCTGTCTGAACTACGTGACTCCTTATTTTGAGATTCCACCTCCTGGTCCGAGATTCTCTCACAAGTAGAAAAAAATGTCTCCACATCTACCTCGTCAAGTCTGCTAAAACACTTGTATTTTTCAATAAAGTCATCTCTCATTCTTCTAAATTTCAACGAGTGTAGGCTCAATCTACTCAACCTCACCTCAAATGACAATTCTTCCATACCTGGTATCAGTCTCATGTACTTTCTCTGCACTGCCTCCAATGCCAGTATAACTTTCCTTGGAAACGTGGCCGAAAACACCTCACATTATTCCAGCTATGGATGGACTAGTACCTTGTATAGTTCTGACAAAACCTCTCTACTTTTATATTCATCACCTTTCGAATAAAGGCCAACATTGATTCACTGAAAAGCTAGCATCCATGAAAAGCCAGCATCCAAGTGTATTCACTATTGAATCTACTTGGATGCTAGCTTTTCATGGATGAGGACATCCTAACCCCTCTGCTCCATAGCTTTATGCAGTCGTTCTCCACTTAATAATATCCAATTCCTCGATCTTCCTGCCAAGGTACGTAACCTCATAGTCTCCCTCATTATTCCTGCCAAATTTTTACTCACTCGCTTAACCTATTTACATCCTTTGTGTCATCTTCACCACTTGCTTTCCAGCTACAATTATATTTGATTAGATTCCCTACAGTGTGGAAACAGGCCCTTCGGCCCAACAAGTCCACACCAACCCTCTGAAGAGTAACCCACCCAGACCCATTTCCCTCTGACTAATGCACCTAACACAATGGGTAATCTTGCATGGCCAATTCACCTGACTTGACCATCTTTGGACTGTGGGAGGAAACCAGAACACCAAGAGGAAACCCACACAGACACGGGGAGGAATGTGTAAACTCTGCACAGATAGTCGCCCAAGGCTGGAATTGAACCCAGGACCCTGGTGCTGTGAGATAGCAATGCTAACCACTGAGCCACCATGCCACCCTACAGAAATTTTACTGAAATTCAGAAGAATTGAAAGCTATACAATTCTAACAGGACTAGAGAGGGTAAATGTAGGAACACTCCAGTGATGGCGGAGTTCAGAACTAGGGTCCACAGCCTAAAGATACAGGGTAAACCATTTAGGACTGAGATCAGGAGAAATTTCTTCACCCTGAGAGTTGTGAGTCTGTGGAATTCAATAGAAAGAATATGAGGTCAAAACATTATATGATTACAAGAGAGAATTGGATGTAAAATTTGGGTCTAAAGGAATCAAAGGATATGGGGGGACAAGTGGAAACCAGCCATGATTATAACGAATGACAGAGCAGGCTCTCAGGGCAGAATGGCCTAGACCTGCTCCTATTTTCTATGTTTTTATGTGTCATCTGCTATCTTAGGTACAGTACGTTCACTTTCCACATCCCCGTCATTTATGTATATTGTAAATAATTGTGGCGCAGCACTACCCCTATGGCACACCACTAGTTATAGGTTGCCATCCTAAAAATACCTCCCCTTATCCCAAATCTATGTCTTCTACTGGTTAGACAATTCTCTACCTGTGCTAATATACTATCTCCAACACACCAGCTCTTATTGTATTTGGTAGTGTAATGTGTGGTATCTCACCAAATGCCTTCTGAAAATCCAAATATATTCCATCCATTGTTTCTCTTTTACTTATCCCATTTGTTACTTCCTCGAAGCTTATTGGAGCAGTGGAGCAGCACAGCGTCTCAGTGGTTATCACTGTTGCCTCACAGGGACCTGGGTTCAATTCCACTTGCAGGCAACAATCTATGTGGATTTGGCACATTCTCCCTGTGTCTGTGTGGGTTTCCTCTGGGTGCTCTGGTATCCTCTCACAAACCAAAGGTGTGCAGGTTAAGGGGACTGACAATGTTAAATTGCCCATAGTGCCCAGGGATGTGTAGATTAGGTGGATTAGCCATGGGAAATGTAGGGTTACAGGGATAAAGTATTGCGAGAGCCTGGGTGGGCTGACTTTCAATGTGGACTTGATGGGCCGGATGGCCTGCTAGCACACTAGTGATTCTATCATTCAAATGTAGTGAGTATATACTTATGGAGAATTTGTAATAGCAGCTAATGAATCATTTTGACATTTTGGATAAATGATGAAAATGCAAGAAATAAGAATAGAAGTAGACCATTTGGCCCTTTGAGTCAGCTTCAATAAGATGATAGTTGATCTAATTGTGGCCTTGACTCCTCTTTCCTACAATGTCTTCCCCTGACTACTTAGTTAATCAAAAATCTATCTAGGTCAGGCAAACAAAAGAAGAAGTAACCAAAGAAATATCTTAATCATAGTGACAATGAAAGTCTGCCTCACTGTAGCCTGGGAACATTTCCAAATCGCTCTGTAAAGAATGTTTGTGCTGAAGTATTGCACAACAGAGTGCACTGAGATAGAAAGCACAGAAAGTCCAAACTGTATCATGTAACTATGACAGTGGAACTGCTGCTGGATTCTGGACTTTTGACCTGGGTTATGCCAGCAGTATTCCACATTTTGTTTGGGGTCTAAAAATGATGTTTGAAATTAAACTGCAAAATGCCTCATCAATGTAATGAACAAAACATAATTTAAATATATTAAGTATTAGTATTGAAGTTTTTAAAAATGAAACAAAATCAAGAATGGACTCAAAAGTGATTCTTGTGTGATAATGTACAACATGTTGACAAGTAAGCACAAATTTTCTAGAATCTAACTAGGGGCAACAGCTCAAGGATGCAGGGTAAACCACTTAGGACTGAGATAGGGAGAAATTTCTTCAACTAGAGAGTCATGAGTCAGTGGAATTTACTACCACAGAAAGTAGAGAGGTCAAAACATTGTATGATTTCAAGAAGCAGTTGGATAGAGCAATTGGGTCGAAAGGGATTAAAAGGGTATGGGGGAAAAGTGAAAACCAGCTTTTAAGTTGGATGACCAGCCATGATTATAATGACCAAAGGAGCAGGTTCTAAGAGCTGATTAGCATGATTGAGAAATGAACCAGCTGCTATAGTACTTAGATACACAGACCAGGACATTTACAGATTTGATCCTTAGTTTCTACTTAGCAATCTGATACCTGCCTCCTTGTTGGCACTCTATACCCATTAAAGACTTCGCTGAGGTATGTCTCCCCTGTGCTTCCCTATCCTTCATCCTTCCAAGCCTGACCCCCTTACTCCTTGTCTGGAGCTTGCCACCCTGTTCCTGGAGAGATCTTTGATTTGCTTTTGAGTCCAAGCTCCATTGTGTCACTTCATCAGGACTGTCTGTAGTTTCAACAACAGCCACCATTTCTGCTGATAATGTCAGAAGAACAGAACTGACGGCTATTGGTTCTCAGGAGTGCAACCTCCTTTTGTATGGGACGGTTTTCACAGCTCAAATCAATTAAAAACCGGTTGATACCAATGGCCAGTGAGTGCACATCGGGTGTAGGGTGTCCACAGGTTTCCCTTTATTCACAATGCATGTTACCCTTCGAAGAAGTCCAATAAACTGTTTAAACGTTTCCCTGTATCAAAATCATGATGACTCTTTCCAATTACCTTGAGTTTTCCCTTGTGCCCATCCATAGCCTCTTTAATGATTAATTCTGACAGTCTTCATATGACTTCAGACTTCATACTCCTGTTTCCTATTCCCCCACCCTTCTTGAATACAGTAGTTATATTTGCTACGTTCCAGTCGGTGGAACCTTTCAAGAATCAAGGAATTTTGGAAAACCGATATCAATGCATGTAATACCTAATTAACCACCTCTTTTAAGACCATAGGATGAAACTCATCGGTACCCCAGACTTATCAGCCAGCAGCTTCACTAGTTTGCTTTGAACTGTTTCCCCTGTTGTTGCAATTTCAGTAACATGCTGTCTCCCATCCCCCCATAATTTACAGGTTTTACTGGAATGTTTTTTATATTCTCAATAGTGTGCAGCAAGATGCCACACAAAGCAATGTGAAAAGTGATATTTGTTGAGGTATATATGCTGACCAAGACATTAGGGGAAGTGCCTAACTTTCTTCAAGTGCATCAGACAATCTCCAGCTTACCAGATAAGCAAATAGGATCCTGGTGTACCATCTCATCCACAATTCACTGCTTCTCACAAAATAGCACAACTTTAGGACTGCACAGAAACCAATCCCAGGTTACCTTCAAATTCTGCTTGGGACTTACACAAATCCTTTAAATAAGAGCCGAGGCTGCTATTAATTCAAATAAGCAGATGTAAATTACAGGAAAAAGTGGGGAAAATTTATTTTGAATTCCCCCATCCATATAAAGGATGCCAAAACTTTAGGGGAAAATCAGAGGAAAATAAAAGTTCACTGAAAAATCCCCAAAGAAGCAAATATTATAGTTATTCTGCAAACTGTAGGTCACATAAATTGCTCTAGAGGCAGATTTTTTTTCTTCTTAGCCAAGTACTGAACAAAGTTTTCTCACCCAATCGAATGACCAAAAGTGAAAGAATGAAGAGACTCTGTGTACGGAAACATAATTAGGTTTCATGCTTTTCAAGTTGTGCCAAAAAACTTTTGACAAGAAAACAATATTCCACCCTATACATTTAATTCTATTTTGGGATCATTTCCTAAGTCAGAGAAGATTATGGGGTTATTTTAAAAGAGCTCTTTAAAATCAGAAAGAATACTGATAGAGTAAATAAGCATTTTTCACTGTCGGGAGGACCAGATGACATTGATTAAAGGCAACTGGCAAAAGAGAACAGAAGACATTTATTTTCTATAATGTGTTGATGTGATCTGGAATACTTTTCCAAAAGGAATGGTGGAAACAGATTTAATAGCAACTGTCCAAAAGGAAATTGGTTATACATTTGTAAACATTTTCTGAGCTGTGGGGAATAAGTAGGATTATGGGATTAATTGGATAGTTCTTTCAAAAAACTGGTTGAAACACAATTGGCTGAAATGGCCTCCCAGTGAACCAAATAATTCTATTTCTCAACATATAATACCACCACACTGAGGTGGGAACCTTCTACCCTAGAGGTGGGGACTTTACCACTGCTCCGCAAAACCTCTTTATTAGCGGCAAGTGGGATTTGAACCCATTGCATTCTCGCAGCCTTCTAAATTATTCAATTCTTTTGCTCTTTTTTATACAGCCCAATACAATAAATATGCAAATTTGTGCTAAATACAATACTGCGTTTACTTGCCCTACTTCCCTACCTTACTAAAATGGTCATTGTCCATCCTTAAGTCTGAAAAATTAATAACCTACTCACCTACATGGCACCTGGAGCTGATAGGAACCAATCTAGATCCTATCATCATTTGAAGTACACATCAGTGAAGTTCAGTTGAAGCACACAGATTGTAAATAAGAGATCTAAAGCTGTAATTTTTCGAGTGAAGGCACTCTCAATCAAATCATGCCATGAGCTACTGTTGTTCAATGACAATTTCACTGACTGAGAAAATAATAGACCAGGTTTTGTGGGAGCAATGATGGTGAACCTGTTAGTGCTCATTGTTATTAAAACATTAAAATTTAAGGAATCTGCACATGAGCAGGGGAGGCAATGGCCAGTGGTATTATTGCAGATTATTAATTCAGAGACCCTGGGGACCTGGGTTTGAATCCTGCTGTGACACATGGTGGAATTTGAATCGAATAAAAAGCTAGAATTAAGAATCTAATGCTGACCATGAAACAAATTCCTGGAAATACATCCAGGGAGGTTATTTGGGTGGAACTGAGAAATAAGTAAGGGATGATCACCTTATTGGGATTGTATATAGACCCCCTAATAGTCAGAGGGAAATTGAGAAACAAACTTATAAGGAGATCTCAGCTATCTGTAAGAAAAATAGGGTGGCTATGGTAGGGGATTTTAACTTTCCAAACATAGACTGGGACTGCCATAGTGTTAAGGGTTTAGACAGAGAGGAATTTGTTAAGTGTGTACAAGACAATCTTCTGATTCAGTGTGTGGATGTACCTACTAGAGAAAGTGCAAAATTTGACCTACTGTTCGGAAATAAGGCAGGGCAGGTGACTGAGGTGTCAGTGGGGGTGCACTTTGGGGCCAGCGATGATAATTCCATTAGATTTAAAATAGTGATGGAAAAGGATAGACCGGATCTAAAAGTTGAATTTCTAAATTGGAGAAAGGCCAATTTTGATGGTATTAGGCAAGAACTTTTGAAAACTGATTGGGGGCAGATGTTCACAGGTAAAGAGATGGCTGGAAATGGGAAGCCTTCGGGAATGAGATAATGAGAATCCAGAGAAAGTATATTCCTGTCAGGGTGAAAGGGAAGGCTGGTAGGTATAGGGAATGCTGGATGACTAAAGAAATTGAGGGTTTGGTTAAGAAAAAGAAGGAAGCATATGTCAGGTACAGACAGGATAGATCGAGTGAATCCTTAGAGTATAAAGGAAGTAGGAGTATACTTAAGAGGGAAATCAGGAGGGCAAAAAGGGGACATGAGATAGCTTTCTTAAATAGAATTAAGGAGAATCCAAAGGGTTTTTACAAATATATAAACGACAAAAGGGTAACTAGGGAGAGAATAGGGCCCCTCAAAGATCAGCAAGGCGGCCTTTGTGTGGAGCCGCAAAAAATGGGGGAGATACTAAACGAGTATTTTGCATCAGTACTTACTGTGGAAAAGGATATGGAAGATACAGAATGTAGGGATGGTGACACCTTACAAAATGTCCATATTACAGAGGAGGAAGTGTCTTGAAATGGGTAAAGGTAAATAAATACCCAGGACCTGATCAGGTGTACCCTAGACCTCTGTGGGAAGCTAGAGAAGTGATTGCTGGGCCTCTTGCTGAGATTTTGTATCATCGAGAGTCACAGGTGAGGTGCCTGAAGACTGGAGGTTGGCTAATGTAGTGCCACTGTTTAAGAAGGGTGGTAAAGACAAAACTACAGACCAGTGAGCCTGACCTCGGTGGTGGGCAAGTTGTTGGAGGGAATCCTAAAGAACAGGATGTACATGTACTTGGAAATGCAAGGATTGATTAGGGATATTCAACATTGCTTTGTGCATGGGAAATCATGTCTCACAAACTTGATTGAGTTTTTTGAAGAAGTAACAAAGTACATTGATGAGGGCAGAGCAATAGATGTGATCTATATGGACTTCAGTAAGGCGATCGACAAGGCTCCCCATGGGAGACCGATTAGCAAGGTTAGAGCTCAAGGAATACAGGGAGAACTACCCATTTGGATGCAGAACTGGCTCAAAGGTAGAAGACAGAGGGTGGTGGTGGAGGGTTGTTTTTTAGACTTGAGGCCTGTGACCAGTGGAGAGCCACAAGGATCGGTGCTGGGTCCTCTACTTTTTGTCATTTACATAAATGATTTGGATGCGAGCATAAGAGGTACAGTTAGTAAGTTTGCAGATGACACCAAATTGGAGGTGTAGTGGACAGCGAAGAAGGTTACCTCAGATTACAACAGGATCTTGATCAGATGGGCCAATGGGCTGAGAAGAGGCAGATGGAGTTTAATTCAGATAAATGCGAGGTGCTGCATTTTAGGAAAGCAAATCTTAGCAGGACTTATACACTTAATGGTAAGGTCCTAGGAAGTGTTGCTGAACAAAGAGACCTTGGCGTGCAGGTTCATAGCTCTTTGAATGTGGAGTCACAGGTAGATAAGATAGTGAAGAAGGTGTTTGATATGCCTTCTGTTATTGGTCAGAGTATTGAGTACAGGAGTTGGGAGGTCATGTTGCGGCTGTACAGGACATTGGTTGGCCACTGTTGGAATATTACGTGCAATTCTGGTCTCCTTCCTATCGGAAAGATGTTGTGAAACTTGAAAGGGTTCAGAAAAGATTTAGAAGGATGTTGCCAGGGTTGGATGATTTGAGCTACAGGGAGAGGCTGAACAGGCTGGGTCTGTTTTCCCTGGAGCATCGGAGGTTGAGGGGTGACCTTATAGAGGTTTACAAAATCATGAGGCGCACAGATAGGATAAATAGACAAAGTCTTTTCCTTGTGGTCCGCGAGTCCAGAACTAGACTTATCTTAGGGTGAGAGGGGAAAGATATAAAAGAGACCTAAGGGGCAACTTTTTCACACGGAGGATGGTACGTGTATGGAATGAGCTGCCAGAGGAAGTGGTAGAGGCTGGTACAATTGCAACAATTAAAAGGCATTTGGATGGGTATATGAATAGGAAGGGTTTGGAGGAATATGGGCCGGGTGCTGGCAGGTGGGACAAGATTGGGTTGGGATATCTGGTCGGCATGGATGGGTGGACCAAAGAGTCTGTTTCCATGCTGTACATCTCTATGACTGTCAGGGAAAAATACATAGTTTACTAATTACCCCTTTATTCTTAAACATCCCCTGGACAATTAGGAATGGGCAATAAATGCTGGCTTGGTCAGTGATCCCTATGTTCAGAGAATTTAAAAAAAATAGAAATCTATAAGTTTCTGTCAGTGATACAATTCAAAGGGATCAATTCCTGAAGAAGGGTTTTTGCCCAAAACGTCGATTTTACTGCTCCTCGGATTCAGAAGCAATGTTGAGATCCACAAACTGCAATCTCTAAGCAATCATGTTATGATTTCCATGGAGATTGATAACATTTAAAAAGAGACATGAATTCCCAATAACCAGTACAAAGAATTGAAGAAGGTTTCACATTTTAAGACTTTTATTGCAAGAAACTTATATCTACTTTGACTAAACATTAGTGAGTTTTGAGAAGATTTGTAGCTTAGCCTTAAAACGACATGACCCTCCCTCACTCTTATCCTTACATACAGACAAAGAAGGGACAACACATCCATCCTAGGACAAGCCAGAGACATGCAGGAGAATTTCTCGAAGCATGGCATTCCAACCGGAACTCTATCAACAAACGCATTGACTTGGATCCCATTTACCACCCCCTGAGAAAAGAATACGAAATGACATCGCCGTAGGAAATGACATCGCCAATCTGAGGAAACCCAAACATTTAAATAGAAAGCAGGAAACACCAGCAGTGCTTTGTCCAGAGGCTCACTGAAGATATTACCTGGTATGGTGACGAAACGTCCGAAAATGAACCTTCTGGCTCAGTGAGCAAACCTACATCCTTGATTAAATATTACTTTGCAGGCAACCAAACTAAGAAACTCCAGAACATATTTACCCTTCGTTACGAAAACTTTACAAAAGTGAATCTTCCGGCATTCCTTTAAATCAAAGCCTCTTCAGTAAACCATTTAAGCATAATTGAAGAAATTCTCTATTGTGAGGTTGTGTCCAGTGATTCAGTGCTCTATGCCTTTTCACAATTCTTGTTTCCTCAAACATGGATTCTGCCCTCATCAACCTTTTGCTTGTTGATTAACCCTGGCATTAACACAAAAATATTCCTTTTCTTGGACTTGAAAAAACACCTGAAAATGTGTTGCTGGAAAAGCGCAGCAGGTCAGGCAGCATCCTAGGAGCAGGAGAATCGACGGTTCGGGCATGATTCTCCTGCTCCTTGGATGCTGCCTGACCTGCTGCGCTTTTCCAGCAACACATTTTCAGCTCTGGTCTCCAGCATCTGCAGTCCTCACTTTCTCCTTGAAATAACACCACCTGCTGTAAGTCTGACCACCTTTGTGAGTCTGCAAGTAATAATGCCAGCTGCTTCTTCTTTAACATCCGGGTCATGGAATCATACAGCACCGAAACCAAACAGTCCATGCCAAACATAATCCCAAACTAAACTAGTTCCATCTGCTTGCTCCTGTCACATATCCCTCCAAACCTTTCCTAATCATGTGCTGATCCAAATGTCTTTTACATGTTGTGACTGTATCCACATCAACCACTTCCTCAGGAAGTTTGCATTTCCACACGCAAACCAACCACCGCGTAAAGAATTTTGCTTTTAGGTCTTTTTAAAATCTCTCTCTCCTCTCACCTTAAAAATATGCCCCTGAGTCTTAAAGACCCCATGCTAGGGACTCTATCTATACTTCTTATTATTTTATAAACCTCTCTCAGGTCACCTCTCGACCTTCTGCACTCCAGTGGAAAAGGTCCCAGCCGATCCAGCCTTTCTTTATGACTCAAATCTTCCATATCTGGTAATATGCTGGTACATCTCTTCTGAACCCTCTCCACCTTAATAATATCCTTGATATAACTAGATGACCAGAATTGGACACAGTACTCCAATAAGTCCTACCCTCTCTTTAGTTACCCTCTTGCTGTTAATGTATTTGTAAACACTCTTTGGATTATCCTTACACACAGTACTCCAGAAGAGGCCTCACCAACAGACCTCAACAGAACTTCCTAACTCCTGTACTCAAAGGACTGAGCAATGAAGGCAAGCATGCTAAACGCCATTTTAACCATTCTGTCTGTTTGTGATGCAAACTTCAAAGAATTATATGTACCTTCACTCCTAGGTCCCTCTGTTCTACAACACTACCCACCATCCAACCATTAATTGTATAAACCCTACCCTTGTTTGTTACACCAAAATGCAATTTATCCAGATTGAACTCCAGCTGCCAATTTTCAGCCCATTGACCCACTTGATCAAGATCCCTTTGTGATCTCAGAAAACCTTCTTCACTGTCTACTATGCCACCAATTTTGGTGTCGTCCACAAACTTACTAGCCTTGCCTTCTATATTCTCATCCAAATTATTTATATCAATGACAAACAAAAGGGGACCCAAAACTGATCCCTGTGGAACACCGCTGGTGACAGGCTTCCAGTCTGAAAAGCAACCCTCCTCCATCACTCTCTGTCTCCTGCCATTAAGACAATTATGGATCCAATTGGCAACCTCACCCCAAATCCCATGTGACCTAACTTTACTGATTAGTCTATCATGTGGAACCTTGTCAAAGGCTTCACCAAAGTCCAAATAAACAATGTCGACTGCTCTGTCATCTTTTTGGTAACTTCCTCAAAAAAAACACAATCAGGTTTGTGAGAAATGATCTTCCTCATACAAAACCATGCTGACTATCCCTAATCATTTTTAGCCTTTCTAAAAGTCCATAGATACTTTAATAATCACCTCCATCAAATTACCCTCAACTAAATTCAGACTCACATGTCTATAGTTCCCCAGTTTCTCCTCACAACCGTATTTAAAAAAGGTACAACATTAGCCACCTTCAGTCATCAGGCAACTCACAAATAGTTATAGATGATGGAAATACTTCTGCAGGGTCTTTCACAATTTCCCCCCTTACTTCCCACAATGTTTTGGGATACATTAAATCATGTCCCAGAGATTTATCCACCTTTATATTCTCTAAGGCCTCCTGAACAATCTATTCTGTAATACAAACTGTTTTTAAAACATTAAGTTTTATTTCTTTGCATTCTCTAGATTCCATTTCTTTCTCCACAGTAAAAACTAAGGCAAAATATTCATTTAATATCTCTCCCATCTCCTGGGATTGAACACAAAAATAACTTCCTTGTTCTTTAAGAAGTCCTACCCTCTCTTTAGTTACCCTCTTGCTGTTAATGTATTTGTAAACACTCTTTGGATTATCCTTAACCATCTCTGCCAATGCTCTCTCATATCCCCTCTTTGGTTTCCTGATTTCTTACTTAATGCATACTTTATATTGATTAGCAGATTCAATTGAACCAAGTTGTCTGTATCTAAAATAAGATTTTCTGTTATTCTTGACTAGAACCTCAATATCTTTAATCATCCATTGTTCCATAATCTTACCAGCCTTACCCTTCACTCTAATGGCCACAAAATGCTTCTGAGCTCTCGTCATCACAATGTTGTACGCCTTCCACTTGACAGACATCCTTTTACCTGAAAACAATCTGCTCCAATCAACTAATGAAAGTTCTTGGTCTTATACCATTAAAATTTGCCTTACTCCAATGTATAACTTTAATGGAAAGCTTATCCTTTTCCAAAACCATTTTGAAACTAATACAATTATGATCGCTAGACCCAAAGTGTTCCTCCACTTTTACTTCAGTCACCTGCCTTATTGACTAGAAGAAAGTCTAGTTTTTCTCCTTCTCTAGTGTGAGAAAGCACATATTGATAAAGAAACTTTTCTTGAACACATTCGATAAATCCTTCACCATCCACCTTTAACACTATGGTAGCCCCAGTCAATGTTTCGAAAATTAAAATCCGCCTTTAAAGCCTTTTTATGCTTATTGAGATCTCCCTATATATTTGACTATCAAGGGGCCTATAGTAAAATCCCATCTTTCTCATGTTTGTTACCCACCCCAAGTCCCAGGTCTAGTTCTAGATGGGTTGCTCCCAGGATCGCCAATCCATTTTTAAATATTCATATCCAGTTGGCATTTTTCTTTGTCCAAGCAATTCCTTTGCTTCTTTTTTTCTCTGGGCTCTTCTCCATCCATTAACTCAACCCCCGCCCCCCCCCCCCCTCCCATTATCATAGGTGCAAATACCACCTAAGGTCTTTATGGCAAAATATAATTAGGATCTGTCAAGTTTCAAGATATCCTCCTGGCCTTAATGGGAATGTAAATAGTTTCTCTTCATGATTAGAAATACCCTCTTGTTGCAATTGGATTGATGCTGTAACGAGGAATGTCAAGAGTCCACTGTCTGTTCTGCAAAATACATTCTGACCTGTGTTGTACTTGCTCTTAGTTATAGATAATTTATAAATAAAATATTTTTTTGTAAATAATAAAAGCTGCTTTCAGTCCCTGAGAAGGGTCACTAGATTCGAAATGTGAAGTGTTTTTCTCTCAGCAGATGCTGCCAGACCTGTTGAGTTTCTCCGGCACCTTCTGATTCTGTTGCAGAATCAAATATAGCTTTCACAATTGGAGCAGCACTAAGGGGAGGGACCCCAATCTGCTGGACGGGTGCTTGTCGTTTTCCACTCAGAGTGCGGGGCGTGATGGTGTCTCCAGGCGCTGTATCCATTTATGTTGCGGTTTCCTAGAGCGTACATTCATTATTGATACATTTTGGCGCCACTACTTCGGGCAGAAGGAGCACATTCGTGGGTCTTCATCAATTTGGGTTACAAGCAGCAGGAACACATCAAGGGGCGTGTTTTAACACGAGTACGTTATGAGAGGGTTGCGGAAAAGGGAGGGAATTTGTGTATTTCGCATTTCCCAGCAGCAACTTGAACCGGATTCGGCAAAGTCTGAGCGAAAGTGAAGCTGGAGCCTCTGATCCGAGTGAGTAATTGAATTGTCGCTACTGGCATCGGGGATAGGTTTAAACTACTGAAGAGATTTTCTTCACACAATTTGTTTTGCGAATGTTGGGGACTTTTAAAGCGTTTTAGAGAGAATAAAAATCCGTTTGTGCTTCCGGTCCCTGCATTTCCTCAATTTAACAATTAAACTGTGTGAATCACGTATGTAAGTTTATTCATCTTTTCTGGAATCAAGAATCAGCTCTTACATGTACTCCATAAAACTTTGTCTCAACTAAGCTGGAATTGCTGTGTCTTAATTGGTCTTGTCACTAAAACATTACATGTTATTTATGTTTAAATTGCAGGGCAGAAGGGAAGGTACATTACGGATATGTCTTGGGACGCTGATGCTTCCTTTGACGAACAGACCCAACATATTTTGTTGAAGTTTCTTCAAGAAAATAAAATTGAAAATCGAACCTACCAACAAGAAATTCAGAAACTTGAAAGTGAACTGAGAAATGAATCCAGATTTGATGATGATATTCAGACGGATGGGCATTGTCCTTCAGTACCTCAGCGGGCAGTCTTTCGTTCATATGTGGAACAAGGTACTAAGCTCACTCATTCCCACAGTTAACCTTGGCTACATATCTTCCAACCATGCTTCCTCTAAGGAGCCTTACTCACATTTCCTACCAACTTTTCGCATCTGCCCTGACAGTGCAGCCTTCCATATCAGTGCTTCCAGTGTGTCTTCAGATTCACCGTCATCATAGTTAGTATTTTTTTTCTTCCATAGTCCAAAGATGTGCAGCTTAGGTAATTTGGCCATGGTAAATTGCCCGGTAGTGTCCAAGGAGATGTGCAGGCTAGGTGGGTTATCCATGGTAAATGTGGGGTTATGGAGATATGGTGGGAAGCTGGGTCTGAGTGGGATGCTTTTCAGAGCGTGGTGCAGACACGATAGACTGGCCATTTTCTGCACTATAGGGATTCTATGATTCTATTAACAAGATAATGTCTCACTTCTTTCCCAGCCTCTGCACTTACTGTTCGATCCCTACAAGTTCTGACAAAAACTCAGGAACTCAAAGTGTTAATTCTGCTTTTTTGTCTAGAGGGCTTGCATCACCTTCCGAGTGTGTCTAGCATTTTCAGTTCTTATTTCAGATTCCCATCATCAACAACATTATTATTGTAGTGTATCTTTAGCAGTTAACTACTATGGTTGTAGTATCAGGCATGAATGTGTTACATCGGATAGCATTCCATCTTCACAGGCTACATTCTATACTCCATTAGAAGGAACTAAGGTTTGCAAGACTGAGAATCCTGAACCCACCCCCACATTAATGTCTTTCAATGTGCCTGCCCTTTTCATCATGCTGCCTTTTGGAATTTATTTTTTCACTGTATTTCTTGATGCATTTCTACAAGGATCTCTGAAGGTTAGCATGCCAATACAACAGGCAATTAGAAAGGTAAATTGCCTTTACTGCAAGGGGATTGGAGTACAAGATAAGATAGTCTTTTACAATTTCAACAATAATCACTTTCTCGTAGACTGGCATCATGTGATATTCCCTTCTCTGATTAAGAATATTACATCATTGCTTTGTTTCAGAGATTTTGTTAAAATAACCCCTGGAGGTTTAACTGGCAGTAAATCACAATTGAGCCTGATGCTATTCTTACCCAACATCTGAACATTATATTTATCCCGTTGTAAAGTGCTAATGAACAAGAACCTTTGTTCTCAACACGCCGGGTTTCCCATTTTCAAAGAAATCCCAAATTAGATCATAAAATCCCCACAATGTGGCAAGAGGCTATTCAGCCATTGAGCCTGCACCAAGGCTTCAAAGAGCATCTCACCAAATCCGGTAATCCTGCATTTATTGTGGCTAATCCACTGAGAGTGCACATTCTTGTATGCTACAGAACAATTTACCATGGCCAATACACCTACCTGCAGATCTTTGGACTGTGGAGGAAACTGGAGCATCTGGCAGAAACCTACGCAGATCTGAGGAGAATGTACAAACTCCACACAGACAGTAACCCTAGGCTGGAATTGAACCCATGCTCTAAGTGTTGTGAGGCAGCAGTGCTAACCACTGAGTCATCATTCCTGCCCCCCCTCCCCCAACAGATCATATTTTCATAGTGACTTGAAACGATATGAGAGAAGAGATTTATGAAGCATTGATAATTTTCATGAAGTCAGTAGTCACAGGGGTACTAACACATTAGGCTAGAAGCAAGCTAATGTAATGCTCTTCTCGAGAAAGAATGATTATTCAGTCATATAATAGCTTACTTGAGGATCAACAACCCAGAAAACCAGTCAGCATGGGTTTAGAAGGCTTGTTCAAATAAACACCTCAATTTCTAGAGGACGTGACAACCAAATGGACTATGTTAAATCTTTTATACATTGTGCGCTAAGATTTCCCAAAGACATTTGATAAAGATGCAGATTAATATCTGACTGATTAAGTGCAAGGTTCTAGAAATTTAGGGTAAACTTGGTAATGGATAAGAAATTTTAGAAGGATAAAAAATAACAAAGATGTGTGGTAAGAAAAGAACTGAGTGACGTGCACTTGGTATGTTTTTAATTGACATTGGTAAGTGATTCAGAAACTCACTGCCATTCAGTCAGGTTGGAGACATCATCATTCAAGGGGTGATATCAAAGCAGGAAATTGAAAAATTATAGAACAAGTTAAACAAAATTTGGCCAATCAGACAAATGTAATATATTGCATCTAGAAAGGAAAATGAGTGACATGCATATTCTTTTACACAGCAAAAGATGAAGAGGGAAGAAACAAGTAGACACACACCATGTCCAGCCAGTATAGTACAAAAGCTAATTAAATACTGAACTACATAGCCAAAACCATGGAATACAAGTCAAATGAAGTTGTGATCAATTTGTGTGATACTGTGCTGACATCATACCGCAAGTGCTGTATTGATTTCTGATTGCCAGTAACGGAAAGATGTTAGAGCGGTGCCAAAAATAGCCATGAGGCTGAACACATCTCAAACAATATGAAGGCACATGAAAAACATCCAAATTAGGAGGGAGAGTAGGCCATTCAGCCTCTTGATCCTGCTCTGTCATTCATAAGATATGGCTGATCTGATTATGGCATCAAATCAACTTTCTTGTCTATCTCCAGTATCCTTTGAACGTTTTGTTAAGAGTCTAACCTACCTAAAAAGTATTCAATGACTGCTGCCACTTCTTGCTGGGGGAAAAAAAAACTACATTTGTTCGCACCTCTGTCTTGACAGGGAGACCCCTTATCTTTACACTGCCCCCCACTGTTCCAATCTGATCTACCTTTCCTGTCCCCTCAGGATTTTGTCTGTTGTATTGAGGTGTGATCTTATTCTTCCAAACCCAAATAGTTGCAGGCCCTATATGTCTAATCTTTCCTCAAAAGTTAACCCCTTCTTCCCAGGAGCAAGTTGATAAGTGAACTTTTAATCCTCTGCTTCTCATACATTTAAATAAGTTGACCAAAGCTGTAGACTGTACTCGCCACGTTTGAATCAACTATAGCAAAAATACTTATTTTTAGATACTATTCCTCTTGTAATAAACGACAATATTTTGCTTGCCTTTTTGATGACTTGCTGTACCTACAATCTAACTTTGTGTTTCATGTACCAGGATGCCCACTAAGTGCCTTAGAGTTTTTCAAACTCTTTCTAATTAAGTAATGCACTGCTTTTCTATTCTTCCTGTGAACTATTTTAAATTTTTCCACTTCAAACACCATCTGTCCAATTGTTGCGCACTTGCTTAACCTATTTATGCCCTTTGGCAGACTCCTTGTGCCCTCTATGCAGCTAACTTTCCTACTTCTATAAGAAATGTTAGCAACCACATATACAGTCCCTTCATTCAAGTAATGTAGATTATAAATAATTGAGGCCACGGCACTGATCCATATGGTATTCTATTCACCATTTCTTGCCAAACCAAAAATGACCTATTAATGTCTACTCATTCCTTCCACAAAAATAAAATGCTTGATTGCATTGGGATTTTCTTATGACAGATGGTGATCATTTATAGTTTCCTGCTCTTGGACTCCCTCCTTTCTGGTATAGGCAAATTACATTTGTGATGGGACTTTTCTAGAATTTAGGGACTTTTGTAAAATGAAAATCAATGCAACTATCTCAGCAAAATTTCTTGAGGAAATTCTGAAGTAGTTTCGGCTTTTCACTCTTGAACGGAGGTGTTTATTCTCTTTTAAAAAAAACCTGAAGATATAAATACGACAATCAATTTGATGAAAAAACATTCAATGGTAGAAGCTGAGTTTAGTGCAAATTACCTGTTGCTTTATTTTCAGCAAATCGAGGTGATGAAGAATTGTACAGAATTATAGCTGCACAGTTGGTTGTGTTGGGAGATGAGTTGGATCAAAGTATCATTAATCATGCCTCGATTGAACAATTTATCCGTGCAAATGAAACGATGCAGCCCCAAGAGGTAAGCTGTCAATCTAGTTACTAAGCTTTTAGAAAAATGTTGTTTCCATCCATATTTTTAAGAATATGGGGAAAACATTTCAAGAATAATAGATTAACAAAGTTAGTAGGTAGTATAAAACTTCAGTATTACTTAAAAATGATACATTTTGTCAAAGTTTTTTGTTTTATATTCATCAGGACAATTCACAAGAAAAAACAATGTTAAAGGAAAACAACTTGTACTTTATGAAAGGAGAGTGCTGACTAGTTGGCAAATTACTGTATTGGTAGAGGCATTGCCATGTTTTTGTTTTCAGCATTAGTAAGTTCATAACTTTAATCTTTTGGCTTTTCATTTCTCAGGACAATTCTGCAACTGTCAATTTGCCTAACTGATTTCTTGCATCTCCAACTGATCTTGGAGAACTAGGACAACTCTAAAGGATAGCTTTTTTTTTCCTCCAACCAGCCGTTCCCCTGTCCCTTTGATACAAAAAGTACAAGTAATCCGTGGATTTCTGAAGATCATGATTATCCATAAAGCTTCCTATGTTGCATATTTCTATTAATTTTGGTTTGGTGTTTTAACCCAGTATGTCCCTGTGACATCATCGCTCTGGAGTTTCTAAACTCTTTCCCTTTGCTACTGGCTTCAAGCTCATTTCATTCAAAGTTGAAACAAAATGTGAGGGTGCAAATTCTAAGTTTGACAAGTTGGGAGAGCCACTGAGAATGGGAGTGATGAGTGAATGGGTCAGAATAAACCAGGAGATATTTGACATGCTGTAGTCTTTGTTCACCACCACTAAATCCCAAATCCTTCCCTCCAACCCCATAAATCCTCTATTGCTCTAACTGTGGCCTTTTCCAACTTCCCTGTTATGGGGTTGGCGAGCTCAGTTAGCTGGATGCTCATTTTCAATGCAGAGTGACGCCAAGACTGTAGGTTCTGTTACCACGAAGGTCCTGCCTTTCCAACTTCACCCTTTGCCTGAGGTGAGGTGACTGTTAGGTTAAACTAACCACCAGTTGTCTCACTCTGATGAGAGAACAGCTCTATGGTCCTCTTAGACTATGGTGATTTTACCTTACCTGTTTATCACAACATTTGTAGCAGAGTCGTAAAGAAATTTTATCTTATTCTCCATAAACCTTTTACGTTCTCCCTAAACTTTTCTCTTTAAAATCTCAAAATTCTACCAAGCTTTTATTCTTGCCTGAAACACTCTCGCCTCAATATCAAAGACTTGAATTGAATTAAATTTATTATCATGTGTACCCAGGCACAGTGAAGAGCTTTGTCTTGTGAGCAATACAGGCAGATCACAGTTAATTAGCATAGATAAGTAAATAATAGATAAACATCAGCAAAAACCAAAACACAAGTACAGGCGAATGTTAAGAGTTTGAGAGTCCATTCAGTATTCTAACAACAGTAAGGTAGAAACTGTTCTAAAACCGGCTGGTGTGTGTGTTCAGGCTTCTGTACCTTCTCCCCGATGGTAGAGGTTGCCAGGGTGGGATGGATCTTTGAGAATGCTGGCAGCCTTTCCTTGACAGCGGGCCTGGTTAGATGGATTCTATCGATGGGAGGTTGGCCTTTGTGATTGTCTGGGCCGACTTCACCACTCTCTGTAACCGTCTCTGATCTTGAATGGTACAGTTGCCATACCAGGTAGTTATACAGAGCGAAAGTGAGTACTGCAGATAGTGGAGATCAGAATCAAGATTAGAGTGGTGCAGCATCCGAGGAGCAGGAATATCGACGTTTTGGGCAAAAGCCCTTCATCATGCCACGTCACTTGCCTTTCACTCCTCCCTAGAACAGGTTGACACCAAGAAGAGCTATGTAAGAATCCTATTAATTCACTACAGTTCAGCCTTCAACACTATTATCCCCGTGAGACTGATTACTAAACTTAGTGATTTTTGACTAAGCCCCACTCTCTGCAACTGGATCCTGAGTTTCCTGACCCACTGGCTACAATCAGTGAAGATTAGGGACAATATTTCATCCTCATTAACACTGGAACATCCCCTGGGGTGTGTACTCAGCCCCCTACTGTACTCACTGTATACCCATGACTGCGTTGCTAAATACCAGACTAATGCCATTTACAAGTTCGTTTATGACACCACCATAATCAGTCGAATCTCAGATGGCACGAAACAGACTATTGACGGGAGGTGGAAGACCTGGAAAAATGGTGCACTGAGAACAACCTAGTTCTCAATGCCGGCAAAACCAAGGAACTTATTATTGACTTTCAGTGGGATGTTACTCGTGCCTGGGAGTGGTCATCAACAACTTTCTTGGACTATTCATGTGGACACACTGATTACAAAGGCCTAGCGATGTCTTTTCTTCCTCAAGCAGCTGAGAAAATTTGGCATGACGGTGAATACCCTTGCCAACCTTTATAGGTGTGCCATCAAGAGCATTCTGTCTGGATGTGTATGCTCTCAATTCTTTGCTTACAAAATTTGTATTTGTGCACTTTAATTTACACACAATTTGATGTATATTTTCAGCAGAACAAAAAAATTAAGTGAATAAATTAATGGGAATAGGATAAAAATACAAAAAAATCTAAACCTTGAATGAAAAATTATCCATTAGGTTAAGATGAAAATGGTCGGGTCTTTCAAAGGTTAACATGTATGCTGCATCATGAAAAGAAGCAAATTAGATTCTTTAACACCTTATGTTTATTTATACTTTGCAGTAATCTATTTAATTCATGTCATGAGTAAACCTTTACACAGGAAATAGAAACGTCACCACAGTTTATGTGACAATACCATAGCTTTTAAGGGGTTTATTGACTGTTCCCAGTCAATAAACAGCTTGTGAGGTCTTCAGGTTTTTTTTCAAAGTTGGAACAAAAGAAGCAGTATGAAGGAATGGGGTCAAGTTCCTACAGAACCAGGATTTTAGTTCAACTTTCGGTAGTGGTTGGGGTTTGAAAGCTGCTATACGTCTCTCCCTATTATACAAAACAAGAGTCCTCTTTCTCTCCCTCTCTCTCTGAACTTTGTCTTGTTCTTTGCTGTTGGACTGGAGAAAGACTGCATGTGGGTAAATCTATTTTACAGAATTTGCCTCCATAAAAGGATGTTTATAGGATGTTACTATCTTAGAAAAGCTAATCTATAATAGTTAACATATATCTTGTTAAGTATTTCGATAGTTACAGTTAAGCCTTTTTAAAAATTCTTATTTTGTCTCTCTTTTAACTATATAGTGCAAGAACAAACTGTATATTTCTTCAGGCTAGTTTGACCAATTGAAATGTCTTACACTTTAAAAATAAGAAAAAGTTGAGGTCTAGGATACCTTCCTAGTATATTTTGAGGGGTTTCAGTCTGGTCCATAACACTTGCAACAATGGTGTTAAATATTAGTCTTTCTTTAACTTTTTTTCCTCAGAGGAATGATAGAAATGTTAGTTAAAAACATAAATGTTTCAGCTGCAAAGTGATATGAGCTTAAAAAAGCTCTGAGACATTGCTTATCTAAATACTTGGAAGCACCAGTTTAATTTTGACTAAACAGAATTTCAGAATGAAAAACCTCCTGTATGTCTTTTCCCTAGATTGCTTACAGAAGTTCCATTTCCAAAGGAAATTCTCTTGATATGATTTAGTATCTGAATACCGCAATGTGACAGTAACTTCACTAAGGAAAGATTCAAGATGAAATGTGGAATTCATAAGTTGTTTGACAAGTTCTGCTTTCTGCTGGCTTATAAGAAATGGCATCCAACCTTTTGGCTTGTATTGAAATGCAATAAGCGGCATGAAAGTGCTATATTTGCATGGTAGTTACAAAATAAACTTGCGAAACAAAATTAGAGTTGGTCTGAGGTGTCTGGAGGAGCCAATTTGGTGTCAGTTAATGCTTGTGTATTTAAACTTTAATGACAGTCTTTTAGCAATATGCTAATTGTCAATGAACCTTTCTGCCTTCAAAAATGAACTATTCAAAGTCTGGAGTTTCATTCATTTAAAATTAGCACTTGTAATTTTCCTTTGTATTCTTTCCTCAGTTTTCTCATTTTTAAGTTCTTCCAGTACCTAATTTGATACTTATACTGTATTTTCAATCCTTGTGCTTTTGTTTCACCATCTTTAATGTGACAGTTACTAACCAAGAGCTTGATTTTTCTCTTGTGCACTGTTGTCAATCTATACTTACAACTTGTGGTTCAAAGTATTACTATGATTAAATAGCCAAGTGAAAGTTTAGCTAATAGCAGACACTATCAGATCCACGTGTGCAGCAAATTATGACTCTGTAATCTTTTGTACCCATGTGGTTCAAATATAAGTGGACTGAAGCAACCATCAAGTTTAGAAAAATATTAACTTCTCACCTTCTGAGGTTGGGATATATTTTTTTCCCTGATTTGTTTGCTGCAAAACCAAACAAGATTACAGTTATAAATGCAAACGCAAAATGGAATTTACTCCATCTGTTCACCGAATGGGTATCTTCCATTCTAATTATAGTGAGATAATGTTAAAATAAAAAAGGAAGCAGCCTTAACAACTTCCTTGTTTTGGTTTGATTCATGCTTAAATGCTCGGAGACTGATTTTACTGTGACTTATTTTGATTTTAGTAACAGGCATTTGTTTTGTACAGGTTTGCATATGTTTATATAAATTGTATATATAAAATTAATTCCTAATGACTGGATGTAAATCTTGTCAATATAATCATTCATCTTTCTTTTTTAATATATCAGGATGGAACCAGAATTATGTCTTCCATGATTGCCAATTTAACCACTCAAACAAATGGCGTTACCCGAGATATGCCCCAGGAGAAAGTCTTCCTATTACTGGCAATGATGCTGTTCAAAAAAACTGTAGTAGAGAAACCTCTATTGCTTCCACGCATCTTCAGAACTACTGTCCAGTACATTAGCAATACACTCCAAAATTATATTCAGAATACTGGAGGATGGGTAGGTCTTTTTTTTAAAAATGTGCTTAGTGATACACCATGGATTGATATGGCAGTAAAAAAAATTAAGAACTCAGTTTAATTTTACTGAATTTTTGAATAAAAACTGAAGTAATGATGCAAATAATGCAAGAATGGAAAACCAGATGGGCCAGAAGGTCATTAAGTGATCCACTAGATTAGTAAATGTAAATTTAGTTGCCAGAACATTTTTAGCTCGGCTGTTATGAGGAAGAGAGAGGAAGGACTAATACAAAAGCAAACTGGTGTCGGGGGTGAAAATCTGAATTGAAAGATAATGTGGGAATATTCAGATCTGGTAGTAACTTTGCAAAAAGAAATAGATAACCTTTCAAGTCGAGGACCTTCCCTAGGAACATGTAAAAGTCTAGTGTTTGTTCCTTCTTGGATGTCTTATGCAAAGTCAATAGAATACTTGGCTGGGATATCCTATTGGTACAAATGGGATATAGCTGGGTGATAAACAAGTTGGGAAATAGATGAAGCAGTGTTGACACCTTAGGACTTAAAGCAGCTGATTCTCATGTTGTCAAGCAAAATGGCATAATCCCGATGGTAGAGGAATAGAGAAGTTAAATGGAGCCAAACCCAACTATTGAAGTTGAATAGGCTGATGGACTTGTGGGGATAAGGGGTTCATTTTCAGGTTGTCGACCTGTTACCAGAGGGTTCTACAGAGATTAGTGATGGGATCACAATGGTTTACAAAATATACTAATGACTTGGAAGAAGGCAAATATACTGTGGCCGAATGTGCAGACTGCACAAAGATGGGTGGAAAGGCAGGTTAAGAGACGAATACATAGTTTCCAGAGAGATATTGATATGATAAGTGGGAAAGTTAGCAAATGCAGTATATGTGAGAAAATGTGAAGTTGTTCATTTTGGAAGGGAGAACAAAAGAACTACTATTTAAATAGAGAAAAGCTGCATAAAGCAGCAACACAAATGGACTTGTGGCTACTTGTGCGCAAAACACAGCCAGCACCCAGGTGCAGTAGGTAATCAGGATATCTAATGGAATGTTGGCTCTTATTTTAAGTAGGAGTAGGGAAGTCTTACTGCAACTGTACAATATCCCGGTGAGGCCATATCAGGTGCACTATTAATAGCTTTGGTCCCCTTATTTAACTAAAGATATCATTTCATTGGAGGCAGCTTAGAGAAGAATCACTAGGATGCCCCATGGATGAAGGGATTGTCTTCTGAGCAAAGGTTAAATAGTTTAGGACTCTTCTCACTGGAATTTCAGGCTGGGAAACTCCGGTTGGTAGTGGATTGCAAGACAAGGAATTTTTTGGAATGTCTGAGATGGAATTTTGGAGCAGCTTGTAGTGCAGCCCACAAGGGAATGGGCAATACTGGATTTAGTGTTGTGCAATGAGGCAGACTTGATAAGCAAGCTTAAGGTGAAGGAACCCTTAGGGGGCAGTGATCATATGATTGAATTCACTCTGCAATTTGAGAGGGAGAACATAGAAGGTAATAGTATGACAGCTGAATGAAGGCAACTACAGAGGCATGAGGGAGGAGCTGGATAGAATTGACAGAGAGGAGCCGAACGGGAAAGACAGTGGAACAGCAATGGTAGGAGTTTCTAGGAGTAATTCAGGGGACACAGCAGAGATTCATCCTGAGGAAAAAGCAGCATAGTACAGGGATGATGAGGCAAACATGACTGACAAGGGAAGTCAGGGATAGCATAAAAGCAAAAGAGAAAGCAAATAATATGGCGAAGGGCAGTGAGAAACCAGAGGATTTAGAAGCTTACAAAGACCAACAGTGGGCAATAATAAAAAAAGAAATAAGGAGGGTGAAGAATAAATAGCCAGTAATATAAAGGAACAATAAGAGTTTCTTTAAATATATAAAAGGGCAAAAGTGGACACTGGGCCACTGGAAAATGGCAGTGGAGAGATAGTTGTGGGGAACAAGAAAATGGCTGAGGAAACAAATAATTACTTCGCGTCAGTCTTCACAATGGAAGACATGAGTAAGATCTCAAAAATTCAAGAGAGTGAAAGGGCAGAGCTGAGTATGGTGGCCATCACCAAGGAGAAGGTGCTAGAAAAACTGAATGGCTTGTAGGTGGATAAATCACCTGGACCAGATGGACTACACCCCAGAGTTCTAATGGAGATAGAAGAGGAGGTAGTGGAGGCATTAATGGTGATCTTTCAGGAATCGCTAGAATCGGGAAGGATCCCGGAGGAATGGAAAATTGTTAATGTGACACCCCATTTAAAAAAGGGAGTAAGACAAAAGATGAAAATTACAGACCGATTAGCCTAACCTCGGTTGTGGGTAAGATCCTGGAATCCGTTGTGAAAGATGAGATTTCTGAATACTTGGAAGTGTATGGTAAAATAGGCAAAGTCAGCATGGTTTTATCAATGGGTGGTCATGCCTGACTAATCTGCTAGAATTCTTTGAGAAGTAATGAGCAGTTTAGACCAAGGAGAGCCAATGGATGTTATCTACCTGGTCTTCAAGAAGGCCTTTGACAAGGTGCTGTACAGCTGAGTAAGATAAGGGCCCATGGTGTCAGAGGCAAGCTGCTAGCATGGATAGAAGCTTGGTTGGCTGGCAGAAAGCAGAAAGTGGGGATAAAAGATCCTTCTCGGGATGGCAGCTGGTGACAAGTGGTGTTCGCAAGGCTCAGTGTTGGGACCACAACTTTTAACAATCTAACTGAAGGAAATGAGGGCATTCTGGCTGAGTTTGCAGATGATACTAACATAGGTAGAGGGACAGGTAGCATTGAGGAAGTGGAGAGGCTGCAGAAGGATGTGGACAGGTTAGGAGAGTGGGCAAAGAAGTGGCAGATGGAAGACAATATAGAAAAGTGTGAGGTTATGCACTTCGGTAGGAATGAGAAAGGTATGGACTATTTTCTAAATGGGGAGAAAATTCAGAAATCTGAAGTGCAAAGAAACTTGGGAGTTCTAATCAAGGATTCTCAAGGTAAACTTGAAGGTTGAGTTAGTAGTTAGGGAGGCAAATGCATTAATGACAATTACTTTGAGAGGGCTTGAATATAAAAGCAGGATGTACTTCTAAGGCTCTATAATGTCAAACCACATTTGGAGTATTGTGCACAGTTTTGGGCCCCATATCTCAGGAAGGATGTACTGGCCCTGGAGCGTGTTCAGAGGAGGTTAATAAGAATGGTCCCAGGAATGAAAAGCTTAACATATGAGGAACATTTGAGAACTCTGGATTTATAGTTGAGTTTTGAAGGATTACAGGGGTGATCTAATTCAAACTTACAGAATATGGAATGAAGAGTATGGTGCTGGAAAAGCACAGCAAGTCAGGCAGCATCTGATGAGCAGGAGAGTCGACATTTCAGGCAAAAGCCCTTCATCAGGAAGGCTTATGCCCAAAACACGATTCTCCTGCTCTTTGGATGCCGCCTGACCAGCTGCGCTTTTCCAGCACCATACTGTTCAACTCTGATCTCCAGCATCTGCAGTCCTCACTTTCTCCTAGAATACGGAAAGTCCTGGATAGAGCAGATGTTGGGAAGATATTTCCATTGGTAGGAGAGACCTTTTAGAACGGAAGTAAAAGGAAAAAAAAAACATCTTCAGCCAGACAGTGGTGAATCTATGGAATTCATTGCCTCAGAAGGCTTGGAGGCCAGGTCATTGAGTATATTTAAGACTGAGATAGATAGGTTCTTGAGTATCAAGAGTTTATAGGGAGGAAGTAGGAGAACGGGGTTAAGAAACATATCAACTCTGATTGAATGGTGGAGCAGACTTAATGGGCTGAATGGCCTAATTTCTGCTTCTGTCTTATGGTGTTAATTTAGAAAGATGAGAAGTGTCCTCATTGAATCATGGGCTTCACAGGGTAATTGCTGAGAGGATGTTTCTTATGGGAGAGTCTAGTCTCAATTAAGGGGCACCTATTTAATACAGAGATGGAGACAAATTTCTTGTCTCTTTGAGTTGTGGGGGCCAAGTCCTTGTGTACATTTAAAGCTGAGATAGATAAATTCATTTCAGGAGGAGAATCAAGGGTTATGAAGAAAGGGGTTTGGGGGAATATCAAATCTGCCATGATTCTATTGAAGGCTCAAGGGGCCAAATGACCTACTCCTGTCCCTGTTTCTTACGGTCTTACTAGAATTAGCAGTGATGGGTAAGCAATCTGTTCTTGTACTGTGATTATTAAGCTCAGTCATTAGACCAGATCTGCATTATATTCCTTTTTGCCTATCTGCCTAGAACTCAGCTGGTATTGTTCCAATTACTTGGCTAGGGATGTTTTCCATTTGGTGTAGTCCAGGAGAGATACTTTACCAGCAAGTATACCTGCAGTTACACTGTATATGTAAGCACTGTTACACTGTGCTTACATAGCACAGCCATTAATGATGATGGTCAGCTAAGGCTTAAGATCTACCTTATTTTCTTACCTGTGTGCTGCAATGTTAACCACTGGGGATTATGGTACAGAATGGCAATGAGCTCAACTTTAAATGGTCAGGTGATAACTCTATTATTTCTGTACCAATTCATACTTTAACAATTAAATGACAGTAAAACAAAATTCATTTCAAGCAAGAACTCACTTTGGAACATCCTCAGGACATGAGATATATCCTCAGTGCAATTTAGTCATGAGTATCGTCACAGTTGGCAGAGGTTTCAGCAGTTAATCTGTACAAAACAAAATCTGTAGTAAGCAAGTCTTGGTGTTTTAAAACCAAGGACAGATTTTATTTGCATTGGAAGCAGTTTAGAGAAGATTCACCAGTCTGATACCTGGCTGCCTTTGTATTCATTGGAGTTTTAAGAATAACACCTCTCCATTCTTCTAAATACAAGATTGAGGGAGATTGACAGGGTAGACGCTGAAAGGATACTCACTCTTCTGGGAAATCATCAAGTTCAGACACATGTTTAAAATAAGAGGTCTCTCTTTTAAAATATTTTTTTTCCCCAGAATATTCTTGCTCAGCGTAGTCCAGGTTGGGTCATCAGCGGTAGTTTTTAAAATCTACAGGGGAGTCACCTTGAGCACCAGGAAAGTAGAATTAAGACCAAAACCAGATTGGTCATTAATCTTATTGAAATAGAGGAATAGGCCCAACATATCAAATGGCCTGCTACCCCAAAATAACAAAGTAGCATTGGTTGAAAAATAAAACAACTTGTCAGGGAGACCAGAATTCCGAAACACTTCTTAAAATAGTACTTTGGCTTTTTTTAAAAAGGTGACTATAATAGAGGCAAATATTTCAGTTGAATGATAGCAGTATTCTAGAAACATTACAGTAGCAGAGGTGTTAAGCATGATACTAGCTAATGCTAATTGTTGTATGCTATTGATCACATAACATTGTTTTTAAAACTGAGGCTGACAAGTTTAAGTTAAGTTATCTTTATTGGTGGAATAAAAGGCTTGCAAAGATTAAGAGCTCAATTTTGTTTACTTTTTAAGTGCCCTCATTCCCTATTAGCTCCACTAACTTGCCAATTTCATAACTTCAGCTGTAGGAAAATAACCTAGTAAATAAATGAATAACTGAGCAGTGCATAGAAAATTGCTTTGATAATTACTCTTCCAGCTACATTTTCACGTGGTCATAACTATTCAATGAAATTTTCTCCAAAGAGAGCTGTTGATGGTATGTTCCTGTTGTGCGTGTATGGAGTGAACTGCTAGAGGAAGTGATGGAAGCTGGTACAGTTACAACATTTAAAAGGCATCTGGATGGGTATATGAATAGGAAGAGTCTGTTTCCATGCTCTATGACTCTAAATTCTAGGGCCTCGTGTGGTGCAATGGTATTGTTCCTAATTTTGAACCAGGAGGCTTGGGTTTGAGTCTCACTAGCTGCAGAGGTGTGTAACAACACTTCTATAATTAATCTTTTCAGAAAATACTACACGTCATTTCTGTACAATTAGGTTTCTACATAAATATGTTAATCTTGACTCCAGTTTTATAGAAAATGGCCAACAATTATCCATAAATTTCACTGAAATGTTTGAATTATAGAGATTAAGTATTAAAATCATTTACAGTTGGTCATAATATTACAGTATTACCACAAGCTTACTGTGATTTGTTTTCCTTTCACAGCAAAATATACATTGAGACTACAAGGAAGTAACAGAAATACCTTTGATACAAGTTTAGCTGATTTCATTCATATTCTTGTAAAACCAGGTTACATGGAAGCCATTTTAAGAATCTTTTCAGTACTTTTGCTTTATAATATGAAATAACAAATCTGTAGCTTTAACGACCCTAACTGAAAATGGAATGGATTTAAAAATAGATATATAATTGAGGTGTCACTAAAAAAATGCTCCCGAATGCATTCAGTTCTGTATTCAAATACTTTTTGGTGATTGCAATTTCTAAATCCATGACAATATGATGACAAATACTATAAGGTTATTGCTTATGTCTAGAATAAAAAAAGTGGTGTTAAATTTACTGTGTTTTTTAATTTATAATTTTACATGGGAAAAGTAACTGAATTTAAAGAATTACAACATTTAAATGTATACATTACTTCTGGTCTGTTTACTCTATTTTAAAATAAATTTCAAATCAAGAGTTCAAAACAAAATAATCTTATTTCCTTAAGCTTTCATCTGTTTTTTTCAATAAAGAAAACTATTCTACCACAATTTTTTTCATTAAAAAAACTTGCATTGCGCATTTTCCACTACCTAATCACACCCCCAGACACATCATAGCTATCAAAATTACTTTGTTCTTTAATATCAGGTGCATTAACGTAGACAGTAGTTTATCAGAACAACTGAACACCACACTTATTTTAATGCCAAATTAGTCAGTTGTGGAGGTCAGGTTGGTGGTGAAGGAAAGGTAGAGTTGGAATTTCGGTGATAGTGCAGTTGTTCAGCAAGTGCTACCCAATCCTGTGTTAATGTAGCTATTAATAAATTTAGTAAATCGATGCAACTTTATAACTTGGCTCATCCATACTTGCAGTAAGTGACAGAGGCTTGCTTTCTGCAAATGAAAGATGTTCAAGCCTTACCTTTTTAAAAAAATTGAATTACCCAGGAGCATGGGAAGCTCACTGTCCCTTCCCCCCCCCCTCCCTTATTTTCTCTACAGCAAAGACTGCACCAATCAATATACATTCTCCAGGGGAGTATAAATTTGAGATTGCTAATTTCAATCTTGCATTTGACTGGATAATTGGAGGATAAACTTCATTTCTCTTTAGCAAGTAACTTCTATCAAGTAATTTAAAGTACCTAGCGAAGCCTATGCGACTTGTATTGATTTTTTCTTCCCACCCCAGTATTCAACCAAATAGCTCACATCCTTCAAGTGCCAAAATAAACAAATGACCCTTCCTGACTAAGGGCTTTTGCCTGAAACGTCAATATCGCTGCTCTTTGGATGCTGCCTGAACTGCTGTGCTCTTCCAGCACTACTAATCCAGAATCTGGTTTCCAGCATCTGCAGTCATTGTTTTTACCACCTTAATGACCCTTGCTGTTTAACTCAGGAGTTATTCTACCGCAGTAACCCTGCAGTATAACATAAACAACATGCTGGGCAAACATATATAGAAACAAGCTGTATGGACACATCAATTGAACGCTAATAAGAAAATTGCAGATTGTTTGGTTGGAGAGCTTACATGACAGTCATTAGTCCAGGTTCACATTACAGGTCACCTAGGCTCTTTCACTTCATTTGCTGCAGTCAAATTCATAGCAGGCAATAAGCAGTTACTGGGAAGAATGGAGTGTACACTAATACTTCAGAAATAACTTTGAAATTGATTTTTAAAAACTTGTTGGAATGCTGGCATTTGTTGCCCATCTATTTCTCCAGGGTGCTGGTGATGACCTGTCGATGTGCTAGTCTAAAATGGTTTTATACACCCACTAACCCGTTTAGCAGTTTCAATTGACCCAGCAACAATGAAATGCAAGCAATGTTACAAATTTGAAGACATGCATTGTACCTTTGAGAGAGAGAGAATACGGTTCTGAACTGAGAGCTGACAAGCACCTGCGTATATGACTAGATGGTAGAGTGTACTGGAATATTGAAAATATGTAACAGTTGGTTGTGAAATGGATACCTGAATTTTGATGTGGTTTTGACAACAATTCAAATTTAACCAGTTTAAATTAAGCCACAGAATAAACCCTAATTAAATTTCAATTTATTGTTTAGCTGCGAACCAATAAGACAGTCCAACATCAAGGATAGAAGAATGCAAACATTTTGAAAATTAGATTAGAGTAGTGCTGGAAAAGCACAGGTCAGGCAGCATCCGAGGAGCAGAAAAAAAAAATCAATGTTTCGGGCAAAAGCTCTTCATCAGGACCGAAAGCAGGGATCCTCCAGGGTGGAGAGATAAGAGGGGGGGGGGGGGGGGAAGGAGAAGGTAGCATAGAGTACAATAGTTGGAGGGGAGTGGGATGAAGATGATAGGATCAGAGAAGAAGGTGGGAAAGAAGATTGGCAGGTAGGATTGGTAGATAGTAAGCAGTTAAGAGAAAGGGCGGTGGGGGCTTAGAGTGTAAATAGTTGTTTAAATGTGTTAAAAGGAGATTTGGGACACCCAGGGAATCCCTTGTGGACTCAGACTTGTAAGCCTCTCTCTTGGTTCATCCCAGAAATCATACCCTTTGGAAGTCTGGAATTAAAAAAAACTTTACAGACATTAGTTTAATTTTAGTCATCCCCTTTATTTACCAATAGCATCACTGCTACAACATAACACTGATACCGTTAAGCTAAACTAACTAGGTTCTAATAGCCTAGGAGACTAGGGTACCAGCTCTTCAAGTGCCCCAGTAGGCTACTTCGATGTACTGATACAAAGTAGCTACCTTTGTACAAAAGTTTTTTTTAAATTGCATGTTCTTAATTAGACAGGTAGCAGTGAAAGACAATAATTTGTAAAGTTAATTGACATGTCTGTGTACACTTGACTAATCACTCCTAAGCTATTCATCAGGTGGGAAAAAACACACTCAGCAGAATTAGGCACCTGCTAGTGAGATAAACTCCCATCACAGAGGAACCAGTCTAAGCTAATTGGAGAGTTCATAAGGTAATCTTGCACAGCTCACATGTCTGATACAATTATTTTACAAAATGGCTTCTTAGCAAGGAGGGCAAACTTTTGACCATAAAATATGCTAGAATCTGTTCAGTTTTAGGATTAGAATAATTTCTAAGCTCAGAGCAGACTCCTGCTTTTTAAGCACTGAATCATTCTGTACCTGAGGCTGAGAGGTTACCATAAGGTTGCATTTAAACGGACTCATTACTTTTTGAATTAATGATGCTTTCTTTTCAAGAGTTGTGATTCAAATTCAAATAAGACACAAGATCTGATTAGTTAGAACTGACAGTGGGGCAGTCTGTAAGGTGGTCTGTAAGAACAGCAAGCAAGTAAAAGGTATTATTAGGGAAGCTTTTACAGAGTTTGTATTTAATAACCAGTAATGGCTACACAATATTATCATAAACTCCCAAAATACAATTAAATTCAGTCTATAGAAGATAAGCACTAAGTTAATTTTCTATTGGCTCTAACAACCTCAGCACTAAAATGGTCTCTCTGGCGTGTCCTTTTGAACCCTCAGGTCAGGGTTTTGTAACAGCAAAAGATTTTTTTTCCTGTGTCTGCCCCGCTTGCAACGGGTAATAAGAATCCATTATAATTAAAAGCATTTAACTGTTAATTGCAAAGCTGTTGATAGTACCAAGTATTGTTTCAGGGTCAGAATCAAACACTGTCATTAATTTCACAAGGGAATGTCTGTGAATGTTATCACTTGGTGTCCTGTTCACACAGATTCACCTATACTCAGGCAAATGTTCTTAATTGCCTTACAGCATTGTTATCACTTGGTAAGCCCAGATGTCCTGACCTTCTGTAGTCCTAGAGATCCCCCTACACAACCCCCTTTTCTGAGCCTTCCAGTTGGTCTATTTTCTGATGCAGTTCTACAATTCAGTATTAAATTTTAGGCTAAATGTTTAAAGACAGGTTTTAAGGTGATAAAAGTGAACATTTGAGAAAGTTTAAATTAATGTTATTGTCTTTAAATAGTGAAATTTAGGAGTTCTCAGTCACTCATTTTAACAGAATACAAGATGAGATGAGCTTTTCTGGGTATTTGGTTTAATTAACATAGTGGTTCACCTCAGTGTTGGAACAGTTTGGGGGCTTGGGTCTGAGATGTGGACAGATTTGAACTGATGGGATGGGGAAGAGAAAGGAGAAAAGAGGAGAGATGGGGGGGGGAAAAGAAAGGAGAAAAAGGAGAGTGGGGGTGGGGAGAAGGAAGGAGAGTGGGGGTATAGAGGGGAGAATTTGAACTTTAGACAGGATGGAGATGAAGAGATGAAGCAGTGACATATACGAATGTTTAAACATGGCTTTGACATCCATCTTATCAAAACATGGCAGTCTCCATTTCATTCGAAAAAATTGGCTAGACAGATAGAACAGAGAACTTGCAGGTAACGCTGGTTCAGACTAAGCTGGTAGGCAGGGCTAGTGAGGTATTTGCAGCACCGTCAGATGAGGGGGTGAAAAGATTATGCAGATATCTCAAAAGGCTATTTTGAGTGCCAATGATCTGGTACCAGAAGCATAGAGGCAGAGACAGAGACAAAGAAGGAACCAGGTCAAAGAGTTTGAAATAATTAAACAGTAAATTTGTTAAAATCGGTGCAGGGTTAAGACAGATAGAGGCTTGAAGAGAGATTATTCTGCTGGAGGAGTTTAAAAACTCCCTTCCAGAGATAAGAATTCATGTGGATGAAGAGAAAGTTCAAGAAGAAGTGAGAAGAGCGGCAGAGATGGTAGATGAATATGCACTGGTGCAGAAGGTGAAATTTAGCTTCAGACAAGAATTTCATCCTCACGACAAAATGAAGTAGTAGAGCACACTGGGAATAGTTTATCCAAAAGTAGCCACAAATTTGTGGTATTCCCAATGCAGTGGACCATACAATTAATATTAAGTATAATTCAAATTAAATAGTTTGATTTTATGACATGGCTATTATACAAGTTGCTGGTTTCTTTAGGGAGAATGAAGAGTTTAAAAACTGCAGCAGTTTTAGTTATTTCAAATCAGAATACTCAAAAAAAGGTAGAATTTAATTTTGTACAGCAGTTTTGCTGAAATAATTTTACACCCACAATAGTCCATATTTTATTATGACTCATTTTTGAAATTCAGTACAAATTGCAAAGCTGGCACTTAAAAAAACCACTGAGCTGTTTTGAAAATCAACTTCTGTTTCACTGGGGAGCATGTGTCATCTTAACAACAGTACAAATGAGGTTACATACAGACTTCCAACTAAGCACAAGTAAAAGGTTAACTACCTTGTGAAGTCATTGAACACCACATCCATCATCTTGGCATTAGTAACAGCAGTGAAAAAATACCTACATTAAATTTTACTTTCAACCTTATGCACAAAAACATGACCAAATGAAGTTCTCATTATTAATCAGAAGTGTTGCATTATCTATGAAAATAAATCAAACCAAATACAAAGTAGAGAAGAAGGCAAAGTAAAAAATACAAGCAGAAATAGATCTGAATGAATTCAAACTAATGTCACAGCTCTCAAGGCTAACATTACTTTCTATTTTTAATGTTACTAGCAGCTAAAAAAGGACCAAAATGACAAAGAATGAATTAATTCAGATTATATATAAAAAAAACGGTCTCAGCTAACCAAGACCTGAATACTTAGTTCCTCAGAACAGAACTTTACAGTTGTTTTTCCTCTACCACTGCTCCAGTTTCAAAGGGCTTCTTTCCTCTTCAATGATTTAACACTTCAGTGCTATTTAGAAATTTAATCAGTAAAGATTGCACTGCATACAGAAAGAACAGCTTCCATACTCCACAGTTTCCTTTCCATTATAAGTTTATTTCCTCAATATATTAGTACTGCCCAGCATTCATGCATGTGTTATCTATCCCTATTAACCATGGTTTTCCTCATTGATCATATTTTCTGCAATGCAACTGAATAAATAGGCTTAATTAGTCATAATAATCAATTGTAGAACCAAAAGCCTTCCCAAACACTGATCTGTTCATGATTAAAATCTTTTTCTCCAGGCTAGCACCACCCCTACAGCCACAGCTAGCATTGCAAATGCAGCAGCTCCACCATAAATCAAAACAGATGCATTTGATTTTGCAGGAACAATTTCTTCAGCTTCCTCTGATTTAGCCAAAGACGTTATTTCAACCTTTTCACCTTTTTCAACATCCTCTTCTGGTTTGGTTTTTGTTTCATCTTCCCAGACTCCTTTTTTAATCCCTTCCAATTGCTTTCTTATTTCTTGCAGCGAAGTTGACTGATGTGGTTTGCTGGATTCAACAGCCATTTCTCTTGCTGGTGTTACAGGTTTTTCCTCTAAGTCAGTAATAAGTCCAATAGCAACTTCTGAAAAAGTATCAGCTTTCCCTATTTCAGCAGAAGGCTTTACCTCCACTTGTGCAGTCTGTTGCGAAAGTAGGGGTGCTGATTTAATTTCTGCTGCAGACACTGGAGTTTTTAATTCAATCTCCTGGCTTTCAACAGCTTCAGGAAGCTCCTCTTTTTCTACATGGACAATATCCGAATTAGAAGAGTTGTTTTCACTTCTCTCTTCACCACCACCATTACTGTCCAAGCTTTTCATGTCCTCTGGGTCTATGGACAATTGTTGCCAAGACTCTGTTCCAAGAGAAACTGGCATGCTTTCAGTATGCCAGCTTTGGCTAGTAGATAGTGAAGCTGGCAAGCCAGCTGCCTGCCAAGAACTGGTGGCAGTTAGTGGTTCAGGAGGACTTACTTGACCGGAATTGTCACTTGTTAAGATGTAAATATCATTGCTGTCATCTACAGTTTCTCCTTGCTCTTCCTCTTCAGAATCCAGACTAAAAACAGTTCCCTAAGAATAACAAATGTAGATTGAAATCTAATGTATTAAATACTGTTTTTGCAATGATTAATGCAATTTTGCAAATAGATGATTATGTACCAAGATAACACACTCATCTGTGAAGGATGGGCATCTGTAGACAAAATTCATTGTTAAAAAGGGTGTAAAAGGATAGGTCTTATTGAAAAGATTGGTGCAAAAAACTTTTGTTCTTTGTTTGAACCCAAATCAATTCAGGTTTACCAAAAGTAAAAATGATACTAAAGCTATGGAAAGATAACTGCAACATGGAAAAGTGACTTACACTGGAGTCCAAATCTCCATTTGGAGAAAACTCCATTAAAGTGATATTCATAAAATTACGTCTCAGATTATACTGTTGCTGTAGTATAAACAGACTCAAAAAGTATATAAAAAGGCTGCATTTTATATTAGGCTAATGAAAATTTATTTCACAACAATGTCAAATCAGATTAGAACATTAGATTTAGAGCCATCTATTTGTGAAATTATTTCTGCAACATAAATAAATTGTTGCAAAAAGAACACCAGAAGTGCTGGAAGTGGAAGAAAGGTGTGCGTAGACCATGAATTTGTTTTTATTGTATGTTGAACCATGCTGCTCATTATGTTATCATAGCAACATTGGAAAGGCAGAAACTGAAGGTCTCTGCAATTATTCATTATAATTAGTTTCAAATGATCATTATGCAATTTAAATCAGTCAATTAATTTAGTAGCCATGATTCTTTTCTGGGGGTTAATGTTTTCTTTAGGTATCATAGCATTCAATTGAAATACTAGTTAATTTACCCTCCTTTATTAGGGCCAAAGACAAAGTGTAACTTTACTGCCACCAGCCAAAAACTGAAACTTATTCAAAAAACTAAAAGTCTTCATTTGGACCTTCCTGATTTGAGAGGTGTGGCTATTCATTATTTAAAACCATAAGTTTATCCAAACTGAATAAAATTGGCATGGAAAAGACATGAAGTTTTAATTCAACATTCGATAAGTAGGTAATTTCCAGTTTTAGAAAGGATTTAAAATATTTTATTTGACCATCCTGCAGAGGATAAAATAGTTTGGTACAACGTACAACTTATGGATAGAATTGTAGGCATGGTTTCCTCAGTTAAGTTTCTCAATTTAATAGGAGAATATTTAGGGTGTACACAAAGCATATAATGGGACATACACTTGTGCTCTACCAACATTTACAAAACAGCAAAAGTCAGGTAGCATCAGGTCAAAAGGTCACAGATCTGAAGCTTTAACTTTGTATGTTGGGAGACAAACCGTCAAGTCTGCTGAGCATTTACAGGAATTTTTATTTATTATTTCTAGTTCCCACAATACTTTGCATGTGCACTTGCTGACAGTCAACCTTATACAGAATATTCAGGTATTTTGGAACATTGAATGCTTGGCCTCAGCAAGTGATTAAGGGAAACTTGGTTAAGAATTACAGGAAGATCCATAGGGAATAGAACAGGGATCAATCAGGAATGCACTACAAAAATGGGAAAAAGATGGGAAAATAACCTCTCAAAACAGCTTTAAATCCATCTGGTTCTTGCAATCAGGAGGCCCAAAGAGCATTGCCACTCTGCTAATACACAAATCAACAAAACGCAACATTTGCAAGCCAGCAGTCATCTTGCAGTGTAATTTTAGTTACTTTTACTTCTTTATTTAATAGGATGATTATCCTCTAAAGAAAACCCAGAGGCAGTTTATTAAAATTAATTGTAATAAAATATTCATTTTCAGCTTTATATACATGAACTTTTCTTCTCCCACTCTACCCAAGCCAACAGAATTGAAACTCTGCACTGTCCCTATAAGTGAGGTTAAAACAGCGATAAATAATTTATGACATCACTACTGTGCAAACTGGAAATATGAAAAATCAATTTGATTTTACAAGGACTAATTAAATGTATCACTGAAGTTGGATAAAACCTGTATAGTAGTGTAGCAGTGCAGAAACATGCAATCTCAGGTAAAACATTTCCATTATAATATGACAGGACAGATTCATGGGTGACTGAACTGCAATTTCGCTAATAGGATTATTCTTTGCATTTGATTCCATGGTGTGAAATGCAGATTTGGACAGAGGATAATTACAGAAAATGTACAGGCTAGACCAGATACAACAAAATTACACGCAACAATATTATTCAAAATAGGTCTCCACAGCTGTATATTAAATTATTTTGTACAATTAAAAACCTTTACTAGCAAGATAGCAGGATGCATTTTGAAAACACTTCCCAAAGTATTTTTCCCAATGACTCCACTTTAACACTTCAATTGACGCAATGTCTTGGTGCCAAAAACAGCAATAAAACAGTTAATGCAAATATTATATACTGAATATTACTGTATGTTCAAATATAACATCTCTTTTTGCATTATTTTGTTTAAACAAAATATGGTAGTCAGTTGATTATCCCCGAGTTGTAATAGTTTATGGTCTTGGGCCCAGAAACACCTCTAGCACAGGTAAAGTGTCTTGAAATGGCTAATGTTAGAGCTCAGATTCTGTAGCACTGGGCATAGACAGGTTGCTCAGCACCTGAGGAATCACTGGTAAGTTCATGGTTAGGATCAGATTTTAGAACAGGCAAAGAACATAAATGCCAGTTACTGATCTAAGTATTCCTCTCAGAGACTGCAGAATGCTGCCAAAGCAGCTTCAGGCCCTGCCCTTGCCGTGCATGTCTCATTTTCTCTTTCTAGGTGATGGGCTCATGCGTGTGGCCACTTCATCGAGTTACCAGTCACTAGAAACATGGAGAGTATTTCTGAAACCTCAGTGGTCAGTGACTGTAGCATATAACACTTTACTGTTCAGAAGCACCCACATTTCTTAAATTTTGGCCCACACATCAGTGGTGATGCCTCTCATGCAGAGTCCAGCTGTGTAGCCCTGGCATTGCTGAATGATCTGGAATCAAAACGAGCCACCTCAAGACCAAATAATGATTGGGAGTACATTAAGTACAAAATATTTTAAAAGCAGGTTTTTCTATATGTATTGATCTATAGTATGCAAACTTTAATAAACATACTGAATGTTACTCTGATTTATTGCTGTTTTGTTTTTGTTGGCATCTGGGGTTGCATTAATTTTCAAAGTGCCAAATGTGACACTTGAGAAATAATGGTTTGCTTTCTTTCTCGTTGCCATTCATAGTGTTTCCTTTCTCCCAAATATAACAACATAATTTTCATTGTTAGGAGGCACTTGATTACTACTTCAAGAAAGTGACCTGCCCTGGAAAAGTGATTTCTTCAGTTAGATACCTCAGTCTTTGATGAAGGAGATAAATAAAGAATGAATAGAGTATCACTTGTGCAATGGAGGGAAAGAATGTTGATTGATGCTCTCAAGCCTCCACAGGCCACATTCACCAACTTATTATTGGAGGAAAAAAAAAGGAAATTAAGGTAGAAAATGTTACAAATCCAACAGTTAACCTTTCTCCTTTAAAATACACTGGAGTGCTGACAAGGGGGTGAAGGGATGCAATGCACTAAGCAAACTAAAGGAAGGACAAAAAAAAGTCAGTTAAAATATACCCTGGGTTTGGTTAAAAATGGGTTCCAGAAAGACAGACACAGTTAATCTTTCCCAGTGGGATTCAATGTCTAAATATAAGCAAAAAGAACTGTGGATGCTGGAAATCAGAAACAAAAATAGAAATTGCTGGAAAAGCTCAGGTGATCTGGCAGCAACTGTGAAGAGAAAGCAGGGTTAACGTTTCAGGTCAAGTGACCCTTCCTCAGAACTCTGAAGTTAACTCAGATTCAACGTCATCTTAAAGAGACTTACAAAACAAAAAAAATTGAATAAGGAAAGTAACCTATATCTTTAGATAACACCTGCAAACATTAGTAAAAATCAAAATCAGGAAAATAGCTGCCACTTTGAGCTGTAGTAATATCGATTGACTAGAATTGCCGAATTGTTTCTTTATAAAAGGCATCACAAAACACCTGATTACTATTTAATAATCTCAAATGTTGAAATGAAAATATTTTGATTTAATCCTCAATGTAATTTTAATCCAACACATCAGGCAGGAATCCTAATGTTACATGTAGTCCATTAGCATTCTTAATTGACTTTAATATGTGAAATTCAACAGGCCTAACAGTTCAACAGTTATACCCGATTGCGTCAGTTTCCATGGATATTAAGGTTTCTTTGAGTACCATATCAAACATCAAAAGTCCTTTTTAAATATAGATGTGTATTCTTAAAAACATTTTGCCCCCCTAAACTGGATTGCCTGACATTATTCTCAGGCTATTAAAAAAGGTTTCAATGAGCAGCAGGGGCTACCAAGATGGAAATCCACCCTTTGATTTTCTCTCCTTAACTATGAAATGCCATAACCTTGGGGTACACCAAAAGGTTCAGATTCCAAAAAGGTTATAGAGTAGGACTGGTCATCTGAAGACCAACTTCATAGCAAGGAGATTTAATTGTAAAACTTGAACAAAGCAGTGTCCCACCCCTTCTTTTCCCATCTGAAGTTTTAAAACTTTCTTCAGAAAGTATGCAGTTTAAAATTATTTAATGGCTTCTTAAAAGATTCATATTTTATTGTATTATAACATTTTACAGAAGGGAAACGGGGAGAGGTATGAAGCACTGCTACCCTCTCCTAGCAGTTGATCAAAACAAGTTGATCGATGCACTTCAAAATCAGAAGTATGCTAAATTCATATGGCAAGTTTGGAATTAATTATCTTTAAGATATTATCACAATAGCTCAGTTAAAATCATTAAAAAACTGACGGTCACAAAGTCTCTAGCATTTCAAAGGCGGCTTAACAGCTTGTTGTAGAAAACAACAATCAGATCCTTGCAATTCAGATTGAGATCCAACCATCTTAGCTTTACAAAAACAAATTGGGATAGATTTTCAACTTCACCTGGCAAAAAAAAGGTTATACCACCTTAGCTTTAGAAAGGTTAATAACCAAGCTAAACTTTTGTTATTCAACTTAGTAAACTCTTTGCATTGAGAGAAGTTATATAGACTCACGTTCAAAAATGTTAGGATGATCACCTTCTCCTGACCTAGGATTTGTGGACCATGAGAAAAATAAGAGTGCAGCCAGTTGTTTTATGAACAGAAACAAGAAACACTGTGCACGTCCTAATTTCCACAACTGTCAAACAACAAGACTGGGTGTTGCTAGATCTGACAGGCATGTTACCAGAGCTGACAAGATCGGCTTAGAAGCTGTAGCAACGCAACAAAGCCAATTAAATAATAACATTCAAACTGGCACTAGGAAGTGACTATGTCTAGGCATGCTGTTGAATATTACAGCAAATGTGAAGCTGCGTGTGCAAGTTTTTTCTAGCTCTTTGTTAAGGGATAAAACGGCTTGGCAAAATGCAAGTTTCAAACTGTACTAGTTAAATAAACTGAAGATATTACTGGCTAGAGACTACCAGAACTTTGATTCAAATATCAATTTAACAAAGTGAATACTAACATGTAATTTAGGTATACAGTAACATTCATCAAGGTCAGGTCAGACATTAGCTAAAGTCCACACAAGATAACTTTAGCTCTTAAGGAGCATGCTGTGCATTTTAAACCAACAATAAAACTAATTGAAAATTTGTTGACATTGTGGACTGAAAGCAGCAATATGGATCTCATCTGCCCAAACAATTGACACCTTTGCACTTTTTTTGACCTTTAAAAAAGTGTCATGTCATGCGACTTCCATGCAACACCCTCAAGTACTTATTTAAGGGACAAAAAGCAAAAGAAATGGTGGAAATATTCAGGTGAGGCAGCATCGATAGGAAAATAGAGAATTAATCTTTCAGTCATTGACCAACCAATTTAATAGATATTGTTTTGTGTGGAAAAGATCTCCACTAGTAGCTCCAAAAGGAGATCAGTAGTAACTTGCTTGCATTTTCATAGTAGATACCCACTAAACCTACTTTTACCCTTAATTCCATGACTCACCTTTAGCGAACAGACACTTAAATGGAATCTTCTCAAATATAATCTGGAAATCCATATACATTTATAGACATTGCTTTGTCTACAATAGTTACTTGAAAATGATCAAATTAGATTTGTCACACACGGCTGCTCTTCTCAAAAGGTACACTGCCTCAGCTCAAGTTTGTTTAATTTCTCTCCAATTATAGATTAAAAATCATAAATGGCCTATAAAATTCCTGATTTTCCCTCAAATCTGAGATTGTGAAATCTTAGAGAATGAGTTACATTTACAACAAAGGGATAGTGGTTAAATCAAAAATCACTTTGGAGGTTTACAGTTAGAACATTGCCAAAGTTCTCATCCACTTCTTTTAAAACATAAGATGAAAGCTTTCAGTTCCTGGGGATGTCAACCTTCAATGTCATTATTTTTTTCTATTCTACTTTTCCAGCTTATTTTAAACTAGTTACAGTTCTTCATTCCTTATTGGTCAGAACATAGAGAGTGTAGGAGTTGGGAGGTCGTGTTACGGCTTTATGGGATATTGGTTAGGCCATTTTTGGAATATTGTGCACGATTCTGGTCTCCCTGCTAAAGGAAGGATATTGTGAAATTTGAAAGGGTTCAGAAAAGATTTACAAGGGTGTTGCCAAGGTTGGAGGGTTTGAGCTATAGGAGAGGGTGAAAAAGCTGGGGTGGTTTCCCCTGCAGCATCAGAGGCTGAGGGGTGACTTATGGAGGTTTATAAAATCATGGAGGGGCATGGATAGGGTAAATAGACAAGATATTTTCATTGGGATGGGGGAAGTCCCAAACTAGAAAGCATTCGTTTAGAGTGAGAGGGCAAAGATATAAAAAAGGGATCTGCAGGGCAACTTTCTCACAGAGGGTGAGAAGTGTATGGAATGAGCTGCCAAAGGAAGTGGTGGAGGCTGGTACAATCGCAACATCTGGATGGGTACATGAATAGGAAAAGGTTGAGGGGGACATGGGCCAACTGCTGGCAAATGGGATTAGATTAGTTTAGTATATCTGGCTGGAATGGACAAAATGGACCAAAGGGTCTGTTTCCATGCTGTATATCTCGATGACTAATTTTCTGTAATGTCAGATACATCACCAACCTCTTCTAGAGCAAACATGGACAAACAGCGTCTTTGTTATTTGCAATACTATTCAGTTTCCTTTGTCAAGGGCCAACCCTTTAATATACTTTTCCTTTTAATAGAATTGTAAAATTGCATTAATTTTGATATCCCTCCAGTTTTTTCTGGTTAAAAGAAAGATTCAAATGTCGCAGCAATTATATTCTTATTCTTTACTTGGGGGTTTGAATCCATGCCAGACTAAACCCAATTTCAAAGGGTTGAGAGCTTGAATCTTGGTGCATAAGAAGAAGAACACAATTTCACATCCAAGAATTTCACAGTTCTTATAAAAGCTTCAAAATGTCAGGTCTGGGAGAAGGGCATATCAATGTTGGCATAGTTACAGGGTTATCTTGCAAGTTTTGATATATAGTAGAACAAGTAAACAAGCATCGTCCTTATGGTGGTACTGAAAGTGATCTTAAAAATACTCATTGCAACTTGGTGCTGTCAAAAGGACTGTGCAACATTTGGCACTTGACTAGTCCTATTTGGTAGTGAGAAAAAAGTGGTTCTTGAATTTTTTTTAAAAAGGAAAAAAAAAAGTGTACAAACCTACCCATCCTCCTTGCTGGATGATAAAATCAGCATCAGTCTCCTCAATGTACTTCACTCCAAGTTCCACTAGTTCCCTTAGTGGCTGCTGGTGGTGACTGGCTAGCAGCTGCTGCAACAACACTAAAGAGATCAGAACCTACAAAGTAAGTAATTTAAAAAAAAGATTATTCACAGCAGGGATAAACCATAAAGCATAGTTCACATAACGTCCCACTTCAAGAAGGAGAAAAACATATTCTTAACATACACATGCAAAACAATTGATAATCAAGTATAAGAAAGACAATGCTGGTAACTGTGTCTTAACATTGCCCTCAGCATACTACAACTAAATTAATTACTTCCCTCCTCATCCCTCAAGTATAATCACTTGTTATGCAGTTTACTTGCACATGCAAATCAGGAGGAGGAGCCATTCGGCCTCTCCAGCCTCCTCTGCTAATAAATAGGATCATGTCAGATCGGATTAATCTCAAATCCACATTCCTACCTACCTCCATACCATCCACACCCTCTTAAAATATTGGAGAGCTCTGCTTCCAACACTTTTTCAGGAAGACAGTGTTCTAAAGACAATTTTCTTTGTCTCCTCTTGGTTTTAAATGGGCTTTCTTTAATTAAAAAAAAAGGAGGTATCCCTAATTCTATGTTCTTCCATAAGAGGAAATAGCCTTTCTACATTCAACCTGTCCAGGCCATTCTGGATTTTATATATTTCAAAAACGTTGCCTCGTACTTTACGTTCCAACAGATACAAGTCTAGCCTGTCCAAAAACTTTCCTCATAAGAAAACCTGCCCATTCCAGGTATTCATCTAATAAACCTTATTTGAGTTGCCTCCAATGCATTTGCATCCTTCCTTAAATAATGACTAAATACTGGGCACAGCAATCCAGATGTGGTTTCAATGGGCTGTATAAATCTGTTGGTTGACCTTTAGATTCACACTTTTATTTCCAGTCATGGTGTGTTGATCATATCCCATATTATTAGCTTTATCTTTGGCAAAACTCTACCTCTTGAATTACCACGTTCCCAAATTTGATCTTTTGCTCACAGTATTCAGTTTAAAATCCTCTACTTTTCCAGTTACACATTTCACAAGAACACCAGCCCCTACCATGATTTGGTAGACAATATCCTATCTATCCAGGTTCCACTTTCCCCATTGCTGGCGCCAGTACCCCAAAAACCAGATCTACTTTTCCCTTGCCAGTATTTGAGCTATGCTTTCATCTCTTATCTAATTTGCATTATGACAATTTAAACAAGGCTTATGTAATAATGCAGAGATTAATTACCTTTGAGGTTGTGCGCAAATCTGGCCCCTAACTCTCAGACTATGCAGAACCTCCTTTGTCCTACTTGTGTCATTAGTGTCTCTACGGATTAAATCATCCTTCTCCCAAATTCCTCACCAGCCCAGAGATGTTACCAAACCTGACGTGTGTGGCTGTTGGACTCATGATGTTTGCTACAAAGAAGGATGTCAATCTCCTTCTCTATACAGCCTCCTTACTATTTCTTCGAGTGGCTTCCTATAGAGCAGTTGGTTCATCCATCCTGCAACTCCGACTATCAAGACAAGCTGAAAGAATCTGAACATGTTGGACAATTGCAAAAAGCAGCCCCTTTTATTCCTGCCTACTGGATTCACTTGCAGTCACAATGAGGGAGCAGCAGACAATAAATAAAATTCCCTGTTCTTTAAACTTGAAGATTCACCTCCAACTTTGAGAGTCAACCAAAGTATAATATCATTAAATGAGATCAAGCAATGCATTTTCTTTTCTTCAGACTGTTTGCGTGCTTTAGAAGACTAAAGCTCAGATGCAACAAGTCACAAGGTATTTGGAGAATAGAAAAGATCAAAGTCACCAAAATTGTTCCAACCCCACCAAAGAAAATGTAATATGCAAGCCTCCAGCATTAATTTCCTGCATCAAACTTTTGGTATGGTTTCAATCAATTTATGCAACTAGTCCAGATTATAGCATGACAAAGAAAAGTCAGCTCCAATCTCCAACTAGTTTTAAGGTGCGATTTGATTACTTGCATCATCCTCATTTCTCAGTTATGTAGATGTCTGCTGAGTAAAACCCAAGGTAGCAAGTTTATAATTGCAGCTGATGGTAATACTGGTCAAGTCAGATCCAGCTTGATAAATCAAAGTTTTAATTTTGTAGTTTCATTACCATTACAGTCAATCACTGAACATGTAGACTACCAATGGTTTTTTTCCCCAAACAGAAATAAAATGTTACCATATGTAAAAAGGACAATGTGAAAGCTTTCTAAAATCAAAGCAGATTCAACCCTTTTCCCACTTTTTAAAAACAAAATAAACAAACCAGTTAGTTACAGACTCAGAGAAGCTCCTATCTTAACTACTTCTTTGCCAGTACTTTTTCCAGCCCTTCTAATTAGGCCATTAATCAGCCGAAGGCTCCAACAAACTTAACTCTCAGTTGGGAGATTTCTACAAACTCAGAAGAACTGTACTCAAAACCACTGACACCTGACAATCAATTTTTCTGAATGTCAAACAAGTTTAACTTTGTAAACATTCAGCAATTAACTATCTTAGCAGCTGCTCAAGTCATTGCTTTTTTGGAAATGTGGTCTTTAATCCACAGCTCAAAATACCTTTTTGATCTTTGTTTAAAAAAAAAGTTACCTTCATGGAACTGAAAACTACAAATCTTTTTCTTTCACTTTTGAATCCAATATTCCAAATAGCAAAACACTACAAACCTACATCAGTTATTTACACAGTTACAGAAACTATGCATACCAGTATTTGATTATCCGTTTTACTTTTAGAAATCAACATTTCCATTATCAAGAAACTCAGTTTACAGACAAACCAGGAAAGATTCACAGTAACTTTATCTCTCACACCATTTTGTAATATTTTAATGTTTCACTTACACATACTAAATTAGTATTGCTGGGAATATTAGAGTACTATTGAGTACTCAAGAGTACTAGAGCAGCTAGCAATACAGGAGAAATTCTAAATCACTGCAGAATTGGAAAGTACCTTTCCAGCTCTTTATTCCCACGTGCACAATTTATATATTGCTTACCGTCCCATGAAACTGGGAGAAGTTAACTGGACAATGTCACCCCACCTTAGTCTATTTCATTCAAGTGCTTCAATTTGCAAAAGTCTGTGACTTGAAACTCCCTATAAAATGTATTGACATGAGCAATAAAACGCTGCTCCATCATTAGTTCATTCTGAAAAAGTATAAGGGAAGGAAATTGTGCTTACTTTATTCCACCCACTGGTATTAGTAGCAACCCGATTTGTTTGCTCTTTGTATACCTCATATTCAAGTGGCCTATAAAATTAGAGAAAAAGAATATGCTAGCTTGAGCATCATATAAATTATCACTTAACACTTCAAATAAAATATCTATAATAGAAGGGAGAAGATGGGCAGAGTAAACTGAAGTGAAAAGGTTAGTATTGCAAATGAAGCACATTGATCAACAAGCAATTGGATTGTGCAAATCTATTCTAACAGCATTTACTGCTGACTGATGCTTCCAAATCTCATTCTGCCTCTTAAAAATTCTTCTTTCACCAAACTGTCATCCCTCTCCAAACAATTCTGCACTATGGCTTGAGATAGTTCTCTGCTTTAAAAATTTACTTAAAGAAATGCAATAGTAAAAACATCCAAATTGTTCAATTAGAGATTGCCTTCTTGCCAAATTGTTTTTCTCAAAACCTCAAGATGGAGGCAATTTATTTTTAAAAATTAGTTTCATTGAATTATCAAAGTGATCAAATCTAAAGGTGTCTAATATACACAAAGTTTGATGGAAAAAAAAAGCATTGGCAGAGAATTTAAATTATTGTCAAATCAATCAACATGGAAGAGGGGTAAACAGTAGGAATTTTAATATACGACAATTTACAAGTTCCACTGATACCTTAGCAGACAGCCACTAAAATCACCAAAAAGAACTAAACCTTGGGGTGTTGGTGATTTGTATTAATCGATCACTGTTTGGACATATTGGGTAAGACTTCAAGGGAAAGGTATGATGCATTATTATTTAAAAACTGCACATGAAAAATAAATATCACCTCAAAATATATGAAAAGGCATTTAAAAGAATCTCACAAGAACTGGCAAACAGAAATTATTTGGGGCCCCTTGTGGCACAGTAGTAGTATCTCCACCTCAGAGCCAGAAGGTCCACATTCAAATCTCACCTGCCCCAAGGTGTCATAACATGGCTGAACAGGTTGATTGAAAATACAGTATCCTTTTTGATTCTCATTAAAAAAGGATCTTTTAAACAAAAAAAAAAGCAGAAAAGCCTGGGATCTTGCCCAATGGGTTGTCATCTTTTCAAGGTGGCAAGAGTACTGAAGGGAAAGCAGAACTGGACTGCAGGACTCATGCAGAATTAGCAAATAATTGGTAAATTAAGTAGATGAGAAATAAATGTGAGGTAACTAATTCTGAAAGGATAAATAGGGAGGTCACGTGGAACTCTGAAAGGTGCAAGGTGAGGTAATAGAAACAAAAGGGAGGAGTACAAATACAAAGTTGCAAAACAGGTTAGTAAGGCAATGGAAGCAAAGCATGCCAAGCAGTAGGCTTTATTCTAGAAGTACAAAAAGTAGCAAAGATACATCAAAGGTGGTTCACACCACTCTAGAGAACTGCATGCAGTTCTAGTCACCATATTATATAACAAAATAAAAAAAAGGCAATGGAGAGTGTGAAGGGACAGTTTACAGTGATCATACAATTGTGTGGGTATACATAGAGTATTGACATGCTAGATCTCTTTCCTTCCAAGAAAAACTGAAGATGTGAGATTTTGATAGGAAGCATTTTCTCTGTATTCCATATTATAGAAAAATGCAGAAACAGAGACTATCAACATTTGACAATTACCAAAAAATCCAACAAGAAATTCAGAAAAAAACCTCTGTGGCAAGACTATGGAACTCACTACCACAGAGTAGCTGACATGAACACAGTAGATATATTCAAAGGGGAGACTAGACAAGCATGAGGGGGAAGAGACCAGATGCATATGATGGGAAATTTAAAATTTAAAAAAAATTCAGAAATATAGGAGATCCAGATGGAGCATAAACACTTCCAAGAACTGGTTAGGGCAACTGGCCTGTTTCCAAGCCTATGTATTCTGCAAGTGTACATGTGGAACCTGACATTTCATCTACATGTTACCTCTCAGCAATGAAGTCAATTTTTCTGGGCTTCAGAGAAAAAGGTTTGGGAACAGACAAGACAGTGTAGCTATCATAGGTAACACTGGATGAAACAGGATAGCTAAGAATCAGATGAGGTCAGTCCACCCTTCAAATGCTGAAGGAGAGACATTGCAGCAGTAGCAATCCTGAAGCCATTGGAAATGGATGGTACAGATATATAACTGGTAAATGAAAAAAATCTTTGTACATCATGAGTGAGTAATGGAAAGAGTTTTGACTTAGCTTTCAAAATGAGAGAAAGCTATCAGAAAAATACACTAAAGGAGAACAATTACAAGAACAAGGTGAGAGCGTGGAACTAACTGCATTACATATCAAAAGAGCTAATGTGAATTCTGATCCAAATTGCTTATTTCTGTGCTATACTAGTTTATGATTTTAAGTTGGTAAAGTACTTTATGTACCTGCTTGATTTTACACGCTCAATCTTGCCAATATTGGAGGCTTACTGCATGCAAAATTAAATGCTTGCAAGATTACATAGGAGGGATGGAATTGCAACAGAGAAACAATTGCTGTTTCCAATCTTAATCATGTCATTTCAGCAAAATACCAAGTGGAGACCATTTAAGATAGAGCTCAAAGTGGCACTGACCAATCGGAGATGATTTTATGCTATAACTGGTTCAAAGAAACCAGAGTGTTAGTGAACATAGAACAGTATAACAAAGGAACAGAGTCTTCAGCCTACCATTTCTGTACTGACCATGATGCCATTTTTAGCTAATCCCAGCATGCTGGATGCTCCAAGGGGAAGGGTGTTTAACAGTATACTGAAGGCAGAGGATGGTCAGTGCATACTCACAGGGGTTGCGTCCACCAACATCATTTTAATTTGAACTATAAATTTTTGTGGCACAGTCCTTTTAAAGGGCAGTTTGTTACTTGCTAAATTGTTTGATTTGATTACTAGGCTCACAGAATATTAAAAATAAATCTCAATTTTTTGGCTGACTGACTGGCTTACATCTGGACATTGAGGTTTCAAACAATGCTACTGTCAAAGAATGGGAGGATCAAGCAGGCCTCCTCCAGATACTACCTTCCACTGAGCCTACGCAACATGAACAAGATCAATGGGCTCATGGTTGCTATTACATCCTGGAAGGCACTAAGACAGCAGCCAGAATCCCAGTTGTCAGGGTCTTAAAAGGAGTCTTAAAAGGAGATACAGATATGAAATTGGTGAATTTAAAAAAAAGTAGAACGCCAAGTTATAGGACATCATACAGCTTTACACAAACTAAAAATTGTGGCTGGCTGCCAAAGAAGGGCCAGGTCACCAGAATTCGTGTTTACACCATTGGTGTTTGCAGTAATAGATTGCTTACTTATCTACCACACAGAAATCAAAAAGAAATAGATAGCGGTCTGTAGTGGCAGGAATGTTGCTCAGTTAAAATTCTTACTAAAATGAAAAGTCCAAAAAAATGTCATAAACAGCAACCACATAGCTCACTTGCTCAGAACGTTCTGTAGGGCTGCCTGCAGTTGCACAGCAAACTCCCGGAATATTTTTTCTCCAAGATGAGCCAGGCAGTCTTCTATTGAAATTTCTGGATTTGCTGGACTAAATACTGGAGATGTGTGGCAGTCAAATCCTGTACTACTAAAGGCTAAAAAGGGAAAAAAAAAACACCAGGTTAGGAACAAAATTAACTTAACCAAACAGAACTGCTGTTCAAAGAACAGCAATATGGCACAATATAAAAGGAAAGTACTATGGATTCTGGAGATCGGACATAAAAACAGTGCTGGAGAAACAACAAAAATGACAGCACCTGTGCAAAACGAGAAGTGTTCACACTGAGTGAAATGACTTATCTTTGGATTTACTACAACACAATGCTGCTTTCCCAGCAACTACTACAGTACCACATTTCTTTACCTATAGTTTGTACTATTTAGCTCTGCAAATTGGTCCCCAATATTAAAAAGTTAAGCAAATAAAAATGTACAATCTTCATTAAATACAGACTTGGTACTTCCCTGGATAGAAATTTCATCAAGTTAACATCACAAATTAGTTGTGGCTCCAATTTACACAAAACCAAATGCAAAATAGAATTGTACAAAAACAAAACAAATAAATCACCAAGTACTCCTTTTCTACTGATCGGACCTCAATTTTACTGCTGTACTCCATCCAATTGAAAAATGCATATTTCATTCCACTCCATAGAAACTTCTCTAGAAATTCATATGGTATAATACACATTTTACAAATTGAAGCACAGGAAATTCTTCTAAAACAGGAAGGAACGCAGAATGTGGATCACCACAATACTTCAGATTAGTTTTAACATTTGGATATTTAAAAAATTCAACCAAGGTTAATTGCTATTTTGTAATATCAGTACCAATATTATAAAAGGAGGTGCTGCTATAGTGGCGATGACACTAGACTAACAACACAATCCCAATGTTCTGGGATCATGGATTCAAACCCAGTCTTACGAGATGGCAAAATTTGAGCTTAATAAAAATCTGGAGTAAAAAAGCTGGCCTAATGGCAACAGTGCAAAGATGTGGATTGTTAGTGAAACAGATGGATTTGATAATGTCCTTCAGAAAAGGAAATATGCCTCGTAACCTGGTCTGGCCTATATGCGACCGCAGACCCATAGCAAGTGTCCTCTGGACAATTACGAACAGGCAATAACTGCTGGCCTGGCCAGCAATGCCCACTTTTAATGAATGAATAATTTTTTTAAAAAGTTGGAAATTGATGTACCAAGCACGTAAGAACCATCTGAGTTTAAAGAATTTTATTTTCTATGAAAATAATTTTAAACAAAACATTCATCTAATTACCAATTAGATGGGGCTCAATTTTCAACCTAAAGCATAGGGTTGCCTGCCAATCAGCTGTAACACTCCTGCCTCTCGGCATTCTCCCTCACTTCCTCCAGGGAAATGGCTTCCAAGTGTGTCAACAAGAGATTTCCAATTAAAACCTGTTAAATTAGAAAAAGCTTCACAGTCCGACTTAAGACACTGACCAAGCTCCCACATATTGATTGGCGTCATAGCTGAAATAGTAACAAGTTTCGGAGATATCAGTAGTACATTTTGCAAAGCAGCCCAGTATAGAGCTGGTAGCTGCAGGCCATCCTTTATGGACATTTTGTTCTATATACCAATCTTCAGCTTGAAGTATCCCAAAAATCTTCTATCCAGAAAAGTGGTGCCCACTTTTACCCAAGCAGCTCTAGTTATCAAAATCATTGGTCCTCCCACTGCAGACTAGTCACTATCCTAACGAGACAGATATCAGGCCATCTTTTCATAACCCTTCCTCAAAACTCCAGGATTTTGCCATAGCTGGGTTCCTGACCAAGGCTTCGGAATTGGGACCAAGGAAGCTAAAATTCAGCACATCAAATCAGAAAAAAAAAGTTATTTTTTTAATTACTTGAAAAAATATCAAAATGCAATTTCACAATAAAAACATTTAAAAATTCAAATTTGATACAGTGCAGCATTCCAAAAATCGTCAGAAATTACCTCTACAGAAACAAAAGACAAATACAATTCAAAATTTCTCAATACCGTGGACCAAATCAGACTGTTATTGCAAAAATAATTATTTTTATAAAGCACGAATATAATTGATGCAAGCTTTTCATTAGATCCACGAGCAACCACATAAAAGTACTTGTTGGTCTATTACTGTAGAATACAGAAGTGTTACAGGATACCAAAGTACTTCAGAACATCAAAACATGCTCAGACATCCTTACAATGATAATGGATCACAAACTGTTAGCCTCACATGCTTTGTTAATAACTTCAAATTTCATTTCCTACAAACTGGAATAAGAGGTCTCAAGTCCAATGCATCATCGTTCTTCCTAATGTACTAAAAAAAAGTGAAGGGAATGCTTGAAATTCTCTGCCCCAGGGAAATGCGAAGGCTAGATCAATGGAAATATTTAAAGAGGACATACACAGAATTTAGAAATATCAGAGAGTTCACAGCTATGCTAACCTAGCACAAGAAAGGATTGAGGCCTTGGGTAGATCAATGATCTTGTTCAATGGCATAGCAAGCTTAAAAGGGCCAAATTGCATACAGCCTCCTCCAATTTCTTATGTTCTTATGAAGTAAAGCTCAAACAGCGAAACCTTTTCGGCAGAATTGAACAAACCTTTATTGATGTCATTATGCAGGAGATGGAGTTCTTCTTTAATTTCAGTCTTAATTTTCTCAGCTACATTCCTTTGCAAAGGAGGCCTCTCTGTTGATTGTGTTCCTGTAAAAACAAAAGTCAGTTTGTTTTAGCAAATTCATAGCAGATGGCTAGTCATTGCAGAACAGTTTTATGCTGAGATTGAATTTAAGTTATTATTGGAAAAAGAATAGATAATTTGGCCTATTGAAAGCTCATCTCTTCACTAACCTAATAAAGCCATTTAAGAGTCATGAAAAAATGCAGATTCCTCCAATTTAATTACTTGTTTTAGCATTCTCCCTCATCATTTAGATTGTTAAACCTTGTAAAAACACAAATTATTTCCTGACTAGCAATAGATTTTCATTTCCAAAGCACTGCACTTTATACTGATAGCCTGTGACATGTCGTCAGAATTCATAACAAACCATGCAGAAAAGACAAGTTATGCATGACTACACAAAAGTTTATTTCCCAAAGTTTATTTTAATATTATCAAGATAATAAAAGTCAAAAATTACTTTTACTTGTAAATTCAGTTTCAAGTACAAAAGCAAAACAATTAAACTTTGAATATTAAAAAGGAGTACAGTCACCAAAATACAGTAAAACTTGCCAAATACGAGGATATTAATCTACTGTTCTTGTAACTATGTCATTTAGCCAACTTTAAAAAGGGATATACTAATTTAGTCCATTCAAAATGTTAAGCAATGTTTTAAATATATACCCCTTTTAAATATTACATTGCTGAAATTACCTTCCCCTGTTTGTTCTGGAGTCTTTTCTTGTGAAACCAGCCCCAAGTAATTCAAGACAACATATCTGGTCTCATAATGAAATCCTTCGGGTATGGCTGTAGCCATTTTCACGTTGTCTTGATAGTGCTCAAAAGATATAACTAGATGATGATACATACGCAGATTAGGGTTCAGGGGTGGAGTTACAAAACAAGAGAAGTTTTTCTTATAATGAGTAAAACCAGATGAGCAGAACCTGCAGTTCAAAAACTGACGTTGTAAGGTTTAACTAGCACTAACTTCAGCACATTACTCAAATTCATTGTACCTGGCAATAAACAGACATTTTAAACGATTTAAATATTCTGGAAAAACTACAGTGAAAGCTTCAAAACATTTTTGTATAGTTTTAAGTATACCCAAACATGTTCAACATGAAAATCCGAATCATCAGTGTCCAAATACTCGCAATCATTTAACATGCTGATTTATGGGAAGCAACCCGCAGAATAGAACAAAGTCAATACGTCCTTTGTTCAACGACCCCACCAAATGCCCATGTGCACAAAGTCTGGCACCAGCAGAAAGAGGTCATTAACAACGTGATTCCTGGTGCCAGTCCATCTTGCGCTATTATAAGCGGACGAAATTGTACTATAGTAATAACCTTCACATCATTTAGGAACTTATGCCGTTTGCACTACATAAACTTATGAATACACCGCGACATCGTAAATATCACGTTAAAAAGTATTATTCTTAAATATTGACTTATTGGACCCCAATAGTAATCCCCACCTCAAAAATACAAGAAAATTGCACAAATTTTGTAAACAAAAAGATACCATTCAATCTCATTTCACAAATTGTTTTATATTCAAAATACTCAGTTAACTCAACCAATGCCTGCTTTTTATTCTAATCAAACCTCAACATAACTTTTATTCCCCTTTCAACATTTTGTTTGCAAAATATGAACCAGTCAGGCTTACCGTGCTTCGAAATGGGACAAGCCACTGCCTTTACAACTACGGGACAAGTTCCTTATTTAGACGCGCACCATCTTTAGGGGGCAAAGTGATGAGCAAACTCCACCCTCTTCCACAACACAAGGGGGCAAAGTGTCAAAGGGCACAACTACCATTCACATTTTTAAAAGCCGCCAGGACTCGAAAGGCTCCGCCCCCGATATGCTACCCTCGAAAATTAGCATTAAAAATGTGGCTGATTCTCCAACTGAGGAGAGAAAATATAAAAATCCAACTTAGCGGCCCCGAATCACAGCTGATGGGGACCGCGGGGTCAAAGGTCAAATATAATAAAATCGTGGTTGATACGCAAAGTTTAAAGTACTGTAACACGAACGGTCGTCGACGCAAACAAGTAAAGTATATTTTCGACGGGAAACGTGCATTTTTAAAATCTTTATTGGCAAAATATCTGTTTGTAGCCCTGGATTCCCAGCATGCTGTGAGTCGTGGATGTCATCACGCGGTGATGGTTTTTGAATTGGGTCAGTGATTTAACTGACAACACGTGAAAGGAGCCAGCCGCGCGCCTGCGCATAGACGAGGGGGGAGGCGGGGCCAGAAGACACTCGATGGACTGTATGGTGACGAGTGATCAGGAGCCGGGTGCGGAGAGAGCACGTGATACTATGGGCGGATCACCTCCCGGCCCCGCCTCCTTCGCTGTGTCAGGTGACTGTGTGCAGTGGCAGGAGTTTGCTGTTGACGGTCAGTGCCCAGCTGTCAGCTGAGTTTTCATCCATCTAACGGGACGAACGTTAGAGGACTCTCCCCCAGTCGGCTTCGAGGAGTCGGAGCACCTACTACGATTTTTTTTCCCCCTTACCTAGTCTCTGTAGAGTTTGATTTTTGTTTTTGCTGCTTCTCCCTCGAAGACACACGAACGTGCGACGACAATGGCGCTGAGCGACGCTGATGTGCAGAAACAGGTAAGGAAGGGTCTGGGTGACAATCCTGTTGGCAGGAGCTGCGGGGGGAAAAAGGGAAGGGGGAATCATTATCTTAACACAATACTGCCTTTTAAATTATCAGTCCCCTCTCAAAATTGCATTGGGCTTGCGGGGAGAAAAAGCAGGCCAGTGTCTCTAAATAGCAAAGAGGCGAACGGAATGTTATAACCTCAAATCGTTTGTGTCCACACATGGTTGGTTCTTAACCTGCGGGATGGTGAAGTTAAAGGGAGGAGTTCGAGACCCTGTTTCATATCAGTCTGATTCGTATGTAAGACTTAAAGTATGAAATGCTCTCTTTCTGATCTGCCATGCAAATGGACTTCCACTTTCTGCATGCACTGTTACGCAATTACAGAAATTTTGTTAATCTGGTAACAATGATACTTTATGGGGTGCGAGTACCAGTAAATTAAACCAACATGTTAAAATAGTTATTCTTTGGATGCTGCTAAATTCACAGCACTTACTAGTATTATATAAAATGTCCATATTCGCTATCAACGTCATTCAGCCTGGAGCCTTCTGTATTTTTGAATAAAGTTAAAACATTTTATGTCTACTTGCAGGATTTCACTGCCATTTGTTTGTAGTCTCCTTTAAATTGAATAACTTGCCACACAATGGTGACTTGTGTTGAGCCCCAGCTGAAATGTTTACTTTAAATTGAATTAAAAAGCTGTTATTTTCTAACTTGATTGAATGTTTAACCTTGTTGAATGCCATTGCCCATTTTCATTCACTTTGGCTAATTTAAGCCTTTAGAATGGGAAAATGTGAATTATTTTGAACTAGACATATATTTCTACTAACATTTTAAATTTTTTTGCATATATTTCCACTTTACTTTGATTAGACCTAGTTTCCCTAGCTCTATTTTGACTTTAGCCAAATCCTAGTTGTCAGTAAGCAGAACTGTATGTTTATGTTGTTGAAATCTGGTTTCAGCTGGGCCACCTGGTTAGAAGGAGTTGTGATCTTGCCCATTCTGGTGTGGGAGGCAGTGCTACTCGTGCTAGGTTCCTGCAAAAATAGTCTAAGACAAGTCTCCATTTCCAGAAAGGAGGATGAGTTTACTTTCATCCTTTCTGTGCATCCTAGATCTCATAACTTTTTTTGTTATAAACAAAAAGATGGTATTTGCCTTAAACTTGTATACTTTTATTGATTTCTTTTGCTATTCAGAACAGGTTCTTTTTTAAACTGCCTTTACAAGTAATGAGACAATACAGGTCAGATGAGTTCAATTACTTAAGTATCATTTGGGTACAAATTGCTGTTACTATAATTAGAACATAACTTGGCGATAAATAAGAAATTCCTGTACGCACCCTAATTTCTGTCAGTAACAGACTTCATATTTAAATTCACTGTTGAATCTGTTTATTGCAACTCATCACGTTATTTACTTGCTAATTTTGTTTTTTCTGGTCAGAAATAATTGTAATCTGGCTCCATGAATGCCATTCACCTTCCAGTGCATTCCCCAGTGGTCACTTCTGTGTAGGCAGAAATGGGTACTGCAGATGCTGGAGATTAGAGTGGTGCTGGAAAAGCTCTGCAGGTCAGGCAGCATCCGAGGAGCACAAAATTTTCGGGCAAGAGCCCTTCATCAGGAATGATGAAGGTCACTTCAGTGTGCCTATGTGTGAGCTGTGATCAGTGTTAATAAGCTGTCTGGTCTTGGGACTACTAAGTCTGACCCTTTCCTTCCCCAATGTTACCTTGTGCACATCTAGGAGGCTTAGTTTTATTTTTGCTTGTTCTTTATTGTCCAGTTTCTTGCAGGATGAAGTTATTGATCCATTATGGTGAATATTCTACTTTATGTTGATAGCTTGCTTGCTACTTAATGATTCTGGTGATGAGGCCTATACCAGCAAACATGGTTGTGATACTTTTTTTGCTGTTCACGGTAGACATATGGTTAAATGTGGGTGTAATATGGGTTATATCATTATTCCTTACAACATTCCCTTTGGTTCCGTGCACTTTGATTTGACATCTTGGTTAGTGATGTCTTTCAATCCTACTCTACATTTGAGCTAATGCCACTTGGAAATTATTGACTTGCTGATAGTTTTTAATTCATTTTTGTTCTGTAGAATCCCACAAACAAATTTGTCGCTAAATCTTGATTTGTCGCTAAATCTTGACTGAATTAGTTAATCTGAAAGCAGTACTGGTACAGAGATGGTCAGACGTTCATTGATCATCGATAACCTTGTAAGAGGCAAAGGACTTTTTGGTAAACTAGAATATTTATACTAGAGGATTAGCATGAGGATATCAGTGTTACTTTGGACATTTTTAGAAAATTGAATATATTCACAATTAAAATTTATCCTCTACTGAAAACCATTTTATGTAGTTACCAAATTCATCAAACATGAGGAGGTCCCTGATTTGATACCAGGCAAAAACACTAATGTCCATCTATCTGTAAAACATTTAGTAAACTTGTCAGTTCATTACTAGATGGATTTTCACTTGAAGAATAATGTACAGTATATTTTAGTGAACTGGAACTTGTAATGGGTGGGGAGAGACCAAAGTAGAAGTGCCAACTGATGCTGAACCAAGGAACACATCCATCATAAAAACTCATTCATAATATGACTGGAAATGTGATCTATGCAACTGTTTTCTTTCTTTGTTCTTCAGATCAAACACATGATGGCCTTCATTGAGCAAGAGGCCAATGAGAAAGCAGAAGAAATAGATGCAAAGGTGACTTTTTAAAAAAGTTATCATTTTCACATTTTCTTGTTTGCAAATGTGTGTACAAGAGTCTGTCAGACCTAAAATTCTGCAATCCTTAAATTTTACCACAGAATTGACATTTTAGTCTATCTCATTATTCCCATTTGGTAATCACCCAGTCTATATTTCGTTATAAATGTAGTTGCTAAATAAGTGCTATAGAACAATCTGAAGTTTGCTACATGTCTCCACTGCATTTCCACAAAGACGAAAAACAAAATTTAAGTACAGTACTTCTATTTTTATCAGTCACTTGCTATCTTCACTGGTGGTTGATCCTAGTTAATAAATTCAGTAAGATTAGTATATTTCTTAGTTGATGCTGAGTATTCTGAGAATTCACCGCAATAAGTAAACTAGACAGTTTTTTTTGTTTTGTGCCTCATGGCTCCACATTGTTTCTCTACCATTCCTCGTTAGTGTTCAAAGCCTGATTCATTTGCCAAAGAATGAGAACTGAAACTGAAAAAGCTTCATGCAGCACAACTATAAGATGGTCCAAATAAGGAATGTGAATTAGTGATATACCTCCAGATCTACAAGCAATGGAAGATATGTAATATCTGTCTTCTGTTGCTGCTTTGCATGACTCCACTAAGCAACTGTCATCATGTAGCAATGAATTTACAATACTGTACAACTGTTATAGTGCATATGAACTAGTAAGGTGAAAATTAGACTAATAAAACCAGTGTGAATTCACATTATTCTAGAAAATTTGAATTTGCTTTGATTAAAAGTTTACCATGTCATTGGATTGCTATAAAGTTAGGCTGATTCACTAATATCCTTTTAGGGAGCAAGCCTTCAGTTCTTGGCTTGTTTACTTTATTTTCACTGTAATAGTGCAATATCATGGTTGACCTTAATGACCCTCTGCAATGGTTCAGCAGGCTACTTCAGTTCAGCAGCCCAAAACCTCTTCTTTATTTGTAAGGTAATTTAGGGAGTGTGCAATAAATGCTGTCATTGCTGGTAGCTGTAATATTCAGTGAATCATGTATATTATGATGTGGAGGTCCGTTTGCTCAGTTGGCTGGATTGCACTAAAATAGTGTCAGCTGCATGGGTCCAATTCCTACACTGGCTGAGATTGCCATGAAGGACTCTTCGCAACCTCCCCGCTAGCGTGGCTCTCAGGTTAAACCATCACGAGTTGTCTGCTTCTTTTCGAAGAGCAGCTCTGTATTCCAATAGGATTATGAGTACTTTGCATTGTGATGTTAATAACACAATTCTCTATGTGGAGGCAGTAAAATAAAATATTAATGTAAGAGATTAAACTGTAATGTCTGAATTTTATAGCTTAATTTATAGCTTGAATTTGCATTGTGACTGGCCAAAAGCAAATGGCCCTGTCAAAGTTACTGGGGTTTTCTTCTCCAAGAGCAGAGCTGAATCAGACAGATCTATAACTCCTGGCAATTCCTAATTTGAAGAAACAAAAGTGAATAGTCTTCTGACATGTCTGTTTTGGTGCCTACTGGAGAGTTCCAACAAGAATATGGAATGTAATCTGAATATGGGACCCTCATTTGCTTAGGATCTTTTAGAACATTTCTGCTGAGGTTAATCAATTTCTACAGATCTATACACAATTCCTGCTGGTGTGGTTCTGCATCACATCATTGTGGTGCATTTAAACTGTTGGAGGTTTGTGCTGCAACTTTACATTTCTCCTACTGAAAGTACAGACTGCCTCACTTTAATTGGGCTATCTTTCTATATAGGGTGGAAACCATTTAGACTCATTTTAGTTGAGTAACATTTTCTACCTGTGAAGAGGTTGTTGCAATTAGTTCTTTGACAAAACTTATTATGTAAATACTAACTATTTTAATGTGCAGTTCTTGAGTAGCGTTGTTTAATGTGCACAGAGCAAGCTCTGCAAGCTTGTTTGTGAATCTATAAAATCAGTCCTATTTTCTTGTGTTCATTTGATGCTGGAGTCATTGAAAGTCAATGTGTTGGTTTTCAGGCAGAAGAGGAGTTTAACATTGAAAAGGGCCGCCTTGTACAGACACAGAGGTTAAAGATCATGGAATATTATGAAAAGAAGGAAAAGCAAATTGAGCAGCAGAAGAAAATGTAAGTAGCATGTAAATTCACATTTCAAATGTCAATATGTCAGTTTCAAATTTTACTTGTAATGCTTCTTCGTTTATAACAAGATTTGTTCTGGTTATTTAAGTGTAGAAATTGTTTTTTTTGTGTGAAATTTAAAATAGAACCACTTTTGATTTCTGAAAATATGTTAATTTATCTACAAACTGAATATTCCACTATATGCAGCTTGTTTAGGTTCTTAGCGTTGGGTGTACTGAAATCTTTCTTCACTTGAACTGACTTTTTTTTTGTTTACTTTCAGTCAAATGTCTAACTTGCAGAACCAGGCTAGATTGAAGGTCCTCAAAGCCAGAGATGATCTCATTTCGGTGAGTTTGCTAAGATATTAAATGAACTAAAATGCTGTGCCTTGGTAGCTTATGTTCTGGAAAAAGCATGCTTGCAATTTTTCCTGCCTGTAAAGTATGAATATATATTCATGCCTTTAGTAACTTAGTTTATCTCAGCAATACTGTTTGAATTGCCTGTTAATCATAAAGCACAGTGTGACTTTATGGTCCTGATTAAACCTTTTCCTTGTTTGTTGATGGCTAGTTTTCATGCAGGTGTCAGATTAACCGACGATTACCTCTTGCCAAAATTACGCTGGTGTATTACAGGAAGAACTATCCATTGAACGGAAAGTCATGTTTTGTGCTACCTGAATGTAGATAGTGGCAAAATTTTGTGCATGCTGATCGTCTTTCCTCATCCAGGCATACTACATAAGAATAAATTTAATGACAGCAAAGTCTATTTATATCCAAACTACGGGTTGGAGAGTCCCGATTTCAGTTCTTCCTTTGTATTGATTTGGTGCAACAGATTTGGTGTACTGATTTCCCTTGGTTTTGAACTATGGAAAGTGAAATAGTGAAAGTTTGTCTTGGCAATCAATCAGTAACCAAAATTTGAAATGGGTTTCTGCTTGGGTTCGCTGATGTTCACTGAACAACTATTCCAGCAAAACTCAGTGGCATACATGTAAATAAAAATCTTTTGAATAAAATACTGCAACAAGGAGAAATTTCTTGAAGGATTGAGTATCTTTGGGGTTCTCTACCCAAAAAAAATGTGAATGCTGTGACAGAATATTTTGAAGATTTGAAATTGATATACGATTGTTTGCTAAGGTGGATGAGGATAGCATGAGATCTGTTGATCTTTTCTGAACTTATCTAATTGTGGAAATGGTTCAAAGGGGTGTAAGATCTATTACTGCTCCTGTTTGAGTTCTTAGGACAGAGTAATTGTGATCATAACACAGGATTCCTATCCATTTATAGAGTCAGATGTACAACATGGAAATAGACCCTTCAGTCCAACCCGTCTACTACGACCAGATATCCCAACCCAATCTGCCACCTGCCAGCGCCTGGCCCATATCCCTCCAAACCCTTCCTATTCATATACCCATCCAAATGCCTTTTAAATGTTGCAATTGTCCAGCCTCCATCACTTCCTCTGGCAGCTCATTCCATACCTGTACCACCCTCTGTGTGAAAAAGTTGCCCCTTAGGTTCCTTTTATATCTTTCCCCTCTCACCCTAAACCTATGCCCTCTAGTTCTGGACTCCTTGACCCCAGGGAAAAGACTTTGCCTATTTACCTTATCCATTCCCCTCAATTTTGTAAACCTAATTTTGTAAACCATTCCCCTCAGTCTTCGCTCCAGTGAAAACAGCCCCAGCCTGTTCAGCCTCTCCCTACAGCTCAAATCCTCCAACCCTGGCAATGTCCTTAAGTCTTTTCTGAAGCCTTTCAAGTTTCACAACATCTTTCCAATAGGAGGGAGACCAGAATTGCACGCAATATTCCAACAGTGGCCTAACTGATGTCCTGTACAGCTGCAACATGACCTCCCAACCCCGTACTCAATACTCTGACCAATAAAAGAAAGCATACCAAACTCCTCCTTCACTATCCTATCTACCTGCGACTCCACTTTCAAGGAGCTATGAACCTGCACTCCAAGGTCTCTGTTCAGCAACACTCCCCAAAGAAAAAGGAAAAATATTCTCTACTCCCAGGCCAACTGTGACTAATGAAGTATTTTTATTCAGAAGAAATTAATTTCCAATCTGAACAAATCACTTTTTAATAAAAGTGAACATGATTTTGTTTTTTAAAAGGAAAAATAAGTGCCCCATCCATAAGAGATTGGGTGGTGGTGGGGTACTGGATTAAAAATGAGTGGACTTAGGAGTCTGCATCATTTTATTACCTATTTGTGATATCTGTGGGCTGTCAGTTGTTGCTTGTTCTCCAGCATGGCTTGATCTTTGTATTTCGTGATTTTACTTTGTTTCCAGGATCTGTTGAATGAAGCCAGGCAGAGACTAGGCAGAGGGGCAAAAGATCCTACAAGATACCAAACACTTCTGGATGGACTGATACTGCAGGTAAGGTAGAGATAATATTGTAAATATGCTGGATGATAGTTTCTGATTTCAACTGCAGTGAATGTACAGTTCCCACTCCCATGTAGATATTAGTTAGTATTGATACTAGATTCCATGTTGAAACCTTTTTCTTCCCTTGGAGGCTCTTGTTGAGGTAGGAAATGGGCAGGGTGCTGATTGTTTTACACTTTGCCCAGTGTGAGTTTGCCATATCCTTTGTGAAATTGTCAGTTGGCAAAACAGGTTTCTTAGAAGGCAGAAGCAAGTTGCCAGTCAAAAGTTGTAGAACTTGTTAAAAGCCTTATTAATGTCGTGACTTGCCTTGTACTTAAAAGGCCATGGCATGGTAGGCTACAGACCAAGTACAGTTAAATGATTAAACAGAAAAGCAGGTTAAAAAAATCCTCAGCCAGCATCTTGCAAACCCATGACCATTTCCATCTAGAAAGAGACAGGCAGCAGAAAAATGGGAATCCCACCATATTTCAGGTTCCCCTCCAAGCCACTCACCACATTGAATTGGAAATATATGGCCGTTCCTTCACTGTGGCTGGGTAAACCTCTTGTAATGCTCTCCCTAACGACATTGTGGGTCAATCCTTTTTCTTTCTCCCCCTTAGGGCTTTTACCAACTGCTGGAACCTATGGTGATTATTCGATGTCGCAAGCAAGACACTGCTGTAGTTAAGGTAATGGATTTTTAGTTCCAGACTACAGTTCCAAATTTATCATTTTTATGTGAACTTGGAATGGTTTTGTGCAAGTTTTTTCCTAATATCCCACTTGGAGTCATGCCTGTTGTATGAAGTGAAGGTGGGTGTGCACACAGGGTATGCAATGGCTAGAGTTAAAAAGAAAGATTAGCTTATTGTCCGCTCAGCCTTGCTTGGCTGAAAAATGGCAAAGTTAAAGAGTACTAAGTATGGGTTTGCCACTCTGAAAATGGGAATTGGTTAGTATGGTCCCTTTAATTCAAATGTGCTGCTGTAGTGGCCACATGACTGAACAGCTCCTCGGAGTACAGAATGTTGGATATAACTTTGTTTTACAACAGAATAAAATATATTTTCTTAGTAACTAGTCTGTTTTTGATGTGGAATGTTCCTCTTTTCTCTCTCCCCACATCAACCCCTCAAAAGACTTTTAGAATGTTTGACAGCAAGATTCACCATGACCTAGAATTCTTTTTAAATTTGCCATTCCACTGTTACAATTCTGAGAGGCTGAGTATCTTGATGTATGCTAACTTCTGATTCACTGGATGACGTGATGGGTGATCATACCTTTTTGGTTTTAGAAGGCCTTGTACATGTTTCTCCTCTTGTCTCTTGATTCAAAATAAATTTCTAATGTGCATATCGCATGCTTTTTTTAAGCTTCATTTCTTCCTCTCTCCTTGAAAGCAGTTAAGAAAGTAATGACTAAATTTATCAATTAGACTGTTCATGGTGAAATTTTTGCATATTGAGTCTCTAATAATGATACTTTGATAAATAAGGAACTGTTTTTATCAATGGACCATTATACAAACTAAAGCATTTGTACAGCAAAACTTACAATGTGTTCACTCACTTTAACTGCTGCTCAAGCAGTGGTTAAATAAGTACCTTTTTTATTTTGGAAGTTCATTTTAAAAGCCTTCAGATATTGTAGGTAGGATTATATTCTTGTATAATGACACTTTAGTTTCATATTTTAAAATAAACCTTTTAATGCATAAAACACTTCTGGGTGGCTTTTTTAAATATTCTGGATTTTCCTGTGATGTTAATAGATGCTGAATGGTTGTTATTACTCTGAAACTTAACTCCTTCAGAAATCCGTGTGTAAAATAACATGAAATCCTCTAATTGTTAGCAGTTAGTCTTAGGTGCTCGCATGGTGTGTATTGTAGAGGCTTGGAGGTGTGATTTACTGAAAACTTTCAATTTGACACTTGTTCTTGATGTAAGCACCCTAAGAAAATCATACTTTGTTGAATGACAAGTACAACATACTATCTTGGTAATTATGGTTAAACACAGTAAATGGATTTGGACTTGGATAAATAGGTATTGGGAATTATTAAATTTCTCTTCCATTAAACATTTTCCAAGTTTTGGATCAAAATGGAAGTGATAGAAAAATAAACGATCATGTTAAATTGCCAAACTCCAATTGAATGGATTTGGTAGTTTTAGCAAACCAGGAAGTTGTGTGAATACTTGAACATGATTGATTCCTCTCCTGCTTGTTGGTATTGCTGATGCTGCATGCAACATTAGTCACTTAATGCCAGCTTTTAAATTGCTTATGGGATGAGGTAAACCACACCAGAGATTGACAAAAGTAGCCCTGGAAAATCTTGCAATCAGAGTGAGGACTCTCGCTATTCAGCAAAATCTAGCCCATTATAACTTCCAATGTTCAATATTTTGTCATGTCATGAAACAATTTGTGTAATCATGCCTGACTGTAATGAAGAAGCTGTATGTAATGTTACCTCAACTTTAGAACATTATTTCCTCTGACCATGAACAATGCCATAAATCTGTTTCTGTATCTTCACCTTTTAAATTCCTAATAGGCCTCCATCAACAAGAATGTTTCCATTTACAAGAACAGTATAAATAAAGATATTGATGTTCACATTGACCAGGAAAATTTTCTGCCTGAAGACATGTAAGCATCTACAGCTTTTTTTTTTGTTTTAGAGACACTTGGGTTCAGTTCACTTCCATCCGTTTTGAGGGTAGTATTTTTAAGTGAATCATTGAGTTAACAAAAATGTGAGTTAGTCTAACTTTGTGATTTCAATCCACTGGCAGTTCTGATGGTCTAACACATTAATATTGCAGACATCTACTTTCACATTTTGAAGTAGATTCATATAATTCCCAAAATTTCAAGTCTTTCTTTATAAATTATCATTGAGCTGCCCAATGTTGGCCATTTTAATCTGTTGGATTCATAATCTTGAATTGGCAAGATAAAAGTTGTATTCCTACACTTGAATATCATTTGGGCTTTCAGATGAGATGCTGCTCAGCAGCAGAGTACTCCATTACTGAAAGTGATCAGCCTATTTCTACTTGTACAGCAAGGTTGATGTACCAACAGCTGAAAGTCTAACGTCCAGTTAGAATGTAGTCATGTCTGAAGTACTGAGCATGCTCCTTTAAACCAGAAAAGCCTTATGATTTTTGTAATTTTTTTATCCTTAAAGACTGCAGTAATTTCCTGATAACAGATGTTGGGCTAATTGATGCCTGTCACAGATCTAAATCATTATATAGACAGTACCTTCTGCTTTTGCTCACTGACTAGTTATGAACTGCAGGGAAAGTTGATCATGCTGGAACCATTCAATAATTGTTTCTTTTCTCTTCACAGTGCTGGAGGTGTTGAAATGTATGATTGTACAGGAAAAATAAAAGTTTCCAATACCTTGGAGAGTAGGTTGGACCTCATTGCACAGCAGGTAAGGAAATTGTTCGCGAAGTTCTGAAATTTGTGTTTAGTTTGGTAATACAATATGCAATTGAAACAAGTTGTTGATCTTGTTCTTCCCTTTTGTGTAGTATTTACGAAATTGTCATTTTTGAGTGCCTTTTTGGTTCAGTAGACTAACAAACTGTGGTAAACCACACAAAATAGCTTGTTCCCTGTCAAATGTGTCTCTTAAAATTGAAGTGGAAACACAGCAGACCCTCATTCCCTGATCTGAAACAAAGGCAGTCACGAGTTTCTACTTCAGTCAAACAAGTAGCACTTATACAAACTCAGTTTGAATCAGTGCATGATCCTGAAGTTCTGAGATTTCTTAACACTTGGATTGAAACAAGACTGCTTATTGGATAATAAATGTAAAGAAATAGGGAATGTAAGCTTGCTGAATTCCTGGTTTGACTGAATTGCCACCAAGCAACTTATTTCTGATGGCACATAAGATGATCTGTGCTGGTTTTGTATTTCTGTTGTAATGAGATAACTATTAAAGCTAATGTTTCGTCTGTCTTTCAGATGATGCCAAAGATCAGAGTGGCTTTGTTTGGTCCCAATCAAAACCGGAAGTTCTTGGACTAAATTCTGTGCTTTAGACCTATTGTATCCTAACACACAATAATAAAAAGATGTAAAAGTTACAGACATAATTTAAAAAAAAATCCATTGTACTTGCTGTTCTGTGGTGTTGTATCTAAACTATGTTTGAAACTACTTTCATTTGGTTGTTTCTGTATGTAACTAAGGGAAATTGCCAAAAGGCATTGGGAGATCACTGGGCTTATTGAGGAACTTCAGATTGTTCAAGTCAGTTGGTTTTTTTTTTGTATAAACATTTTTCTTCCCAAATGTGATCAAAGCTTTAGGTTTTTTTTGTAGCACAAGTATCAATCATTGCAGCACACAGGTGATTTCCCAAAATATAGAACAAGTGAAATATAAAGAAAATATTAATTCTAGTGTTGCTGATAAGTCAGTCCTGTACTATTTAATTGCATTGTGTTTTCAGGTACTGTATGTGTATATATGGTTCTGAAATAAACATCTTTTGCTGGATCTTGTATCTTTGCAATCATGAAATAACTAAATTTGAGTTATGTTTTCAATTTAAATGTTTTGAACTTTTACACAATGTTAATTTTAATCTATATGTTATGGTAATGGTAACTTTGGGCATTAAAAGAATAATGACATAGCTGTAAATGCTTTAAGCTGGCATTCAGTGTATGCTTTTGCCTTTTTGACATTTGCATTCTTTAATGATATGTCTTTGAATTTCTCCACCTTTTTACAGTATGTTCAGCTTGAGTTGTTTCTGAACTTTGAGCTATTGCCCATTTGTTGTACTGTGCTTTTTAAAAAAAACCCTAACAATCATCATCTTATATGAAAAGATATTGTTAATTTTTGCAGGCCACTTTCAGCACATAGCTGGTTCTTGTTTTACGTTACATTGTCGTCTTAATACTGTATCACTTTGCTTGAACATAGTTTTATTTATAGGACTTGCTTCTTCACATTGCACTGTCATTTCAAGATTGTGTTATCGTCTTAGTTATCTGATATCTGGACCCAGTTTCATGTTGTAATGGGGAATTCTGAAGAACCTTAGACCAGAGTTCTTGTGAAAGGAGACTGGGCCTTGCCTCAGCATTGCCTCCCTTTTGGATCCGCTTTCCCTCCTTCCTTCCTGCCCTACTCTTTTTCAGCTGTTCCCTTCTGGTTGCTATTCTGAACTTGCTCCATCTAGCAGCAGAAATTGGCCAATGCAGGTGCTGCTGCTCAGTTGCATTATTACCGTCACCCATCATTTACTGCCACTCGATGGAACTAAGTCAATCTAAAGATTATAGAAATTTAAGAATTGGAAACTTTTAAATTCATCTGTGGACATACGGCAGACTCTCATTTGCAGGTTAAGTGAGTTTGGAGTCCATAATTCTCTACATTTCAACTTCCACCTTTTTCTGGGTGGAAAGTATCAGAAAGAATCTAACTGTGGCTTAACCCTGGTTCTTACAGGCATCAGTGAGTTGATTTCTGGAAGCATTCAGTCAAATGTCAATTTTGAGGAGTTTCATGGAATGTTTTCCTTTGTGAGCCCTTGTGACTATTCCCACATACTTTTAACGCTGCTCACTTCCTGCACCTCATCTCCATATTGCTGCTTTAGCACAACCTTGCCCCAAAAATTAGTGAAATGCTTAGTTAGTGTCAGAACCTTCCAGTATTTGTTATGTGAATGTCCTATTTAAACTGCAGCTAGGTCTGAAATAGCCATCAAGTCAGTGGTCTCCAATGTCTTATGAAACAAGCTGCAAAGACCTGGTGGCACATTGTCAATATTGCACACTACACTTTTTTTTCAATGGATCTTTCCTCAAACTATTAAGCCTTCCTACCACTTGCAATTCCAACTTACTTGGAATAACTCATTATACCTGTCAATGGACTAACCCTCATTTCCCTTCACTGTTCAGTGTTGCCAGACTTGACAGCTATCTCACTAAAAAGACAGCTGTTTTGAGTGTTCATGTAGATGTAAAGCTAACAAATTGAGGAAAGAACCCTAAGAGGCATTTTTTTCCTGATGCACGAGACTGGTGCTTTTTGCTGTGTAAAGCAATTTGGCAACAGCTTTACAATGAGAGGTGTGGTTGAGCTCTGTTGAACTGCATGACAAGTTGCTGTGATATGGTGAGGTTTTTTTTGTCAATGCCAACCTTTTGGACAGCAGGTACTGGTGATCACCATGCACAAAGCATGTTTTTGTGGTGTTTGGGACATGCTGACCAAGAGAGCCCTGCAGAAGATACCAGAAAGTGTGCCTGGAAAGTACTTAGACTTTCATGTTCGAAATTGTTACTAATTTCTGCCCACTGCTTGGGGAAAATAGTAAAGTGCACATATCCAAGGTGCAATTGGGTAATTAGAAGTCAATAAATGAAAATAAATCCCTCATTCACTAGCACAATTCTTATCTGTCAAAACATGGGGTGGAAAACCGGACTTTTTCATCTCAACATCAAAACTTGTTTTTGTGATCTCCCACTGTCCATGTCAGTCAGGGGCTGGGAAAAATTGGCCTTCTGTTCCACTTGAGTCCTATCTTAGTGAATTTTCAGAAATGCAGCTACAATTTTAAGTGAAATTACTTTTTTTCTAGTTTGTTCAAAGTTGACTTAAATTCTTGCTGGGTTTTTTTTTTGGAAAATGGGCTGAAGAAATCTTGCATTCTGTGAGATCAGGAGGCAGTGCTGAATGGGAGTAGCTCTGGAGAAACAAAGCCATATAGTCTCTCAGTGTAGGATAGATGATAACGTCTGAGGAACCAGCAACCATTTCCATACTGGCTCCCTTGATATTGTGTCCAGTAAGCAGCCTTGATTAGTCACAGCTTTGTATGTAGACTACTGTAAAGGATCGATTTGCAACAGCTTGTACTACTGTGGAAAACCAGTTTATGTTGCTGATGGCTGCTTTAAAAAAAACTGATAAAAGACGTGTCACAACTGAAAACGAATAACACAGTAGTCCTGAATTTTTCACCTAGTTCATATACTAAGTCACAGAGAGGTAAATGTTTCTTTCGACTTAACATTCGAACTTGGATCCTTCCATTTATGTATTTTCCTACAATCCCGAAATAATACTTCACTGTGGTAACAACCCAAAATCTGAACACTGGTTCGGAGTAAGGAATGTATTGGGGATTACTTGCTGAGGTTGCAAACCTTGACATATAGTTAATTATTTTACAAGTTTAAATTGTATTGAATGTTGTGCTTGCAATATCCTCAGATTATATTTTGATTATGACAATAATCAAAAGACTACATTAGAAATGCCATTCTTCTATGACCTTCTGTTCATACCCCTGGTTCTTTTCACTTCCTAAACTGACTGTATTTGGATTTTAAACTAGTGGCATGTGGTTTGGTCTATTTACATGAAGGTGTTTAATAATTTAACTGGTTCAATCTTGTCAGAACTGTGATTTTAAACCAATATATGTCTCAGTAGATGACAGAAAGACTCCTGAAATATTAAGGTTTGCTTATATTGTGCAATTTACAAGAGAGGAAAACTATACTAAACCATTTAGTGTAGCAGAAGCAAGTTTTTTTTAAAAAAAAACTTTTAAATTCAGTTTGAAAGTAGATGCATGAATAATTTATCTCAGAAAAAGGAGTTAGTTCAGTCTCCTCCCCGTTTAGACCCTACCTGGAATTTACATCCGTAACTAAGCTATTTTTGCTCGTTCTAAGGTGGTCTTTGGTTTGATAATTTCTGAATGATTTAATTCTTGAGAATTGCTTTGGTATATTTTGTTATACTACTGGTGCCACATAGATGCAAGTTGTTGTTTGTATTTTGGGCACCAGTTTCGTAAAATGAGATTTGACAAATAAAATGATTGAAGTTAGAACTTTTCTGCTAACAAAGTTGGGATGGAGTTCTCTTTAACATTTGAGTGGATAAACTTATCTCAAGGGGTGAAATTGTGTAGCATCACAAAACATGATAGTGTTTTTTGTTCACATAAAGCCTGTACGTGATGCTATTTCAGATGTTGACATTGTTATGATTCTCTTTATTGAAAAATAATTCTAAGAAATCCATTCCAGGCTGTTTCAGATATTGTATTCAATCTGTAGCAAATTAAACTTTAACTGATTTTATTTAAATTTATTTGTGATTGTTACATATACCATAAAATCATGAATCAAAGGGGGCTTACGTAAAACCTTGTATTAGACGGAGTTTTGAGATTGCTGAGGAAACCTCGAGGTAGCCTGGATTGCCTTTTCACATTTCACAATGGTCTGACCTTGTCCAGGAAAAAGCATTCAAAAAAATGTAGGGAGTTAGATCTGGCAAAAGCAAGTCATCTTTTCTTCTGCTTACTGTGCAGTCTTTGGACAAGTCCATTCAGCACAGACAAACCTGTTTTCATGCTGCAGTGCTAAATCTATTGTGGCTTCAGCATGGGAAATAGGTTGGTGAGCAGTTGTGCACTCAGACTCTTCAGAGCATCAGAGTGATAATCCTGTGCTTTCCTGATCCATATGTCAAAAATGCTGAAGATTATCAAGGTGGTTTATTAGTCTCATCCTGCATAGGTAGCATTTTGACACGCATAATGCAACCTGGCTTCTTGGTCTTTCCCGTTCCAAGAAGTTGCAGCATTTCAGCATCAAACACATTGGCCCAGATTACAGCAGTGACAGGTTCCTTCCTGCACTTTCTACCATTAATGTTTTATCTTTTTAAAAAAAAATCTGGTAAAACAGTCTGGTTCATCTCAAGTAAAAACATCTCTTGGTGCATACTAATTCAGGTCTTGAATGAGACCATTTCTCAGCCTTTGCTGCTGGCTTGCTCATGATTTCTCTCTTGAGTATAGCCCAACTGCACTCCAGTTGTTAGGCACAGTCAAATGACAACTGTCCATAAATTCATTCAATATAGAGTTACTAGTCTGAGCTTTTAATTTAGCACAGATATCCTTTTAATTGGATTTCCTATTCTGCAAGTGAGAATAAATGACCACTACAGAGTTTCAGGTTATCTAAATGGATTGGAGGGTTACTAATGTAACCCTACTGTTTAAGAAGAGAGGCAAATTGTAGCCTGGTTAGCTTGACATTAAATGGGAGAATACTAGAATTCATTATTACAAGATTTGATAACAGAACACCTGAAGGTAGTGACAGAATCTACAGTATTGCCATTCTCCAGGGACACTTCTAAACCATTCAAAATCAAAATGCTCTGATGCACCATGCAATTATCAATCTTCCAATCTAATATTCCTTTTATGTTTCTTTTGCATTCTTAATTGTCCCTTTTTGAAAAATGAAAATGTGTAATATTTCAGTAGCAAAGTGTTGTCCCTTGTAACCTTTGGTTATGTTTCACCTTTTAGGGGTAACAGGTTCCCCAGTGTACTTTACAACTAAGTAAAAAAGTAAAGAAAAATGCTTTTCTGGAGGTTAAGACTGAGAGAGGTGACCAGGTGTCATCTTCCTGAATTCCATCGACTCTAGAACAGTTCCTATGGATTGGAGGTTGGTAATGTAACCCACTATTTAACCAGGGAGGAAGAGAGAAAATTGCAAATTATAGCCTGGTTAGTTAGACATTGAAAGTAGAAAGAAATGCTAGAGTCTATTATAAAACAATAGCAGAATGCTTGAAAGATGCTAACAGGATCAAACAGTGTCAACTTGGATTTATGAAGGGAAAGTCATGCTTGAGTTAAAAAAAAATCAGGACGTAACTAGTATGGTGGATGAGGAGAAGCAATTGGATGTGGTTTATTTGGATTTCTAGAAGGCTTTCGATAAGGTCCCACATAAGAGATTAGCCTGAAAAATTAAAATACATGAGATCGGAGGTCATGTACTGAAATGGCAGTCAGGTAAAGTGTAGGAATAAATACATCTTTTTCTGCATGGTAAGCAATGTTTTGTTGGTTACGACAGGAATCACTGCTTAGGCTCCTGCTATTCACAACATATATTAATGATTTGGATGAGGGCATAAATGTAATGTCTCAAAGTTTGCAGAAAGCACAAACCTGGATGTGACAGTGAGCAGTGAGGAGGTTTCAGAGAAGCTTCAGTGTGATTTGGGCAAGCTGAGTGAGTGGGCAGATGCAGTATAATTTGGTAGCAAAAACAGATGGTGAATTATTTTATGAATAGTGATAAATTGGGGAAGGGGGTTGTGCAATGAGACCTCGCTGACCTTGTACAGTAGTCACTAAGTAAGCACACAGGTGCAGTGGGTGAAGACTATGATGACAAATGGTGTATGAGCCTTTTTACGAGTGGATTTGAGTACAGGAGCAGGGGTGTCTTGCTGCTGTCTTTCTTGGGGGCGTTGGTGAGACCACAGCTGGAGTATTGTATGCAATTTTGGTCTTTTTTATCTGAGAAAGGATGTTCTGGCTCTGTAAAGAGGGAGTGCAATGATGATTTACCAGACTGATCCCCAGGATTATGGGCCTGACATGGTGAGAGATTGGATTGATGAGGACTATATTTAGTACAGTTTAGAAAAATTACAAGTGGGGTGCTCATAGAAACCTATAAAATTCTAATAGGTTTAGACTGGCTGTCCAGAACTAGGGGTCACAGTCTAAGAGTAAGGAGTATCTCTTTAGAACAGAGCCAAGGAGAAATTTCTTCACCCAGAGACAGATAAACCAATGGAATTCTTTGCCACAGGAAACTGTTGAGGCCAAAACATTGAAGACTTTCAAGAAAGATGTAGATATAGTTCTTAGGACTAAAGGAGCAAAAGCTATGGGGATAAAGTAGAACAGAGTACTGAGTTGGACAATCCGCCATACCTGCCTGACCTGGTGTGCTTTTCCAGCACCACACTTTCGACTCTAATCTCCAGCATCTGCAGTTCTCACTTTTGCCTAATGATACAGGCAGCAGAGGTTTGAATTACCTCAAGTGGGAAGTTGGAGGCTGGCTGGGGGAACATACCAGTCTCAAGATAACTAAAAGATGGATAATGGTTTTAAAAGCAGATTCCAAAAGACAGAGAAGCAGTGGCTTAAGCATAAAATATGGGTGTGACTGTGTGTGAACCTTTTTTATATGAATTCTGTCGAGGCTAACTCAGACAGTGTGCCATTGGGGGTGAGCACAAGGTCAGTATTAATCAAATTCAATTCATTCAACTTGGCCGCAGTCCCTTTTTCCTTCTCTTGTGATGAGGGATTGGTGTATAGACACTCATCTCTCTCTCTCTCTCTCTCTCTCTCTCCCCCTAACACCCTCTCTCTCTCTCTCTCTCTCTCTCTCTCTCTCTCTCTCTCTAACTCTGCTTCTTGACTGAAAAACATGACATTTTGATTAACTTTATAAATAGAGGCATAGAGTACAAAAGTCAACAAGTTTTGCAAAACCTATATCAAACTGTTCAATTTCATAAGGACTATTGTTCGCAATTCTGGTACCTTGATGAATGTAGTTAATACATCACAATTCATTGAAAAAACATTCAGAACATGGAGTACACTCTTGACAAATCTACAAACATAAACCCACTAAACAGATGAACATCCAGAAAGTGATATATATGTATTGATACTTATACACTCAAGCAAATATTCTTGTACATTATTTACTGTCCACCATGCAAAATTGTAGTGCCCTCAGTGACAGCTAATCTATGCAATGTTCAGCTCTGTGGCAGAATTGTGTAATTCAGCACTCCATTGTCCGTCCTCTCTTTAGTTCTGCATTATTCTATCTGTAACTTTTTCTTATTCTGGCTCGAAGCAATGTGTAAACGGAGAAATTACGTTTTTCCAGAATTACAACTGGCACATTAAATGTGCCTTCCATATTATATTTTATCTGGACAATTGTCTACATTGTGAATTTGATCATGCTTTTTAAGGTATAATTCGATAGGTGCTGTTGAATTGTAACACCTTACCCAAGTGACCATTGGTGTTGACAGTTTAGTTATTAAATGTTGACAGGCTATTTGACTGATTGGAGTGTAACAGCTGAGCCCCATGACATCAAATATGCATACTTTCCAGAGGGGAATGCTCACTTAACCAACTGAGATATCAAGACTCTCCTTGTCATGGAGATTCTGTAACTGTGATTGTTCTAAACAATATTTAATGGGAAATTTGCAGCATGTTTACCATCATCTCTTTTGTCATTAATGAAAAATGGGCTGATCTTCAATATCTGAAAACAGATTGGTTCTTTCTTTTATTTATAGAAAAACACATTTGTGGCACAATGTATTGCCGATATATACGAAAATAGAAGGTTTGATATCCCAGTATATCTATCTATTCATGTGCCAGTATTTAATGACTTCTACATTATCATTCTCTTCATTTGATATAGCAACTAGCTTTAGTATAGCTATTAACAGCTGAAGGATACAGATGCTTTAGGCTTTTATATGCCAGTCACAATATATAATTTCAGGTTATTAAAATACTAAATAGCAAAATTTATGAAGGGAAGCAAATAATGTTTTCTCTCTGTAGCAATGACAGATGCTGGAAAAAGAGTACCAATGTACCAGAAAACTCTAATAAGTCATCCAAATGATCATTCCTCATTGACAAACTTTAGCATTGAGGCCTGGAAATTGGATTTGTGTCTAGCATGCTAAAGCTGATGATTCAGCCACAGGATTCAATCTGGAATATTCTTGATGTATAGAATGACCATGTAATCTACTTTAAATAAGCTCACTTAGTTTCTTAGTCAATTGAAGACCCTTTCAATGTTGAGAATTTTTTTCCCAAAAATGTAATGGGCAAGTTGATGATAATTGAATCACAGAATTTGTGATGGCTGACATTCCTTTAACTATGCGAAAGTGGGGACTGCAGATGCTGGAAATCAGAGTCAAGATTAGAATGGTGCTGGAAAAGCACAGCAGGTCAGGCAGCATCCGAAGAGCAGGAGAATCGACGAATATTCCAGATTGAATTCTGTGGCTGAATCATCAACTTTAGCATTCTGGACAACAATCTTCATCTACCATCCAGGACTGTATGCCAGGAACTAGGACACAATCCAATTTCCAGGATTCCTGATGAAGGACTTTTGCCCGAAACGTCGATTTTTCCTGCTCCTCGGATGTTGTGTTTTTTCAGCACCACTCGAATCTAGATTCATTTAACTATATTCAAGCCATAAAGAGACAGTGAAAGCTGACATGTTTTTTTGGGTCCAATAATTTCAACTAAGACTTAAATTACATTATAATTTCTATTTGTTCTGAACAATGAAATGGATTACAACCTTGTACTCTGTCAACTCTTCCACTAAATATGCCATAAAATCAAATTTCTTAATGTAAACCACATTATTCATAATGCAGCTATCTAGTTTTAATGTTGGAAAAGTCATTACTACAGAATAATTATACTCCACAATTTACAGGATTATAGTCTGTCATAGCCTGCCTCAACAACAGCTCCTGTTCTAGTCGATCACCCTCCTTTACTGGGTATACAGTCTCTTGAGAGTCTGAAAAATACTCCAGTATTCAGTCACAGGTACAAACTCTAGCTTTTCACCAAACAAGAATTGTCCTCAGTTCTCCCCTGCCCAACCACCACCACCAAGCTCGAAGCTTGCTCAGCTGCATAAAACAAACACTGCTTTCAATCCCCTCTGTCAGTTGTACTGAACTATTAGTAACAAATGGTTTCTTTTCAGCCCCTATAGTTCACAGGACTTTTCTGGAACCCTGATTCCAACAGTGGTCAACTAACTCCTACAACCGCCTTCTGAATTCTAACAATATTAAGATATTCAATTGCTTTAGGTTTCTCACCAAGTCCCCTATGGAGAACCTTTTTCGTGCAATTTTCTTCTGCAAAGAACAATAAAACGTGTACTGCTTAACATGGAGCCTACCTCTCATCCTGACTTTCCCAACTGCCTGTAACCTCTGAAACTGTGCTGAGTGACATATTGAAAACCTTACAATAAACCCTGCCTCTTTGGCTGGGCCGAATTAAATACAGCTACTGAGCAACATTTAGGACTGAGTGTGCACTGAATGCTACAAATCACAGATTTGTGATTTTCCCCAGTACAATTGGATACAAATAGAAATATATTTACATTTCATCACACCATACTGCTCTGTATTTCAGAGCTCTGCAATCTCTCATAATTTAGACATGCTTCTTTTTTACACTGCTAAAGTTGACAAAATTTCATTTTCCCATCTTATACGCCATTTGCCAGATCTTTGTTTAATGAACTTATCTAAATCCCTCATGTCCTCTTCACAATTTACTTTCCACCTATCACACCATGAGCAAAAAAATGAAAAGAGTACATGCAGCAAGTTGGGGATTCAGAAATTACTTCAACATGTTTCTATAAAAATGTAGCCTGAAGATGACTGAACTATAGGGTTACAACACCTGAACTACACTCAGCCAAGTATCCTGCTAATTGACATTGTGTGCTGTAAAGAGGGCTTTCAACTAAATAGTGGGATTATTGAGATACAGGAATGATCCCATTCGAGGGTGTGGAAACATTTGGACAGATTAGAAACTTGAGCATAGGTATAAGACATATAGAGTTAAGTAGTTACATGTACCCGATCGTACCAAAATTGCAATGAATGTGACTGAAGAAGTGATCATAGAAATGATGGGGTCAGTCAGTCAGTCTTAGGCTCTGCTGCACTGTGAGATGCCCATTTGACGTGGGAGGTGTGAATCCAGGCCATCTTTCCTCGGACCTTGATAGCCGACTGGGTGACAGCAGCACCTGGCATGGGTTCTCCTCACTTTGCGCCTAAGGGTTCCTTGTGGATCTTTTTCACAAGAACCCACTCTCCTGGTACGATGCCCGTGACCTCCCTCTGGCAAGTCCTTCTGGGCACCGATACCTGTGAGGAAGCAGAACTTATAGAATGGGTTAGTGCTTGACAATAGGGTATTACTGATAAGATGACAGTCAGCCCTCCGTAGGTCTATTGTCCCGGTTAGGCACATTGGCCTGCCTGTCACTATTTCAAATGGGCTCAGACATGTCCTTTTGTTGGGGGCAGCTCTGGTGCTGCACAGAGCAATTGGTAGAGCCCGGGGCCACAGCATTCCCCCTTTGTGGTGCTTAACAAGTCGCTGTTTGAGGATCTGATTCATTCCTTCTACCTGACCCGATGCTTGTGGGTGATAGGGACAGTGAAAGTCCCAGTCAATCCTCAACAGCTGGCACACCTCCTGACACACTGTCCCCATGAAATGGGTTCTCTGGCTCGAGTTAATTCTGGTGGGTAACACCCACTGCGGTATATAAACATTACACAATACTTTGGCTGTGTGATTGGCTGTGGCTTTCACCCACCTGGAAAACTTGCCCACAATTACAGCCTGAATAGCCTTGACAGCGTGAGAATGAGAAATAATCAACCTGCAAGTCCTGGAATGGCCCTGGAGGTGCCGGTTCTATCAGTTGGGAAACTTGCACTTTGGTTCTAGTTCTTCTGGCAAGCGAGGCAGTGGTCCACGACCACTCGGGCATATTTTTTTTTAAACTGGGCTGTCATTTATTCAGGCCCCAAATGTCCCCGGGAATGAATTGTTGTGCTCAGTATGGCATCAAGGCAGTGGGTGCGACTGATCGATTTGATTCCTGATGTCTCCGAACTCCATCCTCCCATAGTCCAGTTTTGTTCCATTCCCACTTCTCCCCCTGGGAACATTTATTCTGCATTGTCTGCAGAATTTGATTTGCGGTCCCAATGTTGAGCCGGCAGATGTGTGCTTGAGGCTCTTGGCAGAAATGATTGGAGGCATGTGTTTTGGCTGCCTGATCTTCCAGTGCATAATCCTGAGCTTCTATTGTGGTATCTTGAGCGTGGGCTTTGCACTTCAATAAGAGCACTTCTTTGGGCAGCTGGAGAACTTCTTTTGCCTTCTTTCCCATTTCTGATGGGGTTTCCTGCAGCTGTTAGGAATCCACGTTGTTTCCACAGTTGGCCAAAGTGGTGGACAACCCCAAAAGCATAGCGCGACTCTGTATGAATGTTGGCAGACTGATCCTCTGCTTTTCTGCAGGCTTCGGTCAGAGCCTGTAATTCTGCTTGCTGTGCCAATGCTCCAAGGGATAGGCTTCGTGATGCTATGATCGATGAAGTATGGTAACAGCCCAGCCAACTTTCCTTATACTCTTCTCCACTAGAAAAGATCTGTCAATATAAAGGATGAGGTCTGGGATTTGCAAGGCTTCATTTCTCATATGGTTAGTGTCCTCCAATTCCTGCAGGATCCCATTGCAATCATGGTCACCTCCTTCCCCTTCTGTAGGCACCGGTAAAAGTGAAGCTGGATTGACCAGGCTCACATGAATCTATGTGTAGATTAAGGGCTTCTAGGACTGTTCTCCATTGGGTCCACCTGGCAAGGTTTACCTGGGAGACTCTGTTCATGAAAAGCAAAGTGTGTACAGCATGTAGGCATTTAACTATCAAATTCTGATTCAACACCAGATTCATAGTAACTTCCACTGCCATGCACACAACTTGCACCGCTCTCAAACTGCTCCCCTATCCAAGGACTACACTGTCCAATTTCCCAGAGTAATATCCAACAGGTCTCACCTGTCCCCATGTTCCTGGTCCCATACCGCTATCATCTAGCCCTCTGTCCCGTGAACAAATAAAGTAAAGGGTTTCCCGTTATTGGGGATGCCTATGTTGACATGGAACAAAGTGCTTTCTTTAGGTCCTGGATGGCTTTTTCCTGTTCCTTTGTCAGTACAATCTGTTAGGTAAAAACAATAACTGCAGATGCTGGAAACCAAATACTGGATTAGTGGTGCTGGAAGAGCACAGCAGTTCAGGCAGCATCTGACGAGCAGCGAAATCGACGTTTCGGGCAAAAGCCCTTCATCAGCAATAAAGGCAGTGAGCCTGAAGCGTGGAGAGATAAGCTTGAGGAGGGTGGGGGTGGGGAGAGAGTAGCATAGAGTACAATGGGTGAGTGGGGGAGGAGATGAAGGTGATAGGTTTGGGAGGGGAGGGTGGAGTGGATAGGTGGAAAAGGAGCTAGGCAGGTCGGACAAGTCCGGACAAGTCAAGGGGACAGTGCTGAACTGGAAGTTTGAAACTAGGATGAGGTGGGGGAAGGGGAAATGAGGAAGCTGTTGAAATCCACATTGATGCCCTGGGGTTGAAGTGTTCCGAGGTGGAAGATGAGGCGTTCTTCCTCCAGGCGTCTGGTGGTGAGGGAGCGGTGGTGAAGGAGGCCCAGGACCTTCATGTCCTCGGCAGAGTGGGAGGGGGAGTTGAAATGTTGGGCCACGGGGCGGTTTGGTTGATTGGTGCGGGTGTCTCGGAGATGTTCTCTAAAGCGCTCTGCTAGGAGGCGCCCAGTCTCCCCAATGTAGAGGAGACCACATTGGGAGCAACGGATACAATAAATGATATTAGTGGATGTGCAGGTAAAATTTTGATGGATGTGGAAGGCTCCTTTAGGGCCTCGGATAGAGGTGAGGGAGGAGGTGTGGGCACAGGTTTTACAGTTCCTGCGGTGGCAGGGGAAAGTGCCAGAATGGGAGGGTGGATCATAGGGGGGTGTGGACCTGACCAGGTAGTCACGGAGGGAACGGTCTTTGCGGAAGGCGGAAAGGGGTGGGGAGGGAAATATATCCCTGGTGGTGGGGTCTTTTTGGAGGTGGCAGAAATGTCGGCGGATGATTTCGCATAAACCCCGTGGCACAACACTTCAACTCCCCCTCCCACTCCACCAAGGACATACAGGTCCTTGGACTCCTCCATCGCCAGACCATAGCAACATGACGGTTGGAGGAAGAGAGCCTCATCTTCCGTGTAGGAACCCTCCAACCACAAGGGATGAACTCAGATTTCTCCAGTTTCCTCATTTCCCCTCCCCCCACCTTGTCTCAGTCAAATCCCTCGAACTCAGTACTGCCTTCCTAACCTGCAATCTTCTTCCTGACCTCTCCGCCCCCACCCCACTCTGGCCTATCACCCTCACCTTGACCTCCTTCCACCTATCGCATTTCCAACGCCCCTCCCCCAAGTGCCTCCTCCCTACCTTTTATCTTAGCCTGCTGGACACACTTTCCTCATTCCTGAAGAAGGGCTTATGCCCGAAACGTCGACTCTCCTGCTCCTTGGATGCTGCCTGACCTGCTGCGCTTTTCCAGCAACACATTTTCAGTACTAAGGATACTGACCAGAAGCTGTTAGCCATATCTATGACTGAGAAACACTTGTGGTCTGATGTTAGGGCACTGAATATTGTTGAGGGGTCAGCTACCAATGAGGTTTGTGATCAATATTTTGGTTAACTTTCCTATAATCCATAATCAATCTCCATTCCCCGCATGCCTTTCGCATGGGCTACACTGGGCTATTAGAGGTGCTGAGGGTTTTTACCAGGATTCCTTTCTCCTCTAACTTCTGTATTATCAAGAGGATTCCTGAAATGCACATCAGGCTGATGGGATACTATTTGATACAAGGCGGGGGTGTTCCTGTAAAGGTGGCAGGTTCCATTTTCAGTAAACCGCAGTCTCCTTGTCTCTAGCCTAGGTGGAGTGGTCTTTTCGTTCTTCCCTTTGTAGGGTTCTGATAGATCATGTTCCCTGTCCATCATCAAAATGTAAAGAGGAATTCAGCTAGGCGAGGATATCCATCCCGAGAAATGGCTGGGCTACAGGTCCTACTTATGTAAAGGTTATTAACTCATCGGGGTCAAATTCAAGTTCAATCCATGCTGACTCTGTCCTATCCTGTTATTACTATCCAGATGTGCCGTAATTTCATCCTTTATAATAGACTCCAGCATCTTTCCCACCACTGAAGTCAGACTAACTGGTCTATAATTTCCTGCTTTCTCTCTCCCACCTTTCTTAAAAAGTGAAATAACATTAGCCACCCTCCAATCCTCAGGAACCAACCCTGAATCTATCGAAGTCTGGAAAATAATCACCAACGCATCCACGATTTCCCGAGCCACCTCCTTCAGTACCCTGGGATGTAGACCATCAGGCCCCGGAGACTTATCAACCTTCAGATCTAACAGTCTCTCCAACACCAAATCCTGGCAAATATAAATTCCCTTAAGTTCAGGTCCTTCAGTCACTGTTACCTCAGGGAGATTGCTTGTGTGTTCCCCAGTGAACACAGATCTGAAGTACCCATTTAATTCTTCTGCCATTTCTTTGTTCCCCGTAATATATTCCCCTGTTTCTGTCTTCAAGGGCCCAATTTTAGTCCTAACCATTTTTTTGCCATGCACATACCTAAAAAAGCTTTTACTATCCTCCTTTATATTATTGGCCAGTTTACCTTCGTACCTCATTTTTCCTCTGCGTATTTCCTTCTTAGTAATCCTCTGTTGCTCTTTAAAAGCTTCCCAGTCCTCAGTTTTCCCACTTATCTTCGCTATGTTATACTTTTTCTCTTTTAATTTTATATGTTTCTTAACTTTCCTCGTCAGCCACGGCCGCCCATGCCTCCTCCTAGGATCTTTCTTCCTTTTAGGAATGAACTGATCCTGCAACTTCTGCATTATACACAGAAATATCCTCCATTGTTCCTCCATGGTCATCCCTGCTAAGGTATTGCACCATTGAACTTTGGCCAGCTCCTCCCTCATAGCTCCATAGTTCCCTTTATTCAACAGAAGTACTGTCACTTCCGACTGTACCCTCTCCCTCTCAAATTGCAGATTGAAGCTTAATGTATTATACTTCTGCTCAATTTTGGTTAGGGTCTTCCTGAACGAGAACTGTACCTCAAGCTAGTTCTGCAACTGCTGCAACCTTTCTTCCTCAGTTATGTCAGGAGGGAGTAGCCCACCTCTGGACATTGTAGCCAGGTTCCAGGGTCACTCATGATTCACCCTAATCCACGCGTTGTGCATAATTCTCTGCTGTGGGTAATTCCCGGTCGTAGACGATGATAGCCGAGCTGAGGGATAGATGCGGGGGATTCAAAACAAAATAGCCAACTCACGAAAGGTTCAGGATTGCGTTCAGGGACTAGATCACGACTCTAAGAAGGAAGATTCTTACCCTCAAAGAACTGTCAGTGACTGGTCAGTTCTTACAAGGGCATACAGTAATGGAATTTTAATATATGTAAGAACTATGGTGTTACATTTTTTTATCTATAGTACACAAAGGTTTGACGGGCTTCTGTCCTGGGAGCCAGGAGACAGTTAAAGCATGTGCTAAGTGCTGGCTGCTACTTTTGATGGGATGTCTGTCTAGACTGCTTGCATAATTAGGAGATGTTAGCCCTTTTGTCTTTTAAGTTAGTAATTTAGTCAAAAACCAGGCCTGTAAGTTAGAAATTGTACATATACTTAATAAATAAATAAAGCATATTAAATGGATTACTACAGCAGGGTTGTGAGATTTATTTACTATTTGCTGGTATGCGTTTCATTCATTGATATAACTTCATGGAAGTACTGTTTTGTTAGTTCGTTTCTTAAAGGGTTAGTGGCCCAGTTAAAAAGATATTTAACAGGTAGTTAACCTATTCAGGTCCAGGAGATGGTTGGTAAGGGCTGAGTAATATTATAATGTTTCATGGCCACTTGATGGGGATGGTGTTGTTCTGCATGCTACACTTAATCAGAGGTAAACAGTACTTATATATAAGGTGTGAAAATACAGTAATAATAGAACCTCGATTATCTGAATGATACACGTGGGTTGTATTTTGTTTGGATAACCAGAAACAAGCAGTAATTTATGAGTTCCTGATGAAGGTCTTATGCCTGAAACATCGATTCTCCTGTGTGTCAGATGGTGCCTGACCTGCTGTACTTTTCCAGCAGCACTCTCAACAGTAATTTATGAATGCCCAATATCTGAACATTTCTCGGTTATCAGGCAATGTAACGCCATAACGACATTTACCCAATAACTGCTCTATCGTAAACAAGCGGTAATTAGAGTGCCGGTTATCGAACATTTCTTGGTTTTCCGGCAATGCACGCCATAATGCCATTTAGCTGATAACTGAATGCTGAGTTGCCTAATGCAGTTTTTACAGGACCTTGAAATCTTGTTTGCATAATCCGAAATTCGGATAACTGATGTTTGGATAATCCACTGTAATAAGTTTGAAAGGGCTGTTTTTAAATTTGGATCCTATAGAACTGCGATTTTATGAATGAATGAATGAAACCGTGTTTAGTAAATAACAGGTTAGGAAAGGATTGTGAATAAACGAATGGGTATCCGAAATTAATTAATATAGAGAGTTGGTGCGTGAGTAATAAAGTTAGCCTATAACACAATATTTCACATTACAGATGAAGTGCCAATCACGTCAGCTATGTTATCATGGATGATATCAAGCTTTTTAAATCCTATTGGTGCTGTACTCTTCCAGGCTTTGGGAAGTATTTCAATACACTCCTGACTTTTACTTGCAGATGTAATTTGACATACCAGCAAGTGAATTCAGATAATTAAAAGCATTTGTAATAAATGACCTGACAGCTCAAATAGAAATAAATGACTAAGATATGCTAGCTATTGAAGAGATATGGGTGAAATTTTCCCATTCAGTCAAAGCACTTTAACAAATGATGTTTTTGGTGCCTGGTCTGCCATGACTTGGAATGACTTTCTTCATGTAGTCTTCCATTCTCCACCTTATTAATTATGCATCCACGTCCTTGGGCATTTTTCTCAGGGAATCATGTGGCTAGAGAAATGGAAGGGTTTGCCATTGCCAGGATCAGCTAGTTTTCATCCCTCTGGTGCCACATTTAAACCCAAGCTGCATATCACTTCAGATGCTGCAAACCAAGAATGACTCATTGTGCTCCACAGTTATTATCCAACATATGACCCAAAGGAAAGCAAATTTTATGCCCAAGTTCCTGGATAGGCATCTGTGTGGTGCTGTTAGAGAGGAGGGTCATTTTTTTCCTGCTGACTGCAAAATGAGGACATGTTGCCACACCAAGGCAGCCTGCACACAAATAGTGGATGGTTACTGTGGTGCCCCAGGTGACTGTAGTATGAAGCAGCACAGGAAGGATATCAATTATCTTCTGTGTTCCAATAATTAGTTTCACCATCTTCTCTCTGTTACCTGATACTCACAGGGCCACTATATCGGTTATTGCACATAGCTCACACGAAGGGTTATGGACTATGATGCTCAGTAATACAAAAAATCCAGTCAATGAGTTTCATCAACCTCATCCTCCCAAACTACTAACATTTTCTGCCCTCTGAGCTGCCTACTCACTTGCTAGGGACACCTCACCATCTCCCCTAAATCATTCTTCACTGTTCTTTCATTCATTTCTAACACAAGCCTTCCCTTATCGGCTCATTGCAGGAGAAATGGGCCCCAATTAGCATGCATTCCTCTGGCTGCCTTCATGAACAGATTGGTGACCACCTTGGACAGCTTGGTCTAGCACACTCAATATCTGTCAGAGAAATGCACAGACCTGCAGCATTGCATCTCTCTGGCCATCAGCATTAATAGCCAGGTGTGGCGACAGATACCTTGACCTCATTACAGGTGCCCATTTCTCTCAGGGAGACAAGGTGGGCAAGTGGAGCCAAACACAGGTCCACAGATGCTTCCTCTGCAGATATACCTGACTCCTCCACCCACTTCCTGTCTGTCATCCACAAGCTTGCAGAGATTCAAGCTGAGGATGCTAAGCCTGCTTCTTGACAAAATGATCAACTGGCCTGGGTACTAAAGGCCCAAAGGCACCAGGGAACAACCAACCAAAAGCCCCAAATCAACAGGATTAGGCAAACTCAGCTGTGAACATCAGACCAACACTTACATGTAGTGGGAAGCAAAGGAAGGAAAGAAACTGAGGCCAATTAGGTATCTATTACTTGCTTTGTTAAAATATCTGTTCAAATGTCATTTTCATTTTTGGACCTGGTTAAGTTACATTACGTGGCCATAAAGGATGAAAGCCATAACGACCAAGCAATGCTCATCTCTTGAGTAGAAGATTGTCTCAGACATCAGGGATTCATGAACCATTGCATTAATGACTACAGCCAAGGGGATTGTCCTAGACTCTGGTCTGCACATAACATCCCATAGTTACACCCGCATTGCGGGAGAGAGGACAGAATCAGTGATGATTCCACACAGTTCTAGAAAGATTCAGGGCTGGGAGACGTACAATAGGCTCTTCACAAGTCCACTCTCCCCAGTAACACATTTGTTTGCTGAGAATAGCTGCTTAAAGCTCTACTTTTCACAGGTTTAACACTAGCCTTGATAATGTCCAAACATTTCAGGGCAACTTTACAACCTGCATGCATACTTGTGTTTGTATAATAACATTACATGCCACAAACATGAATCTAAATATTAGCAGATACAGCCATGAAAACATGCCCATGCTGATTTTAATTCTGAAATCACCACGTTCTCTTTTGTAATTCAGTATGCTGAAGGTTGTTAACTTTTAGCAGTATATCATTTTTCTTTTTGATGGTAAGCTTTAACACAAATGAGTTGGTGCCACTACAGTGAGCTATAATTCAAATCAAATTAAGAATATGTCTTGTTGTACAAGTGTAATATTTATCAATTATTCCCTTCTTCGCAGATGATTAGGCACATAGGTGAAACAGAGATGTGAGAACAAGTGGGGTCCCTGCTAAAGGAAGGATATTGCAAAACTTGAAAGGGTTCAGAAAAGATTTACAAGGATGTTGCCAGGGTTGGAGGTTTGAGCTATATTGAGAGGCTGAATAGGCTGGGGCTATTTTCTCTGGAGCATTGGAGGTTGAGGGTTGACCTTATACAGGTTAATAAAATCATGAAGGGGCATGGATAGGGTGAATAGCCCAGGTCTTTTCCCCAGGGTAAGGGAGTCAAAAACTAGAGGGCATAGATTGAAGGTGAGAAGGGAAGGATTTAAAAGGGACTTAAGGAGCAATACTTTCACAGGGGTAGTGCGTGCATGGAATGTGCTGCCAGAGGCAACTGGTACAATTACATTTAAAAAGGCATCTGGATGTGTGGAAGAATAGGAAGGATTTAGAGGGATAAGGGCCAAATGCTGGCAAATAGTATTAGATTAATTTAGGATATCTGGACAATTTGGACCAAAGGGTATATTTCCATTGCTATACAGCTGTAAGACTATAAGAAAAGGGCTGAAAATGTGTTGCTGGAAAAGCGCAGCAGGTCAGGCAGCATCCAAGGAGCAGGAGAATCGACGTTTTGGGCATGAGCCCTTCTTCAGGAATGAGGAAAGTGTGTCCAGCAGGCTAAGATAAAAGGTAGGGAGGAGGGACTTGGGGGAGGGGCGTTGGAAATGCGATAGGTGGAAGGACGTTAAGGTGAGGGTGATAGGCCAGAGTGGGGGTGGGGGCGGAGAGGTCAGGAAGAAGATTGCAGGTTAGGAAGGCAGTGCTGAGTTCGAGGGATTTGACTGAGACAAGGTGGGGGGGAGGGGAAATGAGGAAACTGAAGAAATCTGAGTTCATCCCTTGTGGTTGGAAGGTTCCTACGTGGAAGATGAGGCGCTCTTCCTCCAGCCGGCGTGTTGCTAAGGTCTGGCGATGGAGGAGTCCAAGGACCTGTATGTCCTTGGTGGAGTAGGAGGGGGAGTTGAAGTGTTGAGCCACGGGGTGGTTGGGTTGGTTGGTTGGTCCGGGTGTCCCAGAGGTGTTCTCTGAAACGTTCCGCAAGTAGGTGACCTGTCTCCCCAATATAGAGGAGGCCACATCGGGTGCAGCAGATGCAGTAAATGATGTGTGTGGTGGTGCAGGTGAATTTGTGGCGGATATGGAAGAATCCCTTGGGGCCTTGAAGGGAAGTAAGGGGGGAGGTGTGGGCGCAAGTTTTGCATTTCTTGCTGTTGCAGGGGAAGGTGCCGGGAGCGGAGGTTGGGTTGGTGGGGGGTGTGGACCTGACGAGGGAGTCACGGAGAGAGTGGTCTTTTCGGAACGCTGATAGGGGAGGGGAGGGAAATATATCCCTGGTAGTGGGGTCCGTTTGGAGGTGGCGGAAATGACGACGGATGATACGATGTATATGGAGGTTGGTGGGGTGGTAGGTGAGGACCAGTAAGAAAAGGGACAACGCTACTGCTCTGAATGTTGTGTGGGTGTGTAATAGAGCATCATACCCAACTACACATTAAATGTTCACTCATGTACACTTACCCCAACAGCAACTTTGCACATGAAATAAAACAAATTTCTATTCTTCCACCAGAGAAGTAGCTCACTTCAGGAGCTCAGGCAGGAGGACTGAGATCAGATGTTCACCATGGATGGAAAATCACATTCCTAATATGTTGTGGAAATCTCAGTCATCACAACAACATGTTACACCAGGCCAATATTACCTCAGGCTTACAGATAATAATCTGCAACGTGAAGTTAAACTCAGTGACAGGCAGCTGTTGGAACAATGTTTACAAAAGTAATGCTATCAAATGCATAACACTAAAATTTGTAATTTAAAAGAAATTTAGCTTTTCATTCTTTTTATATATTACACAGTTCACACCACACCATATACTAGTTACTGCCTTAACAGCCTTAGCTAATATAATTCTTACAATCTTTTGTCAATTGATTCACAAGGCTTGTCCTTTAATTTTCCTACTCCACATTGCAGCTGATATTGGGAACTGTGTACCCAGAATTATAGATATGACTTTAAACTCTGCCATTGGATGGCAGTGTATTAGTTTATTGCAATATCTCAGGATTCAGGAATGGAATCTTGTTGAAGCAGCAAGAGAGCTAGTGTTCTGCCTGTTCTGCCTCTTCCTGAGACAGACTAGTAAGTCACAGGCCCATCAAGTAGTGGTGACACCACAGATGTGTCTTCACCTGGAAACAAGTTGCTAGGAGAGGAAGTCTCTCCTACCAAGACAACCAATCACAGGTCAGTATCGATGGTCCTGAGCAATGCCAAGGAGTTCTAGGATCGCAGAGCTACCCTGGCCGCAGGCAAGTAATGCAGAGATTACAGGAGGCTCATGCAGAGAGGGTGCAGGAATGCCAACAATATTGGCAGGGAAATGGCCCTCAACTGATACCACTCCTTCTACTTTCCAGATCCTCAATCAGACACCAAGGTGACAAGCTGGCCACAAGGTTGCCATGATCAGTACAGTGACAGATGAATTCCCATTGTAATTTAATGCTACGTTTTTAAAATATATCTCCTTTCAACTTACATTATGCAATGATTGTGTGCTCAGTTTAAGTATATAATAATGTGCAAAAGTTTACTGGTTCCATTAGAGTATAATAGTAGAGGCATCAATTTCTCTATCTGCCTGCATGCGCCTGTGCACGTGTTGAGACACAATTCAACCTGCATTCAATCTGTACAGCAGACTGTTAGTGGGAAGCTGGGCTCAAATGAGGTGGGTGAAAGGACTGATGCACATATCTTTAAAAATAGCAGGATTTTCTAGACAGACAATGGCCTTCGCACACTCATTGCCCTGTATTTGTTCTAGGAAATAGAGGATAAGTTTAACAGTGATCCATATGTTAGTTTTAAGAATAATTCTAGAACTGTATTTTTATTCAGACTTATATTTTACATACATAAAGATAAAAGTAGTGTCATTATATAATCTTACCAGACCATAGGGCTGCTTTCTCATTAGAGAGATGTGACTGGTGGTGATTTAACTGGAAGGTTTAAGTGAGGGGTGAGACTGAGGACAGTCCTTTGTGGTAACTTCAGCTGATGCAGGAATCAAAACCACCATTGTATGCTCAGTTGGCTGGATGGCTGCTTTGCAATATAGAGTGATGCCAACAAGACTGAATTATTGATTCAAGTAAAGTTTTGCCACTGTACAACACATAGACTCTACTAGTTTGAGATTTTCAAACATTTATTCTAAGTATGTACAATATAGAAAATAGTAAATTCATATGGAAAATAATCTATGTCAGTCAAGCAACAATAAAAATGTTTTCTTACATAAGGACCCTAGTACAGAACAACTGAGGTATGTGTCACAACTGTAACCAAAGTGACTTGACATTGCATTTCATTAAAAAATTTCAACATATACAAAATATAAAGTACAAATAAATAGGTTTTATGTTTCCCAGCATCTAGTGCCTTGGAAAAGATTAAAATACTGGCTGTAGCTAGTGCAGACTTGGTGGAAGACTGCAAGACTGACAGTCTGAGGTATGTTTTGTCTTTTATATAATTAAAAAGTAGCTAAAATCCACATGGTCAGATCAAAGATCATCAATTGTTGGAGTGTTTAAGTGGTTGTATGTTAGCTGCCTTCAGACAAGACAAATATCCTTTATTAAATGGGAACATCAAATGCTACAGCAAGACATTGATAAAGAAAATGTGTGGGATTATTGCTGCATAGATTTTCCAGAGTTTTTGGAAACAATTCAAGAGGCTGCAAAGAAAGTAAGAAATCGAGAAACAGAATCCAAAACATTTTCATTGTTCTCAATTTTTGTTCCACTTTCCCAAAACGTGCTGACATTTGTGCCAGCATGGCTCAGTGATAGCACTCTTAACTCTTAAGTCAGAAGGGTGTGGATTCAAGACCCACTGCAGGACTTGAGTGAATCTAGGCAGATGTTCCAGTGCAGTATCAAGGGGTGCTGCTTTTTTGGAGGCAGGTTTTTGGATGAGACATTAGACAGAGACCCTGTCTACCTGGGATGAGTGAATGTAAACGCTCCCATGCCACTGTTTAAAGAGGAGCATCTCCCCTAGTGTCCTAGCCAACATTTATCAATAATCACAGAAACAGATTATTTCAATGTTGTGCGTGAAACCCTCCTGTATGCAAACTCACCACATTTGTCTCCAAAGCTATAGCACCCACATTTTATAAATATAGAAAGGTAATTTGATACATCGCTAGGATGTGAAAGCCATTAATTCAATGCAAATTTCATGCTTTGTATTAGGGTACGGATGCACAGGTGCTGGCAATCCTCTTGTAACTCAAAAATGGCCATTCTTCATTTAAGAGTGCAAACATTACATCAGCAAATGTTTAACTGAAAGCAGCATCATAATCTAATCCAAACCTGCCCTGATTCAATTCCATACATACACATAATGCATGGGTTTCTAAAAAGGACTAACCAACAGTAAACCACAATGGGAACCCTTACTAGTTTTCCCCTTCAAGCCCAGGAAATTTCAAGATAGATGTCACTGACATCTCTATCCCTGAACAAACCACTGTGTCCAAATAATTGGTGAAGAGGGCACAGGGGCTGGTTGGTACTGATAAAGTACAGCAGATTCATGTCACACTTCATGCTTAAGAATCGTAACAGCACTTTTGTATATGAGCCATGCCCCACCTGGTCAAACATGACCCTTAAGTTTTTAAATTTTTAGATCAATTCAAAAGGACTAAATGCAAACTTCCTTTCACTGGTGCAGTTTAGTGGTGACCATTTGTACCGATTAATAAACACACAAGAGGAGAGTGATGAGCACAGAGGCAATGTGCATCTGAATGTGCTGAGGCTTCATTTGTGTCAAACTTGCCCATTTGACAACCAAAATAAAAACGGAGACGATTGACCAGGATGAGGGGACCCAGAGGTCATATTGACTAATTCCAGTACCCAACTGGTGTATTTTTAAAAACATATTACGCACAATTGCGCTATTTGTGTTTTTGAGGCTGCAATACCATGGAGTTGCTGATTGCATTCAATAATAAAAGACCAATATCCTATCTTTTACCTCAGTTGATTTATACAGTACAGGAACTAATGGTTTGCTGGTGAACCTGTATCAAATATTTTAAATAAAATAAAGTTTATTTTAGTGTTGTCTCGGGTTTCTTACCAGAATTTAGTATTTGTGATATAGCCACTGCAAGCAAACCTGAGACTGGCGATTAAATATTACAATTTCAGCAGCAGAGAACACATCAAATACAAAAAGACAATATTAAACAAAGAAATGCAGAACAACTAACATTCTGTGCATCAGTGCAGAATGATTTTCATGTCAACAATTTAGTGTATCAAATGTAACATTGTTGAATAACGAGAAGGAAATCATACAAATTAGAAAATAGCAATCCTGCAACTAAACTACTGCATCACAAAAAAAAACCTGTTGCTGTATGTATTGGTAACAATAACAGATTTCTACAGAAATCTAAAATGATTCTGAGCTTGTTAAAAGGATGCTTGAGTATCTCACTGCAGTGCTACATCCATAAGATATTGCTTTTTTAGTTGCTACCTGTTCATAGATACATTCAACAGACTAGAGAAAAAGGCATCATTTATTCTTGTAAACCAGTTTTAACCAAATCCCTACACAGATAGAAATGCTACAATTTAAAGTACATTTTTTACACCTGAGATTCTCATAATACCTATTTTTAAAAAAATGAAAAATTGCATCTACCCATTGAACTAGAACACTGAATTGCTGTCACAACAATGTCCTCTTAGATCTTGGCTCCACTCACAACCATCCATCTTGCTCATTTCTGTGGGATAGAAAAGGACATCAGTGTTCATTCTACCAATACAAATGAATAATAACCAGCATATTGGTTTAGGTAGTAGTTGCAGGTCAAAAATATCCATCTAAATATAAGTGGATAAGACTCATTTAGCACTTTGATAAACAAGACTCATTCAGTAGTTTCAGTTAGATAACTAGACTATTCAATATAATAAATAAAATATTCAAGCAGAAAAGGTAAGTTTTTGTGTGTCCTAGTCATTATAGATGCTCATTTGTAATGAAACAATTAATTGAAAATAAACATATTGAAAACTAATTTTAAAATAGAAGGCACAATTTGAAGAATTGCAATACGTTTTATAAACCCTCATTTTGCATAATTTTGCCACTTTCCCCAAGTCATGATCTTACCAAATCTTCCAGTGGCATGAGAATCTTTGTGCATTTTTTGAAAAGGATGTAATGTGCTTTAAATGTACAGAATATTACAATAAATTAGCACTGAACTTGAATTAATACTGCAGTACTATTGCCAACAAGACATATATAGCAGGGAGGAAATCTAGCATGTGCTTAAACTCATCATATGTAAGAGGCTCCCAATTCAAATTGGAAACCTTTTTTTTAAGAATCCCTACAGTGTGGAAACAGGCCTTTCAGCCCAACAAGTCCACACTAACCCTCTGAAGAGTAACCAGCACGGTGGCTCAGTGGTTAGCACTGCTGCCTCACAGCACCATGGTCCCAGGTTCAATTCCAGCCCTGGGTGACTGTTTGTGTGGAGTTTGCACATTCTCCCTGTGTCTGTGTGGGTTTCCTCCCACAGTCTAAAGATGTGCAGGTCAAGTGAATTGGCCATGCTAAATTGCCCGTAGTGTTAGTCAGAGGGAAATGGGTCTGGGTGGGTTACTCTTCGGAGGATTGGTGTGGACTGGTTGGGCCGAAGGGCCTGTTTTCACACTGTAGGGAATCTAATCTAAACCCAGACCCATTTCCCTCTGACTAACACTACAGGCAATTTAGCATGGCCAATTCACTTGACCTGCACCTCTCACGATGGGCAATTTAGCATAGGCAATCCATGTGATCTGCACATCTTTTGGACTGTTGGAGGAAACCCACGCAGACATGAGGAGAAGGCTGGAGTTGAACCTGGGTCCCTGGCGCTGAGAGGCTGCAGTGCTAGCCACTGAGTCACCGTGCCGCCCATCACTTCTGTTTCCTACTTTGACCATATTGTAAAAGTAGTTCATTGGCTAGCAAATACTTTGGAACATTCTGTATTCATGACACATGCTAATTAATGCGGATCTTCTCTTTCATACTTAGCATGGTGTGAAAAGGACTTCAATCCATAAGCACCTGCATGGAATATGAATTCTTCTTGAGATGATCCAAGGATGTGAAGAAGTTTTAAAAATTAGAATAGTAGCTGGCCATTCAACTGACTAACCTGCTCTCTTACTTTATACGATAATGGCAAATTAAATCCACATTCCTGTCTGTTCACCATAACCCTGAGCTCCCTTGTTTCCAAAAGTATGCTCAACTCAGCCTTAAATATATTCAATGGATCTGATTCAAATGTGTCCTTGGGAAGAACATTTCAACAGGCTATGAAACTTTGACAAAAGAAATTCCTTCGCATCTCAGTCTTGAATGTAGGACTGGGGTGGACAAAGTTAAAAATCACACAACACCAGAGTACTGTGAAAGCTTGTACTTCCAAATAAATCTGTTGGGATTATAACAGGGTGTTGTTTGATTTTTAACATTGAATGTAGGATTTCTTTTTTAAAAAATAAATTCTGGATTTCCCCATGAGGGGGAGCATCTTCTTTAGCATGTGAGACAAGGTATCTCATATTTTCCAATAAGATCATCTCTAGGTATGGAGTTCAAAACTGTACACTTTATTCTTGACGCAATCTCACCAATATCTATACCGTTGTTGCAGAACCTCCCTACGTTTATACTCCATCCACCTTACAATAAAGGCAAACATTTCATTTGCTTTTCGAATTATGACATGGTTTTGTGATTCATGCACAAAGGTTATAAATACACTTTGTACCCTAGCATTCTTCAGTCACTCTTCATTTAAGTTCTTTTTGTTTTTTTCTACTCTTCCTGCCAATATAGACAACATCACATTTTCTCTCACATTAAATTCCATTTACAAAATTTTACCTATTCACCTAACCTACCTCCAAATGTTTTCTTAACTTCACAACTTGCTATCAGGCCTGTTTTTGTATCAGCACAAAAACCAGCTACAATGCAGTTGGTTCCTTCATCCAAGTCATTAATCCAGACTGCAAATAGTTGCGAAACCAACACAGATTACTGTAACATGCCACTAGTTACGGTGTATCTCCATGAAATTGATCCATTTATTCCAACACTGTTTCTGGACAAATAGCCAATCCTCTATCCATTCTAATATATCACTCCCAAGAGCACAAGCTCTTACCTTATGCCATAATATTTAAGTGCCATACCTTATCAAATGCTTTAGGAAATTCAAATATGCATATTCAGATTTTCCTTATCTACCCTGCTTGTTATACCTTCAAAGAATTCTAATAAAATTATCAAATATATTTTCCCTTTCACACCACCACACTGACAGTGCTGATTGCAATTTGACTTCCAAATGTCTTGCTACTGCTTTCTTAATGATGAATTCCAAGATTCCAATGATAGATGTTAGATGAAAGGTAATGGCCCATAGGTTCCTGGTTTCTGCCTCCATCCTTTCACTTGTTACATTTGTGATTTTCCAATTGATTGGGACATTTCCAGAATCCAAGGGTTTTTAGATTATAACCAATACATTCAACGATTAAGCAGCCATACATTTAAAGGTCCTAGCATACAGTCCATCAAGTTCAATACTTGGACGCTTTAGATGCATTCGTTTTCCTAGTGCATTTTCTTTAGTGATTTCACAGATTTTCATTTTCTCCCTCGCTTCAACTTTTCGTTTTTCCGCCATTCTTAAGACTTTTGTCTTCTAGTGTGAAGACAAATGTAAAACACTCGTTTGAAATATCTGCCATTTCCTTGTTTCCCATTATTATATATATATATATAATGCTCACTTTAGATATCTTTTCTTTTTGCTGTCTGTTTTAATTTGTCTTTCTTTTGTACTTCAACTTCTCCCTGATTTTGAATCATTTTGTCTTCTTTGCTGATATCTACTAACCTTTGCAGCATTGTACATCTTTTCTTTCAATTTTTTATCAAGCTAAACGTCTTTGGTTAGTCATAGATGGTGCATCCTTTTTGCAGAATCTTTGATTTTCAATGTAATATTTTTGTTGAGAGTTATGAATTAGCATTTTAATTGCTTGCCACAAATTACGCACAGTTTTACCTGTTAATTGTTTGCCTAGACAAAAAACTGAAAGAACTAAAGATGCTGGAAATGAAAAACAAACAGAAATTGCTGAAAAAAACTCAGCAAGTCTGGCAGCCTTCTATGGAGGGAAATCACAGTTGACTTTTTGGGTCCAGTGACCTTTGTGAATGATTGCTGAGTTTTTCCAGAAATTATTATTTTTGTAATTATTTACCTAGTCCACTTTAGACAGTCCATATCTTTGTAACTGACTTCAAATAAGTTCACACTTCAGATCCACATTTCTTATCTTCAACTTAAATGTGAAAATCTGTCAGGTTAGAATTATTCCTATCAAGGATCTTGAACTATGGGGTCATTTGGTAACCATGTCTCATTAAACATTACCCAGACTAAGATACTCTTAGTTAATTGATTCCAGAATACATGCTTCTTAGAAACTGTCTTGAGTACACTTTGAACTCATCCTCCAGGCTAACTTGGCTGATTGATTTGTCCAATCTATAAGATGATTGAAATATCTACAATAATTGCAGCATCTTTCTTGTAACCCCCTATTATTTCTCAACTTATACTTTATGCTATACTGTTGCATTGTTAGAGAGCATACAAACAGCACCCAGTGATTTTCTTCTTTTACTTTTTTTGAAAACTGATTCCATATTTGAATTCTTTGAACCAAGGTCACATCACACTACTGTACTGATCATACCACCATGCTGCCTCTGCTGATTGCAATTTGACTTTCAAATGTCTTGCTACTGTTTTCTTAATAATGAATTTCAAGCTTCCAGTACTCTCCCAATGAAAGATGTTAGATGAAAGGTAATGGCCTATACTTTCCTGGTTTCTGCCTCTATCCTCTGCAGTGATGAGGAAATGTATTTATCTTTGGCAGCGGGCAGGGGAAACAGCTTTCGAGTCTTGTGCTCTTAATTGTAGAGGTCAATATCTATCTCCTTAACAATACTGTCCACTACCACAACTATATTCCTTTTCATTCCCTGACTTGAATTACTCCTGCACTACAGTTCTCTGTTCAGTTTACTCTTCCTCCCTGCAATCCCAGTTCTTGTTCATACAAATAGTAGGAATTTCAAATTTGTTGAACAAATGCAAAGGTTAAAGTTCCTCCATTGATGGGGAAGCCGATACCTACCACTCATTGTCAAACACACTCTCTCTTGACCACAGAGCAATTCTGAAGTACTTAGCTTAAGTGCATAATTGCCTTAAGGAACGAAATGCCCATGGTAGTCTCTCTCTGACCCATCAAAGTGTCCAAAGCTTCAATTCTGTGGTATTTGACATAAATAAAAATTTTGATTTTTTTTTTCAAATGTTTTAAATTTAGTATTGGAATACGGTCAAATAGAATCACGATGGCATTATTCCCAGAACACACTAATATTTAGAGAGAACTTAATAACTCAAAATAATTCCCTTATTTTCAACTTTAACTCATACTTAAAGTCATAAGCACAGGAGCTAGCCTACTCACACACAAAGTCCTGAGTCACACAATCTGGAATTCTCTCTCAAAAGCATTGATTCCCCAGGATCTCATTCAAGATTCCCCATAGAAGCTATTTGTTTGACCAAACATTCAGTCCTTCCCCTACAACTTCTCTCTTTGGTGCAACATACTTTTTTTTAATTCTGCCTTGGGATGTTTTTCTATGTAAAGACTCCATATGAATACAAACTATTGAAATGTTCTCAATGCAGGATGTAAAGAATGAAAGTACCTTTATTGGATTTTCAAACATGTAAGAATGAATACTCACATCAGAAAATGAAGCAGGTATCTTCTGCTCAACTTCCTTACCCATTTCTGTTCCTGATACAGATTTCTGAAATGGATTTTCCTGTACTGACATCCTATGAAAATCAAAATTGAAAGTAATATCAAAAGTAATATAGAACTCTATAATGCTTCCATACCAGTTTGTGAATGTATGTTTCCTGAATTCCAGAAGAGGAGACAGCTTTATTTGGCAGTTATGAAGTAAGTATTTTTAAAAATGCCAATAATTGTTTCTCAAGCAGGGGATGTCATAGATCATTTAATCGCAAATACAAAGACTGGAGGACTGAAAATTCCGCTGTGATCATTTAGAGTCATAGAGTTATAGAGATGTACAGCACGGAAACAGATCCTTCGGTCCAACTTGTCCATGCCGACCAGATATCCTAAACAAATCTAGTCCCATTTACCAGCACTTGGCCCATATTCCTCTAAACCCTTCATATGCATATACCCAGATGCCATTCAGATGCCTTTTAAATGTTGTAATTGTACCAGCCTCCACTACCTCCTCTGGCAGCTCATTCCATATATGCACCATCCAATAATTGAGAAAGTTGTCCCTTATGTCCTTTTTAAATCTTTCCCCTCTCATCTTCAACGTATGCCCTCTAATTTTGAACTAACCTATTCTGGGAAAAAGATCTTGGCTATTTATTCTATCCATGCCCCTCACGATTTTGTAGACATCTATCAGGTCCACCCCTCAGCCTCTGACACACCAGGGAAAATAGCCCCAGCTTATTGAGCCTCCCCCTATAGCTCAAACCCTCCAACCCTGGCAACATTCTTGTAGATATTTTCTGAACCCTTTCAAGTTTCACACATATAGCAGACAAACCAGAATTGCACACAGTATTCCAAAAGTGGCCTAATCAATGTCCTGTACAGCGCAACATGACCTCCCAATTCCTATACTCAATGCACTGAACAATAAAGGCAAGCATTCCAAATGCCTTCTTCACTATTCTGTGACTCCACTTTCAAGGAACTATGAACCTACGCTTTAAGGTCTCTTTGTTCTGCTACACTCCCAGGATCTCACCTTTAATGGTAAATCCTGCCCCGGTCTGCCTTTCCAAAATGCAGCACCTCACATTTGTCTAAATTAAATTCCATCTGCTACTCCTTGGCGCATTGGCCATTCTGATCAAGGTCCCATAAAGATCCTGAGAGGTCTTGAACAGGTGGATGCTGAAAGGATGATTCCTCTTGTGGGAGAGTCTAGAATTGGGGTCATATTTTTAAACTAAGAGGTAGGTCATTTGAGACAGAGATGAGGAACCCTTTTTCCCCCCGTCTCAGAGGGTTGAGTGTCTTTGGAATTCCCTTTCTCAAAATGCAGCAGATCCGGAAGCTTTACATAATTTTAAGGCAGAAGGCGATAGATTTTTGACTACCAAGGGAATGTAAGTAATTATTATTATTGGAGTAATGCAGAAATGTAAAGTTACAATTAAAATCATATCAGCCACGATCGTTTTGAATGGTGGAGCGGGCATGAAGGATTGAGCAGCATACTCTTGTCCCTTGTTTGCATGTTCACATCAGTAAGTCCATGACAGTCATCAACTGGAAAAGAATCTGTAGCTTGACTGCCAGCGGGCAAAAATATCACGACTGACAAATTTATCCTACAAAATATATTAGAATAATTGCCCCTTGGGTAAACAGAACTAACAAAATCCAGACCCCTTGATAGTTTCTATTGCTTTTCTTAAAAATTACTACTGACATATTGGTATGAATTTTTATTATCTATTAAAAGCCTAGCTTCTAAACATGTGGCTAAGAATAACTACCAAACAAGGGACTGAAACTCACTAACAACACATTTCAAGAAGTGAAAAGGCAACATTAATCCACTTTTTTTGTTTGAATAAATACATGGTTTGTTTTCTGCACTATCTGAGAGCAATTAGATTGGTTGCAATACTGCTGTATTTCAAAACCAAAATTTTGTGTTTCTGTTTGTTGGCTAAGAAATTTGAATCATTCAATTGTTGAATGTGGTTAACAAAACATTTTGTCTTGTTTCTTATGGGAAAGGGAGGCCCGCCCAGTAAATCTGTTCTGCCATCCAATTACATAATGACTTATCATCTACACCAATGACACGTTCCCATGCTATCCTGATATGCCTTGATGTCAGTATTATTCAGGAATGAAGGGATGTTTGATGATTGAGGTGGAAAATTCCAAAGATTCATTACCCTCTGATTAAATAAAGTTTTCATCCTAGTATTAGAGGTTTTACCCTGTATTCTGAGATTAGGCCCCTAATTCTAGATTCACCAGCCAGGGGAAACAATCTATCCATTTTCACTCTGTCATATCCTGTAGGATTTTGTAAGTTTCAGTGAGTTTACCTCTCATTCTTTGAAATTCTAGAGAAAACAGGCCAAGTCTCTTCAGTCTCTCTGCATAAAATAATCCTGCCATTTTAGGGCTTAATCTGATAACCTCCCTGCCATGTCCTTTATGGCAAGTATACCCTTTGTTTTCTAAAAAGGCCATAACTGTACACAATACCCAAGGTGTAGTTTCACTAAGGCCAAGACATTTTTATTTCTGTACTCAAATTCCCTTGCAATGAATGCCAACATACCATTTGCCTTCCTAACTTTCAATGAATCATGAACAAGGACATCAAGGTTGGATATCAATACTTGTAACACTCTCACCATTTAAGAAAAATACTGACTTTCTGTTCACCAAAGTGGGTATGATCTCTATTCATGAATTAATTTAGATGTAAGCAACTGGTTATACATTTCAGCATTATAGCTAGGATGTAATGTGGGGCTGTAGCTACTGCTGCATCCAATGCAAATATGATGCAGTGTAGGCTACATCACAGTTGAGCTATATAAAATGGTGAACACCTCAGGAGGAGGCTGAGTAAGATCATCCACTCACCACTTTGACTAAAGACAGTGAAAAGCAACCTTGTCTCTTGCATGCACCTACCGACAATCATGGCTCAGATATAATGATTCTGCGGCCAATCTCAAAATAGATGTGAAAGGGAGCAAGACCTTTGTTCTGACATGTAAATGGAGGACCAGCCCCTAAATATTTAGAGTTTAAAATATAATAAATCCAGCGTGATAGGTATGACAGGTTCAATCTAAGCTATGCCTCACTGTTAAGGTTACCATTACAACATGCTTTCAACAAGAAGTGAGGTATGTGCTGGACAATAAGATTATGATGATGTACAATTCTATTACTAATAGTGATCATAGCTTCATGAATTCCACTGTCATTAAAATAATCTATTTCATTCTTCAGATATTTGTCTAGTTTTCACTCAAATACATTAAAATACTTGCTTTAATCTATACCTGTGATAGCAAGTTCCACGTTCTTATAACTTCTGTGAAAATAAATTTATTCTGAATTCCCTGTGGGGTTTCTTGGTGAGTTTCTTGTGTTTATAGTCTCTGGTTAAGCACTTCCCTACAATTGAAGCATTTTCCATGAATCCATCTCAAAACCTTTCAGGGTTATAAAGACATCTATCAGTTTATTCTGATTTAATTTTTTCCAGAGGAGACTGTGAATACTTTCATGATATGGAGCGGCACGGTAGATCAGTGGTTAGCACTGCTACCTCACAGCGCCAGGGACCCAGGTTTGATTCCAGCCTCTGGTGGGTGTGTGTGGCGTTCGCACATTCTCCCAGTGCCTGCGTGGGTTTCCTCCGGCTGCTCCCGATTTCCTCCCACAATCCAAAAGATTGTAGGTCAGGTGAATTGGCCATGCTAAATTGCCCATATGTTAGGAGCATCAGTCAGTGGTAAATATAGGGTAGGGAAATGGGTGGGTTACTCTATGGAGGGTCAGTGTGGACTTCTTGGGCTGAAGGGACTGTTTCCATACTGTATGGAATCTCATCTAATATATTTATCCAAGATATTTCTGGTACCATTCTCTGCAACTTCTCCAATACTTTAATATCTTATGTTAAATAGGTCTGCACAAAATACTCTTAAGTATAATTTAAACCAGGAAGCAGTACAGGTTGAACATAAACTTTCCTTTTCAATTTTATCCCTTTATAAATAAAACTTAGTGCTTGGTTCGCCATTTTTTTAATGACCTTGCTAACCTACGGTGTAACTTGTAACTACTTTTAATATCAGTATTTGTACTGTTAGATCGCTTTACTCCTCCGCTTCACCTGGAAGAGCAGCTCTAAAATTTCAACCTCTCCATTATTTCTCTCTGGGTTTTGTGGCACGTTGTTAGCATCCTGGTTCTAAGCTAGTGGGTCCAGGTTTAAATCCCACACTAGGACTCGATGGCCATGGAAGCGGTGCTCTAAGTGACTACAATAAGTTTGATTGTCCACTTGTAAAATTTTCAATACATCTTTGTCAGGCAGTAAGAGGGAGAGAGTCTCCTGGTCCGTTCCTGCTTCATATGGAATGGTGACTCTTAAGCTACAGCCTCTGGTGAAAGCTGATACTGACTTGGCCCAGGAAACGTAACCATGGAAATAGGTGTAAACACATGTTTTGTCTGCTGCATAGGTGGAATGGAATTAAAGGTGATTCTCTCTCTCAAAATGTACTATCTCACATTTATCTGTAATGAATGCCATTGCCAACTATTTGCCGATTCTGCAAGTTTAGTAATGTCTACCTGAAAATTGGTGGACTCTTCAAATTTACAATAGGTTGCACAGGTACAAGACTAATAATTATTTAATTGATCAATATGTTTAGTTAGAGTATTTTAAGACGACAATTTATAAACTGAAAACATTGCATACTGATGTGCTTAGCTTGTTATATTTATCAACAGGCCCTGTTGGTGATAGGGCTTGGAGCCAGTCCTCTGCAGGAAACTCTTGCCCTTGGAAATAAACAGCACATGAAAACAAAATGCAAGAGATTGCCTTACCCTCTTATGTTGTAATGTTCTTCTGGTGGTGGTCTAATTCTCTGTTGCTGCATCATTATAGTTTGATACTGACCCATTCTTTCATCAGATTGACTGTACAAAGGCATTCTGGTTTGTGGCTGGCCATTTATCTGATGAGGTGGGAGACGATGACGTGGAGCTCCCAATATGGCCTGAGGTGGTCGCCGAGTTGCATAAGGATTAGTGTTAAAAAGGGATGAAGACTGGGCTGTATAAACAGATGAATGTGAAAGAATCCCATGGGGGCCTTGAATCCCAGGATGTACAGCAGGTCCTCTGTATATCAGTCCACTTACAGGTTGTGCATTGTGTCTTTTAGCAGCAGCATTATGACTGTCTAGATCCAGGATTTCCTTTGGACTTTCAGGCCTTTCGTGTTCTTTATTTAATTTTTCATCCTTTATGGTGTGTGACATATTATTAGTCCCCTGGCTCATGTCATTGTTTTCTTTAGCGTTTCCATTCATCACTTCCTGTGTTGCATTTGCTAATGTGTGACTGTCTGATGATCCCTCCGAACCCTGCAAAGGAATACCAGACACTGATGTTTTCCCATTTCCATTATGTACTGATAAATGGCTAGACTGCTGGAGATGAGGGCCTGTTGGTGATAGGGCTTGGGGCCAGTCCTCTGTAGGATACCCTTGCCCTTGAGCATAAGCATAGTAATGAGAATGTTGATATTGGTGGTATGGTGATGTAATTTGTTGCTGGGAAGCATGATATGGATAACATTGGACTTGGTGCTGATACGCAGGGTATATCCCCGGTGGCAATTGCTGAGAAAACCTTGGATTGGGAAAAGGCTGTGTGTTCGCAAATGTCTGGGGTCCACCCATATTTCTTCCAAAGGGTCTGCAACCATGATTCATACCATACTGACCTGCAGCAGAGTACTCTGGATTATGTCCATACTGTGTGTGTGCCATAATTCCCATCATCCCAGGATTAGTTCCATTATTTTTTCCCTGTTTGCCTTGTATTAAGGTGTTCGAATTTTTTACAGACTCCTCATTTGTGTTCAGCAAACTATTGGAGGCTAATTGGTCTAAAGATTCAGCGTAATGTATGAGGTTGGGGGTACTTTGGTTGACCAGGTTATCATTATGGTTCTTAACCTCAGCTTTTGTTTGATTTTTGACTTTTTTCTCTTTGTTTACTCTGCCACTGAATTTTTTATTATTCTTTGCTCTGCTCTTTACGGCCCTTTTTTTGGAATCTGCAATTTGTTTGCTTGGCTCTTTCTGTGTCCTTCCAACTGAACTATTAATATCTTTCAATTTAACGTCACATTTTTCTTCGTCTTCAACTTTGATGGGTCTCAACCCATTACTTTGATTTTCACATGTATCCGATTCAATAAAATTGGCTGGATTCAGTTTGATGTCACCTTCGGAGGGCTGTTGTGTGGTTGGTTCGGTATTTGGAGGCGCGATGCCTGAATCTTTGCATTGTTGTTTTTGTTCACCTCCAATTGATGTGTTTTTGATTGACTCCGTTTCTGTTCAAGGATTAAAAAATTGCATTTAGTAACAACCATCAACAAAGTTAGATTTTCAATCTCAAGTTTTTTCAGGAAAGATGGTGGGGTAACTGGTAGTCAACACATCCATTATCAATTGGCTCCACTCACTTTAAAATAAAATATTTGTATGGGAAAGAGGAAAAGCTATTTGGAGGAAACAATTTTAGCTTCTACCATAAACCCATTAAAAAGTTATCTTTTTTCCAAAATCTCCTAGTTTTCTGGACTTCAATGTTTAACACATAAACAGACTTACCTCGAGTTTCATCAATATTTGTTGGCATATCAGCATGCTGTGATGTCCCTAATGAATCAGCATTACCCTCCAAAGCGTGTTTGTGAGTTTGCATACTGGAGGCACTTTGCTGGGCTTCACCATGTTGCTGCTGTGGTGCTGGTACACGGGCACCAGAAAGATATGCTGAAGAATGCCCTGGTGGACAGACGGGGGCAGAAAGTTGCTGCATTGCAATCATCTCTGGACTAGACAGCATAGAATCAATGTGGAGACCTTGATGTGGATGTCTCAGGAAAGGAGGTGGCATTCTCTGTACACTAGGCGCTTGAGGTGAGTTTGGAAGTCTGGGATATCCTGGTGGCCCATTTTGAGGTAGACAATCTGGTTGATCTGGCCAATGATTGAGTGGTACACTTGGCCTTATTAGATTGCGCTCCATCATTTGGGGAAATGGACGATGCTGTGACTGTGGGGACTGACCTGGAGCAACCAGTCGATTGTTTTCAACAGATCCTAAAGGTCTTTCAATTGAACCATCATTATTACTGTCCCAGACATGACGAGGCCCATGACATGGGCCATTTGGGCGAGCATATGGATTATAAACATGCCTCCCCTGAAAATCAGAGTTTGGATGGTGAACTGGTCCTTCTAGACGGTGTGCTGTGTATCCTGGTTGAAATGGTTGGCTTGGGTACATACTTCCTTCCTGAGGTGGAGCATTCACTGTTCCATGAGGCACTGATGGGGGTCTAGGACCGAGAGAAGGCCCATGTACTGGCCCAGGAAATGTTGTTTTATTGCCAGCTGCTAACATTCGAGGGCCCTGACGGTCATTCACAGTTACTTGATGCTGTAATTAGATAATAATACACCATAGGTTAACTATTTTTGTATCTCCATGCAGGTTTAAGAAGTTCACACAGTATCCAATCAGACTCAATCACTATTATAGGCGAGGAAAAACCTGTTCTGAAGTTGTTACATAATTAGCCAAGAACTACTTTGATTTGTGTTGACAGATTTTCCAAGGTGTATGCATTAGAACCAAAACATTGAATTGTAACATTGCTCTTATTTAAATCCTCTTCAACAGATAGTGATTGGGGATACAAGCTCAAGCTGAGGCTTCTAAGTTAAAATCTGTATGATCAAAGTTTGTGAGAAGATTTGTAGCTCGGGTGCTCGCTGTTGTGGTTCTGTTCGCCAAGCTGGGAATTTGTGTTGCAGACGTTTCGTCCCCTGTCTAGGTGACATCCTCAGTGCTTGGGAGCCTCCTGTGAAGCCTGAGGAAAGATCACAGAAGCACTTCTCAGGAGGCTCCCAAGCACTAAGGATGTCACCTAGACAGGGGACGAAACGTCTGCAACACAAATTCCCAGCTCGGCGAACAGAACCACAATAAAATCTGTATGAAGATAATTTTAAAGGGAAGACTAATTAATTTATGGCGAGATGTTTTATTTGATTTGTGTTTGCGTTTTACAGTTTATTTCTAACCGTTTTATCTGTGAAAAGTGAGTTGGGTTGAAAGGAAATACTAGAAACATATTTTGGGTAATTGAAGTTCAGTTTTTGCTTTTTGGGAAAAGAATATGGCAATTCTTCTTGTTCATTCCAAATTTCTTCCTTTTATCGACTTTAAAACAAGTAATAGCATGATATCAGAGTATTCTGACTGATATGAGAATGATTACAAACTACTTCAAGTTCTATTCATTTCACATACCTATAGTGGATTTTATGTTCAATTGTTCACAACATCAAAATGTTATTTTGTAAAGACAAAAATATTTGTAATGAGGTATTGATTGCTCTGCCATAAAGGTTTAAATAGGTACTTCCCTTTAGATCTGAATTCTCATTGCTTTAAGTCAACTGCAGCCAGGGATCATTGAATTCTTTTGTTATCTCAAAGTTATGCAGCTTTGTGAATTCCTTCCACACCCTCCCTTCTCTGAATAATGTGATTTTTCAACAGTGGTTTGTCTACAAATTTAAATACATAAGGCAGCATTTTCAAGAATTCTGTCCCAACAGAAAGACTGCTATCTTGGTCCTGAGTCTGATTACAGAGGAACCTCGATTATCTGAATACCAATTATCCGAAAGAGATCTCGAAGTCCCGATAGAAACATTACATCAAAGACATGTTTCCAACAGTGATCATGTCATTTGTTTACGGTGATTAAACAGGGACTGTCTCCAAAGACTAACCTCCTGCTCTTCCTCTCTTCCCACACTTTCCCTGGAGTTCTACACAGGGGTGTACTCTAAACCACAGCCCCTCCCCTCCTTTCCCAGATAATCTGACCAACATTGTCCTGTACAGGACAGAGGTGGAACTTGTCAAAATGTTGCAGTAAGAAGTTGTGATTGGGGCTGTGGCTGTGTGTGTGCGCGTTTGGAGACTTACCCCACAAAGGCAGCAGCAGCAACAGAAGCAGTCTTGTTGTTGGTGTACAGTCTGGCTGCCCTGGAAAGAGGGCAGGAGTGGACGGAGTGGAGTGGTGGTGTGGACGGGGTTGGGGGGTGGAGGGCAGTGTTGGACAGTTGGGAGCGGAGGCAGGCGAGGGGGCAGTGTTGGACGGGGTTGGGGGGTAGTGTTGGGACGGTTGGGGGGCGGGGGCGGTGTTGGACAGGGATGGGGGGTGTTGGATGGGGTTGAGGGGTGGTGTCTCACGTGCTGTGTGCTGCTGCAGTCTCCTGAAGCAGACTTTAAACATTCTGAGCTCCTGAGGAAAGGCATTTAATCGATTAACCAAATAATTGATTATTTGAACAAAAATAGTACCCGCCCATCTTGTTCGGATAATTGAGGTTCTCTGTACATTGTTTCACGTATTTACAGAACTTTTACTACCATATTGAAAGACAGTGGCCAAGTCATAGATCAGAATAATCCAGAAAGAGTTAGATACAGTTCTTAGAGCTTAAGGGATCAAAGAGTATGAGGAAGAAGTAGCTGCAGAATATTGAATTAGTGGATCAGTCATGATGATATTGAATGGCGAAGCAAACTTGAAGGGATGAAATACCTGTTCCAGCTCCTATTTTATAAGTTTCTACACCATGATGGAATTTGAACCCATGACCCCAGAGCATTTGCTTGGATCTCTGGATTACTAAAACAGTGACATTATCACTGCACTACTATGTTGGTTTCCAAGACAGACTCTCACAGACTAATTAATTGATGGGGAAAAAGTATTTTTACTAATTTCAGAATGTGTGCGTCAAACTGATTGCAATCTTTTGCATTTATTGATTTTAGATATGTCAACATTTTCTAATCAACCTGTTCTGACTTGTTATGACATACCTCTCAATCAAGTGAGACTTGAACCTGACCCTCCCGGTTCAGAGGTAAGGACAATTTTACTGCACTACAAAAGCCCCAAATTAATTGTTGTTACTGTAAAGGATAGAGTTACAGGACACAAACTAACAATGAAATGCATAATTCAACAGAGCTGTACTTAAGATCAGATTGATCTCTACATAACTGCTGTTGTGGCACAAATTGTGATGTTGCTGTCACTTTCACCAAGTTATTTTGTTCTTGGGTTTTTTAAAGAGAGGTTGTAAAGGCAGAGATGCTAAGGGAAGAGTCTGGTTTAACAATGGAGGGGAGTGGGCAATTCTCCCAGTTCAGGTTTTATTCTGGATGGGTTTAGGTGTAGCAGTCAGAAGACGCTGCAGTGCAGAAAGGTTCCAAGCTTCAGCAGGTGATTCCTGACTGACGTTTCTCTCTGAAATCTCTTTGAAAGTTGCTCATTCCTGCTTGGAAGAACCTTGAATTTACTTTTTGCCAAGGGGACGGTTTATGGGATGTTAAGGGATTGAACAACTCCCTCGTTTATTTGCTGTTTCGGTTCAATTAAGTTTTCCAATAGTTAAGTTATTCTAAATTCTGTTTTCTTTTGTTTGTGTTTCAACTATAGTGTTTAAATAAATTCTGTTGTGCTTAAAGCTGAGTGGTTTGACCAGAAGCAAGACACCTGGAATATCGACTTCACATCTACCTTTAAAATAAGAAAAAAATTAGGGTCCAGGCTACCTTCTGAAAATATTTTTGAGGGGTTCTGGCCTGGTCCACAACACAATTAAGCAGACAAATTTTTAAAATGTGGACATCCATATTCAACAGCAGTTTTAATTCCACCATTGCCTTTCAAAAAACCTAAGGAATTTCAATTTTTTTCAAGCATAAGAGCAAATTTCAGAAAAGATTTGGCTAAACATTAAATATGAATTGCAAAAAAAAGTGTCTATAATTAATAAAATTGACCATTTAAGCAGCTAAACAGATCTATCTAATAAAACCATTGTTTTTTTTTCTGCTTAAGAAGCAGAGCTAAAAAGAGGCAGATTAGGCCTGAAAGTCCTGGTTACCAGCAAAAGGGAAGGGGGACTGGTGCCACCCCAAGTTGGTCTTGATGGAATTCATAAAAAACTAGGGGTTGGAGGCAGCACCTTTCATTTAGGTTTTCTACCTTCTCTAGCCCAGTGGATGAACAGGGAGGAGAGAGAAGGAGGGGAAAGTGTATGTTCTTGCAGAAAGCAGTGTGTGATACATGACTCCAGCTTACTTGTAAACTCAGTTCTCACTCATTTCGCTTCATTCATTCAGGCTACTATATGAATGAGAGTGTAGTGTAATCGTATGCAGGTATGGAAGAAGGAATGAGCTTGGGAGAGAGCCAGAGACAGGCAGTTATAGTCACTCACTCACAGACACTCATCTCTTAGGCCCGGGAGATGTAAAGATTAATTTTGCAGTTTTTTTCCTACCCTGGGACTCCAGCTTTCCTGAATACTAGTGTTGCTGCAACTGTCACCCTTGAGGCATCTCCTTCAGCCATCTCGACTCCAGCAGTCCATTGTAGTAGCAGAGGTTGAGCAGGAGGGCAAGAGCCCTCACTTTCTACTTTAAAACTATAAAGACTAGTTTCACTTTCAAGCTGATGTTCATACAGAAGATCACCTACTTTAGAACAAAGCTCTTATAATGTTACCTGCATGATAAATTGGTGATGCAATTGCTGCCGTACTTGATGTGTCAGCTGTGGTTCCCTTGGGGAACAATATTGATACTGGGTCTCTACAGTAGGCCGAGATCCAAACATACATGGCACCGAGGGTCTCTAGATGAAGAAAACACTTCATTTGTGGGCTATCATCTTGAACAGAATGGGAGAGGTAAGGGTGGGGTTGTGGCGGGTAGGGGTGGGGAGGAGGAGGAGGAGGACAGAACTTGCATGTATATATCACCTTTCATGACCTTCAAACATACCAAAGCGTTTTAGGGCCAATAAAGTATTTGGAGATGCAGTCACTGCTGTAATGTAGGGAAATGGGGCAGCAGAACTTGTACACAGCAAAGTTGGACAAACAGTGATCAGGCAAATTGCTATACAATCTGTTTCACTACTGTTGACAGAAAAATATAGCAAGAGAACTCCTTGTTTCTTGTTTAAATAGTGCATCGGAATTTCTTACACAAATAAATTGCATTTATAATGTGGGTGTAACATTTCTTAAGGTTCTACACATTAAATTTAATGCAGCACCACAGAAAGATATTAGAATATAAGACCAAAACCTTGGTCAAAGAAGGAGGTTTTAGAGGAACAATTCAAAGGAAGAAAGTAGCAAGGAGGAGGAAGAGGATCAGGAAGGAAATTCCAGAGTTGATGCCTAGCCAAGTGTAGACATGGCTGTGAACGGTAGAGTGGAAGTAATTAGAAAGTGCAAGAAACCAGAATTGAAGGCACATAGATATCTCTGAAGGTTGTACGATTGAGGTTATAGGAATGAAGTTACAGTGGCAAGGCAATGGAAGAATTTGAAACAAGGATGGAAATTTTAAATGAGTTATTCCTCAAAGTTCAGCCATGATGAATAATCAGGATTTGGTTCAGGTTGGGAAATAGGTGGCAAAACTTTGTTTCAGAGAATGATGGAAGACTGGCCAACAGAGCATTGGAACAGTCAATTCTGGAGGTAACAAACGCACGATGTAGATTTCCACACAAGGTACTCAGAGGAAGTGATGGATGTACCAAAGAAAGTAGACGTAGCCTTGATTTAATGTATCATTAGAAATGCGACATTTCTGACAATTCAGCACTCCTTCAGCACTGCACAGATGCATCTGCTAAGATTATACATCTCCTGATGTTAAGGCTGAATCCACAATCATCTGTTTCAAACCACATAACTTTTTAAATTTCATTAAATCTAACAATAGATTTTCTATTATTTTTCTATGAGTTACTAGACAAAATCTTACTTTGCAACAGTGTTCACTTCATCAACTCAAACAAAGCCCAATTGTGATCACTGGCTTAAATAGCAATAAGTAAACTCAACAGCACATTTGGAATCACAACTGCAATATTGGATTAGTTTCTGTCTTACATAAGGTTGCAATGCTTTTTATAAATTATTGGTCCTATCAGTGGACAAATACCCAGCAAAAAATTCTTCTTCACTATTTTAGAAGAGGTGTTAATCTTACGTAACATAAGTGGATTAATAATCCCAAAAAAGGTAGAAAAATATCACATGTTTGCTAAATATTGACCTGCTAATATCAAGAACTGCAATGTTTAACTTTAGTACAAGTAATAAGAGACCAAGTTACAAACATGGAAACAGACCTTTCAGTCCAACTTGTCCATGTCGTCCAGATATCCCAATCTGACCTCGTCCATTTGCCAGCATTTGGTCCATATCCCCTTACAAGTAAACCCCTTCCTACTCCTGTACCCATCCAGATGCCTTTTAAAAATGTAATTGTACCCACCTCCACCACTTCCTCTGGCAGCTAATTCCATACAACCACTGCTCCCTGCACAAGAAAGGCACTCCTCAGGTCCTTTTTAAATCTCTCCTCTCTCACCCAAAAGCTATGCCCTCATTTTGGACTTTGCCAGCCTAGAAAAAAGAACTAATCTTTCAGCACTGAAAATAACTGAGACCACTGTTTATTTGATTTTTTAAATGTTTTATACTTCTACTCATCTGATTCTGTAGTCAAATGGCAAAATACTTGTACAATTAGAAGAAACAATATTGATTTGATCGAAAAAAAACCTGAAATGTTACGTTTTAATTTGCCCATTTCCACAATTAATAATTGTGTTAAGATTCCAGTAAACAACAATAAAACAAAATTTCTCTAACAGGGCTGCACTGTGTATAATCAAATATTTGATAATCTCACGCAAGCTTTTGTCCATGGGTCACAATAAAAAAAAGGGCAGCAACGATGACTGTAAAAAATAAGGATCATGTCTCCTTCCACATTCTCATTTTGAACATTCCTTCAATACTTGCCAAAACAGATGTTAGGGATTGCTACAATTGACCTTAGTGTTTATAGACTGATAAGGATGAGTTAAAACTAAGATTTTCATTACTCCTGTTTGCTGCAACTTGTATTGGGCTTCAGGCAGTTGAATGTCAGACAAGAGAGAATATGGCTGTTTTCGGTTGAATAGTCTACAACCGGCTAGGTGCACAAATGAACTTGCAAGTGCACACCAGCAAAGAGTTAAGAAATTCAGCAAAGGTTAGCACAAAACTAAAGGGGGGAGCAAAGTACTTAATTACCAACACAAATGTAAAATTCAAAGCAAAGAATTACATCTTACTTGTTGGCCTTGAAGAGGATACATTTGATGTGGTGAATCAGTACACGACATTCCCTTGTACGGTGGTGAAAGAGGATAAGTCTGCCCATTTACTAGTCCTAATGTCCTTAAAGGAGGCCCATGTTGCAACTGGTCACTGTTCCTCTCAGTTCCAGCACTTTGCATTTCTCCATTCACTCGTTTTTGCTGTCTTAGAGATTCATTGGTTATTTTACTTAGAGTTTCAGTGGCTTCTTTTCCAAAGCGGCTTGACTTAGTCCGTCTCCGGTCTTTCTTTTCCCTATCTTCCCACCTTAAATTGAACTCTTCATCACTGTCAGCATCGTCTGCAGGGAAGTGTTTCAACATTGATTTGTTAAAACACCTGTCTAGAGCTTCAGCCATCTTTGTGTATTCTATTAGAAAATGAAAATTTAGCGATTATCAATGAGGGCATATAACCAAAAATACAGTCAGTCAGTCACCAACAACGTTCTAAATGATTTCATGCAAGAAAAAGATGCATAACTCTTTAGAAATAACTGGTACAACTTAACGGTAAACCCATAGTTTAGTACAGTAACAGTAAAAGAATTAGCTAAAGAAAATAACTTGTAAAAATTATTAACACTGAAACACGTTGCATTAGTATGATTCTTATTTTGTTTAACCATATAAAACTTTCTCCCAATTATGGACAGGATAAATAGACAAAATCTTTCCCTGGGGTGGGGGAGTCCAGAACTAGGAAGCATAGGTTTAAGGTGAAAGGGGAAAGATAGAAAAAGGGACCCAAGGAGCAATTTTTTCATGCAGAGGGTGGTGAGTGTATGGAATGAGCTGCCAGAGGAAGTGGTAGAGGCTGGTACAATTGCAGCATTTAAAAGGCAACTGGATGGGTATATGAATAGGAAGGGTTTAGAGGGATATGGGCCAAGTGCTGGCAAATGGGACTAGATTAGGTTAGGATAAGTGGTCGGCATAGACAGGTTGGACCAAAGGGGTGGCATGGTGGCTCAGTGGTTAGCACTGCAGCCTTATAGCACCAGGGACCTCGGTTCGATTCCAGCCTCGGAAGACTGTCTGTGTGGAGTTCGCACATTCTCTCCATGTCTGTGTGGGTTTCCTCCGGGTGCTCCGGTTTCCTCCCACAATCCAAAGATGTGCAGGTCAGGGTAAATTGGCCATGCCAAATTGTCCACAGCGTTAGGTGCATTAGTTACAGGGAATTGGGTCTGGGTGGGTTACTCTTCAGAGGGTCAGTGTGGACTTGTTGGGCCAAATGGCCTGTATCCAAATTGTAGGGAATCGAATCTAAACAAAAAGGTCTGTTTCTGTACATCTCTATGACTCTATGAGAAATGAACTTGAATTCTACCCACATCTTCAATTTGTTACAATGGAGGACATTTAAAAAAAAATCAAAGCATATTCGTTAAGTTTGACACTTTTTTTAAAAAGCAGGTGAATATAAAACAAAACAACACACAATATATCACTTACTTTATATGATTACATCATTGGTTTAACTAACAAGCAATGGCTTTCTTTTTCTGTTTATCATCCAAGTTTCATTAGGCAAGATTGCTTTTTGAATTTCCAGTCATAAACTATTGATTTCATTAATAAAATAAAAATCCAGATCTAATCAGTAATAAAATTTACACTTTTTTCCTTGGTACAACAAATTTATCCTAAGATATAGAAACATCAGTAAGTAGCAGTACAGTTATGTCTTCAGAACAAGAAAAGATGCATTGTTGGGCTTGATTCTTGGAAATGAAGTGGATGATGTCAGTGGGGGAACATTTAGGAGATAGTGATCATCGCACTGTAAGGTGTAGGATAAAGGTGGAGAATGACAATGGTTAATGCAGAGTTTAAAAAATATCAATTGATTGAGAAATGATCAACGGGCATGAGCGAAGCTGGGCAGATAGACTAGAATGAAAAGTTGGTGGGAACAATTATAACTGAGCAATGGGTTAGCTTCAAAGAGAAAATGCTGTGGTAGGGAACCTTCCAGAAACACATATTTGCAGTTGAATTAGTAATAACATGAAAAAAGGTGGATTGATTAGGAAGAACCAGCATGGATTTCTAAACGTAATAGCATGTTTGATTAACTTGGGAGTTTTTAAGATATGGAGCTAGATAGTTGGATACAAAATTGGCTTGAAAGCAAGAAACAAGGGTGGTGGTAGAGTTGTTTTTTGGACTGGAGGCCTGTAACCAGCAGTGTGCTACAAGAGTCAATGCTGGGTCCACTGCTTTTCATCATTCATATAAATGATTTGGATGTGAATATAGGAAGTAAGCATGCAAATAACACCTAAATAGGTGGTGTAGTGGACAGTGAAGTAGATTATCTCAGTACAATAGGACATTGATCAAATGGGCTAATGGACCGAGGAGTGGCAAATGTAGTTTAATTTGGATAAACATAAGGTGTTGCTTTTTGGTAAGGCAAACCAGGGCAGGACTTATACAGTTAATGGTAGGGCCTCGGGGAACATTAGGCAAAAGTGAGGACTGATGAAGGGCTTTGGCCCGAAACGTTGATTTTCCTGGTCCTCGGATGCTGCCTGACCTGCTGTGCTTTTCCAGCACCACTCTAATCTAAACCCTGGGGAACATTACCAAACAAAGTGACCCAGGGGCGCAGGGGCATAGCTCCTTGAAAGTGAACTCACAGGCTGACAGAGTAGTGAAGCAGGCATTTGCCATGCTTGCCTTCATTGATCAGAACATTGAATAAAGGAGTTGGGATGTCATGTTGTGGCTGTACAGGACATTGGTGAAGCCACTTTTAGAATACTGCATACAATTCTGGTTGCCTTCTACAGAAAGAATATTGCGAACCTTGAAAAGGGTTCAGAAAAGATTTACAAGGTTGTTGCCAGAACTGGAATGTTTGAGATAGGCGAGGCTGAATAGGCTGGGGCTTTTTTTCCCCTGCAGAGGAGTCTGACAGGTCACCTTATAAAGGTTTGTAAATTCATGAGGGGCATGGATAGGGAAAATAGACAAGCTCTTTTTTCTAGAGTGGGGGAGTTCAAAACTAGAAGACATAGGTTTAAGGTGAGGGGGAAGCTTTAAAAATGATCTGAGGGGTAACTTTTTCACGCAAAGAGTGGTGCGTTTATGATTAGATTCGATTAGATTACTTACAGTGTGGAAGCAGGCCCTTCGGCCCAACAAGTCCACACCAACCCTCTGAAGAGCAACCCACCCAGACCCATTCCCCCACATTTACCCCTTCACCTAACACTATAGGCAATTTAGCATGGCCAATTCACCTAACCTGCACATTTTTGGGCTGTGGGAGGAAACCGGAGCACCCGGAGGAAACCCACACAGACACGGGGAGAATGTGCAAACTCCACACAGACAGTTGCCTGAGGCGGGAATTGACCTGGGTCTCTGGCGCTGTGAGGCAGCAGTGCTAACCACTGTGCCACCATGCCGCCCAAGGACAGCTGCCAGAGGAAATGGAGGCTGGTACAATTACAACATTTAAAAGGCATTAGGATGGGTGTTTGAATAGGAAGGTTTTAGAGGGATATGCTGGAAAATGGAACTAGGTCAGACAGGGATGGCTAGTTGACATGGATGAGTTGGACTGAAGGATCTGTTTCCGTGTTGTATGACATTGTAACGCGAAGGGTGAAAGGAGGTAGTGCTGTTGATGTAAAATCTGAAAGAACTGCAGATGCTTTAAATCTGGAATAAAAACAGAAATTGCTGGTAAAGTTCAGCAGATTTGGCATCAGTGGATGAAAATCAAACTTAACATTTCAGGTCCAGTGATCCTTCCTCCAAACTGATGCTAGCCAGAAAAATGTTGAGAATAAAAACTACTTTGGAGTACAGACCAAATTACTGGAAAATGAAAGACACTGCAGAAGTCTGCTTTATTGAGGGTCAGGCTATACTAATGATTGCTAAATGCCTAGTAACATAGGCCATTTTCAGCAATGAAGGTACACATTGAAATACATAGTAAAAAAAAAGTTAAAAATTTGAGAGACACAGATAAGGCTGTTTGATACCTGGGGGATCCATAAGAACAACGTCTGCTCCTGGGGATGAATAAATTTCTGCTAACGTTATTCTAATTCAAAATATCAATAGCAATATGATACTATAATCAAGAATTACACATACATTGGTTTAAATTGGGTAATGGAAACTATTGTTCATTAATAACTTGCAAAGTTATAAAAAAACAAACATTGTATTATCAACAATAAATCAAATAAACATTGTATTATCAACATGACCCACAAATCAACAATATTATCAAAAGTCAATATGTCAATATTAAAAGAGAACTGTGGTTTACAGAATGATTGGATTTTTTTGATTAAAGACTGGCTTGACAAAAGGTTTACTGCGGGTTTTTATAAATGTTGCAAGCTCTTTTATTGTTCCCAGTAGTAGGACCAGAGGGCACAGCCTCAGAGTGAAGGGACGACCCTGTAGAACTGAAATGAGGAGGAATTTCTTCAGCCAGAGGGTGGTTAAATCTGTGGAACTCACTACAGCTGAGGGTTTTGGAGGCCAAGTCATTCAATGTGTTCAAGAAATAGATAGGCTGTTGATACGGGGACCAAAGGGTTACAGGAGAAGGCGGTTAAGAAACATTAGCCATGACCGAATAGTGAAGCAGACTCGATAGTCGAATGGCTCATTTATGTTCCTAAATCAAATAAAATTATAAGTAGTACATGACCTCAAAAGAATTTTCATCATTTAGTACAACCAGCAGAGTGCATCATGTAAGGAGAGGGCCACAACAAATTCAATCAATAATCTCATGCCCTCTTACCCATCAACAGCACAGATGTGAAATAAGTGGAGTCTGTCATCCACAACAGGTTTTCTTGGACTCTTCACATGGACAAACTGGTTACAAAGGTCCAACAATGTCTCTTCTTCCTCAGGCAGCTGAGGAAATTTGGCATGATGGCAAATACCCTTGCCAATTTTTATAGGTGCACCATCGAGAGCATTCTGTCTGGATGTATCACTACCTGGTATGGCAACTGTACCATTCAAGATCAGAGATGGTTACAGAGAGTGGCGAACCTGCCCGGACAATAACAAAGGCCAACCTCCCATCTATAGAATCCATCTACCAGGCCCGCTGTCAAGAAAAGGCTGCCAGCATTCTCAAAGATCCATCCCACCCTGGCAATGTTTTTCTACAAACTCTACCATCAGGGAGAAGGTACTAAAACCCTGAACACACGCACCAGCCAGTTTCGAAACAGTTTCTACCCTATTGTTGTTAGGATACTGAATGGACTCTCAAACTCTTAACATTTGCCTGTACCTGTTTTTTTTTATTTTTGCTGCTGTTTATCTATTATTTACTTATCTATGCTACTTAATTATGTGATCTGCCTGTATTGCTTGCAAGACAAAGCTTTTCACTGTGCCTCGGTACACATGACAACAAATTCAATTCAATTAATTAATTCTTAAAAAAGCAAGACCAATTTAAGAATAGGATTTAAAGCACATGGAGTTAAGCACTAAAATAATCTAAACTAACTTGAAACAAACAAGATTTTTATCCCCTTCTCACTAAAAACACTGCTCTAGGTCTCTTCATTTGGTTGCATTTCTTTTAGAAGTTGCTTATCTCAGTCTATGAATTGGCATGCATTCCAGAATGGAGGAGGGTGAAGAAAATTACAAAAGCACTAATCCTGTTTTCCCCCCAAAAATCATTACCAGAATTATGTCAAATGAATAGAAGGGAGAAAACAAACCCAAAACTTCCACATAAAACCTGGCTGAACTGCAGATGCTGGCAATCAGAAACGAAAACAGAAATTGCTGGAACAGCCCTGCAGGTCTGGCAGCAACTGTTTTGGGTCCAGCGACCCTTCCTCAGAACTCAAATGGCCCTTCCACATGTTACTTTCAAGTTGTACACCACCATTAGTAAGGTGTCAGATCAGCTCAGGGAGAAAAATGGTGAAAGGAACTATAACTTGAACAATCAGATCCTTAAAAGAGGAAAGAAGAGAGATTGAGGAGCATGGATGGTAGTGCAGGTAGGTAAAACCAATAATACGTCAACTGGAATAATGAAAAATGTTGTGTTAAACACAGGAGGCCATTCAACATCATATCAGAGCTGGGAACTTATTATGTAAATTGTTGTTTATTCTGATCCCATTTCTTTGCCTTTTGCTCATATATTTTATTTTTCAATTTTCATTTTTTGTTTCTCCCAGCAATTGCTATTTCAGCTGAAGTATTCTAAGTTCTATCCTACAATTTATAACCTATCCCACAGATTCACCAAACAGCAGACAAAATATCTTTTGCTATTTACTTAAATTCACTTTGATTAGGTTTCATCTATTTGTTCCAGTGAGAAAAGCCTCAATTTTTCTAACTTTTCTTCACAACTATAATCTTGTACCATATAACATTCTAATGAATCGTCATTTATATTTTTCACATCCCTGGTATCATTTTATGGAGGAATATTAAAGTTGCATGCAACACTTCAATTGTGGCCTAGGTGTCAGTCTTTGCTCATAGTACAGCTTGCTATTGAGTCATCAGCTTCAGTGCATAATCTAAATTGATACTTCAGCACTTAACTGAAGCAATGTCACACTGTGGGAGGTTCAATTTTTAGAATAAGCAGCTATACTGGAACCCTGTATTTCTACTCACTGGACACAAAAGACACAATAGAATAACATAAACAGGAGCAGCACAGTTTTCATACTGTCCTGACCAACATTTATTACTTACAAATAAATAAAACTAAAGAAGAAATGGAATTTCTGGTCACTTCATTGTATTACACTCAGTGGGAGCTTGCTGTGTACACATTGGCAAACATTGGATTGAGATTTTAAAAGTAATTCATTGTCCAGAAGGTACTTTGGGACATAATGAAGTTGTGAAAAGTTCTATATCAGGGCTATCTAAATTGTGGGCGACTTTAGGCGTTGCAAACTCTGTTGCAGCTATGGTTGTCATAATGCTGGGCTGAGTACTAATAGCTGTGAGGGCTCTTTAAATCTGTACTATTTTTCTATTGGTAGTCATAGCCTAATGGACTGTGCCCTAAGACCTGACTCTTCCTACAGAAAAGCCTGAGAGGTAGATTTTATTTAATGGAGGAACCCAGTGTTTTCATCAACATTATTTGCCATTTTTTCATCAAGAATCAAAACCCCCACCCTGTACTCCATCCTCACCAAATGAAGTCTTCTCCTCCTTCAGCAATTTAATCTAAGCCCTCTGTCCACCTTGATTGCTCAACAGCTTTCATAAACCTGAATTACTTACTTGTGTTACACAGTCAGAGACAAAATATGGGAAAAGGTGAAGGAAGCACTGCACTATATACATGCCAATTTTTCTTTTTCTGAACATCTAAATTAAAATAGTTCAACTGAATTAACATGCCACCGTTTATTTTGTTCATACAACACATCATTCCATAATTTCATCCTTCCTTTATCCTTTTCTACTAAATACTTCTTCACTTGCATAACTTTCCTCAATTTTTTTTGTTGGTGCTTCTTTCTTAGCTTATATTCTTTGTAATTGACTTCCCTTTCACCTGTTTGTCAGTTCATTAGTTTCCTTCATGTTAAGTTTCCTTCAGAATAGCTGCATTTTCCATAACTCCCCCATCTTCTGCAGAACTACAGTCCATTAAAAAAAAACTCATCCTGACACCATCTCTACAATGATATGTTCAGCTTCCTAATCACCTTGTCCTATATCTGAAGGATTAATCCAAAGATTACCATATGTAGTAATGCCATAAATGCATCCCTTAATCACATGTGTACCTTTTCCAGAACATGGGTCCTTCCTTTCACACATGTAATGAGTCATCGTTCTGAAGTTTCCTGTAGTAATAGTGGAAGATGATAATCTGTTGTCCTTATAGGCTTTGTATGCAAAAGGTGGCACAGCTTTTAGGAAGGCACTAATTGTCATGTTTTGTGCATACACAATGCTGGCCACTACCTTATAAGAAAGATGCAAATATATTTGAGAGTGTCAAAGTGATTTATTAGAATGGCACCCAATATAAGACTTCAGCCATAATGATAGATTGAAAAAGGTCATCAGGTAATCAAGAAAGCAAATGGAATACTGGCCCTTATTTGAAGGGAATTGGAACATTCGAGTAGGTATGGAGGTATGTGCAAAGGTTAAACAGGTTGGGACTGTACTCACTGGAATTTAGAATAACAACAGATGATCTCATTGAGACATATAGGATTCTTAAGGGACTTGACAAGGCAAATTCTGAGAAGATGTTTCAACTCATGGGAATGTCTGGGGCCAGAGACATAGTCGCAGAATTTAGGGGAGCCAATTTAAGGCTGAGATGGGGAAGAATTCCTTCTCTCAGTGGGCTGTCTCTCTTTGGAACTCCCTGCCACAGAGAGCTGTGGAGGCAGAGTCTTTGTGTGTAAGATTTACAAGGATGTTGCCAGAGTTGGAGGGTTTGAGCTATAGGGAGATACTGACGAGGTTGGGCCTGTTTTTCTTGGACTGCTGGAGGCTGAGGGCAGACCTTATAGAGGTTTATAAAATCATGAGGGGCATGCATAAGGTATATATACAAGGTCTTTTCCCTGGGGTGGGAGAGTCCAGAACTAGAGGGCATAGGTTGAGAATGAGAGGGGAAAATATAAAAGGAACCTCAGGGGTGATTTTTTTCCCTGCACTGTATGGAATGAGTTGCCAGAGGAAGTGGAGGAAGCTGGTACAATTACAACATTTAAAAGGCATTTGGATAGGTATATGAATAGGAAGGGTTTAGAGACATAGGGGCCAAATTCTGACAAATGGGATAGATTAATTTAGGATATCTGGTCAGCATGGATGAGTTGGACCGAAGGGTCTGTTTCCATGCTATTTATCTCTATGACTCTATGACGCTATATTTAAGGCAGAGATAGATACCCGATTCTTCATCAGCAGGAGAAACAAGGGCAGGAAGTAGGCATGAGGAGTGGCGGATCAGCCAAGACCCTATGTAATGACAGCGCAGGTTCAAAGACCCAAATTGTCTATTCCTATTTCTTATGGTTTCATGGAGAGGAGAGCTGAGAAGTCTGACTGAGGTTTTTAACATGGTGAGCAGGCTGGACAACATAGACAGGATGAAACTGTTTCTACTTCTAAAAAGAAACAAGAATGAGAGGGTATAAATTTAAAGTGATGTGCAATCAAAGCAAAGGTGGTGATGTGAAAAAAAAACTTTTTCAGTCATTAAGGTCTGGGATTGACTCCCTTGAAATGTGGTGGAGGGAGGTTCAAGAGGACATTGGATGGATTTCTGGACAGAAACAGTGTCGAGGGATATGGGAAAGAAGGCAGATCAGCACTTACTAATAGAGATTGTGCAGGCTCAATGTACCGAATGGCTTCCCTCTGTGCTGCAATAATTCAGCGATTATTCAGCTGTCATTGCTTGAAACTCTGAATGAACTCAGGTTGTAAGTTTGCTTAATGAGCTGGAAGATTTGTTTTCAGGCATTTTGTCACCATGCTTGGTAACATCATCAGTGAGCCTCCTGTGAAGCGCTGGTGTTCTGTTCCACTTTCTATTTATGTGTCTTGGAGATATCATTTTCGGTTCTTTTTCTCAGAGGTTGGTAAATGGTGTCCAAATCGATGTGTTTCTTGAAGAAGTTCTGGTTTGAAGGCCAGGCCCTTAGGAATTCTCATGCATAGCTTTGTTTAGCCTGTGCTAGGATGAATGCGTTGTCCCAGTTGAAATGGTGTCCTCCATTGCCTGTGTAAGGATACTAATGATATGTGGTGATGTCAATTTATGGCTAGTTGATGCTCGTGTATCCTGGAGGATAGTTTCCTGCCAGTCTATCTGATGTAGTGTTTGTTGTTGTCCTTGCAGGGTATTTTGTAAGTGACATTAGTTTTTCTGGCTTTTGGCACAGGTTCCTTTAGGTTCATCAGCAGCTGTTTCAGTCTGTTGGTCGGTTTGTGGGCTACCATGATGCCAAGGGTTTGGAGTAGTCTGGTCATCATCTGAGAAAGGTCTTTGATGTGTGGTAGTGTGGCTAGAGTCTCTGGGCATGTTGTGTCTTCTTGTTTGGGTTTGTTGTTTAAGAATTGGCGGACTGTGTTTATCAGGTATCCGTTGTTCTTGAATACGCTGTATAGGTATTTTTCTTCTGCTGCTTGTAGCTCCTGGGTGCTGCAGTGTGTTGTGGCCTGTTTAAATAATGCCCTGATGCAGCTCCATTTGACAGTATTGGGATAAACAATAGACAATAGACAATAGGTGCAGGAGTAGGCCATTCTGCCCTTCGAGCCTGCACCACCATTCAATATGATCATGGCTGATTATCCTTAATCAGTATCCTGCTCCTGCCTTATCTCCATAACCCTTTATTCCACTATCCTTGAGAGCTCTATCCAACTCTTTCTTAAATGAATCCAGAGGCTGGGCCTCCACTGCCCTCTGGGCAGAGCATTCCACACAGCCACCACTCTCTGGGTGAAGAAGTTTCTCCTCATCTCTGTCCTAAATGGTCTACCCCGTATTTTTAAGCTGTGTCCTCTGGTTCGGAACACAATATAATGAAAAGGTAAACTCACTACTCGCAGATACCAACTCCTACCAACAGGTGGCCATGGACCAGGCTCCACAGCTAGAAAACTGTATCTCAGCATTAGTGAAGAAACTTCACAAAATAGGTAACAAGACAGATCTCCAAAGAATGAACCTGATGGATCCAAAACATCCCATTTCTACGGATTACCTAAGGTACACAAACCAGAGGCCCCCCTCAGACCCAAAGTCTCACTTCCTTGCACACTGACATACAGACTAGCAAAGATACTTCATCATAAACTGAAATACCTCATACAAAACTCATGCCACTCCACCCAAGAATTCCTGAACATCAAAGATACCAAAATAGAAGAAGACAAAATCATGGTTTCCTTCGACGTGATGGCCCTATTCATATCCATTAACATCAGTCTAGCCAAAGAAACACTAACCTTACTACTAGACGAAACAAGGACACAAACACCAGACAGCACCAACTCCATCAGCAAGGACAGCATTCTCAAGTTAGTAGACCTGTGCCTCAATACCCACTTCACCTTCAGCAATAAGACCTACAAACAAATCAACAGGACACCCATGGGATCACCAATATCAGGATTCAAAGAAGAAGCAGTTATGCAGAGACTCAAATGAACAGCCCTCCCCACGAGTCAACCCAAACTTTAAGTCCGCTATGTAGATGACACCTTTGTCATCACGAAAGGAACAAGTTGGAAGAAACCTACAATATTGTTAGCATCCTTACTGGCATACATTTCACCAAAGAGGAAGAGAAAAATAACAGACTCCCCTTCCTCGATTTCACAGTAGAACGAACAGCCAATGGAAAACTGCAGACCTGTGTCTATAGGAAAGCAACGCACACAGACCAGATACTCAACTACAGGAGCAGTCATCCCAACACCCACAAATGGAGCTGCATCAGGACATTATTTAAACAGGCCACAACACACTGCAGCACCCAGGAACCACGAGTGGCAGAAGAAAAATATCTATACAACGTATTCATGAACAACGGGTACCCGACAAACACAGTCTACCGATTCTTAAACAACAAACCTAAACAAGAAGACACAACACGCCCAGACACTCTAGCCATACTACCATACAAAGACATCTCTGAAATGACGACCAGACTACTTTGAGTCCTTGGCATCATAGTAACCCACAAACGTACTAGCACATGGAAGCAATTACTGATGACCCTAAAGGACCCTGTACCAATTGCCAGTAAAACAAATGTCATGTACAAAATATCCTGCAAGGACTGCAACAAACACTACAACGGACAGACAGGCAGGAAACTAGGCTCCAGGATACACAAGCACCAACCAGCCACCAAAAGATACGACCAACTATCACTAGTATCCTTACACACAGGCAAAGGAGGACAACACATTCATCCAAGACAGGCTAAACAAAGATGCACATGGGAATTCCTAGAAGCTTGGCATTCAAACTGGAACTCCATCAATAACCACATCGATTTGGATCCCATTTACTACCCACTGAGAAAACGAATCGGAAATGATATCATCCACCTTAACAGACCAAGACACAAATAGAAAGTGGGACAGACACCAGCCCTTCACTGGAGGCTCACTAATGATGTGTCTTAGCATGGTGACGAAATGTCTGAGAACAAACCTACCAGCTCAGCAAACAAACTTACAACCTGAACCTCAACCTGAGCTACAAATCTTCTCAAATATCTGAATGAACCAGATTACAGTTCACTACATAAACGGGGTCCACAATGGTATTCCTGGTCAGTTCACATCAAACCCTGGGTGGTGGGAGCAGTTAGTGAGAGAACTAAGAGGAGGGAAAAACATACTTGTCCTCTAAGTAACCTATCTACTGACCGCAGATGCATGTCTCCCAGATATTATTGGTTGGAGTGACAACCACAGTGTGTGCGCAGAGCCAAAATCCCATCTTCACATTGAGGATACACATCATGTTGAGAAGCATAATCAGAGCTGAAAATGTGTTGCTGGAAAAGCGCAGCAGGTCAGGCAGCATCCGAGGAGCAGGAGAATCAATGTTTCGGGCATGAGTCCTTCTTCAGGAATGAGGAAAGTGTGTCCAGCAGGCTAAGATAAAAGGTAGGGAGGAGGGACTTGGGGGAGGGGCGTTGGAAATGCGATAGGTGGAAGGAGGTTAAGGTGAGGGTGATAGGTCAGAGTGGGGGTGGGGGCGGAGAGGTCAGGAAGAAGATTGCAGGTTAGGAAGGTGGTACTGAGCTCGAAGGTTGGGACTGAGACAAGGTGGGAAATGAGGAAACTGGAGAAATCTGAGTTCATCCCTTATGGTTGGAGGGTTCCTAGGCGGAAGATGAGGCGCTCTTCCTCCAGCCATCGTGTTGCTATGGTCTGGCGATGGTCTTCCGCCTAGGAACCCTCCAACCACAAGGGATGAACTCAGATTTCCTCATTTCCCCGCCCTCACCTTGTCTCAGTCCCAACCTTTGAACTCAGCACCACCTTCCTAACCTGCCATCTTCTTCCTGACCTCTCCGCCCCCACCCCCACTCCGACCTATCACCCTCACCTTAAGCTCCTTCCACCTATCGCATTTCCAACGCCCCTCCCCCAAGTCCCTCCTCCCTACCTTTTATCTTAGCCTGCTTGGCACACTTTCCTCATTCCTGAAGAAGGGCTCATGCCAGAAACATCGATTCTCCTGCTCCTTGGATGTTGCCTGACCTGCTGCGCTTTTCCAGCAAATCATTTTCAGCTCTGATCTCCAGCATCTGCAGTCCTCACTTTCTCCGAGAAGCATAATCACCTTGCTAAATGAGATGGATTTCAAACAGAACTAGCAACTCAAAACCAGCCATCCATGAGGTGCTGTGAGCCAACAGCAGCAACTAAATTAAATCTGACTACAATCTGCAAACTCATTCCCAGGCATCTGACCCACTCTACCATTACCATCAAGCTGGGCTGTGAAGAGTGCAGGGAGTATACAAGGAACATCATCAGTCAGATCAATTTTCTTGCATCCTGCCACATCCAGTCACAAATTATGATGGAAAATTAAATAAATAGCAGGAGGCAGCTCCGCAAATATCTCCATCCTGAACGGTGGTGAAGCCAAGGACATCAGTGCAAAGACTAAGCTGAAATATTTGCTAGCAATAACAAGTGGATGACCCATCTCAGCATCATTCACAGGTAGTCAGCACCACAGATAATAGCTAGAAAGAACTTAAGCCACTGCATACCACAAAGACTATGCTCCTAACAATATTCCAGCAATAGCACTTGAAGACTTGTACTCCAAAACCAGTCACACCTTAGCCAAACTCTTCCACCACAATGAGAACACTGGCATCAAACTGCTAATGTAGAAAATTGCCCAGGTACGTCTTGAGCACAAAAAACAGGACAAATCCAATCCACTTAATTGTCACCCCAGTCTACTTTTGATCATCAGCAAAGAAATGGAGGGGGTAATTGACAGTGCCTTCAAGCTGCACTTGCTCAGCAATAACCTATTCACATGCAATTAATTTGGGCTCCACCAGACCATTCAGTTCCTGACCTTATGATAGCCTTGGTTCAAACAGAGACAGAAGAGTTGAACACCTGAAGTGAGACATGTGTAACTACCTCTAGCATTAAGGGCACATTTGATAAAGTATGACATCAAGGCACCCCAGCTCAATGGGAATCAATGGAAAATCAGGGAGAAAGCCCTCCATTGTTTGTAGTCATGCCTAGCACACAGGAAAATGTTTGCAGTTATTAGTGGCCTATTATCTTAGTCACAGGACATCACTGCGTGAGTTCCTCAGGGTAGGGCTCTCCTCAGTCCAACGATCTTGAGCTGCTTCAGCAATGAACCTCCTTCCATCATAAGGGCAGAAACTGGGATGTCCACTGGTAATTGCACAATGTTCAGCACTGTTTGCAACTCTTCAAATACTGCAGCAGCCTGTATCTATTTCAAGAAAGAGTTGGGTAACATCCAGTCTGAGGCTGATAAGTGGCAAGTACCTATTCCACTACACAAATACGAGGTATTGAGCATCACCAATGAGAGAATTTAACCACCTTCCCTTGACAGTAAAGATAGCTATAAATAAAAGCCACATAACAACTCTTGCGTTCAGTACAGGATTGAACTAGGGATTGCATATGCCTAGATAAATGCAGCTCCAGCAACACAAGCAGCTTGATACCATCCAGGACAAAGCAGCAGAATTAAATGGCACTCTCTACATTACCTTCAGCATTTGCTTCCTTCACCACATACATATCATGGCAGCAGAGTTTATTAAACACAACATGCAACACATTGCAGTTCACCAAGGCTCTTCTGACGACAATTTCCAAACGTCCAACCTTTACCACTTTGAAGGACAAAGCCAGCAGACACCCAGGAGCACCAACACATTGTACATTATAAGTTTCCCTCCAAAACATATATCATCCTTACATAGAAATACATTCGCATTTTTTTCAACTGTTACTGGATTCAAATCTTTAAGCTCCCTTTCTAGCAGCACTATTGAAGTACATACATCCCAAGAGGATTGCAGTGGTTAAGAATGCAGCTCATCCCAGGTCCTTCTCAAGGCAATTAGATTTGGCAAGAAATGCTGACTCATTAACACCTATAACCATGAACAAGAAGTGAATTTAATCCCTCAAGAGTTCTACAACTTAGTCTAAACAGGTCAATTCTGGTTGACGGTGGATGAAAATACTTCAGCCTTACCTTTTGCACTGACATGCTGGAGGCCCCCATCATTAAGGATAAGGATACTTATGGAGCTTCCTTTTCCTGTTAGTTGTTTAATTGTCCAGCACTGTTCATGACTGGATACTTTGCTCTACTAAAATTGATTGTCAAAACAATGTTGATAAAAATTGTAAGAACTTATTGCTTCAGACTCACCATTTCCTTCGCCATTATATTCCAGACAATCTTCAAACATAACCTTCATATCAGCAACAAATTCTTCTTTCACGGTATATTGTTTTTCATTAAGTTTTCTTTCAATGGTGGATAGATCCATAGGTGTCTAAAATGTTAAACACAGTTTGACGTGGTTGTGAAAAATTGTTTAACAATACTGTATGCCAAGCAATGGCTGCTCAAGAGATTTCTTAAAAAAACGAACAAAAAAAGTTTTCTGGTTACGTATGAATTACTTGAATTTTCATAGCTAATCTCTCTGGTTTCAATTACATTTTGCTGCACTGTAGTTCGATAGTATGTATGGGTATTAAGAGTTCACCATAGCTTCACAATCAGAATTTAATTGAATGAAATGAGATCAATCCATTTCCTAGTGACAGAGGGCCGATAGCTTGAATGTGTTCCTTAAACAATATTAACTGACAACCATATTCAAAGTACATTGAATGACTAGAAGAGCAAATGGCAAAAATGTCAGGATTGCTGCAACAGCAGCTTTCTGAAATAGACAAGGAGGAGGCTGGAAGAACACAGCAAGCCAGGCAGCATCAGGAGGTGCAGAAGTCAATATTTCAGGTATTAGCCCTTTTTCAGGACTAGTCCTGATTGCTGTCGGGCTTACTGTGTTCTTCCAGCCTCCTGCTTGTCTACTTTGGATTGCAGCATTTGCAGTTTATTTGTCTCTAGCAATCTTCTGAAGACAGGTATATTGTACAGCAGAGTATTTATATCTAACAGTTCCAAACTTGAATGTGCTTCCTGATGACATGAGGTACTTAAAATGGAACTGTAACACACAAGCACTAACTTCCCTAACCTTTGAGATCAACAAAAGTGGTATCTTAATTAAAAATCAGATTCTGCTCATATTGATGCACAGAAATTCAGTTTAATGAGTGAATGTTTCCTATTTGCATGCCACTAGAGTTGGTCCAAAGTGACCAGCAGTTGCTCAATGCATAACATTAATCTATTATTACCAAAATAACATTAGAACTACTTTACTGCCTGCACTTGGAAATGAGTGATCCAAAGGAGACTAAGTTTTCCATGTAACAATTCAGCACATGTATTTCAAAACTGAATTTAATAGAAGACACCAGTTCAAATTTCCGTCTCTTTACTTATCATAGCAAAGGCAAACAAGGAAAATAACTGTTGACATTAATTCATAATAAGTAGATATAAGTGATCCCAGCTTTCTTCTAGAATCACTTAAGATATCGTGCCTAATCATCTCTACAAAAAACAAATCATATTCTTAATCTGTAATTCACTGTAAACCCATAAGTTACGGCAATAGCAGTTCTATTTTGGCATTGTCAATAATGCCTGGCTGATTTACTTTTTTTCTCATTTTTACCAAGACAATCCATCCAAAATACATTTTAATAATAAATACGGGATGCAACAAGAACAATATTCTTACTTCAATTATCTCGTAGTAATTTGGGGCATATGATTCATCTACAGGTTCAAGAAAGGGCCAAGAATCCTTGTGAGCTTTCACAGCATCTAGGACTTATAGAGGAAGAACACAATGAATCTCAACATACAATGTAAATAAGTTCCTACTTGTGAAAAGACACTCAAGTTATGTAAAATCAAACATCTTTGAAAAAAATTACTTGCTTACCTTTATACATAGCAATATAATCTTCATCGAGTTCAAATCTACAACAGAAGAGATTTAAAATGAATCAATAATTTACTTTCCTTTACCAATTAGGTTTCTCTAATTATGTTTGGTCTGCGATAAATTCTAATTTTAACATATATAACCCAATGCACACAAGAATGATTTTAAAAAGAAACTCCATTTAGAATAAAAATACACAGCACTTGTCGACACAATCTACTCCCATTACTGACATGCAGTAGATATTGCTTCTTGTTAATATATCCAAAATACCAAATCTACTCACAGAGTAGTACAACTAGGAACCAAATCACCATCAGAAGTCTGTGTATCAACAGTGGGCAGCGCTCTAGTGTACTTTGTAAAACTCGTAATTCTGAAGCACATTTTGTTACTTTACAGAAGTGCTAAATGCCAAATACATTCTATACTTCAAAACATTTGTTTTGATTGTAAATTATAACAGACACAAAGTGAAGAGAAATGAGCAATAGTATGAGATGGTTGGCAGTTAGAAGGAAGGTGGGGGGGGGGGGCAGTCTCAGATACAGTCACATAGATGGGCTAACTCCAGGAAAGGTAAGAGAGGTAAGCAGCTGGTGCAAGTGTCTTTTGTGGATATACCCATTTCAAACAGGTAGGGGGTGATGGATTCTCAGGGGAACATAGCACAAAGATTGGTATTGAGACTGGCTCTAATGCAACGAGGGGTACGTCGGGTTCCAACAGATCAATTATGTTAGGAGTTTCTCTAGTCCGAGGTACAGACAGACGTTTCTGTGGCCAGCAGCAAAGAAGCAGAATGGTGTGTTGCTTCCCTGGTGCCAGGATCAAGGATGTCTCAGAGAGGGTGCAGAATGTTCTCAAGGGGGAGAGGGGCCAGCAAGAGGTCATTGTGCACATTGAAACCAAGGACATAGGAAGGGAAAAGATTGAGATTCTGAAGAGAAATTTCAGAGTTAGGCAGAAATTTAAAAATGAGATCCTTGAGAGTAGTAATATCTGGATTACTCCCAGTGCTACAAGCTAGTGAGAGCAGGAATAGGAGGATAGAGCAGATGAATGCATGGCTGAGGAACTGGTGTATGGGAGATGGATTCACATTTTTTGATCATTGGAATCTCTTTTGGGGTAGAATTGACCTGTACAAGAAGGACGGATTGCACCTAAATTGGAAGGGGACTAATATACTGGCAGGGAGATTTGCTAGAGCTACTCGGGAGGATTTAAACTAGTAAGGTGGGGGCGCGGAGTTGGGGCCCATGGAGATAGTGAACAAGGAGATCAATTGGAGACTAGTACAGTTGAGAACAGAAGCGAGTCAAACAGTCAGGGCAGGCAGGGACAAGGTAGGACTAATAAATTAAACTGCATTTATTTCAATGCAAGGTGTTAACAGGGAAGGCAGATGAACTCAGGGCATGGTTAGGAACATGGGACTGGGATATCATAGCAGTTACAGAAACATGGCTCAGGGATGGGCAGGACTGGCAGCTTAATGTTCCAGGATACAAATGCTACAGGAAGGATAGAAAGGGAGGCAAGAGAGGTGGGGGAGTGGCATTTTTGATAAGGGATAGCATTACAGTTGTGCTGAGGGAGGATATTCCAGGAAATACATCCAGGGAAGTTATTTGGGTGGAACTGAGAACTAAGAAAGGGATGATAACCTTATGGGGATTGTATTATAGACCCCCCCCACCTGACAGAAATTGAGAAACAAACTCGTGAGGACATCTCAGCTATCTGTAAGAATAATAGGGTGGTTATGGTAGGGGATTTTAACTTTCCAAACATAGACTGGGACTGCAATAATGTTAAGGGTTTAGATGGAGAGGAATTTGTTAAGTGTGTACAAGACAATTTTCTGATTCAGTATGTGGATGTACCAACTAGAGAAGGTGCAAAACTTGACCTACTCTTGGGAAATAAGGCAGGGCAGGTGACTGAGGTGTCAGTGGGGGAGCACTTTGGGGCCAGCAACCATAATTCTATTCGTTTTAAAATAATGATGGAAAAGGATAGACCAGATCTAAAAGTTGAAGCTCTAAATTGGAGAAAGGCCAATTTTGACGGTATTAGGCAAGAACTTTCAAAAGCTGATTGGGGGCAGATGTTCACAGGTAAATGGATGGCTGGAAAATGGGAAGCCTTCAGAAATGAGATAACAAGAATCCAGAGACAGTATATTTCTGTTATGGTGAAAGGAAAGGCTGGTAGGTATAGGGAATGCTGGATGACGAAAGAAATTGAGGGTTTGGTTAAGAAAAAGGAGGAAGCATATGTAAGATATAGACAAGATAGATCGAGTGAATCCTTAGATGAGTATAAAGGAAATAGGCGGATACTTAAAAGGGAAATCAGGAGGGCAAAAAGAGGGCATGAGATAGCTTTGGCAAAAAGAATTAAGGAGAATCCAAAGAGTTTTTACAAATACATGAAGGACAAAAGGGTAACTAGGAAGAGAATAGGGCCCCTCAAAGATCAGCAAGGCGGCCTTTGTGTGGAGCCGCAGAAAATGGGGGAGATACTAAATGAGTATTTTGCATCAGTATTTACTGTAGAAAAGGATATGGAAGATATAGACTGTAGGGAAATAGATGGTGACATCTTGCAAAATGTCCAGATTACAGAGGAGGAAGTGCTGAATGTCTTGAAACGCGTAAAGGTGGATAAATCCCCAGGACCTGATCAGGTGTACCCGAGAACTCTGTCGGAAGCTAGAGAAGTGATTGCTGGGCCTCTTACTGAGATATTTGTATCATCGATAGTCACAGGTGAGGTGCCGGAAGGCTGGAGGTTGGCAAACGTGGTGCCACTGTTTAGGAAGGGTGATAAGGACAAGCCAGGGAACTATAGACCAGTGAGCCTGACCTCGGTGGTGGGCAAGTTTTTGGAGGGAATCCTGAGGGACAAGATGTACACGTATTTGGAAAGGCAAGGACTAATTAGGGATAGTTAACATGGCTTTGTGCATGCGAAATCATGTCTCACAAACTTGATTGAGTTTTTTGAAGAAGTAACAAAGAGGATTTACGAGGGCAGAGCAGAAGATGTGATCTATATGGACTTCAGTAAAGCGTTCGACAAGGTTCCCCATGGGAGACTGATTAGCAAGGTTAGATCTCATGGAATACAGGGAGAACTAGCCACTTGGATACAGAACTGGCTCAAAGGTAGAAGGCAGAGGGTGGTGGTGGAGGGGTGTTTTTCAGATTGGAGGCCTGTGACTAGTGGAGTGCCATACTTTTTGTCATTTACAGAAATGATTTGGATGTGAGTATAAAAAGTACAGTTAGTAAGTTTGCAGATGACACCAAAATTGGAGGTGTAATGGACAGCGAAGAAGGTTACCTCAGATTACAACAGGATCTTGACCAGATGGACCAATGGGCTGAGAAGTGGCAGATGGAGTTTAATTCAGATAAATGCGAGGTGCTGCATTTTGGGAAAGCAAGTCTTAGCAGGACTTATACACTTAATGGTAAGATTCTAGGGGGTGTTGCTGAACAAAGAGACCTTGGAGTGTAGGTTCATAACTCCTTGAAAGTGGAATTGCAGGTAGATAGGATAGTGAAGAAGGCATTTGGTATGCTTTCCTTTATTGGTCAGAGTATTGAGTACATGAGTTGGGAGGTCATGCTGCGGTTGTGCAGGGTTCAAAGTTTGTGAGACGATTTGTAGCTCGGGTGCTCGTTGTTGTGGTTCTGTTCGCCAAGCTGGGAATTTGTGTTGCAGACGTTTCGTCCCCTGTCTAGGTGACATCCTCAGTGCTTGGGAGCCTCATGTGAAGCGCTTCTGTGATGTTTCCTCCGGCATTTATAGTGGTTTGAATCTGCCGCTTCCATTGTCAGTTCCAGCTGTCCGTTGCAGTGGTCGGTATATTGGGCCCAGGACAGCTGGAACTGACAACCGAAAGCGGCAGATTCAAACTACTATAAATGCCGGAGGAAACATCACAGAAGCGCTTCACATGAGGCTCCCAAGCACTGAGGATGTCACCTAGACAGGGGACGAAATGTCTGCAACACAAATTCCCAGCTCGGCGAACAAAACCACAACAACGGCTGTACAGGATATTGGTTAGGCCACTGTTGGAATATTGCATGCAATTCTGGTCTCCTTCCTATCGGAAAGATGTAGTGAAACTTGAAAGACTTCAGAAAAGATTTACAAGGATGTTGCCAGGGTTAGAGGATTTGAGCTATAGGGAGAGGCTAAACAGGCTGGGGCTGGTTTCCCTGGAGCATCGGAGGCTGAGGGGTGACCTTATAGAGGTTTACAAAATTATGAGGGGCATGGATAGGGTAAATAGGCAAAGTCTTTTCCCTGGGGTCAGGGAGTCCAGAATTAGAGGGCATAGGTTTAGGGTGAGAGGGGAAAGATATAAAAGAGACCTACGGGGCAACTGTTTCACACAGAGGTGGTCCGTGTATGGAATGAGCTGCCAGAAAAATTGTTGGAGGCTGGTACAATTGCAACATTTAAGAGGCATTTCAATGGGTATATGGATAGGAAGAGTTTGGAGGGATATGGACCGGGTGCTGGCAGGTAGGACTAGATTGGGTTGGGATATCTGGTCAGCATGGACGTATTGGACCGAAGGGTCTGTTTCCATGCTGTACATCTCTTTGACTCTATGAGAAGCAGAAGAGTGTTTAAATGATGAAACATTCAGGAAGTTGACCTCTAAATGCACAATGCTATTTTGTTGTGGAGAATGAACATAGCTTTGCTCAAATGGTAAACTTATTAACTGTGCACTTTTAATTTGGAACTTCACCTGTTGGGGGCTGATTTGGGAAATTATATACATGGTTAGAATTTGAAACATGCTACCACAACATGTAATGTAATAGTATAGATGCCTATAAGAGTAAGTTAGATAATTACATGAGGGAGAAAGAAATGGAAAGATATTGTGATAAGATTAGGTTAAGTTAATTGAAATAAGGCTCACGTACAACATACTGAAACCATCACAGACGAGTTGACTTAAAATGGGTAAATATTGCAAATTGTATATAATGAATAGAAACTGTAGTGTCGTTCCTGACTGGCGAGGCTTCTCGTCAGAAACATACAAATGTAATATTTCTATCTCAGCTTTTCGCATAAAGTATAATTTAAAATTCTATTAGTCTGGTGGACTTTACTCATGCTGTTAAGTAGTAGCTGAAAGGCAACTGTTTTGAATGTTAATATTAAAACATTATACTGGAGATGCAATTCCCTTTTTGTCTACAACCAGAAACTAAAGGCATGGTTGAATTCTCATTGATGAGAAAGCATGGCTGCCATATGGCTTCCACCCTCATGTGCATAATAATTCCTTTAATTCAATTTGAAGAACCATGCAATTCTCTCTCTCATTTAATTATCAGTCTCATAAATATCATCCAGATGGGGTTTTCCAGCTTGATTCCATTAACCATTAAACAACTTCTTCCACGTTAAGGCTTTACGTAAATGTTATTATCTTTTGCTATTTTCATGAAGAATCAGTGACTCTATATAAGACAAACTCAGCTTTCACTATCCACCTGCCCAAGAAAATACATACAAGTCTTTTGTCTTCTTATCTTTCTTTTTAGGGAACAGTGGTTCAAGGTTCAAAAGTTCAGGAGGCAATTCTTTTCCCTGAGATAGTAACCAGGCTCGCTCTTCTCTCATCTTCCTTCTTTTAGCACGGCCTGTAGATAAAGCAGCAAATTTATATTTACAACATTTGAAAAGTTTAGGAATGTGCAAGCCTGCCTTGGGAGATAGATGCACCTTCAGCTTAAAGATCAAAATAACTAAACAAAAATAACCTATTTACTTGAAAATCAAATTATAACATTGGAATATGAATGGCAAGATCTTTCAAAAACAGAAACTAATTGTTGAAATTTCCATCTGGAGATGTTACAGATTTTCAATAACTCAAGAGACAAAATGGATGAATTTGGACATTAGATGTACATTGTCTCATTTCAGATTGGTGATCATTAAAGAATAAAATATACAACACATTTTTCAACTTTCTTGAATACCCTTATTCCATGCCAACTTAATTATTTACTATTGTTAGCATTGTACTGAAACTTTAGATTAGTGTTAGCATTCCTATATCAGGGTAAAAGCTGTAGGTTGCCTGAAAGTTCTAGTAACTATAGACAGGAGAGCCAACCCTGAATTATAGATTTGCATTCAGTGGCATATTTGTATCAGGTGGGCATGGGTGCCATCCTCATCTTATGCTGACAATCCCACAAAACTCTCCCACCACGTGGAAATAATCATATTATTCTCAGAATAAACATTGTTACGATAGGGGTGCACTTTAGAGTTTGTGATTTTGTCAATTTGCCTGTGTCCCACTACTACATCAGGGCTAATGTAGGGCAGAGCACAAAGGTACAAAAACAACATCTTATTCTCCAAGCTCAAAGTCATCCACATAAACAAACTTTGCCAAAATCTCTTTTATTTCAATCAAGAGCTAACATGTATCCAACAACATTCTTTACTTTTGGGCAGTGCTGCGTAATTATGGGCAGAAACCAGCAACAGTCTGGTGGCTGCATTCCTGCTTCATGAACCACTCACTGCAACTTCTCTATTGCTTGTCATTCCAGATTTTATACCTTCTACAGCTTTGACTCTTTCTTCAAACTCCCTCCTCCTCTCTTCTTCCATGAGTTGCTCTTGTTCCTTTTTCTGCACAGCCAATAGTAGTTGACGTTCTGCTTCCTCTTCTCTTCGTTTCTGTTCTTCTACCTTTGCAATTGCAGACATTTTTTCCTGAAATATGCATTAGTACCTAATTGGCTTTTATATCAGCAACAGGGCATCATTACATAAGATTTCTCTTTGATATGTTTTTCTCTGAAAGTTTAGGTAGACCAAAATATAGCAGAGTAGAATTATGCTTCACATGTGATTATGATGTTGAGCTAAATTGCAATCAAAATTGTGTTGTTTAGCTCAGTTCTACATATAGGTGAAAATAATTTGCATAATTGGAAACGTAAAACATTTGGTGAATTGAAGCTATAGTACAGCATAACAAAACACATGGTTTGTTTTTCTTCCCTTTGCACTTAAAGATATTCCTTGATATATTTAAAAGTGGCAGCCTGATAGAATGTTCTTAAAGCAGCTGAAAATTATTATTTTCGCCAAAAATAAGCATTTTTAAAGGTGTCCAATCATTCAACTAAGTAAAACCATGTAAGTCAATAAATGTGATTTCAAAACAAAATATTCTGAATTACTGATGAGTACTGGTCAGTTTCTTATTAAAGCTTTTTCAAATGACTACGAGTGCCTGTGTGCCTAGGAATATGAAAGCCATGCAAACAGCGTTTTTGAGTCATGGTGGAAACTTTCAATTTTGACCGGGGGACGGGCCAGCTTTGTTGGGTGGATCTGATATGGGCAAATTAAAACTCAAATTATTGTAAAACATGAATGCCAATAGTTTTGGGCATAGCTCACCAACTTTCAAAGTTCTCTGATCTTTTGGATAGCTTTGCTCAATTCCACCCCAATGTGCTGATATTGCTAGTGTTAAACAGGGACGAACTCTAAGCTGTACTTTAGCAAAGTAACTATAGTCAGCTGTATTCCAAAAACACTTCTTTTGATTTAGTCTGTGTACTGATTTTTGCACACAATCTAGGGAAATCTATAGTGCTAAGGGAAGCTATCTGATTGAGATAGATTCCTGGACTGAAGTTAATTGCATCAGAAATTCCCTCAGGCTTTCGATTTCTTTAAAAAAGTAATACCTATCCATGTATTTAGAGGTTGTTGCTAAAGCTAACTAGTTGCTCTGCAAGTCATGTGTGAAAAGCTTAAAGTACCAGAATGGAGTGAAGCCTACCATTTATACATTCTCTATCCAAAAGGGCAAAATTGATTAACATCATTGCCTGCCTTGTGAGAAAGAATTCTTCTGTTGCTTCTAGAAATTGGTCTCCATCTCCAAGCGAAAAAGGAATATACCTTAGGACTGCTTCTGTAATGTTCAGTTTCCTACTTATAATGAGAGTACTTTGCAGTTGACCAAAAAATTGAGTGAAAGCTTAACTGGGAAGTTTTACCCTTTGTAACATTTCCAAAACAATTTGAAGTACAATTTAAGTATTGTGTTTCCTCTATTGAACAATTGAAAAGAGTTATGCATTCCACTTTTGAGAGTAAAGAGCACCATTAAGAAGCTATGCATGTCTCCAGTATTCAATGTTGCAGTAAACTGTCAAAGGTTTATCTGGGAACATATGAGACGTGTGTAAGGCTGTATTTCAGTTCCAAGGAGAGGTTTAAATTCCTCCTCAGTAGCTGACCTCAGTTACTGATGGATTGGTTTTCGCTGAATTGAGCATCTCAGTTGAAATCTTTGGCTGTACTTAGCATACATGGAGGCATTCCAGCACTCCTTTAAAGAAACAGTTAAATTAATTGCGCCAAATGATTAAATATCAAACAACTTCAAAGGTATCTGTAAGAATTTATGACTGCTTTGACAAGCAAATCATGTCTTTCCCTTCATTGTTATCCCTGAACACACGTGCAGAAATACTGCGGTTGCACACCATTTAAGGTACATGTGAGACTTGCTCAGTGAAGAAAAACTACTCTTTTGCCGCAAACCCAAAAAATTTTGGAACAAGTCACCACATACACCACATTTGAGTAATTTCCAATTTACACCATTTATTTGGATGCATTTAATGTAATAGATTCAGCTGCAAACAAATCTGTTGGTGATAGTGGTTAATAGTTCCAGTTTGCAATATAATGAGGCTTTTCTCCAGTTCCTCCTGAAAAAAAGCTTAAATAATTCTAAGTTCATACATGACATTGATACACAAGGACTTTTCACTCACTCTTCTAGAAGCTGATGATTCTTTGCTTGGGCACAGTCCCAGGTAATTGCCTTTCTCCAGAGCTTTTATTAAGAGTTTGGAATTAAGATTCTGACATCGATTGTCCAAAAAAAAAATCTAGTCAACTAATGTCCTTTAGGGAAAGAAACTGCCATTCTTACCTGATCCAGCTTACATATGACTCCAGACCCACAGCAATGCGTTTGGACGCTTAACTGCCCTGTGGGCAACTAGGAATGGATAATAAATGCTGGCCTAGCCAGTGATGCCCTCATCCACAGAATGAATTTTAAAAAAAGCACTTCCAATAGAGACTACTAGTTAGGAACCCGCTAACTATATATAAATTACATAAACTGTAACAACTTGAAACAAAGCCAGAGTCGTCTTAGTCTCAATGACTGTCGCTCATTCAACTGATCCAAAACAATACAATAATGAATGTTGCTGATACCCAAATCAACAAAATAACTGGATGAAATGATGCAATACTTGTGTGGTTAACCATTTAGTTCAAAAGAGCCAGTATTATTGTTCACATTACTGAGTTTCCAATCTCAGGCAGATCCTCGTTGCATGATGCAAGCTGAGACTGGATATTTCCCCACAGGTCGGGAAGAGAAAAAAAATCAGAGGCAATTCTATTACTGAACAAGTTTCACACATCCCTTAAATGATTGCGCAACTGCATTATTTCTGCATGTGTGTTCAGGGGTAACAATGAAGGAAAAGACTTATTTTGTTTGTCAAAGCAGTCTTAAATTCTTCCAGGTATTTTTGAAATTGTTTGATATTTAATCATTTGATACAATTAATTTAACTGTTTCTTTAAAAGGAGTGCTGGAATCCAGAATGCCTCCAAGATCATCATGTATGCTAAATACCATTGTAGATTTCAAATGAAATGCTCAATTCAATGAAAACTCATTTATCAGTTGCTGAGATCAGCGACTGAAGAGGAATGTAAATCCCAGAGAGTTTTATGAGCGTTAATAGAATGACCAAGTTTAGCTTCAAAACTGATATTTTGAAACCTGATCTGCTTTACCTCTTCCTCCTGCTGCAACCGTTTTAGGGTCAGGCGGTCAGAAATTCTCCTGGGAGCCATTTCAGACAGCTTCTTCTGCAGCTGTTTCTCCTGGAAATGAAAGCAAGAGGGGTCAGAGGTCTAACACACAGCTATTACAGACAGCCTGTTAATGACCATGCTTGGCACTGCTATAACCCCCTTTCGGATACAGACCTGATAGATTGATCACAGACTATATTCTGATACTTGTCAGTCATCGTAAACTAATCATTACAACTTTTGATTTCCGCTTGCCCTGCTGGGTCAATCCAACTCACTATTTTGTTTTTATATGAAGCCATTACCATGATGCTACCCATCACTCCAAAACTCAGCCAATCATTCTTATAAAAATAAATCAACTTCTCACAAAAAAACAGGGTGATTTTGATATGCATGGGTGCTGCACAACAACAACTCAATCCATATCTGCCATGAGTAGTATGTTAGTAATAAATCAGATGATTTAATGTACTAAGATTTTGGCATGAGATGAAGTGAGGAGGAGTGTTCTGACTGCTAAGGTTAATAATTCTGCAAGTAGAAAAATAACGGAGTTCAAATAATAAGGCAGAGTTCTGTGGGCTAAACATACCCAAGGCTCAATCATCAATCTTTACAAAGTGACTGAATGAGAGTTCGAATACAGTAGCAACCATTCTCAGCACTCCTGCATTAGGGAAATGAACACTGACCTGTTTCCAATTATTATCCTGTGATCTTTGTCAGTTCATGTTTGGCCTCAGATTGAATTGGCCTTGACTGCCCCTGAGCAGATTCCTAGAATTGACCATGCCCCACACTGCAGACAGTTAGACAACCCTGACTGCTGAGTGGCCAGATCCCTAACTGATCTACACGTAGTTCTCTGAACTGGTTGCACTGGACTTCCAAGACTGAGCACAATCCATTGCTGAGAGTGTTGTGATAAGTAAACCCTAACCCTGAACCAGGTTGGATGACCAGAGGAATAAATGGTGAGCTGGAGTCCCCAAGTACCTGCTCTGACGTCCATGTCAGGAATAGTTACCATTTAGCTTCAATGTAGTGAGTGGGTGAATGGGAAACTGCATAAAAATGAGGCAAGATGACTAACAAAGAGATGCTAATGCAAAAAAAGGGAAAGAAAATAGGCCTATCACCTTTTCCTCCCCAGCTGTATAAAACTTGGTAAGTTTTTGCTTTTTGCTTTTGCTTTTGCCTTTTGCTTTCGATGCTGAGGATCTCTTTTCTGCCAATCTCACTCAATTTTCCCAAATTATGCCCCATTGCCTGTGTCAAAAGTTGAGAAGATTCTACCTACTAATTTCTTCCTCTTAATTAACATCCTAGTCACAGGTTGTGAGTTTGCTCGCTGACCTGGAAGGTTTGTTTTCATTTGTTTCGCCACCATGCTAGATAACATCATCAGTGAGTCTCCAGGCAAGCACTGGTGTTCTATTCCACTTTGTATTTGTGCATCTTGGTCTGTTACAGTAGGTGATATCATTTCCAGTTCTTGTTCTCAGAAGTTGGTAAATGGGGTCCAAACCGATGCGTTTATTGATGGAACCACAACCACCTGATGAACGGGCTGCGCTCCGAAAGCTATTGTGCTTCCAATTAAACCTGTTGGACTATAACCTGGTGTTGTGTGATTTTTAACTTTATTGATGGAGTTCCGGTTTGAGGGCTTGGAATTTGATTTAGACCACATTTACCAACCTCTGAAAAAAAAGATCCAGAAATGATATCACCCACCTTAACAGACCAAGTCGCATAAATAGAAAGCAGGACTGTACACCAGCTTCACCAGAGGCTCACTGATGATGTTACCTAGCATAGTGACGAAACGTCTGAAAACAAATCTTCCAGCTCAGCAAGCAAATTTATAACTTGAACTTCAACTGAACCAGAAGTCTTCTCAATAATGATGTTCTAGTTACATCTGCTGTTCTTTATAATCTGAGCAACCACTCATCTTTGCGTAATTGTATACTTTTGCTTTAAATTGGATGGTTCCCCTAACTTTAGTTAAGTAGGGATATTGTGTCATCCCTTTGGAATTTTTCTTTACAACACAAATACATTTACCTTGATTATTCCGAGTATCCCTTTGTACACATTTGACATTTCTGTCTTGATCAATCCCGTAGTCTACTAACCCCATTCACTTCACCTAGGTCAGCTTTCTTGCCCTTATGTAGGTTTGGCATAGAAGTCTTAGACACACTTTTCTTTTTAAGCTGGATTAAGATTCAATCATGTTATTACCTAGAACACCCTTCACTCTGACATCATTAGTTATTCCTGTCTCATTACATGATGGAGTCTAATATAAACCTGCTGTTTGACTGTGTTACTCAAAGGATCTCTATCTAAAGCATTCTATGGAATCCTTTTCCATGCCACCATTCCCAACTTGATTCATCCAGTTAAAAACATATACTAAAATCACACACATTATTGCCATTCCTTTTGCATAACTGTCCAATATTTCCTTTTAGTTACCTTACTTTCATCCTATATTGTAATTACTGTTAACGGGTCTGTAAACCACTCCCACTAGTGACTTCTTTCCTTTACTATTCCTCACCTCCAAACAAACTACTACGATATTCTGATCTCCTAATCCAAGGTCATCCTTAACCAAAGAGTCAATGTCATCTTTAATTAATGATGTTACCCCCCCATCTTTATTTGGCTTCGTATTCTGCTTTAATGTCATATGCCTCTCAATATTCAGGACTCAATTCTGGTTATTCTGCAACTATGTCCCTGTAGTGGCTATCAGATCATATTTATTTACTTGGAAGTGCACCAGTGTGAATGCTCTGTACATTCAGGTACATATTCTTTAGTTTTGTCTCTTTGCTATATATGTAAGCCTATTTTGATTATTAATGTATTCTTATTTTTCCCTGCCATTCTCTGATTATTGCTCTTCTGCCTTGACTCACCCTTAATTTGCCACATCTACGCAAGCTTGATCCCTCATCTGTAACTATTTCAAGTCTCTCTCTACTTTCCTATCTTTGTGGCTCACTCACTCAAACACCAGCAAGGTTCAGGTGTAGATCAGCCCAACTGCACAGATCCCCTCTCCTGGATACTGTTATCCAGTTCTTGTGAACTGGAACTCAATTCTCTCAAAACAATCTGAATCATTTTTAAAAAATCATTCCTGAGATGTAGATATTGCTGGCTGGATGAAGTCAGAATGGGAAGTGGGTTCAAGGAGAACTTGAAGGTGTTGGTCTTCCCAAATATTGGCAACACTGTCAGTATAAATGGTAGTGGTCCTGGATTTCAAAGGTACGATCTAAGCAGCCTTGGTGAATTTCTGCTGTGCATTTTGAAGATGTTTTACTTTGCTGCTACTGAGCATCAGTAGTGGAGGACTCAATACCTTTGATCTGCTCTTGTACCCTTATCCCAGTTGGCAATAAATCTTAGAGATCAACTTGGGGTGTATATGGTTGAATGTTGCTTCTGCTTTTCAGGTGTAAAGCCAGCTAAATGCCCAATTTATTACTGGGTATCCTGCAGCTAATACTAGCCAGAGTCAAAAAGTGGAATGCCTTCTTGACCTGACCATCTTTCTTCCCACACATCCACTCCATCCACAACACCGACCTTACACAATCATCTCCTACCCGCATCCACCTATTGCCATCACTCATCCCCCAGCTCCCCCTCACCCCCGCTACTTATCTCACATTCCACTTCTCCTGCCACATTCCTAACGAAGGGCTAATGCCCAAACATTGACTCTCCTGCTCTTTGGATGCTGCTTGACCTGCTGTGCTTTTTCTAGTGCCACACTTTTCGACTCGGACTCTCCAGCATCTGTAGTCCTCATTTTCTTCTAATATTAGCCAGTCATGTGGGTCATTCTAGTTGGTGCATGTGTTACCTTTTGAATTATGCAATTAATATAATGTATGCAACTCGGCCACTGTAGGTCTTGACAGAAAATATAATGGTTTATGGCCTGGTTGAGGTTCGAGTTAATAATCTTGCCTAACTTTTCTAAGTCCATTTGAGTGTTGGTTTGCTCAGCTTTATTGAAATCATAATTTGAGATGGGTTTCTTACATGAGTGCTCTTTCAATACTCAAAATATTAATATTTTAAAAGTACTTTTCAATCTAGAAATGGATCAAGAACCAAACCAACATTCTTGGACAGAAAGTCAAGTATTTCTGGAAGCTAATTGAAAACAAATAAAGGTTTTGTTTAGTAAGCTACACTATTCACTAAACATGCTTTTCAACATATTTCAAAAGATCACTTGAATTTTCACTTAATTAAATGGTGGAATGACTTTGCATCATTGCTTCTTAACCATCTTTTGCCACCAGCCCCCAACTTTGCCTAAACAAAACATTCTTAATATGCTGAGTCAAGCAAAGTGATATTTGCATCTTCCATAATTTCTAAACACCATCACTACTTTTTAACCCATAGCAAGGCTGGAAACTGAAGGTTTAGATAGCAAGATATAATTGGTAAGTGCCCCCAACTGGAAGCCCTTTTGAGCGCTGCAGCTAAATTATCCAGGCAACAGGTAATTTGAGGAAACTCATCAACTGACACCAGTGGAGTTGAACCAAGATCTGAACTGTGATCAAACAGGTTAATATAGCATTTACTCATTCTGCTATTAAGGCAGCTCAAGAGCAATAATCAAATTCTCCTTTATAGACATTTGCTTTAAATTACATTTGTTCAAATACCTTCTGTGCAATCTTGAGAGCTGACCGATTATTACAAGGGAGAGTACAGTTAATCACACCCTTAATACTTATTTAAGCACCAGTGTTTCACTACAGGATGCAGATTGCGAAGACACTGCAGAAAAAGTGACAGTAACACTGGGATGGCTGCTTCCACAAGTTATAGTGCTATCCACAGTCACATTATCATATTCACTAAATTGATTATTATCCATTAAACAAGAGTTTTTTTGGTATATAACTGAACGTACATTTAATATTATGTGCTTTGAAAACGTTTATTCTAATTTTCCAATGGAGAAAACATCTTTAAGTTGCAATTTCTCCTGTTAAATGAAACAGAAGATTTCATGAAACTTTACATATTTTGTATTATTCAAGGTAAATTCTGGAGCACTGCCATGAAGTGCTAGATTGTCAACAAACCTTATGAGCAATCATATTGCAAATTTCGGGAAGGAAGTCTTCAGTGAGAGTTGCATGCAGCTGTCTTTCTTTAATAGAAGTGTTTGTCTGGAGGCCTTCTGTTAATTTCCTCCATTCCTCCTCAGTCTGACACACTAGCTCCCAAGTGCCACAACTTCCAGGCATTTTCAATGGATCTGGAAGGCAAATCTCAAACAATATAGTCCAACAAACACACCATGTTAAAATAGCCATCCAATACATCTGATTCTTTCTGATTTGGAGGAGGAAGCAGAGCTTGCATATTGCAGATCAACGACAACAAATCCTGGAGGATACCAAAATGCATAATTCAAGATGATTAATATATCTTACTTAAATTCTCAGCCATATGTATTCTATGTCCTGAAGACCCTCCCACTAGAGTATGCAGAGGAACCTATGACACACTTTTCCGTTGTGCCCCACTGTATTATCTACCACCCTGTCAAATAGTATGACTTATCAGTCCTAGACGCAGAAGGACTTGGAGTGCCTATTCAGTGTTGGAGCTGATTTCCTTGAATTCTACGAGCAGTAATTACTGTTTTATAAGCTGTTGCATTGTTTTGGAACTTTTGGGGGGGAAAAGATCAAAACAACAGCACTTTAAAAAGGAGGAAGACAAATAAAGGGCAGTGACTCATGAGCAGTGATTCAAACGGAGATAGAAACCGACACTGCTATCTGACCCAGCAGTAACCTATACAGCTGCTGCCTTTGCTGTCTGTTTTCGACTATCTCTGGAGCTCATTCTAAGAAAAATAAACAAATGGCAAAATTCACAGCTGACCTTGGAGAAACCTCTGCATGGAAGCTCACAGCAGGGGAGCAGCTAAGCAGCTTTTTAAAATGTAACCATTCTGCTTTTCTTTTGGTAAATTTACAATAGTGAGTAGAGCATTTTCTGTCTGGCTATGTTGTTATTGAAATCTATCTCTTAATTAAACTTTAAAAATATAAAAAGGTAAGTACTAAGCTAGCTTGTAGCACTGTTCTTAGAGCAGTAACACTGCTATTTTCTGGGTCTGTATATTGTTAAGGTGCAAAGATGGCCTTTAGGAGAGTGATGTGCTCTTTCTGTTGGATGTGGGAGATTAAAGAGAGTTTCCATGTTACTGATGATTATGTCTGCAGGAAGCGTGTTTGCTTGAGAATCATATTGGATCGCAAGGATCAATTAGAGCTGCAGTTAGAGGCAACAAGGAAGTTACAGGAGCTGGGCGTTATGATGGATGGAGGTTGCAGGGAGAAGATAAACCACAGTCAGGTAAATGGGTGACCTCCAGGAAAGGTAGGAGAGGGAGGCAGGGAGTGCAGGAGTCTCCTGTGGCTCTCCCCATTCCAAACAAGTATGCTGCTTTGGAAAATGTAGAGGGTGATGGCTTTCTCAAGGAGTCTCAAGGAATGTAGCACTGACAGCCAGGTTTCTGGTGTTGACACTAGCTCTAATGTAATGAGGGATACTTCAGGTTCCAATCTCTCCAGCTGGAGGCACAGACAGGCAATTCTGGGGACGACAGTGAGACATCGGAATGTTGAATCCCTGGAGCCAAGATCAAAGATATCTTGGAGAGAGTGCAGAATATTCTCCAAGGGGAGAGGGACCAGCCAGACGTCATTGTTCACATTGGAACTAATGACATAGGAAGTTAGGCAGGAATTTAAAAAGCAGGCCCTCGAAGGTAGTATTATCTGGATTAATCCTGGTGGCATGAGCTAGAGAGGGTAAAAATGGAGGACAGAGCACATGAATATGTGGTTGAGGAACTGGTGCAGGGGAGAAGGATTCACATTTTTGGATCATAGGAATCTCTTCTGGGGTAGAGGTGACCTGTATAAGAACAGATTGCACCTGAATTGGGAAGGTGACTAATTTACTGACAGGTAGGTTTGCTAGAGCTGCTCGGGAAGATTTAATTTGGTTGTAGGGGTGCTGAGAGATAGTAGTGATCAGTCTGAAACTGGTACAGTTGGGGGAAAAAAAAAGAGTAGATCTAACAGACAGGGCAGGTAGGAACGAAGTAGAGAATGAGCTAGGACTGATATATTAAACTGCATTTATTTCAATGCAAGAGGCCTAACAGGGAAGGCAGTTGAACTCAGGGCATGGCTAGGAACATGGGACTGGGATATCACAGAAATTACAGAGACATAGTTCAAGGATGGAAAGGACTGGTAGCTTAATGTTCCAGGGTATAGATGCTATAGGAAGGACTGAAAGGGGGGCATGAGAGGAGGACGATTGGTGTTTCCGATTAGCGATAACATTATGGATGTACTAGGGAGGATATTCCTGGGAATACATTCAGGGAAGTTATTTGGGTGGAACTGAGAAATAGGGAAGGGATGATCACCTTATTGGGATTGTACTACAGACCCACCAATAGTCAGCAGGAAATTAAGAAACAAATTTGTAAGGAGATCTCGGTTACCTGTAAGAATAATAGGGTGGTTATGGTAGGGGATTTTAACTTTCCAAACATATACTGGGACTGCCTTAGAGTTAAGGATTTAGATGGAGAGGAATTTGTTAAGTGTGTACAAGAAAATGTTCTGATTCAGTATGTGGATGTACCTAGGAGAGAAGGTGCAAAACTTGACCCACTCTTGGAAAATAAGGCTGGGCAGGTGACTGAGGTATCAATGGGGGGAGCACTAAGTATAATTCTATTAGCTTTAAAATAGTGATGGAAAAGGATAGATGGGATCTAAAAGTTAACGTTCTAAATTGGAGGAAGGCCAGTTTTGATGGTATTAGGCAAGAACTTTCAAAAGTTAATTGGGGGCAGATGTTTGCACCTAGAGGGACGGTTGGAAAATGGGAAGCCTTCAAAAATGAGATAACAAGAGGCTGGAGACTGTATGTTCCTGTAAGGGTGAAGGGCAAGGTTGGTAGGTGTAGGGAATGCTTGGTGACTAGAGGTTTTGGTTAAGAATAAGAAAGAATAAGAAAGGTGTAGACAGCAGAAATCGAGTGATTTCCGACAACAGTATAAAAGCAGTAGCAGTATACTTAAGAGAGAAAACAGAGTAGGACAAAAAGGGGACATGAGATAGCTTCGCTAAATAGAGCGAAGGAGAATCCACAGAGATTTTATAAATACATAAAAGACAAAATGGTAACGAGGGAGAGAACAGGGCCCCTTAAGATTCAGCAAAGCCACCTCACAGAAGATGGAGGAGATAGTAAACGAGTATTTTGCATCAGTGTTTACTATGGAGAAGGACATGGAAGATATTGAATGTGGGGAAATAAATAGCAACATCTTGAAAAATGCCCATAATACAGAAGAGTTGGTGCTGGACATCTTAGGATGTATAAAGGTGGATAAATCCCCAGGACATGATCAGGTGTACGCTACAACTCTGTGCGAAGCTAAGGAAGTAATTGCTGGGCCTCTTGCTGAGATATTTGTATCATCGATAGCCACAGGCAAGGTGCCAGAAAATTGGAGGTTGGCTAACGTGGTGCCACTGTTTAAGAATGGTGGTAAGGAAAAGCCAGGGAACTACAGACCAGTAAGCCTGACATTGTTGGTGGGCAAGTTGTTGGAGAGAATCCTGAGGGACAGGATTTACCTGTATTTGGAAAGGCAATGATTGATTAGGGATAGTCAACATGGCTTTGTGTGTGGGAAATTGTGTCTCACCAACTTGATTGAGTTTTTTGAAGAAGTAACAAGACGATTGATGAGGGCACAGTGGTGGACGTGATCTATATGGACTTCAGTAAGGCGTTCGACAGATACTTTATGATAGACTGGTTAGCAAGATTAGATCACAGAGAATAGAGGGAAAACTAGCTATTTGGATACCGAACTGGCTCAAAGATGGAAAGCCGTGGGTGGTGATGGAAGGGTTGCTTTTCAGATTGGAGGCCTGTGAACAATGGTTTGCCAGAAGGTTCGGTGCTGTGCCCACTGCTTTTCGCCATTCATAAAAATGATTTGGATGTGAACAAAGTAGGTATGGTAAATAAGTTTACAGATGATAACAAAATTGGAGGTGCAGTGGACAGCGAAGGTTACCTCAGGGTACATTGGGATCTTGATCAGATGGCCAATGGGCCAAGAAGTGGCAGATAGAGGTTAATTTAGATAAATGAGAGATGCTGCAGTTTGGAAAGGAAAATCAAGGCAGGGCTTGTACACTTAATGCTCAGGTCCTGGGGAGTGAACAAAGAGACCTTGGAGTGCAGGTAGATAGGATAGTGAAGACCGCGTTTGATATGCTTGCCTTTATTGGTCAGTGTATTGAGTATAGGAGTTGGGAAATCATGTTGTGGCTGTACAGGGCATTGGCTAGACTACTTTTGGAATTCTGTGTACAATTCTGGTGTCCCTGCTTTAGGAAGAATGCTGTGAAACTTGAAAGGGTTCAGAAAAGATTTACAAAGGATGTGCCACAGTTGGAGGGTTTGAGCTATAGGGACAGGCTGAATAGACTTGGGCTATTTTCCCTGGAGCGTCACAGGCTGAGTGATGACCTTATATAGAGGTTTCTTAAATCATGGTTTTGGGGAGGGGAGGAGGTGCAGAGAAAGAGGAGTGTGGATAGGTAAATAAGCAAAGTCTTTTCCCTGGGGTGGGTGAGTCCAAAACTACAGGGCATAGGTTTAAGGTGAGAGGGGAAAGATTTAAAAGGAACCTGAGGGGCAACTTTTTCATGCAGCCGGTGGTGTATGTATGGAATGAGCTGCCACAGGAAGTGGTGGAGGCTGGTACAATTACAACATTTAAAAGATCTGGATGGGTATATGAATAGGAAGGGTTTAGAGGGATATGGGCCAAATGCTGACACTTGGGACTAAATTTAGTTAGGAGATCTGGTTGGAATGGACGAGTTGGACCGAAGGGTCTGTTTCTCTCCTGTAGATCTCAATGACTCTATATTCTCTGAGATTCATATTAGGTATGAGTTCCTTCCCTTTTTAAAAAAAAGAACATAGCACAACATGAAACGAAAAACTTACTTTGATGATGCTCACTGAAAGAGTACCATTTGCATCTCTACAATTCTGATATAGGAGCCAGCGAGAGACTAAGAATAGAATTTGGTGTCACTTTCCCTGCTCTTTACAGTTCCAAAATAATGTCAGATTGGATCCTTAAGGTAATTGTGCAAAATAAGGTATGTTGCAGGATGACAACAATTTTTTAATCATCTGGCATTATTTCAATTGTATCTAGGACAGTGGGGAGGAAACAAATATCTTTTGTTCAGATATTCTAGTTCCTAGGATGCACAATGGCACAAAGGATGATATAGTGATTCCAGCATCATTTTCTAGAGATTTTGCAGTGTAAAAACATGGTTTGACGATCTCTATTTAAACAGGAGTTAGAGGTTGTTGGGGTTCCCTGGTACAGTGAAGCATTAATTATTCCCTCCCATTTCTGTTCCACCTGAAGGTGTACAATGTTCACAGAACATGCAGTACGTCAGGATTCCAGTTAAAGCAATAAAAAAGGTCATGTTGTGAGCCAATTTTTATTCTTCATCCATCAGTTCATGCTAAAATTTGTCGTGGTATTCAATTCTAAATTCAAAACTAAATTTTCCATGCTATCTTACATATGAACTGGGAGGAATAGTAGGCATTCAGCCTGCTCAGTAATTCAATAAGATTACAGCTGATCTAATTGCTACCTCAAATCTATATACTCACCTAGCCTGATAACCTTTCACACTAGCTTAACAAGAATATACCAATCGCTGTCTTAAAAATATTGCAGGATTCTGTTTCAACCACCTTTTTGAGGAAGAAAGGCCCAAACACCCAGGACCCTCACTACACCTTTTACTCTTCCAAAGTCCAGCAGGACAAGAGCCTGCTTGTACAACCGTTCCTAATAAGGCAACCTGCTCATTTTAGGTATTAGTCTCATAAACCTTCTCTGAATTGCCTCCAATTCATTTACATCCTCCCTTAAATAAGGAGACCAATACTGTGTACATTACTCCAGATGCCACTGTACCAGTACCCTTTATAACTTTAGCATTACCTTCACAGTTTTATATTCAATTCTTCTTGTGATAAATAATGATATTCAATTAGCTTCCCCAATTATAGGCTGTATACATACAATAATCTTTTGCAAATTGTGTGCGAGAACACCCAGATCCCTCTGCATCTCAGTTTGCAATCTGTCAATATTTAAAAACTGCCTTTTATTTCTTCCTGTCAAAATGAAAATTTTCATATTTCCCATATTATATTCCACACACATCTTTGCCCACTCAATCTATCGACAGGCAGTCCGTAGGTTCTGAATTGTTTCAATTCTCAAGTAAGTTCTTAAGTTGCTTTGTATGCAAATTGGGGCACAATATAGGACAATATAACATAGCAATTCATAAATACTGGGAAATGTTCATATGTTGGATCTTTAGAATTAATATTAGTACACCTCTATATGGGACCTCATCCATAAGTCAAGCACTTGTAAATCGAGGATCCCCTTTACATGTTTTTGAAGCCTCCTTGTATCTCCTTCATAACTTACTCTTCCTATTAATCTTTGTGTCATCATCTTAATTATTCTCAGGGTGTTCATAACAGTAAAAGCATCAGTGCAATATCTATTATGAAATATGCATTGTGATAATAGACACAAAGATAAAAATATTGTTCCCTTACCACAACTTTTGCATTCTTGTCGGGAATCTTCGATAGGAGGCACTTCTCGGGTTACAATCGTGGATTCACTGTAAAATACCATTCAGTAACTTGAAAAACTATTTGCCTTCATTTATGTCATTATACTATATTATTCACCAGACTTCCCATAGGGAAGATGTCCTCTTTTCACTGTTTGCTACAAAATTATAAACAAGTATGAAATGCTCAATCACAAAGGAAAATAAACCTTTATCTCCATATAACATTCCACTTAGATGCCTTCCAATGTGTGGATGGGTGATGGGACAGTATATGGGTAAAGGTCATCGTAGATATAAACTCAAACAATACCCAAGAGTATCATTCTTATTCCTGAACGATGAGGGCACACTAAGGTAGAATGCAATAAAAACTTGAGTTAGAAAGAGAGATGGAAATAAACAGATACCTAGAAAAGATAACACGATAGAAGAGAGAAAAAAAAGGGGAGAAAAATTATAGATATGCAATGCAACAGTAGGGAGGAAAAGTGTGTTTTAGAAAAGCTTAGTTTCAGGAATCAGGATTTAAGAACCTTAATTTAGTGATATCAATTATTAAAATTGTATCCATTTTGAATTAGAAAGATGTGCAATGCTGATGAATTCCAGCCTTAATGCACAGCCTTGAACACGAAGTAGCAACTGCAATAAATGCTGGAAGTTCCCTCCTCAGAATCAGAAACAAATCCTCTTCTGCTCTATCAAATGTACTTAAAGGATCCAAAGTCAAGTTTAAAGGAGGACCAAAAGAATGAGTTCTTCTAGTATTGTTGATAATTCTTTTCCTGAACTAACATTAGCAATCAAAACAAAGAGTAGGAGTAGGTCATCTGGCCCTTCGAGCCTGCTCGAGCAGTCAATATGGTCATGGCCAATCCTCTATCTCAATGAAATATTTTCAATTTCTCTCAACAATTTTTGATATCTAAACATTTATCAATCTCTTTCTTAAGCATATCCAGTGACTCAGCTTCTGCAGCCTTCTGTGATAACAAATTCCAGAGGTTGACCACCCTGAGTCAAGAAATGTTTCCTCATCTCAGCCCTAAATGCCCAACCCTGTTTCCTGAAACTTGGACTTCTAGCTCTAGATAACCCAAGTCAGGGAAAACATCCTCACAGCATTTAGTCTTTTTAGCTCTGCTAAATCAGATCAATCAGATTTCTTCTCATTTTTCAAAACTCTAGTAAATACAGGTTTTGTAGAACCAAACAAAATATTTGGTCATTTATTTTATGACAATTTTTTAAGGCCAGGATGTTGTCCAGGTCTTTCTGCAAATCAGCACAGATTACTTCACAATTGGATTTTTGTGAATGGTGCTAAACATTGAGCAATCATTAGGGGTGTATTCCATACAAAGGAAGACAGCAACAACATACATTAAGCCATTAACAAGTTGACAAATCAGCATGCAATTGGTATATGAACTTCAGCATAAATAATTGCGTTTGGTATATTTTGGTAGAAAGAATAATGCGGTCAAAGATTTCCTGAAAGTAAGTGTCTAAGATCAGGTAGGGTGCAGAACGATCTCAGATTACAAATACACAAATCACTACAATGATGTTAAAAATCACACAACACTAGTTTATAGACCAAGTGGTTTATTTACGTCGATAATGATGTCAGACTAAAAGACTTAGTCTGTCAGGGAAGTTTGAAAAGGCTGGGGCTCTTTCCTTTAGAGAAAGGGAGACTTGAGGGATGACCTGGTAGTGATCTTTAATACAGAGAAACCTTGATTATCCGAAGGACATGGATATGGAGTATTTCATTTGGTTAATTAATTCTGGATAATCGAATGCTGCATAACATAGTTTAGCTGAGCATTGGAACATTGCGATCTTGCCTGATAATCCAATATTCAAATAATCGAATGCCAGATAATTGAGATTCCTGTACTGTGGAAAGAATTCATAGACGAATAATATTTTTTCCTCACTTGCCAGCAAGAACTGAACTAACGGTCATATATACAAGATGATCACTATGACATCTAATGGAAAATTTAGGAGAAACCATTTACTCAGTAGTTAGAATGTTGAGTAGTTCAGGCTAACAACATAGATGCATGCAGTGGGGAAGCTAGATGAATACAGGATTAGAAGAGGCTTATGCGGAGCATATCAACATAGGTCCATTGGACTGAATAGCCTGTGTGCTATTAGATACTGTATAATATTAGATATCCTACTTCACTTGCAATGTAACTATTTACTTTCAGTGGTTATCAAATTTTACTAAAAAAATAATTTTTGATTTGATATCTTTTTAAAGAGCTTAAAAATGTGTTGCTGGAAAAGTGCAGCAGGTCAGGCAGCATCCAAGGAGAAGGAGAATCGACGTTTCGGGCTTAAGCCCTTCTTCAGGAATCATGCCCGAATCATGCTTCAGGCTTATGCCCGAAAAGTCAATTCTCCTTCTCCTTGGATGCTGCCTGACCTGCTGTGTTTTTCCAGCAACACATTTTTAAGCTCTGATCTCAAGCATCTGCAGTCCTCACTTTCTCCTATCTTTTTTAAGAGCCATGATACCTTCTGCTAAGTGACACCTAGGATAATGTGGTGTATAACTATTTTGACATAACCAATATAATATTGCTATAATCGCCAGTTTTCTCACAAGGTGCCATGTTAGGGTGGTCTTGGGGTGAGAATCCTAGAATCACTACAGTGTGGAAAAAGGCCCTTCAGCCCAACAAGCCCACACTGACCCTCTGAAGAATAACACACCTCGAACCATTCTCTATCCTATTATCCTACATTTCCCGAGTAATGCATCAAACCTACACATCCCTGAACACTACGGGCAATTCTGGATGAATTCTCCCTAACCCGCACATCTTTGGATTGTGGGAGGAAATGGGAGCACCCGGAGGAAACCCACACAAACACAGGGAGAATGTGCAAACTCCACACAGACAGTCGCCCAAGATTGGAATTGAACTCGGGTCCCAGGTGCTGTGAGGCAGCAGTGCTAATCACTGAGCCACAGTGCCACCCTGAATTATTTGCAATTTATATTAAATTAGAAGATGCATGCATTTCAATCTTAAAACTGAAATTTGCTGGTGCTATCAGCTATTGTAGTAACTATTTTAACTATTTTATCCATTTCAGGCATTGTACTTTTCTCAGTAGAAAGGAAGAACTGTGACTTTTTGTGCATCATTTCTAGTTCTTGTAAAAATTTTAGTGCAAAACACATTTAAAGAATTTTTGACCATGCAGGCACAACTTTCAGTTGTGGGTGTTCATCAGGATTGCACCATGTTTAGTAGATTTATTTGGAATCACTAACGTCAGATGCCTTTCACTTTTCCATTGGTGTTTTTTTTTATTTTCTTAAGCTAGAGACAAGTTATAATTCTGATTTGACAACTCAGAGGGCTGATTTGACATTATTTTTCTATGATGGACATTAATAGAATGAGGCTGAGCCTATTGAATCAGCTACACTCCAAGCCATTAAGAAAATGTGCTATTTACAGTAAATGTGAAACACCTCACCTCATTGTTGTAAAGTAATTATCTTCCAGTTTTTTCCGTTTTGATGGTCGACCTCTCTTTTTAAGTTTCAAGTTGGTAAGTTTATAATTGGAACTACAGGTATTTAGTTTTCCATTTTCACTGTAAAATTAAAAAACTTCAATGGAATGGTGTTATTAACACAGCTATTAACTTTCCATTCAAAATAGAATGCATGATTGGTGTAACCCTAATGTAAGAAATTTTTGATTTGCTTACATCAATTATGGAAAAATACATGCACAATTCCTCCTGATATTATCTTCGTTGTGTAAACTTTGATTCCATGTCACATTTGGACCATCTTTTTTGCAAATTAATTTATTTTTGAACAAAATATATTCTGAGCGAATGTTATGCTGTAGAAAAAGGGAGAATGAGGAAGTGGACCAAATGTTAATGGTGCCCTGGGCCAAAAGGCAAGCAGTGTGACCAAGAGTAGAGGAGAGATGTAAATGAAAAGTAGGTATTATTAGCAGAAAAAAAGGCTAGTTCTACCAAGAGCAAGTCCATACAAACAAAACAGTAGGTTGTAGTTGATTGAAATGGAAACTAGAGCTTGTGGTTAAAGTTGTTGGGTTCAAGTGCGTAAGTGGACAGTAAGGTGCTTTTCTTCTTGCTTACGTTGGGCTTTGCTGGAGCACTCCAGCAAATCTCAGATAAAGCCTAATATGAGAGTAAGATAGTATTTTTGATATGACAAAGGACCCAAGATTAGGCATTGGTTGGGAGCCCTTGCATGTGGAAAAGGGAAGACATGTTAGAAGTACCCCTGTGGAAGGTGGTATTGTTGTAACAGATGCAAGAGAGGCTGGGAAACTGGGAGGAAGCAGGGAGCAAGGAAGTGTGGTTAAGGTAATTGTGAGAGTTGATGGGTATGTAAGAAATATCAGTGATTAGCTATCCCAAGAAATGGTAACAAAGAAAGCAAGGGAGGGATGAGTCAGAGATATACCAGGTAAAGGTGAGATATGGGTTGAAATGGATGCAAGATTGACAAATGTTTTAGAATCCAGACAGCAAGGAGTAGATACAATCATCAATAAAACGGAGAAAGAGTCACGGGATTGAGGTTCAGTCTTTGCAAAGCGAAAGTTGAAATGGCAGATAACAATAGCACCACCCAAGTCAACAGGCTTGATAAAGTCAGGGTTATATCCGAAAGAACAGAGAGCAGCAAGTTCAGGGAAAACATATCAGAATGGGTAAGGATGACAGCAGAGGACTTAAGGTGGCTGATGTTACACTGTCAATTCTTGAAGAAGAATAATTAGAATATCCTTGACAGGTTCACCAAAGCCCAGCCTTAGAAACAGCACAAGTTTTAAACAAATGAAAAATTATACATGAAAACAAACACATGGATTAACTTATGTAAACAAAAGGTACTAATTAATTATTACATTTCTTCAACTTGATTTTTCTCCAGTATGAAAGATGGTCCCTCCTTATATAAACGAGTGCCATAGAAATACCAATAGGTTGCTCCAACAGCATCTTCTCCTAAAGGTTCCACTCGTAAATTATCAGCATCCAGACCCTGACAAACAGATAAAGCCAAGTTAAAAATATGCCAAACACTTCAAAATTCTAAACCAATATGATGTCCTAGTGCATTGATAAACCAACCATATTATAAAGGCAACAGATGATTTCAGATTTTGGAACATAAGTTCGGAACTTCCAAGCATCACAGGAAAATGATAACAGCCATATCATCCACAAGAATCAGAAGGAGAATAGATCAAATAGTAAAACTGTTTACCAAGTTTATAATCAGAAGAAAGATATTAACTTGCATGAACTCCAGCACTTTTCATTTCATTCGAAGTGAATAAAAGATGAGTCAAAGTGCTCAAAATCATGGGAGGATTTCATTAAATAAAGGAATGTCATCTCCACTGTAGCTACCAGATATAAATTTAAGATGGTCCTTCAAAGGAGTTGCTTGAAGACATGGAATGTTGTACCAAAAACAGCAGTGTTAGCAGAATCCATAGCAATAACTAACAGCAAAGTGAATGTATATCAGAACAGAATAAAGAAATGAAATTCAACTAAGTGGCTAGGTTTGTCAGAAAGCTGCCGGGGGTGAACTAGTCAAATGACCTCCTTCAGAGCTGTTGCTATCAAATTTAATGCTTTTAGAAGTGCAAAAATAAAGTTAAGAGGTAGGGTGGAAAGTATTCTGATCTGAAAACTTTTGGATCAAAGAAAATAACAAGGCTGCCCCAGATCCAGCTTTAATAAATTGCCTGGTAGATTGATGGGGAATTGTGTCAGATATAAAAGTGTATAGGTGCGGATGTGATTTTAACAGGAAGTTTTTGCTTCTGCTATAGTGTTGAATTTTAAGAAGTTATAATTTTCAGGCAATTGTAAATAATTTGCTAATGCTTAAAATCTGTGCTCATAAAGTAACAGTGCCTTCTTGAGTGAAGAATTATTGGGGCTATGGGGCTATTTGCAGGAATGAATTATTTTGGAGAATGAGAAAATTAGATAAACAGGAGAAAATTGTTTCTGAGTAGTTAGTGCGAAACAAACACCACCCCTCCCCTTGAAATTGTACCTTTAAAAGATCAAACACATCATCTGCATCTAATCTGTAGTCGCATAACCTGTGCAACAGCTCAACACGTAAACGAATGGGTAATTCTTTGAACTTGGTATTTTTCAGTGGGTTCGGTCTCCCTTCTTCAAGTTCCCATCGGTGTTTTATAATGTCTTCCAAGTACATGTCACAACTGTCAGGTCTGGGGGTAAAACATATCAGTAATAAGGAATCAAACAATTCCATATACCAAGAATAAATTTTCCATTTGGTGGCAAAAACAAGCACTCACCAGGATTACATAACACTTTATGACCCATACACAGGCACATTATACATGGCACAGAAACAAGCTAACAAACCCAACCAAGCTACTGTGGTGTTCATGCTCTGCTTGAGCCTCCTCCCATATATCTTTATTTAAATCTACCAATGTAACTATCTTTCCTCTTCTCCCTCAATAGCTTGTCTTTAAACACATTCATATTATTTGCTTCAACGACTGCCTGTGATAGGGAGTTCAACATTCTCACTACTCTTTGGATAAATAAGTTTATTCGAATTCTGTATTGAATTTCTGGAATTATATTTACTGGAAAGTTACATTTAAACAAATGGACAGAAAGCTTAGAGTATTCACATACACATTTGTAGGAGAGTTTTCCTGTTGTGCACTTCAAAGACAAAAAAAAATTTCAAAGGATCTTATTTGTGCAGCATTTTCTGTAAAATATAATTTCATTTTAAAATTCCCGTTATTTGCTGCAAAAGGCTTTTCAGCAGATACAGTTAACAACATACTTTACAACATCATGGATATAGCACACAATGGAAAACTACAAAACACAAGTACGGCAGTGGAGTCTAAAGCCATGTTATTTCTCTCTGAAAGGCACAGAATAGCTGGCATCTCTGAAATGCACATTCAGCTGCTCTGACAATGATAAGCAAACTCTTTTGTGTTAGATGTGGCTGGAGTACTGTTGACATTTTATACTTGCAAACTTCATGGCATTTCATTGCAGACGCATTAAAGGCTTGTTAGGCTTCTAGATCAAGAAAACCACTTATCTTAGGCCATGCTTTCTCAAAATGTTAAACCAAAGTACCCAACACAACAGGTAACACATCTCTATGGATTTTAAAAATTTAATATTGAAAATAGTACTTACAAAGTTGAAGCAAGTTACACAGGGTTAAAATCAGTCACAGAGAGCTACTGTTCGCAAGTTGCAGACAATTTACATTAAATTAGTATTCAAAGGTGTCACTTCAGATGCATTGTTGCTGAGAAGCTTGTGTGGACTCTGCTGTTTTAGGTGTCATTCTACACAATTTGCTCAGCTTGAGATGTCAGCCACAGACAGACAGGCTACAAGAAGTCTCGACATGACAATGGAATGTAAATAGCTCTTTCCTTATCACCTGGAGGTAAAGTAAGAAGAAACTAGCAATTGCAAAATGCCACATCATGGCACTCAGCATTACCCCCAAAGTACTTCGCATCCAAAAAGAATGCCATAAAACTGCTAAGGCAGAGTTTATTATTTTAAAAGAAAATTAGATACATGAAAAAAAACTACTGGAACAGATCTTACTGATAAAAGTCATGGTTTGGAGATGCTGGTGTTGAACTGGGGTGTACAAAGTTAAAAATCATACAACATCAGGTTATATTCCAAAAGGTTTAATTGGAGGCACTAGCTTTCGGGACACCGCTTCTTCATCAGATGGTTGTGATGAAGGGGCTGTGCTCCGAAAGCTAGTGCTTCTAATTAAACCTGTTGGAATATAACCTGATGTTGTATGATTTTTAACTTTGTACACCCCAGTTCAACACCAGCATCTCCAAATCATGACTTTTATCAGTAAGATCTGTTCCAGTAGTTTTTTTTCATGTATCTAATTATCTTTTAAAATACTTTTACTGATAAAACAATGTTAAAAATCACACAACATCAGTTTATAGCCCAACAGGTTTATTTGGAAGTACTAGCTTTCGGAGTGCTGCTCCTTCAAGAGTAGAGTTGTACTGGAAAAGCACAGCGGGTCACGCAGCATCAGAGGAGCAGGAAAATTGACGTTTCGGGCAAAACCCCTTCATCTGAAACGTCGATTTTCCTGCTCTTCTGATGCTACCTGACCTACTGTGCTTTTCCAGCAAACTTCTCCTTGGTCAATGGTGCAGCGTGATATATACTGTTTTTTTTTGCTCTACTTGCAGCTCAGGTCTATTTAATAGTGATTTGGTTTGGCTTAACATCTGTACGTGAGCTGTAAACTCACCAAACAATACCTATAGTCATTTCTTCTATAACGTGATAGTCATGTTCCTGTGTAACCCCACACTAAATAAAAATCTTGAGATACAAATAACACAAAGAGTTGGTGAACTAATGGCATTATAACCACATGTTTTACAAATTCGCATTTTAGAAACAGCATTCCCTATTCAGCAATCGTGTTACAGCTAATATGTCTTAACGGAAGACACATGATAGCAGAACTGACTGTAATTCAGGGATAAACTGAGACCAGAGAAATTTATGAAACTCCAATTATTTCCATGGTAATGTAGTGGGGAATACGCGTGGGATCACCACCTATCAGTTACCTAGCAGGTACCCATGTGATTTGGCCAATGTTGTGTATCTCATACGCTGCATGCAAGGATACCTCAAGGCATGGTACATTGCTGAGACTAAACAGACATTATGACAACGGATGAATGGACACCGCGCAACAATCACCAGACAGGGATGTTCCCTCCCAGTTGTGGAACACTTCAACAGTCAGGGACATTCGGCCTCGAGTGACTATCCTCCAAGACGGACTTCAGGATATGTAACAATGCATAATGGCTGAGCAGGGGCTGATAGCAAAGTTCAGAACCCAAGAGGGTGGCCTCAACCAGGACGTTGGGTTCATATCACACTACAGGGGACCCCACTACACCAAGTAATCTCTCACACTGTCTCGTCTCTCACTCACACACATACAAACAGACTTATACACATACACTCATACAGTCTCTCTTCTGCACGCACACAGACATATACCTCTATGGGGTGGATTTGCATTCGCAGAATTATATTTGCAAATACATTCTATTTTGCTCAAAAAACACATAATCCACAGGCAGTCAATCCACATAATATTTTATAAATTCCTACTTTGGAAATAGAACCAGTCGGACTCAAGATTGGGATACAGACTCTAAGCTCACACCTTTAATGCCTTGTCTGAGCTGAGATGTCACTTCTTTTAAATAAAACCTGAAGTTATCTCAAGAATGTGACTTAATAGTAGTTTTAGGTTACAATCTTTTCAATAGATCATTTCAATTGCATTACACTGTAATCTTTTGCAATACGTTCTGTGTCTTATGATTCTGCTCCACAGCTATCTAATGAAGGTGCAGCAGTCTGAAAGCTAGTGCTTCCAAATAAACCTGTTGGACTATAACCTGCGTGATTTTTAACATGTTAATGTAGCATGTGCTGGGCTGTCCACAACCCAACCTTCATGTTAACTAACAATTTGAAATTGATTTACAATTGCTTCTTTGACATGATGAATGTTGGTAATCTAATTTAGCTTTATCTCCCAAAACAAAGAGATCTCTCTGAACTGTATTTCTTTACAAGCAGCGTTGACATCACATCTCCAGTTCTTCAGTTAAGTAAACCCACCTTCTGTTTTATGATTTTACCTTTCTATCTATGATCTTCAAAGTTACACAGCCTCAAACCTAGTGCAATAGATTCCCAAGTTGATTTAACTGCATTTATCCAATTTTCTACAGCTAAACTTTAATTCCTAAAACTAAAAAATATATACCAAAACACACGAATCATAAACTAGACATTCACAACACAAGCAGATGTTGCTTTGAGTCAGGAGACCAAAACCACATTCAGTATTCCAGGTGTGGCCTCTCCAAACATTTTCATAATTCTAAACCTCAGTGTGGGTGTTAAATTGTTACAAAAAACATACCATTGCTTGTTGAATCTGCATGTTAACCTCTAAATTAAATTTAAGGAAACCTGGAGATGAAGCTCACTATTAAGGAAAGATTCTGTACTTTTATTTTTGCTCATTTAGTACAGCATACAAAGTCAGCAGTACAGCATACCAGGTCAGCAGTCTGATAATTTAGCAACAGTGAGATGGGTGGTGCTGAGGTGGAGCTGGATGTCAGTGTCGAGGCAAAGAAACTAACACTACACATCTGCGTGATGTCACCAAAGGTCAGGATGTACATTAGTAATTTTATAGCAAAAGATCCGCTGGGATATAGTGATCACAATACTCCCACCATAAGCAAGAATCTCAAAGTTATATAAAGACAATTGTATAGGTATGAAGGGAGAGCTGACCAAGGTTGAGTGATGTTATTGTCTCTGGAGGGGGGAACAATAGCCTGATAAGACAAGGATCACAAGTAACTCTGAAGAAAGAAATTGATGGAAAAATGCCACTTTTAAACTTTTACTATAACGGTCAAACTCAACATTAACATATAATTAAGTATAAATCAACAGACAAATGGTATTTCATTTCAGATAGCTGATGCAAAGAGATGCCTCAATTTCAAGCACAGGTGCAGCACAAAGTACAATCTCTCATTCTTTCTAATTCAGCCTTGGTAGACATGACCACTCACTTTTCCTACTCAATGGATTGTTCCTCAAGTTACTTTCACCAGCAGCCATATTCTTACCAAGGCTCTCAGTCATGACTAACATTTACCAGGTGCATGTCCACAAACCGTGATGGCAAGGTTTTTTTTTAAGAAGTGAGTTCTTTTTCACTTGACCAAATGACTCACCTTATTCACATTCTTGTCCTCTGACACAAACACTAAATGCTTTAGATTCCCTGATCTGTGCAAAGCACTTTCAAGATTCAGTCCTTTTTAGCTCCCTCATGTGAGGCTCCAAGAGCTTCTGAAGATTTATCTTTTTTACTGCCAAACAGAACATTGATGTATTGATAAGGAATTTTACTTGCTTTCCATCACATGAATGTTGGTGTTCTGACAAGAAGCCAAAGAGAAGTCAGAAACTTGACATCTCCCCAATTAGCCATTATCTCCATAGCAAACTCAACCAGAGTTTAAATTCAGAACTGATAGAGTCATAGAGATGTACAGCATGGAAACAGATCCTTCGATCCAACACGTCCATGCTGACCAGATATCCCAATCCAAACTAGTCCCACCTGTCAGCACCCGGCCCATATCCCTCCAAACCCTTCCTATTCTTATACCCATTCAAATGCCTCTTAAATGTTGCAATTGTACCAGCCTCCACCACTTCCTCTGGCAGCTCATTCCATACTCTATGTATGAAAAGGTTGCCCCTTAGGTCTCTTTTATATCTTTCCCCTCTCACCCTAAACATATGCCCTCTAGTTCTGGACTCCTCGACCCAGGGAAAAGACTTTGCCTATTTACCCTATCCATGCCCCTCATAATTTTGTAAACCTCTATAAAGTCACCCCTCAGCCTCCAACGCTCCAGGGAAAACAGTCCCAGCCTGTTCAGCCTCTCCCTGTAGCTCAAATCCTCTAACCCTGGCAACGTCCTTGTAAATCTTTTCTGAAGCCTTTGAAGTTTCACAACATCTTTCCGATAGGAAGGAGACCAGAATTGCACGCAATATTCCAACAGTGGCCTAACCAATGTCCTGTACAGCCGCAACATGACCTCCAACTCCTATACTCAATATCCTGACCAATAAAGGAAAGCATACCAAACACCTTCTTCACTATCCTATCTACCTTCAAGGAGCTATGAACCTGCATTCCAAGGTCTATTTGTTCAGCAACACCCCCTAGAACCTTTCCATTAAGTGTATAAGTCCTGCTAAGATTTGCTTTCCCAAAATGCAGCACCTCGCATTTATCTGAATTAAACTCCATCTGCCACTTCTCAGCCCATTGGCCCATCTGGTCAAGATCCTGTTGTAATCTGAGGGAACCTTCTTTGCTGTCCACTACACCTCCAATTTTGGTGTCATCTGCAAACTTACTAACTGTACTGATGTCCTCATAACGTGGAATCCAAACACATTTCATCCCAGAATTAGCTTACTTCTGCTTTGAACTTAAAGGACCATTTTATATAAAGATGACTTTTTTCCTCCCTCCAAAGTACATGGATTATCACATTGGGTAAATAGATGAAAAGTTAAGACAATAAATAAAGTGGCAAATATTTAAGGAAACAATACAAAATGTTCAATAAAAGTAAATTACACTGAAGGACAAGCTGTCTACAAATTGAAGAGAAATGTAAAATTTAGCATGTTTAAAAGACGCTTATAACATTGCTTGGTAAAGTTTTAAGAACCAACTGCAGGTCACAAAGAAGGGGGAACATTATGGGAAAGTAGCTAGAAATATGAAAATGGATTATAAACGCTTCTATGTATATATAAATTGACGACAAAGTTGAAGTAAATATTAGTGTCTTAGAAGCACAGATAGGAGAAATTATGATGGGGAAATAGCAGAGAAATTAAGCAAATGTTTTGCAATTTTCTTCACAGCAGAAGTTCTACACTGGACTTATTGGATAACCTTGGAGGTCAAAAACAGCGAGGAAATTTGTGGTCATTTTGTATGAAAAAAAAACCTTAAAGGATTTAAATCTAATTAAGTATCAGGACTAAGTGGCCTCTATTATAGGGTTCCAAAAAGGATGGTTGCAAAGATAGTGCATGTGCTGACCATGATTTTCTAAAGTCCCTAGACTTTAGAATGGTGGGAGCAGATTGGAAGCTAGAAAAAGTTACTCTACTATTCAAGAAAGGCAGGCGAGAGAAAACAGAACTACAGACCAAGTTAGCCTAACACAAGGCTAATGGACAAAAAAATGTGAGAGGTGAATCAAATAATTTTTACTGATCATAACTGTGGTACATTTCCCCAAATCTGGTTTGTGAATTCCAATTTTAAATTACCAATGGAAACTTTATATTTTCATTTTTTAATATTAAGTACGGTTTATTCCTGCATTCAAAACCAGGGGAATAGTGCACTCCACAATTTCAAACCCACATGTATCCAAAAAAGAGAGAAGTTATAAATTACGTAGAAATCAAAGATCACAGAATTAGTTTGTGTGAATCAGAGAATCCAATGTCCAGTTGAAATTCTGACAGCGCACACAAGACCCCTTTTCAGAAGGTAAAAACAATGACTGCAGATGCTGGAAACCAGGTTCTGGATTATTGGTGCTGGAAGAGCACAGCAGTTCAGGCAGCATCCGAGGAGCAGTAAAATCGACGTTTCGGGCAAAAGCCCTTCATCAGGAATAAAGGCAGAGAGCCTGAAGCGTGGAGAAATAAGCTAGAGGAGGGTGGGGGTGGGGAGAAAGTAGCATAGAGTACAATAGGTGAGTGGGGGAGGGGATGAAGGTGATAGGTCAGGGAGGAGGGTGGAGTGGATAGGTGGAAAAGAAGATAGGCAGGTAGGACAAGTCATGGGGACAGTGCTGAGCAGTAAGTTTGGAACTAGGGTGAGGTGGGGGAAGGGAAAATGAGGAAACTGTTGAAGTCCACATTGATGCTCTGGGGTTGAAGTGTTCTGAGGCAGAAGATGAGGCGTTCTTCCTCCAGGTGTCTGGTGGTGAGGGAGCGGCGGTGAAGGAGGCCCAGGACCTCCATGTCCTCGGCAGAGTGGGAGGGGGAGTTGAAATGTTGGGCCACAGGGCGGTGTGGTTGATTGGTGCGGGTGTCCCGGAGATATTCCCTAAAGCGCTCTGCTAGGAGGTGTCCAGTCTCCCCAATGTAGGGGAGACCGCATTGGGAGCAACGGATACAATAAATGATATTAGTGGATGTGCAGGTAAAACTTTGATGGATGTGGAAGGCTCCTTTAGGGCCTTGGATGGAGGTGAGGGAGGAGGTGTGGGCACAGGTTTTACAATTCCTGCGATGGCAGGGGAAGGTGCCAGGATGGGAGGGTGGGTTGTAGGGGGGGCGTGGACCTGACCAGGTAGTCACGGAGGAAACTATTTTTACGGAAGGCAGAAAGGGGTGGGGAGGGAAAGGGGTGGTGGGGTCTTTTTGGAGGTGGCAGAAATGTCGGCGGATGATTTGGTTTATGCGAAGGTTGGTAGGGTGGAAGGTGAGCACCAGGATGTTCTGTCCTTGTTACGGTTGGAGGGGTGGGATCTGAGGGTGGAGGTGTGGGATGTGGACGAGATGTGTTGGAAGGTATCTTTAACCACGTGGGAAGGGAAATTGCGGTCTCTAAAGAAGGAGGCCATCTGGTGTGTTCTGTGGTGGAACTGGTCCTCCTGGGAGCAGATACGGCGGAGGCGGAGGAATTGGGAATACGGGATGGCATTTTTGCAAGAGGTAGGGTGGGAAGAGGTGTAATCCAGGTAGCTGTGGGAGTTGGTGGGTTTGTAAAAAATGTCAGTGTCAAGTCGGTCGTCATTAACGGAGATGGAGAGGTCCAGGAAGGGGAGGGAGGTGTCAGAGATGGTCCAGGTAAATTTAAGGTCAGGGTGGAATGTGTTGGTGAAGTTGATGAATTGCACAACCTCCTTGCGGGAGCATGAAGTGGCGCCAATGCAGTCATCAATGTAGCGGAGGAAGAGGTGGGGGAGTGATGCTGGTGTAATTACGGAAGATTTACTGTTCTACATAGCCAACAAAGAGACAGGCATAGCTGGGGCCCATATGTGTGTCCATGGCTACCCCTTTGGTCTGGAGGAAGTGGGAGGATTCGAAGGAGAAATTGTTAAGGGGTGAAGACCAGTTCGGCCAAACGAATGAGAGTGTCGGTGGAAGGGTACTGTTGGGGACATCGGGAGAGGAAAAAACGGAGGGCTTGGAGGCCCTGGTCATGGCGGTTGGAGGTGTAGAGGGATTGGATACCCATGGTGAAGATGAGGCATTGGGGGTCAGGGAAACGGAAGTCTTGGAGGAGGAGGAGGGCTTGGGTGATGTCTTGAACATATGTGGGGAGTTCCTGGACTAGGGGGGATAGGAAAGTGTCGAGGTAGGTAGAGATGAGTTCAGTGGGGCAGGAGCATGCTGAGACAATTTGTCGGCCAGGGTGGTCAGGCTTGTGGATCTTGGGAAGGAGGTAGAACCTGGCAGTGCGGGGTTCCTGGACTATGAGGTTGGAAGCTGTGGGAAGATCTCCTGAGGTGATGAGGTTCTGTATGGTCTGGGAGATGATGGTTTGGTGATGGGGGGGGGTGGGGTCATGGTCGAGGGGGCGGTAGGAAGAGGTGTCCTCGAGTTGGCATTTGGCTTCAGCGATGTAGAGGTCTGTGCGCCAGACTATCACTGTGCCCCCTTTATCTGCTGGCTTGATAGTGAGGTTGGGATTGGAGCAGAGGGATTGGAGGGCTGCGCGTTGTGAGGGTGAGAGGTTGGAGTGAGGGAGGGGGGTAGACTCAGACGCAGTTAAATTCCTGGTGAAAGTGTGGTAGCTTAATCTGGGAATTGGTTCACTTTCCTGGTGAAGCACAGGTTTCTTTCCAGAAATGAAACTTGGAGGTATTGAGACCACAAGTGGGAGGTTTCCCCAAGCTTGGAGGATTTTACTTTTCTGATGCTGTGAACAGACTGACAACAATAGTCAACAAACCATCACCTTCAATTATGTGACATGGATTTTCCTTTGAGACACTCTGCTAACAAGGTAAATTTTCACGTTCACTCCCAGGAAACCATTGGATTTTGCAGCAGACAACTGCAAATATTTGCACCAAGTCAAGTTTTAACATGTATCATTGGTCTCATTTGTCAGAACTGGCAAAGTTCATGGTGATACTCCTTACAACATTTCAATTGCTATTATTCTTTTGCGTTGGCTTGGCTGGAATGTTCATTCGATGTAAGGAGCATCACATTCCAGGAGGTGATGACATCACATTTGTTCTGATAATTTGTCCTGGAAATTTTCTGGCAGCAATCAACTTGCCTCTTCTACATTTAACAGCGGCCATGTGAAAATCTGGCAAGAGACCATTTTTAAAATGAACTGAAAAAGATAAATGTAGTTTTTCTTTCAAAAATAGGGTCTTTTTCTCCTGCTGTCTGGACATTGCATAATTTCTGAATGACTTGCTAGATTTCATGAAAGGAAGTTTTAGCAATGCATTTAGAAAATCCTAGACTAATCAGACAAAGACAAACTGGTTCAATAAAGGGAAACACTTTGACAAAGTTATTCTTTTTTTTGAGAATTTGGCTAGGTAGCTAGTTAGGATAGATAAAAGGGAACTGGTAGGTCTGGGCTATGGAACTAGAAAAAGTTCCAAGCAACATGTTAAAACACCAAAACAAAAACTCATGGATTTGCTGGTAATATATTTACATAGCTGGAGGATTAGTAATCTGGGGGCTAATGGGCAAGCAGCAAGGAATAGACATAAACAGGACAAATTATCAAATTGGCCTGCTGTGACTAGTGGATTAAGTCAGCTGTATCAATGACTTAATACATTACTCTCTGCCTCTTTGTTTAGTCTGCTGCCGATATAAAGCCAAATGGATATGTAGGTTGTGAGAACACCACGAGCAAAGAGACAGATTAAGTGAGCCAGTAACAGAGTTATAGCTAGTAGTATAATGAGAGGGACTGCAAAATTATTCACTTTGATTCTAAGTTTAAGTTTTTTTAAACTCAAAACTGTTGCGAATCTTTGGAATTCCCTATGTCGTCTTGCTTCCCCCCTTCAGTTGAAGCAAAACGCTCAGAGACACAGTATGCTTTTATCTCCTTCATTTTTATTCTGGGCCCTGGAGGGAGAGAGAACGATTGCCCATGTACACAGAGACATGAGTTCTCGGTCTTCCCTGGAACTGCAGTTTCTTAATTAACTATGTAGTCATTTTACAGGGAGTAGCATCCAGATAAGGCAACATACATATTAATTGGGTGACCATTACAATCAACGAGTATCAATAGTAAAGATTAAGCCATCTGTTGTTACACAATGAATACCTGACTTCACATAATGAATACTTTTCACCTTGTTAAACTGACTTCACATACTGAATGTTTGCAATATTGTAAAATAGCTCTACATAATGAATGCATTTCTACCTTGTTAACCCATTACCCTTGCCTCCAGCACCCCTTTGTTAACTGTAAGTTCTTATCTGATCTGATTCATGCTATGCTGAACCTCATTTCACAAAACTCAGAACTTAACTCTTTCCCTGCCTGCTTATAGCCCATACATATTCTCATTCCCTCCTTTTATCATTTCATGATAACCAATGGCATTACTAGCTTTCATAAGACTCTGACAGCCAGTATTTTAAGCAAGTTATGACACACAGCATACAATGATTATAACAACAAAAATTACTAGTTTGTTACAGTCATTAGAATTTGCAGAATCCTCCCATGTAGAAAAAATATTCACCAGTAAAGTTCTTAAATCAACAGTCCCAGTGACCACTCCATCCCCTCCAAGTAGAGTGGAAATGAGCCAGTTCTCCAAAATCTCCTTCATAAAGTCCAACCCGAAAACAAAATTCAGTCTGTCTTTGCATTGAACTCCTCGGAGAAATCTAAATTCTTGGATAAGGGCAGTTAAATGTTTCACAAAACTGATGAGACTTCTATTCTTCTGGAGATGCTTCAGATGGAGGATACCAGTGCAGCTGAGCATGCAGTGCAGCAGTTGCAACTGCAGACTAGATGAATGCAGCATTCTTTGCTGCTTCTGCTCCTGCTCTGCTGTTAAATGTAACAAAGCCAACAGGCTGTTTTGATGTTAGCTTGATCAGTGAACCTTCATATCCCTTAAATGCTTGAAAGACAAGGTTAAGCTCATGTGGTTTAATGTCCGTAGGAAGGCCACTGACAAAAAGCGTACCGATCTCCTCTTCATTGCAATTAACTTCTTCACTTTTTATGCCCATGACTGGGGAGCTGATTGAATCCCTTGGATCAGGTTGTGGAGGGGTGGGCGGTGGTCCAAATGGTGTGCTTTATCTGTGAATTCAGAAACTCTAGAGAGATGTTAGCTGCTGAAAGTTATCTTTGCATTTCCTCTCTCATTCCCTCCTTACAATGTCTGTCACACATTTAACGACACTAAATTGTGTCTGCCTAGTTCAACATTCTTTGAATTCTTGAAGTCTGTTACTCTGTTCACTATTTATGACATTATCAAGTTTTATACAATCATAAACTTCTAAATTGTACTGCCTAAGCAATTCAGTCCATTATAAACAATAATCAATGGTCCTAGAATCAAACCCTTGGGGGACTCCATTCAAGTTATTCAAAAATTATTTTCCTTTAACAAATTGATACTTGGTAATGTGAAAGTTGTCAGGAAAAGTATTTCAAAAGTCTGGAACAGCAAGAAAATAACAAAATGTTTCCTGTGCTTTAGCAATTGAAGAGGCAGTTTCAGTTCAGATTTAAATCTTAAATATTCATGGGAAACAAATGCTGAATATTTTAAAATCTTTTCTCCAAATGAAACTTCCCAAATAAAACAGTCGAAATTACGGTGGCAATTTTGGTAGAGAACAACATTCTTTGAATTTGTGATTGAAGGGGACTAATGAAGTCTTAACAATAATTGAAAGAATCTAAACAGCTCAACCTGAAGATCTAATATTCTCTAGAAAATCTTAACAAAACATCAAACTTAAAAGCACTCTTCTTTTTGTGAACACTCTGCATTAAAAACACAGCAGCAAAGATATTTTAATATAATACTTTCATCTGGCGAAAGCATGACCACTGACCCAATTCTCTTTTTAAACAGGCATTGTAGAATTTCAAACAAATCAGGGGCTCAAGGCACTCAATTTGTTTTAAAGGTTATAAGTTTGATAATTTTAAAAAGGACATAATGTTGTACAATTTCAATGTAAAAACAAAATCTGCCCCACTACATAGCCCACAAAACACATCAAATTGAGATCCTGATTCAAACAAGGCAAAACAGTTACTTAAAAAGATTTTCTGAACCAGTATTTTAACAAACTAAATTTTTAAACATCAAACACTCTCAGCATGGCACAATCTACACTGAAACTTTCCTTTCTCAACCGGAGTATTAGTACAGCCTTAATTTCAGCAGTTCTTGTTTTTTGTATCCTCTCACTGAAAGTACACTTGTAAAAAGAGAAAGCCCTCACAGCGGACCACATGGCACCACAATCCAAGTCATTCTCTTCCCCCAGAGCAAAGCCTTGCAGAGCCTCAAATTTCACCATCATGGGAACCCCTTTCTCACTTTATTCCTCATGGGGGCTCGAACTCACTTAAACATAGAGAACCTGAGCCCATTTAAACAGAGAGCTTGAAGCCTGCTTAAACACAGAGAGCTCGAACCTAAGCACAGCACAGCGGACTTGAAACGTTAACTGCTTCTGTCTCCACAGATGCTTCCAGATGTGTTGCGTTTCTCCAGTATTTTGTTTGTTTCACACTCAATGTTTTGACCATAAGGGAATCAAGGGACATGGGATAAAAGAGTGTAGCAAGGAGAAGATTAGTCAATAGCTTAATGAATGGTGGAGTGATGTTGAAGGGTAATACAGTCCAATCTTGTTGGCATTTCTTCTATTTCCAAGATTCCTTTCTGGTTGTTATAACACCCTGTATAGGTGCAAAATCTAGCGTGAAAATGTGAGATAGCAATGCTTCAGATGGAGTTATGTAAACATATTTGCCACTTAGCTTTTTTTGTATGAATTCATGTGATGTGGATGTTACTATCCAGACTAGCAATTTTTGCACATCCCAAATACACTTGAGATGGGTGGTAGTGAGCTCCCTTGTTGAACTGCCACAGTCTATCTGGTGCAGGTACAACCACAGTGCTGTTGGGATGGCTGTCCCAGGATTTTGACCAAGCAAATTTTGACTTGTGAAGGAACAGCAATATCATTGCAAGACATGATTGTGTGTGACATTGGAGGGAAACTTTGTGTTGTTCTCATGAGACTGATGCCCTTATCCTTGTTGGTGTGGTGGTCCTGGATTTGGAAGATGCTGTTCAGAGAGTCTTGGTAAGTTTCATTTTGCATGTACAAAGGAACCTCGATTATCTGGCATTCGATTAACTGAATTTCACATTATCCAAACAAGATTGCAAAGTCCCAATGCTTGGCTAACTATGTTGTCCGGCAGTTGATTATCTGGCATTCGATTAACTGAACAAAATACTCCCCACCTGTGTTCTTCAAATAATTGAGATTCCTCTGTAATACATGCTACTGACACTGTGCAGGAAGGTGGAGGGAGTTTTGAGTGAGTGCACAGGCAGCTAATCAAATGAGCTGCTTTGGTCATGTATGGCATTGATATTCTTGAGTGTTATTGGTGGTGTACTCACTCAAATAAGTGTAGAATACTCCATAACACTCCTGAGTTGTGCATTGTAGACAGATATGCTTCTGACATATTCTTGTAGTTGTAGTATTTATTTAGCTGGTCCAATTCAATTTCTGATCAATAATAACCCCACAGGATATTGATAGTAGGGGATTCAGCCAAAGTAATGCCATCGAAACGAGGTAGTAAAATTCTTTCTTGTTGGGAATGGTCAGTACTTGACACTTGTGAAGCACAGATGTAACTTGTCAATCCATGTGGCCCAGGTCTCATTGTATACCATCATGGACTCCTTCAGTATCTGAGGAGTTGCAAATAGTATCAGTCATCAGTTCTGACCTTATAACGGTGGAAAGGGCATGATGAAGCAGCTGACGATGGTTGGAATTTGGGACAGTATCCTGAGGAACTCCTACAGTGATGTCCTAGGACTGTGGTGATTGGCCTCCAACAACTACACTCCGCTTTCTCCTTCCTAGGTATGACTGCAATATGTGGATAGTTTCCCTAGATTCCTAAACATTTAAATTTTATCACGGCTCCTTGATGCTACAGACTTGTGTCAAAGTGACTGTTGCGTCCCACGGTGTTCAATTCTTTTCTTCACGCCTGGATCAGGACTGTGCAAAATCAGGAGCCGAGTACCCTTGATAGAATGTAAACTGAACATTAGTGAACAAATGCCACTTGACTGAAATAATGACTACACCTTCCAGTACTGTGCCGACAATCAAGAGAAGACTAATAAAGTAGTCAAAGGCTGGATTGGATTTGCCCTACATTTTGTGAGCAGTATCTGTATAACTACTGGGCAGGTGTCAGTGATGTAGCCAAGCTGTACTGTACTGCTTACCTAGGGTTTGTCAATAATTGTGGAGAATGAGAATCCACCCTATTTGCCATATCTGGTGCCAACAGCTGTTTCATGATATCATGTGGAGTTACATTTTCTGAAGTCTGGTAACTGTAATCCTCAGAGTGAGGCCAAAGTGGAACATCCAATCAACATTTACTGTTGAAGATGCTTGAAAATGCCTCATCCTTATATGTTGCACTGATGTGCTATGTTGTCTCATCACGGAGGATGGGGACATGTGTAGGTCCTCCTTTTCATGTCCAGGTCCTCTTTTTCATGTCCTGTGTTTAACACTGCACTACCATTCACATCTACATGTGGCAGGACCATAGATCTTTGAAATTACCTTGTGTTGTGGAATCAATTCTTTTTGTCTATTGTTTGCTGCTTCTGTTTGGCATGCAAACAATCATGTGTTGTAGCTTCACCACAGTAGCACCATCAGGCACATATTCCACTGGTCAGACAGCTGGTATTCCAGCATAGATAGGAGTAGATAGTAGGGCACTTTCCAAATTTCTGTTGTATCATACGCTGAAGGAATTGCCAGGGAAAATGAATTTGTTGCTGGGTAATTTATCTACACAAGGATTCCAGCAAAAGTCTAGATTTAAATCAGAGACATTGGATGGTTCTTTTGGAATTAAGTAAAATAGTTACTCAGGAAAAGACTATTAAATATGTAGTCTAACTCCTGGCACCCTGCCCCTTACCTATCTGGCACCCTATCCTCCCAGAGAAGAGGAGGATAGAGCAGATGAATGCGTGGCTGAGTAGCTGGTGTATGGGAGAAGGATTGACATTTTTCGATCATTGGAATCTCTTTTGGGGGAGAAGTGACCTGTACAAGAAGGACGGATTGCACCGAAATTGGAAGGGGACTAACATACTGGCAGGGAAATTTGCTAGAACTGCTTGGGAGGATTTAAACTAGTAAGGTAGGGGGGTGGGACCCAGGGAGATAGTGAGGAAAGAGATCAATCTAGACTGGTACAGTTGAGAACAGAAGTGAGTCAGTCAGGGCAGGCAGGGACAAGGTAGGACTAATAAATTAAACTGCATTTATTTCAATGCAAGGGGGCTAACAGGGAAGGCAGATAAACTCAGGGCATGGTTAGGAACATGGGTCTGGGATATCATAGCAATTACAGAAACATGGCTCAGGGATGGGCAGGACTGGCAGCTTAATGTTCCAGGATACAAATGCTACAGGAAGGATAGAAAGGGAGGCAAGAGAGGTGGGGGAGTGGCCTTTATGATAAGGATAGCATTACAGCTGTGCTGAGGGAGGAATTCCCGGAAATACATCCAGGGAAATTATTTGGGTGGAACTGAGAAATAAGAAAGGGATGATCACCTTATTGGGATTGCATTATAGACCCCCCAGTAGTCAGAGGGAAATTGAGAAACAAACTTGGAAGGAGATCTCTGCTATCTGTGAGAATAATAGGGTAGTTATGGTAGGGGATTTAAACTTTCCAAACATAGACTGGGACTGCGATAGTGTTAAAGGTTAAGATGGAGAGGAATTTGTTAAGTGTGTACAAGGCAATTCTCTGATTCAGTATGTGGATGTACCTACTAGAGAAGGTGCAAAACCTGACCTACTCTTGGGAAATAAGGCAGGGCAGGTGACTGAGGTGTCAGTGGGGGAGCACTTTGGGGCCAGCAACCATAATTCTATTCGTTTTAAAATAGTGATGGAAAAGGATAGAAGAGATCTAAAAGCTGAAGTTCTAAATTGGAGAAAGGCCAATTTTGACGGTATTAGGCAAGAACTTTCGAAAGCTGATTGGAGGCAGATGTTTGCAGGTAAAAGGACGGCTGGAAAATGGGAAGCCTTCAGGAATGAGATAACAACAATCCAGAGACAGTATATTCCTGTTATGGTGAAAGGGAAGGCTGGTACGTGTAGGGAATGCTGGATGACTAAAGAAATTGAGGGTTTGGTTAAGAAAAAGAAGGAAGCATATGTCAGGTATAGACAGGATAGATCGAGTGAATCCTTAGATGAGTATAAAGGAAGTAGGAGTATACTTAAGAGGGAAATCAGGAGGGCAAAAAGGGGACATGAGATAGTTTTGGCAAATAGAATTAAGGAGAATCCAAAGGGTTTTTACAAATATATTAAGGACAAAAGGGTAACTAGGGAGAGAACAGTGCCCCTCAAAGGTCAACAAGGCGGCCTTTGTGTGGAGCCACAGAAAATGGGGAAATACTAAATGAATATTTTGCATCAGCATTTACTGTGGAAAAGGATATGGAAGATATAGACTGCAGGGAAATAGATGGTGACATCTTGCAAAATGTCCAGATTACAGAAGAGGAAGTGTTGGATGTCTTGAAATGGTTAAAGGTAGATAAATCACCAGGACCTGATCAGGTGTACCCGAGAACTCTGTGGGAAGCTAGAAAAGTGATTGCTGGGCTTCTTGCTGAGATATTTGTATCATCAATAGTCACAGGTGAGGTGCCCGTAGACTGGAGGTTGGCAAACGTGGTACCACAGTTTAAGAAGGACGGTAAAGACAAGCCAGGGAACTATAGACCAGTGAGCCTGACCTCAGTGGTGGGCAAGATGTTGGAGGAAATCCTGAGGGACAGGATATACATGTATTTGGAAAGGCAAGGACTGATTAGGGATAGTCAACATGGCTTTGTGCGTGGGAAATCATGTCTCACAAACTTGATTGAGTTTTTTGAAGAAGTAACAAAGAAGATTGATGAGGGCAGAGCAGTAGATGTGATCTATATAGACTTCAGTAAGGCGTTCGACAAGGTTCCCCATGAGAGACTGATTAGCAAGGTTAGATCTCATGGAATACAGGAAGAACTAGCCATTTGGATACAGAACTGGCTCAAAGGTAGACGACAGAGGGCGGTGGTGGAGGGTTGTTTTTCAGACTGGAAGCCTGTGACCAGTGGCGTGCCACAAGGATTGGTGCTGGGCCCTCTACTTTTTGTCATTTACATAAATGATTTGGATGAGAACATAAAAGGTACAGTTAGTAAGTTTGCAGATGACACCAAAATTGGAGGTGTAGTGGACAGCGAAGAGGGTTACTTCAGATTACAACAGGATCTGGACCAGAGGGGCCAATGGGCTGAGAAGTGGCAGATGGAGTTTAATTCAGATAAATGCGAGGTGCTGCATTTTGGGAAAGCAAATCTTAGCAGGACTTATACACTTAATGGTAAGGTCCTAGGGAGTGTTGCTGGACAAAGAGACCTTGGAGTGCAGGTTCATAGCTTCTTGAAAGTGGAGTTGCAGGTAAATAGGATAGTGAAGACAGCGTTTGGTATGCTTTCCTTTATTGGTTAGAGTATTGAGTACAGGAGGTGGGAGGCCATATTGCGGCTGTACAAGACATTAGTTAGGCCACTGTTGGAATATTGCATGCAATTCTGGTCTCCTTCTTATTGGAAAGATGTTGTGAAACTTCAAAGGCTTCAGAAAAGATTTACAAGGACGTTGCCAGGGTTAGAGGATTTGAGCTATAGGGAGAGGCTGAACAGGCTGGGGCTGTTTTCCCTGGAGCGTTGGAGGCTGAGGAGTGATCTTATAGAGGTTTACAAAATTATGAGGGGCCTGGATAGGATAAATAGACAAAGTCTTTTCCCTGGGATCGGGGAGTCCAGAACTAGAGGGCATAGGTTTAGGGTGAGAGGGGAAAGATATAAAAGAAACCTAAGGAACAACATTTTCACACAGAGGGTGGTACATGTATGGAATGAGCTGCCAGAGGAAATGGTGGAGGTTGGTACAATTGCAACATTTAAAAAGCATTTGGATGGGTATATGAATAGGAAGGGTTTGGAGGGATATGGGCCAGGAACTGGCAGCTGGGATTAGAGTGGGTTGGGATATCTGCTTGGCATGGACAGGTTGGACCGAAGGGTCTGTTTCCATGCTGTACATCTCTATGACTCTATAAACTAGTATTAAACATACTTTGACAGCTATTGTCAAGGTGGCTGCCAGGAATTTTAAATTTCAGAACATGACATTTGACTGCTGTGAAAAGGGGGCGTGGCTTGCCATTCTCTGATAGTTCGATACTGTGAAAGAGCAGTCAGAATTGAAGTATGTCTGGCATTGCTGAGGGGGACCCAAGTGAAATCTCCCAGAATTGCAGAATTCCTTTCTTTAGTTATTAAAAAAAGGGCCAGAACAGCAATCTGCATGAGAGTAAAAAAGCTTGACGTTTTTAAAATAAAGGTATACCCAGTACTGCTCCTAGGTGCTCTCCTGCAATCTTGGCCGATCCCTTGGCTTGAAGATAATAGTACTGTCAGTGATAAAGTGGGTCAGGAGATTGTAGTTGAATACAACACTGCTGCTGCCAATGGCCCATATTCCTGCAGGCATGTCTAGTTTTGAGTTGAGTTGCTAGATCAGAGTGCCGCCAGCTGAAATTTGACCATTACCAATTGGGGAGGCTTTGGCATAGTGGGTATTATTGCTGGACAGTCGACCCACAGACCCAGATAATGTCTGGGGATCCAGGTTCGAATCCTGCCACAGCAGATGGTGGAATTTGAATTCGATTTCGATAAAAATATCAGGAATTAAGAATCTAACGATGACCATGAATCTATTGATGATTGTCAGAAAAACTCATCTGGTTCACTTGGGAAAGAAACTGCTGTCCTTACCTGGTCTGGCCTACATGTGACTCCAGAACCACAGCAATGTGGTTGACTCTTAACTGGGCAATAAATGCTGCCTGGCCAGCGATATCCTCATCCCATGAATGAAGAAAGAAAAAACATTGTCGATGCAGAATAACAAGAGTCAAAAGTTACTTCCAAATTTAAAGAAATGTCTAAAATAGCTTAAGCTCTGAGAAACAAAAGTTCTTCCTCACATGGTTTGCATCAACACACCAAAAGAAACAGCTTGTAACCCAAAACATCTACATAATCACATTTTTAAAGAAAATTAATTCATAGGGTATGGGTGTCACTGGGCAATATTTGCTCATTCCTAATTATCCAGAAGGCAGTTAAGAGTCAACCGCATTGCTGTGGGTCTGAAGTCATGTGTAGAGCAGTCCTTCAAGGACATTAACGAACTAGATGGGTTTTTCTTGACAATCAGCAACAGTTTCATTCTCATTAGACTCTCAATTCAGCTTCTTACTGAATTCAAATTCCACCATTGCCATGTTGGCAATTGAACTTGGCTGTTCAAAATTACCTGGGTCTCTAGTTTAATAATCTAGTGATAATATCACTAGGTCATCATCTTCCCCATCACATCAAGGATTACATCCTGCTGCAGGAGAGATAAAGATCTATAGATACTGGATTGCAAATAAGTGGGAAAGAAAATCAATCTGAACACAAGCACAGAAAATAACAGCATCACCCTAAATCCAAGAACTCTGAATAAGAATTATGTACAACTTAAAAGTCGGAATTTCAAAAAAGGAGAAACAGGACATTTACATTGGATTATGCAACATCTGTTATGCAACCTTAAGGTTGTTCAAATATTGTGTGAATTCAGATTTAAAATTTTGAAAGAATTGACATAAAAGAAGATAAATTGAAATAAATTGCCAACACACCAATTGAAACCATAAATGCATATTTAGCTATCGACAATGATTAGGTGCCTATTTACTATTCACTTTGAATTCTTGTGGGAAGTACATATTGCTGAGATTGTGGCTGCAGTTACTTGAGATTATTTTAAATATATTTCAAAATATGAAAAAAACCTAAGTTTAATGAAATGTTTGATTTGCTAACATTATTCCTCTTTGCAGTACATTTACTTTAAAACTAAGCTTAACTATAGGACTACAAATTCTGGGGCAGCTAATATTATTCAAAATGCATTTTGTGAAGACCCTGATTTCAGGGTTGGCAACCATTACACAAAAGCAATGTGAAAACAAGAGCCACTGAGTTATGGTACTGAAGAAGTCAAATTTCACTATTATATAGTATATCAGGAGTAAATTTATAATGCTTATTTTGAATTGATTAAACCAAACTAAACTTTAAGCTAGCAAACATGACTCTTCCTTTGGATTTCAAAATTTTACTTATTTTCCTGACAAATTTGACTAGAAACATCAACAATGGAATGCTTAAGCTACAGCCATTCTCGTAAAACTGTAAACAAGAAAAGGATTTTTATACATACGTGATGTCTCTGCGCTGATAGCAGCCTTGAAGCAAACAAGCAATCAGGTCATCAAGAAAGTCAATATCATTTATCAGGAGAGCCTCTTCTAATTCCTGTTTAAGTAGAAGACAGAAAAGATATGAAATTCCGAGCAAGCTAAATTAAAACTTGTCACTTTCACCAAACAAAACAGTGGACGTTTTTCAGTATCGATATCATCCCAGCTAACACAAGTGTCAAAATCATGTTTCTGTAACCAAAGTTTCATAACAGACAAGAGATGCAAATAGCACAGAGAAATGATTGAACAGGTTGGTTGTGAAAATTATGCAGGGGTTCCAAGAATACCAGACACATCATAACTGGCATCTCAAAACAGCTGAGTTCGTGGTATTTATTTCAAGTTACTAAACAGATTTAGCCATCAGGAACATCAGTTTGTGTTCTTTATGGAAAAGTGGACAACACCTAGGAATGTGATCAGCAAAGCACTGATTAAAAAAAAAGAGTCTCACATAATAAAATGCTAATTTCACACATGTTGTGCCCATATACCTTAAAGATAGGTAAGCATGAAAGCAAGATGACATAAAAAGGCCACAAAAGGTAGGTTAAGCGAGTTGGCAAATGGAGTCTAATGTGGGAAATACCGAATTGTCTATTTTTGCAAGAATAATAAAACAAAAGCAACATATAGAAACGGTTAGAGACTACAGAACTTAGAAACACAGTTCTAGGAACCCTACTGCATGAATTCTACAAAGCTTGCATGCAGATATACAGTAGTAAGTAATTAGGAAAGCTAATAGAACATTATTGTACATTGTGAGGGAAATTGAATACAAAAGATTATACATTAGTTCAAATTCCAGTTGAAGTGAGAAGATATCTATTGCATCCATCATATTATACATTTACAGAATTTACAGAGCTGTGGTGATTCCCACCCTCCTATATGACTCTGAGATTTGGACTGTCTATAGCAGACACTTCAAGTAGCATCATCAATGCTGCCTGCGCAAGATCCTGCAAATCCACTGGGAAGATAGATGCACCAACATTAGCGTCCTTGAATCAGCCAACATCCCCAACTTCGAGGCATTGACCACCCTTGATCAGCTAAGTTGGGCTGGGACATGCATGGACTCCCCAAGCAGATGCTCTACTTGCAGCTTCAAAATGTCAGGCAAGCCCCAAGTGAATAGAGGAAGCGTTTCAGTGATACCCTCAGGCCTCACTGGAAAAGTGCGGCATTTCCACAGACACCTGGGAATCACTGGCCCAAGACTGTCCAAAGTGCAGGAGAAGTATCCGGGAATGCGTTGAGCACTTGAGACCTGCCTTCGGGAAAAAGCAGATGAAAACAGTGAAAGGAGTGCGCTGTCACATCAACACCTCAACCATCTCTTCCCACAAGAACTTCTGTCCCAAATCTAACAGAGCTTGCGGAAGCCATATCGGTCCATGGAACCACTTCCGGACTCACCATGAGATTGGAAGAGAGTCATCTTCATTTGTGAGGGATTGCCAATGATTAGCAGGAAATGGAGGTGAGCGTAAATGGTGTTGACTTTTGCTGTGACTTGGCAAGATTTCTGCCAAGGAGAGTCTAAAATCACTAATTGGGAGTTTCCAAAGGGTGGATAAGGAAGAATATCTAGAACAGATTGGATTTTTCCCTTCAGGGTTACAATGGGGTTTTGGTAAGGAATGGAAGGAGTTACAAAAAGCCATTCAATACTTGAATATAGCAGAAATCAAGAATGCTTTGTAGACCTCGTTTGTGCATCTCACATCCCAGAAATCATCACAGCTAGACTTAAACTTCTTTCAAATTTTCTGTAGTCTGCTGTTAAACAGATATCCATATTTCCCTCCAAAATTGACTCAAGAATGATATATCAGAAAATTTAAGCAAAGGTCCCCCACAAAAGGAAGGCAAATCAAGCCTAGAGATATTAATGGTGATAAATTTGTTCGGAACATTTCTTAAACTAATTCCACAGGATTTTGTTTCAAGATCCACCTTAATCCACTAATCCAAAGATGGTAATTCATACACTGTTCAGCTGTTCAGCTCTAAAACACGACCTTGGGAATCTGTGCTTGCAGGGTAAGCAACCATAACAATTTGGAGATGCCGGTGTTGGACTGGAGTGTACAAAGTTAAAAATCATACAACACCAGGTTATAGCCCACATTGTAAAGTTACGCCTCACTAGGATAGCACACTGGAAATCAAGCCATACTAATCCCAGAGCTGACACAAAACAAACATTTGATCAAAGTACACAAAATCCCTAATTTACCTTTGTGGTAGACACAGGTTAACGGAAAACAGACCAAGTTTCTGTACAGGTTGCTCTGCTATAATGTGACACTTGTGTTCCTCCCGTGCTATAGAAAATAAAGTTATGGAAAACCGCTATAGAAAATCGCTATACCCATTCGGTAGAAAGTTTGCATTAACCAAATAGCATCGGACATTCGTCAATCATGTCATAGCCAATTCATGTTAATGTAATGTGCATTATACCAGAACAACCTGTATTTAACAAGAATTATTATTAATTACAAATAAAAAAAGATTCAAACTACAGATAATCAATTATGAACTGCTGACATATAACACATGGTTAAAAACTCTAATCCCCTAAAATCCCCCATACACACACAAACAAAAAGAAATGGTGTTATGAAAGTAGAGGATAAATGGGTGAGAAGTTCAATAGCACCAGTCCTCTGGATTTGATGGAGAGATTCCTTTGGTTTCTTAAATCCTTCAGGTCTTTCATTTGGCCACAAAAAGCACAAGGCAATTGGTTAAGGAGTCATAAAATCTCTGATATACTGCTTAAAAGGCCACAGCTTATTAGTTGGAGAAAATAAACTGGCTTTCTTCAGGCTTTAGGTATTTCACTGGAGAGACACCAATTGAGCTTTTCAAGTCTGAAGGCTTCTGCCACCACTATTAACAGCCACAAGCTATTCAGCTACACAAGAGACAATCAGATGGTTGCTGATGGTTTTTGAAATCTACAACTGGTCACAACTCAACAAACCAATCAGCAACCTGTTATAGCTGAATCTCACTTTGTACATAGACAACCAGTGCAGTGTGATCAGTTTATACTTTTCCCCATTATCTGCAAAGCAAGAGTGTGAACGCAAAACAGAGCAACTGAAACTCATCATAGAAGTACAGCAATTCCCTCCGTAGTCATTTGTTGTAAAACAGTTATTTTCTCAGTTCAGTCCACTATAGAAAATAAGTGAAATAAAAATATATGGTCCTCACAACTTGTTCAAATTGGTGATTGACAACTTAACTTCAGATATATAACATTAACAGGTGAACACACGGTCTAAAATACAGGAAAGTCTTGCTCAATTTCAATTTTAAACATAAAAATCACCCATCTTTTTGAAGAATTATACGAATACCTATTTTATATTGGAAAATAAAACTGATTGTTCCTTTGTAGACCATAAATTAAAGTTTGCCTGGAGGGACAAGTCATCAGCATGAATTTTATTCCAGTCTTCCTCTGTCTCCCCATTTTGCTTTATTAGTTTGATGTGATGGCACAGAGGAAAATTACTGAATTGAGATTCAACAGAACACAAATTTAACCCAGGCGCAAGCCAAGCGCAAAAGTTTGAGAAACTCAGCTTTAGGGAGAAAGAAGATGTGAAATTCAATTTATTACTGCTCAAAAAGTGAAATGACAAGCTTTGGTTCTGTATGTGAGAGCAAGCCATTTTCAATTCTGAATTTCTGTGACTTATTCCCATTGGCAATTATTTTTCCTTTATTAAATATGATACAAAAGGTTTTTTGAAAGAATTAAAGCTAAGCAGTGTGTGGCATTCTCATGAGCTACAATTGGTTAAAAATTTACAAAAATCCTCTGGGAGATAAAGGCAACTTAACAGAAATGGTTCAGATTTTGAGCTTGGACCAACACCACCTCAACTGTAATTCACAGAGATCCTTACATGGCTGAACCCATCAGTCACTCGGCAACAACTACTTTCATCAGCTCGGCGAAAGTCTGTAATTAAAAACTTACCTTCATGTTGTATATTAAATTTTCCTCAAAATGTCAGATATCTAGTATTGGATAAACTATAACTTTAACCTAAGCATTAGATGAAGCTATTGTTTTATGACCCAGCAAACCTCTGCTCCCTCACCACAGATTCTTTTCCTTGGACATCAGCTCATACTTAGTTTCTGCCTTTTCCTATGGGCGGCACGGCGGCACTGCTGCCTCACAACGCCAGAGACCCGGGTTCAATTCCCACCTCGGGCGACTGACTGTGTGGAGTTTGCACGTTCCGGTTTCCTCCCACAGTCCAAAGATGTGCAGGTCAGGTGAATTGGCCATGCTAAATTGTCCATAGTGTTAGGTAAGGGGAAAATGTAGGGGTATGGGTGGGTTGCGGGTCGGTGTGGACTTGTTGGGCCGAAGGGCCTGTTTCCACACTGTAATGTAATGTAATGTAATCTAATGTAATCTAATACAGAAGCCAACTCTTTGCAATCACTGTCGCATTTGACCCCAAGTACAGTTTCTGACTACATAGCCTCTCCACATAAAGTTCACTATGACCAATACTATTAGATGGCTTAAGGGAGATACTCTTACCCACGTTCTTTGTTATCTCTAACTAGAACTCTCTTGGCTACACTCCTCCATTCATCAACTTCAGTTCATCTAAAACTCTGCTGTCTGTGTTCTAATCCACACCCAAGTCCAGCTAGGTCATCTCTAGTTCCTACTCCCCTAATGCCTCCAATTTAAAATGTTTGTCCTTGCAATCAAAACTATCTGATTTCCGTTAACCCCTCCTATGCTACAACTCTAAATCACCTGCATTCTTTTAATTTTTGCTTCTCATTGCCCAGCCCTTCCTTCCACTTGCAATTTGCAGTCCTCTCAAGCTGTGTTTAGTAAAATCAGACCATGGATTATATGATTCCCATTTCTCATCAGCAGGAAGTTGTGGTAGTATGGGATGTGTGTGTCAACATGCGGATTGGGACAGGGTGAGGGGGGAAATGAGAAGAGCTTTGTGCTTGCAGTAGGGAGTCTGAGTTGTTGCACCCTTAGCATCTATCCTTTCTTCTCTTCTCCCAGATTCCTGGAAGATTGTAGCCATTTCAGTTTAGTCAGGTTTTCATGCTTAAACTCACCAACCAACCAGTCTCAATTCCTCAGCTATTCATATGGCCTGAATGTTTCATTAATACAAAATCAAAGTCTCTTGTTGATAAATTTGTAATTAATTATTGCCAACTTTCCCCTTAATTACTTTATGCACCATTAATTTTTCCCACGTTGATATTCTCCTGTTTCCTTTCTTGATGACTTTCTATAGATTGTCCCTCTGCAATTTCTTCCAGGTCTGACAAAGGACCCATATTTGAAATGTTAACTTGTCCATTCTCTCCACCAATGTTGTTTGTCCAGCTTGAATGCTTACAACATTGACTCCATTTGTTCCAGGTCTACAAAAGAACTCTTCACATGTCATCGTTAAATAAAGAAACATTCCTCTTAGTTGCATGAAACACTGATTACAAGCGATCGAATAAAGGTTAACTCACTTGAAATGTTCCTACTTCATTGTTGGAGGTGCAAAATGACTGGATTGATACATTTGATAGTTGTGAAAAGTGCCAAATAAAAGAATGTATTATTTTCTAAACTTTATGCTCAGAAGTGTTCGCCCCAAGTTCCTACCTCTGACTAAAGCTCTGCTTCAAAAATCCCACACAAATTGACACCATTGCTATGATTTCAGTTAGCATGCCTAACGGGTCCCTTCAACTGCTCAGGGTTCTAAAGTGTTCCACAAAGATAACTAGAACAGTACATTGGATGGGATGAAGGTGTCACTGACAAGACCAGCATTTGTGGCCTACTAAGTGGTCCGCTGGGCGATTACAGAAGGCAGTTAAAAAGCAGACCACATTGCTGCAAGTCTGGAGTCGTATGTGGACCAGGCTGGATAAGGATGGTGGATTTAATTCCCTAAAGGATACAAGTAAACTAGATGGGTTTTAGAGTCATAGAGATGTACAGCATGGAAATAGACCCTTCGGTCCAACCAGTCTATGTCCACCAGATATCCCAACCCAATCTATTCCCACCTGCCACCACCCGGTCCATATCCCTCCAAACCCTTCCTATTCATATTTTGTACAACAAATCAATGATTGCTGCTAGTTATGATTATTGAGACTCACGTTTTATGTCTCAGATTTACTAACTGAATTTAATTTCCATATGCTGCCGTCTTGGAACATGAATCAGTGCTGTCAGGGCATTAGTCTGGATCTCTGCATTATTAGTGCAGTAAAGTTACTGTTAAGTAAACACAAGTTGATCTCAAATCTTTAGAATGGGGTTTCAAACTCAACAGTAATGACAACTACTTGTATTTGTATAGCATCTTTAAAATAGTACAAAATGTCAAAATGCTTGATGTCAGCTTTGAAAAATGGAATTTGGTGCCTTGCAATCTAAGGGGATATTAGGGCAGAAGACCAAATGCTTGGTCAAAGCAGTAGGCTTCAAGAATCATCTTAACTGATTAAAGAGATGGGAGAATTAGGCATAGAATTCCAGAATTGGTAAACCCAGACAGCGAAAACATGGCAGACAACAGTTGATTGATTAAAATCTGAAATGCTCAAGAAGTTGGAATCAGAAGAATGCAGATATCACCTAGGACACTTCAGACATGTTATGACATACCTCTGTGGCAGTTGGGATTTGAATATGGACCTTCTGACCAGATGTGGGGACATTAGAGGGCTCTTGTAGCACTAATAAAGAAGATTAAAGTAAGGGCTTGCTTTGAAACACAGGACACAGGGGTAGGTTAAAGGATCGGCGTCTATAGGGAGAAAGAGGAACAAAGCCTTGAAAGAATTTGAAAACAAGGATGAGAATTGAGGTGGCCTTCTGGTTCAGCGTCTTTGGACTCAGGATGTTCCTAAATGTTCTGCAGTTAAATGTAATATTTTGATGTAGCACCACAGTTGGAGCAGCACGGTGGCTCAGTGGTTAGCACTGCTGCCTCACAGTACCAGGGACCCAGGTTCGAATCCAGCCTCGGTCGACTGTGTGGAGTTTGCACATTCTCCCCATGGCTGCACGGGTTTCCTCCAGGTGCTCTGGTTTCCTCCCAAACACCAAAGATGCGCAGATTGGGCAATTCAACACTACCAATTCACCTATTGTGTTCTGGAGTGTGTAAGTTAGGTGCATTAGTCAGGGGTTACTGTAGGGGAATGGGTCTGGATGAGTTACTGTTCCGACAATCTGTGTGGACTTGTTGGGCTGAAGGGCCTGTTTCCACACTGTAGAGATTCTATGGATCACTCCTGTAATTGCAGGAAATGTGGCATGCAATTAGCTCAACCAGTAGCTCCAACAAACAGCAATATGATAATGACCAGATAATTGATTTTTGTGATGTAGACTGAGGGATGAAGTTTGGTCAGGACACTGGCATAACTTCCCTGGTCATCTTCAAAATAACACAAAAGAAACTTACATTCAGGCTTTGCAGGCACATAGGGCCTCTGTTTAACATTTCATTCAAAAGATGACAACACTGACAGTGTAACACTTTAGCAATACACTACAATGCTGGACTTGGTTTTTGCATTCAAGCCCTACAATGGGACTTGAGGCACAGATGACAGGGAGAACTCAAATTGAATTCAAGTTGGAAAAACAGACAGTACACACTGCAGCTTTGAGTGAGAACAATAATTACTCATTAGATGCATTGAAAGAAAACAAATAAGGTTGGTAAAAATGTTGAAAGGGAGCAAGGTTCCGTGTGGTAGGCCGCATTTTGGATGAGCCAGTTTATATGGAGCAGAAGTTTATCGACTGCAAAGTATTAAATGTGGGATTGGAAGGTAATGCTGAAGTTGCATCAGCAGTGGGATTTGGTAGCAGTACCTAGGCAGAATACGATCAGCAGAAATGGCCAATCTTGGCTCTCAACCACATTCCTCAAGGCATTTACAGATTTAAAATAAATGCTGATCTTGCTGGTCCACAAAATGATGGCTGAGTTATCCTACATAAGAACAGTGACTTGACTGTTGCAAAGTAAATTTATAAAGTTCCCTCCTCAGCACTTGTGGTTCCTTCTATTGAGAAAACATTTTAGTGCCTCAAACTTTACGAATGAGATGTCAATTGAAAATGGAACCATCAATGTAAATAAAAACTAACCATAGTATCAATATTATAATGGACTAAGTCATAGAGATACAAGATTACTTTTTCTGAGGATGTCATCTTCAGAATGTAGAAAAAGCCTTGTTCAACTTGACCTAGCGGTATCACTTTCAGCAATACAGAATTATATGTTATTTACAATTGACAAATTATTCACTATATTGTTTTATCAACAGGATCCAAATGTTGTTGGCACATTATGAACAACACCACACATCAGCAATTGTGGACAATTTTCAAATTGTATGCGCAATACCCAACATTTCCCTTCAATCAATTGCATCTGGTTTGGTCTCTAACCGAGAGCCAATTTACTTTGCCTTCCTATCTTTTTGTTATGAAGGTGTAAGGGGTACGGTATCTATAAGAGAGTCGAAAGCTAGCAAGGACTTGGAGAGGCACACAAAGTACTGGAAAATTTACAATGTAACATTTGGTCCGGCTGCTAGCAGTACCTGGGTTGCTATGAGGCAAAAACAAATTCAAATTCGGCCAATCAGTTTAAATTATGCACCAAGATACTAAACTCCAATCAAGTTTGTATTTGGTATTTTGACAATATTAAAATCAATGAAATGATCTGATGCTTTCGGGTATAAATATTAAACAAATTAAACAGTTGGGGGAGAACTGCCAAGTCACCAAAATTTGCAGACTGCCCGCAGAACAGTCCTCTTACAAGGTACCTTTATCTATCAACGACCTATGAAAGAGAAACCCTAAGACAACGACGACTGAGGAAGATACAAAGAGAAGATTTAACAGCTGGCTGGTTTTGAAATTTGAATGTTATGGTAAATCTTAATCAGGGGTTTTATCAGACCAGTATTATACAAGGGAAAGTATAAGATAAGTTAGAGAAAGGAGTTGCAAATAGTTGTTAGTTAATTATTCTCTGTTAGAGTTAAAAAAAAGTTGTTTATTTTTACTTTAAATAGTGACCTTTAGAGGATAGTTCTAGGCTTCTCGAATTTTCGGAAATTACAGAAAGGGATAAATCTTTTCTGTGTTGCTGGTTTAAATTAATTTGTTTCTTGGATTCGGGATTTGAACGGGTTTAGACAGATTTGAATAGATTTGGGGGTCCAAAAAATCCTAGCAGATTTAAAACACTTGCAAGTTAGTGTCCTAGATCTTTAAATAAAACATAGGTGAGACAATTTATTTAATTTCAGGTGACTTGTGTCTATTAAATTCAAGGTGAGAGAAATGGCTCTTAAAATTGCTAAAGAGGATTTGAAGATGATTTTCAAATTTGCCAAGAAAGTTTAGAAGGAAAGAAAAAGGCCATACTTTTAGAATTAGCAAAGTTAGATTTGGGTTTAACCAAGGACAAAAGTAAAGCTGAAATTGTAAGGGAGTTACTTAAACACTTAGGTGTGTCAGAGAAACAGACAAGTGCAGTAGAGGTAGAAAACCTTCAATTACAATTGAGGAAAATGGAGTTAGAAGATAAACAAAGAGAGAGAGAGAAGAGAAGGAGAGGGGAAAAAGAGGGAGAATGTTTTTGGCTGAGAAAAGAAAGGGAGCGAGAGAAGAGACAAAGGGGAAAAAGAAAGAAAGGGACAGTTCTTAGCTGAGCAAAAAGAGAGCTTGAACTTGAGAAGTTGCGACTTAGTCAGCAAAGTCAAATTAACAGGATGGAGATTAAAAGCGATGGTAGTTATATATACAGATATGTCAAAACTCTGCCACATTTTGATGAGAAAGATGTTGAAGCCTTCTATATTTCATTTGAAAAATTGGCTAGACAGATGGAGTGATCTGAGGATTTAAGGGAAAAGCCAATTCAGACTAAAGTGGTAGGCAGAGCTAGTGGTGAGGTATTTGCCGCGCTGTCAGATGAGGCGTCAAGAGATTATGAAGAGATCAAACATTGTAAGCGCTTATGAATTGGTACCAGAAGCATCTAGACAGCAGTTCAGCAACACAAAGAAGGAATCAGGTCACACTTATGTTGAGAACGAAAGAATTAAACACAGATAGATGGGTTGATAGAGGGGTCTGTGATTTAAAAATAGATAAGACTTTAGAGGCTACAAGAGATTATTCTGCTGGAGGAATTTAACTTCCAGAGGTGGTAAAAATTCATGTGCAGGAACAGAAAGTTCAGGAAGTGAGAAGGGCAACAGAATTAGTTGATGAGTACATGTTGGTGCATAAGACAAGCTTCCGGCCAGAATTTCATCCTGTGAGGGATAGAAATTGAGAGAAGGGGAAATCCTACACTACAAAAGCAAGACTAAAGTAAGAGTTTACCACAGGTTAAAAAGGAAGCCCAAGAGGGTGGAAAGCCTCAGGTGTTTCCACGGTGGTAAAGTGGGACACGTAAACTCAGTGCTGGTCATTAAAGGAAGGTACTGTGGGAAAAGAAGCTAAGAAGGTAGCATTACTGAAGGTAGTAAAGAAGAGCAGAGGAGTGCAGGAAAGTGCACAGCTTAGGCAGGGGTTGGGAATGGAGTTGGTACCTGATCTCTACAAAGAATTTGCCTCTGTGGGTAAAGTTTACTCAGAAAGAACAGGGGGAGAAGAACAAGTAGTTATAATTTTGAGAGATACAAGATCTAACCAGTCGCTGATAGTAAAGGACGAGCGAATATGCACTTTTTTTGATTTATTACCTGAGAGTGTGGTAACTTGTGGGATAGATGGACAGAAATTCAGCATTCTCCTAAGAAAGATCAGGTGGGAGTGCCAACTCAAGACTGGAGAAGTTACAGTGGGAGTGATTGACAGAGTGTCAGTTCCAGGAATTCAGTTTGTTCTTGGGAATGATTTGGCAGGATCCAAGGTAGAAGTTACACCCTCTGTTGTGGAGAATCCCAAGGAAGACCAAGAAACTGAGGAGCTAAAACAGAAATATACTGGTATTTTCCTAGATTGTGTAGTAACCAGATCCCACTATCATAAGTCACAGCATGAAGCTAAAAGTAAAGGTTCAGTTAGTAGACTCCTTGTTTGATGTAATGGAGCAGGAAAAACCTGAACAGGCAGATATATTTAGTCCTGAAAGGCTAAAGGACTTGCAACAGCAAGTCAAGATGATAAAAGATACATATGTGGATGTGTACTCCGAAAAGGACGTAGTGAATATTCTGGAGGGTTATTATCTGAAAGATAAAATCCTAAGACGGAAATGGAGACCACGGCAGGTTACTGCAAAGGAGAAATGGACCAAAGTGCACCAGATTGTGTTGCTGGTAGCATACAGGCAGGAAGTGTTACGGGTAGCACATGAACTACCTGGAGGTGGTCAGCTAGGGGTACAAAAGACTCAGGCTAAGGTACAAAGACAGTTTTATTGGCCTGGAATGCACAAGGATGTGGTTAACTTTTACCATACATGTCATACATGCCAAACAGTAGGTAAGTCACAGGCTGTAATAAACCCAGCACCTTTGTTGCCAATTCCCGCATTTGAAGAACCTTTCACATGGGTTATAAATGATTGTGTAGGTCACCTCCAGAGAACTAGGGGAGAGAAAGAACGGGAGAAACAGGCATTAGTTACTGCCCCACAAAGTGAGGAATTAAATCCAGATGATGTGGATTTTGATGTGCCTCAAAATAGATTTTAAAATGAAGTCCTTGAGGAGTGGGATAGGTTAGTAAACTATCTGTCTCAGGAACAGAGAAGACAGTTGGAAGATTTGTTACTGCAGTGTAAGGACATATGTAAGAATCAGATGGGGAGGACTAATGCTATTGTACATGAAGTAGACTTAAGGAGACTGCTTCAATAAGACAACACCCCTATCGGCTTAATCCTTTCAAAGCCAGACAGGTCCAGAAGGAGGTGGAGGCCATGCTCCACAACAATATCATCAAACCCAGCCAGAGCGAATGGAGTTCACCGATTGTCTTAGTTCCCAGACGTGGGTTATTGGAAGGTCAACACCTTTACAAAATTGGACTCATATCCAATTCCTCAATTGAAGGACTGTATCAAGAAAGTCAGACAAGCCAGTTACATCACCAAGTTGAACTTACTGCGTGGTTACTGGCAGATATCTTTATCAGAGATGCTGAAATAAATTTCTGTTTTTGTAACCCAAATGGGCTGTATAAATTCAAAGTGATGCCCTTTGGATGAAGAACCCACCCACCACATTCCAAAGACTCATGAACATAGTTGTGGCTGGGTTAACAAACTGTGCAGTCTACTTGGACAATGGAATGTTCTTTAGTAAATCCTGGAAAGATCACATGGTACAGTTGGCAGAGCTATTTGAATGACCATGAGAAGCAAAACTGGTAATAACCTTAAACAAAACCGAATTCATGAAAGCAGAGGTGACGTTCTTGGGACATAACATTGATCATGGAAGGTTGCCACCATGGAACACAAAGACGAAGGCCATTGAGGAATTTCCATGACCAACTTCGAAGAAAGAGGTGCTTCGATTCTTAGTACTCAGCCAATTCAATTGAAAGTTTGTTCCTAACTTCAGCAGTGTCGTGGCACCGTTAACCGATTTGCTGAAGAAGAACACAAAGTTTTGGTGTTGGAGGTATTCGACCATTTGAAAGCCATAATAACCATCAAATTAGTTTTAGCTACACCAAACTTTTCAAAACCTTTTAAAGACGCCATCGATGCTTGTGACATAGGAGTTGGAGCTGTACTGCTACAGGATGATAAGGATCGGATTGAACTGCCAGTTGGTTACTTTTCAAAGAAGCTCAACATTCACCGGAGGAAATACTCCATGATCAAGAAAGAACTATTGAGTTTGGTACTAGCCTTAAAACATTTTAATGTGTATGTTACAAACAATGTGTTGGAGACGCTTATGTACACGGATCACAATCCTCTTATATTCTTAGAATACTTCAAAGACAAGAATATGAGACAATTCATTGGAATCTTATGTTGCAGACTTTCAACTTAAAAATCGTACATGTTGTGGGTCATAAGAATGTAATCGCAGATGCATTATCGTGAATTTAACTGAAAAAAGTATAGATAAGATACATCTATCCAATTATATATTATATTTATCTTAATATTGTGGGAAGATGTTAAGGTGAACAAGAAAACAACATAAAAATGGCTACCATAAAGTGAAACTATATCAGTTATACAAATTAATTGATATTGACAAATATGACCCAAATACAACTGAATATAATTAGTTTGAGGTTCAGGCAAGAGACATTCCACCTGCCCAATCAAATGACATGCCCATCAGCTGATGAACTACATTTGCCAACAACCATATTAAGTCAATATTGTAAATGGTTCTTACTTTCAGACGAGGTGATAAATTGAGGCCCATTTGCTTGCACGGGTGGATACAATAAAATGTACTGTGGTATTTCACAAAAGAGGGAGTTATCCATGGCATCTTGACCAATACTTTTCCCTGAATGAACATTATTTTAAAAACAATCACCCAGCCGTTATTACATTTCTGTTTTTAGAAAACAACTCAAACAGCAAACCGCCATGTTCTTTTCAAGTTACAAAAGTACTTCATTGAATGCAAAATATTGGATGGCCATGGAAATGTACCATAAAAAAGTAAATCTTTCTTTTTATTTTTTTCTTCAGGTGTGGCCTCTACTTTAAATCAACCGTCATTACCCCACTCCTCAAAAAATCCTCAAATAATAAAAAATAGAAACAATTCGACTCCTCAAGCCTAATTCTGCCATTCAATAGGATCATGGCTGATTGGACATTCCTCGTGTCCTCTTTCCCACCCTTACCCCTTAAACACTTGATTCGCCTATAAACCCCATGACTCCGCAACGTTCATTTCCAATGTCCAATTCCTTTTGAAACTTCTTGAAAATGTTCTCCAAAACCATTCACATTTTTTCCAGAATCCATGTTTAAATCCCTCCAATTTGGTTTCCAGCCCTACCAAAGTAGATCTTAAAGTCACAAACAACACTGTGACTGTAACAAACTTTCTATCCTCAGCCTTTCTGCAAACGTTAACAACACTGGCCATTCGATTATTTCCTCTTTCCACTGTTGTAAAGTTGGTTTGAATGGCTCTCACCTGGTTCTGCACTTACCTGTCATACCACAGCGAGATAATCATTGTAAGGGCTTTGCTTCTTGCTTCTGCAATGTCATCCCAGATGTCTTTCATCTATTCTTGTCACCCTCATACTTGCTCCTTATGTGCAACCCCCAGGTCATCTCCTCTGCCCTGAAGCTCTTCAACCATGTACTGCAACAGACTCACTACCACAGCCTACCTGCCAATCTCCCTTCCCACCTGTCCGCTCCACCCTCCCCCACCCCCATTTACCTATTGTACTCTTTGCTACCTTCCCCCACCCTCCCCCTGACCTATCACTTCCATCCCCACCCCCATTCACCTACTACACTCTTCGCTACCTTCTCTATAATACATGGCATTATAGTTTTCACATGTATGCTTACGATGCCCAACTCTACCTCACCATCACCCTTCTTGATTCCTCTGCTGCTGCCAGGATGATCAAACTGCTCATCCAACATCCAATCGTCAGTCATGAAGTCTGATATCTGACATACTGGATGAGCAGAAAAATTCCTTGGACTAAATATCAGGAAGATTGAAGCCATTGCAACCATCTCTAAACTCAGTTTGTTAGTGCCTACTCCACACCTCTCCCCCTCAGGGTCCGAAATTAAACTAATCTGTTTGTCGACTTGGTGTCATATCTCATCTTGGAATGAGCTTTCAATTTCATATTCATGATATGACTAAAGACCATCTACTTCCATCCATAGAGCATCACTTGACTTCACACATTTCAGCTGATCACCTGCTGGTGTGTGGGTTGAATTTGATTAGGAATTACCTTAAAAGTAGACATGATGGACTGATTGGTCTCCTTCTGTGCTGTAAGAATTCTATGACTCTGTGAAGCATCAATTTTGGAAGGTTTCACGGAATGCTTTTGGTCATTATATTTAATGGGGTTTCTCATGCTCTCTTCTTAAAGTTGCCTCATTACACCTCTGCACCCCTCTCATTGTATTGTCTCTTTAACCACAGGTAGAAGCACATTCTTGCCAGGACGTTCAAGGATTCCCAACAGCAGTGTTATATTTAAAACAAAGCCATACACCAGATCAGATGCTTCCAGTTTGGAGTTACCCTATTCTTATTTGCTCCAGACATGGCAGACTGAGGGAAATTGGCACCCCTACTTTGTTCGACAGCGACCTGAAGCTCCACTCCTGGTGATGGGGTGGTGCAGATTAGGGCCATCCTCTTCACCAGGACCAACTAAGGAGGCCAGAACATCAGACCCTGCCAGCCTAGTCCAAGGTTGCCACTTCGGTCAGCATGGAATCCCTGATTCAGAAGAATGCCCAGCAATGATACAAGGAGGTCAATTACATTGTCTGCTCCTTGAAGGCAGGTGCCATCATTATCTCACTATCATTACTGCACCTACCTCCCACCAAGGCTCATGTTCTACTACTGTCACTATTGCATGCAGCAGATTCCCTCACATTCTAACCAACACATTTCCCTATCCTATTATCCCTGACCATTTTTCTCTACCTTTGCCAGCACCTTTCATTGCACTGAATTGCTTACTGTCTCACTCTGGGGGGGGGAAAGAGAGAGAGAGAGAGAGACAGACAGAGAGACAGACAGAGAGACACAAGGTGATGGGATGCCAGGCGTTCAACTCCTCACGTGCTACAAGGAAAGGATCCTGACACTGGCTGGTAAGAGCAGTGATCGCTCACAGGGTGAGGCTGAAACCTCCATACCTCCATATCCCAGCAAACAAGAAAGAATAATTAACTTTTGCTGTGCTGCTCTCCCATTTCTGCAATTGTTAATGTAGTCTTAACACCAAACCTATCAAAGATCCTTAGACAGCACATTCCAAACCCACGACCACATTCATTTAGAAGAACAAGGGCAGCAGATACATGTGAACACCACTATCTGCAAGCTCTCCTCCAACCCCACTCACCATTCCTACCTGAAAATATATAGTTGTTCCTTCACTATCGTGGGGTCAAGATCACAGAAATCCTTCCCTAAGAGCATTGTGTGTCAACCTACAGCGCATGGACTGCAACGGTTTAATAAACAGCTCACCACTACCTTCTCAAGGCAACAAATGTTGACCAGCCAGTGGCACCCACATCCCAGCAATGAATAAAAATGCTGAACCTCTGTCCCTTGTTCATGATGGCATTCCCTCTTTTGTTTCCTGCAGGTATGAGTGTGCTTCTGCATGGTCTCAATGGCCAAAAGGTGGACCCATATGACATATCCTCCTCCAACTCGGAGGAAGAAACCAGAGATCACCTGGACATCATCAGCACTACATGATGCTTTATGGTCTTATGTGTGAACAACTCCTATACCATGTGCAAGCTATGGGATCATGGAGGCACTTGCCACTTGGGCAACCACAGTGAATTTTTCCAGGCTGCAATATATTGCTTTGCATCATTGATTCCTTATGCTATAAGATGTAGTCAAGTGTGTGTCTGGGGCCAGAATTGGTACTTTACACAGGAGGATAATATCTACGGTTTACATAGAACATTTCTTGCTTGCAGGTTCTAAGGCACCTATTGTGTATTATATTGGTGTCTGTTTAATCCTATTTGCCTTTCAAAGGCCATTACCTTGCACAAATGTGATGCCCTTCCCTCTCACACCCAATCAAGGTGTGGCAGCAGCCAATTTTATCTTCACTACACACTTGCTATTTGAATCATGACAGAACAAAACATTGGTTTTGTTCAGGTGGTGAGTCAGATAGTCAGCCTCTCAGTCTACAAGACCCCACAAATCTTTATATTTCCTCTTGTGTGCCCTTCCTATTCACCCCAGTAGCTTTGATATTTCTCACAACTTGACTGAGGACTATTCTCTTTTGACATGGAGATGTGGCCATTTGTTGGCACAAATGCAACATGTTTGCTATTTAGGCTACAGGAAAGTGAGACTTATGTAGCAGAGAGATGTGCAGTGACATGTCCAACCCATTGACTTATAACTGTTGACAACTATGACAAGCTGCCTGACTTTGTGACTGCACTAAATACAAGGCTATAGAGAAGTAGCCCTTAAGCTCTGGCTAAGGGGGCAGCTTTGGTTATCTGATTTGTTTGGATAGCCAACATATCCCTTTGGAGAGGTAGGTTGCCCCTTTGGATCTACACTTGGGACACCATTTGGGCAAGATGGTGGCTCAGTGGTTAGCACTGCTGCCTCACAGCAGCATGGACCTGGGTTCGATTTCAGCCTCTGGCGACCGTCTGTGTGAAGTTTGCACATTCTCCTTGTGTCTGCATGGGTTTCTTCTGGATGCTCCAGTTTCCTCCCACAGTCCAAAGATGTGCAAGTTAGGTGAATTGGCCATGCTAAATTGCCCATAGTGTGCAGAGACATGTAGGTTAAGTGCATTAGCCATGGGAAGTACAGGGTGATAGGATAGGGAGGTGGGTATGGGTGGGATATTCTTTGGAGGGTCAGTGTGGACTTGTTGAGTCAAAAGGCCTGTTTCCACACAGTGAGCATTCTATGGTATTCTAAAATCATGCACCCTTTAGTACAGCTAAGATGCCCCTCAGGATTATTAAACGTAAACATATGTACACAAACCCATTAACAGTAAGTCATTCAGGTGGCCAGCTGATCTGTCAAAATTAAATGTAAAATGATAAAGGGAGCTGCAAAGGATGCCAAAAAGACTTATGGAATTCAAAAGTATTGCTCTTTAAATTTTGAAATAAAACGTTTGGAGAGATAACAAACCAGATTAGTTGTGACTTCACCGGTGTGATGCCTTCCATTTCAGATTGACAGATACAAGTGGTTTTGAATAGTTTGATGTGATACTGTGAATTCTGATGCTTGTCCTGCTTGAATTAAATACTTATTGCTTCATGGTATGTTGATGGAATGCAAATTGTATAAATGGGTTTTTCTGAATGATCATGTCTTCTCAATATATAGTGAAGATTTGCCTAAATATAGGACTAAAATATAAATCAAGAATAATAGACGTGGGTAAGAAGGCTACGAGAACTGTCATGAGTGCATGTTGACGACAAATCAGGCAGTGTACTGCACAGCCTATCTGGAACAGTGCTAAAAATCACACAACACCAGGTTATAGTCCAACAGGTTTAATTGGAAGCACACTAGCTTTCGGAGCGTCACTCCTTCATCAGGTGGTAGTGGAGGGCTCAATGTGTTAGTGATCATGATGCAGTAAGTTTTGAAGTTTAGTTTTAGGGGGAGCAAACCAGTGTCCTCAACTTAAGGGAAATTGCAAAAAAATAGATGGCTAAAGCAGGCTGGGACAATCGACTAAGGGGCAGGTTAGTTGATGAGCAGTGATAGAGATTAAGCAGTTAATTAATAATTCGCAACAAACATTTATTTCGGTCAAAAAAGAATTTGCAGAGAAAGGTGAACCACGGGTGGTTAACAAAGATGGTCAAGGAAAGTATCAAATCAAAAATGATGGCATACTAGTGGCAGGCCAAAAGATTGGGAATCAACAATGGATGACTAAAAAGCTAACAAAGAGGGGAAAAATGGATTCAGATAGTAATTGGGCAAGAAAATAGGAAGGAGCCTTCATGGTTATGAAAAAGCAAAGAACAGCTAAAACATTTGGTGGATGTGCCTAGGGAATTGATAACATTGAAGAGGGGAGTTGCAGATAATTTAAATATTTTGCATTGGTCTTCACACATTTTTAGCATCCCAAAGATAAGCAAGGTAATAATGGAAGTAAAGGTCTTGTAACAGTCTCTAGCAGGAGGGCCAGAAGTATTTGACAATCTAATGGAACTGTGGGCATTCAAATTGCCAGGAGCTGATGACCTGCATCTTATTAGTTTTTTAAAAATTACCTCAGAGTTAGTGAAAACTTCATTCAAACTATTCCAGGAGGGTTCCAGTGGATTGGAAAACTGCTAACTTGATGCTTCCATTCAAGATGGGAGACAAAGCAGGGAACCTTGCCAGTTAGCCTAATATCTGTTGTTGGAAAAATGCTAAAGTCCATTTTTAAAGAAAAGGCAAGACATTTAGAAAACCTTCATACAACCAAACTAAGACAAACATAGTTTTGTGAATGGGAAGTCACATTTGAAAACGTTGCTCAATTTCTTTATGAATACAACAAGCAGAGTTGATAAAATGAACTGGTACATGTGTTTGGATTTTCAGAAGGCATTCAATAAAGGTGTCACATTAAATATTACTGCCCAAGGTAGGGTTCACAGTATCTGGGGTAGAGTTTCAGCAGGATTTGAGAAGATAGAATCAGATTAATGGGTCTTTTTCAGGTTGGAAAGACAAAGTGCTACAAGGAATACTCTAGGGCAGGGCTGGGCAATTAATTCTTCCAAGGGGCCACATGAAAAACCCAAGTTGTGTTGGAGGGCCGAACCAATAATAAGTTGAACATAATTCTACTCAGTATTAATTTTCTCCCATTGTAAAAAGTACTAAATTATGTAGTTTTGCACAGAAACTTATAATCAAAAGAATAAGGATATTCTGTTACAATAAAGATATGAAATTGTGGAGTAGGTCAAATATAGAAGAAATAAACAGTAAAAACAATAATTTCAGTATTCCATTTTATTTTTAACATGTTAATCTCACAAACCAATAATGAAAAGTTGTTTCATTATTGTTCAGTATTACAAACAACAAACAACTCTATACAAAAAGCAATAAGTGCTTTTGATGTTTTTCAGTTCATTTTACTTGTTTAGTGTGAAAAGTCCAGTCTATTTTGAGCTTGAACAAGTGCATTGAAATCTGGTTGAATGTCTGAGGTGGATATGTGAAGGACAGCTGAGAGGTGATCATCAGTGATAGAGGATCTGTATTTGGATTTTGTTGAACTTCATCACCGAGAATGTTCGCATATATAGGTAGATCCAAAGCGGACTAGGATCTTCTGACCATGCCTCCTCATGTGTGGAAAGTTCTCCTCTTTGAGGGAAGAGTAAAAATCAAGCAGTGAGACTGACCTAAAGTACTCTGCCAGAAGTGTGTCAGACTGCAGGTCAATGAGTTCAAGCTGAACATCACCAGGTGCATTCTCCACATTGCATGTAAATGGGGAAAAAAAATCACGTGCATTTCATTCATAAATGCAGTCACAGCATCAGCAAAACCAAGGTCTGCAATCCAGTCTGCATCTGAAAGCTGTGGAATGCCATTCCCTTTCTTCACACAGAAATCTTGAATCTCTTCTCTCAGGTTCCATACACTTTTCAGCATTTTCCCAGGCTGAGCCACCTGACAGCTGTGTGGTAGCCTATGTCACAATGTTCAGTTTCATTTTCCTCCAAAACTGCAACAAACTGCCTGTGATTCAAAGCGCTTGCCCTGATGAAGTTAACCATTTTAGTTACAACATCAACCACATGGTTAATTTTTAACACTGACTAACACAACACTTTCCTGATAAAAATACCAATTTCTGTCACTTTATCCTGCATTCTCTTTAAGAGTCCCTTTTTTTCCCCGTTAGATTTGGACAACCATCAGTTGTCACACCCGCCAGCTTGTCCCAATTTAGTCCCAACGTATCCAAACATGAATTTACCTCCGTGAACAAATCATTACCAGTTGTTGTTCCTTTCATTGACTGCATGGCTACCAGCTTCTCCGTGATTTTAAAGTCTGTAGTTATCCCACGTATGAAGATGAGTAGCTGGGCTGTGTCACGTACATCGCAGCTCTCATCCAAAGCCATGGAAAAAAAGTCAAAGTTGATCACTCTGTACTGCAGCTGAAGTTCCAGATTTCTCGTGATGTCTCCAAACCTTCTCGTTACAGTGCGTCGGGAGAGGGGCACATTCTCAAATGCCTCCTTTTTCTACGGGCAGATTAGTTCTGCAGAGTCCAACAAGCACTCCTTAATAAACTCCCATCAGAAAACGGTTTACTGTTTCTGGCGATTTTGTGGGATATGACATAACTTGTCTTGGCGTGAGCTGATATTGAGGGCTAGCCAGCAGACATCACTTTTAGCTGTTCATGCACGCACGCACATACGTGCGCATGAGCATCCACATGTAAATAAAGAAAGCATCCTTTTCAAAACAAAAGCAACACAGTTGTATTGCGTGCATGGCGTAAATACTTTTTCATTTATGTTCTAATTTAAGATTGACCACATGCGGGCCGGACAGGAACGACCAAAGGGCCAGATATGGCCCGCGGGCCGTAAAATGCCCAGGTCTGCTCTAGGGCCTCAAAACTTACTATTTATATTAGTGACTTGTAGGAGGATAGAGTGTAATTCAAATTTGTTGATGATACAAAGATAGATAGAAGACATGCTGTGATGAAGACATAAGGAATCTGCAAGGGGATACAGATTGGTTGAGTGAGTGGTCAAAAACTTCACAGGTGGAATTTTTCTGCTTCAGTAGGAAGTTTTTTTTAATTCATTCACTGATGAGGGGGTCAGTGGCTAGCCCAGCATCATTTGCCCATCCTAATTGCCCATACAGTAGTTAAGAGTCAATCACATTGCTGTGGATCTGGAGCCACATGTATGCCAGACAAGGGTGGCAGATTTCCTTCCTAAAGGACATTGTTAGAAAGACCTATCTGGTTCACCAATCAGCAATGGTTCATAGTCATCGTAAGAGTCTTAATTCCAGATTTTTATTACATTCATATTCCACTGAATCCCATGGCAGAATTCAAACCTGGGTCCCCAGAACATCACCTGGATCTGTGGGTTAACAGTCCACTGATAATACCACTAGGGCATCGCCTTTCCCAATTAAAAGGAGAACCTTTACTTAAATGGAGAGGTGTTCCAAAAAGTGCAGCCGTGTGGGTGATCTGGGTGTTCTTATCCAGGAAACACAAAATTAGCATGCAGGTGCAGCAAGTAATTAAGAAGGCAAATGGAATTTTAGCCTTTAGTTGCTTGGAGTTGGAGTTTAAAAATAGGGGAGTTGTGTCACAGGGTTTTTCTACACCTGGAGTATGTGTATGGTTTTAGTCCCTAGAGGTTAGAAAAAAGATGTACAGGCATTGGAGACAGTTCAAAAGAGATTTGTTAGGTTGATCATTGGGATGAAAGACTTGACTTATCAAGAATAGATAAAACAGATTAATCCTTTATTTGTTATAGTTTAGAAGAATGAGGGGTCATCTTATTGAAATATACAAGGTTTTGAGGCAGCTTGACAAGATAGATATAGATAGAAATGTTCACACTTGCAGCAGAGTCTTGAACTGGTGGGGGCATAGTTGCAGAATAAAGGGCACATTTATTTAAACAGATGCAAAGACATTTTTTTTCTCAGAGCGTAGTTAGTTCCAGAAGCTATGTCACAAAGAATTTAAAAGGGAGGTAGAGAGAAATAGAGGAATTAAAATAAGAGGAACTGGCATGAAAAGAGGAATTGAGTCCTGGGAAAGATCAGCCAGGTTCTTCTAGAATGGCAGAATAGGCTTGGAAGGGATGAATGCCCTACTCCTGTTCCTATTTCTTATGTCTGCAGTACATACTTAAGAGTTCTAATTTTATTTACTCTCCAGATAGGTCCTGAAGTCTCTCCATTCAAGTTTACCTAACTAGGTGAGACAGCTTGGTAGATAAGAACAAAGAATCAAGGCTAGAGCTGGCACAAATTGGCAGGGGCTGTACAAATGACCATTGGGTGACAGGAATATAGATTAGCAGGGGAGACATGAGTGGTGAGGTATGAGGGACAGGAGTAGGCAGACCACATTCAGGCGCCTTGAGTTGGCATGGATGGAACAAAATGAATTTGTTTGGGGGTAGGTGGAGGAGTACTGAGGGTTCTTTCATATCTTGAAAACTAAAGATTTAAAGTAAGGAGGTGCCAGTGTTGGACTGGGATCGACAAAGTCAGAAGTCACATGACACCAGGTTATAGTCCAAAGGGTTTATTTGAAATCATAAACTTTTGGAATGGAGCCCCAACATCAGGTGAAGTTTTATTTTTCAAAAAGTTTGGACACAGTGACCTGGCAGTCTCCACAGTTCTTTTGAGCCTCCAATTCCTTAACTTCTTATCCAGTCTAGCTGACTGAAAGATCGGAAATATGGGCTCCAATTTTAAATGTAGACTTGCTGAAATAGGAATTCTCCTGCTTCTAAGCATTTACTCAGAGCAAATATTGTTCACAATTTCAACAGAAAGTATGCTTGCTCATCCAATGAATAAAACTACAGCTTCAAATATATTTTACATACACATACATTCGGTAGATATTTTATTTACTTTAGAAGTGTTCAGTACCGTCTGGGAACTACAAATAACAGATAAGCTTTCATAAGCTAAACTTTCAAGCCTGGCGTTGCCTGTGCACCTTCCCAGTTATCAAGAAAGGTGCTTAGAATAGCATTGCACAGTACAGAAGAGGCCCTTCAGCTGGTTGAGTTTGTACCACCAAAACTATGGAAAACCTACACTAGTCCCACAGGCTTGAATGTTATGACAGTTCAAGTTCAACATCATAAGAAATGATACAAAATGCAGGAACTCAAGATATAGGAGTGGATCATTCAAATCCCGTTCCTCCAAGTTGAGCAATGAAAATGCCAGTCGGGCAACATTCGAAGTAGTCGAGGAAAAATTAAAAACAGGTGGCTTTTTTGTATGTACAAATCGGCATTGGAAATACAGTTTTTACAAATAAGCTACATTTACTATTATGGATAATTATTTATAGAAACATATTCTTTATGTCATTCATTAAGACTGAGGAATTAACTATATTTCTCAATACCTAATTTTAGTCAAAAGGGAATCTTGCGTTTTTGAAAAGATATAAATTAAGTTTAATAGACAGTTAAACAAAAAAAAATGAAAACTCTTTCACACAGAATACAGAAATACAAGTGCAGTACTGGCTCCTATTTAACCAATGTTGTTTATTACCTTTGCAACATCTGTAGCCATCTATCCGACTGTAATTTTCAGTTGTTTTCTCAAATTTATTAAAAGTTATGTTGATCTAACTTTTCCTTAGAAGCTGACATATTTCATACCCTAGTAACTTTGTGCAAAAATTGTTTTAATTCTTTCTTCGTGCTTTGGGCAATTACCCTAATTATATTTCCACAGTGAAAATAACTCTTCTGAATTTTGAACCTTTCCACAAAACTCCAGTTAACATTCCCTGCTCTGGTGAAAATAAATATTCATTGTAAATATCTCAATATAATAATACTTTTATCCATTATGGCATTGTATTTATTGTTCTGACTAATAGGATTACATTCATATCTTGCTAAACCAGAATTCTATAATTTTATTTCCTTCCTGAAGCCCTTGCAAAAAAGACTTTCACGATTCCTCTTGATAACGACTGAATGACTCCGGGTTGCTGTGGAGAATCACTTTTAAATTGGTTCCAGTTATTGTACTGTTAAGGACACACCAAGCCCACAGTCCCAACTCAAGCTGAGACCCCGACAGGCACGATCTCTTCCCAGCATCATACTCTGTGAGAACTCAAGCCATAGGAACAGCGCATGCAAATAAACTCAAAAGTGATCTATCTTCTTTGAACTGTTGATGCATTCTCTTTTAACTACATGCAACCCCAGAGTCAACTCTACTGTCAGTCAGCATATCTAGACAGTGCTCCCATACCAAGATTAAAAGCATCTGCTTTTTTTTTGTAAGTAAATTAGATCTTTGCAATATATCAGGCTAAGGTTTCCTCGAGGAAAAGTTTGAAAAACAACAATTTTGCATAAGTATAACCAATTTACACAATTCATAGTAACTAATATTTAAATATGTATGAATTTAAGTAAATGATGTTGCTTAAAGTGGTAATTACCTCCACTTCACTATATTTTACTTACATTGGATTACTGTAAATATATTACCTTAAAAGGGCATTCATTTATGATTTACTGGAAAATCAAATTTAAATCAAAAGATGAGCCTTTCCGAGAATCATCTCAAAAATGTCATGTTGCTTTTATATGCATCTGCATTTTAATCACTGGATTTCAAATGCTTTTCAAATGGAAAAGAAGGTGGACGAGGCAAAAGAGAATTATGCCAATGAAATTAATAAGATAGGCTCTAGGGAGAAGTCAGACTTCATTACTGCCCAAATGTTTAATTTACTGATAGTCAAATTGGACTTCACTTTGCTTTGGATTGAAGTGCCTTAAGGTTAGTAACATTTTCAATGTTAACAATTCTAAAATTGGTGTGTTTTAAAATAGACATTTTAATCTGCACAGTACTTTAAAAAAAAATCAGTGGAAGTAATATAAATTGTGAGAAAAGGCAATAAAATATATATTTCTTGCTAGTCGACTTTACCTCAAATTTTACATGCGAACGTCAGAGTAACTAATATATTTTAGATATTTTCTAATCAATCTGTTTAGAAATGTTACTACACATCTTTGGAGCAGGTGAGACTGGAATCCAGTCCTCTTGGCTCAGGGGTAGGGATACCACCATTGCGCCAGAAAGCCTCCAATTATCATGTTTTTAGGTGAAGCAGAACAAACAATTTGGGTTAATTGGGTCAGGCTGGCAGACATAATTAATTCCATGTTATAACACTACAAAGATGCCTTTGTGGCATATTCAGTGTCCCTATCCCTGGACTTGGAGGCTTCGATTCAAATTCCACCTATTCTAGAGGTATGTTATTACATATCTGAACAGGGTGATGGAAACTATCCTATAAGACTACAAAAACCTGACACATTGATTGCACTTGATCACCAGGCTGACACTATAGCTCAAAGCTAGAATTGCAGAAGTTCAGTGTATACTTACACCTCATTCAATTCATGAGGAGACTGTTGGGAGTTATGAATCTGTAGATGGTGCTGCAAAAGTCACTAAACCTTCCCAGTTGGTTCACCAGAATAGCTATGCACAGATGCAAGCACCAGGGTAATTACCAAATATTAAGACAATAACCAAAGGGACATAGGAGCAGAAATTAGGCCATTCAACCCATCGGGTCTGCTCTGCCATTCAATCATGGCTGATAAGTTTCTCAATCCTATTCTCCAACTTTCTCCCTGTAAACCCTTGATACTCAAGAACCTATCTCAGTCTTACATATACTCAATGACTTGGCCTCCACAGCCTTCTGTGGCAATGAATTCCATAGATTCTCTGGCGAAAAAAGTTTATCCTTGCCTCCATTTTAAAAAGTCTTCTCTTTACTCTAAGACTGTGCCCCAGGTCCTAATCTCTCCTACCAATGGAAACATCTTCCCAACATCTACTCTGTCCAGGTCATTCCATATTCTGTATGTTTCAGTTAGATTTCCCCTCAACTTTCTAAGCTCCATCGAGCATAGACCTAGAATTCTCAAATGTTCCTCATATGTTAAACTTTTAATTCCTGGGACCATTCTTGTGAACCTCCTCTGAACACGCTCCAGGGCCAGTACATCCTTCTTGAGATATGGTGCCCAAAACTGCACACGGAAGTCTCGAAGTACATCCTGCATTTACATTCAAATCTGCTCAAAATAAGTGCCACAATTGCATTTGCCTTCCTAACTACTAACTCAACCTGCAAGTTTACCTTGAAAGAATCCTTGACTAGAATCTCCACATCTCTTTGCACTTCAGCCTTCTGAATTTTCTCCCCATTTAGAAAATAGTCCATGCCTTTATTCTTCCTACCAAAGTGCATAACCTCACACTTTCCCATATTGTACTCCATCTGTCACTTCTTTGCCCACTCTCCTAACCTGTCCAAATCCTTCTGCAGGCACTCCACCTCCTCAATGCTACCTGTCCCTCTACCTATCTTTGTAACATCTGCAAACTTGGCTGGAATGCCATCAGTTCCTTCATCTAGATTGTTAATGTATAAAGTGGAAAGTTGATGTCCAACACTGGGCTTCGCGGATCACCACTTGTGACCAGCTGCCATCCTGAGAAGGACCCTTTTATCCCCACTTTCTGCCAGACAGCCAAGCTTCCACCCATGTTAGCAGCTTGCCTCTGACACCATGGGCTATTACCTTACTCAGTAGCCTCCTGTGTGGCACCTTGTCAAAGGCCTACTTGAAGTCCAGTTAAACAACATCCATTGGCTCTCCTTGATCCAAAATGCTGGTTCCTCCCTCAAAGAACTCTAGCAGATTAGTCAGACATGACCACCCATTGATAAAACCCTGTTTTACCATACACTTCCAAGTATTCAGAAATCTCATCCTTCACAACGGATTCCAGGATCTTAACCACAACCAAGGTTAGGCTAATTAGTCTGTAATTTCCATCTTTTTTCTTACTCTCTTTTTAAACAGGATGTTACGTTCACGATTTTCTAGTCCTCTGGGATCCTTCCTGATTCTAGTGATTCCTGAAAGATCACCTCTTATGACTCCACTATCTCTTCAGCTATCTCCATTAGAACTCTGGGGCATAGTCCATCTGGTCCAGGTGATTTATCCACCTTCAGACCATTCAGTTTTTCTCCCACCTTCTCCTTGGTGATGGTCACTATACCCAGCTCTGCCCCCTCACTTTCTTGAATTTTTGTGATCTTACTCATGTCTTCCATCGTGAAGACTGACGTGAAGACTGACGTGAAGTAATTATTCAGTTCCTCAGCCATTTCCTTGTTGGTCAATGTGGTCTCAAATCCAGCTTGACCTTGTTGGATTTGTTACCAAAATAAAATCTTTTATTTTACATTTGACAGATAACCAGTGGAATAACTATGCTACTAGCTGTAGTTCAGCTGTAGTTCAGCTAGTAGAACTAATTATTGCCCCCAACTCAAAAGGTTGCAGGATCAAGTCCCTCTCCTGGACTTGAGCAGAGAATTCTAGGTTGGCAGTCCAGTCTAGTTCTGAGGGAGTGTTGCACTTTTGCTGAACATTGTAAATCAAGATCCCATTTGCCCTTCTGAATGGTCACAAAAGAGACACCATGCAACTATTTCAAGATAAGCAAGGAGATTCTCCTCGGTATACTGGTCAACAATTAGCCTCTACCTTAAGGATTGATATGATTATTATCTCATCTGCTGAGTGCAATTTGGCTGCCACGTGTCCTCTATTATAACTCAGTGACTACAACTCAAAGTATAAGGGCCCTCTAGTGGCTCAGTTGTACTGTGCCTACCCCTGGACTGAGAGGACTGGTTCAAATCTCACCTGCTTCAGGGGGTCAATAATAGCTAAAAAAAGTTTTTTAAAGTTTACAATTCAAGAAACTCGATAGGACATAAAGAGAAAAAAGGAATCCAGTGGTCATCCACATCGGTTTTTTTGGAGGGGGTGTGTGGTTGAGCTACCTTCCTAGAACCATATGTTGTGGATCCAACACAGGGATATGGCTCACTACATCTGGTAACATGCAATGGGACAGGTTTAATAAATGACGTCAGAGTAGTAGATTGCCAGTAAAAGAAAGCAGCTATTGCACAGTCGAATTTAGCATTCAGCTTGAATGCGAGAAACTTGGATCAGAAACAATTGCGCTAAAATTAAATAAGAATAATTACAAAGCAAAGCAGAGTTGGCCAGACTGGATTAGGAAACTAGCCCAAAGAAAAAGGATGGTTGACGAATAATGGCAGACATTTAAGAAAACAGTTCATGACTCGTAACAAAAATATAACCCAGTAAGGAAACAGGATTCGAGGCAGCAGATAAACCAACCATAGTTAACCAAAGTTAAAAGGATAATACCAAATTGAAAGAAAAACAACATACATTGGGTTACCACAAATCTTTGCCACAGATCTGAGAACATTTTAAAAACCAACAAAACTTGAACAAACAATAAACAAAGAGGGAGAAAATAAACAGTAAACCAGCAAGTAATATAAAAATGGATCATTAAGAATTTCTTTAAATATATAAAAAGGGAGACCAAACTGAACAAAGGCCCTTTAGAGAATGAGGCTGGGGAAAATAGTAAACCAGAAACAGAGTCATTGAAGAAATACTTTACAATCTTCACATTAGAAAGCATTCCAATAACACAAAATAATCAAGAGGCAAATGGAGGGGAGGGAATTACAATAACTATCACTTGAGAAAAAGGAATATAATAGGGCTTAAAGTTGATAAACCCCTGGAAACGAATGGGTTGTATCTTAAGTTTTTAAAAGAAGTATCTGGAGATATTAGATGCACTTACAAGAACCTTAGATTCTGGGGAAGGTCCCAGAGGATTGAAGAACTGCCAATTTAACATCCTTATTCAAAAAGGACAGTTTAAAAAAAATAACTACAGACCAGTCAGCTTACCGTCCATCATTGGGAGGACGTTAGGGTTTATTATAAGGGATGTACATACCAGAACATTTAAAAATACTTAATCAAACAGACCCAGAATGGGTGAATAAAGGGAAAATAATGGCTAACAAATTGTTTGAGGAGATATGTGGGATAGGTAATGGGAAGCCAACATCATATTTGCATTTCCAAAAGAGGTACAATAAAATACCATAGAAACGATTACTTAAGATAAGCGCCCATGGTGTTGGAGGTAGTATATTAGCATAGATAGAGGATCGGCTAACTAATAGAAGTTAAAGTTGCAATGAATGAGGGGTGACCTCATTGAAGCATACAAGATGTTTAAGGGGTTTAACAGAGATAGGTGGGGAGGGGTTGCTTTCGCTTGAGGGAGAGACTAGGAACAGAGGGAGTATTCTCAGAGTAAGGATCACCCATTCAAGACAAATAGGAAAGAATTTCTTCTGAGGACAGTGTATCTGTGGAATTGTTCACCACTGGGAGCTGTACTGGCTTAGTCATTAAGAATATTCAAGGCTGAGATGGATAGATGTTTAATCGATAACCAAAGCAAAAGTAATGGGAACAAAGCAGATAAACAGAATTGAGGATTTTCAAATCAGCAATGATCTCCTTGAATGGTAGAGCAGACTTGATGGGCCAAATGGCCTATTTCTAATCCTACACTTTAGGACTTGGAACATGCAATATAAATGCGAGCTTCTCTTCTACATAGGAATACAACAGCTGATAATACTGTCCAAAGTATGCCAGTCCTTCAAGAGTTCTAAGATAATTATAAAACACAAACTGCAGCAGGAGACAAAGTTAGTTATATTGCAGGTGTTAACTTCATGTTGATACTTGCTTCCAGACAGATTAGTTGGCTCACTTTGGCAATTAATCTTTAGATCATTTAAAACTTCAAGCAAACCGAATTTTAAAATTGTGCAATTGACATTATATTCTTGCTTAGATGAAACTTGAAAAACTCAAACTGCAGTAAAACAAGTGAGAGATAATAAGTAATTAGGTTTAACAAACTGTCATCTCACTCAAAATGGAGGTGCTTTTCAATTTAAATTATGTGACTTGTTCAACACAGAAATGGACGAATGACAGCTCATATATAGAAGCCATAAAATTAAAATGAATTTTTGACTATGCCAAACAATTACATCCTAAGCAAAAACAGACTCACAGAATTCTGATTAATCAAAATACAAAAATATACTTTGTAATATCATTGGAAAGTGGATGCTCAGAACATTAGTCTGTGAAGAGTTGAATATTTGTCATCTTGAAAACATGTTGGTTCCATCCTACCCTGGCTTCCTTGGAGCTATGCTGATTATAAATAGAATTAGCTAATTATATTAAAATAGATAACTTATAAGAAATTAGTTGGAAAAGGGCAACTTGTAATGAATAACTAATCACTTCCAGAAAAGGTAGAACAAACTGACATCTTCTGTACTCTAACCTAGTCAATGAACATACGTACTCTCCAAGACTCCTCACCCTTCACTCAACCATAGTCGCCAGCCACTATTTCCAGTTTCTTCAATCTATATTGTACGAAAATATATCTAGTTACAGCAACTGAATCTGCCCCCAAATACTAACAAACTAAGTTATGAATCATCTTGATTTATCAAAATCTATAAGTAAGTGGAATTTAAAGACACCAAATTTATCTTATAGTCTGGCTTTATTTTCACTGTGAAAAAAGTGATTAAACAATTAATCTTACATTTTGCAGTTACATTAAACTATATTAAGCATTGCAATAAAGTCATTTTGCCAGACGATGCTGCCAAAGTACTCAGTTACTACAGTTTGTATTCATATTTCACTGCAATGGCTATTATATCCAATAAGAACAAAAGATTTTGTGCTTGAAAATAGAATAACTTCATATCTTTGCATTTTTATTGCGAATTTATGTTTTTGGATAAATGAGACATTTTAAATGAGAACTCAACTTTGTGGAAAATTGACAATCGCAAAAAGTGAAATCTCCAAGACTGTTAAATATCTAGTATTATTTAAGTATTGAACAGCTGTTTTAAAATTTACAGATTAGGTTTAACCTCTATTAACTTTAGTCATCCTCAACCCCTATTACATTTGTTCTAGATATACATTAAGCTTTCCATCAAGAGATGGTTGGAAAAACAAAGAAGAGTAAGCAACAAATATTTGGCACAGACTATATATGATCTATTAATGCGGCATTTATTAAAGTGTGTGTATTAACTACCATAATTTTACACGTCGAGAAAAGTGATTCATTAGGAATAGACTTCAATTACAATTAAAGTTAAAATCCCAGCCCTGTACCATAACTTGTCTCTAAAGAAATTTTCTTCTGATGAGTTTCATCTATATCGCTGATCTAATGGATGACTTCTGAAAACAATTGTTCTTTTCTTCCCATGGACAAAACAAAAAAGGAGTCATTAGGAATTCTGGCACACTTTGCAGTATTATTCACTCTGTAGGAGGTTTTTCTTGGTAGCAAAGAGCAAAGCTTATAATGTTGTCTCAAAAGCTCCAATGTAGATACTGCTATTACTTGCAATACTTATACATGATAAGGTCTGGTTAGGTCAATTGACACAGTGAGATCAGTATATGCACGCACATACAGATTTCCTTTGACGCCCTAGTTCAGAATAATGCCAACAGCACAGGTTCAATTCTTGTTCTGGCTACGGTGGACTTACGGCAGAGCAAGGAAGCAGACCCTAACAGTGAAACACCACTGAAAAAGACTGCCAAGAGAAATGGCTTAGGAGGAAGCATCAGCAGACAATGAGTGAAGTGTTTTCTTGCGGGTAGTGCACTTGAACGGAACTTCTGATGGGATTTAGTTTCTCATAGCAAGATCCAAGTGTGCAAAAAAAAAACAGGTTTAAAAAAGGTCTGTTGGCTCACCGCAGAAAAATCTAAATCTTCTTTTTCATTCTTAGAGACCTCCCTGTGTAGCTGAAATTGCATGTTGTGCTCTGTAACTTGTCTTTCCTTTATTCTTTCATTGCTGGCAAGGTCACCATTTGTTCTCCATCCTTAATTACAGCTGAGGTCAGTGGCCTATTTCAGAGGACAGTTCAAAGTCAAAACGCATTGTTGCAAGTCTTGAGTTCATGTAGGCCAGACCAGGTAAAGGGAGCAGATTTCCTTACCTACAGTAAAACAAATTGTATAACAATTGCCATAGCTGTCACTGAGCGTAGTTTTATACTTCCAGGTCTTAGAATCATAGGATCCCTAGGGTGCAGAAAGAGGCCATTAGGTCCACCAAGTCTGAACTGACCCTCCAAAGACATCCCATCTAGACCTAGTCCCTCTCACCTTATGCCCAAAACTGACATTTAACATGGATAACCCACTTAGCCTGCACACCCCTTGACACTATGGGCAATTTAACATGGGGGGGGGGGGGGGGGGAAAAGAAGAGGTGTAGAAAAAGAGTGCATGTGAACTCCACATAAACAGACAGCCACTTGCGTCACTGGTGCTGTGAGGCAGCAGTGCTAACCACTGTGCCACCATTCTGCTCATTTCAATTAACCTTGATTAATTAAGTTTAAACTTTTACCAGCTACAGTGATAGGATTTGAATGTATAATCCAAGCATTAGCCTGGGCATCAGGGTAACTAGTTCTGTGTTGCTGCCACTATGCCATCTAGCCAATAAGCTTATCTCAAAGTGACATTTAATAATCTACACAATGTGGTCTCTATGTTTTTCAAATAGTGTTTTGCATATGTTTCTCAACATAACCATATAATTTTCATATCAGCCAGGATCTCATGTTGGAGACGACTCAGTGGGCCAAATGGCTTGATTCTACTCCTATATTTCATGGTCTTATGAAACAGGGTACCTCTTGCCAACACACTAGCAGAGAAAATTGGTGATATTGATATCATACATTGCGCCCACATACACATTTCCTTTGACATCCAGGAACTCTTGCCATCCTCACAGTGCTCACAGCTCCACAATGTCTTCTATGCCCAGTTCTTCATCTTCCCCCCTTTCCTTGGCAGCGTGTAAACTTTTTACAAAAAAGGAGGCATATATCTTTAGACTGGAGCCAAGAAAGGGCCATCTCTGTAGAATGTTGGGAACAAAAGATTCTACTTTCGAATTGCAGAGAATAAGAAACATTTTTCTTCAAACTTCTTGAATATTATTTAGAGGATCATAAACGCGTTTCCAACTTTTATGCACTCTTGTTTGCACACGCACACAAATGCTATAGAGCAACAAATCAGTTAAAATTTAAAAAACAGAATTTGCAGAATTTCAAAAATGTCAAATGAAAATTCAGTTTAACATAAATCTGAATGATTGCAGACTTCTATGCAATGAATTACAAACTTTAGTGTCACTGGCATTTAGATACAAGATGACTTTTAGTTGCTCATGTGCTCTGACTTCTTACACTGTATCCTAAATCTTTCAATAATGTCTGAATAAATTTCAAAAAAGGTATTTGCCAGTCTTGTAAATCTCTATGTACCTAAACACAGCCGCATACTTGACATTGCTTTTAGGCATTTAATAAATGCGACTATTGTGATGTTTAATCTTAACTTTCAGCATGCTCAAACTATAAGGACTGCTTGAATTCATTATTCTGGAATTTTAAATTCAAAACCATGGCAATTTTTTTGTGCGCATGCACGTCATTACACTCTCATTTCATGTTAATACTTTGACAAGGCAAAATTTGAATAAGGAGTTGTTCAGTTCATCTTACTTTCTTGTACAAAGATTGTGACGAAACATTACATTAAGGTCCTGTGTCAACCTTAAAATTATAGTCGTCATTTGCCTGAGGCTTGCAAAGATTTTAGAAGAATTTTGTATTGAAAAATTCTGAAGCAGTTCTACAGCATAAATCCTGAGCAATGTTTTATGTAATGGGGAAATCTAGAACTCTGGCGGGCAGAATTTCAAAATAAGGGATCTTCATTTAAGACATAAATGGAGGGAGGATTTCTTCTCTCAGAAGACAGTTCGTCTTTGAAAAACTTCCACAGCAAACAGTGGAGCCTGGGTCATTTTAATATACTCAAGACTGAGTTAGTCAGTTTGTTAGATCAACAAGGAGTCAAGAATTACAGAAGACAGGCAGGAAAGTGAAGCTATGGCCACAATCAGATCTGCCAAGTTCCTACTTGAATGACAGAGATTGAATAACCAGCTCTTACTCGATTTTCTTATGTTTATTATCATCTGTGAGAATCATATCTAACATCACTTATAATCTAGGATTGCTCTTCTTTAGAGACAAAAAAACTCTCAATAAATATCTTTGATTTTTGTTGACCAGACAGGTCTCATTTTTCTTTTTATTTTATTACAGCATTCTACTACACATCACTTACTGGAATGTCAGCACTGCAAAAATTTGTTTTAAGCTGAGTTTTTATAACTTTTGTTTCTGTGTAATATAAATTATCTTCTATTGATTTAGATTTCCTCCCTTAAGTGAACTGACTTTGGCTTCATTAGCTGATTGCTCAATTGCAATCTTTAATATGGTAGATTATACATGAACTTAGACCAGATAACATACTGATCTTTAGATTAAATATTTTTTCAAGGTATGAAATATTTCTCAAACTCATTCATTAACAAATTCAGTTTCCACTAAATTCTTCCAATACTCTTATTAAATGCTCATATAAAAATTTATGTACTCTTGCTTCAGCACAAAGTCAAAATGTCAATCCAAGGCAATTTCTATTGCAAACAAAAACATTTTTATATATTCTCCACACTTCTGCATTGTCTTTGGGAAAGCAATTTTAAAGATTTAAATCTTCCATAGTGATATCATTTTAACATCATATTAAAAGGTTCACACTGACTTACACAAGCAGGAGACTGGTTGGAATATCTTTTAAACTTTATTCCAAATCCCTCCTTCAAGATCAAATGGAATGGAATGCCCTATGGCATCACTTCCAGGAATTTACACCTAAGCCCTTTTGAGAGCTGATTTTACTGATGTCTATTTACACTTTAACTTCCCACAGATTTTAATAACATGTCAGAAATAAAAATTACTCACTTGTGACTATATTTGCTTGATCTTTTATGTTGAATGTTTTGCTTTCCATTCCAATTACATGAGCAATAATTATGATATTGTCCAACAGTAGGGTGAAGAGCAAACCTAGAAGGGAGAAACACTCCTGACATCTGCTCAGGGAGCATGGCAGTAGCTTGGGAGAATCCCAAATGCCCATTTACTCAGCTGAAGTAGTGGTGTGAGAACAGGGAGACAAAAAAATAACACACAAATCCAAATAAAATATTCAAGAAAACTGAATAAACATTCATAAGAGAGAAGAAACTATTATGAAAAGATTTCAATTTTCCCCTGTTCATCTCAACTGTTTTATGATGGTGTGAGAAAGAAAACTATTGTTCTTCAGTGAAATGAATCTACTTATACAAATTGAATGTTATTGTGACAATTATTTCTCAGCATTCCAAAATTAATCACTCCACAGTCACAGGCTATCATGAAGTATCTTTGAAATGCATACCCCACAGACTAAGCTGCACTTATTCAATCCCAAAAATAGTACAATATTGAAAAATCTATTGAATGTTACTTTTGTTCAAAAGTGGTTATTTAGATATACAATTAATGTTTGTAAAAATCCATCTATCTAAATAACCACCAATTGAATTTCAAGCTTTAATTCTACATTTCTAAAGTTCCATTGAATGGCAGATTGTTTTACATGCAAGTGATTCTGACCAACAAGCACAGAATCAATAATGCATACATATCTGAACAATATTTTGCTGGAGCTTTCTCAAGCAATTTCATAACTCATGACTAATGCCTGATGAAGGAGCAGCGCTCTGAAAGGAAGCATTTTCAAATAACCTAGTGTTGAGATTTTCAACAATATTAAAACAGTTAGCATTGTAGATTGAACTTAACTTATTAAAATACAAAAAAACTAAAGGATTTTGCCCCAACTCAATATTTGCGTAACCTTTAGAAGAAATTAAAAATTGAAATTAGTTGTACAGAAATGGCCAGCACTCCACATAATGGTTTATGCCTCTTGAGAGGCACACAGATCTGCAGCCCTAGACAAACGCCTCTGATGAGAAAAAACAACTTTATGGCTTCCTGCACTGATTACAATTCTATTTCGTTTTTAATGCTTATCAATGGTTTCAATGTCAGACACAGGTGTCAAAAGCTAACATTGCATTCACTATAAGAGCAGGTTCATTCGCATTTCCATTGAGCAAGAACTAGGCTGCTGTTGCTAAGTCAAGGACTGTTAACTTGACCAGACACCTTTTGGCAATCTAATTGAACCGGAGGAACTTCAGGGAAGCAGTTCATCACATTGTTACAGGAATTGCATCCTGAGCTTTCATCTTTTGTTTGAAATGTTAAAGCTAAAGGCACAAAAAAACTAAAATGCTTAACTCACTTCCTGCCAACAATCCTGAAACAAATACAAGTCAGGATTCCTGCTAATAGTCCATTTACACTGTTAATCTGCCATTGTCTTTGCTACTGAAACCAGTAGCAATTGCTTTAAAATGTGGCCTAGGTTTCAAGACAGAATATCAAGCATGTGTCTCTCCCATACATACAACTTTCCATGTGAAACAACTGCAAAGCAAATCCACATCTGTGCCACACATGCAGGCTAGTTTTGATGGTGTAGCAGGTGTGCATACACAAAGAACAAATGAAATTAAAATTATACTGCACACTTCACATACTCAGGATGTCTGAGGAATCATGCTACTGTTGTATAAGTGCTTTTAGCTGATCCAGATGAAAAACAGTGAAGATAAGTACACAAAGTAATTTTACAAGAATTTATTGTATAGATGAGAAGTCAGAACTGTTTATTTTCCTCGGAAAGGAAGATAAGAGAAGACTAATGGAAGTTTTCAAAAACACCAAGAGTTTGGACAGAGTAAATAGAAATAAAACGTTTCCCAATCATAAAATGATCAAGCACAAAAGAACACAGATTTAAAGGTAATTTGCCAAAGGAGCAAATGTAATGTGAGATTTAAAGTCAAGTTAGTTAAGACTAATGCCACAAAACTAATCTGGTGACTACACTTAGTGGTTGGTAATGGGCCCCAGTGCACCAAGAGTCAGTGTCAAACAAAAGATTTAGAAGTAGTCCACAAAGTGGTTAATGTACTGCTCATTATAGTTTTGCCACATGGGTGTGGTTCCCGTTTTCCAAGCTCTGCCACTAATGCCTCATCAGCATAATTTGAAGATACTTTGCAGTGGCAGCCTCCATGTGGGCCAACAGGGGCTGACCAGACCTCCCAGTCATCGTCCATTTCAATTCCCCTACCCACTCCCTTTCTGACATGACCATCCTTGGCCTCCTCCACTGCCACAGTGAACCACACTGTAAATTGGAGGAACACCACCTCATCTTCCAACCTGGGCAGCCTACAGCCTGGAGGACTCAACATTGACTTTTTCCAATTTCAAATAACCTCCCTTCCCATCCCGTCTCCCTTCCTAGCCCGCCCCCCCCTCACCCCGAACCAGATTCATTCCTCCTATTGACCAACCAGGTCATACCCTCTACCTGGCCCACCACCCAATTAATCTGCAGCTCCCCCTGCACCCATCCCCAATCCTGAAGAAGGTTTACACCTGAACGTCGACTTCTCCACCTCCTAATGCTGCCATGGTTTACTTAATTCTTTTAGCCTCCTGCCCATCATCAGCATAAATGGCAGTAGTGAGAGAGATGCAGCCACCACTGACTGCATGGCTCAAAATAGTGCCTCTGGAATTTCACAAAGATGAAGAAAGAACTGTCCGTGTACAGTTTTCCCAATCTATCATTGAATCTGCCAGTGCTGTTAAAGCAGTCTGGTTCCAGTAAAAAAGATGAGTGTAAGTGTGAGAGTGTGTCGCATTTGGGTATCATAACTCCCTCTCAGAGCAAATAAAGTCTATAAAATTCAATTTTGCCCAATTTAGCAAATTAATAAATGAAAATACAGTAACAGAAAAAAATTGCTTGACTTTTATAGTGTCTTTCACATTCAATATATCCCAAAACACTTTAAAGGATACAAAGTTCTGGCTTAAACAGCAATGTCCACACTGCATTAAAGAACTTTAAAACACAAAGTATTGTTAATCTCTCTTTACTGCTTTTAAAGTTGCATGGGAAATATTTAAACCGCAGAAAAGTGCAGGTAATCCAAATCACAGCATCAAAAACTGTTACATAATAATATGAGTTGGTTCTTGGGGGCCTTAATGTGATCCAAAAGGAAGTATCTTTATTCTTTACGAATATGTACATAGACCCTGCAGCATAGTAATGCCTTCTTAAATACTCAGAAATTAAAATGATCAATGTGTAATTAGAAGACCAACTTAGAATACTCATGGTCGTTATTTGAAGACAGCATCTCTGCTTAGATGTTTTAATCTATAGCATGTATTTTAACTGCTTCAAAGTATCTTTTGAAGACTCAATATGCTTTTATGTATGCTGCACCTTCATGTGCATTTTTACATAAAAAGCGTTTTTATTTTAAAAAGGTAGACAGACTCAGCTATAAGAAAATCACAATTCATCCAAAAGATTTTGCCTTAAGTGACTAAACTTCTGGTGATGATAAAAGCACAACTTCACAACAGTTAAAAATGTCAACGTACAATGCCTTCAGGGCATTTTCACTTTAAAGTGCTTGAGTTCACTGCCTCGCCTCCTCCCCCACAAACATACATATGTATTTCACAAGAAACCAAGTGCACGCAACACTCATTTTGTTTGAATAACAATATTACAATTGGTATAACAGTTTAATCATTTTTCCAGAAGATTTTGGTCTATATCATGGAATATAGGCTAAACAATTTTATGAGTTCACTGACCTTTGGCAGCATGCCAGCATTTCACATAACCTATATTATGTTAACATCTTATTCTTGTTTGGAAATTCAGGAAGGAAATTTTAATCTGTCTATTGCTAATTTCAAATGTACTGTATATGAATTCACCAACTGGAGGGAAAAAAAGTTTATTTATTATATTGTGGCATTGCATTTCATTAAAGTTTGACAGCAAAAAACTCTGTCCCTAATCAATGGTGAAATTTTTAAACCTGTCTTTTATCCATGATACCAAGATGTGAGCATTAAAAAGGAGAGATTGATTTTCAAAAATTATTAAATTGAAGATAACGTAACTCACTGGAACCTTTGAGTTACAGGACTTTGTGGACTTCCTTTAATTGATCGTAGTGTAATATTCAACTGTACAATTTAAACTACACAAACTTCAGTTTATGAAATAGGTAATATAATAACTCAGAGGGAACATAAAATAGCCCAAGCAAACCCATTCTATGATCTAATTTGTTCATAATAATTACGTAGTTAGCAAACCGCAACCATTTCTTCCAAACTCAAAAGACTTTTTTGGCAGCCTTTCATTGAGCGGCTGCACACTTGAGCGAATAAAATAAAGCATTGGGTTTTAAGTAATAGAACTCCTGAACTGCTTTTTCCTGTTACACGACAACATTCCCAGGGTTATCTATAAACATGTAAATAGTTTTCACATAGGTGCCTAAGAAACACAGCAAGATCAACTGCAATAATACACAGTAATCTAGGTCAAATCAGTCTAGATCCATTTGGTTACTACACTAAATGCAAGTCAGTAGTTATTTTTGACATTGGGACTGGGCTAAGTATAAGTGACAGTAGACCATCCAAGTCTGAACTAGATGGAGAACCCAGCAGTATTGAGTAACTTAACTGTCAAAATGTTCAGTATATCTACATCAGTGACTCTCAGAGACTGGAAAAACTGACCTATTTCAAATAAATCGGGTCTTCATTGCCTACCTAAAAATAGTTTAAAAAACAAAATAAACAAGTAATTCTGTTTCATCAACAATGCATTTAAGCAACACAGCAAGAATAACAATTACTAAAACCAAATACAAAATGACTTTGGTGTGATGGATGGGAAAAACAGTTAGCAAGGAGATGCTGCTTATTTGGGTTTTTGAACTGTAGCTTGTTTTTATGCATTTCAACAAGAAAATACTGGGAAAAGGCCTTTGGACATTGTGTAAATTAAGCTACTGGATGACAAGGAGGTAACAGACACGTACTCAATGCACTTCAGTCGACAATGCAAAGCTCGACTGTTTATCGTGGTCCTTCAAGCTGTTGAGGACATTCACATCCCCGTTTTGTATTGCGGGTGACATGATGTATTGATGACTGACACTCTAAAACATTGTGCTGTCCTTTGTTAGTGTATGCAAGTTGTTGTTTAGATATGCAACTACAAGGAGGTATTGATCCGAAGGAAATCAATTCATTTGAAGTTCTGTGACACCAAAGTTGGTGATACATGAAGGTTAAAAAGGAGAAACTGGAAGGGGAATTTGTAACAACTTTCCTACTAGGAGCTGAACTGTACAGAGAAAAACAAATTGCCTACTGACAAAATAACACAAAAGCAAGTACTTTTTTAAAAAAAAATCTTTCAAGTCAGTCTTATATTTATAGATAGCTCAAGTTTTCAAAAATTCAACCTTGAACACCATTGTTGGCTTTTTTTTTAAGTTACTGGCCACATGCCAGCAGAGTGGAGCTTTAGTTACTATAAACTGTCAAGAGACGCCAGTTAATTTGTATGCTACTCAATAAAAGGAACATAAGGGGCAGCATGTCACACAGTCAGTGTTAGTGCTACACAACACCTCAGTGACTAACCACTGTTCATGGTCATGTCTAATCAACTACAAATCTGGCAAGACAAGGGAACACCTAAGCCAAGTGAACAAAGTCAAATAGTATCTCCCTGCTGTAAAGTTCAAAGTATACTTAGGAAACAAGCTGCATTTATCTTTGGAAAATATTTTGGAAAACAAAAGTTCAGTATTTCATTCATACATGTAAAGTATCAGATGTTCAAAGACCTAACAGTTCCTTACAAATGAGTTAACAACCTTCATTGCTTGCCATCAAGCATTATCCTTATTATGTTCTATACTCCTGGGTATAATCTATCCACACTGCATCTGGATATTCTACTCTGCTTATTACATCAATGTCTTTTCTAAAATGTTGTTAAATCTCAAAGGAAAACAGTGGAAAATAAACTAAACCAATTTTAAGCACTAACAAAAAAACCTGTTGTTACATAGCTTTCCTTTTGAACTGGATTTGAACAACTTTACTGGCACACAGTTTTGTCAAATTCAATTCTGATTAATTATAATTTTATCCATCAGTAACTTGCATTGTTGTCTCTTTACTGCATATACATCAGAAGGTATTAAATAATACTTTCAAAAATGCACTAAATTTCTGAAACAAGATTAAAAGAATACACGCTGAATCTAAAGTATAATCAGTTTGCGTTGGCAGTTGCTTTAAAACTTCCGAGGCAGAGACTTTTCTTCTCGTCAATGTGATTCCACAAAGGAAGAGATTTAACTTTTTCTCTTGTTGCAGATATAGCTTGCTAACTTCCAAGAGCTTTCCTCATGTGAATTTAAGAAATAAATCTCTGTGCTGTGTTGAAGGAAGAAAGTACTGACTTGCAAATTGAATAATTGCTTATTAGTGTACAGAGTTCTTACCTATACACACTTAACCATGCTCATATGGTAACTTGAAAATGCATTTTTTGACCTAACATTATAGGTGTTTTTTTCTTGGAATGGAATAATTTAATTCACTGGTGGATGAACCATTTGAGAGAACTGAACAGCTCATCCAAAACTCTGCTATAATCTGACCAGCATCCATTTCTTTGCCAATCACTCTATCCTTCAAAATTTGAAAGTTCTCATTCGTGTTTGCTACTCTCCATTGCCTTGTTCATCAAGCGCTACAATTCTCTTCTTACAAAGTCATCAGACTCTAGCATCCACTGGTCCCACCTGATAGCATGTCCTCATCTACCAGTCCTTTCCACATCCTCATGGTCCCTTTAAATACCATTGTTTAGTTTTCAGTCTTCCTCCCAACTTACTTCCTCTTTCAGTTTGGCAACAAATTTTTCATTAAATGGCTTTGAATATAGAAAAATACGTAAAGGCACTTCAAATGCAAGCTAAATGCAAATTTTATTTAATTGCACTGCTGAACATTTTTACAAAATTTACCATTCCTTTACCACAACCCTTATTTTAAAAAGTTCTTTAAAAAAGTTCTGGTGTAGTCACTTCACAGACTAAGGTGTTCAGGACTCTTATTGACACTTTCCCTTTTTGCACCCTCTTTGTGGTAAAGCAGCATTTTCAATGCAACTGTGCAGAAAGACTTAGGCTGGAATCCTTCATTGCAATATACATTAGCTCCTAAGCAACTGTGACAAATTATATACAGCAATATAATGTACTAATGGGCTACCATTAACAATAAAATGTGAACTATTTACTGAAGTGAAGTAACTTTCAAATGATGTACATTAATGCACTTAACTTGAAAATCAAATGATAATGTTTCATTACGCACGACCAGTGTTAATACCTTTCAGCTTCTATTACTAATACAAATTGTCTGCAATAACTGCAAAAGATACCTCCGTGTGAATGAACATATTTCTATTAGGTTGAGATTTTATAAAACACCACACAGTTTTAATAAAAACACCTTCAAAATTATTTGAAATTTCAACTGACAAAATGTTATGATGACTGCAAGTTAATGCTACAAATGTAAAATCACCAGTTTGTATTTGAAACTCTTTCCAGCAGCATTATGGGTGCACCTACATGAAATGGACAGCAGAGATTCAAGACAGCTCACCACCACCTTCTCAGTGCAGTTACAGATGGGCAACAATTAATAGTCCAATTAATGATACCTATTTCCTGTTTGTTATGCAAATTGTTTTAGGCAATCGACAAAGATACATTGAGATGCATGTTGCAAACATTCAACAAAGGTTTAAAATACAAGGCAGACCACCATACCTTCGAACACGCTCTCACATTTACCCCCCCACCCCCCCTCCACCCCTTTCACCTTTCTGAAGGCTCCATTCCCAGTGACATACTGATCCAGTCCTCAGTCATCCTGGCACACTCTCCCTTCTCCATGGCATCTTTCCATGCCAGCACATGGGGATGCAACACCTGTCCTTTCACTTCCTCTATTCTCACCATTCAAGGCCAAAACAGTCACTCAAAAGTAATGAGCAATTTACTTGAATTTCTTTCAATTTCACATATTGTACTTGCTGCTCACAATGTGATCTCCTCTTGTTTTAAGGAGCAGCATCATAGTGATAATGGACAAGTAATCAAGAGGTACCTGCTAATGTTTTGGGAACATGAGTTTGGATTCCACCATGACCGTGAAAATTGTATTTCAGTAAAATCTGGAACTAAAAGTCTAAAAGTGATCATGTAACCATTGTCAATTGTCAAAGCCCATCTAGTTCACTAATATCATTGGGGAAGGAAATTTGCCATCTTTACTGGGTTTATTCTACATGTGACATCAATGGGGCTGAATTTTAACTACTGTTTGAAATATCCTTGAAAGCTATTTGATTGTATCAAGCTACTACAATGAGTTAATTGAACACCTCTGTTCAGTCTGCAAACATGACCTTGAGCTTCCTGTCATTTGTCATTTTAATTCTCTTTTGCTCCGCCACTCTAACCAACCTTTTTGTCCTTGATTTGCTACAGTGTTGTAATGAAACTCAACACAACCTCTCGAAACAGCACCTTTGCATACTGCAGCCATCTGGACTCAAAATTGAGTTTAACAATTTTGAGACAGCCTCGATTTCTTTCAGGTGTGTTCTTTTTGCTAGTTTGTTTCTCTCCTTACCCCTTCATGTTGTACACAGATGGCTGCTACATAGCCAATCATGCCTCAATGGAACCTAACTTAGTCCCTTTCGCTGGCATTGTAAAATCTTCTGCATGTTTTGCTGCAGCCCTCCACCCTGTCGAAGTCCTGTTCTTTTCATTTTCCTGCCCCTCTCCACTTCTACTGCCTTAAAAACTCAATAAAGGCAAAATACTGGGGATACTGGAAATTTGAGAGTTATACAGCATGGAATCAGACCCTTCGGTCTAACCAGTCCATGTCGACCATAATCCCAAACTAACTAGTCCCACTTGCCTGCTCTTGGCCCATATCCCCCTAAACATTTCTTAATGTACTTACCTAAATTTCTTTTAAACATTGTAACTGTACACGCATTCACTACGTCTACTGAAAGTTCCAAGATGGTAGCAGAGTAGGATGTTTCAGCTGGAGCTCATCCACTCTATCCATTCCTTTTTCCTGCTTTTTTCCTCTTATTTTATCCCGCTCTCTCCTTTCTTCTCAGCAAAGCTCTGAACTTCTAGCCTCAGTGCAGACTTGGCGAGATGATCCCCCAGCAGTACTGCGTGGTAGTCTCAGCATGAACTTCCAAAATGGTCTCCTGACCTCAAGAATCTCGAGGCGAAACCTGGCACAGTCTAGAGTCAAGATGTAAACGTGTACTGGGCTGGAAGGATTGTTGTTCTGAACTTCTTGTTATTTCGCTATTTTCTAATTTATTGCTATAATCTGTAATGCTGGACTTTGCATTTCTTTATTTTTCTAGCTTAGTAATATCCGTCCTACAAAACGGCAGCCAGAACTGGACATAGTACTCCAGAACAGGCCTCACCAATGTTTCGTACGACTTCAACATGACTTCCCAACTCTATCTCAAAGGACTAAGCAACAAAGGCAAGTGTGCTATTGCCTTCTTAACCACTGCATCCATATGTGACACAAACTTCAAAAGAATTATATACCTGAACCCAGAGGTGCCTCTGTTCTACAACATTACCAAAGGCCCTACTTTTAATTATATAAATTCTGCCCCTGTTTAGTTTATCAAAATGCAAAACCGCACATTTATCCAAATTAAACTCCATGTGCCACTCCTCAACCCATTGGTCCAATTGATCAAGATCCCTTTTGTAATTTTAGATAACTTTTTTCATTCCCAATATACCAATTTTGGTGTCATCGCAAACTCACCATGCCTTTTATATTCTCATTTAAAATTATTTACATAAATGACAAACAAAAGTTGACCCAGGACCAATTCCTGTGGAACACTGGTCACGGGCCTCCTGTCCAGAAAACAAACCCCAACCATCACTCTATTCTCCTGCTTTTAAGCAAACTTTGCATCCAATTGGCAAGCTCACCCCGAATCCCATATAATCTAACATTACTAATTAGTCTACCATGCGAATCTTGTCAAAAGCTTTACTAAAGTCCAATTAAACAATGTGTACTGCTCTGCCCTCAACCTTCTTGATTACTTACTCAATCAAGTTTGTGAGGTACTATTTCCCTCACACAAAACCAAGCTGACTACCCCTCATCCTTGCTTCTCCAAAATACATATAAATTCTATCTTTGCCCTCCACTGAAATCACAGGTCTATAGTTCCCAGGTTTCTCCTTATACCCCTTCTTTAACAAAGGTACAACATTAATCATCCAGCATCCCACCTGTAGTTGATCTTTGATCAACTTCTTTGATCTTTAAGGGGCCCCTACTCTCTCTCTCTCTCTCTGGTTGTCTCTTGTTCTTAACGTATTTGTAGAATATCTTTAGGTTATCCTTAGCCTTGGCAAATAAGGTTATCTCATATCTGCTCTTTGCCTTCCTGATCTTCCCTTTAAGAATGCCCTTATACTCTTTGTACTGTTCAAGAGATTCATTTGACCCAGTGGTCCAAATCTAAAGTACAAAACCTTTTTACTCTTGACTAGAACCCCAGTATTTTTATTGTTACTATTCATTTTACTCGAATTCTACCAGCCTTACCTTTCACTCTAACAGGAACATATTGACTCTGAACTTTCAACACCACACTTTAGAAAAACAGAAGCTTCCCACAAAAAATGCTGGAAAACTCAGCAGCTCTGGCATCTTCCAGAGACAATAAGATATAGGTGCAGTTCTAAAGAATTGCCTCTTTATCTCATCGGTGAGAAACAGAGATAAGGTTTGAAGTGCACCATAATTCTTCTTCAGATCTATTCTGAAGAAAGTCATACTGCACTCAAACCAAAATGTTAACTGCTTCTCACTCCACAGATGCTGCCAGACCTCAGAGTCAGATCATACAGACATACAGCACGGAAACAGACCCTTCGGTCGAACATATCCATGCTAACCAGAGATTCCAATCTAATCCCACCTGCCAGCACCTGGCCCATATCCCTCCAAACCCTTCCTATTCATATAACCATCCAGATGTCTTTTAAATGTTGCAATTGTGCTAGCCTCCACCACTTCCTCTGGCAGATCATTCCATACACGTACCACCCTGTGTGTGAAAATGTTGTCCCTTAGGTCTCTTTTATATCTTTCCTCCTCACCCTAAACCTTTGCCCTCTAGCTCTGAACTCCCCCATCCCAGGGAAAAGACTTTATCTATTTATCCTATCCATGCCCTTCACAATTTTGTAAACCTCTAAGTTCACCTCTCAGCCTCTGACGCTCCAGGGAAAACAGCCCTAGAAAATTCAACCTCTCCCTACAGCTCAAATCCTCCAACCCCAGCGACATCCTTGTAAACCTTTTCTGAACCCTTTCAAGTTTCACAACATCTTCCCGATTCGAAGGAGACCAGAATTGCACAGAATATTCCAACAGTGGCCTAACTAATGTCCTGTACAGCCGCAACATGACCTCCCAACTCCTGTACTCAACATTCTGACCAATAAAGGAAAGCATACCAAATGCCTTCTTCACTATCCTATCTACCTGCGACTCCACTTTCAAGGAGCCATGAACCTGCACTCCAAGGTCTCTTTGTTCAGCAACACTCCCTAGCACCTTACCATTAAGTGTATAAGTCCTGCTAAGATTTGCTTTCCAAAATGCAGCACCTTACATTTATCTGAATTAAATTCCACCTGCCACTTCTCAGCCCATTGGCCCATCTCATCAAGATCCCATTGTAATCGGAGATAACTTTCTTCGCTGTCCACTACACCTCCAACTTTGGTGTCATCTGCAAACTTATTAACTATACCTCTTATGCTCACATCCAAATCATTTATAAAAAAAACTGTTGAAAAGTAGTGGACCCAGCACCGATACTTGTGGCATTCCACTGGTCACAGGCCTCCAGTCTGAAAAACAACCCTCCATTAATATCCTGTCTTCTACCTTTGAGCCAGTACCATATCCAAATGGCTAGTTCGCCCTATATTCCACGAGATGTGGATGATAATAGAATAGTGTAGGTTAGATTGTTGCATTGACCTGTGAAACCATCGAGGGCCGAAGGGCCTGTACGGTGCTGTAATATTCTATGTTCTATCTAACCTTGCTAACCAGTCTCCCATGATGAATCTTGTCAAACGCCTTACTGAAGTTCATATAGATCACATCTATCACTCTGCCCTCTTTGTTACTTCGTCAAAAAACTCCATCAAGTTTGTGAGACATGATTTCCCACGGACAAAGCAATGTTGACTATCGCTAATCAGTTCTTGCCTTTCCAAAGACATGTACATCCTGTCCCTCAGGATTTCCTCCCACAACTTGCCAACCACCGACATCAGGCTCACTGGCTTGTCCTTACCACCTTTTGTAAACAGTGGCACCATGTTAGCCAATCTCCAGTCTTCCAGCACTCACCTATGACTATCAATGACACAAATATCTCAGTAAGAGGCCCTACAATCACTTCCCTAGCTTCCCACAGAGTTCTAGGGTACACGTGATCAGGTCCTGGTGATTTATCCACTTTTATGCATTTCAAGACATCCAGCACTTCCTCCTCTGAAATATTGACATCTTCCAAGATGTCACTATCTATTTTCCTACATTCTATATCTTCCATGTCCTTTTCCACAGTAAATACTGATGCAAAATACTCATTTAGTATCTCCCCTATCTCCTGTGGCTCACACAAAGGCCGCCCTGCTGACCTTGCAGCTAAACCTGCTGAGTTTATCCAGCATCCTGTGTGTATTAAAAATTCTTTGCATTTGAATCTTTCCTCTATTCTGAAGAAGTCATCAGCCTGAAAGTGTAACAATTTCTCTCCACAAATGCTGCCTGACCTCCTGCATTTCCAGCACCATTTTTCAGAATTCCATCATCCATATTATTGTGTTTTTATAGAAGACAAATGTTTCTATAAAATATGTAAAGCAATGACTTTTCATAAATAATTTTAGTGATCGCTTTCGAGCTAGAGATGAATACATCCCCATGAATAGAAAAATGTAACTAACAGCTGACCTGTTTAGCTTAAAACGTAATAGACAATGGTAGCTATCTATTTTACAGATGAATAGCATTAACCTTAATTTCCTCAAAAGCAAATGAACAGATTAAAAGACAGTGATAGCATTAGATAATAGACACTAAATTATGAGATCGACATACAGGTAGTCTTGCTAAAGAAATAAATGCGATTACTCTATAATAATGTCTTTGGCTTTGCATTAAAACATTTTGCTAATTTATATAATGAAAAATACAAATTAAAGTGCTCACAAAAAGAATATGGATATGTATGTATATCAGGTCTCGAGCAAAAAGTATGTTCTGAAAGATCCAAGTGTTTACTCTGCTTTCTCTCCAAGTGCTGAGTTTCTCCAGCAATTTCAGCTCCTGTCATATAAAATACAATTCTTTTTCTTCAGTTTATAAAGATTCAAATATGCTAAGAATATATTTGTTCTTTAAATTACATTTTTCAACAGACTAAGCTGGGATTTCAATGGGATGAGAATTATTACAAGCTCTCAAAGCACATGGTCTAACTCAGCCTTAAAGCTGCCACCAAGCATTCAGGAAATAGCTCTACAAGCAACAACAATATATTCAAAAAAAGGTGCATATTTATCTATTTCAGTCTTTCAACTGCAGCACTTTAGCTGGAATGAGTTTTGCTACCAGACAAACCCATAATATACCTCCTTTTTCATGACTGGTTTTAAATAATTAAGCATTATAGCTTTATGCAACTAAGAAATTACTTTTGCAGCTATATCTCTCATACATAGTTCATTTTCCCCATTCTTCCCTGAAGGTACTGAAACATATTGGTTGACAGCTCAATGAATGCCATGCACCATCTGATGTTTTGTCTAAATAGGCATTCACATATATATGGCCAAAGCCAGATCCTATTTTCACTAAACATTCAAATACTACCATTTAAGTACTGAAGTCCATTGTAACAGAAATCAGGTTACTCAGCAGAAAGCCAGGAATTGAATTTATGGTCTTTCTAGACACCATAGTAGCTTTACACACATTTACTATTTCTGCCACTGGCAACAAGAGTTTTTGAATCAAAAGTAACTATTTCACAAATAATCTACTTTGTACTAGGCATGCAGTCTCTAAATTGCATATCAATGACTAGCTGAATGTGAGTAACTGACAGGTTTAAAACAAAGATACAGCCATCTGCTAAATGTAAGAGAATTACATCACAATCAACATATATTGTACGACTGTGTCATCCGATTTCACAATGGTATCACTTCACAGCCAGAAAAATAAAGGTAATCTAGAAACACCATTTAAATTGCCTTGATAAATGCCACATGTGCTGTACAAATGCAAGTTGAGGAGTAGGAAGGGTTTATGGAAGAAGAATGCCCTGTGTAGTTGGTGCCACTCAATGAGGTAAAGCACCAGTACCAGATTGTTTATGAATTGAGAAAACTCTGGAGAAATTGGTGTAACTAACCACCCGCCCCCCTCCCAAACTGAGATTTACCTAGTAAAATAGGCTGTTACCAATGACAAGTGAAATGAACATCAACTTCAACAGAAGATTATCCAAACCACACGCCAACTGTAACCAAAGCGTATGTATTCAGCCAAAATAAAATCGCTACCAAGGACAGCAACAAGGTTGAAAACCAAACTGTGAAATCAAAATGAACACGCATAAAAAATAGCAATTTCATTAGGCCCACAGGCAAAACAATTTGAAGAGTGCCAGGATACAGTCTGATGTTGAGGTGCGGATAGGTAGATTATTTAAAGAAAGCACGGGAAAACAAACAAACCAATGAATAGATTTCGGGGGGAGGGGTGGCAGAAAAAGAAGGGCAGCAGGAGGTTAAAAGGTAAAATGCCCTTAAAGATAAAATGGAAGTGGTCACTCCATCTTAGGAGTGGGCGCTCGGTCCCTATCAACATGTTAACGAATTTCTAGAATGTTCTTCATATATTACAAAGAATGCAGCATACTTTCAACTGCAACTCTATAATCGAGGAAATAAACAACTTGTTGCATTTCAGTGAAAGAAAAACAAACTTAATCTTCAAAATAAACTGAGAACATACGTAGTCCAGCGATGGTTGGCTGACACATTGAGACCCACAAAGATAGCACGAGAGAATTTTGATCCGGGTTGTATTCTACCAGAAGTATAAACTCAGTTTTAAAAAGCTACAGAACCCGCCTCACACAAAACGTATACTGTTTTCTACGTTTTAAACAACACAAGCCACCAACACAATTCAGAGACTTGGTTTCTCGATTGCAACTTCATACATACAAAAGTCATCGTATTTGGATTTTAAACACCTTTAAAACAAAAACCTCTCCCAGAATCAGAGCAAACATTCGTTGTGAATTAAGCCTTTCAACTCCCCTCCCTCCCTGAGAAACAACTTTAAACAACAGGCTCGCCGAACAAAAAACAACAACGGGAGAAAGGAAATAGATATCGGAAAGAACAGGGTGAATAATTGTGTTTGTTAAATTTTACTTAAAACCGAATGATTCTGAATTTCGTTTCCCACTCGGATTGAAGAACATTAACGAACGTGCTGTTTTCTTTTTAAGATCTATATGTCAGAATTCGAATTTAACATTGTCTAAGTAAGTTTAGTTCGTTACACTTGTATTTTATCAACAGTGGCGAAATAGACCGAAATACTCTACGCCTCGCCTTTGAATGAAGCTATTCGCGAAGCGCAGTTAAGCTGATGTTGACTCCGTTTTGTTAAAATGTTCATTTTTAAAGTAATTGGGCATATTTTGATCTACGGGTATTTTTTTTACTTTGAAAAAATGTAGTTTAAAATGGTAATCTGTTAACTTTGTTAGCAGCATGTGGCTCTTCTTTCTCCTAACAATGCCATGGCTATGATGGATGTGTGGCAGAGCAGATCATGAAGAACAGCAGCACCTTATCGGGAGACACGCTCCTTCTTTACTAAAGAAACACACCATGTCCTCCCCCCTTCCAAATCTGGGAGATACCAACTTTATTAAACTTTTTTTTAAAAAAAAGACAAGCGTTTTATACAAAAAAGGGTAAACAACGATGATTAAAGTCCACACCAGTCTATCGGTGAGTGCAATCGAGCGCTTTTAGAACCACAATAGAATTGAGCCAGCAGCTGGGAGGCGAGATTGACATCCTGCATCCACATGATTACTAACTTTGAATTCTTTGAAATGACAGGGGCTTCGAGAGGCAACTTAATCATTTACAGGAAAGAAAAGTCTCATAACTCATTGAAGGGAAAAATAGAATTACCTCAATTTCGAAGTCTGGGAGCCCAAATGCTGTCCTGAATAAAGAGCAAAAGTGTGCGATGGCGGGTACTTCCCACCAAGAACGAATTTCTTCTACCGAAACGGTCGAAGATGTACATTCCTCGAACATTTTAAATGGCATCAAATAAACCCCTTTCCTCACATAAGATAGTTTTCCTCGAACTTGGTTTCCTTGTGTTAATTTACACCCCCCCTCAGCCTCCCTCGCCTCCTCCCCCCACCCCCCACCCTCCCCAACACCAGACCCCCTCTGCTTCCAGTCTCCTAATGCCGGTTGGTGTAAGGAATGTGCTGGGTGTTAAGTGTGTGCGCTGCCTGCCATTGCCAGCCTGTTCCTCCCCTCACTCTTCTTCCTTCCTTCTTTCCTTCTCTCTCTCTCTCTCTCTCTCTCTCTCAGTGCAGGCGTGCGTGTGTAATCCTGGAACAATCTCGCAGCCCCATTCTCAGCGAGGAACAGATGGCCGGACAACAACAGGGGAGTACTCCAATTTCTCAACACGCCGGAGGGAGACCAGGACACACTGAGCCACTCAACGCCCGGCGCATCGCTTCACCAAAACCGCCTCCGACGCTTCAGCACTACTGTAGAGAACAGCCACCGCCGGACTGAAGCCGAAGCGATGCGGCGGCCGGGGCTGTTGAGCAGCAGCTGCCGGGCTCGGAGCTCGGACACCCCCGCGGGGAAATGGAATGGCTCGCTTCCACCGACAGGAAGTGACGCACCCGTCTCCTGGGTACCAGCCAATGGGCTAAGCCGTGCTATCCTGGGGGAGGGGGCGGAGAGAAGCGCCTGCACACATTGTGCACACCCAGGGGGTTTTAATGTCGCGTTCTTTAATGAGGCTGGCCTGTGGATTTTGAGGATGGGATAGCAGGGGGGAAACATTGATGAACGGAGCCGTTCTTTAGTCTCCTTCGTCTCCCCGCCAGGTCCTTGCGTTCTAGATTTAGTGTCGAGGTCCTGATCTTCGACTGTTGACGGAGTGTGCGCGCGCGTTTCTGCTGGATCACCCAACGTTCCATTCCCAGGATCTCTGCGTTCTAAACGGTTGTCGTCCAGGAGCTCACCCTCGGGCTGAGGCCCTGCTTGTTCCCCAAGACATCTCCATCTCCATCCCCATCCCCTCCCCTGGGGAAAGGGCCAGTGACATGGTGCACCGCCCGGCCGTTTCTACACTGCAGCCTCCCAAAACATCCACTCCCTTTTACTTCCTTGTTTAGTTATGTTCAGTGCCTCAGCTTCTCGTTCTCACCCCCCCCTTTTGAAAAAGTTATCACTGCCCGGTGATCAGCAGAGAAATGACTGCCAAAGTCATCATTTTGTCGTTGGCATTAGGACACAGAAGTGTCTTTTTTTAAAAAATAGGGTGTACGCGTTTCCTGCGTTAAATAACGGTCGAGTTAACTTCAACTTAAAGGGAAGTATGAGTCACTCGCAGAAGCGAAAGTTGCACGTTTCGACCTCTCAGTTCTCGCTAACGTTTGAATATTGTACACAACCGTGTGGCCTTTTGAAAATGAAGGCACCACGTTTCAGAAAAGAGGCAGCTGTGTTTTTCTTTTTCTTTTGTTTGCTTGCTGTGTGTCAAACCTTTCCAACCCCGGCCGACCGTGATACTTTGATGATACTGGAACAGTTCCAATTTACAGGCGGTAATCTCCTCACGACTGAAAAAGAACTGCAGGTTAATTATATACTTAAGAAAATCAAAGGGAAGGAGATAATGGAAGGAATGAAAACTGGTAAATTTGCCCCAGCCATGCACTTTTTCAGAGCAAAAGAATTAATTGAACAAAGTCCAGTTTTTAACATTATACAGATGATGCCTAAAGGTAAGCGTGATATGAGGTTTATTAATCGACTATGATGTACTGGGTTGCGGATAGTTTGGAAAATTGAATGGGTGTTTTAAAATTTCAAATCAAGGTAAAATGACCACTTTATATCAAATGATACCCGTTTTGGTGAGTGGTTGGATTAAATGATGTGTGACTCTCGGTAAGGATATCACGAATCCGGAGGTGTACTGCAACGATCAAGGGATTGGGGAGGAAGTACGTATCAAAGTTTTAGTTTGTGCTATGAATGCGAGGGAAATTAGAAAGCATCAATGAGGGAACGTAACACCTTTCTATTAATTTTTGGTGAATCTCCCACGGTGCGAAGTCGGAGAATGTCTTAAGTACAGTATTCCATGTAATATGAGGTGTTGGTGTATTTCCTTTTTAGAATGAAAGGTAACGCTCCGCATTCTTGACAGGCCGGTTCAGTGAGAGTGCAAAAGGTTGTAGATGACTCCGATTTTCTCCCTTTATGGATTTGTAGATGATATGAAAATTGATGAAAATGAGTTGGAACGTTATTTTGTATATGTATGTAGAGCTAAGAAGTGACTTTCTGAAATATAGAAACTTTTGTATTAAACTTAAATCAATTTACTTAACTTTTCTGTGATGTAACCTGCAGTCTAGAAATAAAAGCGAATTCAGGCGACCAGGGTTCAGTGGGGTCAATTATGTAAAGAACAACCTAGCAACATGTGCTTGCGTAAATACGTTTTTTGACTAGTTCTTGAATTATTCTGTGTAAATGAAGTGGCAGTGCTATGTGCAAAACTTTACATTTTAATCAACTTTTTTTGATCTGTAGTGACAGTGCATGTGGAAAATCAAGATATCCATCTGAGCACACTTAGTTATTTTTAAATCCGCAGGTTTATGGAAATAAAACAAGAGTTAATGTTTCTAATCCACTTTGAATCCAATAATACCATAGGTAGGTGGAGGTGGGGGTAATGGTGATATGTTGGAGAGGAGGGTGGGAAGGAAGGTGGACAGGTTGTGAGGGAGGTGCCGAGTTGGAAGTTTGGAACTGGGATAAGGTGGTGGAGGGGAAATGAGGAAACTGGTGAAATCCCCATTGATGCCATGGGATTGTAGGCGTGCTGTCTCCCCTGCACTTCCACACATGTAATTTCTTGTGTCTGTTGCTCCCGGTGCAGTGTCCTCTACATTGGGAAGACAGGACGCCAACTCGCAGATTGTTTCAGAGAACATCTCTGGGACATCTGCACCAACCAATTCCGCTGCCCTGTGGCTGAACACTTCAACTACCCCTCCCATTCTGCCAAGGACAGGCAGGTCCTGGGCCGCCTCCATCACCACATCCTAACCACCCAATGTCTGGAGGAAGAATGCTTCATCTTCTGCCTTGGGACCCTCCAACTACATGGCATCGATATAGGTTTCACCAGTTTCCTCATTTCCGCTCCTCTCCCACCTTATCCTAGTTCCAACCTTCCAACTCAGCACTGCCGTCATAACCTGTCCTACCTGTCCATCTTCCTTCTCACATATCTGCTCCTCCTTTCTGATCTATCACCTTTACCCTCACCTCTATCTACTTATCGCACTCTCAGCTACCTTCCACCCCAGCACACACACACACACACACACACACACACACACACACACACACCCCCCCCAGTCATTTATCTGTCCATCCTCTCAGCCCTCAAGCTTCATTCTTGTACAAAAAGTTGATTCTCCTGCTTCTCGGATGCTGCCTTTTCGAGTATCCCCCTGTTGACTTATCTCCAGCATCTGCAGTCCTCACTTTCTCCACTTTGAATTCTCCTGTTTTCTCTCCACAGATGCCTGTCCTGCTGAGTTTCTCCTGCAATTTTACCTTTTTTTGTTTCAGATCCCCATTTCGTTTTACTTCTAAATCTGTCGGGGATTATTATTTAAGTTAATGGTAATCCAAACTTTAAGGCTAAGTCCTCTAAGATTTCATAAAGTAATTCGCTGAGTAGAATTAAATTGCATTAGTAGTTATGTGTTCTCCCCAAATTAAATTTATTATTTTCATTTCTAATTTGAGGGAGTCTGCCATGAATGTTTATATGTTGCACAGATATCACAAAATTAATTGAGCAAGCACTTAACTGAAACGTCCAAGATTTGATTGCTTTGCTTCTCACATAGATTCTGTTATTGGTTAATGTGTCAGTTGCTTTCATTCCATAGATTTTATTATAATATAGCTCACCATCTGCCAAGTATTAATATTAGTAACAATGTTTTTAAAACAGGAAGTGAGATTGATGACCACAATTGCTGCAATTGGACATACAATTCATTTGGGGATATAGAACCATCCTGAAAACTCTTGTAGTTTGTTTTACTTTATTTCATTAGTAGGGACTGTCTTAATGTCTAATAATTTAGCATTTTGCTTTGTGAAAAATAATTTTGGCATGAATAGAACTAGCAAATAACAGAAAATTATACCTGGCTTGGAATTCATCTCAAAATGATTGATAAACTGAAATAGTCAAAACCAAAGGTGTCCAGCCCCTCTTTCTCTGGTTATTTAATTGTGGCGTACTCTTGACTACATGTGTGTTTTTTTTGCTTTTAGTTAGAAGCAAATTGAATTTGATTTGGCTCCTATTATTGGGCTTATCAGCTCCTGGCCTTCTTTAGATAATCAAATGCAGATCTTTGACCCATATAAGTAGGAGCACCAAAATAAAAATGGACAATTAAAGTATACTTATGAGTGCATCAGTGTACACGTTTGTTTTAACGTACATCCTCCCTGCCTAATACTTAATAAAATAAAAATACAAAGTAAAGTGGCTTTGGAAGTAGAAAGAGAAAGAAAGGTTTAGGGTGAGTGGGGAAAGATATAAAAGAGACCTAAGGGGCAACTTTTTCACACAAAAGGTAGTACGGGTATGGAATGAGCTGCCAGAGGAAGTGGTGGAGGCTGGTACAATTGCAACATGTAAAAGGCATTTGGATGGGCTTATGAATAGGAAGGATTTGGAGGGATATGGGCCGGGTGCTAATAGGTGGGACTAGATTGGGTTGGGATATCTGGTTGGCATGGACGTGTTGGACCAAAGGGTCTGTTTCCATGCTGTACATCTCTATGAATCTAGCATTTTTTTTCACGTTGTTTCTTGTACTTAATACCTCATGTTGTCAAATCAAAGTGCCATGGTTGCATAGACTCTGCTGCAGTGATAGTATTTTGAGCCAGAAAGCCTGGGTTCGAGTCTCACTTGTTCCAGACATGTGCAATAACATATCTGAACAGGCTGATTAGACAATAGTTTTTTTTCTTGCACAGACTCTGATCATCGGCTTTGTGTCTAGCCTTTCATTGGTTACCTTCCCTCTTCTAATCAAGATTTAAAGAGGCTACAACATGAAGAGCAATTGTGAAAATTCACTTAAAAGGCTTGACGGGGTCCAGCTAAACTAATTATAACAAATCACTTCTGCATTTGGCAGCACCAAGCCTTTTGCTATTCAACTTGAGTTTTTGCAACTCTAAGCACCCTTCTAATGTGTCTAACACCAAGACTTGAAATTCTTCAGCGATGACGAGTAATTGACCTAGCCTGTCTGGTTTTTGGTCCATCTTTGCCTTGCTGTAATTCCATTTAAATGACCATGGGGATATCAAAACAGTTTATCTTCCAATTCAACATAAACATTACTGAGAGCTGCTAAAATGGAACAACTTGTCTTTGTTTTTAATGTCTGTAAGACATCTCAAAGCACTTCATTTCCAATGAGTTACATAGAAGTGTAATCGTTTCTTAGCTAGCCTGGTGGTGAATTTCTACAAATTAAGGTTCCATAGAGAGGAATTTTAAGTTATTGTTATTTTTCCTTGAGAGTTAGAATTCCTTGCTCTCATAGATGAGAAGGTATGGTGTCAGTTTAATATCTCCTCTGCATTACAAACAATTTCAACTGTGAAATAGTCTGTCAGTACTATATTGAAATGTTAGCATAAATTGTGCTCAAACTCTGAGGCGAGGTTTGAATTCTAGTTTTAATTTGGAGACAAGAACTAACTAAAAACCCCAAATGATGAAGCTGCATACAAATATAATATGTCACACATAGATAAGAGTAAGAATCACAGTTTCGTACTTTGTGATGTAATATTTTTTCCACGGAGAACACTGGATAAAATAGCTAGTCTTTAAAAGCATTGTACATTCATAAAACTTAGTTTCAGTTTGTATTTTTTAATCTTTTTCTTCTCTAAATCTATAATTTTTCCTACCTCTAGTAGATACTAGAGAGCAAACAGGCTGTTAGCATGGAATAAGATAATCTTATTAAAGTTGAGATTGCAGCATCCTGCTTTCTGTCTGAAGTTCCCTGGAAGCTTCCCTAAATTTCTTCTGGTCCATCTGAAGAAGACAGCTCCCATCGAGGACTGCTGTCTGACTCTGAACCCTTTGTTGATAGGGGCTGGTGGTAGTTTACACTGTCAATCTTTATTTAAATCCTTTCAGCCAGTGGACTTGGAGCAGCAAACCTTGAAATCATAGTGATGATGGTCCCCTTGCCCACCTTCTGATGGTTAGCTTGTCGTTCTTTCTGAAGGCAAAACTTATTATTTTTCTAAACATTGCACTGAAATAGGGTACATATGACAACAGATAAATCTTTGACATCAATTTGAGAGAATCTCATGACCTCTGTGATTCTGATGATTTTTTGTGACCTTTTGAGTTTATTTCTGAGAAATTTGGCAAGCTAGTTACTGCTGCAACAGCAGGTAAGTGAGATCTTAGTGTGTAGTGTAAATATTAGGAAAATTCAGATTTAAAAGGTTCTCTGTTTTCCTACTGCGATCTGGCTTCAACTTTGAAACTCTTGTCCCCACACTGCTTTTTCCTCAGAGCTCCCTTTTATCCTGGTTGGGGTCCTTGGCTGTGTCGGTCTACCTGCATTTCTCTCTCACCTCGTTCCCCCCTCCCTCCCAGTATGGTTCACCTTCCACCCCACCAGAAATGTAGGATCATCTAAACTTGTAAGCACTGGAGTTTAGAGCTGAAAAATGTATTGCTGGAAAAGCGCAGCAGGTCAGGCAGCATCAAAGGAGTAGGAGAATTGATGGTTCGGGCATAAGCCCTTCTTCAGGAATGAGGTGGGTGTGCCAAGCAGGCTAAGATAAAAGGTAGGGAGGAGGGACTTGGGGGAGGGGCATTCGGAATGCGATAGGTGGAAGGAAGTTAAGGTGAGGGTGATAGGCCGGAGAGGGGTTGGGGGCGGAGAGGTCGGGAAGAAGATTGCAGGTCAAGAAGGCGGTGCTGAGTCCGAGGGTTGGGACTGAGACAAGGTGGGGGGGAAGAGAAATGAGGAAGGTGGAGACATCTGCATTCATCCCTTGTGGTTGGAGGGATCCTAAGCGGAAGATGAGGCGCTCTTCCCCCAGGCGTCATGTTGCCATGGTCTGGCGATGGAGGAGGCCAAGGACCTGTATGTCCTTGGTGGAGTGGGAGGGGGGAGTTAAAGTGTTCAGCCACGGGGCGGTTGGGTTGGTTGGTCCGGGTGTCCCAGAGGTGTTCTCTGAAATGTTCCGCAAGTAGGCGGCCTGTCTCCCCAATATAGAGGAGGCCACATTGGGTGTGGCGGTGCAGGTGAATTTGTGACGGAAATGGAAGGATCCCTTGGGGCCTTGAAGGGAAGTAAAGGGGGAGATGTGGGTGCAAGTTTTGCATTTCTTGCGGTTGCAGGGGAAGGTGCCGGGAGTGGAGGTTGGGTTGATGGGGGGTGTGGACCTGATGAGGGAGTCACGGAGGGAGTGGTCTTTCTGGAACGCTGATAGGGGAGGGGAGGGAAATATATCCTTGGTGGTGGGGTTTGTTTGGAGGTGGTGGAAATGACGAAGGATGATACAATGTATCTGGAGGTTGGTGGGGTGGTAGGTGAGAACCAGTGGGGTTCTGTCCTGGTGGTGATTGGAGGGGTGGGGTTCAAGGGCGGAGGAGCGGGAAGTGGAGGAGATGCGGTGGATAGCATCGTCAACCACGTCTGAGGGGAAATTGCGGTCTTTGAAGAAGGAGGCCATCTGGTTGTTCGGTTTTGGAATTGGTCCTCCTGGGAGCAGATGCGGCAGAGGCGAAGGAATTGGGAATATGGAATGGTGTTTTTACAGGGAGCATGGTGGGAGGAGGTGTAATCTAGGCAGCTGTGGAAGTCAGTCGGTTTATAATAAACGTCCGTGTTGAGTCTGTCATCCGAGATAGAAATGGAGAGGTCTAGGAAGGGGAGAGAGGAGTCTAAGGTGGTCCAGGTAAATTTGAGGTCTGGGTGGAAGGTGTTAATAAAGTGGATGAACTGTTCAACCTCCTCGTGGGAGCACGAGGTAGCGCAGATACAGTCATCGATGTAGCGGGGGAAAAGGTGGGGGGTGGTGCCAGTGTAGCTGGGGAAGATGGACTGTTGCACATATCTGACGAAGAGGCAGGCATAGCTGGGGCCCATGCGGGTGCCCATGGCTACTACTTTGGTTTGGAGGAAGTGGGAGGATTGGAAAGAGAAGTTGTTCAGAGTGAGGACCAGTTCAAGAGTAAGTAGTGACTTGAATCAAACAGAATATCATCATGGTCTGAACAGGTTGGATGTGCAGAGACTGTTTCCTATTATGGGAGAATCCAGAATTAGGGATTGCTATTTTAAACCTAGGATTCTGCAGCACTTCTTCCAGAAGCAGGGACAAGAATCTCGTAGGAGTCAAGGCAGTCTGGGTTTTGAGATTTGAGGCAGAAGCACTTGAGAAGTATGATGAGGCCTTTCTCGAATTCTCCATGGCAGTCCCCAATCTATCCATGCAAGTGGCCAGATTCATTACGCTGCAGCAGCATCTGGGCAATGAAAGCCATTGCATCCTATCTGCCACTCCGTTCCTTACTGTGCATATGGATGAACTCCCTTAATTCTGGCACCACAGGGTTATTGTAGTAAGAGATCAGCCAGGTGGACCTCATAGAATATGAGTTCCCTGATTGTGGTTGTTAATCTTGTCCAATCATAGAGCCCTGTCTCACAGACATAAATGGGAGTGTCAAGAATTTCTAAGACTCTGAGGAAGCTGAATCAGTGTCAAGGACTGTGCACATGCAAATAAAGGGTGACTTGGTGATGGGATACCAGCCTCTGGAATTATTCTAGTGGCGATGAGAGAAAAGCACACTCCTGAAAACATTCATTGCAACGGTCCTCTTTGAGTAGAAGTAAACATTTCTGGTATTATGCTGTCATTTGGAAGCTTGATTTGTTCGATCCTACCTTCGAAGATTGGGCACTGTTTGTGGAAAGAATGCCTTTTTTTTGCCAGGCAAATGACATTGGGGCAGATAAAAGCCATGAGTAATTCTCCTGACAGCTTGTGGACCTGCAGCTTTTTCAGTTATTAGGAGCCTAGCTTTCCCTGAGGCACCAGATATGAAAACCTTTCAACAGATTTAGTTAAGCAATATTAAGATGCCAAGCCTCGTCTAATTCTGAGATGCTATTGATTTTCCTCTGCAAGACAAGAACCAGGGGAATCTGTAACTGGATGCTTGATTAGGTTAAGCGAACTGACAGGAACATGTGACTTTGGTTGAACCCTTAATAAGATGCTGAGAGACTGTTTGTTTGGCATGTGGGATTAATGATGTAACCATGCAAAAGCACCTTCTAGCTGAAGCCCAACTCAACTTCAAACAGGTATTGTAATTGGCTTTACCATCTGGCAAGTGGAGCGTATGAGTTGCAAAGTATTCTGATGGAAGTGAGTACCTTTGCCAGTCTGAGCTTGGGGAACACCACTTTGCAAAGGCGATTGCATAGCCTCACTCAGGAGGTGTTGGCCTAGTGGTATTATTGCTGGACTGTCAACCCAGAGACCCAAATAATATCTGATGGCAGATGGTGGAATTCAAATTCCACATAAATGTCTGGAATTAGGAGTCCAATGGTGACCATTAATCCATTGTCAATTATCAGAAAAAACCCATCAGGTTCACTAATGTCCTTTAGAGAAGGAAACTGCTATCCTTACCTGATCTGGCCTATATGTGACTCCAGACCCACAATAATTTGGTTGACTCTTAACTGCCCTCTGAACATTTAGGCACGGGCAATTAATGGGCAATAAATGCTGCCTGGTCAGCAATGCCCTCATCCCATGAATGAATATTGGAAAATAAAAGATAGATTTTGAACAGAAGGATTCAACATCAGCCCACAACAAAGCCCAAAAACAAAGTCAAATCCTGAATTTTCTTCAGAATACTTAACCCACTGTAGTTGCTGCTGGTAATTGGACTCGAGACAGCAAAAGAATCACTCTAGACATAAATGGAGTAAAGAAACTCATAGGCTGTTATCCATGCCCTAGAAAGTCCATTTACACTTGGTTTGGAGCAGTTAAATTGCTTAGCCACATCCAAATCAGAACCAATCAAAATAAACATCAAGTCAAATGGTCACCTGATTCTAATGGAACTTGATACCAGCGCAGTTGCTTCAGTGATCGCAGAACCAATCTTTGACAAAATTCGCTCTGGACTCCCAACCTTTAAATTTATGCAAGACCTCGGCTAGACGGAGAACCTATACTGGAGAATCTTTACAGATTAAGGGTGCAAGTTGGATTGATGGGTCTGTTTCTGTGCCATATTACTTTATGACTCTGATTCTATTACTTCTGGTCTGGTCTGTTATGAGAAGCAGCTGGTTCAGTTACCACTGATTGTAGTAAAAGGCTCGGGGCAAAATTGGTTGAGAAAGGTTCATCTAGATTGTTAGTCCTGGTGCAGGTAGATGAACAGTGGTGCGGTGCCCTGCTAAGTGAATAGGCTGCAGTGAGGGCTTGCAAGGTTAGTGAAGTTTGAAACTGGGCGAGGGAAGATGTTGCAGACAACAGTGAGAGCAGTAAAGTATGAGTCTTGTTGGGAAGTGGGTGCAGGAGCAGAGAGTGATTGAGTGCATTGTAACAGTTGACTCAGTGGTTAGTGCTACTGCTCCACAGCACCAGGGATTGGGTTCAGTTCCACCCTCTGGTGACTGTGTATGTGGAGTTTGCACATTTTACCTATGTCTGCATGGATTTCCTCCCACAGTCCTAAAGGTGTGCAATTTAGGTGGATTGGCCATGCTAAATTGCCCCATATTATCCAGGGATGTGTAGGTTGGGGTGGATAAGCTGTGGGAAATGCAAGGTTACAGGAATTGGTAGGAAGATGGATCTGGGTGGGATGATTTTCAGAGGGTTAGTGTGCACTCGATGGATCAAATGGCCTGCTTCCACACTGGGGATTCTATGATTTATGATAGAGTGGCATTTAACCTGGCACAGTGGCGAAAGGTGATAGATCCTCTTGCCTTTCCTCTGCATTGTGGAGACAGCACTGAGCATCTGGTATAGTTGTGGTCTTCTCTACCAGTTCTCTGGGAAGAAGACTCTTTTGACCCAACCCCTTGAGCAGGACCTCCAGGTCCTGTTGGAGAACCGCAGTACTATCACCCCTTCTCTGGCAACTTATGGAAATTTCCTTGATCAAACAGGGCAGCTTCAGAATGCTAGTGTTCACTCACTTGCACTGTAGCCAATTTTGTGGATGAAAGGGATGGCAGTGTTTCAGCAGATATCCAATGAATGGCATTTTAGTCTGGCAATGGTGTGTGGTAAGATGGGACTTGGAGGTCCCGCTCAAGGGTTTAGTACAAAAGAGTCTTCTTCCCAGTGAACTGATAGAAAAGACCACAACCATACCAGACTCTCAGTGCTTTCTCCACAATACAGAGGAAAGGAATTGAAAACGGGGGATTCCACAGAGGTGGGGTGGAAAGTTAATGAGGTGCATTTAGTAAGATATGAGAAGAATCCGTGTAAGGCCTCAGGCAGGAATTCCTCCAAAGAACTTGACATAATTTGCACTTAGTCAAAAACAAGGAAGAATCAGCCCAAAGTATTTGAATATTTTTAGGGTAGAGGTGGATAGATTCTTGGTAGACAAGGGGATGAAAAGGTTTTAGAGATATGTGGGAATATGAATTGAGGTTATAATTCAATCAACCATGATTATATTAGTTGGTGGAACAGGCTCCAAAGACCAAATAGTTTCCTGCTTTTAATTCTTGTATTTGTATTTGAACTGCAAAGGTCTTAGAAATAGAAGTAAGTTTAAAACTAACAATTATAAGAAGGTGTGGGTACTGGAAAGCATGTTAGAAAAATTTCATAAGTTGAATCAAATGCTCAACTAATGTGGAAACTGTTAACCTATTGTAACATAAATTGTCCTATTTGAATTGAGTAAGCTTTTGTTCTGTATGTTTACTGAGAAATAAAGCAATGTTTTGATTTATATCATGCCTCATCTTGTGGATTGTTAGCTTAGGCAGTTTTAAGAAGTTCATCAGCAAAGAATCCAGTTCAGGTTACATTTAAGTACAGTTATTGCCAGTAGACTTTGAGAAGTATGTTAAAAATCACACAACACCAGGTTATAGTTCAACAGGTTTATTTGGAAGCACTAGCGTTCGGAGCACTGCAACCACTTGATAAAGGAGCGGTGCTCCAAAAGCTAGTGTTTCCAAATAAACCTGTTGGACCATAACCTGGTGTTGTGTGATTTTTAACTTTGTCCACCCCAATCCAACTTCGGCACCTCCAAGTCGTTGAGAAGTATGAGTCAACACCCTTTACGGTGAGGTGCTAAAATAATTTATTGGACTGTCTATAATTACTCGATGTTTTACTCTCTTGGAACACCCTGTTAAGTATGGTGTCCTCTATAAACAAACAAATTTAATGAAAGCAGCATGTTCCCAATCAGATAAATGATCACTGTTCTGTCGAATTGGTCTTCTGTTTATACTTACCTGTGATCGCTGTGATGCCCATTCGGATATGATATCAGTGCATTCAGTGTTCATATCGGCCTAAGATTTATCCAGTTTATATTGATAAATAAGGGTGGTAATTATCCTGCAGCTGCCCAATTTTCACTTTTTAAAATGCCAAAAGCATGAGTTCCTTTTGAGTATTGATGTAAACCAAGCCTCTGTCAGGGGTCAGGGTCTTGATAATTGCGAGTAAAAGCTGAGTGCATTGTAATCCAAATTTTTGTCTGACGACAGTATTCATTTCTGTCATGACTACCACTTACACCCATCAGTACTGATTCTTGCTTCACATGAGGACCTTCTTGGGCAGGAAAGAATCCCCAAAACAAAACATGTAAGTGCTGAAATGGCTTGCATATTAGCCACTGTATTTATATATCAGATTAAGTGGATGAAGGATGGATGCCCAGGTTAAATTCCTGATCTGCAGTTAGCTATCCTAATCCAAGACAGACATTGATGTCAATATTTGCTGGTTAGCAGTGTTTTTTTAAAGAGAAAAACAAATAGTTGTCCTCTGAATTGCTATCTCTTAACTCCTGGCATATAAGAATGTTGAGCAAGGATGGTGACTGGATTCAGCTTTGATGTCAAATAGCTTCAGGGAATTGCAGATTATTATCTGGTCATTTACTGTAGGGTTGCTATGACTGATGAACTGGTATCTGCTGTGAATTAGCAATTTTAGAAGAAATGGAGTCAGTATCAGTGAATGGGTAATGTGACCATGCAATATTTGATGCACGTGTGTGTACATATCTCAGGTATGAAATAAAATAAGCACTTCTTAATTGCCCAGCAGTATATAGAGTAACTCCAGTCTGTCAGAGGATGTGAATTTGTTTACAAAATGAATCTCCAGTGCAAATCATAATTCAAAGTTTATAAAAGATAAACAGATTCCTTATTTTTGTATCTTTGGGAATAAGATAAAAACTAAGACTGCAATATTGAACTTAAACAAGATGTTCGGTACGGTTGGTGCTTTGAGTTGTAGACCAGCGTTACAGGAAGACTATGGAAAGCATTTGTTCTCCTTTTGAATATTATGATGAGGTGCATAATTGCAGATTATTTCTGATGAGAAGGTGCAATATTTAAAATTGCAACGAATTAAACAGGAGGTTCAAAAAAATAATCTTGACACGGATGGCTCACTGAAGATTCTTCACATAATCAATTGTTAAAGCAGATTCCATAAGTTTTTCTGAAAACTTAGTAAATGCAAACTTGGAATAGACAAAATTGTATAAATGAGGGAGTCAGGTGACAAGGTTGTTAGATTAGACAGTTAATGTTGAGAGAGACAAATGCACCATTTCACCTATTCTCCCCTCATATCCTGTCAACTTAGCAAATATCAAAATCCTTGGACAATTAAAATAATTTTTAGTTTGAGTTTATTTCTTTCCTCCTATTCCAGAAAGTGTTAATCTATTACTAGTCTATGATTCCTGAAGTGTTCTGACTGTGTATTTTTTTTCTGTTCAAGTAATTTGTCCAAGTAGTGGATCATTTGACATAGGCGGGATAATATTAAAGACCAGTTAATGACTGAACAAGTGCTATTTAAAGCAGCATTTCCTGGATAAAGATTGCGATTGAAATGAGAATGCTGACTGAATTTTTCTTTCTTGAGCCAAGTGACATTCAGGGTTTCTTGTGTGATCCACCAACCAAACTAGCTGATTCAGTGCAGATGAAGGATCTATTTCCTACTTTGTACAGCTCTATCATACTGAGAGAGATATCTAAATATAGATCTTTATTGTCTTTGATGGTTCTAAAGTCGTCTATATTCAGCATCTGGCAATTAAGTTACTGAAACAGTGCAGCAACTTGTAAAGCTGTCATTTTGTACACAAACCACATGAATAAATAACACATGTCAGAGTTTTTGAAATAGTTTCTCAATTCAAGTTTGAAGAATGACCTCGTTCTCAAGTTGTGGAACTTTGTGGTTGCATCCAGCTTGCAGACTTCAAAGTCCTTGATATTTCAAGGGTATCATTGTTTCTGAATGATCACTGAATTGGTGGTGCACTTGTCTCATTGCTTACTTTACTAATCTGTTTTGGGTGAAAAAAAGTTTGTGACAATCTCATTTTTGGTAACATAAAGCACCACCTGTATAGCCAAAATATTTGATTGCACTGTGCACTATCACCACTCGATTGTATTTTCACTCAACGTATGTTCCTGAAGTTGGAAGCTTACCTTGAGTAGTTTTATTTATCCATTGTTGGTTGGGATTGTCTTAAAAACTTATTGTCACTTTTGGGATTCTCCCATTTTGAAATAAAAATTGCAGAGTACAACATCATTTCACTGTATCAAGAAGATTAGGTGATTCAGTGTTGGGATTTCTTCCAAGTATCAAGCTGCTTAATGTTACCCAGCAGAAGAAGTAATCACAGTGGGGTAGGCTATAATAGCATTTTCTCACCATTTCCTCAACATCTTTGTGAATCAAATTTCAACCTAACTGGATCTGGAAGATATGTATTGACAGCCATGAAAGTCTTCAGTCGAACCGGTTAATTATGAAGTAAACATTGTTGTCTTTGTACTATCTGTAAATATCAGATCTGCAATTTGTCTATTTTAATGGTATTTTAGACCATGAACTTTATTAAAATGCTACTGGTTTTGTTTCTTCAGGTGCTGGTTTACATCTCCATGAATATGCCTTATTGAGTGTCGACTGGCTTGTGAAGAATGCCACTTATTTGCCTAATTGTTACATTTGTTTCACACCTGTGGGAGGTGTCCGGTTTCATTATTTCCACAGAATGCAACAGAGAAAAATGGTGAACTGCTCAGAATGGGTTTTGCTTGAGCAATACAGAAGGCAAATTCAAAATGTCACAGAATTTGATAACAGGTACGCATTACTCAGTTTTAAATGGAATCATTTAGCTTGAGCATTGTATTATTTTCCTAGTTATCCCTGCTTCTGCAAAGAGAGATCATTTATGTTGGTATATGCTTCCATGGAGGGGTGGTGTAGGGGTGTGACATTACTGGCCTGGTAATCCAGTTTAATATGTCGGGGACAGGGATTCAAACAAAAGAGGCTCTTGTGGTGCAGTCCTTGCATCCTGGGCCAGGAGTTTGATTCCCACCTGCTCCAGATGTGTGTCTTAACTGTCTGAACAGGATGCTTAGAAATGTCTATGCTTTCAGGGATTATAGATATTCTCATAACACCTTATCCAAACGGCCATTTCTTATGTTTGCACTTTGACTGTGACTGTTTGCTGGTTATAGTCTAGGTCAAATTTGACATTATTCAGTATGGATGTTCATTTTGCGACAAAGAGCACTGGATAGGAATCAGGAGTAAAAACAATGGCAAAGTTTCTGCTGCTGTGGTTGCTGTGGATAAATTCATTTTAAATGATGATGTTACATGGTCATGCCTTATGTGATAACTGGGCTCCATCAGGAGGCTAAAGGTTTAGCCTCTTCTGACCGGACCAAATGATGTTGCATCACTTCTGGCAAAACTATATTGTCAAGTGGTGTTTCCAAACTCTGAGGTATAATCTGAATTATCTCACTGAAAGAAGCACTATTATACAAATGAATATTAAGGTCAAAGAATTATAATTCAGGCTCCAGAAATTTCAGTTACACTATCTCTGCAAAGCTACATTACTCCAATTTATTGTACAAGTCATCCCACCCAGTTACATTGAATTCACATGTAAACCAAAACCGCAGCAGTGAGCTACTTGACAGTGAAGAATATCTCATCTAATGCTGATATTGTCTCCTTGTATCTCAATCCTCTGCCTGCCCACCCAGTTTCCAAATGTGTGGTGCTAGGTGTAATTGAATAGGAATAGAAATTGAAACTGGAGATGATCCCACCACCTTCACCAATAACACAGCAACCTCTTCCAAACCTGGAAGTCAACTGCAGTGTCACAACTTGTGGAAAGTCAAGGAGAGCATTTGAGGAACCAGCAGTCTATACTGATGTTGTTCTAACTTGGCAATGTGGGAGAAATATAACCTTGGATTTTAAATGTTTAACTTTTCGAAAGATGTGGGCATTTCTGGCTGGGCCAGCATATATGGCCCAAGTCTAATTGTTTTTGAAGTGGTGATGAATGCCTTCATGTCCTGCTGTAAATCACATGGTGCATGTAGGTAAACCAGCACTATTGTTAGGAAAGGAGTTTCAGGATTTTGAAATGGTTTCATATTCCTAATTCACTGAATTTACAATTGTTATTGTCATTAACAAATTCTTTGGTCTTGCCCCTCTTTACTTTTGAACTCCTGTACAGCAGCATTTTCCATTCATCTGACTCTGACCTCATTTGATTCACCTTTTTCTTTGTTCCTTTCAGTGCTACAGTTATCTAAACCTTTCACAATTCTTGCTAACGTGAACCTCCGCTTTGTATCCTCTCTCCCCATCTTCATCCTCTAGTCATCTTTCCTAATTCTTCTAACTCGTCTAATTCTTCTTCTAACCATTAATGTTAGTTTTAAGTTGTCAGCTTGTTTTAGTTGTAGCAATCTCACTTCAGCAGGTCATGAAATCAAGCCTCTATCCTGGATTTAAGTCCTGAATCTATGACACTGTAGAGTAGTACTTGCGAAATGCATTATTGTTGGTGATGCAAACTTCCAGATGAGATGTTAAACCAATGCCTTGTCTGCCTGCTGAGGCAGAAATAAAATATACCAAGGTGCTGCTCGAGAATGAGAGAATTCTCCTGCTTAGTATCCTTATCACTCTCCCTCTTTCAGTGAAGATATTAACTTGTATTGTTATGTACAATTTAGCAGCCAAGTTTTACCTACAGAAAGCAATTACTTGATTTAAAAAGTCAAAAATCATGCTACCTGAGGAAGAAGCCGGTTCCAAAAGCATGTGGTTTCAAATAAACTGATGTCATGTGATTTTTGACTTTGTTCACCCCAGTCTAATACCATCACCTCCACATCATGATTTCTAAATTATATTTACTTGGTCTGCAATGTTTTGAGATATTCTGAAAACATGAAAACTATGTTTATTTCAATGTATTTCATTCTACCTTTCAGCATTGGAAATATAATTCTGCTAAATTAAAGGTGAGATAAATAACGATGTACCTACCACTGTATTTCATTCATTACTTTTGAAATAGTTCCTGTTGGTGTGTTGACACATATGCTGCTTATTGCATGCAGAATGTTAATGGTCATTGAATGGACACCTGATTAATCTGTAGTTTTGTTGGAGTTTGTGGTTGAAGGCTTGTATTATTGCACAGGGTACCAAAATAACTCTACTCTTTGAATTGTACTATGGAATCGGTTACAGTTCCCTGAGCAGGTAGCTGTGCCAACTCATGTTTTTTAATGTGTTAACTAAAAAATGGGTCCTCCATTTCAGTATTACACCAGAATATCAGTTCTGATTGTATATGTTAACTGCACACTAATTTTTAAAGTTTCAATTTTTAAAATTAGTTCAAGTTCCCCTGTAATTCCCATCAAGTCATATTTGAAAAGAAAGAACAAACATAATTTTACCCATTAGCTTCATATTTTCTGGTAGTAGTTGACTAAGCAAATCATTATTTTGTGTGTTTTAGGAATCTGAAACATTGTATGCAGTCATAGTAAAAGTGTTTTATAAAATCATTTTTGGCTCATAATTGCATTACATATCCATTAGATAACATAGTGCACTCAGGTTAATATATCACATTCTGTACATGAATGTATTGCTCTACTACTGTTAGGAAAGAGAGTTCGTTTTTATTGTTGAAGGCAGACTAAAAAACTCTGAGATAGAATATTTACAAGTTTCTAATTATTATTACCTGTAATTCATTGCCTAAAGCTCTTTGCAGGTTAGTGGATAAATGTGTAATATGGTCTACTACAAGACCTTATGATAAGTGAACTTGAGGATCAGTTCCTTTTTTCTACTTCTGTTAGCAACAACAGTGTTGGGTGTCAGAGAGATGAAGAAAGGTGGTCAGCATGACATTTCAAATCACCATCCCCATCCAAGCCTTCAGAAAGTCTGTTCTGGAGAGAATCCTGAGCCCTTCCCAGTCAGTGGAGAACTCTTGATATCAAAAAACTTAAAATAAAACCTCAAAAAAAGACTTCAATCAAGTAATAATGTAAAATATGCATTTAAATTAGGACATGATAAAGGATTTGTAAATTTGCTTTAATGTTTTCTCTTTTCTCAGAACCGAAAATAATAATCAAAGATGGCAGCAGCTGTAAACTTTTCGGGGTGGTGCGTTGTATTTAAAATAATAATTTCATAATTTCATCTATGGTTATAATCATTTGGGTAAGCATAGCTTGAATAAGCTCAGTTGCAAAAAAGATCTGTATTACTATTGCTTTGAACAGAATATAAAGGATTAACTCAAATCAAAATAAATAAAAATAAGTTTAAAGTATTTGAAATACTTATCTGATGATTCAATAACTTAAAGCTCTGTGGAGCTAAGCAGGTCAGAAAATCCTCAATTTTTTGTTATATCTTTTTGGAATTTTGGCATTGGATCCAGTGCCATTGACTGGGTCAACATTTTTTTGCATCCCTACTTGCCTTTGAAGGTGATGGTAAGCATCATTCTTGAAGAGCTGCAGCCTTTCTTATATAATTATGCTCACTGCTGATTGGGATGGAGTTTCAGGATTTTGCCTAGTGATTATCAGTCAGCATTCCACTTTCAACCTTATGTTGGAGGGAAGTTCATTCAAGGATTACCAGGAACAGAACACACTATGTGGGACTGAGAGTGGGAACAAATGACTATTTGCCTGCCTTTAATATGGAATCTTCTAACCTATGCATTTCTAGTCTTTGCTATTTTCCCTAGTCTGTTATCTTGGCCATTAGTACCTTGGACTGAACTACGTTTCTTCAAGGTGTTGTCTCTCCCAGCAGTATCCATTACAGTACTAAGTACCAGTTTGAGTGTGACACCTGCCTCAAGTACCACTGCACTTTCTGCTCTGCTGGATAGCCACCCACCTACTATGCTGAACCTGTACTGTTTGGAGGCTGACCATCTCCTGGAATGTTGGATCCAGGAAACTCTCATCATCACTGAATTTCCAACATGATCGTAACTGCAATTCAAACTCTGAAATCTTGAGTTTGAACTCCAGCTGGGGGCACTTGATACATTCATGGTCCCATCCAAGACATAAGATATGTTCTGAAGTTCCTACATGGTGCAGAAATTGTAAACAAGAGTTCCCTACTACAAATACTATGATAAGGGAATCTGCAATAAGTAGATTGATTAGGTTAAAGATAAGTTGGTTTCTGCCTCATGCTTACTTTTTCAATGTCTGCTGCAGACTCAGTTTGGCAGATAGGTCCTTCAGTACTTGAGAAGCTTGATCAGTAGTGGTGCTATTAAGCTATTTCTGATGATGGATTCTTAAGTCTATGCTTGGTACCCTGTCCCTCTTCCAAGTAGTGTTCAGCATGCTCATCACCACTTAAAGGGGCATGGAGTTTTCAATGCTTATGTTTGACGTAGTGGGCTCAGTCAATGAGGACTTAAAGTGCTGCTCCCTTACAACTCTACACCTCTGAGCTGCCACTTGTGGTCTGCCCACGTATTGGGACTGGAGCTAACCAGAGATTCTAATAGATGAGTCAAGACCATTGACATTCATACACACTGAATTATACTTTGTAATTTGTTACTCGACTAATAACTGTGATGGATCTTCTAATTTTTGGCAAAGGTCCCTGATGTTAAGATTAGATTCCATAAAATATGGGAAGAGGACCTTTGGCCCAACAAATCCACACCGACCCTCCGAAAAGTAACCCATCCAGACCCATTTCCCTCTGACTAATGTACCTAACACTATGGGAAATTTAGCATGGCCAATTCACCTGATCTACACTACTTTGGACTGTGGGAGGAAACCGGAGCACCTGAAGGAAACCCACGCAGACACTGGAAGAATGTACAAATTCCACATAGACAGTCACCCAAGGCTGGAATCGAACCCAGGTCCCTGACACTGAGAGGCAGCAGTGCTAACCACTGAGCCACCGTGCCGCCCCCAAAATGAACAAGACTAGATTAGTGCCTCTTTGTTGTGTCCTGCTGCTTTGGTCAATGCCTTTCAGTCTATTCTGTTTCATTTTTATTTATCTTCTGTAGTGGTTCGGTACAACAAAGTAGCTTGTTAGACTATTTCAGAAGAGAGTCAAGAGTCAGTTGGGTCTACAGTCACATGTAGGTTAGACTTGGTAGAGATGGCATGTTAATGAACCAGATATTTGTTTTATGATCTGTAGTTTAAAGTCATACTCTTTGAGACTAATTTCATTGCAGACTTTTTGTTTAATTAATTAAATTTTAATTCTCCTCCGCTGCTGTGGGATTTTAATTCATGGCTAGAATTTTCCAAAACCGTTGTCAACTGGTGGGAAGGAAGGCAAAATGGCAAAAGCAGTTGAGTTTTGTCTGAGGGCTTCCTGCTTCAATGTCTGTCCTTCAAGTCTGGCAGGAGATGCACCATTGTTCTGCCATTCTCACATTCAGATCACTTAATCTGAACTATTATCATCTTTTCTCCACCAGTACCCTGCACTGACTACCCCCAACTATTAGCATAAATGCTGTCCCCTTCACTTCAGGTCTGACAAATAGTCATCTAGACTCGAAACGTTTGCTTGCTGTGTCTCTATGAATGCTGTCTGACCCACTGTGATCTCCAACATTTGTTGTTTTCAGTACAGATTCCAGCATCTGCAATAATTTCCTCCGACAGAACATATGGAGTTAGGATATGGAGCATGGCTTAGAAGCTGCCTACAAACTAGAAAGCATAGTGTAGTTGTTTAGACTGGCAAAAAGTGGTAATAGTGTTCCATCGTGATTGATCCAAGAGTTATTGTCCTTTGTTCGTGTAAACTGGAAATGGGAGTACAATTTCAATTTGTGGATGGCATCAAGAGGTTTTTAATGAAAACAACAAAGTTGCAGGAGGTTGTTGATATAGTTGTAGAATGTGTGTGTGATTGACAGATAAAACTCAACACAGCTAAAAAAAAAAGTAGTATATTTTGATAACAAGAATAAGGAGGCCTCATTCTTACCCATAGGGAAACTACTTTATCAATAGAATCAAGGAGGAAAGCAATCTACTTGTACAGTTAAACATATCACCCAGAAGTAGTGATACAGGTTACTAATGTCATTAAAGGCTCATATCTTGAGAGACAGTGGAAAATCAGCAAATTGGAGTGATAGTTCTAGTCTCCATATTATGAAAAGGACATTTAGACACACTAATCTGCAGAAGATTAATACCAGAACTTAGAAGGTATACCTGTTGGGAATTATTCAGCAGGTTTTTTTTTGTTTGTAAGAATTGTAAGCGTGCAATAATTTACATTAGAATTATTTGGCAGGACTTTATAGCACATTTCTGTTTTATAATTCCTTGTAAAAAAAAAGTTAAAAAAGCTTCTCGCCCTCAAAACCTAAGTATTTAGCAAGTTTATCCTCATGTATCAGTTCAATGGTCTGTGCTGGGTTACCCGATCATAGTTGGTTTGGTATAAGAGTCCAACCGAACCATAAATTTGCTAACTCATTACAGAGAAACAATGGGTGTTGGTTAAACCTGAGGAGTACCACACCTAAATAAAAGAGGTTGAGAAGGAGACTCCATCATGGTAACCTTAGCTGGCGTGGAATTTGAACCCACACTGTTGGAATTGCTTTGCTTCATAAACCAGCCAGTCAGTCAACTGAACTAACCAACTCCCTTTTGAATAAAGATGCTACAATTGGCTTAAGTTTCCAGAGTTCGTATCATTGAACCAAAGAATCCCTACCATGTAGAAGCCGGCCATTTGGCCCATCAAGTCCACACTTGACCCTGCAAAGAGCAGTGCAGCAGACCCCCACCCTAATCTTATAACCCTGCATTTCCCATGGCTAATCCACCTAGCCTGCACACACCTGGGCAACATGGGCAATTTAGCATGGTCAGTACATCTAATTTGCACGTCTACGGACTGTGGGTGGAATCTGGAGCACCCGGAGGAAGCGCATATAGACCTGGAGACAATGTGCAAGTTCCACACAGACATCTGCCTGTGGAAGGAAAATAGCTGGGCATTCTTACTTCTGATCAAGTGATCCGTCCAGTTTTATTCAAACCAGTGGTCTTCTGCAACATAGAACACTGGTGTGCTGTGAGAACTGTCCAAATCTAACTTTAGCTAAAACTTGCGAAAAGTATTAATCAAATTTTGCGAGCCAATTGGATACAAAATTGGTTTTAAGGTAGGAGGTAGAAGTTGTGGTAGAGGGTTGTTTTCGGACTGGAAGCCTGTGACCAGCGGTATGCCATAAGGTTTGGTGCTGGATCCTTTGCTTTTTGTAATTTATATAACTGATGCTGATATGAATGTAGGAGGTATGATTAGTAAGTTTGCAGATGACACCAAAAAAGGTGATGTAGTGGACAGTCAAGATTATTATCTCAGAACAATAGGACCTTGATTAGATGGGCAAACCGGCTGAGTGGCAGATGGAGTTTAGAACATAGAACTGTACAGCACAGGAACAGGCCCTTTCAACCACAATGTTGGCTGAACATGACGCCAAATTAAACCTTCTACCTGTTCCTTGCATATTCATGTGCTTATCTAAAAATCTCTTAAATACTTCTAACATATCTGCCTCCACCACCACCCTTGGCAGCACATTCCTGATTCCTACTACTCTGTGTTTAAACTTGCCCTTCACATCTCCTTTGAACTTTCCCCTCTCACCTTAAATGTATCCCCTCTAGTTTAATTTAAATGATAGTTTCACTTCTTTCATGTGTAAATCAAAAACCTTTTTTTAAAAAAAAGGTTTTGTGATTTACACATGAAAGAAGTGAAACTATCACTGTATTCTAACAGATGAAAGGCTTAACAGACAATCAGTTTTTCAATGTATGATTTCAGTTACATCACGCTGTAAATTCTTGCTATAAATTTTGTGTGTTTAGGATTGAGCCCTCCACTATCACCTGATGAAGGAGCGTCGCTCCGAAAGCTAGTCTGCTTCCAATGAAACCTGTTGGACTATAACCTGGTGTTGTGTGATTTTTAACTTAGTTTCTTAAAAGTGGAGTTAAGCCATTTGGCACACTTGCCTTTATTTGTCTGAACGAGTTGAGAGGTCATGTTAAGGCTGTAAAGGACATTGGTGAGGCCAATTTTAGAATACTGAGTACAATTCTGGTGGCCATTCTATGGGAAGGATGTTGTTAAACTCGAGAGGGTGCAGAAAAGCTTTACAAGGATATTACCAGGACTAGAGGGTTTGAGTTATAGGTGAGGATAAATAGACTGAGCCTTATTTCCTTGAGGGATGACATTTACTGAGGTTTATAAAATCATAAGGGGCATGGACAGGGTGAATAGCCAAGGCCTTTTTCCTATGGTGGGGAGGGTCCAAAACTGGAGGGCATGGGTTTAAAGTGAGAGGGGAAAAGATTTAAAAGGGACCTGAGGGGTAATTTATTCATGCAGAGGGTGGTGTGTGTGTGTGGAACGAGCTACCTGAGGAAGTGGTGGAGGCACATATAATTACAATATTTCAAAGGCATCGGGATGGGTACATGAATAGGAAGGGTATAGAGGGATATGGGCCAAATGCTGGCAAATGGGACTAGGTCAGATTGGGATGTGTAGTCAGAGTGAACAAGTTGGGGCCTAAGACACTGTTTCAATGCTATATGATTCTAAACTAAAAGTGAGGCATCAGTGTCTCTATTCTAAAACGTGAATATTCGAAGAATAAGGAGTCAGAGATAAAATTGAGGTCTTGTGATCGTTTCAGCTGGTGACCAAGCAATGGCATTGGAGCACTTTTTATTTGATGAAATGAGACAAAACAAGCTAATGACCATAGGGAATGCTTGTTAATGGAGCAGATTTGCAGGGGTTGGTCTCACCAGTTCCTCCTGGATCAAAAGGCTCTGCTCACCACTGGCAGGCTCAAGGTTCCCACTAACTCTATAAATTGCAATTGACTCTACGATCCATTGAATTTCATTGGCTCAGTGCAGAATGTGGAACAGATTTAGGGCCATGAACAGCCAGAAATAGTTGAGTTAAGCAGAATTTGAAAAAATTGTCCTTATTATATATGAAACATTCATGTACTTCTTCCTCCTTTTAGTTTGTTGTGTGCACTATGTTGCAAACCTTTCTCATAAAATCGTATCTATAGTACAGTAAATGGAAGTAAATGTGATGTTTAAGAGCAATGAAATCAGCTAACAAAATTGGCTGTGCTGTGGAATTGTTTGTCTCTGTGAAGTGTGTCATGTTACCATTTTGGAACCACTGATTTAGATACAGGTATCATCTTGAACTCTGGTAGCACTCCTCCCTCTGTCATAAAGTTGCTGATTAAAGTGACACACATGTACATATTCTCGGCTGGCACTTCAGTGCAGTGCCAAGAAAATGCTGCACTGTTGAAGATCCTTTTTCTCAGATGAAGACATTAAATCAATGTTCCCTTTGACTCCTTGGTAGGATGTAAAGTGCCGTGTTTAGAGAACAATGGGTGTTTTATCATGAAATTTCATTGCTGTTGGTGAGTTCTTGCTGTTCACAAATTAGATGCTGTGTCTTTGACATTTACAGCAGTGATTACTTTTAAAACTTAACTTTGTTGAAAGTACTTTGCAATATTCAGAAGTCATGAAAGGCAGTACATAAAGCCATTCTTTTTCAGTAGTCTTCTATGTAGAGCCTGTCCAGAATCAATTAAAAGTCCCATCGTAAGAGAGGTATTGAAAGTAATCAGGGGCTAAAACTGTACATCAACACGGAAAGAGGAGTGAATAGACAAATTGTGAACATATATTGCGCAAGTGTTGTAATAAACAACAGATCTTTAACTTGATTGGGTGACTGTTGAGGCTTTCAAAGCTGATAAACAACAAATTTCTACACACTATAGGGAAGTGCAATGCTTGGCTCTGCACATGTAATTTAAGTTAAATTGTAAAGGACTAAGAAAATTCTTTGCCTATTATGTGTTACAAAAAAACTTGTGACCTTCAACATTCTAAAAGTTATTTTAACTTGTAATTTGCACAAAGTTGAATATTGTTAAAAGAAATTCACATATGGTAAATATGACTTTTGTTTTCTGACAGTCTGATGAGAAATCTAACATTGATAACGGAAAATCCAGAGGAAGCCTACCAATCGCAAAACATCATTTGGCAAAGATTTTCTGACGCATTTGCTGCTGCTAGCAGTCTTATTTCGTATGCCCCAGTATTTAAAACCTACTTCTATGAAGCTTTGAAGGAATTCTATCATGATAATGTACAATACATAGAGATACGAGCATTACTGCTACCGGTATGTACAAAATGCTTCATTATGAGGAAATGTTTTTTGTAACCAAGTTGTTTTAAACCAAAGCAGAAACTTAAGAAAGCAATTTTCCTCTATCTATTTTCTAATAGTCTAAATGTTTGAGCTGTGCAAGTCCATATAATGACTGTTTCATAGGCACGACTGTACTGTGATGGCTGATGACCCACATAACAGATGAGGTATAACTATACCTAACTAAGCCCCTATGTTACCACAGTAATATGACCTTCACATATATACAATGTAGTTTTTTTATGTCCATAACTTTCTATTATTATTATGAAATGGCAAAGTCAAATACAAGTCAGAAGGGAACCAATAAACATCTAGGAGAAGTGCAAGCCAAGAGTTACTTGGCAAAACCAGCTCTTTTTAAACTTGTTATTTCTAATATACGTGCTGAACCCCCCCCCCCCCCCCCCCCCCCTCCGCCATACCATTCTGTAGTTTCACAGCCTAGGCCTCTCAGCCACTTGCCTTCCTGATTTTGACAAGCCATCCTGCTCTTCCAGTAATCATTCTTGTAGAATCTCATCATCGTGTTGTAGGACACCCACTGCATAACTCCATCTTGCTCACTTATGTGTGAGCTGCTGTCGACAATGACACGGACTCCATATTCAGATACAGAAAATATTCTGTGAGACAATAGCAGTTCTGAATTGGTCTCCAAGGAGAAAATGAGGACTGCAGATGCTGGAGATCAGCATCAAAAAGTGTGGTGCTGGAAAAATGCAGCTGGTCGGGCAGCATCCAAGGAGCAGGAGAGTTGACGTTTTGAGCATAAACTCTTCTTCAGGAATGTTGGAGGGGGTGGTGGGGTTGGTGCCAAGGGGGCTGAGAGATAAATGGAGTGGGGGGGGAAGGTAGCTGGGAATACAATAGGTAGATGGTGATGGGTTGGAGCAGAATGTGGAGCAGATAGGTGAGAAGAAAGATGGACAGGTAGGACAGTTCAAGAGGGTGGTGCTGAGTTGGAGGGTTGGATCTGGGATAAGATCGGGGGAGGAGAGATGAGGAAACTGGTGAAATCGACATTGGTCCCATGTGGTTGGAGGGTCCCTAGGTGAAAGATGAGGTGTTATTCCTCCAGGCGTCAGGTGGTTAGGATGTGGCAATGGAGGAGGCCCAGGACCTGCGTGTCGTTGGCAGAGTGGGAGGGGGAGTTGAAGTGTTCGGCCACGGGCAATGGAGTTGTTTAGTGCGTGTGTTCTCTGAAACATTCCACAAATTGGCATCCTGTCTCCCCATTGTAGAGGAGACCACATCGAGAGCAACAGACACAGTAGATGACGTGTGGAGGTGCAGGAAAATCTCTATCAGATGTGGAAGGATCCTTTGGGGCCTTAGATGGAGGTGAGGGGGGAGGGGTGGGCTCAGGCTATCCTACACTACCTGCAGTTGTTTTGGTTCTACAGTGATAAAGGTATAGGTGGGCATGATCTCCAAACATGTAAGTTAACTCTTCAGCCAAGTACTGGTTAAGCAAACTTGAGCAGATTCAACAGAAGTTAGTGTGTTTTAGTAGAATTTATGAACCTGCACTACCTGCAGTTAGTTTGGTTCTGCAGTGATAAAGGTATAGGTGAACTAGCAAATGCCTGTGGACCTCCAAAGTGTACTGCACACATTAGAAGAAATGGTGCCTCAATATTTTTCTAATCAATCTATTCAAGGATGTGAGAAATGGTTCTTAGCTACAATTCTCAATAACGTGGTTAAGCACAGATAATCTTCTCTGAGATAAACAAGTGCCTGGAAGTCCTTTCCCTCACACATGTTATGACTTGGAGAGTAGCTCCAAAATTTATTGGGTTGCCAATTATATTCCCACATATTCATTAATGAAAATTTATTATCTGAATTATCATTTATTCAATTATGTCATTTGTATTACACATGTGTCTTAATTTATTAAGCATGGTGCCTTGAAATCATTAAGTAAGTGATCTTCGAAGAAGCTTGGTGTTCATTTAAGAACATAGCAGATAGGAGCTGGAGTGGGTCAATTGGCCCCTCCGACTACTACTACTACCATTCAATTAGATCACAGCTGATCTCCCTCAACTCTGTTTCCCTGCACACATTGCTAATGAGAGTTCAGCCCACAACATCTTGGGCTTTCTTTCTGATTCATTAAAGAGATGGTAATCTTGGTCAGCTGACAATAAGAGGATTACAGTTCATTTTTGGAGGAGAAAGTAGGCAGAAACTCTGCTCTGATCATAGTTTGAAGAGAGAACAGTATTATCAAATACTTTTCTTGCCATGATCAAATAGATTGTCAATATTTTGTCAAGGTTCACCAGAAAATTAGTAGTAGTTTGTTTAATTTTTCAGAAGAGGATAAAATTAAATTGTTCCAAAGCCTATCTTGTGTTAAAGACATCTATAGCCACAGTTACTTCAATAGAATAAATGTCAGTTGAGGGATGGTCTTAGATTTATTGAAGCAAGAGCCTCTTCAGTGAGAACCATAGTTTCAATCTTGTTTGATGGTCTGTTTTGTTCTTGAATATGTCATCAATGCTAAATCCAATTTTGACCATCTCGCAACACTTAAAACTACTGTGGCCAAAATCATGATTTATATCCTCTATGGCTGTCAGCATACCGCATTCTCCTCTTTCAGTTGACCAGGTCATTCCCCAGTAGCTTTCTGTGGGTCAGCTTTATGGGTTGTTCTTGCATTGTTTCTGTCCAAATGCAGCCATTCTATCTCTAGCAATAGTTTGTTTCTTCATTTCTACAAAATTTACCTCCAGAGCCCCATAAACATCCATGCTTGATTCTCTCTCTTCCTCATCCTACTTGGGTATTGTTTTCATGCGTTTTCATTTACCTTCCACATATATATGCTAGTGCATGAAGCTCTAGATCAAATGCCTTGGTCTTCTCTGTGCTGTTAGATTCCCTGATTCAGATTAAGTTGTAGGTGAACCAGTCTTCAGCTAATTCCATTCACTCCATGTGATATTATTATAAGCAAATGTTTGATGCAAAGATTATGGACCCTGTCAACACTCTAGCAATAGTACAGAAGACTTGAGCTCCAGAACTTGCCATACCTCTAGCCAAGCTATTCTAGTATAGATACAATGCTGGTATCTACCCAACCATGTGGTAAATTGCTTAGGCACATTCTGTAGACATAAAGCAGGACAAATCAGACCCAACTATTTACCATCTAATCGGTAAATCGGTTACTCTCAATCATCAGTAAAGAGATGGAAGGGATAATCAACAGTGCTATCAAGCAACACATGCTTAGCAAAAACCTTGTCACTTTGTGTTCCATAAGGGTCATTCAGCTCCTGACCTCATTATAGCCCTAATCCAAAAATGGACAAAAGAATTGAATTGCAGAGGTGAGATGAGGGTGACTGCACTCGCGTCAAGGCCACCTTTGACTGTCTGTAGTATGAGGAGCTCTATTAAAACTGGAGTCTCTGGGAATCATAAGGAAACTCTCTGGTTGGAGACATAGCTAGCACAAAGGAAGATGGTTGATGTGGTTGGAGGTCAGTCACCTCAGCTCGAGGACATTTCTGCAGGAGTTTATCAGGTTTGTGTCTCAGGTCCAACTATTTTCAGTGGCTTCATCATTGACCTCCATTCCATCGTAAGATATGAATTGGGAATGTTTGTTGGTGACTACAAAATAATATGCACCATTTGTGACTCCTCAAGTAATAAAGCAGTCTGTGTCCAAATGCAGAAAGGCTTGAACAATATCCAGATTTGCTCTGACAAGTGTAAGTCGCATGTAGGCCACACAAATGCTAGTCAATAACTATCTCCAACAAGAGAGAATCTAACCAGCATCCTCAACATTCAATAGCAAAACTAACTGAAAAGTGGAAGACAATATAATTAATGAGAAAAAAAATCTTTTTTCGTCACTGAGATGATAACTTCACTCGATGCTCATGGACTTGCAAACAGGTTTCAAAGTGCAGACTGTTGAAGGTTTGCCAGAGGTTCAAAGTTTCTGCACAGAACCAAAATATTTTAACTTTTAAAATGAAGCCTGTGTGCAAGTCTGAAGCATGACCTCACGTCCCTTTGCACACTACAAATCTCTCCTAAATGTACGCAGTGCAAGAAAGTAAAACTTGAGGCAATTCATCTGACAGTTGCATTGTCAATTAAATTTTAGTAGCTCACTGATACCTTTAAAATCTTTGATTTATAATTACAATATCTTAATTATGTATTCAGAATTGGAAGATGTTGCCAATATGATTTATTTTCACTAAAGTGAATTTGTAAGGTTTCTTTTGGCTACTAGTCACTGTGAAAGATCAGTGATCTTGCACAAAAGCAAGCTGAGAAGCAGGATTGAACAGCCATAGAACTGCCATTGTAATGGCTAAGTGACTCTTGACTTGCAGTTTAAATGCAAAAATTACTGTATGATAACTTAGCCTAAGGATTTTGTTTTGAGCTTCAATTAATAACTCAATTAAAGCAGAATCAGAATGGTATTGAATCACAAATATTTTATTTGTTAAAATAAATGCTCAAAATAAAAGGGAGAAAAAGATAGATGAAAGAATGGAATGGACAATGAGCAATTTTGGAAGAACTAGGAGAGTTGACACAAGGCTTAGATGAAGAGATGATTTTTATGAAGATTTAAAAAATGCAAATAAAATGCAGTGGCAAAGAGGTTAAGCAGAGTGTTGTGGAGAGTGAAACTGATTAGCTGAAAGCTCTAAAACAGATGATAGAAATGGCTTAAAGATGCAGTAGCCCCAAGTCATAGGACTGAAAGATGTGGGAGAGCCACAAGATGTGAGACGATTGCAGCAGGTAGTGAGAATTTAGTGTATAAGCGGAGCTGAACCAATGTGGGAAGGGATTTTGAATTTGAAGCATTGAGGGACCCTGAATTGGTAATGATAGAGTGATTGTAAAACAGGGCTTAGTATAAGATGGTACAGAGTCTGAGCTGTGAACAAATTGTTGGGAAATCAGCAAGGAAAGCATGAGAGTATTCTGACAACTTTTCAGCAACAGGGCTGAAGACTTTTGGTCCAGAAATAGTTGTACACTTAGCAATGCTTTCTAGAATTAGAATTCCTACAGTGTGGAAACAGGCACTTTGGCCCAACAAATCCATACTGACCCTCAGAGTACCCCACCCAAACCAATTCCCCGTTACTCTACATTTACTCCTGACTAATGCACCTAACCTACACATCCCTGAATTCTATGGGCAATTTAGCATGGCCAACTCACCTAACCTGCACATCTTTGGATTATGGGAGGAAACCAGAGCAACTGGAGGAAACCCACGCAGACACTGGGAGAATGTGCAAACTCCACACATAGTTGCCTGAGGCTGGAATCAAACCTGGGTTCAGGGGGGTTCTGTGATGCAGCAGTGCTAACAACTGAGCCACTGTGCCACCCTTAAACCATAGTTACAATGTAGCATGTACCTGAAAATGTAGAAGATTGCCCAGGTGTGCCCTGTCCACAAGGAAAAGAAACGGGGCAAATCTAGCCCAGCTAATTACCACTCTATCTACTCTCAATCATCAACCAAAGTGCTGGGAGATATTATCAAAAATCCTATCAAACAGCATTGCGATTTGTAAACATGAATAATGCTGCAATGGTTCTAAATAGAAGATGAACACCACTTTCTCAAGTGGAACTAAGGATAGATGGTAAGTGCTGACCCAGACAGCAATGCTCACATTGCATTAATGGAGAAAAAGTACTCAGCAATAATTTGCTTACTGATATTTAGTTTGGGTTCTGACCCACTCAGCCCCTGGACTCATTCCTGATGAATGACTTTTGCCCGAAATGTCGATTTTCCTGCTCCTCTGATGCTGCCTGACTTGCTGTGCTTTTCCAGCACCACACTCTTGATTCTAATCTCCAGCATCTACAGTCCTCACTTTCGCCTCATTACACTTTTGGTCCAAACATAGCCAAAAGAGCTGAACTGCATGCCCATAATAAGATCCAAACACCTCTATCAGCTCAGCAACAGCTAATAAAAATCAATCCGTAACTAAAAATAGTTGATGTTTTCTTTTAAGCCCTTCCTGCTGGTTGCATCTCTGTGTGGTGTTAACAAAGGGTGGATATCATGAGTACTGACTTCAACATCAAATGTCTTTGAAGCTTGAAATCTGTTTGCCATTCCATATCCACCACCAGGAACAGGAAATTGTCTAGCTTTGATGCTGTGATGGTGGATATGTCTTATAGATTTGTGTTTCCTACAGATAACAAATCACATTCAACATACTATTTGTTTCTGTTAATAGTCTGTAATCTTTTATGTAATTCATGCCACATTCCATTTTAGATCAGGTTGGAAGAATAATATTGGTAAAATTCTCCTGAGGATGGACAGCGTATGCATTTAGCTTGATACCATATCATTGAATTGCTTTATCTCAGGTGATTAAGCTTTCAGAGCAGCAATCATTGAATTCTGTTGTTTAATCAGTATAACTTGGATGTTTTTCTTAAAACTTTGCTTCAATATTTGAAGTTTGAGTTTTTGTCACTCTTTAAATGCATGACTGTTCTCATTGCACTTTTGTTTGAAAAACATCTCTGAAATATTAGCTCTGTTTTTTCTGCAGCAGCCTGATTTTGAGTATTTACAGCATATCCTGTTTGTGTTTTAGTTATCCCAGCGCATTTTGCTTTTCTGTTTATCTCTCTTTACAAAGGTGAAAGGATTTTCAAAACAATGGGTGTGAGGGTGCTCCTCAACTTAGACAAAGAAATTAATAGCTATTGTTCAGCCTCTGGAGAGAACAACTTCTATTTAATGTATCAACCTTTCAGTAGAAAAATGGTTAGAAAATCCTGTAATATTAATGAGCAAGATTTAATAATATCATCAATGTACTTCTCAAAGAAAATGTAGATCAATTCTAAGGGGCTTATGAATTCATGGTGGAATGAGGAGTGTAGTTATCTTTCAGGTTTTCCCTGATGCTTAATTTGTGCCAGATACAAACTGTTAGAAATCTCTTCTCCAAACAACTCTCACTTTGAATTTTACTGTAGTGTAGTCTTTCAGTCCCAAATAAGGCCACCATTGTATGTCAAGGAGAAAGTCCGGTCTGGTAGCATCTGTAGAGGGAAACACAGTTAATGTTTTGAGTCCGGTCTCTTTGCTAGGACTGATTAGGATTAGAAAACAGTGGGGTGAGTATAGAGAGGGAGGAGGAGCAGGTAGAACGGATGTTGAGGGTGTCAGAGCAAATAACCAAGGCAATACGAATGGTAATAGAGGAGGGATAGATATGCAAAATGGTGTAAATGGCAGATAAGAAAGGAGAAAATGGGTTCACTTTGCTGGGGAGAAAAGCTAGCAAGGCAACAAGGATGGGGGAATGTAATCAAAAGAAAGGACCTTGGATCATCATTGGTTCATTAACGTCTTTTAGGGAAGAAAGTCTTGTTATCCTTACCTGATCTGACCTACATGTAACTTCAGACCCACCACAATGTAATTGACCTTTAATTGCCCTCAGAGATACACAGTAAGCCAGTCAGTTGTATCAGACTACTGCAAAGTCTTTTAAAAGAAAAGGAGTAAAATCAGATGGTTCCATTTAGGTAGGGGAAAAAATGACAGAAAACCCAGCCATACAAAGTCCTCCTTACTTTGTTTATTATTTATTCATGAAATGTAGGATTTGCTCACTTGGCCAGCATTTATTGCACATTCATAATTACTCTTGGGAAGGTGGGATCTGCCTCCTTAAACTACTGTAGTCTTTAGTGTATATGTGCACCCACAATGCTTAGGGAGGGAGTTCTAGGAGGGTATAGCTCTGACAGTGAAGAAGTAGTGATATTTTTCTAAGTCAGGATAGTGTATGGCTTGGAGAAATATTAGCAAGTGGTAGTGTTCCTGTGCATCTGCTGCCCTTGTCCTTGGTGGTAGAGGTAATGGGTTTGGAAGATGCTGTTGGAGGACCCTGGGTGTGTTACTCGCGTGCTTTTTGGAGATGGTACACAGTTTTGCCATTGTGCATTAATTGTAAAAGGAGTTAATGTTCAAGGTAGTGGATGGGATGCCACTTAAGTGGATCGCTTTGTCCTGGTTGGTGTCAAACTTCTTGAGAATTGTTGGAGCTGCACCCATCCAGGCAAGTGAAGAATATTATATTATGCTTCTGACTTGAGACAGGTAGAATTACTGTAGAAATCCTAATCTCTGACTTGCTATTGTTGCCACAGTATTTATAGATATTTTCTAATCAACTTGTTCAGAGATGTTATTACAGACTTCTGGGGAAGATTTGACATGAACCTAGGCTTCCTGGCTTAGAGGTAGAGACACTACCATTGCACCACATGGCCTCACCACAGTATTTGTATGGTTTGTCCAGTTCAGTTTCTGGTCAGTGATAACTGCAGGATGTTGATGAAGTGATTCACTGACAGTAATCCGTGCCAAAAGCTGGCATTCATTGCCCCAAAGAAGGTAATGGTTAATTTCCTTTGTGAACCTACAATCCATTCTGACTTTAAATGATGTCGATCAGCCTCCCACTAAAATGAAATGCCTGTATAAGAAGTGTATTTGTCTTTTATGATCTTGCAAGCTCTTGTTTCTTCAGTGCAGAAATGTTTCTGTGGGGAAAAAATGTGCATTGTATACTTAAATGAGCTGACAGAGGGAATCTTGTGAGATATGGCAATTTGGGCCCATGATTTGGCAATGAATCGTTATTTAAATAAGAGTAGAAAGTAAGATTGAAGACGATCGAAGATTATTGAGGAAGAGGAGCTCAAGTCCACAAACAAATCAGCCATAAACTGACTAAATTATGGAGCAGGATCCAAATGCAAAATGGCCCACTCTTGCTTCTAAGTCCTATATTTCTATGTAAGGTGTAATTCCATCTACAAGGCCTTTTCCTATAAATTCTGCAGTTTATTTGCAATGTCATCTCATGATTGATTTTAATGTGTTATTATCTAACATATTGCATTTTTTAGGTCTATGAACTTGATGGAACCTTACAAAACAAGACTTGGTCTATTATGGCTTACCACGAGGTTGCAAGACAATTCAAAGATGATCATCCTGACTTCATGGGAACTAAAGTCATTTTTTCAGTACATAGGTAGGATTTAATCATTTAGATTGTTTGTCTAATGTTCATATCCCTATTTTAACATGACTAGAAATTATGCTATGCACCATTGCATCACAGTAGAACCTTCCCTCGTGTCAGTTTACAAATTCAAAGACCTTTTTCAAAGAAAGTTAGTGTTTTGATTATGCATCCTGTTTTACTGTTTCACACCTTGAGATGCAACCAGTCTAGTTGGATGAAGGAAAGCATCATGATACAATGAAAGCTCAATGGGTTTGACTCAATTGTCCAATAAATTGAGGTTCCATGTGTCATTTGTCCATGTTGAAACGGCAAGGTGAGCAGGCTGGAATTTCAAAGGTGACTGAGATATACATAGAGATGTACAGCATGGAAACAGACCCTTCGGTCTAACTCGTCCATGCCAACCAGATATCCTAACCCAATCTAGTCCCACCTGCCAGCACCCTGTCCATATCGCTTTACACCCTTCCTATTCATATACTCGTCCAATTGCCTTTTAAATGTTGCAATTGTACTAGCCTCCACCACTTCCTCTGGCAGCCCATTCCACACATGCACTACCCTTTGCATGAAAAAGTTGCCCCTTAGGTTTCTTCTATATCTTTACCCTCTCACCGTAAGCTTATGCCCTCTATTTCTGGACTCCCCCAACCCAGGGAAAAGACTTTGTCTATTTATCCTATCCATGCCCCTCATGATTTTATAAACCTCTAAAAGATCACCCATCAGCCCCTGACGCTCCAGGGAAAACAGCCCCAGCCTATTCAACCTCTCCCTATAGCTCAAACCCTCCAACCCCAGCAACATCCTTGTAAATCTTTTCTGAAACCTCCCAAGTTTCACAACATCCTTCCCATAGGAAGGAGACCAGAATTGCACACAATATTCCAAAAGTGGCCTTACCAATGTCCTATACAGCTGCACCATGACCTCCCAATTCCTATACTCAATGCTATGACCAACAAAGGAAAGTATACCAAAAGACAATAGGTGCAGGAGTAGACTATTCTGCCCTTTTGAGCCAGCACCACCATTCATTATGATCCTCAATCAGTGTCCTGTTCCTGCCTTATCCCCATAGCCCTTGATTCCACTATCCTGAAGAGCTCTATCCAACTCTTTCTTGAAAATATCCAGAGACTTGGCCTCCACAGCCTTCTGGGGCAGAGCATTCCATAGACCCACCACTCTCTGGGTGACGAAGTTTCTCCTCAACTCTAAGTGGCCTACCCCTTATTTTTAAACTGTGTTCTCTGGTTCGGGACTCATCCATCAGTGGAAACATTCTTCCTGCCTCCAGAGTGTCCAATCCTTTAATAATCTTATACTTCTCAATCAGATCCCCTCTCAGCCTTCTAAACTCAAGCGTATACAAGCCCAGTCGCTCCAATCTTTCAGCATAAGATAGTCCCGCCATTCTGGGAATTGACCTTGTGAACCTACGCTGTACTCCCTCAATAGCCAGAATGTCTTTCCTCAAATTTGGAGACTAAAACTGCGCACAATATTCCAGGTGTGGTCTCACTGGGGCCCTGTACAGCTGCAGAAGGACCTCTTTGCTTCTATACTCAATTACTCTTGTTATGAAGGCCAGCATGCCATTAGCTTTCTTCACTGCCTGCTGTACCCTCATGCTTGCTTTCATTGACTGATGTACAAGAACACCTAGATCTGATTGTACTCCCCCTTTACCTAACTTGACTCCATTTAGGTAGTAAAAACAATAACTGCAGATGCTGGAAACCAAATACTGGATTAGTGGTGCTGGAAGAGCACAGCAGTTCAGGCAGCATCCAACGAGCAGCGAAATCGACGCTTTGGGCAAAAGCCCTTCATCAGTAATCTGCCTTGCTGTCCTTGCTACCAAAGTGGATAACCACACATTTATCGACATTAAACTGCCTCTGCCATGCATCCGTCCACTCACCTAGCCTGTCCAGGACACCCTGTATTCTCCTAACATCCTCCTCACATTTCACCCTGCCATCCAGCTTTGTATCATCAGCAAATTTGCTAATATTACTTTTAATACCTTCATCTATATCATTAATGTACATTGTAAAAAGCTGTGGTCCCAGCACTGATTCCTGCGGCACACCACTGGTCACCGCCTGCCATTCCAAAAGGGAGCCGTTTATCACCAGTCTTTGTTTCCTGTTAGCCAACCAATTTTCAATCCATGTCAGTATTTTGCCCCTAATACCATGTGCCCTAATTTTGCTCACTAACCTCTTATGTGGGACTTTATCAAAGGCTTTCTGAAAGTCCAGGTGTACTACGTCCACTGGATCTCCCTTGTCCATCTTCAGAGTTACATCCTCAAAATTCCAGAAGATTAGTCAAGCATGATTTTCCCCTTTATAAATCCATGCTGACTCTGACCTATCCTGTTACGGCTATCCAGATGTGTCGTAATTTCGTCCTTTATAATTGACTCCAGCATTTCTCCCACCACTGAGGTCAGACTAACTGGTCTATAATTGTCTGTTTTCTCTCTCCCTCTTTTCTTAAAAAGTCGGACAGCATTATCTGCCCTCCAATCCGGAGAAACTGATCCTGAATCTATAGAACATTGGAAAATGATCACCAACGCATCCACGATTTCTAGAGCCACCTCCTTCAGTATCCTGGGATGTAGACCATCAGGTCCTGGGGACTTATCAGCCTTCAGACCTAACAGTCTCTCCAACACCATTTCCTGCCTAATATAAATTCCCTTCAGTTCAGGTCCTTCAGCCACTATTGCATCTGGGAGATTGCTCGTGTTTTCCCCAGTGAAGAGAGATCTAAAGTACCAATTCAACTCTTCTGCCATTTCTTTGCTCCCCGTAATAAATTCACCCGTTTCTGTCTTCAAGGGCCCAATTTTAGTCTTAACCAATTTTTTTTCTTTTCACATACCTAAAAAAGCCTTTACTATCCTCCTTTTATATTTTTGGCCAGTTTACCTTCGTATCTTATTTTTTTTCTTTGCTTATTACCTTTTTAGTTATCCTCTGTTGTTCTTTAAAAGCTTCCCAGTCCTCCGATTTCCCACTCATCTTTGCTATGTTATACTTTTTCCCTTTTGTCTTTATATGGTCCTTTAACTTCCCTTGTCAGCCACGACCACCCCTGCCTCCCCTTAGGATCTTTCTTCCTTTTTGGAATGAACTGATCCTGCATCTTCTGCATTATACCCAGAAATACTTGCCATTGCTAGGGTATTGCACCATTGAACTTTGGCCAGCTCCTCCCTCATAGTTCCCCTTATTCAACTGAAATATTGTCACTTCCGATTCTTCCCTCTCCTTTTCAAACTGCAGATTAAAGCTTACTTCGAGGTCACTATCCTATCTGCCTGTGACTTCACTTTCAAGGAACTATGAACCTGCACTCTAAGGTCTTTTTGTTCAGCAACACTCCCTAGGACCTTACCATTAAGTGTATAAATCCTGCTAAGATTTGCTTTCCCCAAATGCAGCACCTTGCATTTGCCTAAATTAAACTCCATCTCCCAGTCCTCAGCCCATTGGCCCATCTGATCAAGATCCCTTTGTAATCTTGTTGATACTCTGTCCTTGAACAAAAGGAAGTGTGAATTCCTTGAGGGCTATGTATGCCATATATAATTGGGCATTTGCCTGAGATTCAAGACTGTCTGGAGATCAAAGTAGAAAGGGTCATATGGCTTTTAGTAATCATTTTAATAGTCTGTGTTAAATTTTAAGATAGTGACATATAGTTCATAATAAACCTAAAAATGATGGAATCACAGAAGTAAGTGAATAATATTAGTGTGTTTAGTGATATACCTACTAGAGTCCTGGTTCTGGGAATGACCATGATTCAAGTCTGATCATATTTTTTCGTGAAACTGCATTGTTTTGCCCTGTTTATGTCTGCCACTGACATTTCTTGTGTACTTAATTTTAGAAAATCGAATAATACAGAAATGAAGACAGCAATATATGAGGCCATGGAGCTTTACAATAAATTTCCAGAGACTATGGCAGGGTTTGATATGGTAGGTTTTCCATGTTACTTCAGTTGTCTGTTCCAGATTGTCTTGCATTTATTAGACTTTGAATTTGTTTGTTTACCATACAGTCCTACTTTTAGGTATGAATGTGCATAGGTATAAGAAATAATGGCAACAGGGTTATTCAGTATTTAAGTGATAGGCAGAAAATGGAGACTAAAGATAAAAAAAAAGGTAAATCTTAAATATGGATGCCTCTCGTCAGAGAGAGACAACTAGTGATGGTTTAACCTGAAGGTCACTAGGCCTTATGCAAGAGGTAAGGTTGAGAAGAACAGTTCTGATCTCAGCCAGTGCAGGAGTTCTGCCCATGCAAGTGATATCACGCTGCATCACAAACTGGTCATTCAGCCAACTGTATTAACTGACCCCTTGGCATTAGTTAGCTATTGAAATTGCTTCTATTATCCATACTATTATTTAAAAAGAGACACCATTTGTTAATAGTTTTTTTTAAGTCTGGCAGTCAAAGTTTTTTTTAAAATGCATGTTGTACTTCCATGGCCTACCTCAACGATTAAGTGTTAGAGATGCAGGAAGGGAGTGATAGGAAGAAGATAGGTACCTATCCAAGAAAAGGGTTCTTAGGAAACTTCTGAAAGCAACGCAGAGAAGAAATTATTTTGAAATCAATTCAGGAAGATAGAGAAGTGTGTTTCCCTGAAAAATGGCCAGTCTTGTTGGTGTGGAAAATAGGGGGCAAGAGGTGCTTTCTTCTGTTAGAGATGTTGGTGGTGATGTGGGATTTAATTGGTTGGAGGCGAGTGGCAAATTAATTAAGAGATTAAAACACATGAAGTCAATTTGTAAATGTTAACAATACTTTATTTGAACTTTCTGAATGTTGACACTAATGCTTGTATCTATGATTGTAGCTTGTTAGACCTTTCTAAGCTGTATCACTTGATAATCATAGTTACCAGGAGCTCATACGTTAGCATCTTAGAAAGCTAGAAAATGTAACTGAGACATTAAGAAATTGAACAAAACAATATTGTTTTGAAACTATCTATTTTCACATCCTTCTCTGGCCCCATAATTTCCCTAGCTTCTTCATTCCTTTTGACTTTAACAATTCCCTTACTTCATGCAACATGAATGATTATGCCTTTAGCTAACTTTATCTCAATGCCTAGAATTTCCTCCCCATGTCCTTTGCCACTCCATTTCCCTTTCCTTTGTTAAATTCACTGCAACCTGAAACTCCACCTCTTTGGTCACCCCAACACCTTTTGCTTTGTTTTGACATATTTGGATATATATCAAACTAATATTTTGATTTCATCTGACCTTGGGATTTTATTTTAATTTTGTTAACTCTGTACAGGTGCACGTTATTGTATGTGAATGCATATTCTACAGTCAACCAGATTCCAATGCAGATACTTAATACACTTGGATTAAATTTCCTTGTTCACTTATTTCAATGCAAGATATCAATTCCTTCAGAGGGTAAGGGAGAAAGTTAGTGAGAAAGTATTAAAGTGTGAATCTGAATTACAAATTTTCAAGCCAATGGACTGAGGAATGGCAGATGGAGTTTAATTTTGATAAATGTGAGGTGTTGCATTTTGGTAAGGCAAGTCAGGGCTGTACTTGTACTCTTGATGATAGGGTTTTGGGAAGTGTTGCTAAACCTTAGGGTTCCTTGAAAGTGGAATTGCAGGTCATTAGGGTAGTGAAAAAGGCATTTAGTACACTTGCCTTAATTGGTCAGTGCATTGATTATCGGAGTTGGGATATCATGTTGCAGCTGTACAGGATGTTGGTTGGGCCACATTTGGGATACAGCGTTCACTTCTGGTCTCCCTGCTTTAGGAAAGATGTTGTGAAATTTGAAAGGGTTCAGAAAAGATTTACAGGGATATTGGAAGGGTTGGAGGGTTTAAGCTCCAAGGAGAGACTGAATAGGCTGGGGCTATTTTCCCTAGAATGTTGGAGGCTGAGGATAAAGATTTATAAAATTATAAGGGGCATGGATAGGGTGAATAGCCAAGGTCTTTTTCCCAGGTTGGTGGAGTCCAAAATAGAGGACATGGGTTTAAGGTGAGAGCTGAAAGATTTAAAAAGGACCTATGCGATAAATTTCTCATGTAGAGGGTGGCGTGTGTGTAAAATGAGTTGCCAGAGGAAGTGGTGGAGGTTGATATAATTACAACATTTTAAAACATTTAAAAATGGATGGGTACATGATAAGGAGGAGTTTAGAAGGAAAAGGGTCAAATGCTGGCAAATGGAACTAGATTAATTTAGGATATCTAGTTGGCATGGATAAATTGGACCAAAGACTGTTTCTGTGCTTTACAACTCTATCGTTCTATATGCCCAGTCAGATATATCAATAAATTCCAACTACAGGATTACTTAAATTCCAACTACTGCTATAGTTTGAATTCATCAGGGAGAGTGGAGCATTAATAACAGAATATAATACCATTATCCTTTGATCCAGTATATCCAAAGTTCATATAATTTTGTAATGCAGGTGAGAAGTGTGAAAATGCAAGTGACTCTTTTCCAATCAAAAGCAGGTCTTAAAGGTAATTGACCTCTGCGTTTAGCTTTAGTTAGCTATTGATCAAAAGCTGCAATTATTGAGCCGAGAAAGACGTGATAATCTTCATTTGTTTATTCTGTTGTAATTTATAACCATAATCAATTAATAAATTTTATGTAATGTTCTTTTTTTTTAAATAATATGTCTTGTCCTCCAGTTAGTTTGCGAGTACTTGCCATCCACTCCAGATGTCCAGACATGTAAATTAAAATTTGTTGCAAATCAAACTTAATGGTGCATAAGAAATGTCTTGCATTTTTCTGCATTATATGCCTCTACACATGGATTTTAATGTAATTTAATTTTCTGAACTTTTAATAATATCATAAAATATAGCTGAATCTATTTTATTACATCCAATTTTGAATACTTTGGCCATTCAGCTCTTCCATGAAAGTTGACAGCACAAATAAATTAGAAGATATGAACATGCAAGAAATAGAAGCAGGTGTAATCGAAAGGGCCTGTTGAGCCTTTGACCGTTCAGTATAAATAAGTCTGTGCTCTACCCTTTTAAAGTGTCTTCAGAATCCTGCATCTTTCCATTTTTTTTCTAAATTTCAGACAATATAGATCAAATTTACTCAGTCTCATAGTCTATTTAGAACAACCAATCTAATCAACCTTCACTGCAAGAGCTATTTTTTTGTTGCAATCCTGGCTGATGTTAATACTGGATTAATCAGATCATAAAGTGAAATACATTGTTTAACAGGTGGAAGTCAGTTACTGAACACTTTTACAAGAGTCTGCAAGTGTACCTTCAAAATAGAGAATAAAACTTTCTACTAAACAAGGAAAAAAACATGAACCATATTAACTTGAGAAAAATGTTGGAAAACTTTCAGTATGAAGTAAAAAGGATTTAGACTCTCATGCTATTTCTTTTTATCCCAACGATATTGTTACAGACATCAAATCGTAGTGAAAATTCACTTTCATCTCCACACACTCGCTTCTTTAGGCTGGCACAGCTACAACCAGTTTCCTTCCAATGAATTTCTGCATGTTTACTAGATGCTTTCCTGCAATGGCTGTTCCTCTCTGAGACACCTAAAACAAACTGCAAATTATAATCACACTTACTTTAACTTCAGAACAAACATATAAGTTCCTAAGCTCAGTTTTAGGTTGTATTGCAGGATTCCTTAGTCAAGAGCTTAAACCCCCTCTGGCACACAACCATTTACTGACATCTGCATTTTTATGCCTGGATCTCTTCCTGGACAGAAGCAGTAGTTTTTTGTTCTCCCACTCTTTTTAACACATTAAATCTCCAATCCCATTCTTCAATTAAGGGTTTAAACACTTATTGAAAACATTTGTATTTATTAGATCTTTAGAACTCCTAATCACCAAACCCACAAACCAAAAACTGAAACTTGGCTCCCATTCTAAATACAAAACACAAAAGAAAAACATTAACTGGGCAGCATGGTGGCCCAGTGGTTAGCAATGCTGCCTCATAATGCCAGGGGTGTAGGTTCAATTCTCCACTCAGATTACTGTCTTTGGGAGGAAACCAGAACACCCAAAGGAAACCACACAGGAGGAGGTGTACCTCGTACCACCCTACTTCCTGCAAAAATACTATCCCGTATTCCCAATTCTTCCGCCTCCGCCATATCTGTTCTCAGGAGGACCAGTTCCACCACAGAACACAGCAAACTGCAATTTTCCTTCCCACGTGGTTGAAGATGCCTTCCAATGCATCTCATCCACATCCTGCACCTCGTCCCTCAAACCCCACCCCTCCAACTGTAACAAGGATAGAACCCCACCCCGGTCCTCACCTTCCACCCTACCAACCTTTGCATAGACTGCATCATCCACAAACATTTCCGCCACCTTCAAACGGACCCCACCACCAGGGATATATTTCCCACCCCACCCCTTTCCGCTTTCCGCATTCCGCAAAGTCCGTTCCCTCCATGATTGCCTGGTCAGGTCCACACCCCCCAACAACCCACCCTTCCCTCTTAGCTCCTTCCCCGGCCACTGCCGGAATTGCAAAACCTGCGCCCACACCTCCTCCCTCACCTCCATCCAAGGCCCCAAAGGAGCCTTCCACATCCATCAGAGTTTCACCTGCACATCCACCAATGTCATTTATTGTATCCGTTGCTCCCGATGCAGTCTCCTCTACATTGGGGAGACTAGATGCCTTCTTGCATAGCACTTTAGGGAACATCTCTGGGACACCCGCACCAGTCAATCCCACTGCCCTGTGGCCCGACATTTCAACTCCTCTCTCACTCTGCCAAGGACGTGGAGGTCCTGGCCCTCCTCCACCGCCACTCCCTCACCACCCGATGCCTGGAGGAAGAACGCCTCATCTTCCGCCTCGGAATACTTCAACCCCAGGGCATCAATGTGGACTTCACCAGTTTCCTCATTTCGCCTCCCCCTACCTTACACCCAGTTTCAACCTTCCAGCTCAGCACCGTCCTCGTGACTTGTCCTACCTGCCAATCTTACTTCCCATCTATCCACTCCAAGCTCCGCTCTGACCTATCATCTTATCCCACGCCCATCCACTCATTGTACTCTTTGCTACCTCTCCCCACCCTCCTCTCTGACCTATCACCTTCAATCCCATCTCCATCCACCTATTGTACTCTTTACCACCTTCTCCCCATCCCCATCCCCCTCCCATTTATCCCTCCACCCTGGAGGCTCCCTGCCTACAGTCCTGATGAAGGGCTTTTGCCCGAAATGTCGATTTTCCTGCTCCTTGGATGCTGCCTGACCTGCTGTGCTTTTCCAGCACCACTAATCTAGATATCCAAAATAAATCTAGTCCCATTTGCCAGCATGTGGGCCATATCCCTCTAAATCCTTCCTATTCATATGCCCATCTTGATGCCTTTTAAATTTTGTAATTTCCTTTCTCTGGCAGCTCATGCCACTACCTTTTACCCTCTCTGTGAAAGGGTTGCCCCTTAGATTCCTTTTAAATCTTTCACCCCTCACTTTAAACATATGTCTGTGATGCTCCAGGGAAAATTGCCCGAAACTATTTAGCCTCTTCCCTAGAGTTCTAACCCTCCAACCTATCAGTATCCTATCAATATGCAAATAGTATTCCAAAAGTGGCCTAACCCATGTCCTGTGCAGCCGCAACATAAACTACCAACTCCTGTACCCAGTGCTCCAACCAATAAAGGCAAACATACTGAACGCTGCCTTCACTATCCAACCTACCTGCAACGCCACTTTTAAGAAACTATTAAACTTACTCTCCAAGGTCTCTTTGTTCAGCAACACTCCCCAGGACTTTACAATTTGCCTTTCCAAAACGCAGGACCTCCAATTTATCTAAATTAAACCCCATCTGCTACTCATTGGCCCATCTTATCAAGATTTCGATGCACTCAGAGGTAACCTTCACTGTCACTACACCACCAATTTTGGTGTCAGCTGCAAACATACTAACCTGTTTTGTTCACTTCCAAATCATTTATATAATTGACAAAAAGTAGTGGACTCAGCACCGATCCTTGTGGCACACCACTGGTCACCGGCCTCCAGTCTGAAAAGCAACCCTCCCACCACCACCTTCTGTATTCTACCTTTGAACGAGTTCTGTTTTTAAATGGCTAGTTATCTCTCTATTCCTTATGATCTAACCTTGCTAACCAGTCTACGATGAGGAACCTTGTTGAACGCTTAACTGAAGTCCATATAGATCATATCCCCTGCTCTGTCCTCATCAATCCTCTTTGTTACTTCATCAAAAACTCAAGTTCATGAGACACAATTTCCCACGCACAAAGCCAGGTTGCTTATCCTTAATGAGTCTTTACTCTTCCAAATAAATGTAAATCCTGTCCCTCAGGATTCCCTCCAACAGTTTGCCCGTTATCAAAGTCAGTCTCACTGGTCTATAGTTCCCTGGCTTTTCCCTACCACCATGTTAGCCAACCTCCAGTCTTCTCACACTTTACCTGTGACTATCGATAAAACAAGTATCTCAGCAAGGGACCCAGCAAGCACTTCCGTTGCTTCCCATGGAGTTCAAGGGTACACCTGATTGGTCTTGGGGATTTATTCTCTTTTATGCATTTTAAGACATCCAGCACCACCATCTTTGTAATATGGACATATTTCAAGATATCGCTATTTATTTCCCCATGTTCTCTATCTTCCATGTCTTTCTCAATGGTAGCCACTGATGCAAATACTCGTTTAGTATCTCTCCTGTCTCCTGCAGTTCCACACGTGTACTCCAAGGTCTCTTTGATCAGCAAAGATCTTTAAGGAGTCCTATTCTCTCTTTAGTTATCCTTTTGTCCTTAATGTATTTATAAGATCCCTTTGCATTCTCCATAACCCTTCAAAGCTATCACATGTCCTCTTTTTACCCTCCTTATTTCCCTCTTAAGTATTCTCCTACTGCCTTTATAGGAAATCACTTGATTTCCACTGTCTATACCTGACATATGCTTCCTCCTCATCCTTGACCAAACCCTCAATTTTTCTAGTCATCCAGCATTCCCTAAACCTACCAGCCTTGTCCTTCACCTGAACAGGAGCATACTATCTCTGGACTCTCATTTCATTTTTGAAGGTCCCCACTTTCCAGCCGTCCCTTTTTACTTACAAACATCCACCATCCACCCTCATCAACTTTTGAAAGTTCTTGCCTAATACCTTCAAGTTTGCCTTCCTCCAATTTAGAGCTTTAACTTTTAGATCCAGTCTATCTTTTGAATCAGTATTTTAAATCTAATAGAATTATGATTGCTGACCCCACTGACACCTCAGTCACCTGCCCTGTCTTATTTCCCAAGACGAGGTCAAGTTTTACACCTTCTCTAGTAGGTACGTCCACATACTCTTTCCATTCAAGCCCTTAACACTGTGCCAGTCCCAGTCTATGTTTGGAAAGCTAAAATCCCCTACCATAACCATTCTATTATTCTTACACATAACTGAGTTCTCTTTACAAATTTGTTTCTTAATTCCCTGCTGCCAATTGGAGGGTCTATAGTACAATCCCTTCCTTATTTGTCAGTTCCACCCAAAGAACTTCCCTGGACATATTCCCAGGAATATCCTCCATTTTTATAGCTGTAATGTTATCTTTGACCAAAAATGTCACATCCCTATCTCTCTTGCCCCCTTTTGATCTTTCCTATAGTTCGATGTTCCTAACCATGCCCTGAGTTCATCAGCCTTCCCTGTTAGGCCACTTGCATTGAAATTAATAACTGTTTAAGTTATCGGTCCTGGGAGAAACTGAGTACTGCAGATACTGGAGATGAGAGTCAAGTGTGGTGCTGGAAATGCACAGTACGTCAGGCAGCATTCGCAGAGCTGGAAAATCAAAGTTTTGTGCATTAGCCCTTTATCAAGAATAAGCTCTGATGAAGGGCTTATGCCCGAAACATTGATTATCCTGCTCCTCGGATGTTGCCTGACCTGCTGTGCTTTTCTAACACCACACTACTTTATCAGTCTTTTCTTGTTCTCTACATTGTTCCTGCATGCCTTGTCTGTTTGACTGAGTCCTTTTCCCCAATTGTGCCAGTTTCAGACTGATGACATTCCTCATTATCTCCCTGGTTCTTCCCTGCATTCTCCTCTTCTCTTCCCCCCCCCCCCCCCCCCACTACTTTAAATCCTCCCAAGCAGCTTTAGCAAATCTTTCTATTAGTATATTAGTCCTGCAATCCATTTTTCTTATGCAGGTCACTTCTACTCCAGAAGAGATTCCAATCATCCAAAAATGTAAATCCTTCTTTGCACCCGCTCCTCAGCCATGCATTTATTTGTTCTATCCTCTTACTGCTACCCTCAGTAGCTCGTGGCATTGGGAGTCATCCAATTAAAACTACCATTGGGGACCTACTTCTTAAAATTCCTGCCTAGCTTCCTATATTCTCTCCTTTACCCATAGTGTCCGGTGATGTGCAGGCTCAGTGGATTAGCCATGGAAAATGCAGCATTACAGCGATAGGGTAAGGACGTGGGTCTGGGTGGAATGCTCTTCGGAAGATCGATATGGACTTAATAGGCTGAATGGCCGGCTTCCACACTGGAGGGATTCTATGATTCTAGAGTTGTACCAAAACCTCACGCTGCATTCAATCTGTAGTCTAAGTGTTGTTAAACAGTAGCAAGGCTCTATTTTTGTACTCTAATATCTGGACAATAAGTTCAAATTTTAAGATTCTGCTAGTTTCTTGACCAGACAAAAAAATTGGAAAGCAGTAGTTTTGGTGTAATAAATTAAGAGAATTTATTATGTAATGGCACGATACTTAAACAGCTAGTTGATACTTTGAGTCACACACAACCTTTGCTCTTAAGGGGAAACTTGGACAACAGTTTGATTTGATACTTATTATAGTCAATCTGACTTCTTTCTTTCATTTCTTTCTTTGATTTTCCAAAAATGTACTATATTTTTCTTGCACAAATTTTGAGAGTAACAAGCCCATAGTTTCCAGACACTCAATGTACTATGACTGAAAGTCCTTAGACAGTGACCTTTCCCATATTGCACCTCAGCAGTGGCTGCTCCATGCTTTAATGTGCCATTCAGTAATCTGTACTGGACCCTTTCAGACAGGCGTTGTTATCCATCTGTAGCTTTGGTATCCCAAGATTTCTCCTGCCGCATTTGGTGAAAGCAATTCACTTGTACTATTTGTAACACGGTCAATACAGTATTCACAGTTGCATTAACAGACCATCAATATGCAATCAATAGTACATCCTGAATTGCAGTTTTAAAAAAATCTAAGCATGCAGATGGTTTGGAGCCTCAACTGTTTCATGGTAACAAGTTTGATAATACAACTGCAATCATAATACAAGTGAAAACATGCAAACAGCTTAATTATTTCAAATCCTCCTTTACCCATTGTTAGATGGTACATTCCCAGACAGTCTGAATCATTTTAAATTGTAAGCATTCTAAATTGTTCTAACTTCTTACCCATTGTGTCTCCTATGTGATCACATGATCTCCTCTATTTACACCTAATCAATGCAAATTAATTACAATTAATCAATGTAAGTAGCTCTTCACATACCAGCAGTTCCACTTCCTTGCTTATAAAGAACAATAAAGAGCACTGCAACATAGAAACAGTCACTTTGGTCCATCAATCCTGGGTTAACAAATAACACCTTAAGAGAGGCCATTGGTTTTTTGGATAGTCAAAGTTCAATGTTTGGTTTATTTACTCGCTCCTCTGCCCTTGAACCCCGCCCCTCCAATCGCCACCAGGATCGACGATGCTCTCCACCGCATCTCCTGCACTTCCCGCTCCTCCATCCTTGAGCCCCGCCCCACCAACCTCCATATACATCGTATCATCCGTCGTCATTTCAGCCACCTCCAAATGGACCCCACCACCAGGGATATATTTCCCTCCCCTCCCCTATCAGCGTTCCGAAAAGACCACTCCCTCCGTGACTCCCTCGTCAGGTCCATACCCCCCACCAACCCAACCTCCACTCCCGGCACCTTCCTCTGCAACTGCAAGAAATGCAAAACTTGCGCCCACACCTCCGCCCCCCCCCCCCCCACTTTACCTCCCTCCAAGGCCCCAAGGGATCCTTCCGTATCTGCCACAAATTCACCTGCACCTCCACACACATCATTTACTGCATCCGAAGTGGCCTCCTCTATATTGGGGAGACAGGCTGCCTACTTGCAGAACGTTTCAGAGAACACCTCTGGGACACACGGACCAACCACCCCGTGGCTCAACACTTCAACTCCCCCTCCCACTCCACCAAGGACATGCAGGTCCTTGGACTCCTCCATTGCCAGACCATAGCAACACGACGGCTGGAGGAAGAGCGCCTCATCTTCCGCCTAGGAACCCTCCAACCACAAGGGATGAACTCAGATTTCTCCAGTTTCCTCATTTCCCCTCCCCCCACCTTGTCTCAGTCCCAAGCCTCGAACTCAGCACCGCCTTCCTAATCTGGAATCTTCTTCCTGACCTCTCCGCCTCCACCCTCACTCCGGCCTATCACCCTCACCTTGACCTCCTTCCACCTATCGCATTTCCAATGCCCCTCCCCCAAGTCTCTCCTCCCTACCTTTTATCTTAGCCTGCTTGGCACACCTTCCTCATTCCTGAAGAAGGGCTCATGCCCAAAACGTCGATTCTCCTGCTCCTTGGATGTTGCCTGACCTGCTGCGCTTTTCCAGCAACACATTTTCAGCTCTTTATTTACTTGATGTCCAACTGCACGGAACCGAACTACTATTGTGACAATGAATGTATGTTTTTTTTTATGAATAAAGTATGTTTTTGAAATATTTTTACAAATCACATGACATCTTTCTAAATTTAAAAACCTTTTGTTTCTATGCAGTTCATATCCCTGTATTCCCTGTCTGTTCTGATATCTATCAAGACGCCTCTTAAATGTTGTTATTGTACCTGTTTCTACCATCTCCTCTGGCAGTGCATTCCATGCACTTAACCTCTCACATCTTCTTTAAACTTTCCCCCTTTAATCATTTAACCTATGTCCCCATGAAATTGATATTTCTATTGTGTGGAAAAAGGCTCCCACTATCCATTGTCTCTCATAATTTTGTAAGCGTTTATCTCATCACACCACACCCTCTGCTGTTCAAGTAACAGCAAACCGAGCCAAAGTCCAAACAAGTATTTATAAAATGCAATGTGTAGAATGTGTAGTGCAAGGAAAAATATATGAAGACCTATATTTCTTACACGTTTGTCTTTCTACTTGCCTCCTGTTCCTGCATACTTCCTTGTATGTGTATTGCCACTTCCCTCTGAACATTGGAGTTTAACAGTTTTTGAAATTATTTTAAATAATCCCCTTTTAAGAATAGTCTGCTTTAGGAGGTGATGTCACAGTTCATTAACCTATGTTATCCTGACAGTGGCCTGGATTGTCTAAAGTCTCAGAAATGATTATCTGACCATATGCTGCATATGGGGATGTTGCAGAATCTCCATCAAAGCAGACTTGAAGGAATTGGAGATTCTGCTTGGCAAATCCACCTGCGCCTGTTATCCTCCAGAAGTATACATCCAAATCTAAGAGTTCGGCTGTAGCTTTTTAAAAATTCATACACCGGATATGTGCGTTGTTGATTAGGCAAACATTTAGTACCACCTCTAATTGATCATTAAGAGTCGACCACATTGCTTGTGGTCATGTGTTGGCTAGACCAAGTAAGGACAGCTCATTTCCTTCCTTAAAGGACATCAGTCGACAGTGGTTATTTGGTTTTGTCCCAGATTTGGATTGTAATTTTACCATCTGTGGTGGAATTGGAATCCCATAGCATTGGCCTGGGGCTCTGGATGGCTAGTGTATTGATAGTACCACTACATCACCACTCCCCTAATTAAGTGAATAGTTACTCAGGAAAAGTCTCACATCGGATTTCTGCCCCATCTTACTATATGCCATTCCCCCAGCAAACTGCCACTTAGTAGATATCTGGAATCAAGGGTTATGGAGATAAAGCAGGAACAGGATACTGATTAAGGATGATCAGCCATGATCATATTGAATGGTGGTACAGGCTCGAAGGGCAGAATGGCCTACTCCTGCACCTATAGTCTATTGTCTATTGCCTTAAGGCATCCCTTACACTGTGTCATCTTTGAAAGGTTACCTTTGACCTGGAGAAGCTTTGACAATTCAGCTTTGCCACTCACTCGTAATGTCGTGGAGCAACTAACACAAAGTTACACTGTCCATATAGCCAGCATAGCTAACAATCCCTTGCACATACAACCCCATTCTCTTGCTCTATTCAATGTCTGACCATCAGGCCACATTCTTGTCATTGTCCATTAGGAGAACATCAATTACAGGCAAGCAATCAGACAATTACAACAAAAATGAGAGTTTTATTTACAGCATGCAAAAGGGAATAAAAATGAAGCCACCAGAGACTGAAAGTCACTGTCCAATGCCAGATTTTATCATCATGATCAGAAAAGGTAACAACTCTCCAGTCACACTCCAGCCTCCTGCACATTTTACTGCAGTGTCCTGGGACATATGAAGTCTGTGCACCATTGAGCCTCACTTGTGTGCAGGAAATTAAGTCTGTGTTGGAAAATGGTTGGTTATCTGCACACCCATGCATCCTGAGATTTTATTTTATTTGATTTATTGTAGTCACATTACCTAAATGCAGTGAAAAGCTTTGTTTTGTGAGTGGTACAGGCAGATCATAGCAAACAAGGCCATCTAGATCATAGGATGCTTAGACAGAGCAAGGCATACAGGTTACAACTGCACAGGAGGCACACAAAGCAAGCTCAACATTCAAGATCGACATTATTTGAAGTTAGAGAGTCCTTCAGCACTCGAATAATGGCAGGGAAGAAGCTGTACTTAAACTTGTTTTTGCATGTGTTTAAGCTTCTGTATCTTCTGCCTGACAGAAGAGATTATAGAAGAGCAGTACTAGGGTGGAAGGGATCTTTGATGAGGTTGGCAGCCTTTCCGCAGCAACGAGAAGTGTAGGTGGAGTCTGGATGGGAGGTTGGCTTCTGCGATGGTCTGGGCTGTGCACACAACCTTCTGTAGTTTCCTTCTGGTCCTGGGTAGAGCAGCTGGGGCCTGCCAGGCCATTATGCACCCAAATAGAATGCTTTCTATGGTGCATCTGTAAAGGTTGGTGAGGGTCCTTGCGGACGTGCCGAATTTCCTCAGCTGCCTGAAGAAGAGGCGTTGTGCTGCCTTGACCATTGCATCTACGTCGGAAGGCGAGGACAGGTTGTCGGTTATCATCACTCCTAAGAACTTGATGCTCTCGACTCTCTCCACCTCATCTCTGTTGATGTAGATGGGAGTGTGTCATTCTCCTTTCTTCCTGAAGTCAATGATCAGTTTTTTTTTTGTTTTGTTGACAATGAGAGAGAGGTTGTTCTTGCAAGACACCAAGCCCTCTATCTCCTTTTTGTGTTCTGACTCATTGTTTGATATGCATGTTACCTCAGTGGTGTCATCAGCAAACATGTAGATGACATTTTTTCGAAATTTGGCTTCACAGTCTTGGGGGTGCAGAGAATGCATCCTTGGTGGGGGCTCCACTGTTGAGGGTTATTGTGGAGGAGATGTCTATTTTCACTGATTGCAGTCTGTGGGTCAGGAATCTGAAGATTCAGTTGCAGCGGACGGAGTTTTGAGATTAGTTTGGAGGTGATTATGCTGTTGAAGGCAGAGCTGTAGTCCATGAATAGGAGTCTGATGTAGGTGTCCTTGTTATCCAGATGTTCCAGGGATGAGTGTAGGGCTTGGGAAATTGTATCTGCTCTGGACCTATTTCGTCGGTAGGCAAACTGCAGAGGATCGAGGCAGGCTGGGAGGCTAGAGTTAATGTGGCCATGATCAGCCCCTCGAAGCACTTCATGATTATGACCCTTCTCTGTGCCAGGCTGCTTCATCTGCTGGGGGTTGCCATCAATTCTCATTGTCCTGCATCTATCTTTAATTTCTCAGGTAGGTAACCACAGTGACACACATGCTGTCAGCAGCAGGGTCCATCACACTTTGTGGAAAGGACCAATACCTGACACAAAGGAACAAAAGAGTTTCTTAAATTTCAGAACAGTCATCAGTGGTGAACCTTGCAGATGAGAGCTCAGCACTCCTCAACACACAGTGAGGCATTTGAGCATCAATAACATTGTATTGAACATTCACATTCTGCATCTGGCTGAGTGACCACCACATGCCAGTGTGACTGGGTTGCCTGCAGCAGAATACCTACCTTCCAACTGTAAACCCATATTTAATGTTGAATTTGGCATTGCATTCAATACACACAATTGTGACACTTGCATAACAGAGGAGAGTTCAAACTTGTATGGCTCATATAGGTTGGAGGTTGTACTAATATTGGTTTTATATACTATTGTCAAGGAAATTACTTGGTCTGAGAGTTCAAGTCTTGTTTCAAGAAGCTTTATTTTTAGTGAATTCACAGAGAGGCTGAGACAGTCTCCACTGTCTAACAGCACTCTCCCGAGCTGAACAGTTAGCCTATATTTATACAATGATACAAACAACTTTGCTTACATTCTGCACTTCACAGTAATTCAAGACAAAGATAAGCACATTGCAACTATTACCCTGTTGCTCAAGGACAGAAAAGCTAATGAGCTCAGGAAGAATGCCTACTAATGAGCCTATGATATACTCCCTATATTTCGTCAAATTATAATTACACAACCTTGGTCTTTATCTCCAGCAATATTTTCCCATTCAAAGCGAGAGAATGAGAGGCAGGATAGCTTTTACTTTGGTAATTTATCCCATCATGCAACAGTATGCCGATTTCTTACTACTACCACAACTATTATTGCTGATAACTTCAGTATTTTTCATATGTTTAGGTTCAATGTGCAAAAGCCAATGGAATGTATGTAATTTCCTTTTTGATCCACAAGCACCCTCAAACCCAGGCAATTTTCAAGCTGTTTCTGGAAATATTTTGCCTCTAGAAAAAGGAAATGCCTGACTCCGATTTTACTGGATTGTCAGATATCCCTCCCCATAACTTGCAGTTCCCCATTACCTCACGCTGCCTTGGAAACCCATTTCGATCCATCCCTTTAATGTGGAGACCTATCACATTAAACTTTGTGTACAGCTATCCTCCCTGCCCCCTGAATCCTGGCAATAAATCATGTTGATTAGCATCTTGTTCTTTTATGGTCCCCCTTTGGAGACAATGGTGGTTGTCAAAGTCAATAGCCTCCCCCCGCTTTCCTGTATGCCCTTTAATGCTGTCCCAAATTCCCCATATTTGACTTGAGATTTGCCCCATCACCATCCTTAACCCCACAGCTATAAATATCTCTGCTTTCCCTCCAGCCTTGACATTCCTACCTTTTCTATCATTGATCCCTCCACAATCCCCAAAACTTAGTCATTTCCAAACAAAACTCCTCTCGAAGTATCGATGAACAGTGTTACAGTACTGTGTTCAGCCTTGACTTCTGATCAAGTCTGATGATCTACTCTAAACAGACTGACCAGATCCTGTGTTTACTACTCTCCAACTGATGACAAGTGATTCTGCCTGCTGATGCTGGCCTGACAGGAAACACTGTGATCCAATCCCCAGACTGCACTGGGATAGATCCCCTGATCTTTAGCATCCTGAACAGATAACAACAGTGACCAGTGACAAAGCGTGATTGTGCCTGTGACTGACAGTAGCAGCATCCCCAAGACAGATAGCAACAGCTCTCTCAATTTAACTTAGGACGAGTCCATACCATTCTTTGCCATTTCTGTTTGGTTGAATGCACATGCAGTGTATTTGCAGCACAGGCAGCCAGGACATAAAGTCATAGAGATGTACAGATGGGAACAGACCCTTCAGTCCAACTTGTCCGCACCAACCAGCTATCCTTAATTAACCTAGTCCCATTTGCCAGCATTTGGCCCATATCTCTGTAAACCCTTCCTATTCATATACCCATCCAGATGCCTTTTAAATGCTGTAGGAATCAGGTTGCTATCTTGGTGTGCCAGACAAAAGATGTCTGCTTCCTCTTGCATCAAAGGCAATCCCATTCTGACCAGAATGGCAAGCAGCTGTTCTATGTGCCTGTGCTGAAAAGGCCCTTAGAATGGAAGTGATAGCTCCAGATGAAGCACCAGTACAGGAACAAGCATAACATAGCAAGGCGAGGCATGGATAGTGCAAACATGCAGATAGGAGCAAAGAAGCAGTCCTGAGATGTTGCCTGGTACATTCTGTGAGCTGTGTCCTTATCGGTGCATGTAAATTATACCTGCTGCAGACTTCTCAATTCCAGTTACTGCTGTGCTCTGCAATACATATCCGTGCCAAGCAACAGAATGCCAGTGTATTGGATAGTTGCTGCGATGGTCATAATGGATTGGCAGGTATCAGATACCTCTGTTTGTGGTGGTGATTGGTGCCTCTGTATCATGCCCAGTTGCAGTCCAGTGCCCAAAATGGAGATCATTTGGAGTTAGCGGTAAACTGGATCTGTCCGGTATGCAATCTAGTAATCTTGTCCAGTCTTCCAAAACTTGAGCTTGTTTGGTGAGTTTGTTAACATGGGCCATGTCTGTGTCCTTTCTGCATTCAATAATAAATTAATTTATTGGATCAACTATTGAAGGTGACTCAGTGATGGACAATACTGGCAGCTTAATGTTCCAGAATACAAATGCTACAGGAAGGAAAGAAAGTGAGGCAAGAGAGGATGGGGAGTTGCATTTATTGGCAAGTGATAACATTACAGCTGTACTAAGGGAGGATATTCCTTGAAGTACATCCAGGGAAACTATTTGGGTTGAACTGAGAAATAAGAAAGGGATGATCACCTTATTGGGGTTGTATTATAGACGCCCTAATAGTCGGAGAAAAATTGAGAACAAATTTGTGAGGAGATCACAGTTATCTGTAAGAATAATAGGGTGGTTATGATAGGGCATTTTAACTTTCCAAACATAGACTGGGACTGCCATAGTGTTAAGGATTTAGATGGAGAGGAATTTGTTAAGCGTGTGCAAGAAAATTTTCTGATTCAGTATGTGGCTGTACCTACTAGAGAGGGTGCAAAATTTGGCCTACTCTTGGAAAATAAGGTAGGGCAGTGGGGGAGCACTTTGAGGCCAGCAACCATAATTCTATTAGTTTTAAAATAGTGATGGAAGAGGATAGACCAGATCTAAAAGTTGAAGTTCTAAATTGGAGGAAGGCCAGTTTTGATGGTATTAGGCAAGAACTTTCAAAAGCTGATTGGGGGCAGATGTTCTCAGGTAAAGGGACAGCTGGAAATTGGGACGCCTTAAGAAATGAGATAACGAGAGTTCAGAGAAAGTATAGTTAAGGTGAAGGAAAGGCTGGTAGTTGTAGGGAATGCTGGATGACTAGAGATATTGAAGGTTTGGTTAAGAAAAAGGAGGAAGCATATGTCAGGACAGATCAAATGAATCCTTCGAGTATAAAGGCAATAGAAGTATACCGAAGAGGGAAATCAGGAGGGCAAAAAGGGATGCAAGGTAGCTTTGGCAAATAGAGTTAAGGAGAATCCAAAGGGTTCTTATAAATACATTTAAGGACAAAAGGGTAACTAGGGAGCGCATAGAGACCCTCAAAGATCAGCAAGATGGCCTATGTGTGGCGTCGCAGGAGATGGGGGAGATACTAAATGAGTATTTTGCATCAGTGTTTACTGTGGAAAAGGACATGGAAGATTTTGAACGTAGGGAAATAGATGGTGACATTTTGAAAAATGTCCATATTACAGAGGTGGAAGTGCTGGATGTCTTGAAATACACAAAAGACGATAAATCCTGAGGACCTGATCAGGTGTATCCTCGAACTTTGTGGGAAGCTAGGGGAATGATTGGGCCTCTTGCTGAGATATTTGTACCATCAATAGTCACAGGTGAGGTGTCGGAAGACTGGAGGTTGGCTAATGTGATGCCACTGTTTAAAAAGGGTGGTAGGACAAACCATGGAACTGTAGACCAGTGAGCCTGACGTCGGTGGTGGGCAAGTTGTGGGAGGGAATCCTGAGGTTCAGGATGTACATGTATTTGGAAAGGCAAGGACTGATTACGGACAGTCAACATGGCTTTGTGCGTGGGAAATCATGTCTCACAAACCAGATTGAGTTTTTTTGAAGAAGTAACAAGAAGATGTGATTTCAGTACGGCGTTCGACAAGGTTTCCAATGGGAGACTAGTTAGCAAGGTTAGATGTCATGGAATACAGAGAGAACTAGCCATTTGGATACAGAACTGGCTCGAAGATGGAAGACAGCGGGTGGTGGTGGAGGGTTGTTTTTTTTAGACTGGAGGCCTGCGATCAGTGGAGTGCCACAAGGATTGGTGCTGGGTCCACTACTTTTCATCATTTATGTAAATGATTTGGATATGGCATAAATGGTTTAGCTAGTAAGTTTGCAGATGACACCAAAATTGGAGGTGTAGTAGACAGCAAAGAAGGTTACCTTAGATTACAACGGGATCTTGATCAAATGGGCCAGTGGGCTGAGGAATGGCACATGGAGTTTAATGGAGATAAATGCGAGGTGCTGTATTTTGGGAAAGCAGATCTTAGCAGAACTTATACACTTCATGGTAAGGTCCGAAGGAGTGTTGCTGAACAAAAACACCTTGGAGTGCAGATTCATGGCTCCTTGAAAGTGTAGTCACTGATAGATAGGATAGTGAAGAAGGTGTTTGGTATGCTTTCCTTTATTGGTCAGAGTACTGAGTACAGGAGTTGGAATGTCATGTTCAGCTATACAGGATATTGGTTAGGCCACTTTTGGAATATTGCATGCAGTTCTGGTCTCCTTCCTTTCAGAAGGATATTGTGAAACTTGAAAGGGTTCAGAAAAGATTTTACAAGGATGTTGCCACGGTTGGAGGATTTGAGCAATAGGGAGAGGTTGAATAAGCTGGAGCTGTTTTCCCTGGAGTGTTGGGGGTGATGGGTGATCTTCTAGAGGTTTATAAAATTTATGAGGGGCATGGATAGGATAAATAGACAAAATCTTTTCCCTGGGGTGGGGGGAGTCCAGAAATAGAGGGCATTGGTTTATGGTGAGAGGGGAAAAATATAAAAGTGATCTAAGGGGCAGCTTTTTCACACAGAGGGTGATACGTATATGGAATGAGCTGCCAGAGGAAGTGGTGGAGGCTAGTACAATTGCAACATTTAAAAGGCATCTGGATGGGTATATGAATAGGAAGAGTTTAGACAGACATGGGCCGGGTGCTGGCAGGTGGGACTAGATAGAGTTGGGATATCTGGTTGGCATGGACAGGTTGGACTGAAGGGTCTGTTTCCGTGCTGTACATCTCTGTGACTCTATAACTTGCACCCAGTTTGGCTTGCACTTGCTAACAATTATACTTGAATATATTGTACTGTCTTATATATTTAAAAAAATACATTTTTTACATTTTTAGACCGTTTTTGCCTTGTCCCTTTGTGTTTCACTAGTGGACTTATATTCTTGCTGTTACAAATGTCTTTTGTGTGGGCAGAATCTTGGAAATCTTAAAACAAATGTCAAAGAAGGCTGTGTTAACTTCTTACAGGTTGGCCATGAGGATGCTGGGCACCCACTATGGTATTTCAGAAATGAGCTATCAATTCCGGCAAAACTTGGAGTTAAGCTGCCATACTTTTTTCATGCAGGGGAAACTGGTAATACACACAATTTTTAAAAAATTTCTAAATCAAATTAATGCAATATGTTCCTTCTATATCATGTTTTAGCCATTTTTAAATTGAATAGTGATTTGTGCTAGAGTTTGCACCCTTGCAGGTTGCTGTTCGCCATGGATCTTCGCACTGTCTGGAAGTTGAACCACTCATTGTATGGCTTTCTGGCAATGGGAATGTCTCTTTTCTGTCTGGAGTTTCATCCAGAAAAGCTCATCCCCTTGAAATGGGAAGGTTTGAATGACAAGTGTCTCTGTCATTTAAATATCTATTTTACAGAGAAGATTGATTTACAATAAGACTGGAAATATTTAGCAGGAGAGGCAGCATGTATTGAAAGAAAGAGACCTAATGTTTCAGATTGATAACCTTTCCAGACAATTACTGTTCCTGCTTCAGATTCTGGAAATTTGAAACATTTTGCTGTTGTGTTAGAACGATCTGTAGCTTGCTTCATCCAGTGACCTCTATATAGCCGAATGGGGAAGAACATATCTTTAGTAGAAAATCTTTAATGCTTTCTGTTTTCACTTACAGACTGGGAAGGTGTACATGTAGATGAAAACATTTTGGATGCACTGCTGTTGAACACAAGTCGAATAGGCCATGGCTACAGCATAAACAAGCATCTTGTGGCAAAACAGTTGTCCCAAAAGCTTGATGTGGCACTAGAAGTGTGTCCAATCTCAAACCAGGTGATGGTATAGTGAATGTACAGAACAAATTGTGTGAACAACAATACCTTTCTCATTTAGGAACTGATGATTGTAAAATAAGCCTCTTGTCTCTGATAATCACTTAACTTTGGAAGTTCTTGCTGAACTGAAATGGGTATTTAAATGCAGCAAACTTAGCCAAGTCACTTTTAATTTCGTTGTTCAGGTCAGTTCCCATAGTAGCATTGTGGTGGCGAATTTACTTAATGTGACAGGAGAAATTTCATTTCTCAGTTATTGTTGCATTAGATGATCACAGCCACAGATTGTGTTCAGTAGAGGAAAGCTCAACAGAAAAGCAAAGTCATATAAAGAAATATCTGAGGAACATCTCTGAGTGAAATTATCAGTGCATTTGTAAAGAGCATTGAAAAGTAAAAATCTTGCTAATTATGTGTATCTAACTAGCTTTTACCATGTCTAGGGATGGGGAGTAGCTGACCAAGTCATTCAGTGTTTGAGTTTAAAATTTTGTTATCAAGTTCCATGTTACATCTTGTTTTTTTTCCGTATTTTACTTGAGCAGATTGTGAACTTGCTTAGTCGTGTAATGTGTACATTTCTGAGGGTAAATATAGTGTATAAATCTGAATGTACTACTTTTAAAGCAATTGTTGTTAATCCAAAGGTATGCAATATCACCTTGTCTGTAATTGTCCTGATTGCCCATGATCAGGTCCTAATTTACTGTGGTGCTGATGTTTTCCATTGGTTTCTTTATTGTAGGTGCTTATGCTGGTGAGTAATCTACAAAATCACCCAGCTGCAGCTTTAATGGCAGAAGGTCATCCCATGGTCATTAGTGCTGACGATCCAGCTGTGTTTGGGGCTCGTGGTTTATCGTATGACTTTTATGAGGCCTTCATGGGAATAGGAGGTTTGAAAGCTGAGCTGACAACATTGAGACAGTTGGCTTTGAACTCAATCAAGTAATTTTATAATTTATTTCTTAAATAGCTTTGTTCATGTCAGACATATAAAGTCAATTAATGATTCCACTATGCCCTCCCCAAAACTTAGCTCCTGACCCACGTTAGATCATCTATCCCTGCAGTTGTCCATGAGTACACACCATGCTGACCAACTAATGTTTCAGGATCTAAGTTTGGTGACAAGCCGTTTACTGAATTCATAACATGACATGTTTTAGAGTCATAGAAATATATAGCACGGAAACAGACCCTTCGGTCCAACTTCTCCATGCAGACCAGACATCCTAACCCAATCTAGTTCCACCTGCCAGCACCCGGCCCAAATCCCTCCAAACCCTTCCTATTCATGTACCAATCCAGATGAATTTTAAATGTTGCTAGCCTCCAGCACGTCCTCTAGCAGCTCATTGCATATACATACCACCCTCTGTGTGAAAAAGTTGCCCCTTAGGTCTCTTTTTTTAATATATATTTCCCCCCTCATCCTAAACCTATGCCCTCTAGTTCTGGACTCCCCCACCCCAGTGAAAAGACTTTGTCTATTTATCCTATCCATGCCCCTCATGATTTTATAAACCTCTATAAGGTCACCCCTCAGCCTCCGACGCTCCAGGGAAAACAGCTACAGCCTATTCAACCTTTCCCTATAGCTCAAATCCTCCAAACCTGGCAACATCCTTGTAAATTTCTTCTGAAACCTTTTCAGGTTTCACAACATCTTTCCAATAGGAAGGAGACCAGAATTGCACGCAGTATTGCAAAAGTGGCCTAACCAATATCCTGTACAGCCGCAATATGACCTCCCAACTCCTGTACTCATTACTCTGACCAATAAAGGAAAGCATACCAAACACTTTCTTCACTATCCTATCTACCTGTGACTCTACTTTCAAGGAGTTATGAACCTGCACTCCAAGGTCTCTTTGTTCAGCAACACTCCTTCGGACCTTACCATTAAGTGTATAAGTCCTGCTAAGATTTCCTTTCTGAAAATGCAGCACCTCTCATTTATCTAAACTAAACTCCATCTGCCACTTTTCAGCCCATTGGCCCATCTGATCAAGATCCTGTTGTGATCCCAGGTAACCTTTGCTGTCCACTACACCTCCAATTTTGGTGTCATTTGCAAACTTACTAACTATACCTCTTATGCTCACATCCAAATCATTTATATAAATGATGAAAAGTAGTGGACCCAGCACCGATCCTTGTGGCACTCCACTGGTCACAGGACTCCGGTCTGAAAAACAACCCTCCACCACAACCCTCTATCTTCTACCTTTGAGCCAGTTCTGTATCCAAATGGCTAGTTCTCCCTGTATTCCATGAGTTTGTTGAAGAATTTTCTTTCACTGAAATGCAAATTTTTTTTTTAAAAGGAAGAAAAAATTTCTGCTTGAGTACTGTTTTTCATGCTTTCAGTTTATCCCAAGACAATTTACAGCCACCTGTTTACTTTTAAAGTATTTTTACATGGGCCACAGACCAACATTCGTTGTCCATCCCGAATTGCCCTAGAAATGAGTTGCTTTCTAAACGATTTCACAAAACAATTAAGAATCCCACATTGTTGTGGATTTGGCATCAGTTATAGTCCAGATGGGTTGGGAAGGCAGTTTTCAAGCGTGCACACTGTTGTTATATGTGACAGCCATTCTGTGCACAGCAGTATCCCATGGACCAATTTTTCTGCTTAGATTCAGTATTAACCAGGATGCAAGGAGCTACAGTCCCTTGCTTATCTTTAAATAAATGCTTGTACATCACTATGGATTAATCCATTTAACATTTAGAATAACTGGCAATGTAGCACATTCAATACTATCCTGAAATACCAATTTAGATTATGTAGACTGGACTGGGATTTGAACATGTGACTTTCTCAATGGAGGCAAGAGTACTACTATTGAGCTAAGCTGACACTGTTCTCTGCATTGATAATTTATGGTGGGCTGAGAATTCAACTCTCAACTATTTGAAAAATGATAGTAATGTAACAATTCCTGGATGTGCCATCAGCTTGTAAAATTATGCACATTGTACATCGCTTGGTTAGGAAAAATATTGAAAGCTTTCACAAGCTTAATGCAAATTGGCAGGTAGTGCCTAATTGCTATAAGTTTCTTTTGCTCATCTGGTGAAAATCATTTCATTCCCCTTCTGTCTACTATTGATCAGTCTCCAAGTCCACAGAAGAGTGGACAAAATAACCATACAAAAGGCTACGTTATTCTTTGTTTACTTCACCAGAATCTCTCAGTTCAGTAACCATGGAAAGGACTTTTGTTCAAATGTCATTGTCCTCACATGTATTGTCAGTCTAGCTGTTATTCTCAGTGTGTCAAAATTCTGGTATACATACCACAAGAATATAATGATCCACAATTTATCACAACTTCATAATTGAATGAGTTTTAGGGAACAATGAAAAAAATATTTTTGTGAATATTTATTTGAACATAGGTTGACTTGCAATAGTGACCTTTGAGATGATACTATAGCATTTTTTAAAAGAGAATTAAATGTATATTTAAAAAGGAAAATCTTAAAGAGTATGGCAAAAAAGCAAGGAAATAGCATTGATGTGATTGCTTCCAGTTGAAGACTTTATACTAATAGCCTATATGACCTTCCAAACTGCACTTTTTATGCTTTTACAGCACTTCTTTCTGATAGGTGTAATGCATGTGAAGTTTTATAGAACAATTGATTGTTTTAGGGTCTCTCATTAATCCATGGTAACATGGAGAAATGAAGAAGGTTCAAAGCCAAAACAGAAGTTGCTGGAGAAACTTGGATCCAGCAAATTCTATGGAGAGAGAAACAGAGTTAAATCTTCAAGTCCAGTGACCCATCCTCAGATTTGAAGAAATGAATTCACAACAAGCCTGGGTGGTTTTGTTAGTATGGAATGTGGGTGAGACTCTTAGACTGCAAGTTACAAAATTTTTGTCCCTGACAGTAAGCTAGAGCAGCTGATTTAATTATAGACAGACCTTTGTGACCTTCGAAGCACAAATTCCTCCTCTGCTCCATACCCACACATCAAAAAAATTGGTCAAGAACCTTACCCGTGGATGAGTCCACTGTCTTCAGCTATTGTATGTTTAGTAATGTATTAATTAGCTCAGAGCCAGACCTCTGCCCCCATTTTGGGAGGAAGTCCCACCTTATATCATTGATGGTCAATGCAATTGGATAGGAATTCTGTCGTATCATCCCAACAGAACTAGATTCGAACAGTGGCTATTACTGGGACTGTAGCCAAAATCTGAAAAAGAGAATATCATGGCAGACCAACTGAAAATTAAAGGAGTATGTCCTTTAGCACACACACCCACTCTTTGCCTTATGCCACCTTGCCCAGTAAAACCTACCAGATTACATGCTTATAGTTGGCTGCCTACTGACATGGGTAAAAATTTTGGCACGAATTGGCCTCAGTTGGCCAAATGTTGGGGAGGTGGTGTGGAAACAGGATGTTCAGTATTGCTATTGTAGACAATGTAATCCCTCTGTAAAATGGGAGTTTGGGTGAGGCTGGGCGGTAAGCCACACATTATATTTTATCAGCTCCCTCCTCCCTTCACCTCAGCCAGCGGGATGGATAACCTCTAGACCCATGTTGAGCCTTTTTGAACAGTATGAGAGAGAGAGATGGGTCTCAGACTAATGTAGTTAACAGAAAGAAATGTGCTGCCTTTCTAAACCAATAGGTGAAAACTTTTTCTTTATTCTTTCATGAGATGTAGGCACCATTGGCAAGCTCAGCATGTGTTGTCCATCTCTAATTGCTCTTGAACTAGGTGGCTTGCTTGACCATTTGAAAAGTTCCAGCTACCTACTAAGAAATATTGATTAATGTTGCTTTAGTTTTGTTACAGTAAAAGACTTAAAACTTGAAAACTTGGTGTACCTTTACTTTAAGAGGGACATTAAAAATTTAGATGTCTTTCAAATTATTGCTTTCAATGGGGATTGTGACATGGATCACACTAAAACAAGTTGGACAGTTTTCTTATTCTTGCATTTGTATGCCTACTTATTTTGACTAACATGTATTGTGATGAGCTGAATAGATATTCAATGCCTTTTTCTTTTGATTTTTTTCTAGCTACAGTGCTATGTCTGCACAGATGAAAGTTGAAGCCATCAAACTTTGGCAAAAAAAGTGGGATCAGTTTTTGGATGTGGTTGTTCACATGTTCAACAGTGATGAACTGTGACAAAGGTTTTCTAACAGAGTGATTTTAATGTTTTGAATCAATTCTGACTTAGAATTGGTTATCTGGCAATCTTGATGTGGCTACAAGAGAAAATCTTGTATCTGTATATTATGTTGCATGATCTCGGGACAATCCAAATGTGCTTTACAGCCAGTTGAGTTACTTTGGCATTTTGTATTAAATGTTGGATCCTAGGTTGTCCACATTTGATTAAAATCTGGTACATATATATGTATTGGCCAGATTTTATATTCTTTCAGAATATGTTTACAAAGAATGATTTACATTTGATTTGTGAATGTGAATTTTCTCTAGTATGCGTAAAAAAAGCCATCCATCTTGATTCTGTTCCTTTCCCTACATAACTCTGATATCGATACCATCAACCTTCTTGGCTCCAATCATAAGATCGTAAGAAATAGGAGCAGGATTAGGCCATTTACCCCATTGAGCCTGTCCCACCATTCAACAATATTGTGGTTGATCTGATTTTGACCTTAACTCTACTTTTCGGAGCTCTATTTTTTGGCCATCCCATAACCCATGATTCCTCTTAACTAAACATCTGGCAATATCAGGGCGAGCCTAAAGCTTTGCAACTTTGGTGTTTTGCTAGCTTTGAAGCTAAAATTCCTTTATTACATCCATTTGGTAGCTAAACTGACTCATCTCCACTTACTACTTCTCCACTGGTTCTGACACCATTTTGAAGTTTGAAACTTAATATCTGAGATGCTCCCCCAATCTGTTTCCTCCTCTTAGTTAAAACATGCCCTCTTCTGGATTTTCATTTCCACAAATAAAGATCTTAAAATCAACAATCAATTGTGCAATCATTATCAAATCTATCCTTGCCAATCTGTATTGGCTGCTTGTGAAACTAAGTTGATTTTAAGGTCTTTATTTAAGATTTCATAGCCCTCTGGTGTCACACACACTTCACTTCATTTTCTCTCTTTTGATCTTTTGGCTTTCAAAACAGCCTTTTGCATCAAACTGTTCTTCCACTGTTCCCTCAGTTAACCTTCCTGCCCTTGTCAATCCCTCTGTTATGGTGATAGCCTCCCTGCATTGGAAAACATTTTGAAAAGCCTAGTGGTCAACTCTGCTTTCAACTACATCTTTCTATTATTTCCTTGTATCCTCCTATACTGTATGCAATTCATTTTGTTATTTTGTAAAATGTTTTACTATTTACAAAACAGCAATATACAAATACAATTGATAATATTGAATACTTTGTTAACTGAAACTTTGACAGCCCACACACCCAATACTAAAATTACATCCTTGACCATTAAAAATTATGGACAAAAATATAAAAGGCTGTTGCATTTTTGATTATCAGTTTGTGATACCAAGTTGCACAGGGATGTGCAGTAACAATAGTGGGGAGTAAACATTTAGCTGGTGAATCTAGCTAGGAGTTAAAACTGACAGTGAAACATCATTGATCCTGATATGGCTTTTGCTGAGATTGAGCCATTTTACATTTGGAAAGTTGTCATATTTAAAAACGAATCTATTCTTGCACTCGATCTTTAATCATTACTGTTTCTTAAATAACGTTTTTTTATGTATGGCTTATGGAAAAGAAAGAAATGTTTGAATCTCTTTTATTTTTTAATGTCTGTGACATTATTGAAAGGAATGTACACTGTAAGAATGACCTTGTATCATGGCCCATGTAAGGTTATACACAACTTGCACTGGCACCTTATTCAATAAAGTTCACAGGTGTTTGCAGATTGAATACATCTTGTTTTCTCTGAAAGCAACAATATAATGCTAAAGAAAATTATATGCAATGTATTTTAACAGCTGTTACATGCATTTGTGAATGCATGTGACTTTAGAGATGGGTGAAAGACTAACTGCATAATGTTTTAAATGTAATATAGTTGTCACATAAAAGTTGCCAAAATCTTTCATTTACTACATAAATATTTGTGGAAGGGCTTTTATATGACAGAGCAAAGATTCAGGTTCCTCATCATTTGTATTCAAGTAGAATCTCTGCCATCTGCATGGATATCTATTCATCCCAGCAGGATAAGGAGTTATTCATTCAGCTGAGTGCGAGGAACCTGATTAAATGACTACTGAAAAAGGGGCTCTACATTATAAGTAATGAAACATTGCTCAAATGGACAGATTTTTTTTGAGTATTCACTGATATGGTAATAGGACTGTTGACAAGGTGAAATGTTACTGCTTGCTTATTAGCATTACCACGTGGTAAAATGATTTATGCAAGTCTGGCACATGAATATTGTGTCCAACTGCAGTATGGATCAGCATATGGCACGTTAGTTTAAAACTGAAGAACACTTAATTGATGAACTGTCTTGTATCAATGGCACTGGACTGCAGGACTGCATTCCCATCCCTGAACCTTTTACTTAGCTTTATTTTTCTTGAAGTTAAACTTAGTTGAGTCGTGTAACTCCAATGACTCTTCCTTTCCCTTTTCATATTAACTGATAAAATATTGTTTTGGTCCTGTATTGAGCGGTTTTGCTTTGGCTTGAATCTAGTTTTCTCTTTTGAAATTCAGAAGACAATGGAATAGAAATTTGGTTGTGCTTTTTGGGTACTCCTATATGATGGAAAGGAAGCATTCACTCATTGGGAGTGAGAAATGTACTTCCTGCTACATTGGCTATAGCCAAAAAAATTGGAGCATTCTGCCTATGTCTGAAGCATGCCTTTGAGCATGTGAGGACTGTAAGTCCCTACTATAAGATTAGTTTGTCCTGAGGCAACTGACCACTCTGTAGAGAAATAGGCCTCTCTGCAGCCTAATAGGTGTCCTTAGGTTTTTAAATATTCTGTATTGTACATTGAAAGGGGGGGGGGGGGGGGAAGAATGATGCAGTGTCTTCACACCAATTTCACAGTCACTGCTGTCTCCAAACCCAGTTTTCACCCTTCCACACTTCCACATGGGTAGTTTTTTTCACAGCTAACCTGTTTGCTGGAAATGAAACAAGAGGCCTAATAGGAAAAATTGAGGTAAAAAAAAATATTTTTGAAATATATAAATGATTAGATTAGATTAGATTCCATACAGTGTGGAAACAGGCCCTTCGGCCCAACCAGTCCATACCGACCCACCGAAAATAGCCCACTCAGACCCATTTTCCTCTAACTAATGTACCTAACACTACAGGCAATTTAGCATGGCCAATTCAGCTGACCTGCACATCTTTGTGACTGTGGGAGGAAACCGGAGCACCTGGAGGAAACCCACGCAGACACGGGGAGAATGTGCAAACTCCACACAGACAGTCCCCCAAGGCCTTTAATAAAATGTAATCAACATATTGTGCATAACTGACAATGTTGATAGAATGTAATGTTTGGAAGTGAGGTAGTTTACTCTGAAGGGTGTAAACTTTGAGTAAGGAAAATTATAAGGGTATGTTGCATAGATTGGCTGGGGTACCTTGGGCAAATACATTAAAAGGACCCTTAGGGACATTGATGTACAGAGAGATCTTGGGGTGGAATTCCATAGCTTCCTGAGAGTGTCAACACAAATGGGTAAGGTGATAAAGAAGGCATACAGTATGCTTGCCTTCATCAGTTGGGGTATTAAGTGTGAAAGTTGACAACTGATGTTACAGCTATATAAAACATTTGATAGGGCACATTTGGAATATTGTTGCAGTTTTCTTTACCGAAGGAAGAATATGGAGGCCTTGGCAAAGATATAGAGGAGGTTAGTCATGATGTTGCCCCCACATTGGAGTATATTAACTATGAGGAGAGGTTGAACAAACTTGGATTTTTTTTAGATTTCTTACAGTGTGGAATCAGGCCCTTTGGCCCAACAAGTCTACACCGACCCTCCGAAGAGCAACCCACCCAGACCCATTCCTCTACATTTACCCCTTCACCTAACACTATGGGCAATTTAGCATGGCCAGTTCACCTAACGTGCACATTTTTGGACTGTGGGAGGAAACCCACGCAGACACAGGGAGAATGTGCAAACTCCACACAGACAGTTGCTTGAGGCAGGAATTGAACCTGGGGTCTCTGGCGTTGTGAGGTAGCAGTGCTAATCACTGGGACATTAGAGGCTGAGGGGTGACCTGGTAGAAGTATGCACAATTATGAGAGTCATGGATAGACTGGATATTGAAAGTCTTGTTCATAGGATGAAACTGTCAGATACTAGGGGGTATAGGTTTGAGGTGAGGGGGGAATGTTTAAAGGAGATGTGAGGAGAATGTGATAGGTACCTAGAACAATAGGAGGGGTGGTGGCAGAAGCAGATACAATAGCAATGTTTAAGAGATATTTAATTTGCAACAATAGGCAGAGAATAGAAGATCATATACAGGAATATGACGTTAGTTTAGAATGGTGTCATAGTCTGCATCGACATGGTGGACCGAAGGGCCTGTTCCTGTACTGTTCTATGTTCTTCTCTGATCTATGTATGTAGGCAATGGATAGTTTTTAAAGAACTATGCCATGACTTACAGCTACTGTGTTTTCCTTTAAGGTGTAAAAATTCAATTAACCATAGCTACCAAAAGAAGCATAAGATTCAGAAATAGCAGTAATTCTGAGGATTGAGAGGATTATAGAATACAACAAAGGGGAACCCAAAAAACTGATAAGAAAAAAGAGAATAGAATAGAATATGAATGCAATCTAGCAAAAAAAACTGAATAAAAGTTTCTATAAGTATACAAAGAGGAAACATTTGGTTGAACCAAATGCGGGTCCTTTAAAGACCGTGTCTGGAGAATTTATAATGGGGAATAAAGAAACAGTAGGAAAGTTAAATGGTTATGTTGTGTCTTATTTTCACTAAGGAAGAAAACAGAAATTTCCCTGAAATGGAGATTGAAGTGGTTGGGAAAGAATTGAAGAAAATTAGCATGAGTAAGAATAAAGTACTGGTGAAATTTATGGAGTTATCTAATCCTCAGGACCTGATATTTTTCATCCCAGAATACACAGATATGTGCTGTAGAGATAATCATGAATTTGTTGACTATCTTGCAAAATTCTACAGATTCTGGAATTGTTAGTACTTAGGCCCTAGCTTTCACAATATACTTCAATGATTTGGAAGTGGGATTAATGTAATATTTACAAATTTGCAGATAATACAAAGCTAAATGGGAATATGTGTTGCGACAAAGATGTAAAGCAGGTTCAGGAAGATTTGGACAGGCTTGGTGAATGGGCAGTGATTGAATATAATGTAGAGAAATGAGAGTTTATCCACTTTGGTGGGAGGAACAGATGTGCAGAGTATTTCTTAAATAGCATGAGGTTGGCAAGTGTAAATGTGGAAAAAGTGAGGACTGCAGATGCTGGAGATCAGAGCTGAAAATGTGTTGCTGGAAAAACGCAGCAGGTCAGGCAGCATCCAAGGAGCAGGAAAATCGACGTTTCGAGCATGAGCTCTTCTTCAGGAAGAAGGGCACATGTCGGAAACGTCGATACTCCTGCTCCTTGGATGCTGTCTGACCTGCTGTGCTTTTCCAGCAACACATTTTTAGTAAGTATAAATGTGGAAAGGGACCTAGGAATCTATCAACAAACCTCTGAAGGCTAACATTACAGGTGCAGCAAATTATTAGGAAGGTCCGTGAAATGCTTGCCTTTATTGCAAGAGGATTTGAGTATAGGAATAGTGAAGTCTTGCATCAATTATAGTGATGCTTGATTAGACTGGATCTGGAGTACTGATTACAGGTTTGGTCTGTTTATTTCAGGAAAGGTATCATTGCCATAGGAAGTGCAATGAAAGTTCATGAGACTTGTTCCGGGGATGGCAGGACTGTCCTATGAAAAGAGATTGGGACCGTATTCTCCAGACTTTAAATGAATGAGAGATGATCTAATTGAAACATGCAAAATACTTGAAGGGGTAGACTGAGTAGCTGGAGGTAAGATATTTTCCCTGATTGGGGAGTGTAGAATGGTCGGGGGGGTGGCGTTGGGAGGGCGGGAGGGCAATTAAAAATAAGCAAGATGCCACTTAAATCTGAGCTGAGAACTTCTTTTACTAGGAGTAGTGAACCTTTAAAACATTCTACCCCAGATAGCTGTGGAAGTGTAGTCTTTGAATATGTTTAAGGTACATATTGATAAATTTCTGATTACCCATGGCATAACAGGTTATGGGGATTGAATGAGTAAAAGGCATTATATTGTTTGATAAATCTGATTGATGCCCTGACCAGTCAGTGTTGACCTCTGTGGTTTAAATTTTAATCAAAATCTGGTGAAAATGTTCAATCAGCATTAATGGCTTCATTCTCAATGACAATACCTCTATTATCAAAGTCTACTTGCCAGCCAATCAGACTCTCCTCTCATGCAGTATAAATGTTTTTTCAAGGAAATGTCCTGATGAGACAAGACAAAAAGTTTTGACAATATAGGGGGTTTTCAGCAATACCTGAGTTCAATACGGTGGCACAGTGGTTAACACTGCTGCCTCACAGCGCCTGAGACCCGGGTTCAATTCCCGCCTCAGGCGACTGACTGTGTGGAGTTTGCACGTTCTCCCCGTGTCTGCGTGGGTTTTCTCCGGGTGCTCCGGTTTCCTCCCACAGTCCAAAGATGTGCAGGCCAGGTGAATTGGCCATGCTAAATTGCCCATAGTGTTAGGTAAGGGGTAAATGTAGATGTAGGGGTATGGGTGGGTTACGCTTCGGCGGGGTGGTGTGGACTTGTTGGGCTGAAGGGCCTGTTTCCACACTGTAAGTAATCTAATCTAATCTACCAAATGAGGATAATAGAAAAAACAAAATAACATTGATATATCATCATCTTGATTTCTTTCTATCTATATTTTGGATCATATGTGTTTTTGCAGAAATTATTCTATTCTTTGTTCTCAGGAATAATATTAGAACCAATCTTTCCTTGTGGAAAATATATCCCATCTCTTGCATAGGTTTAGAGTGAGAGGGGAAGGATATAAAAGGGACCTAAGGGGCAACTTTTTCAAAAAGAGGGTGGTGCGTATATGGAATGAGCTGCCAGAGGAAATGGTGGAGGCTGTAAAGTTACAGCATTTAAAAGCATCTGGTATTTAAATAAGAAGGGTTTAGAGGGATATGGACCAAGTGCTGACAATTGGGACTAGGTTAGGTTAGGATATCTGGTTGGCATGGACGAGTTGGACTGAACTCATGCTGGACTGGACTATTTTCGTGCTGTACATTTCCATAACACTATGACCTGGTTTCCAAGGTATGTTTATGAAAAGTGAAAACAAAAACCTAATCTTGGCATTGTCTGATTATTCTGCAATTTGGCAGCTTTTTGCCACTTAGCAGCTTCCTTCCCCCACATCCTGTTTAAAATACATTTTAATTTTTAAATTTTGTAGTGGAGGCTTGGATGACTTCAAAATCAAGAGGAGAAAACAGTGTCAGATGAATCAACCTCACTCGGTTTTCAATTATTTCCACCTAATGAAAAAATATTAAAATCAAGCTGTCTCTTTTATTTAAAGCTATCCATTAAAGTTTGGCAAAATGTGAAGTTGCTTATTTTGGAAGAGAGAACAAAATAACAGTATGACTTAAACGGAGAAAAATTGGGAAAGTTGCAACACAAAGGGACTTGGGGTTACTTGTCCATGAAACGTAGAAAGTTAGCATGCACATCAGCTGGCAATAGGGAAGGCTAATGGATTGTTTATTTCAAGGGGGTCGAAAGGTAGAAGGAAACTTACTACAAATCTACATGGTGCTGGTGAGACCACATCTGGAGTATTGTTAGCAGTTCTGCACTCTTATTTAAGGAAATAGAATGCAGTTCAGAGAAGGTTCACTAGGATGATCCACAGTATGAAGTAATTGTATTATAAGCAAAGTTTAAACAGGTTAGAACTATACTCATTGGAATTTAGAAGAATGAGAAGTGATCTCTTTGAGGCATCTTAAGAGTGTAGACCGGGTAAATTCTGAGTGGATATTTCTCCTCATGTATAGAACCAGAGGTTATGGTCTAAGAATAAAGAAGTGTAATTTTAAAATTAGACGATTTTCATCTCCAAGGGTTGCATATCTTTGGCACTCCTTGCGACAGAGAGCAGTGGGTCAGGGTCCTTTTGTATCTCTAAGGCTGAGATAGATTCTTCTTCAATAGAGGAATGAAAGGTTATAGGGAAAAAGTAGGAAAACTGGACATGAGGAATGTTGGATCAGCCACGATTCTACTGAATCGCAAAGCAGGCTTGAGCAGCAAATGGCTTCTTCCTGTTCCTGTTTCTTACGGTTTTGAAACAATACAAAATGGGTGGTAGCAAATGAGCTGTCTTTATGCCTGCCCAAGTTCCTTTTTCATTTAAGGATTGTAAGAACAGTTCAGTATCATCCACTTTGCACCAAGTTCATATTGGCAATGCGCTACCTGTACCATCCAAATGTGCACTCAACTTTGATCTAAGAAGCTGATTTCAAAATATTAACTCCAAACCTCTTGCTGCAATATGTTTCAAACTGTTCAGAACCATTAGGAATTGTGCTGGGCCCATATCAGAAAATCCAAGCCTCTCTGGTTTGAACTGAAGTCCAATTTAACTTAGTTATGGAGTTTAGCTGATATACACCAAATATTTCCAGTTGTCACAAAGCATCTCATGTCTTCTTTGTTTTTGACTCCATGTTAGTAATATTTGTGCTATTGAGTAGTTAAGTTCAAATAGTGATTCTGCAATCTTAACATATCAATTTTGTTGAAAAATTTTTTATTGTCTCAAATAATGAGTGACTATCAAATATTTTGCATGAATACAATTTACAAATGCAAAACATATTATTTAGTAGGACAGCTACAAATTTGTGGTGTAGTGGACAGCAAAGAAGGTTATCTCAGAATACAATGGGGCCTTGATCAGATGGACCGAAGAGTGGCAGATAGAGTTTAATTTTGATAAATGTGAGGTGCTACATTTTGGAGCGGCAAATCAGGGCAGGAATTATATACATTTGATGACAAAATCCTGGGGAGTGTTGCTGAACAGAGACCTGGGAATGCAGGTTTACAGTTCCTTGAAAGGGGAGTCGAAAGTAGATTCAATAATGAAGTAGGTGTTTGGTATGCTTGCCTTTATTGGTCTGTGCATTGGTCATAAGAGTTGGGAGGTCACATTGCGGCTGAACAGGACATAGGTTAGGCCACTTTAGGAATATTGCATTGATTCTAGTCTCCCTGCTAATTGGAAGGATGTTGTGAAACTTGAAAGAGTTCAGAAAACATTTACAAGAATGTTGCCAGAGTTTGAGCTACAGAGAGAGACTGAATAACTATTTTCTCTGGAGCATTGGAGACTGAGGGGTGACCTTATAGAGGTTTATAAAATCATGAAGGGCATGGATAGGATAAATAGACAAGGTTTTTGCCCTGGGGTGGGGGAGTGCAGAATTCGAGGGCATAGGTTTAGGATAAAAGGGGAAAGATTTGAAAGGGACCTATGGGGCAACATTTTCACACACACAGTGGTGAGTGTAGGGAATTAGCTGCCAGAAGAAGTAGTGGAGGCTGGTATAATTACGACATTTTAAAAAACATCTGAATGGGTATATGAATAGGTAGGGTTTAGAGGGATATGGGCCAAATGCTGAAAAATGAGACGAGATTAATTTAGGATATCTGGTCGGCATGGACAATTTGGGCTGAAGGATCTGTTTCTATGCTGTATATATCTATGACTCTAAATAATTTTGTAAATGCACCTCATTTCTGATAATTTCAAAATCTCTGAGGTTTATTCCACAGACTCTGGCTGATAAATTGTAGTGTTGGGGAATAGTACAATCAGCCTTCCTGAGTTTGAGGAGGAAACAAATCATTAAGGGTTCTGACGCCTAATTATTATCTGGTGATCCCTGCGCAATTGTGGATCCCTGATGAACAGGATGAAGCTAGGTTGTAGAACACCTCCCCATCCCTCATTTCTCCACCGAATTGAAAGCTATGCTGATATTTAGATAAAGATGGTTTTTAAAAATGGGCAATGTTGTACTGCCTTTGCTGTAAATTATGTATGTTTGTGCCCTGTACTGTTGTAGTGTCAGAAGCCAATCTCTGTTCTGTGCTCCATGTCATTATTTACTACTGCCGCTTGCCCATGTTTTACTGGGAAACATGACAGCCAATTCTTTTTCAGTTGATTGTACACAATAAAATAATTAAATCCATTGGTTCAAAATTACTATATACTACCATGAATACTATTCAAAAACAGTGCAACTTGAGTACAGTATGTTAATGGTAGAGATGAATTATCATCAAACATTTGCTTCTTAGCTATGCCTCTTTGTATGCAAGCAGTCCTAGCACGGAATAGATGGTACACTCCAGGGAAAGAGGTACTACCCTTTCCCCAGCAAATGGGGTGCCTTTAGGGGTATCAAGCTCTGCTCTGCCATCTGGGCCTACAGTTTGCAGATGCATGCTGTCGAAGCTAGGGACAAGAGACATGACCCAGAAAGGGGGAGCTGAGAGAGAGATCAGCTTTTAAAGAAAAAATAAGGTCACTCTCTACTACAAAGCAGGCATTAATTATACATGCTGTAAACCTCAAATCAACTTAGTGGAACCAAAGACCTTTTTAAAAGGAGTGTAATTATTGGATGTAAAGCATCTGTGTGTAGCCCTGAAGTCTATGAAGTGTTGGATCCACATGAACTGAAATTGAGCATATTATAATTTCATTTTATAAATCAGGTTTGTTATCTCTTACTGGTCAATCCTTAATGATACTCAATTTAAATCAGAAGAAAATGTCCATTACGCCTACCTCCCTAGGACACTTTTTACTGTTATAGGGCTCACATGACAACAGCAGGATAAAGCATATTTATTCCTTCATATTATGTCTGTCAAATTTTGCATTATGTTTCAGTTAAATGTCAGCATTGAGGTGAAACAATTCTATTTAACTATCTTAAATACATGACTATTAAAAAAAACTTGCCTTTCATTATTGAATTCTGTGCCTGTTTAACTACCCTGGGCCTGTATTATTAGTTTTTCATTAAGATCGGCATCTTAAGTTGCTCATTGGGACTACTCCTGCCTGCTTGTAATTACATGGCATTAACAGTCCCTGCTTTCCAGATGAGTCTGCATTGTACTTTACTCTTTTATGCAATTGGATAAATGCAATGGAAGAACTGTGAGCAATGATAAAAACAGACATCTCACATAGATATTTGCATTGCAAATGTGTAGTTAGTCCTGTTTTGTTGTTCACGGAAGCTTCAATTTGCATATTCCTAGGATTTGATGTCCTCTTGTTAAAAAAGAGAAAGGGGCCCAGGGCATCTTCCATTAACACAAATCTGTCACTCGTTAAAAAGGGTCACGTGATTCAGACAGCAGTGACATAGCTGCTCTACTGGAATCGTGCTGAGGTGGAGGTTAATAAAGAGCACACACAGTTCTAGTACAAACATAGTAATGTCAACAACAAAAAAAAATGAATGGCACTGTCACAGCACCTCACAGCCTTTAAAAACGCTTTGTTAAAGAGGATGGACCTTTTTTGTTTCAGCCTGGTTAAACTGCAGTTCAAAATGATCAAAGATCAAATCGTTGCAACATACTGTTCCAACAAGGTTTAGCCTAGTTTTTTCATTGGACAATTTCATGGGCTTGTCAAAATCACTGTGATTAGCAAAAAGAAATTGCAATTCCTTCAGAAATGTCTGGAACAGGCACTTTGACACTGTCCCTTACAATGCTATCAATGCATCACCGATGAAGATATCTCATCAACGTCTTCATCATTGATGTATGAGTTTGCATTGTAAGTGATCACAGAGCTATAACAACACAGAAGACCATTCAGTCCATCAGTTTTTGCTTTCTCCAAATGAGCAGTTCACTTTGTGTTACTTCATCTTCTACCTGTAAACCTGCACTTTCTTTTTTGCAGGTAACAATATAGTTTCTCCGAATACCTCAATTTAATCTCCTTACATTGCTGTCTGGTAGCTCAACACGTATCTTAATACCACTGCATGAAAAAATCTTTTTGCATTTTCAATGCATCTTGCATTAGTTGGCTTAACCCTATGCTCCCTTTTCTTGATCTTTCCCTCATCCTTGGAATTGTTCTTATGAAACTTTTTTTCTTTCTCTAAGCTCTTTTCACATCTTTCCTGATGCCCAGGACACAATATTCCAGTTGAGTCTGAACCAATAATTAATGGACATTTCACGTGATTTCTATGGTCTTGCACATATTAATCCAAACTAGAACAGAAATTAGAGGAGAAACTCAACAGGTCTGGCAGCATTCGTGCGGAGAAAACGGACTTAATGTTTTAAGTCTGATGGCAATGAGGAAATAGTGGTATTTATGCTGAAGCTTGAGGATCCACTGTTACTGTGCTTTTCCTGCACTTCTACCGCCACTTCTTCCCTTCCCTCCCACATCAATGATGGGGTCTCCTGGTCCTCATTTGCCACCTACCAGCCTCTGCATCCAAACGATCGTAAGCCATCACTTACACCCCATACCTTGTCAGCATTCTACGGGACCATTCCCTCCAGGACACTCTGGTCCACTCCTCCTTCACTCCCAACATCTCCTCATATCCCCACTGCACCTTCTCCTGTGATCGCAGAAGGTGTAACACTTGTCTGTTCACCTCTTCCTTCTGCACCATTCAAGGCCCTAGACATGCCTTTTAGGTGAAGCAGCAAGTTAATTGGCACTTCTTTCAATCCAGTGTAATGTATTCACTGTGAACAATGTTGAATCCGCTACATGGGGCGACAAAACGCAGACTGGGTGCCCTGCATTGTGTTAGTAAAAATGACCCCAAACTTCCAGTTGCTTGCCATGTCAACTCACCACTGCATTCCCTGACCAACATTCTGTCTCTGGCATACTGCAGTGCTCTAGCGAGGCTAACAGCAAACTGAAAGAACAGCATCTGATCTTTTACTTGAGCACCCTGCAGCCTCGAGTTCAATGACTCTAGAGCCTGATTACATCCTCCCATATCATTTTACCCCCACACCTAGTCCTGACATGACACAGGTTTCTTCATCTTTCAGCACAGGCTGCCCATTCTCTCCTATCACTTGTTCAGCTTCTCTTCTGCCCTGACCTACTATAAACAATTCCCCCTGTCTGCTACCCCTTTTATGTCTGTCTGTCTGTCTCTCACTCTCACTCTCTCTCTCTCTCTCTCTATCTCTGGGCTCCATTTCCACATATCGGCTCACCTCTCCTTCTCTCGACCCTCCCCACGACCCCCATTTTCAGCATAAATGCTACATCTTCCTTGCTGCTGTCAGTTCTGATGAAAAGTTACCAAACATTAAATTTGTTTTCTCCGCACCAATGTTGCCAGACCTGCTGAGTTTCTCCAACAATTTCTGTCTTTGTTTCAGGTCTGCAGTTTTTTGTTTTACTTTAACAAAAACTAGGTTACTGTTGCTTTATTAAACACAATCTGAACCTGTCCTGCCACACTCAATGATTTCAGCACAGATATACTAAGATCCCTCTGCCTATACTCTCTTTGGAACTAATCCTTTATATTTTTCAATATTTAGGAAGGACAGACAAAAAGGAAATGGTTGTGGAGTTGCATTGCTGGATAAAGAGGAAATTAATGCAATAGTGAGAAAGGATATTAGTTCCAACAATGTGGAATCTGAATGGGTAGAACTGATAAATATCCAAACATTTTTTCTGTAGGGGTGATGTTGGGAATGGCAGCAAAGAGGAAATTAAAGACACATGCAATAAAGTAATACGGGTGACTTTAATCTGCATATATTATTGGGCAAATCAAATTAGTAACTATACCATAGAGGATGAATTCCTGAGTGTACATGGGATGGTTTTTGGACCAATACATTGAGGAACCAACTAGAGAACAGGCCAATCTAGACTGGATCTTCTAGACTGGATCTTGTGTAAAGAGAAAATAAATGTTGTGGTTCTGTTCGCCGGGCTGGGAATTTGTCTTGCAAACGTTTCGTCCCCTGTCTAGGTGACATCCTCAGTGCTTGGGAGCCTCCTGTGAAGCGCTTCTGTGCTGTTTCCTCCGGCATTTATAGTGGCCTGTCTCTGCCGCTTCCGGTTGTCAGTTCGAGCTGTCCGCTGTAGTGGCCGGTATATTGGGTCCAGGTCGATGTGTTTGTTGATAGAGTCTGTGGCACTCATCCACAGACTCTATCAACAAACACATCGACCTGGACCCAATATACCGGCCACTACAGCGGACAGCTCGATGTCACCTAGACAGGGGACGAAACGTTTGCAAGACAAATTCCCAGCTCGGCGAACAGAACCACAACAATGAGCACCCGAGCTACAAATCTTCTCCCAAACTTAGAAAAAAAATGACAATGTAGTTGTGCTAGATTCCTTGGAGGTGACTGACCATAATATGATAAAATTTCTCATCAGTATATAGTTGATTCTACAATTACAATCCTGTATCTAAATAGAAGAAACTACAGTGATATGAAAGTGGGAAAATTACTTAAAGGAATGATTATGGAAAGGCATTGGTAAACATTCAGAGAGTGCATGGCGACAATTATTCCTTTCTGTCTGGCACAAAAGTAACATGGGAAGGGTGGCCAATTAGAGATCGTATTAGATCCAAGGAAGAGGCAGATAAATTGGCCAGAAAAAGTAACAGACCTGAAATGTGGGAATAATTTAGAATTAAGCAAAGGGGAAAAGGTATTGATTAAGAAATGGAAAATAGGGTATGTTATTAACTTGCAGGGAACATCATAACTGACTATAAAAGTTTCTATTGATATATGAAAAGAAAAAGATTAGTGAAGACAAGTTTAAGTGCTTACAATCAGATGTAGGGGAATGTATAATATGGAACAAAGAAATGGCTGACTGATATACTTCTGTCTTCACAAAATGAGGACAACATTTCAAAACTATTGGGGAACACAGGCTTTAGTGAGAGGGAGGAACTGAAGGAAAGCAGTATTAGTAGGGAAATGGTGTGGGGAAATTGATGAGATTGATGGTCGATAAATCCCCAAGGCCTGATAATCTCATCCCAGAGTGCTTAATAAAGTGGTCCTAAAACTAGTGGAAGCATTGGTGGTCATCTTCCAAGATTTGTTAGCTTCTTGAATAGTTCCTTTAGATTGACCATAAGTTATAGAAAAAAAATTCAGGCATTTGGACAATCAAGTCTACTCAACCATTCGATCATGGCTGATATGTTTCTCAAACCTATTCTCCTGCCATTTCTCTGTAACCCTCAATCAGTTTACTAATCAAAAGATTGGAGGATAACTAACATGACCCCTATTTTGGAAGGAGGGAGGCAGAGAGAAAATCAAGAATTATAGCCTGATGTTGGTAGTGGAGAAAATACGAGAGTCTGTTATTAAAGAATTAACTCCGCATCTGGGAAACAGTGGCAGGATCAGACAGATTTACAAATGAGCAATCATGCTGGATAACTCTACTGGAATTCTTGGAGGATGTAACTGGTAGAGTTGATTAGGGGGACCCAGTGGATGTCGTTTATTTGGACCTTAAGAAGTCTTTTGAGAAAGTCCCACTTAAGTGTATAAGAGTAAGGTGAATGGGATTTAGTGTATTGAGATGGAAAGAAAACTGATTGATAGGCAGGGAACAAAGAGTAGAAATGAATAGTCTTTTTCCAAATGGCAAACGGTGACTGGTGGAGTACCACAGGGATCGGTGCTAGGATCCCAACTATTCACAATAAATATTAATGATTTGGATGAGCAAACTAAATGGGATATCTCCAAATTTGCAAATGATATAAAGCTGAATGGGAGGGTGAGCTGTTTGGAGTTTGCAGAGATGATTCAGTGTGATTTAGACAAGCTAAGTGACTGGGCAAATGCATGGCTGCTGCAGTATAATGTGGATAAGTGTGATGCTACCCACTTTGAGAACAAAAACAGATGGCAGTTTGTTATCTGAATACTTATATATTGACAGAGGGGAACGTGTAACAAGATCTGAGTGTCCTTATACACCAGTCACTGAAGGTAAGCACGCAGGTGCAGAGGCAGTAAGACAGCATATGGTATGTTGGCCTTCACAGCAAGAGAATTTGAGTAAAGGAGCAGGGATGTTTTGCTGCAATTATACAGAGCCTTGGTGACACCACATCTGGAATACTATGTGCAGTTTTGGTCTCCTTATCTAAGGAACGATGTTCTTGATATAGTGGGAGTGCAGTGAAGGTTTACCAGACTGATTCCTGGGATGGCAAGACTGATGTATAAGGAGAGGTTGCATCAACTAAAATTATATTGGCTTGAGTTCTGAAGAATTAGGGGGATCTCATAGAAACCTTTAAAATTCTAATATGAATAAATAGGGTAAATATAGAAAAAATGTCTCCAATGGCAGGGGAGCCCAGAATCTGGGTTCACAGTCAAAGGAAATGGGGTATACCATTTAGGACTGAGGTAAGAAGCAACCTGTTCACCTAGAAAGTGATAAATCTGTGCAATTCATTACCACAAAGATCAGCCAAGGCCAAAATATTGTGTGATTTCAAGAAAGAATTGTATAAAGCACTTGAGGTTAAAGGGACCAAAGGAGTTTGGGGGTTGGGCAGGAAGCAGGAACAGGCTATTGAGTTTGATGATCAGCCAAAATCATAATGAATGAAGAAGCAGGCTCAAAGGGCCAAATGGCCTACTCTGGTCCTATTTACTATGTTTCTACATTTCCCTGTGGACGAACAAAATTAACTGCTTCATGCTTCTCTGCATTGAGTTTCATCTTCCAATTGTTCATCCGCTGCATTTAATTGTCTGTGCCCTTTTGAAGGTCAACATTATCCTCACAGTTCATAGTGCTTCTAAGTTTCATAGAGGTCACAGCACAGAAACAGATAAGTGAATAATTTTAAGTATAGCCTTGCTGTAAACCTGTAATAGTGAGTAGAATGGGTTCTTTCTTGATTATATGTTTTTATTTGTGATCTGTCTCTTGATTAAATTTTATAAATATAAGCCATAAGTATTAAGTTAGCCTGGAGCAGTGTTTTATAGAGCAATAAGGCTGTGCTATTTTCTGAGTCTAAAGGCAAAATGGCCTTTAGTCGAGTGATATGCTCTTCTTGTTGGATATGGGAGTTTTGAGAGAGTTTATGGGTTACTGAGAATTATATCTGCAAAAAATGTCATTGGTTGTGAATCCTGTCAGATCAAATGGATCAGTTAGAGCAACGGTTATAGGAAATGAGGAACTTACAAGATCTAGTGGGTGTGATGAATGGCAGTTATAGGAAGGGAAAAAAGCTGCAGATATAGTCAGGTAGATGGGTTAACTCCAAGAAAAGTAGGCAGGTAGTACAGGAGTCTTCTGTGGCTATCCCCATTTCGAACAAGTATGATGTTTTGGAAAATGTAGGATGTGACGGACATTCAGGGTAATGTAGCTTTAATAGCCAAATAGCCAGATTTCTGATATCAAGACAGACTCTAATATAATGAGGGGTACGTTGGGATCCAAGCAATCGATTGTGTTAGGGGAATCTCTAGTCAGAGGCACTGACTGACATCTCTGTGGCTAGCTGCAAAAAATCAGGATGTTATATTGCGTTCCTGGTGCCAAGATCAAGGATGCAGCATGTTCTCAAAGAGGAGAGGGACCAACAGGAGGTCAATGTACACATTGGTGCCAACGACACAGGAAGGGAAAAGGATGAGATTCTGAAGGGAGAATATAGGGAGTTCGGTAGGAATTTAAAAAGGAGGTCCTCGATGGTAGTAATATCTTGATTACTCCCTGTGCTATGAGCTAATGAGGGTAGGAATAGAAGGATAGAGCAGATGAATGCGTGGCTGAGGAGCTGGTGTATGGGAAAAGGATTCACATTTTTGGATCATTGGAATCTCTTCTGGGGTAGAAGTGACCTGTACAAGAAGGATGGCACCTGAATTGGAAGAAGACTAATATACTGGCAGGGAGATTTTCTAGAGTTTGTCAGGAGGATTTAAACTAGTAATGTGGTGGTGGAGGGGAAGGTGGGTGGTGGACGGATCAATCTTACACTGATACAGTTGAGAAAAGAAGCGAGTCAAACAATCAGGTCAGGCAGGGACAAAGCAGAGAAGAAGGTAGGTCTGATGAATTACATTGCATTTATATCAATGCTTGGGGCCTAACAGGGAAGGCAGCTGAACCCAGGGCATGGTTAGGAACATGGGATTGGGATATCATAGCAATTACAGAAATATGGCTCAGGAATGGACACGACTGCAGGATACAAATGCTACAGGAAGGATAGAAAGGGAGGCAAGAGAGGAGGAGAGTGGCATTTTTGATAAGGGACAGCATTATGGCTGTACTTAGAGAGAATTTTCCCAGAAATACATTCAGGGAAGTTGTATGGCTAGAACTGAGAAATAAGAAAGGGATGATCATCTTAGTAAGATTGTATTAGAGACCCCCTAATAGTCAGAGGAAAATTGAGAAACAAATTTGTAAGGAGATCTTAGTTATCTGTAAGAATAATAGTGTGATTATGGTAGGGGATTTTAACGTTCCAAACATAGATTGGGACTGCCATAGTGTTAAGGGTTTAGATGGAGACGAATTTATTAAGTGTGTACAAGGCAATTTTCTGATTCTGTATGTGGATGCACCTACTAAAGAAGGTGCAAAACTTGACTTACTCCTGGGAAATAAGGCAGGGCAGGTGACTGAGGTGTCAGTGGGGGAGCACTTTGGGGCCAGCGACCATAATTCTATTAGTTTTAAAATAGTGATGGAAAAGGATAGACCAGATCTAACAGTTGAAGTTCTAAATTGGAGGAAGGCCAATTTTGATGGTATTAGGAAAGAACTTTCAAAAGCTGATTGGAGCAGATGTTCACAGGTAAATGGATGGCTGGAAAATAGGAAGCCTTCAGAAATGAGATAACAAGAGTCCAGAGACAGTATATTCCTGTTAGGGTGAAAGGAAAGGCTGGTAGGTATAGGGAATGCTGGATGACTAGAGAAATTGAGGGTTTGGTTAAGAAAAAGAAGGAAGCACATGTCAGGTCTAGACCGGAGAGATCAGATGAATCCTTAGAAGAGTATAAAGGAAGTAGGAGTATACTTAAGAGGGAAATCAGGAGGGCGGAAAGGGGACATGAGATACTTTGACAAATAGAGTTAAGGAGAATTCAAAGGGTTTTTACAAATACATTAAGGACAAAAAGGTAACTATGAAGAGAATAGGGCCCCTCAAAAATCAGCAAGACAGCCCATGTGTGGAGCTGCAGGAGATGGGGGAGATACTAAACAGGTTTTTTGCATCAGTGTTATCTGTGGAAAGGGACATGGAAGATACAGAATGTGGGAAAATGAATGGTGATATTTTGGAAAATGTCCATATTACAGGGGAGGAAGTACTGGATGTTTTGAAATACACAAAAGTGGATAAATCCCCAGGACCTGAACAGGTATACCCTCGAATACTGTGGGAAGCGAGGGAAGTGATTGCTGGGCCCCTTGCTTAGATATTTGTATCATCGATAGTCACAGGTGAGGTGCCAGAAGACTGGAGGTTGGCTAATGTGGTGTCACTGTTTAAGAAGGGTGGTAAGGAAAAGCCAGGGAACTATAGACCAGTGAGCCTGGCATCGGTGGTGGGCTGGTTGTTAGAAGGAATCCTGAGGGGCAGCATTTACACATATTTGGAAAGGCAAAGACTGATTAGAGATAGTCAACATGGCTTTGTGCATGGGAAATCATGTCTCAACAACCTGATTGAGTTTTTTCAAGACATAACAAAATGGATTGATGAGGGCAGAGTGGTAGACGTGATCTATATGGACTTCAGTAAGGCATTCAACAAGGTTCCCCATGGGAGTCTGGTTAGCAAGGTTAGATCTCATGGAATACAGGGAGAACTAGCCATTCGGATACAGAACTGGCTCGAAGGTAGAAGACAGAGGGAGGTGGTGGACCGTTGCTTTTCAAACTGGAGGCCTGTGACCAGTGGTGTGCCACAAGGATTGGTGCTGGATCCACTACTTTTGTCATTTATATAAATGATTTGGATATGAGCATAGGAGGTACAGTTGGTAAGTTTGCAAGTGACACCAAAATTGGAAGTGTAGTGGACAGCAAAGAAGGTTACCTTAGATTACAACAGGATCTTGATCAGATAGGCCAATGGGCTGAGGTGTGGCAGATGGAGTTTAATTTGGATAAATGCAAGGTGCTGCATTTTGGAAAAGCAAATCTTAGCAGGACTTGTACACCTAATGGTATGTTAAGGTCCTAAGGAGTGTTGCTGAATAAAGAGACCTTGAAAGTAGAGTCGCAGGTAGATTGGATAGTGAAGAAGGCATTTGGTATGCTTTCCTTTATTGATCAGGGCATTGAGTCTAGGAATTGGGAGGCAATGTTGCAGCTGTACAGGACACTGGTTAGGCCACTTTTGGAATATTTCGTGCAATTCTGGTCTCCTTCCTAGCGGAAGGATGTTGTGGAGGGTTTGAACTAATGTGTCAGTGGAATTGGAACCAAATGAGGTGGTTAATGAACAGTAAGGAGGAAGTAACTCAAGTTCGTAAGGAACTAAATAATGAAGTCAGCGTGACAAAGGGGAAGAGAGGCAGGGAGCAGATGTTGAACACAAGGGGACAGGTAGTCTGACTTGTACTTGTTTTAATGTAAGAAGTGTAGTAGGTAAGGCAGATGAACTTAGGGCTTGAATTAGTACCTGGGCATATGATGTTATTGCTATTACTGAGACTAGGTTGAGGGAAGGGTAAGATTGGCAACTAAATATACCAGGATATAAATGCTTCAGGCGGGATAGAGAGGGAGGTAAAAGGGATGGAGGAGTTGCATTCCTGGTGAGAGAGGATATCGCAGCTATGCTGAAGGAGGGCACTATGGAGGACCCGAGCAGTGAGGCAATATGGGCAGAGCTCAGAAATAGGAAGGGTGCAGTAACAATGTTGTGGCTGTACTACAGACCTCCCAACAATGAATGTGAAATAGAGCTACACATATGTAAATAGATTATGGAAAGATGTAGAAGCAACAGAGTGGTGGTGATGGGGGATTTTAATTTTCCCAACATTGACAGATAATCACTTCGCGTTAGAGGTTTAGATGAGCAGAATTTATAAGGAGCACCCAGGAAGGTTTTCTGGAGCAGTATGTAAATCGTCCAACTCGGGAAGGGGCCATACTAGACCTGGTGTTAGAGAATGAGCCCGGCCTGGTGGTTGAAATTTCAGGAGGGGATTACTTTGGGAACAGTGATCACAATTCTGTAAGTTTTAGAATACTCATGGACAAAGATGAGAGTGGTCCTAAAGGAAGAGCGCTAAATCGGGGGAAGGCCAACTATAGCAAAATTCAGCAGGAGCTGGGGAATGTGGATTAGAAGCAACTGTTTGAGGGTAAGTTCACATTTGATATGTGGGAGGCTTTTAAAGAGAGGTTGATTCGAGTGCCGGACAGACATGTCCCTTTGAAAATGAGGAATAGAATTTGCAATATTAGGAAACCATGGATGACAGGTGAAATTGTGTATACTGGATTAGTGGTGCTGGAAGAGCACAGCAGTTCAGGCAGCATCCAACGAGCAGCGAAATCGACGTTTCGGGCAAAAGCCCTTCATCAGGAATAAAGGCAGTGAGCCTGAAACATGGAGAGATAAGCTAGAGGAGGGTGGGGGGTGGGGAGAAAGTAGCATAGAGTACAATGGGTGAGTGGGGGAGGAGATGAAGGTGATAGGTCAAGGAGGAGAGGGTGGAGTGGATAGGTGGAAAAGGAGCTAGGCAGGTCGGACAAGTCCGGACAAGTCAAGGAGACAGTGCTGAGCTGGAAGTTTGAAACTAGGATGAGGTGGGGGAAGGGGAAATGAGGAAGGAGTTGAAGTCCACATTGATGCCCTGGGGTTGAAATGTTCCGAGGCGGAAGATGAGGCGTTCTTCCTCCAGGCGTCTGGTGGTGAGGGAGCGGCAGTGAAGGAGGCCCAGGACCTCCATGTCCTCGGCAGAGTGGGAGGGGGAGTTGAAATGTTGGGCCACGGGGCGGTTTGGTTGATTGGTGCGGGTGTCTCGTAGATGTTCCCTAAAGCGCTCTGCTATGAGGTGCCCGGTCTCCCCAATGTAGAGGAGACCACATCGGGAGCAACGGATACAATAAATGATAATAGTGGATGTGCAGGTAAAACTTTTATGGATGTGGAAGGCTCCTTTGGGGCTTTGGATAGAGGTGAGGGAGGAGGTGTGGGCACAGGTTTTACAGTTCCTGTGATGGCAGGGGAAAGTGCCAGAATGGGAGGGTGGGTGGTAGGGGTGTGTGGACCTGACCAGGTAGTCGTGGAGGGAACGGTCTTTGCGGAAGGTGGAAAGGGGTGGGGAGGGAAATATATCCCTGGTGGTGGGGTCTTTTTGGAGGTGGCGGAAATGTCAGCGGATGATTTGGTTGATGCGAAGGTTTGTAGGGTGGAAGGTGAGCACCAGGGGTGTTCTGTCCTTGTTACGGTTGGAGGGGTGGAGTTTGAGGGCAGAGGTGCGGGATGTGGACGAGATGCATTGGAGGGCATCTTTAACCACGTGGGAAGGGAAATTGCGGTCTCTAAAGAAGGAGGCCATCTGATGTGTTCTATGGTGGAACTGGTCCTCCTGGGAGCAGATACGGCGGAGGCAGAGAAATTGGGAATACGGGATGGCATTTTTGCAAGAGATAGGGTGGGAAGAGGTGTAATCCAGGTAGCTGTGGGAGTCGGTGGGTTTGTAAAAAATGTCAGTGTCAAGTCAGTCGTCACTAATGGAGATGGAGAGGTCCAGGAAGGGGAGCGAGGTGTCAGAGATGGTCCAGGTAAATTTAAGGTCAGGGTGGAATGTGTTGGTGAAATTGTGAGACTAGTTAAGAGGAAAAAGGAAGCATACATAAAGTCTAGGTGACTGGAAATAGACAAAGCTTTGTAAGAATATCGGGAAAGTAGGACCAATCTGAAATGTGGAATTAAGAGGGCTAAAAAGGATCATGAAATATCTTTAGCAAACAGGGTTAAGGAAAATCCCAAAGCCTTTTATTCAACAGGGAAGGCAGATGAACTCAGGGCATGGTTAGGAACATGGGACTGGGATATCATAGCAATTACGGAAATATGGCTCAGGGATGGGCAGGACTGGCAGCTTAATGTTCCAGGATACAAATGCTACAGGAAGGATAGAAAGGGAGACAAGAGAGGAGAGGGAGTGGTATTTTTGATAAGGGATAGCATTACAGCTGTGCTGAGGGAGGATATTCCCGGAAATACATCCAGGGAAGTTATTTGGGTGGAACTGAGAAATAAGAAAGGGATGATCACCTTATTGGGATTGTATTATAGACCCCCCAGTAGTCAGAGGGAAATTGAGAAACAAACTTGTAAGGAGATCTCAGCTGTCTGTAATCATAATAGGGTAGTTATGGTAGGGGATTTTAACTTTGCAAACATAGACTGGGACTGCCATAGTGTTAAAGGTTTAGATGGAGAGGAATTTATTAAGTATGTACAAGGCAATTCTCTGATTCAGTGTGTGGATGTACCTACTAGAGAAGGTGCAAAACTTGACCTATTCTTGGGAAATAAGGCTGGGCAAGTGACTGAGGTGTCAGTGGGGGAGCACTTTGGGGACAGCGACCATAATTCTATTGGTTTTAAAATAGTGATGGAAAAGGATAGACCAGATCTAAAAGTTGAAGTTCTAAATTTGAGAAAGGCCAATTTTGACGGTATTAGACAAGAACTTTCAAAAGCTGATTGGAGGCAGATGTTCACAGGTAAAGGGACGGCTGGAACATGGGAAGCCTTCAGAAATGACATAACAAGAATCCAGAGAAAATATATTCCTGTCAGGGTGAAAGGAAAGGCTGGTAGGTTTAGGGAATGCTGGATGATTAAAGAAATTGAGGGTTTGGTTAAGAAAAAGAAGGAAGCATATGTCAGGTATAGACAGGATAGATCGAGTGAATCCTTAGAAGAGTATAAAGAAAGTAGGAGTATACTTAAGAGAGAAATCAGGAGGGCAAAACTGGGTCATGAGATAGCTTTGGCAAATAGAATTAAGGAGAATCCAAAGGGTTTTTACAAATGTGTTAAGGACAAAAGGGTAACTAGGGAGAGATTAGGGCCCCTCAAAGATCAGCAAGGTGGACTTTGTGTGGAGCCACAAAAAATGGGGGAGATACTAAATGAATATTTTGCATCAGTATTTACAGTGGAAAAGGATATGGAAGATATAGACTGTCGAGAAATAGATGGTGACATCTTGCAAAATGTCCAGATTACAGAGGAGGAAGTGCTGAATGTCTTGAAACGGCTAAAGGTGGATAAATCCCCAGGTGTACCCGAGAACTCAGTGGGAAGCTAGAGAAGTGATTGCTGGGCCTCTTGCTGAGATATTTGTATCATCGATAGTCACAGGTGAGGTGCCGGAAGACTGGAGGTTGGCTAACATGGTGCCACTGTTTAGGAAGGGGGGTAAAGACAAGCTAGGGAACTATAGACCAGTGAGCCTTATCTCAGTGATGGGCAAGTTGTTGTAGGGAATCCAGAGGGACAGGATGTATATGTATTTGGAAAGGCAAGGACTGATTAGGGATAGTCAACATGGCTTTGTGCGTGGGAAATCATGTCTCACAACCTTGATTGAGTTTTTTGAAGAAGTAACAAAGAGGATTGACGAGGGCAGAGCAGTAGATGTGATCTATATGGACTTGAGTAAGGCGTTCGACAAGGTCCCCCATGGGAGACTGATTAGTAAGGTTAGATCTCATGGAATACAGGGAGAACTATCCATTTGGATACAGAACTGGCTCAAAGGTAGAAGACAGAGGATGGTGGTGGAGGGTTGTTTTTCAGACTGGAGGCCTGTGACCAGTGGAGTGCCACAATGATCGGTGCTGGGCCCTCTACTTTTTGTCATTTGGATGCAAGCATAAGCGGTACAGTTAGTAAGTTTGCAGATGACTCCAAAATTGGAGGTGTAGAGGACGGCGAAGAGGGTTACCTCAGATTACAACAGGATCTTGATCAGATGGGCCAATGGGCTGAGAAGAGGCAGATGGAGTTTAATTCAGATAAATGTGAGGTGCTGCATTTTGGGAAAGGACTTATATGCTTAATGGTAAGGTCTGAAGGAGTGTTGCTAAACAAAGAGACCTTGGAGTGCAGGTTCATAGCTCGTTGAAGGTGGAGTCGCAGGTGGATAGGATAGTGAAGAAGGCATTTGGTATGCTTTCCTTTATTGGTCAGAGTATTGAGTATAGGAGTTGGGAGGTCATGTTGCGGCTGTACAGGACATTGGTCAGGCCACTGTTGGAGTATTGCGTGCAATTCTGGTCTCCTTCCTATCGGAAAGATGTTGTGAAACTTGAGAGGATTCAGCAAAGATTTACAAGGATGTTGCCAGGGTTGGAGGATTTGAGCCACAGGGAGAGGCTGAACAGGCTGGGGCTGTTTTCCCTGGAGCGTCGGAGGCTGAGGGGTGACCTTATAGAGGTTTACAAAATTATGAGGGGCATGGATAGGATAAATAGACAAAGCCTTATCCCTGGGGTCGGGGAATCCAGAACTAGAGGGCATAGGTTTAGGGTGAGAGGGGAAAGATATAAAAGAGACTTAAGGGGCAACTTTTCACGCAGAGGGTGGTACGGGTATGAAATGAGCTGCCAGAGGAAGTGGTGGAGGCTGGTACAATTGCAACATTTAAGAGGTATTTGGATGGGTATATGAATAGGAAGGGTTTGGAGGGATATGGGCCAGATGCTGGCAGATGGGACTAAATTGGGTTGGGATATCTGGTTGGCATGGACGGGTTAGACCGAATGGTCTGTTTCCATGCTGTACATCTCTATGACTCTATGACTGTAAAGAGCAAGAGGGAAACTAGAGAAATGGTTGTCCCACTCAAGCACAAAGGAGGGAAGTTATGTATGGAGTCAGAGGAAATGGATGAGATTCTTAATGAGTACTTTGCATTGGTATTCACTGAGGAGAGGGACATGATGGATGTTGAGATTAAGGATAGATATTTGATTATTCTAGGTCAAGTCTAAAAGGCATTAAGATGGACAAGTCCCCAGGTCAGGATGGGATCTGTCCCACGTTACTGAGGGAAGTGAGAGAGGAAATAGCTGGAGCCTTAACATTTACCTTTGCAGCATCCTTGAACATGGGTGTGGTTCTGGAGGACTGGCGAATTGCTAATGTCGTCCCCTTCTTTAAGAAGGGTAGCAAAGATAATCCAGATAATTATAGACTGATGAGCCTGACATCAATGGTAGGGAAGCTGCTGGAGAAGACACTGAGGGAAGGATCTATTTATATTTGGAAGAAAATTGGCTTATCAGTGATATACATCATGATTTTGTGAAGGGAACTTAATAGAATTTTTGAGGAAGTGGCAAATATGATTGATGAGGGAAGGGCTGTAGATGTCATATACATGGACTTCAGTAAGGCATTTGGTAAAGATCCCCATGGTAGGCTGATGGAGAAAATGAAGTCATGTGGAGTCCAGGGTGTAATAGCTAGATAGATAGAAAACTGGTTGGGCAGCAGGAGACAGAGAGCAGTAGAAGGGGGTTTCTCAAAGTGGAGAACTGCAACCAGTGGTGTTCCACAGGGATCCGTGTTGGGACCACTGTTGTTTGTGATATACATAAATGATCTGGAGGAAGGTACAGGTGGTCTGATTAGCAAGTTTGCAGATGGTGCCACCTCCCTGCAATCAGTTTAGATATTTTCTAATCGACCTGTTCAGTGACGTTATTACATACCTCCACAGCAGGTAGGACTTGAGCCCTCACCTCCTGTTTTAGAGGTAGAATCACTACCCCTGTGTTACAAGGGCTCTGAGCAAATATTTTCTCATCATTCCATTCAGTGTTGTTATTACACTCCTGTGACACGGGTAGGATTTGAACCTAGACCTCCAGGCTCAAAGGTGGCAACCCTACACTGCCACAAGAACCCCACAGTTATGTTTATCCTTTCTAATACATTGAGATCAAAATGAGGCATACAAAATGCTGATAAAGTGAAACAATAAGTAGCCTTGCAATGAAAAACCATCACTGCATGTTAAGAGGGGAAGATAATCCATTTCCTTCACCTCAGCCAACCATGTCAGCACTTAACAGCATAATGAGCCTCCAATATGTATATAAGCAGGGAAAGTGAATATATGTTTACATATTGCATAAATTGCATTGATTACACAATCGTGCCACCCATGAGGTTTTTTTTTCTGTGAGAACTGCAGCAGAAGAAAGAGGATGTTGTCCACATTTCAAGATGTCATGGCTCCTGCATGCCTCCATAGAAATGCTGGATATCTGCTTTAGAAACCCAGAACACACCGTGGCTGCTGGATTGGTGCTTGGAACTGCACTTTACAAATGTAACTATGGACAGAAGGAAAAGGTGGGGGAGTGGGGGTGTGGCACCTCTACCTCTCTCCAGATGTCCCTTCTTTCCAAGGAAAATGCCATCAGGCACTCACAGGGTGGAGGAATGCCAGTTAGGTACCGCAGGCCTCCATCACTTCCTGTCTCTTCCTTGTCAAAACATGTGGTGCTGGAAAAGCATCCAAGGAGCAGGAGAGTCGATGTTTCAAGCATCAGGAATGTGGGGAGTGCCCAAGGGGGCTGAGAAATAAATGGGAGGGGGGTAAGGCTCTGGGAAAGGTAGCTGGGAATGCGATAGATAGATGAAGGTGCGTGGTGATGGTGTTAGGTCTGAGTGGAGGCTGGAATGGATAGGTGGGAAGGAAGCTGGACTGTTAGGACAGTTCAAGAGAGCGATGCCGAGTTGGAGGTTTGGATCTGGGATAAGATCGGTGGAAGGCTGATAAGGAAACTGGCGGAATCGACATTGATCCCATGTGTTTGGAGGGTCCCAAGGCAGAAGATGAGGCATTCTTCCAGCAGATGTCGGGTGGCTAGAAGTTGGCAGTGCAGGAGGCCTAGAATTTGCATGTCTGTGGCAGAGTGGGAGGGGAAGTTGAAGTGTTCGGCCACGGAACGATGGGGTTTTTTAGTGCATGCTTGGTCCACGATCTCCCCACATACATTTGAGACCTCACCCGTGCCCTCCACCTCCTCCGTGACTTTTGGTTCCCCGATCCCCAATGCCTCATCTTCATCTTGGACATACAGTCCTCATACACATCCATCTGCCCTGATGCAGGCCTCCAAGCCTTCCGTTTCTTCCTTTTCCACTGACCCAATCAGTACACACTCATTCGATTGGCTGAACTGGTCCTCACTCTCAATAATTTCTCCTTCGAATCTTCCCACATCCTTCAGACCAAAGGGGCAGCCATGGGCACCCGCATGGGCCCCAGTTATGCCTGCCTCTTCGTTGGGTACGTGGAACAGTCCATATTCCGCAGCTATACTGGTACCATCCCCTACCTTTTCCTCCACTCCATCAATGACTGTATCAGTGCTACCTCATGCTCCCACGAGGAGGTTGAACCTCACGAACACCATCCACCCTGACTTCAAATTCACGTGGACAATCTCGGACACCTCCATCCCATTACTGGCAACCAACTCAACATGGACACTACTTCAAACCCACAGCTACCTGGACTACACCTCCCTTACTTCCAATTACTCTACCTCTGCTGTATCTGTTCCCAAGAGGATTAATTCATCCATAGAACACCCCAGGTGGCCTCCTTCTTCAAGGACTGCAATTTCCCCTTCAATGTGGTCAACAATGTCCTCCATTGTTATTCTCACTCGCACCTCCACCCTTGAACCCAACTAGGGGCATATTTTTAAGGTGGGAGGAGAAAGATTTAAACACATAGTCATAGAATCCCTACAGTGTGGAAACAGACCGTTCAGCCCAACAAGTCCACACCGACCGTCCGAAGTATAACCCAACCAGACCCATTCCCCAACTCTACTACTCCACATTTACTGGATTAGTGGTGCTGGAAGAGCACAGCAGTTCAGGCAGCATCCAACGAGCAGCTCGTTGGATGCTGCCTGAACTGCTGTGCTCTTCCAGCACCACTAATCCAGTATTTGGTTTTCAGCATCTGCAGTCATTGTTTTTACCTTACTCCACATTTACCCCAACTAATGCACCTAACCTACACATACCTGGACACTATGGGCAATTTAGCATGGCCAATTCACCAAACATGCGCGTCTTTACATTGTGGGGGGAGGCCAGAGCACCTGAAGGAAGCCCCCGCAAACATGGGGAGAATGTGCAAACACGTCATGTTCCTGCAATGTTTTTTTTCAGACGAGTTCATGTGAGAAACGAATTTACAGAGGAAGTAGTGGATGTGGCTACTGTTACAATGTTTAAAAGACATTTAGATAAGTGCATGAATAGGAAATATTTGGAGGAATGTGGGCCAAGTGCAGGCAGTTGGACTAGTTTAGTTTGGGATTATGGTTGGCATGGACTGATTAGACTGAAGGGTCTGTTTCCGTGCTGTATGACTCTATAATCTATAATCTAAAAAACCCCTGCAATCACAACAAGAATAGAACTCCCCTCATCCTCACCTTCCACCCCACTAACCTCCAGATGCAACACCTCATCCTCTGCCATTTCCGCCACCTACAGTCAAACCCCACCATCACAGATATATTTCCCTCCCCACCCTTATTTGCATTCCATCCACAGCTCCCTTTTTCGGTCCATACCCCCCACAACTCTCCCTACACTCCTGACAGTTTCCCTTGCCACCCTAAGAGATGTAAAATCTATGCCACACCTTCTTCCTCACCTTCATCCAAGGTGCTAAAGGATCCTTTCACATCTGATTCAGATTTTCCTTCACCTTCACATACCTCATCTACTGCGTCCATTGCTCTCGATGTGATCTCCTCTTCATTGGGTTACAGGACACTAACTTGCAGAACTTTTCAGAGAACATCTCTGGCGACACACGCATTAAACAACCCCACCGCCCCATAGCCTCCCACTCTGCCAAGGACATGCAAATCCTATGCCTCCTCCACTGCCAAATTCTAGCTATCCAATGCCTGGAGGAAGAATGCTTCATTTTCCGCCTTGGGACCCTCTAACCGCACGGGAACAATGTCGATTTCACCAGTTTCTTCATCTCCCCTCCCCGACCTTATCCCACATCCAACACGCACCACTCTTTTCAACTGTCCTACCTGTCCATCTTCCTTCCCACCTATCCGCTCCACCCTCCACTCTGACCTATTACCATCACCCCCCCACCTTCATCCCCCTATTGCATTCCCAGCTACCTTACCCCCAGCTGCAACCCCCTCCCATTTTTCTCTCAGCCCCCTTGGGCCACACATTCCTGATGAAGAGCTTATGCGTGAAACATCGACTCTCCTGCTCCTCAGATGCTGCCTGACCTGCTGTGCTTTTCCAGCACCACACTTTTTGTCTCTGATCTCCATCTGCAGTCCTCACTTTCTCCCTTCCTCTCCCTTGGCACAGGCTTGGTCATGATTCCCTCCCTGCCAGTGTGACTGCTTCCTCATTGAAAGTCGCCAGAATCTGAATATCCAGCACCTCAGGTCATTCTGCTCCTGCTAGCTTCCCTTTGTGTGTAACCTTCTCCTGCAGACAGACAAAGAGACAAAGAGGATCATTGTGTGTCATCCCAAAGGGTGCTTGAGGACCTCATAAGCAGCTATAGTCATGGCAGCTCCTGAATCCTCCCCAGTAAGTGATTGACAGCTGCACAGTTCTGCAACTGGTGGAGTTCTGACAGCATGAGCTCCCACTATTAATCTAGTGCAGCTATTCAGTCTGCTGCTGAGGTTTACATTCAATTGTACTTTCTGACATCTCTCTGCACTGGCACAGTGAATCCGAAGGATGCCCCAATGAGTCTCCATCTGCAGTGCACCTTACTCTTATGGACCACAGGGTATCATTCACAGGAGAAATGGAAGCCAAGCGAAAACAGTGAAAGGAGCCATACTAATGTCCCACCCACCTCTTCCCAGAACAGCCACTTGCCCCACGTGTAACGGAGCCTGTGGTAACCCTATCAGTCTGCAGATCCACCTACAAACTCACCCTGAGAGTGGAAGAGAGTCATCCTTGTCTGTGAGGGACCATCAATGATGATGATGATGATTCACCAGATCTGGGTTCTGTTGTGGTGTCCATTGGCATTAATTCTCAGGCTGCCTTGGTTTAATACCTTCTGCTGCATTCTCAGGGGCATGGGAAATGGAGCAGAATCACGAGGAAGGAATCATGGAAACCTAGGGCCATGTTCTGTCTTTTTTGATCAACGTAGGGTTTATTTGGGGCAGCAAAGGCCGAGTTACTGTCTTACAGTGAGTGAAAGCCTGAGAGTCAATCAAACGTGCAAGCATCTTCAATATCAATGGGTCATTATTTACCACTGCTGCCTCACAGTGCCAGGGATCCGAGCTCAATTTCTGCCTCGGGCAACTGTTTGTGTGGAGTTTGCACAGATTCTAGGTGCTCCGGTTTCCTCCCACAATCCAAAGATGTGCAGGTCATGTGAATTGGCCATGCTAAAGTGTTAGGTGCATTAGTCAGGGGTAAATATAGGGTAGGGGAATGGATGGATTACTCTTCAGAGGGCCAGTGTGGACTTGCTGGGCTGAAGGGCCTGTTTCCATACTGTAGGGAATCTAATCAGAACTTCTTGCTTACTCTCCTCATTTGCCATTCTCCTTGTATGTGTAATGAGCAGATCACCATGTGATCTCATAAGAAAAGCTGACCTCTCCATAAACAGGAGGGACTTGCAGTTCCATGCCTGATGTCAGGCTAATAGAAGATTTCGCAGATGCTGCCAGTATCTCAACACACTGGTTCTAAGTAATGAGTGTTACAGATTCTATGTCTCTTTCCAACCTTACCTAATGCACTAGCTTTCCAGCAAGGACCACCTTGGATAATAATCATAAAAAACACTTCAGTTCAGGAGTACTGCAAATAGTATCAGTGTGGTCAGCATAGACCAAAGATCAGGCATAGGAGCTGGGCCTGTATGAGTGAAAGCCTGAGAGTCCTTTAAATATGCAAGCACCTTCAACATCAGCAGCACATTAGATTAGATTAGATTACTTACAGTGTGGAAACAGGCCCTTCGGCCCAACAAGTCCACACCGCCCCGCCGAAGCGTAACCCACCCATACCCCTACATCTACATCTACCCCTACCTAACATTACGGGCAATTTAGCTTAGCCAATTCACCTGACCGTCACATTTTTTGGAGTGTGGGAGGAAACCGGAGCACCCGGAGGAAACCCACGCAGACACGGGGAGAACGTGCAAACTCCACACAGTCAGTCGCCTGAGGCGGGAATTGAACCCGGGTCTCCGGCGCTGTGAGGCAGCAGTGCTAACCACTGTGCCACCGTGCTGCGCACATTGACTCAGCGGTTAGCACTGCTGCCTCCCAGTGCCAGGGACCTGGGTTTGATTCCTGCCTCGGGCTGCCTGTTTTTACTACCTCCTTTTACAATGAGCACATTTTGTGTTTACTCAAAAAGCAAAGTAATGACTTGCATTCATGTACCTCCTAAAATATCCAAGGCACTTCACAGGCATAGAAAATTATTCACCAAGTTACTGAAGGAAATATTATGACACCAGAAATTGGTCAAAAAGGTAGATTTAAGGAGGGTGTTTAATGGTGAGGGAGAGATAAAGAAGTTTAAAGTTTAGAGATGGAATATCCGAACTTTGGGCCTATTCAACTGTTGAATATGGATATCAATCGTAGAGTAATTACAATCAAGTGTGAAGATGCCAGAGCAGAATGCAATAATCTTGTAAAGCTGTAGAGCTCCAGGAGGTTACACTGATAACTGAGAGGGGAGATGGCATGGGGTAAGAATGATTGAAATAATGGAGGAATTTGAAGACAATGAGGAGAATTTTAAAATTGAGCGTTTGCCAGACCGGGTATATTCAATAATTAGTTCCAGATCAACTTTAATCTCCTCTACAACATTTGATAAATGCCGTACATTTGAGTAATTCATTCCCTCTCTTGTGTTATGTGGTTGTTGAATTGTAAATGTTACCTTACAGCATAGTTCTCTGGAGACACAATCATGTGAGTAACAGATGCAGAACAATTAAGGTGACTATTAATTATGATAACAATTTTGTCTTATCGTGATAATAATGTCAGATCCTAATCAGATTGTGCATACTTTTAGCCTTGTATTTAATCAACAGAAGTTCCCCAAAACCTGGGAAAGCAACCTGGTAAAACCAGTCCAGGAGCAGTACCAAGATACATTCTAATTTTCACTGTGTAACCCTAGCTCCAATAGAAGTCTTGGTGCCAGAAATGAAAACAAAAAATGTTGGAGATCATAGTGGGTCAGGCAGTATCCATGGAGAGAAAGCAAGTTAACATTTCGAGTCTAGATGACTCTTCATCAGAGCTGAAGTGTGAAGTATTGCCACAAGCTATATTGCACTAATATTTAAATAAGATAAAAATCTCTGCAGACAAATTGTGCAGACAATAGATATTTCTTAACATTTTTAACATTTCAATATTTATTCCTTTGATTTCAATTGTTGTTCTTTTTCTCCAAAAATATATTTCTGAGTTTGTTAAGAACTTTTAAAAACTAAACTCCACTATTAGCTTAATGGATGAGTGCAACATGAGAAGTGATACTGAACATACAGTCCAGGAAGATCTCAGCTCTAACTTCTGGTTTAAGACTGTCGTAACGTTAACAGAAGGGGCCATTGTTGAAGGGTAGTTTTGGTCCACCTCTCTGTGAGTGTGGACAATAAAGTTCTGCCCAAGATCATTGCCAACTAGATCAGGTCTGATCTGTAGTCTGTGATTCACTCTGAACAGGCCTGTACTGTACCAGGCTGCAATTTCTTTAAGAGCCTCACATTACTCAGGGAAACAATTGCCAAGGTGCAGAATGGGGTGGGTAGATATCTACCTCAACTGGATACCAGGTCTGGAAGTCTGTCAGGAAGGATACGGGTTTGAGGCAGGTGACTATCCCAGGCAGTGGAGGCCTGCAGGTCAAAGTGCCCTTTACACAGATAATGTCACTGTCTTTTGCTTGGGTCCACTGTTCGTGCACAGATTCATGAGTTTCTGTGACCAGTTCAAATTGGCCTCAGGAGCCAATGTAAATTGAGACCTGTTCTTTGGGAACAGAGCCAAATGATCCTTTATCCCCTTCACCATCAGGACAGATAACCTGAAGGTTCTGATGGATATGGTTTGGAGAGAGTGGGGTGTGGGCTGAAAACTGGAAGGAGCCTATTGCCAAGGTGAGGCAGAAACCGTGCATGTAAAAGTGATGCTACCTCTCATTGTGGGTAAAGACCTGGCCATCAAGTAAAAGGTGCTCTCGGTGTTTCGGTACATGGCTCATTTCCTGAACCTGCACTGCAGCAGTCAGCTGAGCTATCTTCTGTTTTATCTGGAGGTCAAGGAAGGATTGTGTTTGCAGGTACACAATGTACAGAACCCGGGATAGAGATGTTATTTTATGCTGTTTAATCACTTTAAAAATGTCATACATTTTTAAAAATTTTATGAACAAAGTATATTTTGGGGTTAAAAAAAGTCTTGAGCACAGAGTGGAGATTTGTACTGGGTAGGAGAAAACAGGCATAATGACTTCTCCAGATTTCCAACCAGTGACTTAGTCATACAAATGTACAGCATGGAAACAGGCCCTTTAGTCCAACTCGTCCATCCCAGCCAGATCGCCTAAATTAATCTAGTCCCATTTGCTAGCATTTGGCCCATATCCTTTTAAACCCCTCCTATTCATAAATACATCCAGATACTTTTTAAATGTTGTTATTGCATCAGCCTCCACTACTTCCTCAGGCAGCTCATTCCATACACGCACCACTATTTATGTGAAAAAGTTACTCCTCAGGTCCCTTTTAAATCTTTCCTCTCCCACCTTAAACCTATGCCCTCTAGTTTTGGACTACCTTACCCTGGGAAAAAGACCTTGCCTATTCACCCTACCCATGTCCCTCATGATTTGGTCATCCGTCAACCTTTGATGCTCCAGGGAAAACATCTCCAGTCCACTCAGCCTCTCCTTGGCAAGATCCTTGTACATCTTTTCTGAACCCTTTCAAGTTTTGCAACATCATTCATACAGTAGGGGGACCAGAACTGGACATAGTAGTCCAAAAGTGGCTTAACTATTGTCCTTTACAGCCGTAACATGACATCTGAACTCTCATATTCAATGCACTGACCAACAAAGGCAAACATACCTAATGCTTTCTTCACTACCCTGTCTTCCTGTGACTCCACTCTCAAGGAACAATGAGCCTGCTTTCCAAGGTCTCTTTCAAAAGGGAAAAAAAAATGAATGTAAATGTATACAGCGACTTACAACCTCAGAATGCCCCAACTTATTTTACAGCCAATGAAACACTTCAGAAATATAGTCACTGTTACAATATACATTTCTGCTGAAATGCACCTATGTCATGTAATGGGACAATTATGCTCAGTCACTATGTTGCTCTGTTGGCAATCAGAACTTTGATTTAGATATGAATGATAAACTCTCAAGGGAGTTACTGGCAAGTTGTATGGGAAGCAGCAGCCATTACTTTTAAGAAGGAAGGAGATGGAAATGTGAAGTGATGAGGGAGACGGATGACAAAGCAGTAACAACTGGAAAGCATCTTGAAGTTGATCATCTAGGCTGCTGGGTAAGGGAGAGAGAAAGAGAGAAACAGAGACAAAGGAATGAAAGAGTCCCACAGGATCGGTTGTAAACCATATGCAATGGAGGACGTAGAAGCAATTGAATTCTAGACATTTTAAACTCAATTTATAACAGTAATTTGTCTATAATATTTAATTAGATTTGTTTGCTCTGAATTGAAATAAAATGTTTTGGCATTTCGTGTTGAAAAATAAAGTTGAGGGATGGGAGTTTGAAAACATCTGAGGTCATTTTGGCTAACAGGTGAATGCAGAGGTTGAAATGAGTGTAGCTAGTCAAATGTCAAGCCTGCACAAACTCTGAGAATCTGTACTTTAAGAGAAGACTAGAAAGCATTTAGGAATGCATGAGTTAATCAAGGACAGTCAGCACAAATTGATTAAAGGCAAATTACATGTGAAACATTTTATAGATTTTGTTGAAGCAGGGAGGGAATGAATAGTTAACGGGAATGGAATTATATCCTTAAGGCAGATATTCAGAAAGACCATAATGTTTGGTTATGCAGTGCTGGTAGTTTTGGCACTATGCCAGTTGTGAAGAGTGGAGTGATGTGACTGAGGACATAAGTGTGGACATTATACACAATGGCAGAAATACAAATGACATCACTTAGCACCTAATGCTGGCAACTAATAGAGGGATTTCGGAGCACTTGTCCATGAATTACAAAAAGCTGGTATCCACGTTTCACTTGTAATAGGGAAGGCATGAAGGGCTGAAAAATGTGTTGCTGGAAAAGCGCAGCAGGTCAGGCAGCATCCAAGGAGCAGGAGAATCGACGTTTCGGGCATAAGCCCTTCTTCATTTTTCAGCTCTGATCTTCAGCATCTGCAGTCCTCACTTTCTCCAAGGCATGAAGGGCTTTTGCCCAAAACATCGATTTTCCTGCTCCTCGGATGCTGCCTGCGCTGCTGTGTTTTTCCAGCACCACTCTAATTTTGACTCTGATCTCCAGCACCTGCAGTCCTCACTTTCGCCGAGGCAAATGGAATGTTCACCTTTTTCAAAGGGGATGACGCACAAAACCAGAGAGGTTTTGGTAAACTGTACAAGGCACAAGTCAGACCACAGCTGAAATACTATGAACAGTTTTGGGCCCCTTATCAAAGGAAGTATATATTGACATTGGAGGCAGTCCAGAGAAGGTTCACTGAGCTGATACCAGGTGTGGCAGGAATGTCTTTTGAGGAGAGGTTGAGTAGGTTGAGCCTGTACTCATTGGACTTTAGATGAATGAGAGATGACCTGGCTGAAACATACAAGCTTGTTAGGGGACGTCACAGGGTAGATGCAGAAGCATTGTTTTCCCCCTATGGGAGTGTCCAGGACCAGGGGCTATCATCTCAGAATGACAGGTCATACATTTAACACAGAAATGAGGAGGAATTTCTTCTTTCAGAAGGTTGTGAATCTGTGGATTCTTTACCACAGAGGGCTGTTGAGGCTAGGCCATCAAACAGCTCAGATAGAATTTTAATCAGTAAGGGAATCAATGATTATGAGGAGAAAGACAGGAAAGCGAAGTGGATGATTAGTAGAATAGCATGATCTCATTGAATGGCAGAACAGACTGGATGGGGGGAATAGCTTACATCTGCTGCCATGAAGGAGGGCAAGGTATCTCGTGCCAATCTTGCCTCATCATTGTTGAACTTCATCCATGGCTGTAGCAATGGTGTGTGGACCTGAGCATAGATCCAACAGCCATAATGTATTCTGCTGGGTTTCTGAGATGTCTACTATATTTTCCATGGAGGAAGCTAAGTACTTGTGGCCAGGAACCATCACATGGGACAGAATTCAGACACACTCCCCCAACTCTCACCCTAGGAGAAAGTGAGGACAGCAGATATTGGAGATCAGAGTCAAAAGGTATGGCATTAGAAAAGCACAGCAGGTGAGGCAGCATCCAAGGAGCAGGAGCAGGAACAGAGTGGTGATAGGGATGGGGAGGGGAATATATCTCTATTGGAGTTGTCTGTAGGTGGCAGAAATGGCAGAGGATGATGCTGGAGATTTGTGGGGTGGAAGGTGAGGATCAGGGTGGTTGTACCCTTGTTTCAGTTGGAGGGGTCGGGTTCAAGGGTGGAGGTGCGGGAAGTGGAGGAGATGAGTTGGAGGGCATTGTTGATCACATGGGAGGGAAAATGTGGTGCTTGAAGTAGGAGACCATCTGGGATGCCCTGGAATGGAATTGCTCCTCCTGGGACCAAATATGACAGAGGCAGAGGAATTGGGAATAAGGGATAGCATTTTTACAGGAGGAAAGGTGGGAGGAGGTGAAGTCCAGGTAGCTGTGGGAGTCAGTGGGTTTGAATTAGATGTCCACGTTGAGTCAGTTGCTGGAGATGGAGAGGTCCAGGAAGGGGGGATGGTAGTGTCAGAGATGGTCCAGATGAACTTGAGGTTAGGGTGGAAGGTGTTCATGAAATTGATGAACTGTTCAACCTCCTTGTGGTTTGGTGATACACTTATCGATTTAGCAGAGGAAAATGTGAGGGATGGTGCCAGTGTAGCTGTGGAAGATGGACTGTTCCACGAATCTGATGAAGAGGCAGGTATAGCTGGGGCCCATGTGGGTGCCTTTGGTCTGAAAGAGCTGGGAAGATTCAAAGGTGAAGTTGCTGAAAGTGAGGACCGCCAATTGAATGAATGTGTCGGTGGAGCGTTACTGGTTGTGTCAGCGGGAGAGAAAGAATCGGAGGGCTTGGAGGCCTTCTCCATGGCAGATGGAGATGTACAGGCTCTGGATGTCCATGGTAAAGATGATGCATTGGGGACCGGAGAAATGAATGTCTTGGAGGAGGTGGAGGGCATGGTTGGTGTCCCAAATGAATGTGGGGAATTCCTGGATCAGGGTGGGCAGGACAGTGTCCAGGTATGAGGAGATAATTTTGGGGGTTGGGGGTGTGGGGGGTGGGGGGGGGAGGGCAGGCAGGAGCAGGCAGAGATGATGGGTCACCTGGGGCAGTCAGGTTTGTGGACTTTAGGAAAGGGGTAGAACTGGGTTGTGTGGGAGTTTGGGGACAATGAGGCTGGAGGCTGTGGATGGGAGATCCCCTGAGGTGATGAGGTTGTGTATTGTCTGGAAGATGATGGTTTGATGATGGGGGGGTGAGGTCGTTGTTGAGGGGGCAGTAGGAGGAGGTGTCTGTGAGTGAGTTGGCACCTGGCTTCAGCAGTGTAGAGGTCAGTGTGCCAAACTACCACTGCACACCCCCCCTTGTCTGTGGATTTGATGGTGAGGATGGGGTTGGAGCAGAGGAAGTACAGGGCTGTGTGTTGTGAGGGTGGGAGTTTGGAGTGGGTGAGACGGGTGGACAGGTTGAGGCAGTCAATGTTGTGGCGGCAGTTGGAGATAAAAAGGTCAAAGGCGGGTAACAGATTAGCATGGGGTGTCCAAGTGGATGGAGTGTCTTGGAGGCGGGAGAAGGGGTCTCAGGAGGGTGGGTGGGAGTCCCAATGGAAAAGGTAAGCCCGGAGATGGAGGCGGTGGAATAAAAGTTCAATGTCATGACGTGTATGGCATTTATTGATGCGGGAGTACAATGGGATGAAGGTGAGGCTTTTACTGAGGACTGATCATTCATCCTCAGTGAGGGAGCAGGGCTGGGGGCTCAGACCTGATGTCGAGCTGGAGTTGGGAGCGGAGGTGGAGACTGCTCCTGGAGTGTGGGCGGTCATGGGATCATTGGTGATGTCACCAAAGGAAGTGATGCAAACAGCAGTGGTCAAGGGAGTGAAAGCGATGCATTTGGTGGCAACCGTGGGGGTGGAAGTGATGTTCTGTATGACATTCGCGGTGTCTTCAGCGGTGGCTGCAGAGGCAACATGATCAGTGGGGCTCCGGTGAGTGACATTAATGGGAGTGGAACTGGCACATTTGGCAGCAACTGTGGGGGTGGAGTGGCGGCAGGTGCAGGGGCGATGTGTTATTGGTGGTGTTCTGGTGAGTGACATTGGTGGGGGTGGAAGTGGCGTAGGTGGTAGCAATCATGGGGCGGACATTATGTGATGAGCAGCCTTCGTTGTGGTTTCAGCAGTGATGGTCCCGCCGGTGATTGTGGAGGATGTGGTCCTGGCGATGATTGTGGAGGATGTGGTCCTGGCGGTGATTGTGGAGGATGTGGTCCTGGTGGTGATTGTGGAGGATGTAGTCCCGCCGGTGATTGTGGAGGATGTGGTCCTGGCGGTGATTGTGGAGGATGTGGTCCTGATGGTGATTGTAGAGGGAGAGTGTGGCCCTGAGCTGGGACAGGCCTTACTGCAGGGAGAGTGTGGCCCTGAGCTGGGACAGGCCTGACTGCAGGGAGGGTGTGGCCCTGAGCTGGGTCAGGTCTGACTGCAGGGAGAGTGTGGCCCTGGGGTGGGACAGTCATGACTGCAGGGAGAGTGTGGCCCTGAGCTGGGACAGGCCTGACTGCAGGGAGAGTGTGGCCCTGGGGTGGGACAGGCCTGACTGCAGGGAGAGTGTCGCCCTGAGCTGGGACAGGCCTGACTGTAGGGTGAGTGTGGCCCTGAACTGGGACAGGCCTGACTGCAGGGAGAGTGTGGCCCTGGGGTGGGACAGTCATGACTGCAGGGAGAGTGTGGCCCTGAGCTGGGACAGGCCTGACTGCAGGGAGAGTGTGGCCCTGAACTGGGACAGTCCTGACTGCAGGGAGAGTGTGGCCCTGGGGTGGGACAGTCCTGACTGCAGGGAGAGTGTGGCCCTGAACTGGGACAGTCCTGACTGCAGGGAGAGTGTGGCCCTGAGCTGGGACAGTCCTGACTGCAGGGAGGGTGTGGCCCTGAGCTGGGTCAGGTCTGACTGCAGGGAGAGTGTGGCCCTGGGGTGGGACAGTCCTGACTGCAGGGAGAGTGTGGCCCTGGGGTGGGACAGTCCTGACTGCAGGGAGAGTGTGGCCCTGGGGTGGGACAGTCCTGACTGCAGGGAGAGTGTGGCCCTGGGGTGGGACAGTCCTGACTGTAGGGAGAGTGTGGCCCTGGGGTGGGACAGGCCTGACTGTAGGGAAAGTAGGTGGTGGCACATGGCTGTGAGTGTGGAGCAGAGTATTCACAGGGAGAACCATTTCTGGAGGCTTTGGTTTTGTTGTAGGTAGTGGTTGTCCTGGTCAGGTCCAAATTGCGATGGTCTGAATGTAGTCTTTAGTCCATGTGGGAAACGTCGGTTGGGTAGGCAGGTGCTGAGGAAAGGGACGTGGCTGTAGTAGTGGGTCTGCTTCAGGACATGGCAGAAGAACTTCAGTGCAGAGGAGATGACCTGGGGGTGCAGTAAGAGAGAGACTCACTGAGATCCTTGTGAAGGGTGGAGGAGAACTTCCTCAAGGAGAGCAATCTTGAGAGATGCTTCACAGTAAGGTTGCAGCGACTAGGGGAAAGTGAGAACTTATAGACAATGCGACAAATGCTGGAGATCAAAATCGATGAATTTGCTGCATTGCTACATCGATGACTATATCTGCGCCACCTCATGCTCCCATGAGTAGGTTGAACAGTTCATCAACTTCACAAGCACTTTCCACCCTGCACTCAAATTCACCTGGACCATCTTGGACACCTCCCTCCGCCTCCTGGACTTCACCGTCTCCATCTCCAGCAACCGACTCAACACGGACATCTACTTCAAGCTCACTGACAGCTATCTGGACTACACCTCCTTCCACCCCTCTCCTGTAAAAACATCATCCCTTACTCCCAATTCCAGCACCTCCGACGCATCTGCTCCCAGGAGGAGCAATTCCACTTCAGTACATCCCAGATGGCTTCCTATTTCAAGGACTGCAATTTCCCTTCCCACGTGATTAACAATGCCCTCCAGTGCATCTCCTCCACTTCCCGCACCTTTGCTCTGGAACCCCATCCCTCCAACTGCAACAAGGATAGAACACCTCTGGTCCTCACCTTCCACCCCATAAATCTCTGGATACAACACATCATCCTCCACCATTTCCATCACCTACAGTCAGACCCCACCACCAGAGATATATTTCCCTCCCCATCCCTATTAGCTGTGCGCAGACACCATTCCTTCCACGACTCCCTTGTTAGGTCCACGTGCCCCCACCAACCCACCCTCCACTCCCAGCACCTTCCATTGCTGCCGCACCTGTGCCCACACCTCCCCCCTCACCTCCATCCAATGCCCCAAAGGATCCTCCCACATCTGGCAGAGATTTTCCTGCACCTCCAAACACCCCATCCACTGTGTTCGTTGCCCTCGATGCAGTCTTCTCCCATTGGGGAGGCAGGATGCCAACTCGTGGAATGTTTCAGGGAATTCTCTCAGACACATGGACTAAACAACCCCACCGCCCTGTGGTGATTACTTCAACTTCGCCTCCCATTCTGCCAAGGATATGCAAGTTCTGGGCCTCCTCGTCCACCAAATCCAATGCCTGGAGGAAGAAAGCCTCATCTTCTGCCTTGGGAACCTCAAACCACATGGCATCAATGCGACTTCACCAGTTTCCTCATCTCTCTTTCCTCCACTTCATCCCAGATCCAACCCTCCAACTCAGCATCGGGCCTCTTGAACTGTCCCACTGTCCATCTTCTTTCTCATCAATCTGCTCCACCCCCCCCTTCAACCTATCACCATCACTCCCCACCTGCATCAACCTATCACATTCCCTGCAACCTCACCCCCCCACCCCCACCCACCTATTTATCTCTCAGCCCCCTCATCCCTCTACATTCCTCAGGAAGGGCATATGCCCCAAATGTCAACTGTCTTGCTCCTTGGATGTTGGCTGACCTGCTGTGCTTTTCCAGCGCCACACTTTTCGACAACTTTCAGTGCAGTCTAGTGAAGACCTTTCTCAGCTCTGCCTAATGTTCTTTTGTCTGCCTCGATGAATCCACCATTTTCCTTATGACCAAGTACAGAAGTTCCTCATTGATATTGGGCAGAGCAGGGACCTGGTCCCCAGCATTCCTCAGATGGTCAGAGACATTCGTCTGCACATGGCAGACCCATAACTGTGATGTGCTGCCCAGATTGTGCTCCCAGCATCAACTAGAGTGTGTAGCCAGTGAGGTGACCACCTCTGTGCAGGTGGAGGGGGCAACTGAATACTGTGCATGTGCCTCCTCCAAAGAGTTGGAGAAATCGATCCTGAGGGTTGGTGCTTGTCGTGCGGAGGCTGATGGTAATCTGGGTCAGAGGCTGCACTCGATCCAGGTAGTCCTGTGAGTCACAATGAAAGGTTCCATGCCAAGATACAAAGGAGACTTTTAAACATTGACAACTTCAAAAGGAGATATCAAAAAGAAACCTGGAACAAATAAATACCAATCAGAGCTTCCAGGAAGGTCGTTCCAATTAGATGAGCTGAAATTAGCTGTGAAACTTCACCAATCAGTTATAATTATTTTATAATCTTTCAACATAAATAGGATTTCCAACACTAAACATTCGATTGTTCTGAATGAGATTTCCAATTCACACTCAACTAGACACCTTTGTATCCTTCATCTCACAGGTTCAGAGACGTAGACTTTACCGAGAAACCTGATGAGACAGTGACACGTAAGAAATGTCTGTTAAATGATGTAATGCATCGTGTGCTGTACATTATTCAGTCCATGCTGACAGTGTGCCCCATACACCTGTCTAAAACAGCCATTGGGTACATCGTCTATGACCTAATTGGATCATAACCTTGTGCATAGCAACTGCTGGTTGAAAGTTGTACAAAATTTGGATACACTCCAATTTCTCTGTCTTAATTTCCACAGTCTGCACTCAGTTCAGATGTCAGATGTAAAAGAGTAATGTAATCCCCCTGTACACTGCCAATGTCCCAGAATTGGTGTGAATTATACAGCCATAGAGATGTAAGCATGGAAACAGACCCTTTGGTCTAACGCGCCTATGCCAACCAGATATCCCAACCTAATCTAATCCCATTTGCCAGCATTTGGCCCTATCTCTCTAAACCCTTCCTATTCATATATCCATTCAGATGCCTTTTAAATGTTGTAATTGTATCAGCCTCCATCACTCCCTCTGGCAGCTCATTCCATACACATACCACCCGCTGTGTGGAAAAGTCACCCCTTAAGTCCCTTTTAAATCTTTTCCCTCTTGCCCTAAACCTATGCCCTCTAGTTCTGGACTCCCCCACCCCAGGGCAAAGACCTTGTCTGTTTACCCTATTCATGCCCCTCATGATTTTATAAATTTCTATAAAGTCACCCCTCAGCCTCTGGTGCTCCAGGGAAAACAGCCCCAGTCTATTCAGCCTCTCCCCATAGATCAAATCTTCCAACCCTGGCAACATCCTTGTAAATCTTTTCTGAACCCTTTCAAGTTTGAACATTCTTTGGGCTGGATATTGTTTTGTTCCAAAAAATAGCCACCCAACCACCCCTCTTGCAGTTAGTTGTAGAACCAATGAAAACCTCTCATTACTTTCAGGGGAAAGGCCTGACATGCACTTTTACTGGCTACTGCCCAGCCTTCTGTGTGATAAAGGACTATAAAGGGCAAATATACCAGCCCAGTGAGCTACCAGCAAATCAGAGGCAGTCAGCTTTCCATTGTAGTTAGGGCCTGGAATGATCTGAACAACAGACGTACCTGAGATGCTTGTGCAGTCAGTGTTGGTGACGAAGCCTGTTTCTGAGACATTTTCAGTGTTTGTTTCTTTGTTATTTTAATTTATTCTTGTGATGCAGTATTGACATTTTGATATTTTTATGGTCAAAGTCAAGTCTGTACAGATGTAGAGTCATAGAGATGTACAGCACGGAAACAGAACCTTCGGTCCAACTCATCCATGCCGCCCAGATATCCCAACCTAGTCTAGTCCCATTTGCTAGCATTTGGCCCATATCCCTCCAAACCCTTCCCATTAATATACCCATCAGATGCCTTTTAAATGCTGTAATTGTACCAGCCGCCACCACTTTCCCAGGCAGCTCATTCCATAAACGCACCACCCTCTGTGTCAAACAATTGCCCCTTAGGTCCCTTTTATATCTTTCCCCTCACACCCTAAACCTCCACCCTCTCGTTCTGCACTCACCCAAAGCAGGGAAAATACCCTGTCTATTTACCTTATTCATGCCCCACATGATTTTATAAACCTCTATAGGGTAACCCCTCAGTCTCCAGTGCTCCAGCCCCAGCCTATTCAGCATCTCCCTACACCACAAGTTCTCCAACCCTGGCAACATCCTTTCAAGTTTCACAACATCCTTCCTCTAGGAGGGAGACGAGAATTGCACATATTATTCCAAAAGTGGCCTAACCAATGACCTATACAGCCGCAACATGACCTCCTAACTCCTACACTCAATACTCTGACCAATAAAGGAAAGCACACCAAACACCTTCTTCACAATCCTATCAACCTGCAACTCCACTTTCAAGGGATGAACCTGCTCTCCAAGGTCATAAACAGATCTTTATATCTATGAAATCAGATTTGATGTGCAGTACTGTGTGATGTTCACATATATTCCCTCTCTAGTCCATATTCATTGAGACTAACTAGCTGTGTTACTCCTCGTGGATTCTGATTGAAAGCAGCAATGACCATTACCCAGTAACTGAAGCAGGAATCATTCTGGTCTTGATTAAAGGCTTTTGATATACAATCTATGCTAAATTAAAAAAAAACACAACATCAGGTTATAGTCCAACAGTTTTATTTGAAAGTACTAGCTTGTGATTTTAACAGTCCAACAGCAGCGCCTCCATGTAATATGCTAAGTTACACATTGTAGTAACATTACGCTACCTTGTGGTCAATATGTGAAATACAGCAGAGAATCAGCGTTACTGGTGTGTTGTGAATGTAACAGTTAACAACATTCGTCAAGTGAACAGAATGAAATAATATGCAAGGTGCAAGGTTCTTTTGATTCTTCTTAATGATTACTTCCAACTGTCTGATCCATGAACAATAAAAAGCAACTAATGACTTTATATTGCACTGTCAATTACATTTACAGAAACACATTACCAACCTTGCACAAAGTGAGTTAAAAATCACACAACACCAGGTTATAGTCCAACAGGTTTAATTGAAAGCACTAGCTTTCGTAGCGCTGCTCCTTCATCAGGTGGTTGTGGAGCATAAGACCATAAAATACAGAATTTATAGTAAATGTTTACAATGACATGCAACTGAAATGATACATTGAACAAACCTGGGTTGTTGTTGAACCGAAACCTGCAACCCATTCTAAAAGATGAAAGACTTAACAACAATCCAGATTTGTTCAATGTATCATTTCAGTTGCATGTCATTGTAAACTTTTACTCTAAATTCTGTGTTTTATGGTCTTATGCTCCATAACCACGTGATGAAGGAGCAGCGCTCCGAAAGCTAATATTTCCAAATAAACCTGTTGGACTTTGTACACCCCAGCCCAACACCAGCATCTCCATATCATGCACATAGTGAGTTTTGATGCCTGATATTTTGTAAAATTAAAGTCTTGGAGTTGTCTCCATTAGTGACCTCAGAATATGTGAAAGAAAAACAGCCCTATTGTGATTAGAAGTAAGGCTGTGATGTGAACACAAGTGTAAAACACAGAAGTATCCAACATGAGTATTTCAATTGGGCTCTTGGATCAGACAAACCTGGCATATATTTTAGTTCAATGTGCATTATCCAAATGCTATGATCCTTATTTTCTCTGATTTAACATGAAGAAATTGCTTTTGGATCTCTTACAAACTCAACCAGTGAGTAGCCAAGCAATACGACTATGATTCTGAAGAAGGGTCTTGGACCTGAAATGTTAACTCTGCTTTCTCTCCATAGATGCTGCCAGACCTACTGTATTTCTCCAGCTTTTTTTGTTTTTGTTTTGGAATACAATCATGGTCTCAGGTCCAATCTTCATTCATCTACTGATGGTGTACTGGTCTCTGTGCTAGGAAGGTAAATCACAGCAGGGGCTCCCCCTTCTTGCTTGCTATTCAGTGATCTGCTACTGGAAGCATCCATGTACAGTTGTCCGACGAGGATTGGAACAGGTCCAGAGCTGATACACCTTTTGGAATAAGCCAAAACCAAAGCTGAGATTGAATCATGGCATTTTGAGACCTGGTGCTAGTAGCTCTGTTGTTATTCCCAGTATTAACACGAACATACAGATGCACGAACGTTTGAACAAGGAACAGGAGTGGGTCACCAGGTACTCGATGTTTGGTGGGATAATATCTGATTCGATTACTCCACCTTCATGCCTACCACTGCTAACCTTGCAGCCAAGCACATCAAAAATCTTTCCACCTCTGCTTTAAAAATATTAAAGGAACCTTCTTCCACCAAGGAATAGTGTTCTAAAATCTCACAGTCTCCTGTGAGAAAACAATTATTCTTATCATTTGTCTTAAATGGGTGAACCTTTATTTTGAAACAGTGATTCCTAGTTCTAGATTCTGCAATACGAGAAAACATCATTCTCACATTGAATCTGTCCCGATGTCTCAAGATCAATATTGCAGACGAAATGAGCATTCTCCTAACAGGATAGTGCTTGGAAGATTAAGATGGTCACTAAAAAGATACCTTGATGTGTTCTATTTACATTTGCCAACATGTGGAAACCAACCTTTGTACATTGCCCTTGTGGTTGTTTGAGATAGCTCCATAAACTCACTCTTCCCCTTGTGTATTCTCCTCCAGGGCTGCAATCCCGCTGAAGTGTTCCCCTGACTCTGGAATCATCTCCATCCCTTTTCTTTGCTTCACTATTGATAGCTGTGTCTTGAGTAATCCAGGCTCACTGTATGGAACTTCCTCACTGAAATCTTGTCCCTCTCTATCCTTCACAACCTTCTTAATGACTTCACTGAAACCCATCTCTTCTACCTCTCCTGATATATTTCTTTTAAGTCCAGTTATGGGTGAAGGCCTAACTAAATATGGTGCTGGATGTTTCTTCAGAAAGATGCAATCTAAGCGCATCATTCTTTGTCACACAAAATAACAGTCTAGGGAAACTACTGCAAACCTTAAATGGTCATAATGACTTTGATACCACAGCTACATTTACTGGCATTGTGATGGTGACCTGACAAAAACCTGGCTTGAGGAAGCCAAGTATGGAACTATTTGAGATGCTCCAATACTAATGATGCTCCTGAGATATCCTGGAAAATTTTAAAGCTTTTCGCCTTTTGCGGTTCTGGCAGAATTAGTTCTTAACCATTGAATCTGATGTTCACCCAGAGGCAAAGATTGACCAGCTTCTATCAAAACTAAAAGTTAAATATCTTTCTTGTTGATCTGTTCTTTCAGTCACATTTGATGAAATCTTTAAAGGGTCTGAGTGACATGGGCTATGGCAGGATTTGTGACAGACACTGATGAAGTCTATCTCGACGTCAGGAGCATCTTGCTCCATGTTTCTGCTTGAGCAGGTGATGTGGTGGGTTCCTCAGCAGGCACAGGCAGGACGCCTTATTAAAGGCTCAACACACCTCAATCACGTTCAACTTTCTATCTTAGCAAACATGTCTAACAATCTAGACATTGAGAAAACTCACCATAGAAAATTGGAGTGGGTACCAGCTGAATCCAGCTGGCTGCTTACTCCGAGAGATTTCCATGTTTAAAATGGAGCAAACATCTCAGGCACACTTCATGAGCACTGACCACATGTGTCCTCCATCCAGGGACATTGGTATTTGACATGTACCAGGCTGTAAGAACTCTCACAGAACATCTCTGATCCATTTACAGGACACTTCTGTACTTACAGCTGCTCTGCAACCATTATTGCCATGCTGTGGCAAGGTCACAGTGAACGCAATGACCTGCGCCCAGCACATGGACAGGACAAGGTTGCATCTCACAGAGTCATAGAGATATACAGCACAAACAGACCCTTCGGTCCAACTTGTCCATGTCGACTAGATATCCCAACCCAATCTAGTGCCACCTGCCAGCACCTGGCCCATATCCCTCCAAACCCTTCCTATTCATATACCCATCCAGATGCCTTTTAAATGTTGCAATTGTACTAGCCTCCACCAATTTCTCAGCTCATTCCATACATGTACCATCCTCTGCGTGAAGATGTTGCCCCTTAGGTCTCTTTTATATCTTTCCCCTCTCACCCTAAACCTATGCTCTCTAGTCTGGCAGCACAGTGGCTCAGTGGTTAGCATTGTTGCCTTACAGCCCCAGGGTCCCAGATTCGATTCCAGCCTCGGGTGATTGTATGGAGTTTGCACATTCTCCCCGTGTCTGCGTTGGTTTACTCTGGGTGCTCCGGTTTCCTCCCACAGTTCAAAGATGTGCAGGTCAGGTGAATTGGCCATGCTAAATTGCCCGTAGTGTTAGGTGCATTAGTCAGGGGTAAATATAGGGGAATGGATCTCAGAGGGTTGGTGTTCACTGGTTGGGCCAAAGGGCCTGTTTCCACACTGTAGGTAATCTAATCTAATCTCCTACCCCATGGAAAATATTTTGTCTATTTATCCTATCCCTGCCCCTCATGATTTTATAAACCTCTATAAAGTCACCCCTCAACCTCTGACACTCCAGGGAAAAAGCAGTAGCCTATTCAACCTCTCGCTATAGGTCAAATTCTCCAACCCTGGTAACATCTTTGTAAATCTTTACTGAACCCTTTCAAGCTTCACAACAACTTTCTGAGAGGAAGGAAACCAGAATTGCATGCGATATTACAACAATGGCCTAACCAATGTCCCGTACAGCCGCAACATGACCTCTAACCCCTGTACTCAATACTCTGACCAATAAAGGAAAGCATACCAACCGCCTACCCTATCTACCTGAGACTCCATTTTCAAGGAGCTATGAACCTGCACTTCAAGGTCTCTTTGTTCAGCAACACTCCCTAGGACTTTACCATTAAGTGTATAAGTCCTGCTGAGATTTGCTTTTCCAAAATGCAGCACCTTGCATTTATCTAAACTAAACTCCATCTGCCACTTCTCAGCCCATTGGCCCATCTGATCAAGATCCCGTTGTAATCTGAGGTAACCTTCTTTGCTGTCCACTACTCCTCCACTTTTGGTGTCATCTGCAAACTTGCTAACTGTACCTCTTAGGATGAAAAGTAGTGGACCCAGCATCAATCCTTGTGGCACTCCACTGGTCACAGGCCTCCAGTCTGAAAAACAACCTTCCACACCTCCCCCCCCCCCCCCCCCCCCCACCCCAACACCCCCACCCCGTCTTCTACCTTTCAGCCAGTTCTGTAGCCAAATGGCTAGTTCTCCCTGTATTCTATGAGATCTAACCTTGCTAATCAGTCTCCCATGGGGAACCTTGTCGAATGCCTCACTGAAGTCCATATAGATTTATTCCTGATGAAGGGCTTTTGCCCGAAACGTCGATTTCGCTGCTCGTTGGATGCTGCCTGAACTGCTGTGCTCTTCCAGCACCACTAATCCATATAGATCACACCTAGCGGCTGTTTGCATGCTGCCATAATATTCACTTACCCTGAGCCTACCTGGATTACCACAACATTCCTGTCATACCATTCCTTTCCTTTATGTGCAGTACTTCCTCAGCCAAGATTCCAGGCTTATATTACTTCTGTCTTACCTTACCATTTAGTGCTCACACAAATGCAGGAAGTTTGACATGGTTGTGACCAGGCTTCAGTCCAGTGAAGACAGATAACCTTGGGTCAATAGTTACAAAGTAATTCAAGGTTAACCTCTGATACCACGCCAGGACTTGAACATAGTCAGCTGCCACTTAGGGCAGTCAGAACCAGATGGTCTCCACAGAGAGATAAAGATCTGAACTTTGGGGAGGCCACCACCTGTTTTAACTCTGAGTGCCGTACTAGGGCTGTTTTCCACTTGCAATGTGACAGAGGCAAGCTATTAAGAAAGATGAAAGTTGATGGCACAGTTGATACTTTTGATGCAGGTGGAAGATTTGCTGAGTGAGTGAATAAGTAGCACAAGAGAGCATGCAGGCTTATGGTGCTGGGGATTAGGGTAGAGTGAATGGGGAAGATGTAGGTAGTGATAGTGAGAGTGGTAGAACATGAACCCTGGTAGGTGAGTACAGCAGCAGAGATAGAGTGAATGTGAGATATTGGACTGAACTTGGTGGCTATTATGATGGTGGAGTGGAAAAGGTTCTTCCTACAATGCCAGCCATTCCTTCAGGTACAAGGCAATCTGTTTTCACCTGAAGTGTTTCCAATAACCTGTTGTTATCTGTTGATATTGATCCTGTATATTGCTTCAGATACAATTATTCTATGTATGTCCACTGTTTCAATCCACTTCAATTATTCCACTCCTGCTTGGAATGCTGTTGAGTGATCTCTAATCTGATACTCTCATTTCCTTTGGCTGCTAACACTGCCTTCCTCCACTTTGCCTTCAGAACCATTCAATCAGTTGGCAGATTTGGACTGACACCGGTTGGAATTTTACCAGCCCCTTTAAGGATGGACTGGGAGCTCAAGGACATTTTATCAGTGACAGATAAATTGATAGAATGTGTGCCCACCTGGCGACCAAGTAGGATCACTTCCTGCCTCTCCTAATGTTTGTCTGCATTGGAAGAAGCTACTCGAAGCCAGGTGTCCTGTTAGTTGGGGGCCTGATTTTCTGTCAGCTTCATGGCCCAAAGTAGGCTCCAGGCAACAATGGCTGTTTTCATATGGCAACAGTTCCTCTGGCACCTCATGACATCACTCCGCTGTTTCTGAGGATATTGTGAACTTCAGAGTGCGCAAAATGCTGTTGCTGATAACCTATCCTGCACTGAATCCTGTTTATCTATCACACCTGTTCTTGTTCAACTGTATTGGGCTCTTGATTCTCTTGTCCTTCCAAATAATTCTCTCTATGGGCTCCACCATCTTTTCCAGCCTTATGTACTGCAATCACCTCCCTCACACCACCAAATTTATCTGTTCGTCTATTTTCAACCTGTTTAGTCCATCCCCTTCACTTTTCTGTCGATGGATGTATAGGTTCCACATTGTTGTATTCCCTCCCTAAACCCTCTTTGATCTCCTCTACTCCTTTAAGTTCTTGTTTAAAAGCCATCACTTTGTGTCAGGAGAGGCTGACATATTTAAGCTCATCAGTGTATAAAGAAGGTGACTGAGAGGTGATATTAGGGGACCCAGCAATGATGACTGGAAGTTTTACTCCTGCACTCTGACTGGCTGCCACAGAGCAATACTGCAGCAGTTGCACAAGTCCTGGAAGTTCAAATTAATCAGAACATATAATATTGAAGTCAAAAGTATTTGACATTCATTTTAAGTAACCAGTGCCCCACAAAACCCTGCACATTCCTGCACATTGTCACTCTTCATCTGATTCTTTCCCCTGGTTAAAAACAGGGCTGAAATATTAACTGTCTTTCTGTGCCTATTGAGAAGTCAGTGCTGAAAATTCGTGGTTTTGGAGGTGGCTCTTGCTTTGCTGGGCTCCAAGGATGTTTGATCATTGAAGAGCTGAAGTTGTGTGGTAATCTGTTTTTATTAATCAAATATCATTCAGAAACTCTATCAAGAGTTGAAGGAAAACACTTGGAGGTGTTTATACACAGATCATTGCCTTACTACTTAGCTAATGGTAATGCTGGAATTAACCAAGCATATTATTATCTCTCACTGGGGAAGCATGCTGTAAATTGAGCCCCACTATTCTCAGAGTTATCATAAAAAGTAAAGATTTTATCAAAATACCCAGAATTCCTCAGTTTCCCTGACGTTCAGACTTAGACTTACAGAAAGCCAGCTGACTGTACTTAACAAAAGTTACTGTTTATTATAAATAAGCAGATTTTAGCTACAGGTAAACAATTATGAACCACTGGCATATAATTCAACTACTTAGAACATAGAACATAGAACAATACAGCACAGAACATGCCCTTCAGCCCTCGATGTTGTGCCGACCCGTGAACTATTCTCAGCTCGTCCCTCTACCCTATTCCAAAATCATCCATGTGCTTATCTAAGGATTGTTTACATCTCCCTAATGTGGCTGAGCTGACTATATTAGCAGGTAGGGCATTCCATGCCCTTACCATTCTCTGCATAAAGAACCTGCCTCTGACATCTGTCTTAAATCTATCACCCCTCGATTAGTAGTTATGCCCTCTCGTACAAGCTGACATCATCATCCTAGGAAAAAGACTTTCACTGTCCACTTTATCTAATCCTCTGATCATCTTGTATGTCTTTATCAAATCCCCTCTTAGCCTTCTTCTTTCCAATGAGAACAGACCCAAGTCTCTCAGCTTTTCCTCATAAGACCTTCCCTCCAGACCAGGCAACATCCTGGTAAATCTCCTCTGCACCTTTTCCAACACTTCCACATCCTTCCCGAAATATGGGGACCAGACCTGCACACAATATTCCAAGTGTGGCCGCACCAGCATTTTGTATAGTTGCAACACGATATTGCGGCTCCAGAACTCTACGAATGAAACCTACCACACCGTATGCCTTCTTAACAGCACTATTCACCTGGGTGGCAACCAGGTCTAAACTTAAAAGTCTAATCTTCTTATAAAGTCCCCCTGTGCACGTGAACACACAGAAAAAGACAGAAAAGAAATGGGTGGATGGAAAGACTAGGAAACAGATCAGTGGTTCCTCTTCACAAAGTTTGCTGAGATAATTCTTGTACTGATCAAAATGCTGCTTCCTTCTCCAGGAGGCACAGGGTGACTTATTTGCAGGAGGCACAGGGTGACTGGTTCACATTTATAAACATCTCTGACTTGTTAATTATAAGTCACAGCTTACAGCAACTATTGAAGGAAAAGTAAACTAGTTTTCTTCAGATTTAATTTTTTTTTAAATTGTGAGAACACAGACAGCTCCTGAGCTAGTGGAGAACTGGTGACTTCTCACTATCTTGCTCATAGCCCCAAGCTATTCAGCTTTAGGTGTTCTGCTTCCTGGGTGCCAACAACCACACGGTTGTTCGCGGGCAGGAGGCCGTTTATCATCAACAATGCTAGCAATCAGCTACTTGTTGCTGACTGAATCTCTATTTGTATGCACCCTTGACTTCAGCTTGTCCATAAAATTTGGGGCAGCATGGTGGCTCAGTGTTTAGCATTGCTGCCTCACAGTGCCAGGGACCCGGGTTCGATTCCTGCCTTGGGCAGCTGTCTGTGTGGAGTTTGCATATTCTCCCTGTGTTTGAGTGAGTTTCCTTTGGGTGCTTCAGTTTCCTCCCACAATCCAAAGATGTGCAGGTCAGGTAATTTGGCCATGCTAAATTGCCCATAGTATTAGGTGCATTAGTCAGGGGTAAATATGGGTGTGGGTGGGTTACTCTTTGGAGGGCCGGTGCAGACTTGTTGGGCTGAGGGAGCTGTTTCCATATTGTAGGGAATCTAATCCAGAAACCATCTAAGACAGCTTAAACCAGCAGCTATGTAAAAAGTGCTCACAATGAGTGTCAGATAACTTGCTTTCAAAATGTGAAGCAATCCTTGTCTTCCACATTTCAGTTTACATTCAGAAGTACAGAAAAAAAAGGCGTGGTTTTTACAATATAATTACTTTACCTGTTCTGTTATTGTGGGAACCCTTTTTGTTAATTTAGTTTCACTTTTTCTCACAGTTTATATTAACTTCAGCCTATTCCTTCCCCTAATTCCTCCCAAAATTCAATTTTTGAGTTATGATTTTCTTTAAAGTCCTGGTTATTTTTACTTTGTATTGCAGTTACAATTGTATTGAGCTGATGTGGGAGCTGTTTTAATTCATTTTGCGAGTGCAATTTATCTTTGTTTACAGGCCTTAGACTCTCTGTTAAGTATTTATGAAATGTGTGTTAAATGCTTATTTGTTCACATTTTGTCCAAAATAAATCAGCTAAAATTGTAGAAGGCTGGGTCAATGTTTTGGATTGCAGGAACTCCAACCTGGTTTAAACATCCAATGAAACTGGTAGCAAGTGTTACCAGCTGCATTCAGTTTATTCCAGTGTTACTGTGGTCAAGAAACAAAAAGACTGTGCTACAAATAAGAAATGGAAGACTTTCTTTGATTCATGTCCTAACAAGTGTTCTCCTCACGTTTTAAGCATAGAGTAGGAAATCTAGGGCTAGGTAGTGAGAAGAAGAGGAGGAGGAATCTCTGTTATGGTTCCTTGAAAGCATTGCCTTAATTTTCAATACTGAATACTTGCTCCAGGAGCCATAACTCAAAATGGATCAACCATGAGCAAAGCTAATCAACCCATCAAACAAATGGTTTAAGGAGCGAGGGAAAGTTAGCTGTAGAAATGCTGTGGAAATGGAGAGAATGCTTGTTAATCATTTCCAATATCCTTGCATGAGAGTCGTTTGGAGGGCTTCTATTTAATCAGGCTAACAAACATTGCAGAATCGTTGCTAACGTTTGCATTTGCAAAAGGATCAGCTGACAGTAGAAGGTCCATGTTGGAACAAACAATGTGTGGATGGACAGGATGCAAGTCCTGCACAGAAACAGTCAGGTAAGGCATTCCAAGCATGGCTTTGGATTCACTGGCCTTTGGGATCTGTGACAATGGGGATTGAAATCAAAATGGGAAGTTAAAGAAATGGCTTCCTCCACACTTTACTGACAAAAAGAAGTTAATTTATGGAAGCTATCCAAAATTATTGTGTAAGAGGCTGGAAATTGAAGAAAGATGCATAAATACAGTGGAAATGAATGCAGCCTGCTTAGAGTCATAGAGTCCCTGCAGTGTGGAAGCAGGCCATTTGGCCTATCGAGTCCACACCTACCGTCCAAAGAGCATCTCAGCCAGACCCATCCCATCCCTATATCCCTGCATGTCCCATGGCTAATTCACCTAGCCTGCACATCCCTGGACATTATGGGCAATTTAGCATGGCCAATCCACCTAACCTGCACAATGTTGGACTGTGGGAGGAAACTGGAGCACCCAGAGGAAATCCACAAAGACATAGGGAGAATGTGTAAATTCCATATAGATGGTCACCTGAGACTGGAATTGAACCCAGGTCTCTGGTGCTCTGATCCACCATGCTGACCCAGATATTCCACCCCAATGGATTGTAAATATTAAGGAGCGGCAGAGGAATATAAAGTGTCCATAGCAGCACCGACTATAGACAATGGGCTGAACCTTAGTTTATTTGACTAACTGCCAGGGCATTTTGGAGGGTTTTGTTGCAAGGCCCAGTGTATCTTCTCACTGTATCTTACCAAATACACCTCTTTAGCTACCTCTCCTACCATTATGGTGGCCCTCTCATTTGATTCAAACCACGATCTTCCCATATGCTGCTCCTGAAACAACCCACCACTCGGTAGATATTCACCAAAAGACCAGTATCCTTTGTGCCCGTGCCTAATTTTAAAAGCTGATGCGTACCTGGACAAGTGTTGGCAATCTGGCATTGCCCCTCACTGGCAACAGGATGGCAGAGCAGCCACAGAGCCATATAGCTCACTCCACATAGGCTAACACTCCCTCACACATACAACCCATTCTCTCACCCTAGTAGCTGTTTAACAATCACGTCACACAGTTTACCTTAGCTACATCCTGTGTAAAAACACTCTTTCTAAGTTACTGCTACTCTGTCTTCAATGCCCACCAGACACCCACATCTTGTGAAGGCATCGTTCTGGCTGAGTGACCATCATATTACATCCAGAGGGGAGCCTCCTGTGCACTGACCCCCTTCCCAATCCAGACTCAATCAGTCCTTCAACAAATCATTACATTAGGTAGAGTCCATCTTTATGTTCCACTCCTCCCATAACACTCTTGGTAGTTCCACAAGTGACAGGATGCTTTTGGCCAGCACTGGCCTCCTTTTAAATCATTGTTGCTAATGTGACATGGTAGATTTGCAAGCACCAATGGCATGATGCAAATCACCTTTAACTTGCACTTGAAATTTCAGCATGCTTACTGTGCATGCATTACAACTGGATGAAAAAAAAATGAAATGTCGGTTAAGTTTACTAGTACATGCTTTGTGTATTTGCTCCTTTAATGTTCTTACATCTAGCAGACGCAGATCTCACGCTTTTGTTCCAGTTGTATTTCTCATTTAGAGAACATCAAGTACAAACAGGGCTTATAGTGAATACCATCAGCACTCTACTCTGCTTGCTTACCCACATCCAGAGCTTCCATGTCTCAATCTACACCCCCTACAGCTTCTTTTCATGATACTTTGTTCTGATATCCTTCCTGCACACCCCCCCCAAACCCAATTTCATGCCTCAATGATGCCTACCTAGTCCTCTACAATCCCCTTGTGGAAGCTATGATGTTGGTCACTGCCAATAACACCCTCCCTCCTGTTTCCTACCTTGCCCTCCAATACCATTCACTTATCTCCCATACAACTTGTGTTTTCCCCATCTCTGTTCTTGCCCTCTTCTCTGCCCATACCTCTGTTTGCTCCAGACTGGGTATAGATTAGGCCAATGATTGATAATACTGGGAGCCCCCTGACCAGCAGCAGACTCCACTTGTCTGGACTGAAGATAAGGCCCTACCCACTTTCCCCAACAAGGCAATTTGGTTGAATCAATGTGCAGGCACACAGATAACAGATACCTGCTGTGGGTGTAAGCTTGACTCCTTTGTGTGATGTACATCAAGGTGTCACCAGCTTCTGACTTTCCCCCAAGACAGATCCCAGTTAACAAGCACCCTGCTGGCATAATATGGTAGAGTTCAGTCTGGAGTTTGAAAGGGAGAAGGCAAAATCAGGTGTAATGGTGTTACAGTTGAATAAAGGTAATTATGAAGGCATGAGAGAGGAACTGACTAAAATAGACTGGAAGCAGAGGCTAACCGGGAAGACAGTAGAGCAAAAATGACAGGAGTTTGTAGGTATAATTGAGGACACTGTACAGAGGTTCATTCCCAAGAAAAGAAAGATTAACCGGAGAGGGATTAGACAACCTTGGCTGACAAGGGAAGTCAGGAAATGTATTAAAGAAAAAGAGAGATCCTATAAAGTGGCTAAGAACAGTGGGAAATCAGAAGATTGGGAAGGATACAAAAGCAAACAAAGGATAACAAAGAGTGTAATAAGAAATGAGAGGATCAAATATGAAGGTAGGCTAGCCAGTAATATTAGAAATAATAGTAAAAGTTTCTTTCAGTACATAAGAAACAAACGACAGGCAAAAGTAGACATTGGGCCACTTCAAACTGATGCAGGAAGCCTAGTGATGGGAGATAAGGAAATAACAGGAGAACTTAACAAGTACTTTGCGTCAGTTTTCACAGTGGAATACATGAGTAATATCCCAAAAATTAAAGGGTGTCACGGGGCTGAGTTGAGTATGGTTGCCATTACGAAAGAGATAGTGCTAGAAAAGTTAAAAAGTCTTAAAATTGATAAATCTCCTGGTCCCGATGGGATACACCCTAGAGTTCTGAGAGAGGTGGCTGAGGAAATAGCAGAGGCATTGGTTGAGATCTTTCAAGAGTCACTGGAGTCAGGAAAGGTCCCGGATGATTGGAAGATGGCTGTTGTAACCCCCTTGTTCAAGAAAGGATCAAGGCAAAAGATGGAAAATTATAGGCCAATCAGCCTAACCTCGGTTGTTGGTAAAATTCTAGAATCCAATTAAGGATGAGGTTTCTAAATTCTTGGAAGAGCAGAGTCTGATTAGAACAAGTCAACATGGATTTAGTAAAGGGAGGTCATGCCTGACAAACCTGTTGGAATTTTTTGAAGAGGTAACAAGTAGGTTAGACCAGGGAAACCCAGTGGATGTGGTCTATCTAGACTTTCAAAAGGCCTTTGATAAGGTGCCACACGGGAGGCTGCTGAGCAAGGTGAGGGCCCATGGTGTTCGAGGTGAGCTGCTGGGATGGATTGAGGATTGGCTGTCTAACAGAAGGCAGAGAGTTGGGATAAAAGGTTCTTTTTCAGAATGGCAGCCGGTGACGAGCGGTGTCCCGCAGGGTTCGGTGCTGGGGCCACAGCTGTTCGCATTATATATTAATGATTTGGATGAGGGAACCGGGGGCATTCTAGCGAAGTTTGCCGATGATACGAAGTTAGGTGGACAGGCAGGTAGTACTGATGAAGTGGGGAGGCTACAGAAGGATCTAGACAGGTTGGGAGAGTGGTCCAGGAAATGGCTGATGGAATTTAATGTGAGCAAGTGCGAGGTCTTGCACTTTGGCAAAAAGAATAAAAGCATGGACTACTTTCTAAATGGTGAGAAAATTAATAAAGCCAAAGCACAAAGGGATCTGGGAGTGCTAGTCGAGGATTCTCTAAAGGTAAACATGCAGGTTGAGTCTGTGATTAAGAAAGCGAATGCAATGTTGTCTCTTATCTCAAGAGGGTTGGAATATAAAAGCAGAGATGTACTACTAAGACTTTATAAAGCTCTGGTTAGGCCCCATTTGGAGTACTGTGTCCAGTTTTGGTCCCCACACCTCAGGAAGGACATACTGGCACTGGAACGTGTCCAGCGGAGATTCACACGGATGATCCCTGGAATGACAGGTCTAGCATATGAGGAACGGCTGAGGATACTGGGATTGTATTCGTTGGAGTTTAGAAGATTAAGGGGAGACTTAATAGAGACGTACAAAATAATACATGGCTTGGAAAAGGTGGATGCTAGGAAATTGTTTCCGTTAGACGAGGAGACTAGGACCCATGGACACAGCCTTAGAATTAGAGGGGGTCATTTCAGAACAGAAATGCGGAGACATTTCTTCAGCCAGAGAGTGGTGGGCCTGTGGAATTCATTGCCACGGAGTGCAGTGGAAGCTGGGACGCTAAATGTCTTCAAGGCCGAGATTGATAGATTCTTGTTGTCTAGAGGAATTAAGGGCTACGGGGAGAACGCTGGTAAGTGGAGCTGAAATGCGCATCAGCCATGATTGAATGGCGGAGTGGACTCGATGGGCCAAATGGCCTTACTTCCACTCCTATGTCTTATGGTCTTATGGTCTTATCTCTGTGCAGAGGGGCACATCAGTCCAGCAGGACTCTATCACCTTTGACTCTGGCTGAAGCACCAACATGCTAACAGGACAAGAAGGAAAGGATGCTGTGAACATGCAGGTAGGCACTGAGTGAGTGACAGCTGACAGAGCAAGCTAGTAGCCCTGAGATACAGCCTGGTCCAATCTGTGAGCTAGCTGCCTGTTCATGCATCCAAATTACCCTTGGAGCAGCCTTTCACTGCTGGCTGCTGGTGCACCATGTGTATATGTGCTTCCTGGGTGCCCTGCAAGTTGAAATGGAGAGGTGCTATGAGGATGCTGAGGGGTTGGCAAATGTTGGATGCAGATGGCTGTAGACAAAAGGTATGTGTGGCTGGTGCTGTTTGGTACTGATTGACATGGTGGGTCCTCGCAGTCAGCAATCAGCTGAAATCACCCGACACCCACTCAGACTTCCCTGGGAGGTCATGTTGCGGCTGTACAGGGCATTGGTTAGGCCACTTTTGGAATACTGTGTGCAATTCTGGTCTCCCTGCTGTAGGAAGGATGTTGTGAAATTTGACAGGATTCACAAAGGATTTACAAGATGTTGCCAGCAAATGTCTTGCTCCTGATGTGAGACACTTCGGTGGATTTCTCACATGATTCTACCTCAAATCTCACCATAGCCCAGTTCATTCAGTCCCCAATAAGACTCCACCAATGTCATGGGTAATAAAGTATGTGAGAAATGGTCAAAATACAAACCTGTCATTATAATAGAAAGTAAGGATTATTCATTTATGAGTTGCATCAGCTGATTTAGGCAGAAGTCACATGACGCCAGGTTATAGTCCAACAGGTTTATTTGAAATCAGAAACTTTTGGTGCCCCACTCCTTCGGCAGGTGAAGCCACTTGATTTAATACCTGGGACTATCATGGATCAAAATAGCTGTTTTCTTTTTTAAATATTTTTATTGGAAAAAGATTTGTTTTTTTATAAAATTACAAAATGACAACAACAATAAACCAACAACACTACTCTCTCTATATAAAAAGAATATAAAAAGAAGAAATAAAAAAACAATAACACAAACAAAACAAAACTATACTCATGTGCAAGATAAACAATCCAGGAGAAGAAGGCAAGGATGCTGTGAACATGCAGGTAGGCTCTGAGTGAGTGATAGCTGATAGAGAAGTAATAAACAAATAAAACCACCAGTCAGCGCAGCAAAACAATAGCCCCCGACCTTTGAGAGCATTGAATATAATACCCACATTTATTCGAAATTCTTCCTCTCAGAGTAACAAGTTTGCTAAATCAGATTTTTATGGCTACACAAAAGCTCTAATTAAAATGGCAGACAAATCTGCGTCAAGGTAATCCAAATAGGGCTGCCAAGTCTTATCAAAACTTTCACCATATTTGTAAGAAAGCCCAGGGAGGGATATGTTCGATGATTAGCTTATGCTAAGCTGACAGGCTCAGGGGTTTTTCAGACATCCAACACATCAAAGTATTTTTCCTCACTCAGAAAGGAAGGATATTAAAAAGCTTTCTCCCATGATTGTCTAAAGAAAATAAATTGGGCGAGCCCAGGAGAAGAGAAATCGAGTCCATCTTAACTTTGGTCTCCAAGATCCTCCCTAATACGCCTGCCACAGCACTCCAGTATGTACGAAGCCTGTGGCAGGATCACAGACAATGAGTGAGAGTACCAGTACTTACTTTACATTTGAGGTACACTGAGGATACTCCCACTTTAAATTTCGAGAGATGCTCTGGGGCTAGATGGTCTCTATGAAGAATCTTCAGCTGCACGGCATGGGTCCTATTATAGATCGAAATCTTTCTCGCATCCCCATATCTCAGAGGAAATCTTGACTCTTAACTCTCTCTCTCAGATCTTGACTAAAATAGTTTTAAAAACTGAACAAAAACGCTGACTTAAAATGGCCACAGACATCACCAGATTGTGAGTGGCTGTTACAATGTGCATTAGACAACAGACTGCCGAACTGAAATGAACATTTAATCCAAAGGCAAGGAATTCAGACAATGCCACTAACCCCTCTCTCCACTGAAAACAACCATCATCTCTTATTTTTGTTTTACACCAGGATGAGAAATATTCAAAGAAGCTTAAATTTAAAAACAGAGCTGCATATGGCAAAGAAAGAAGATGGATTTTTTTGACTTTTTTTATTGCAAATAGAACACCTGGTGAAGGTGTTCCTCTGTCTCTCAAAAAGCAAAAAATGTGTTGTGACAGCACTGATTAAAAAGCAACACAAGACCATCAAGAAATCAAAGAAAAGCTAAAATAATTGCTACTTCTGCTGACTCAAGGCACCAACCAAACTGCTGTGGTTTCCGGTTAAAACCTTATGCCTGAAGAACCTTAAAATGTTTTAAATTGCCTATTTTGTTCACTTTCCTTTTGTTGTAGACACGACCTGTACCCCTTTTTAAAGTTGTACCTGTGTTTACATATGTTTGATGTTCTACTTTTTATTTTTTTTTGAACAGATATAATTACTTGAAAACCTTGAAATTTCTGTGACAGTGGAAATTAGTTAACTATGTTTTAACTGGAGAGAGGTAAAGCCTTGTGCTAAAAATGAATTTAAATCACCATTGCAACCAACTGGAGAGATTGATAAAAGGGGAATGGATTCAATCCCCCTCATCTGTTCATAATGATCCTTTTAGATTCAGCTCAGAAATGGTACAGGATTGGTTATACTACTGAGAAATATATTCCAGACTGTAGAAATGACATCAAGGCTGAAATCGGCAGACAAATTACAGATGGATTTATTATTAGTAGCTATAACTAGGAGACTTAAATTTTCAAAAGGAGAAGTAAGGAAAGAATTTGTGTTGTAAAACTGAAATTTCATTATTGTACATATAAAACTGTTTTCTCATTTAGCAAGTTAGGCAGAATCTTCCCAAGATTTACCATCTCACTTGTGAATGCCCAAGTTGGGCATTGGCAAGTGAGATGGTAAAATATGGTGAGATTGGCAGAAATGAGATTGTTGACATTGAGAAACAACAAGGTCTGATTCTCCAACAAGTTTTGAACAGAGAGATGAAAAACTTGCTTGTGGGGAGTGAGTGGTTTATTTGCATTTATCTGTGACTGTATTTCATTATCTCTAATCTCATGTATGGAATGAGTTGCCAGAGGAAGAGGTGGAGGCTAATATAGTGACAACATTTAAAGGGCATCTGGATGGGTACGTTAATAGGAAAGGTTTAGAGGGAAATGGGCCAGCTGCTGGCAAATGGGACTAGGCTAATTTAGGATATCTGATTGGCATGGACAATTTGGACTGAAGGGTTTGTTTCCATGTTGTACAACTGTAACCCTATGATTTCATTGATATGTAGTTTTCCAGTTGGAGTAGGCATTGAGGGAAAGGAATGAACTCTGAAATGCCGGGACGCACTCAGGTCTTCTGAAGAATAGAGAGCACTGAGTTGCAGAAACACTGCCTGCAATATGGTAGAGCAGTACAGAGCAGTGTGGGCATAATAAGCCAGTCGGAACCGAAGTGACACACAGTTCCAATAAATATAAGGCTGGTTGAAATGATCACTAACTGACATAAATTTGTTGCCACTTGAACATATGAACAAGAAACAAGAAACCTGCTTTGCCATGAAATAAGATCTCAGCTAATCTGATTTTAACCTCAACTCTACATTCCTGCATTCCCAAAGTATTTCATTCCCTTGGTTGTCAAGAATCTATCAACCTCTGCCTTAAAGAAATATTTGATAATATTTAAAAATAAATCAAGACATTTGATTTAACAGATCCATGCTGAATTTTGAACTCCATATGAGATTTGTCCCACATTTAATCTAACCCTTTAAACGTTTTATGTATTCTTTTCTTTCCTAGTCCTTATCTAGCTGCCCTTTCAGTGCATGTGTGCTAATTGCCACAACCATGAATTGAGGTATTGAGTTTCTACTGGAATCATTCTGTGAACAAAAAAAAAGTTTCTTGAACTCTCTATTGGAACTAATAGTGACAATCCAGTGCAGTGTAATGAGCACGAGCTCTTGTATAGTTCATATTTTGAAGCATTAAATACTATCCTGCTAAACCCTCTCATAAGCTTAAAGACTGTTATCAAATGAGCCCTTGGTATTCATTTTACTCGAGAAAAGCCCCCAGACATGTTTAATTTTTTCTGATGGGTATTATCTTTCAGTTCTGGTACTTTTCTAGTAAATATTTTTCATGCCTTCGCCAGTGCTTCAATGCACAATTTTCGAATATGCAGACTAGAACTAGTCGCAGTCGTCCGAATGCACTCTAGCCAAGTAGTTGCAGATGCTGTAAATCAGAATCAAAAACAGGAGTTGTTAGGAAACCTCAGCAGGTCTGGCAGCATCTGAGGAACTAATTCTGAGGAAGAGTCACCAGACCCAAAACATTAACTCTAATTTCTCTTCACAGATGCTGCCAAATCTGCTAAGCTTTTCCAACAACTTCTGTTTTGCAGTCTAGCCAAGGTTCTATACAAGTCCAAGCAGGTTAATCAAACAGAAGAATCAAATTTTGGAGGACATTTTTGTAGCAGTGGCCACAATATGATTCAGTGTCAGAATAGTAAGTGAAGTTGAGGGTTTGTCACTAGATTAAAGCAAACTGTAGGAAGATAAAAAGTTTTGTTTGGATTACATGGAAAAGAATTTGGCAATGGATCTGTAGACTGGCAATTGGAAATATCCAACTGGAGCTGGAAATAACTCAAAAAAATTCCAGGAAGGAAAATAGAGATTAGATTGAATGTGGGATTCCAAGGTTGACAAATGGGTATTCGATCAAATCCAATACTAAAGAAACTATTTCTCTTTACAAGGAAATAATTAAAATGCAAAACAGAACATGTGCAAAACATAATAAAACATTATGAAAGGTATGAGAGAAAATTAGCAAAAAGTCTTCATGAGGTCATTGATATTTTCTAGAGAGACTTTAGTGATTAAGTAGGAATGGATCCTAAGGGAAGCAAGGGAAAAATAGTGGATGCTCTGAAATGTTTTGTTGAAAGGTAAATTGTGCCAGAATACTGGAGGATTGCAGAAGTGCCTAGTTCAGAAAAATAGACAGACATGACAGAGGAAATTGTAGAACAATTACTCTTCAGTTGATGGTGCACTGGAATTAATCAGGACCAGGCTCTACAATTTTCTGAAGGTCTTTTTATGCTCAGCGAATGTCATGGTTTTCTTTGAAGGAATGAAAGAAAATATAGTGGGTGTGATTATATGGTTTTTTTTAAAAAAAGCATCTGATTTGGCAGCACATAAGAGAGCATAGCTCGCGGCATTAAACGGGATGTGGTAAAGTATGGACAAACATGGCTGCAGGGCAGAAAACTTCGGTATTCCAGCTGAGGCAACTTTCCAGAAACTATTTTTAGAAGAGATTGGATAGATACTTGACAAAGATGAATATTAAAATGTGTAGGAATTGAACAGAAGAACGTAACTGAATGAAGTGGCTCTTCAGTATTGATGAGTTGACCCAACAAATACTTAAATGCATTCTTGGATGCTGCTAATCTTGTCTTGGCATTCTTCTGAGCTGTTGGTCAGGGTGGAGGGTGGCAGAAACCTGGGCAGAAACTATGTGGGTCAGGCCCTTCTGGACGTAATGAATCGAGGTCTCTTTGTACCACTTGTCAGCACCTAGCCTATACTGGTGACGGCAGTGATCTTCCTAGCAATTTGAAGTCTGCATTTGAAGACTCCAAGTATCACACAATGCAAACTTACCAGCAATGTGAACCTCAATGGTTCCCATGATATTGCATCTGCACATCCCAGCATTTAACTTAATGTTAAGGGATAATCTGCAGCCAAAATACACCAAGTCAGCGCCTTCACCCAGCAGAATGATATCAATGTGGTTTACATTCAAGAAACACATCTCCAGTGTGATGAACCCAGGAGGTAGAAGACAAACGGTTACAACCTGAGATGCCAAATTGCACAGCCATGCCATGATCAACTCCTGTTGCTGATGCAGTTGATCTCTCTCCACTGAAAACCATCAAGTTTGGTGTTTTCCTTATAGCAAACATCTGTAAGGCCCTTGTAGCTGGGACCAAGACGTCCTCCCAATCCAGTCACACCCTGCTATTTACGCTAGAGACATAACAACCACCACACAGACTACCAAGTGGTTAATGCACATGGTGAAAACTTTAAAAACAATAATTAATTGCTATTCATACTGGAAGCTGCAAGTGATGACAGCTTTAATTGAAAAGCTTAATCTGTAGGCTCATCTTTCACTCAAACTGGCTACCTTCAATTACAACATACTGCACTCCCATTGTGTCCATTGAAGCTTAATAAGACAATTCATCAGTAAAAATAGCATCCTGTTGCTTGAATAGGTAAATAATTTGCTGCATCTGTTATGATGTATTTGGCCCACTTCTTTCATATTTAAAGTGGCACTGACTTTGCAGAAAGATACCTTCCAAATTCACAACGTATGAGGTTAATATATAAAACACATGACATGGGAGAAATCTGGTAAAGGTGATAAATGCTCATCTGTGTTCTCAAACAAAACGTGAGGATATTCAAAATAAATTAGTTGCAACAGCAGTAAACTGAAATGAAACTGAGCAGAGGAAGTGTGTTGAGTACCAAATGTTCTTTGAAGTGTGCACCTTTGTTAGCTCCTGCTGGGCATTTGTTAGCTGAGCATTCTTCTCTCCTTAAACAAATTGATCCTTTATCATTTTGTAATGAGTTTTGTTTTATTGAGGGAATGGGTAAATGTGAGAGAAAGGAAACAAAGGAATAAAGAGCATAAAGAAGGGAAGCAGAGAGAGAAAGGCAGAGAGGGAGTCAGAGAGGGAGACCTGAGGATACGGAGGGAGTGGAGGGAAGGAGAAAGCAGAGAGGGAGAGGTAAGGAGAGGAAAAAGGTTGGAAGACAGAAATGAGAAGAAAAGATGGAAAATGTGAGAGGGAGTAAGACACGTAGCAGAGAGAGAGAGATGTGAAGAGGGAATGGCGGTGGAGAGGAGAGGGATACAGAGAAGGAGCAGGAATGGAGAGAGAATTACTAACAGAGAGAGAAGGCAGGTGACTTTATTAGGCTCCTCCCATTTCCAAAGTTGGGTTTCATATTTTATATTTTGAAACTACAATAAAAACATAAGAAATAGAAACAGAAGAGGCCATTTGGCCCCTCTAGTCTGTTCCGCTATTCAATGGAATATGGTTGATCCAACATTCCTCACATCCATTTTTCTGTGCTTTCCCCTTAACCCTTGATTTCCTGACTGATCAAGAATCTATCTATTCCAACCTTAAATATACCCCAGGACTCTGCCCCTGATGCTGTCTGTGGCAAGAGTTCCAAAGACTCCCAACCCTCTTAGAGAAGAAATTCGTCCTCACTTCAATCTTTATTCTGAGACTATGCTCTCTCTTGTCCTAGAATCTCCCATGAGAGGAAATATCCTCTCAGCATTTACCCTGGCAAGAACTTTAAGAATCCAATGTTTCAATGAGATCACCTCTCATTCTTCTAAATACCAATATGTGGAGTCCCAACCTGTTTAGCCTTTGCTCATAAAACAATCCCTCATCACCCGGGATCATCCAAGTGAACCTTCTCTGAACTGCCTCCAACAAAATGATATCTTCCTTTAAATAAAGGGGCCAAATGATTTGGTAAAATTGCAAACAAAAAGTCATCAGGTGAGAAATTCTGGGAATTGGTTGAACCATGCCATTGGTGCACAGATATATATCTATAGGAGAGAAATGATCTTAAGTACCATAAAACTCTGTCCTAAGTCTGCCAGATTGATGCAGTATGGGATGCATTATCTGTCCAAGGGTTCAGCCCAAGTTACATAAATGCCCAGCCAGCAACAGTCATGATGTTCATAGGCTGCACACCTGTTGGCCTGAGGTGCGGGAGAAAAATAATATTTCTGACATTTTAACACAGCCAGTTCATCTTTAACCAGGAGGCGGACACTATCTGACGAATGAAGGAACTTGCACTAACAGTATAACAAGTGTTGAGGAAGCACTAATGCTGTTACCCAATGCAGGCAGAAGACAGGAGGAGGGACATCCTATTGCCTGTAGGCATCAACCCAAGAGACATTGGAAATATAAAATTGAGCCTATCTGTACAGGCGTTTAGTTCCTAGGACATAGCTGCATTTCCTGCAAAAGTTCAATTATCTCACTTGAATTGTCAATGTAAGGACACTTCTCTCTTACTGTTTGCTCATAACTCGATTATCTGACACTCTCTACCCATTAACTTTCCTGTTCTGCTTCTCTGTACATTCTCCTACAATCACTCCCACTTCACAGTGACACCAGAGGAGGAAAAACTCAACTTCAGGCTCTTTCTTGTCTTGAAGGAAGCATGCTAGTCATCATGGACAGGCTGTAGTGACTGACAATACTACAGGAAACAGCAGCCTACAATTATCTCTTTAAGACTCTGATGTTTATCTTAACATCTAATCTTATTGATGGAAGATAGATGGAGGATGTTGATGGATGATAGATGCCTATAGATCTACCTATAGCAATGAACTGCAGCACTTAAAGAAGGCAGCTTACTAGCACCTGCTCAAAGACATCTCGGGTTAGATAATAAATGCTAGCCCACATAAAAAGAAGCCTCATGCTAATCCTTCTCCTCTCCTATTAGTGCTACTCAAGTTGAGGTCACAATCCATTGGGAGAAAATGGAGGCTTTGGTTATCTACAGATTATTCATTGACACGGATGTTCCTCCTCTGTGAAGTCAGCAAGGGCTGAAGTTCAAAGGTCGAATGCTTTGTGCTTCTCTGCTGTTACTCCTAAGACTGCTCTGACCATCAAATGCTAGACACCTGGACTCTGAAACTCACACAGGTAGCATTCTGGTTGAAATACCAGGCTGCACATGTAAATGTTGAAGAGCTAAGGCAGTGGTAGCTCAGTTTCAGCCCAAGGTCACAGTGGAAAGAGGTATCTCAAATACTTGAACCTTTTATAATCACGACAGCAGTCCAACTACCTTTTATTACACTAGCTCTTACATTAGACATGGAAGAATCAGGAGAACAGGAGAAAATAAGGCTCATGACGAACATCCAAATTAGGAGCAGGAGTAAGCCATTTATCAAATATAAACTTTCTGCACTATTTGATAAGATCATGACTAATTTGACTCAACTCTGATTTCCTGCCTATGTCGGATGCTCTTAGCTTCTTAACTATCAAGGAACTCAATCTGTCTGTGTCCTAAAGTTTTTCAATGAACCCATCTCCATTGCTTTCCTGGAAGAGAATTCAGGGAATTCCAGAGACTCATAACCCTCTTGAGAGAAAACATTTCCCCTCATCTCCACCTTAAGTGGTCAGATGTCTTATTTTTAAACCATGCCTCTTAGCTCTGGTCACTGTCATGAGGAAACATCCTTTCAACATCCACCCTGACATGGCCCCTCAGAATCTTATAATATCATCTCTCATTCTTGTAAACTCTAACGGATACTGGCATAAATTATGTATCCCTTCCTCATAGAATAACCTCCTCATCTCAAGAGTTAACTCAGGGCAAGGATGATGTGAGGAAAGGATAGGAATGTTTATGTTCGATTTGATTGTTTGTAATAAGAGACCAAATGTACTTTATTTAGTTCTCACATATACATGGAGATAATAGTGACTCAAGTAATGAAGACTGATGTGGTTGAATAGTACTAAAGAGGTCTGATGTGTTGTAAAGTTTTAGATTGGGTATTGGTTTGCAGGATTTGTAATTATAAGAATAGATTAGCAATGATGATATTTGCTGCAAAGAGAGATTTACATGAAATATTTGTTGGCAACTTGTACTCTGATGCCCCCTTCAGTAGTTGTTGAGATCCAATAAGTGAAATCCTCCATGTTCTCTTGCCTTCAAATCAGCTGAGGGTATGTTTCCTTCCCAATCTCCAAATCCAGACTCTTCTGGGCTACACAGTTATGTAGCATACAGCAAAATGACACTATGGAGCATACATACTGGGCAGCATGTTGGAGAACTTTTTCAACTTATCAAAACAATGAAGGGGCTCAATTTTGATTTCTTTTGTTCCCGTGAGCACAGCTCTTGGAAAAGCACATATCTCTTTGTGGTTCTCATTAGCTATGGGCAGCAGGGCTATGACTTCTTGTCATTAATAAGTGACCAAATTACTCCAGATTATTTTGATTTTGGGACGTGAGTCATTGAGACAAGACCACAATAATTGCCAGCCTTTAGTTGTTTTCAGTGGGCGATGGTGGCCTTTTGGAACAAATTAAAAAGTTGGGACTTTGGTTCTTGAAAAGGAACAGCTGAAAGGTAGGCATATATCGGAAGCTCATAAATTATACTGAAAAAGGAAATCTGGAAAAAAATGCTTTAAACCAAGCATGGAATTAAACAGAGAATCATAGGTTTAATCACTAAAATATAAATGCTGAAATTTTTCTTCAAATATAAAGTGATGGTAACAAGGTCAGCCAAAATGATTTCATAGAATATGAGTTTCCTGATTGGGGCCGTTAACCTGATACAATCAGGGAGCCCGGGCTGACACATAAAAAAAACCAGGAGGTTTAGACATCATGTTCAGTCTGAGAGATGGCTCTGAGGAAGCTGTTTTAGTGTCAAGGAGTTTCCACATGTAAATAAAGAGTGACTTCATCTTTGTGGAATTATTTCAATGAACACTGGGAACAAGTCTGGAAGGTGAGTGGACAAAAATCCTGCAATTGTTTAAAAGCTATTGTAATACATAAAATCCCTACAGTGTGGAAACAAGCCCATCAGCCCAACATGTCCACACTGACCCTCTGAGGAGTAACCCACTCAGAACCATTCCCCTACCTTATTATCCGACATTTACCCCTGACTAATTCGCCAAACCTACAGATCCCTGAACGTTATATGCAAATTACTATGGCCAATTCACCTGATATGCACATCTTTGGACTATGGGAGGAAAACAGAAAACCCAGAGAAAACCCACTCAGACACGGGGAGAATGTGCAAACTCCACACAGACAGTCACCTGAGGCTGGAATCAAATGTCTCTTACTGTAGTGCCCTAATCTTAGTATAATCCTGTTTTATATGACTAAGCTAAACTTCTGCTGAGATTCGAACAGTTAGCGTGAGATAAGCCCTGGGGAAATTTGCCCTCTCCAGTTGGGGTAGGTATAGACCTGATGCTTGAAACGTTGACTCTCCTCCTGCTTCTCGGATGCTGCCTCACCAGCTGTGCTTCTCAGTGCCACACTTTTTCTCCAGAGGAATAGTACACCTAAGTTAGAGGATCCTGATTAACATTCCTTACCTGTATCTATGTTGCGATATTGTGATCAAATTGAATGCAGATAAAATAAAATAATTGCTTATTCACAGTGGCGGATGAAGCTGAGAGTTTACTTATTACTTAGTAGAATACAGCTTTAATTAATCAACGATGAATAAAAACATTCTATGGATATCTTGTATTAGTTAAGAAAAACTCATCTGCCTTATTGTGCTGAAATGAATAGAAAGATGGACCAGCAGATTTTAGAAGGATAATGTGATTTTCATTTCTGCACTTCATTCAGATAATGATTAGCATTTCATGAGTGCTTAGGTATTTGGATAATTGTGTGTTGATGCTTCATGCTGATCCAAGGCAGACTTCGGGATACACAACAATGCAGAGAGCTCAACCTGGACCTTGGGTTCATATCACGCTACAAGTGACCCCATCACAGTATACACTCTCACGCACACACTCACACACATACACATACACGCGCACTCTTACACACTCACACACTCATGCAGACCCTCTCTCTTACACATCCTCTCTCTTTGTGACACGCGCACATATATCCTCAGAGAGGCGCACACATGCAAACACACACTCTCGCACGCACTCACACTCATATGCACACACTCACATGCACACGCTCACACTTTCACTCTCTCTCTGCTCACTCACATGCATGCGCATGCGGACATACACACACACAGACATACACACTCTCTCTCCCTCAAATGTACACACATACACATCTAAGTCTATGGGGTGAATTTGCATTCACAATCTGCAGGCAGTCAATCCATGTAACATTTTAAAAATTCCTACTTTGGAAATAGAACCAGTCTGACTCAAGATTGGGATACAGACTGACTCTAACCTCACACCTTTGCATCGTCTGAGCTGAGATGTCACCTTTTTACAAAACCTTAAGTTATCTCAAGAACGTAATTTGAAAGAAGTCCTGGGATTTATATATTAATGAACTGAAACCTGCAATCCATTCTAAAAAATTAAAGATGTGACAGCAATGTAGGTTTGTTCAATATATCATATCAGTTGCATGACCCTGTGATCTTTTGCTATAAATTCTGTGTCTTAAAGTCCTGCTCCATAGCTATCTGATGAAGGAGCAGCAGTCCAAAAGCAAGAGCTACCAAATAAACCTGTTGGATTATAACCTGGTGTTGTGTGATTTTTAACTTTATCCACCCTCGTCCACACCAGGCCCTCCATGTCACTGATAGATTAGCCACTGCCTTCCCACTCTTCCAGGGAATGGTAAAAAGTTAGATTTTATATTGCAGGGTTTTTTTTGCATTAAAATGTCTAGGCAAGAATTAGGTTGCACTTTGAATAGTGTTTAGTTCAATGATGGATCAACTGAATTATTGAACAAACTGTCTGGTGACCAGGGATGATACTGGGATTGGTGTATTACTGCAGCAACAAAGGTGGAAGATGGGAGCTGGGAGCTGGGAGATTTGGTTTCACTGCTGACTAAGTATCAATCTACCAACAGATTCTAGATTAGAGTGGTGCTGGAAAACTTACCCCACCTCCTCCCTGACCTATCACCTCCATCCCCATTCACCTATTGTACTCTATGCTACTTTCTCCCCACCCTCACCCTCCTCTCATTTATCTCTCCACCCTTCAGGCACTCTGCCTCTATTCCTGATGAAGGGCTTTTGCCCGAAACATCGATTTTCCTGCTCCTCGGATGCTGCCTGACCTGCTGTGCTTTTACAGCACCACTCTAATCTAGAATCTGGTTTCAAGCATCTGCAGCCCTTGTTTTTACCTCAATCTACCAACAGACAGGAGAGTTCAATTTTGCTGCTCTCTGACTTAGCAAAGTGCTTGGCAATAATAATTGCATTGGGTAATGGTGATGGTGAAAAAATTGGAGATAGTAAAAGCCTTTTTGAACAAATCTTACTTTTGCTGACCCACATTTCTAATAATGATTTATTTAGTGATAACTCCAAAAACAGCACACACATTCATACATGAGCTCCCAAGCTTTGAGCACACTCTTTCCATGGCATCACAATTCTAATTCATATTATTGTCCTCTCAGAGTTTATATTCCCTTGGAGGGAAGGGACTTCTGAGAGTGTGAGTTTGAATAATTTGAGATTTGCTGATGTGTGTCTTAATTCTTTTCCCCACCTGGTGGCACTGCGGTTTCTTAAAAATATTTCTGAACAAATGTTAATTTAAAGAAGAATCAAATATAGAAACAAGGTACAAGGAATTCTTTACAATTCTGATAGTCAACACCCGACTCTTCAACTGCCCTTTCTCAGTTCAGACGTTAAATGTTCAGGTATGTTCCCAGAACTTTATCTCATAAAATTATTTCTCATATCTGTAATTGGATCAATTCTTATTTCTAGTGAAGTGAGGGGGATGGCTAACCCAAACAATACCAAATTATTGGGTATATCAATGTGATTGATAGCACTTCATCATTTTGTTGATTCTTGCCCTTTAACAGCTGCTGGTATCTGAACTTCTCCCAGTCAATTGCCACTGTCCTGCTCGATCAATCTCTGTTCCAGGAGCAACTGCAAAAGATTAACTAGCCTTGCCCAATGGCAGAAGACCAGTTTGGCATTCCAAGGATAACATCAGGGTTAGATGTGTTTTGGTCACAGTTCCATGACATAGGGGCTGTATTATTGGGTTCTCATTAATTCTGTCATAGTCCCAATTTGTTTTAGGCTGTGAAATGTGGAATCCTTGAATGCCTTCGTGGAGGTGAAATCCAGTGGAAGTTTCAGATGTGAAGCTGCACTCTATGTTTCACAATACCGACCACTACCAGCTCAGGGGTGGGGTAGTTGCTGCTGCTAGGTGAAGCTGAACAGAAGAGAATCTTGTCTCAAACACAATCAGTTATCGTTTACGATATTTTAATGTAAGATAAAAATTGTTACTAAGACTAATGACAGACCTGCAGATATAGGTCTGCACTCCACAAAATTCTCCGATGCTCTGTATTGTCCTCAACCAAGTCAGTATTACATCATCAGGTTGGATGCAGCCTAATGCAGTCTCCAACATGAACTCTTTCAGATCCATTATCTTGTACAATTGGTGCTCTACACTTTCCAATGCACTCTGTGTTTTGATGCTGAGTAACAATGCTGTACAGCACACAAAGCTCTTGCAGTCCAGTCCCAGGTCCGTACCAAACCAGCTGATGGTCTGTTCTGGATGGCTTTAGCACTGCTGCTATAAGTGTATGTGCCCTGACATTGGACAGGCTCAGGATTGTGTTTGACTATAATCTCATCCATTAACCCTGAATCACACTTCATCCCACAACTCGATCAAATACTCAACACTGAAAAGTGAAAAGTGGACATTTTATACTGCCACTAGTTCTCTGGTTGTAAAGAGCTAACACCTTCAGAAGGATGGGAAAGATTGTTAAAAAAATTGAGTCTTTTCTTACAAATAACAAGGCAAACTATACCCATCCATTCATTGGTAACCCAGTTTCTTTTAAACACTGTATTACCATATGCTCGATGCTCTTTTGATTAAAGTTTATTGTTGTAACTTTGAATTTTGTGGTTTTGTTTCCAATTATCATGGAGCATTAAGATCACTTTCTAGATTATGCCCATTTACAGCTCAAAGAACTGATATCAGACACTTTGCTGGGTCTGTGCAAACCCTTCCGTCCCAGAGAGTCAGAACAACTTCCTTTGATAAATGTAAAAGGCAATGGTCAATTGGCTCTGCAGTAACATCTATCCATCAGTAGAGGACAGTAAAGCATCATATTTAGATTGAGTTTGGATTTAACAAGAGGATGCTTTCTACAATTTGATCAAAGACACTATTGTGACACTAATGGAATATTTATATTGCCTAAGGCTTCTAGTGCTATGGCATATTTCTCACTTATGTTGTCGGGTACTTCCTAAATATTTGAAACAGAAGAAAGCTATGGCACTTGGCAGCTCATCTAAAATCATAATTAGCAAGTTTTAGCTCAGCAGGGAGACTGGGGCAATAGAGAGATGGTTAGTTGAGCCACTCAGCCTAACTAACTTCTGATTTCAAATCTATTGGTGAAAAACCTCTCTTGTGGGTAAGTCTTCAATATAAGCAAAGTTGTGTAACATAAGGGGGTGGCATGGTGGCTCAGTGGTTCGCAGGGTCCCAGGTTTGATTCCAGCCTTGGGTGACTATCTGTGTGGAGTTTGCACATTCTCCCTGTGTTTGCGTGGGTTTCCTCCCACAGTCCAAAGATGTGCAGGTCAGGTGAATTGGCCGTAGTGTTAGGTGCATTAGTCAGAGGGGGGTGGGTTACTCTTCAGAGGGTCGGTGTAGGCTTGTTGGGCTAAAGGGCCTGTTTTCACATTGTAGGGAATCTAATCTAATCTTAAAAGAAAGAAAATTAAATTTAACTAGTAATGGAGGGGTTGATTAGTTCAGCTGGCTGGACAGCTGCCTTGTGACATAGAGTGACACTAATAGTGTTCAATTCCCGTACCAGTACGGTTCAATTCCCGTACCAGTTGCGTTTACCACGAAGGTTTCACATTCTTTACCTCAACTATGGCATGGTGACCCTTGTGTTAAACTGCCACCAGTTGCCCCTCTCTAATGAGAAAGTAGCCAACTGATCTGTTAGGACCAATAAGAGAGAGATTGATGAAATATGAAGGTAATGTTTGTTAGTAATATAAAAGACTGCAGTTTTTGTTTAGATATATTAGAGGTAAGAGAGAAGCAAGAGTGGATATTGGACCACTGGAAAAAAAACCACTGGAGAGGTAGTAATGGGGAACAAAGAAATGGTGGCACAACCCAATAGGTTCTTTGCATCAACCTTCATGGTGGAAGACACCAGCAGGATACCAAAAGTTCAAGAGACTCAGGAAGCCGAGACCATCACAAAGGAGAAGGTGCTGGGAGCTGAAAGGTGTGAAGATGGATAAATCACCCAGACCAGATGGACTACATTCCAGAGTTCTGAAGTAGATAGCTAAGGAGATTGTAGAGGTATCAGGTATCATGGAGGGTTCCAGAGGACTGGAAAATAGCTAATATAACACCCCTGTTTATGAAAGGAGGGAGGCAGAAGACAGGAAACTATAGGTTAGCCTGACCTTGATCATTGGTAAGATTTTAGAGTCAATTATTAAGGATGAGATTGCAGCGTAGTTGGAAGTATATGGTAAACAGGGCTGGGTCAGCATGGCTTCGTCAAGGGGAGGTCATGCCTGTCAAATCTGTTAAGATTCTTTGTCGAGGTAATGATCAAGTTAGACAAAGGAGAACCAGTGGATGTGATTTTTAAAAAAATTTCCAGGAGGCCTTTAACAAGGTGCCACTCAGGAGATGGAAATAAGATAAAAACCCATGGTATTAGGGCCAAGGTACTGGTGTGGATGGAGGATTGGCTGACTGGTAGAAAACAGAAAGTGGGGATAAAACGGCCTTATTCAGGAAGACAGCGGTGACTAGTTAATTACCACAAGGGTCAGTGGTGGGACCATAACTATTCACTGTAGGCGAAGGAACTGAGGGCATTGTTGCTAAGTTTACAAATGACACAATTAGATGGAGGGACAGGTAATGTTGAGAAGGTGGGGAGGCTGCAGAAAAACTTGGTCAGGCTAGGAGAATGGGCAAAGAAGTAACAGATGGAATACAATATGGGAAAGTGTGAGGTTATGCAGTTTGGTAGGAAAAATAAAAGCATAGACTGTTTTCTTAATTGGAAAGGGCTTCAGAAATCTGAAGTACAAAGGAATTTATGAGTTCTCGTTCAAGATTCTCGTAAGTTCAACATGCAGGTTCAGTTGGTAGTTGGGAAGGTGAATGCAATGTTAGCATGCATTTCAAGAATAGAATACAAGAGGAGGGATATTTTGCTGAGGCTGCATAAGGCTCTGGTCAGAGCGCATTTGGAATAGTACGAATAATTTTGGGCCTGGTATCTAAGGAAGGAAATGCTGGCCTTGGAGGGGGTTCAGAGCAGGTTTATAAGAACGATCCTGGAGGTGAAGAGCTTGTCATTATGAGGAGTAGTTGAGGACTGAATCTGTACTTGAAATTTAGAATCTGATTGAAAGATACAGAACACGTAGAGACTTGGATAGAGTGGATGAAGATGTTTCTATTTGTAGGAGAGACTAGGAGTCGAGGGCACAGCCTCAGAGTGAGGGGATGACCCTGGAATGAGGAGGAATATTTTCAACCGGAGGGTGGTTAATTTGCGGAAGTCATTGCTGCAGAAAGGGAGTTGAGGCCAGGTCATTGGGTATCTTTAAGACAGATTATTTTTGAGTAGGGAGAGGATCAAGGATTACAGGGAGAAGGAAAGGAAATGAGGTTGAGAAATGTGTCAGCCATGTTCAAATGGTGGAGCAGACTTCATGGGGCAGAATTGCCTAATTCTGCTCCTGTATGTTATGGTGTTATGGAAACTATTTGATGTTTTTGCATGGTGCAAACTGCTTATTTTATATTCTTAATGAGTTTATATACATTGCACTATTCCCCTGGTATAACTAGCTGTTGACTGAGACTGATTTGGTTAGCAATAGATAGTCTAAAGGATTGTTTTTGGAGTTCCTCCACACTCCAGCTTTTGGCATGGGACCAGGCTCAGAAATCATGGGCCCTGATACTATTCCTGACCTGGGCATCCTGCCCTCTCTCCACATTTGGTATCATGCCTACTAAATTGATCAAAGGTATGATTCTCTTTTACAGGAAATCTTGGAGGAACTTTTATGTCATTGAGTTTCAAGCTAAGACAGTGTTGGACAACTCAGATCTTAGAGTTCCACCTGGCTTAATAGGTCAGAATGGTGATAGGTAATAGAGTAAGTCAGTAAATTATTTTTGGCATGGTAATAATGTATTGGCCTACTTAAAGTTTGGCACGCACGCCTGTCTTTCTTAATGTGTTTTGAATTGGAGCAGAAATATTTTAAGATTTTCCGGCCCAGAATTTGCAGTTGTAACGATGAGAAAGCTATTGTTATTGCTGTGTAAAACTGATGGGAATTTCTGGCATACAGACATACTCAGATGCAGTCTGAAAGTTACTCTCGGAGATAGCCTGCTCCTCCACAGTATCTTTTGTTGCATTTCTTGCAAATGCAATCAACACAAACTTAATAATTTGAAGCAAACTTAAACTTTTTTATATATTGCTTGTATTACATATTTTGTAAATACGCCATTTCATTGATTATGCATTAAATATGTCAAGCCCTCTGAATGTAGTACAATTAACTGTTTAATGGCACACTAAGCCTAATTAGCTTTGATCGACCCCTCTGCCCTCAAAGACTTTTTTTATAAGTGTAGAGTCTCATTTTTTTCCTCAGAATAGAATTTTAAAAATTCCATCATTTTAAAAGTTTTAATGCTATATGAGTGACAGTACAGAATGGACTCATGAGAATGGTTTCAGGAATGAAGAACAACCAGTTGTATAGATAGTTTGGAAAATTTAGGATTCTATTCCTTGGAGAAGGAAAGGTAAAGAGGATATTTGGTTAAGATATTAAAGACCATGTGCAGTCTGGACTGAGGTGACTGGGAAAATCTGTTCCCATTAGTGGAAGGACCAAAAGCTAGAAGCCACAGATTGGGCAACAGAAGCAGTGGAGACAATGGATGCATGAACCAAAATGGCACTGATACAGTAGGGAGTGTTCAGGCACCAGCATCGATTTCTCTACATAATTTTCATAATTTTTCTTGCCTTCTTCATCTGTAGAATGGTGACTGCAGCATTGGAGGCGTGGACCAGACTTGTGGAGGCAGTAGGCCTAGAGCCTGGATTCTTTGCACTGGTAGGCCTGGAGCCTGGACTCCTGGTGGCGGAGGTCCACAGCCTGGACTCCTGGTAGCGATAGGCCCAGAGCCTGGACCCCTGGCATTGGTAGGCCCAGATCCTGGACTCTTGGTGGTGATAGGCCTGGAGCCTAGACTCCTGGTGCAATAGGTCCGGAGCCTGGACTCCTGGTTGTGACAGGCTCAGAGCCTGAATTTTTGATGGTAGCAGTGCCATTGCAGGGATACCTGGCAATGGTAGGCCAAGAGCCTGGGTATTTTCTGTTTATTGTTATTGTAACTCAACATGGCACCAGTTTGTGGGGACAAAACATTTTTCACTGTATCCACAAGATACATGTGACAATAAAGCCATTTATTTACATGAAAAGGAAGTTTTCATACAGTTTATTCTTAGGATCTGGATTTGCAGCTGTTTGTGACTCTGGTGGAGGCAGTTTCAATCCTGGATTTCAGGAGGGATTTGGATTATTATCTGAAAAAGAAGAATGTGCAAGGCAAAGATGGGGGAATTGCAGTATGGATTTGGAGAACTGAAAGAGCAGGCATCTTGGATTGAGTGGCCTCCAATACTGTACCAATTCTGTCATGGTATAGATTGAAATCTTTATTTCTCTCTCTTTTAAATTATTGAGAAGTGTATCATAATCTGCAGATTACTGTCCATAGTCTGATTGGCTGATCAGTCTGTTAATGACTTCTCTCTTGTTAGACGCCCTGAATCTGGATTGAGTGTACCATTAAGTCACATTACAATTAGGGAAAACTGGTGTGAAAACCTTGTGTGCAACATTTTGAGGTCAAAAGTGAGTGCCATCCCTTAACTACTGAATGCACTGGACAATGAGGTAATTGATCTTGAATACGTCAATGAACTAGGAGATAGTGAGGACTGCAGATGCTGGAGATCAGAGCTGAAAAATGTGTTGCTGGAAAAGCGCTGTTGCCCGAAATGTCTCCTTGGATGCTGCTTGACCTGCTGCGCTTTTCCAGCAACACAATTTTCAGCTACGTCAATGAACTGGGATTCCTCCTGGGATTCCAATGGCTGCAGTTATGAATCTCCAATTAGCAGCAGGAATTGCTGAATTGGGGATGGTGCAGGACGCAGTTAGGTTTGGGAAATTGATGACTTATCCAATGATAGCCTAGAAAGATGGCAACACGTTCTATTTATTTTTAGCAGTCCCCAGGTTCAGCTGAACAGAACGCTCACATTACAGTTTTATCCAACAATTACTCAACCACCTCATATACTCGGGACTTATTTGGACAGTTCTGGGTGTGCTTCAGTAGGTTAGCACTATTCTTCAGCACCTTTTAAGTTGCAATTTTAAAAAAAAGTGAATTAGTGTCTTCCTCTTTTCACTAAAGAGAGCACTCACAAATATTTCTTGCTTCAGTACAGATTGTTGAACTGTAGCATTGATTGTAGTTGTAACTTCAGCACTGACCTCAGATAGATAATGAGGAATGGCTGCAAGGAAATGAACTCGTCACAATTGATACTGCTGCAGCTGTCACCTTTTCAGCTTCTGGAGCCAACTGGCTCCTACTAACTAGCTGTCACCATCTGCTTGTTGCACCCACTTACTATAATCACGATGTAGTTCCTTGGATCAAACAGTAAATTACAGTCTGAGTGCTTTTCCTGTTTATTAGTTCAAAAAACATATATGACAAAGACTGGGTTCTTGTTGAGACTGATGTTTTAATGTTTAACCACATTATCTCTTTAGAATACTATATTATCACAGACTTGTACATATTCTGGGTCCTGTACTTACAGATGTTACAGTAAGTTACATACATATATCTGGCTAAACAACACTATGCTGATTCCACTGCATTGACAATGACTGAAAACAAGGTGAGTACCTTTATAATGGAATGCCATGTGCCATATGATTGTCTTGAAGGTACATTGCCCATTGGAGTTTGAGGGGTGTCCTTATAGAGGTTTATAAAATCATGAGGGGTATAGATAAGTTGAATGGCAGGTGTGTTTTTCCTAGAGAGAATTGCAAGACGAAGTGACATATTTTTAAGGTGGGAGGAGAAAGATTTAAAAAGGACATGAGGGGCAACTTTTTTACACAGTGTGTGGAATGACCTTCCAGAGGAAGTGATGGATGCAGTACAGTTGCAACATTTAAAGGACATTTAGATAGGTACATGAACAGGAAAGGTTTGAAGAGATATATGCCAACAGCAGACGGGTGGGACTAGTTTACTTTGGGATGATGGTCAGCATGGACTGGTTGGACTGAAGAGTCTATTTCCATGCTGTATGGCCCTATGACTAGGACTATGACTCTATCTGGTCTGGAAGCTGCACAATTACACAACAGGGGAGGAACAGCAACTGGAGGCCTGAAAAGGAGAAGTAGACACTACCCTGAGTCCATTACTTGCCCCAGGCATCATCCTCCCCTTAATGTAGTGGTCTGACAGAGATTGCAGTGAAACATTTGCCCTGCTCTGAGGATGTTTGAAAAGTTTCAAAGGATCATAGCAATTGCAAAAACATGGCTCAGGGATGGACAGGACTGGTAGCTTGACAAAAGTGAGGACTGCAGATGCTGGAGATCAGAATCTAGATTAGAGTGGTGCTGGAAAAGCACAGCAGGTCAGGCAGCATCTGAGGAGCAGGAAAATCGATGTTTCGGGCAAAATCAGAAATGAAGGCAGGGAGCCTCCAGGGTGGAGAGAAAAATGGGAGGGGGTGGTGGCTTAATGTTCCAGGATACAAATGCTATAGGAAGGATAGAAAGGGAGGCAAGAGAGGAGGAGGAATGGCGTTTTTGATAAAGGATAGCATTACAGCTGTAGTAAGGGAGAATATTCCTGGGAATATATCCAGGGAGGTTATTTGGGTGGAACTGAGAAAGAAGAAAGGGATGGTCCCCTTATTGGGATTGTATTAAAGACCCCTTAATAGTGAGAGGGCAATTGAGAAACAAATTTGTAACGAGATTTCAGTTATCTGTAAGAAAAATATGGTGGTTATGGTAGGGGATTTTAACTTTCCAAACATAGACTGGGACTGCTGTAGTGTTAAGGGTTTAGATGGAGAGGAATTTGTTAAGAGTATACAAGAACATTTTCTGATTCAGTATGTGGACGCATCTATGAGAGAAGGTGCAAAACTTGACCTACACTTGGGAAATAAGGCAGGGCAGGTGACTGATGTGTCAGTGGGGGAGCACTTTGGGGCCAGCGACCATAATTCTATTAGTTTTAAAATAGTGATGGAAAAGGATAGACCAGATCTAAAAGTTGAAGTTCTACATTGGAGGAATGCTAATTTTGATGGGACGAGGCAAGAACTTTCAAAAGCTGATTGGGGGGTATATGTTCGCATGTAAAGGGGCGGCTGGATAATGGGAAGCCTTTAACAATAAGGTAACGAGAGTTAAAGACAGTATATTCCTGTTAGGGTGAAAGGAAAAGCTGGTAGGTGTGGGAATGCTGGATGACTAGAGAAATTGAGGGTTTAGTTAAGCAAAAGAAGGATGCATATGTCAGGTATAGACAAGAGAGATCGAGACAATCCTTAGAAGAGTATAAAGGCAGCAGGAATATACTTAAGAGGAAAATCAGGAGAGCAAAAAGGGGATGTGAGATAGCTTTGGCAGATAGAGTTAAAGAGAATCCAAAGAGTTTTTACATATACGTTAAGGACAAAAGGGTAACTAGGGAGCGAATAGCACCCTTCAAAGGTCAGCAAGATGGCCTTTGTGGGGAGCCGTAGGAGATGGGGGAGACACTAAACGAGTATTTTGCATCAGGGTTTACCGTGGAGAAGGACATCGAAGATATAAATTGTGGGGAAATACATGGTGACATCTTGAAAAATGTCCATATTACAGAGGCGGAAGTGCTGGATAAATCCCCGGGACCTGATCAGGTGTACCCTAGAACCCTGTGGGAAGCTAGGGAAGTGATTGCTGGGCCCCTTGCTGAGATAGTTGTGTCATTGATAGTCACAGGTGAGGTGCCAGAAGACTGGAGGTTGGCTAACGTGGTACCACAGTTTAAGAAGGGTGGTAAAGACAAGCCAGGAAACTATTGACCAGTAAGCTTGATGTCGGTGGTGGGCAAGTTGTTGGAGGGAATCCTGAGGGACAGGATGTACGAGTATTTGGAAAGGCAAGGACTGATTAGGGATAGTCAACACGGCTTTGTGCATGGAAAATCATGTCTCACGAACTTGATTGAGTTTTTTGAAGAAGTAACAAAGAGGATTGATGAGGGCAGAGCAGTAGACGTGATCTATATGGACTTCAGTAAGGCGTTTGACAATGTTCCCCATGGGAGACTGGTTAGCAAGGTTAGATCTCATGGAACACAGGGAGAATTAGTTATTTAGATACAGGACTGGCTTGAAGGTAGAAGACAGAGACTGGTGGTGGAGGGTTGTTTTTCAGACTGGAGGCCTGTGACCAGTGGAGTGCCTCAAGGATCGGTACTGGGTCCACTAATTTTTATCATTTATTTAAATGTTTTGTATATGAACATAAGAGGTATAGTTAGTAAGTTTGCAGATGACACCAAAGTAGGAAGTGTAGTGGACAATGAAGGTTACCTCAGATTACAATGGGATCTTGATCAGATGGGCCAATGGGCTGAGGTGTGGCAGATGGAGTTTAATTTAGATAAATGCGAGGGGCTGCTTTTTTGGGAAAGCAAATCTTAGCAGGATTTATGCACTTGATGGTAAGGTGAGAGGGAGCGTTGCTGAACAAAAAGACCTTGGAGTGCAGATTCATAGCTCCTTTTAAATGGAGTCACAGGTAGACAGGATAGTGAAGATGGCGTTTGGTATGCTTTCCTTTATTGGTCAGAGCATTGAGTATAGGAGTTGGGAGGTCATGTTGCAGCTGTGCAGGACATTGGTTAGGCCACTGTTGGAATATTGCATGCAATTCTGGTCTCCTTCCTATTGGAAAGATGTTGTGAAACTTGAAAGGGTTCAGAAAAAACTTACAAGGATGTTGCCAGGGTTGGAGGATTTGAGCTATAGGGAGAGGCTGAATAGGCTGGGGCTGTTTTCCCTGGAGCATGAGAGACTGAGGGGTGACCTTATAGAGGTTTATAAAATCATGAGGGGCATAGATAGGGTAAATAGACAAAGTCTTTTCCCTGGGGTGGGGGAGTCCAAAGCTAGAGGGCAAAGGTTTACGGTGAGAGGGAAAGGATATAAAAAGGATCTAAGGGACAATGTTTTCATACAGAGGAGTTGTGTGTATATGGAATGAGCTGCCAGAGGAAGTGGTGGAGGCTAGTACAATTGCTACATTTAAATGGCAAATGGATGGTATATGAATGGAAAGGATTAGGAGGGATATGGGCCGGGTGTTGACAGGTGGGACTAGATTGGGTTGGGACATCTGGTTGGCATGGACGAGTTGGACCAAAGGGTCTGTTTCTGTGCTGTACATCTCTATGACTCTATGAATCTATGAGAGACTGTTAATAAGCCTTCACCATTCTAAATTACAATGATAATGGTTTTGGGCATGTTTCGAGGTCAGTACTAACCTGGAATTTCAGGAAAATCTAGTCTGATAGAAGGCGGGTCAGGATGAACTAAACTGAGATCATTTGCCTGCCTTTGTTTTGGCCCCTGGATTTCCATCCATTGGTCCCCGTCTGGCAATACTATTGTTAGATATTTTGGACCAGGCCTGACCTGGGAGTGGCTAATGGTACAATGTCAGGCACAACTGCTCAGAGATATTTTATTTGAGAAATTGATACAAGCTGTGGAAAGGTCTTTCCTTTGCACTCAGATCAATAACGCTTCAATCTGTTAAGTACCAAAACAAACAAATATATCTCTGTCCATTGTAAAGACCAAAACAGTCAACCTAACTTTTTTTCTGAACAAATTTGCATTAAATCACTTTAGTCACTGTTATCAATATGTCAAAATCTGATATTTACATCTACATGATTGAAGATAACTTTTACTCATATAATAATAACCATGTTCTTTTATTTACTTCTTATTTACAAATGAAAATTTAAAGACTCTTAGGAAAGAGTTTTCATGTTTAATTCATTGTTTTATTATTGTACTGAATCATATGGTTGGTAAATCCATGAATAAAACATTCAGTAATTTCCTGAAACACATTTGCACCATTATTTGTGGTGATATTCTGAATTAAATCTTTATAACATTGTAATTATTGACTTGGAAATCTATTGAATTGGAAGATTGATGCCACCCAAAGGAGGTCTCTCTGAATTTGCTGTAAGGTTGTGTTTTATTTTACAAAGCCAGTCCTTACTTCCTCGTTTGACTGTTTTCCTGCTTCCATTCCATGAAGTCAGAAGATACCAAGTGCATGTCATTGGAAGGAATATTCCATTTTACCTTTAATTTTCAAATTCTATAATCTCTTTGTTTACAGGCCCAGTAGTTTTCAACCTCACCTGTGTAGGGAAACAGAGTTTATGAGCTCAATCGTGTTTTTTGGTTGCTCAAGTGTCAGTTTGATTGGGTTTCACAGAGAGTTTCTCACCATTTAGGCCTAGCGAGGTCTGTAATTGTATCTTCCCAAAGTCACCTCATGAACTACCTATGTCTCCCCAATGGTGCTCCTCAAGTACCATCCTATCACTCACCATTCCCAGAATAGCTGATCACTCATTGTATTTCTGCCAAAAAACTGGTATCCTTGATATCCATGGTCATCTTTAAAAGGCACCGGTACACACAAGGAGTATTGGCATTCTGAAGTTAACCTGGTCGTCAAAGGACAGTCCTTTCGAAGATGTCTGAGATGGGGAAGATGGTGCTGCAATTCTCCAACATTGACCTAGATGGGGTGGTGCAGAGGAGGGCTGTCCACTTCTTGGTGGACCGACACACAAAGCCACGCTATCAGAACCTGACAGCTTGGTCTGAGCGGAGTAGCCAAGACAGTGTTGTATCTACAGTCTGGAGGAATTGCCTGTAGTTCCATAAGCAAGTCAATGAACCTCTCCGTCAGGGTAAGTGCCACACTCTTCTCTCTGCCACCTTATATTCACGCTTTCACTTCTGTTGCACCCACCTCCCACCAAGGCCTCTTTTTATATTGTATCTTTTGAAAGGGATCAGCCAGGAAGGCCTTTTCAATTGCAAATATTAATCTGCTTAGTGAATGCACTTGGAAGATATTGTGAAGGTGTTTGGGAAAAAAATGTTTTAAGAATCCCCCAAAAAGCACAGCTCTTCATGTTGCCATAGATAAAAATATTTCTTGACCCAGTAATGGAGTATAATGGAGAGACAACAATCTTTGTGATACTCTGTTGGGTTTTGCAACCCCTGAAACTTGAATAGAATAGCTTGTTCAAAATAGGGTTCACTATATAGCTCACTATGACTGTACTGTCCTCTTCTCCAAAGTGGTGATCAGACACAACTCATAAAAGCTGCTTACATTGATGGCAGATCCACACAGGGAATACAAGTGCAGGGATTGCTGCTTATGTGCCTGAATCAATCCACGATCTGCACAGGATTCCTGTCACAGAGCGCTTCAATCAGCATTTCCCTTGAGAGTGCAACTCTCTGTTTCAGCAAGTGCCATCAGGTAAAAGATTACCTTTTCTATGCTTCACGCATTGAATCAGTGTTGCTCGATTGATGATTAGGTTGGAGAAATTCTTTGATTTGCCCACTGGCACTGAAATGTAGTTCTTCAGTGTGATTTACACCTTTGAACACATCTGATATTTAGTAGTGGTTTCTAGGTGGGCATCGACAGATATTTCCTAAGTAAGCTCATTTGTATGTCCATTAATTCTGACAATGTGTAAAACATTGGATGCAATAACATTCCTTGATAAAAATTGATCTTAAACTGCCCTAGAACTGTAACTATGCTGGAAATATAGTGCTGCAATGAACTCGTATTTGAGATTGTCATTCCTTGTTACAACATTCTGCAGTGTTCCTTCTATTTGATATGTGAAATCTGTACTTGACATCGACCATTTATATGTCAGTTTGCCTTCTAATGAGAATTTGGTGGCATCCAAATATATGCAGAGACTAGATGGGAATAAATTGAGCTAATAAGTCGTCAATGCCAATTTGTATAATAACTCATTTAACTTCACAAGGATGACTTTATCTTAAAGCCTTTGCAAAGCCATGATTTTGGACATCTCTTCAAAGAAAAAAAAATTCAGAGAGACCAAAAGCAGTACTTAAACCAGTTTTACTCAATTATTGAACGGTGCAAAATAAAATCACTTAGCTCAGCTTTATCTAGCTTTAATTTTCATACAACTCTATATTGTTTATTTGACAACTGAACGTGGTTTTTAAAAGCCTGATTGGTAAAAGTGGATCAGCAGTCCAATGAATCATACCTAAAATATTGAGCTCTAACCAGTGCAGTTATTGAAGACTCAGTTCTATCTATAAATGTAATCTCATGGTGAACTCTTGTTAATTTAAAGAGGCAAATGTATTTACACAAATTATTAGCTGTCTCCTCCATCCACTATTGGCAGTTGTCCATTGTGAAAGACTAACACATTAAACCGGTTTGGCAGCTTGCAATTTATTTGCTTACTCCATAAACAAAAGCACCTGACAGTGGGTTTCTTGATGAACAATCTAGATAGGGTTTTAGTGCTTCTAATCTGAAGGCATTGACTCTTTCTGAAGTATGTTTCCACAGCCACAGTTCAGTTTTTGGAAATCCCTTCCCATTCTTCGCATTTGGTCATATTTACATGTCTGGCCTGGATTGGAATAGCTTGGAGGCAGAAAGGTCATTGCCTCACAAGCAGCAGTTTTAATGAGGACAGGATTGCAGATGGACCATGGAACTGACAGTGTCTATTAGCAAACTTTTTGAAGCATTTAAGAGCTCAGTAAAAACTCATTTCTTAGATGTCTTGTAAAATCATTCCATTTGGCAGAAGTTTCAATCACCTTGCCTGCTCAAATAAGAGTTTGTAACAATGCATCTAGGTTTGCTGAATCACTCTGGTGCTACTGGTTAGGTTGGTGAGTTCTACGTAAACTGTCTGGGTTGTGGCTGTGGCATTTTCTTTTACTCTCTTGGAAGGAGATGTCCTTCCTCCTTTCACAAGTGTGATCTTTCAGAATTGCATTATTGAATATTACAGTCTGTATCCAAGTGATGGAGAGAATGGACAAACAGAGAAATAAAACAATGAATTAGAAACGCTGGAGCAGGAGTTGGGAGGTCATGTTGTGGCTGTACAGGACATTGGCTGTTGGAATATTGCGTGCAATTCTGGTCTCCTTCCTATCGGAAAGATGTTGTGAAACTTGAAAAGGTTCAGAAAAGATTTACAAGCATACTGCCAGGGTTGGAGGATTTGAGATTTAGGGAGACGTTGAAAGGCTAGGGCTGTTTTCCCTGGAGCATCGGAATGCTTAGGGGTGACCTTATAGAGGTTTATAAAATCATGAGAGGTATGGATAGGATAAATAGACAAAGTCCTTTCCCTGGGGTGAGGGCATCCAGAATTAGAGGGCACAGGTTTAGGGTGAGAGGGGAAAGATATTAAAGTGACCTAAGGGGCAACATTTTTACGCAGAGGGTGGTACGTGTATGAATTGAGCTGACAGAGGAAGTGGTGGAGGCTGGTACAATTGCAACAGTTAAGAGGCATTTGGATGGGTGTATGAATAGGAAGGGTTTGGAGGGATAAGGTCCAGGTGCTGGCAGGGTTGGGCTATCTGGTCAGCATGGACGAGTTGGGCCGAAGGGTCTGTTTCCGTTGTGTACATCTCTCTGACTCAATCTGAAACAAAAACAGAAATTAATGAGAAGTCACTTGACTCAAAGTGTTAAACTCTGCTTTGTCCCTGCAATTGCTGTCAGACCTGCTGATTTTCTCCAGCAATCTTTCTTGGAGATAAACGTTGGTTTGGACTCCATCATTCATGTCCAGTATTTAGAAACAAATTCCGAAGAATGAATTAAAGATGTTGCTTTTTCTTTGCATTCTTAGGCTATTAAGAGAATGAACCTTTCGGAGTGAGTTATAAATCAAATGTATTGAGAAATGCAGCCAAACCTTGTTTTAGCTACTATCCACACACTTGCCAGTGCTTTGAGCATTTCCAATAAGCTGCTGAGGTGGGTTTTTTTTTATCCTGTCTACTCTGGATTCAGATCCACCTCCTATCTGGCTGTCTGGGTGTCAGAGCAGTCTCTAAGTTCATTAAAGACCTGGCTTGGGAAATGTTGTGACCAGTGCAGCTTTTCCAACACAGGTAAATTCATGATTCAGAATTGATCCTGCCTTTTGTTTTCCTCCACCAACAGGAAAATCTGGTCCCAAGTTTCAATGGGCTACTCAGTTACAGGGTTCTTTACAGCTGCCTCTGTATAAGACCAAAGAACAGTACAACACAGGAACAGGCCATTCGGCCCTCCAAAACTGCGCTGACACTTGATGCCTTTCTAAACTAAAAACCTTTTGCCTCTACATAGTCCTTATCACTATATTCCCAGCCATTCATATTTTGTCAAATATCCTCTTAAATGTTGTTATTGTGTCTGATTCTGCCACCTCCTCTGGCAACGCATTTCAGACACTTGCCGCCCTCTGTGTAAAAAAAAACCTTGCCTCTCACATCTCCTTTAAATTTACCCCTTTTTGCCTTAAATCTGTATCATCTAGTAATTGACCTTTCTACACTGAGAAAAAAAGACCGTGATTATCCATTCTATCCATGACACTCATAATTTTGTCAAATTCTCTCAAGTCACCCCTCATCCTTCATTGTTTAAGTGAAAACAAACCATATGTCTAACCTCTCCTCAGAGCTAATCCCTCCAAACCAGGCAACATTCTGGTAAACTGTTCCTATACTCTCTCCAAAGCCTCCACATTCTCTGGTAGTGTGGTGACCAGAATTGTACACAAATTCCAAATATGATCTCAATAAAATCCTATTCAGCTGCAACATGACTTTCCAATTTTTATACTTTGTGCCCCGGCTTATGAAAGCAAGCATGCCATATGTCTTCTTGAATACCTTATCCACATGTGTTGCCATTTTCAAGGAACTGTGGACATGTACATCTAGATTCCTCTGTATGTTGATGCAACTAAGGGTTCTGCCACTCACTCTATAAATGACTCTGTAACTGTATATTCTGGCGAAAGTGAGGACTGCAGATGCTGGAGATTAGAGTCAAGATTAGAGTGGTGCTGGAAAAGCACAGCAGGTCAGGCAGCATCCAAGGAACAGGAAAATAGACAGTTCGGGCAGGAGCCCTTTATCAGGAATCAGCTTTTCCAGCACCACTCTAATCTTAACTGTACACTCTGATCTTGTCTTTGTTCACTATTAGTACTTGTGTGTGTTACACGAGAGATTATTTTGAAGCTGTCAGAAGAAGGACTTCTGATCTCTTTCTCACTTTAATCCCAAGGATGAGGATTCCAACAGCAACCTTAGAATTAGTACCTTGACTGAAGTCAGCTAATCAACTAATTATAAATCGAGCAATTGCTCTTATGACCTTCAGTCTCCACAGCTCAATTACACATTGCTTTAACTAGAAGGGCACTCAAGAGAGCTAATTAGAGAATTTAAAGAAATAATCATACAACCCACTTAGATTCTGCTTTCGTTGTTTCATGATAGTTCAGTTTTTATAACTCTTTTAGTTTAGCATTGATTTGTCCTGTGACCTGCCCACAGGTGGTAATGACTGATATGAGTTTTACTTGCCCCTCTGCTTATATTGCACTGTCAGAGAGTAGCATTTTAGCCAAGGCAAGATGGGTCAACTAGGCTTCTGCATCTTCATCATCCTCTTGAAGTCAGCACATTAACAGCAATGATTTCTTTATTTAAGCCACGTTTTATTTCTGTAGTTCCCGAGAGCTATCCTTACCCAATATGCAGTCTTGGAAAAGCAGCCATTTACACCAGTTGAACACTGAAACCCAAAGAATCATGGAATTGCTACGGTGCAGGAGGAGGCCATTCAGCCCATTGTGGCTGCACAGGCTCTCTAATTCTTTTGATTTGTTTTCAATCTCCTGCCTTTTTCCCAATGGACATTGTTTCCATTCAAATGATCGTCAAAAGCCCTTGTCATGACTCACTGGGATAGTGTACTGGAAATGGAGCCCCACTATTTCCAGAGTGGCGATGAACATGAAGATTACATATATAGGATAGGTAGAGAGTATACTGGTTCGATTGTATGCTGGTTCGATTGCATACAATAACATTATGTGACATTGATAGTAGGAGTTATTTAAAAATTACTCTTGAATGAGGTTGGCTTACTCTAATGGAATAAATTGGCTCAAGTAAAGGTTATAGCTTCACCCATAATCATGGAAAGTCCAATTGAGACTTCATAGACAGAAAAGTTACAGAACAAGTGTCAGGTACTCTCCATTGTGTGTGGTGAACAGAGAAATGACTACATAAAATTCATCATGAGAGCTTTACTACAAACAGATGTTAGAACAACATTATTTAAGGAAGGGAATAATTTAAAGGGAATGTTTGGCATGTATTTACCGTTTGAAGCTCTAACAGGCAGATTCCGAGTTAAATAAGTTAGCAGAGGCAGCTCACAATGAAGCTGAGGTTGACAGATTCTGCATTAGTTAGAAACAACATTTTGTTGAAGAAATGGAGACACCCTCCAAGGCCTGTGGACGAGGTTAGATAGCTGTTCATCAGCAAGTGCTACCACCCAGGTATCATCAGGAGATATTGCAAGCAACACATGAAACCTTTCCAGGATTGCATGTTGGGCAAGGATAACTCTTGGGAAATATGGAAGTAAAAGTGTGGCTTAAATAAAAAAAAATCATTACTGCTGATGTCCTGTAGGAATATAGGAAATTCAAGTATTAATAAACAGGGATTTTAACTGGATAAAGTTTCATCAAAATGTTGTTCAATTTGGTAAAATATGACATACGTGTCAAGTAGTGGGAAAACCTCAACAAACAAGTAAACCGGCTCTTTTAATACCCATACCAGCCTTTGGAGAACTATAAGGGTGTTTGTCAATTATGTAAGACCATTCCCAAAAAGAAAGTGGGGCATCGGTATACCCTTACAGTTATGGATGTGAAAACCTGATTCCCAAAAACTGAATTTTGCATTACTATATTCCTTGGACTAACCTGTGATTATCTTCAAAGCAATAGCTTCTGTTTCAAGTGAAGCTTTGGATATAGATATTGAGTGTTTTTATTGTTTTAACATTATTTTAATTTGGAATAAAATACTGAATGCACAGAGGTAATAGAATTTCCTGTGTTTGAGAAATAGCTTCTTTGTTGAGAAAATTGCAGATGAATTTAACACAGTCAAATTGGAAAATTGAAAGTCTTATTTTATATAGTAGTACGTTTTACAGAGGACAAAAATACAGAAATTGCTGGAGAATCTCAGCAGGTATGGCAGCATCTGTGGAGAGGGGAACAGAGTTTAAGTTCCACATCCAGTGACCGTCCTCGGGTCTTATGTACGTGTTACTTCCACTTATTTTCCAAAGTTGCAGACAGCTCTTTATACTTTCTTTCCTTTTCAAAGTAGTGTCAATTTTTTTCTCATTTTCAGTTCATAGTCCAAAGAAAATGCAATCTCTAACACGCTCTTGAATACCTCAACCGGACTTGCCTCTACCATTGTTCCAAGCATTGCATTCCATCCCCTAGCTACTCACTGTGTGAAAAAAAATTCTCACCTCAGATTTGCTTTATGTTTTGCAAAATAATAAATCTATACCTGCTGACTCTCAATCCTTTTATGATGAGAATAGTTTCCATTCTGTCTAACCTGTCATGGTTTTGAAAATTTCGATGAAATCCTTTCTCAACCTTCTCCTCTTAACTCTCTAGTATATCCTCATAATTGAAGTCTTTAATCAGTAGAAAAATTCTTGTAAGGTATTTCTGCACTCTCTCAAATGTATTCACACAATGCTCAGCTAGCATTAGTTCTTTGCTCTTGTACTCAATGCCCCTGTCAATGAAGCCGAAAATAGTTTATTAACATCTCCCTTTACCTGTCCTGCCCCCTTTAATGACTAATACCAGGTATCTCTGCTCCTGTACATCTTTGGCAATAAGACCCTTTATTTTATATTGGGCAGAATCTTCCCAGGGTCTGAAAGACGTGTCTATGGTGTGATGTGCAATGAAACCCAATTCAACGTTGGGATCTTCTTGCTTTTCATATGCAAAGTGCTGAGATTCTCATTATGCAGCAGCAAGATATCAGTTGATAAGGATTAATATTCGTGTCTTGACTTACCTCACCAATACTTAACTTCTGATCTTATCAAACAAGCTAGACATCAGGGAAACATGACCAGGAAACCACAGCAAGGACTTGGGGGGTTGAGCTCACCATTTGCTCCAAACAACTTCCATGTTGGAAACCAGCCAGTAATATCTTATGGCACGGTCACACAGACCCCATGTCCACAGATATTGGTACCTGACATGTTCCAGACTCCAAGAACCCTCACAGCATATCTCTGTGACATTCACAGGATGCTTCTGTCCTTCTGTGTTACACTTTGAGCTGGACCGATAACTATCATGGTAATGCTGTAGCAGGGACACTGTGTGCTCTGGTGTCTGTAAGGTGTATCCAGCCTATGGACGGGGCCAGGCTACATGTGCAGGCTCTTCCTGTATTGTCATTGTGCTCAGTCACTCTGAGCATACTTAGATGCTCAAAAGCATCCATGTCCTGCCTTGCCTTTTTCGCACTTTACCCCCACAGCCAGTATTACCAGGTCATATTACTGCTGTCTTGCTGTACCATTTAGCACAGACACAAAGCCAGAAAGCTTGTTATAGTTTTCAGTAGTCTTCAGTCAAGTCAAAAAAGATACCCTTTGCTCAAAAAGTCAAGGGCAGCCTCCATTACAAGACCAAGCGCTGTGGTGAAGATTAATGGAAAGTCCTTTAGAAACGAGCAGGGGACAACTAAAGAAAGGAATATTGGGGGAGAGGGTGAAATATGAGGGTAAGATAGCTACTGATGTAAAAGAAAATTGCAAGAGATTTTTAGATACACAAAAGGTGATAGAGAGGCAAGAGTAGACATTGGATCGCTGGACAGTGAGGTACGAGACGTAGTAATGGGGAACAAAGAAATAACAGAGGAGCTGAATAGGTACTTTGCATCAGTTTTCACAGTGGAAGTAACCTAGCAGCATACCCAAAACTTCAAGAGAGTCAGAGGCAGAGGTGGGTGTAGTTGCTATCACTAAGGAAAAGGTGCTGGGGAAGCTGAAAGGTCTGAAGGTGGATAAATTGCCCAGACTGTATGTACTATACCCAAGGTTCTGGAGGAGATAGCTGAAGAGATTGTAAAGGCATTCGAGATGATTGATCATGAATCACTGCAGTCATAGAGGGTCCCAGAGGACAGAGAAATGGCTAATTTAACACAGGTGTTTAAGAAGGGAGGGATTTTGATTTAATTTGGTTTGATTTATTATTGACACATGTACCGAGATACAGTGAAAAATATTGTATTGCGGGCTAACCAGACAAATCATACCTGACATAAGTACATCAGGGTAATAGACAGAATGCAGAATATAGTGTAATAGCTACAGAGAAGATGCAGAGAAAGATCAATTGTAATGTATGACAGGTTCATTCATAAGTCTGACAATAGCAGGGAAGAAGCTGCTCTTAAATCTGTTGTTACATGTTTTCAAACTTTTATATCTTCTGCCTGATGGAAAATAGGAAATTGATTAGCCTAACCTCAGTCTTTGGTAAGATTTTAGAGTCTATTATTAAGAATGAGATAGTGGAGAACTTGGAAGTGCATATTAAAATAGAGCTGAGTCAGTATGGCTTCGTCAAAGTAACGTCATGTCTGACAAATCTGTTAGAATTCTCTGAGGAGGCTATGTGCAAATCAGGCAAAAGGAGAGCCAGAAGACATGATCTATTTAGATTTTCTGAAGGCCTTTGACAAGGTGCCGCATGGGAGACTGCTAAATAAGATGGTGTCAGGGTCAAGTTACTGGTATAGATAGTGAATTGGCAAATTAATGAAGGCAAAGCGTGGGGTCATTTTAGGATGGCAGCAGGTAACTAGTGGAGTGCTGCAGGGGTCAGTGTCAGGAGCACAAATACTCACATTATACATTACTGATCTCGACAAAGAAATTGAAGATATTGTTGCTGCATTTGCAGATGAAAAAGGTAGGTGGAGACATTATTGAGGCAACAGGGAGGTTACAGATGAACTTGGATAGGCTAGCAAAGTGGAAAAAGAATGGCCGGGTGGAATACAGTACGGGAAAGTGTGTGAGATTATGCATATTGGTAGGAAGAAAAGAGGCATACATTATTTTCTAAATGGGGAAAGGCTTTGGAAATCTGAAGCACAAAGTAACTTAGAAGTCCTAGTTCAACATTCTCTTAAGGTCAATATGCAGGTTCAGGAAGGCAACCCTGAATCATTTTGAGAGGGTTGGAATACAAGAGCAGGGATGTTTTGCAGATGCTGTATAAAGCTGTGGTTAGACTGCTTTTGGATTATTGGGAGTGGTTTTAGGCCTGGTATCTAAGGAAGGATATGCTGGCATTAGAGATGGTCTCGAGGACATTCATTGGAATGACCCTGGAAATGAAGGGCAAATTATATGAGGAGCAATTGAGGGCTCTGGGTCTATATTGATGGAGCTCAGAAAGATGAAATAGGATGTCATTGAAACATACAGAATACTGGGAGATCTGGATAGAAGGGAAATGGAGAGGATGTTTCCACATGAAGTAGAAGCTAGGATCCAAGGTTAGAGCCTCTGAGTGAAGGGACCCAACCCTTTAGAAATGAGTTGAGGAAGGATTTCTTCAGCCAGAGAGTGGTGAATCTGTGGAACTCATTGCCAAGGAAGGCTGTGGAGGCCAAGTCATTGAGTGTATTGAGGACAGATATAAATGGGTTCTTGAGTAGTAATGACATCAAAGGTTATGAAAATAAGGTTGGAGAATGAGGTTGAGAAACATATCAGTAATGATGGGCTGAATGGCATAATTCTGCTCCTATATCTAATGGCCTTAGATGGTGGCCTGAGTCAGGATACTCTCGTCAAAATGAGATGAAGAGCCAAATGTTGGATTACATAGTCTTTCAGTTTTCCTCTTGGAATGAGAGAGGTAGATATTATAGAAGTGGCACAGCTATTACTGTTGGAGCAGCTGGAGAGGCCAAAGTGAGTAGGCAGCACATTGAGCATGAAGATCAGTGGTGTCAGTGTTGGGGTGGTTGAGACCAAATGAGGAAGATGCTGTGAGCTAAAGTGAGATTGGTAGAGCATGAGCCTTGTTGAGAGGTTAGTACAGTAGCAGAGATAGAGTGAATATGAGGAAAGGGAGAGAAGATTGTGACACTAATGCTAGCTTCTCTATGACTCTATGAGTCTTCCTCCAGTGCTGGGTATTCCTTCAGGTTGCTGAGACTTCATGAACCCAGATGGCAATATTGGACCAGGTGGACATGGTCTGGGGTCCTCCATTGCTGGTCCTGGAGGGAGAGCATACACACCTGTGCACCTCCCTTCTAGGAGTACCTCAGGGACTCTGCCTGCAAAGTGGAGGCACAGTTTTCCCTCTGTTTATCACGTCTGGGGCAAATGTCAGGAACGGCATTGGACAGATTTGGACAAACAGTGCTTGCCCAGGTGCTCAGGGCTTTTAAAGGTGCCGTAAGTGTAAAGAACGTAGTGAATCTTAGGAAGTCTGGTGAGTGATGAGTTGTTACCGGAATGGCACATGGCAAGATAGGGTGGACGTTGGAGGTGAGAGATGCCATTGGGTTGTGACAGGTGAGCAAGGAGGCAAGTTTCTCACTGAACTAATGGCTCTGACCCTCCCATTCCCTCAAATTTAACATTTTGCTTACGCCCCCTTGACTGCCTCAGCCTTCTTTACCACTAAACGTCATTTTGAATTGCAATCCTTGATCTGTCCATTTCTCTGACAATGATCTCTTCTGCACCTTTAGCCTTTTCATTTTTGAAAAGTTGCAGAGAATTTAATATAAGTTTACAATCATTTGGACTCTTCCTCGCTTGTTTCGATGTTTTTTTTGGTCATACTGTGTTAAACTAAGACATTGAGATTGCTCATATTATCACAGGACATACTTCTGGATTAATTGCTTTATTCTATTTAAGTGTCTGATACAATGTAAAGCTTTGTTTGAACTGATTTGTAGGATTGAACAAATTGTACTAAAGTCAGAGAGGTTTCCATTGTTCCCTTTGTACTCGTACAAATTAGCAAAGTTCTCGCAGATTGATTTTAAAGAATATCAAAAACTTGGAACAGTTTTCCAGAAGATATAGTGGAAAGCACCTGAGTTTTTATTGATTTGGGCATTAAAATGTTCACAATAATCTTTTATTGCAGATTTAATTAAAGAAAATCCTTTCAGAAGATGCTTAGAAGAATGATAATAGTTATCCACTATTCAGGTGTGTTGGAAAAAATAGCTGTTGTTCTTTCACTGGCAGTAGTGACTATGCTGTATAACAATGTTGGATATCATTTAGTCCTGAAAATATCCACCATTTTTATGGTCATTGACACTACTGCCACTTTTCATTGTAGTTTATAACAAGATGAAAATTAATTTCTACCTACTTCCACAATATGACATTGAGTAGAATAAATGCCACAGTTGCATTGCTATCTTCAGCATAACAGAAAGCATGATTAATCACAAAGCATGATTAATAATAAATGACAAATAGAGAGCGGTAGTAAACAGTTTTTTCGACTGGAGGATGGTTTCAGTAAGGCATGTTGCTATGACCACTGCTTTTCATGGAATCATAGAATCCCTACAGTGTTGAAGCAGGTCATTCAACCCAACACTGACCATCTGAAAAGCATCCCACCCAGACCCAACTCCCTACCCTATCCCCGTAACCCTGCCTTTCCAATGGCTAATCTACCTAGCCTGCACTTCCCTGGACACTATGGGCAATTTCGCATGGCCAATCAACCTAACCAGCACAAACATTGGGAGAATGTGCAAACTCAACGCAGACAGTTACCCGAGACTGGAATTGAACTCAGGTCCCTGGCACTGTGAGGCAGCAGTGCTAACCACTGAGCCACTGCGCCTCCCCCTATATTAATAACTTGGACGTGAGTGAACAGGGCACAGTTTCAAATCCTGCAGGTGATCCAAACCTTGGAAGGATTGTGAACTGTGAGAAACTTAAAGGGGACATTCACTTGCTTGTGGAATTGGTGAACACATGGCAGATGGAAGTTAATGCAAAGCATTGTGAAGGACAGTGACAAACAATACAACTAAAGGTGCAAAAGGAGATACAGCATCAGAGACATTTGGGACCATATATGTACAAGCTGCAGTGTAACAGCCTCCTCCTCCTCCCTGTCAAGAGACTCAGTGCACAGGTTCTTACCATGGTCTGTATTCTATGACAAACTTCCTCCTTTAGATTAGATTAGATTAGATTACTTACTTCAAGGTACTTCCAGAAATACACAAAGATATGTGCACAAATCATTTCAGGAAGCATGTTGAGAAAGTACTCACAGTTAAAAGAAATGCACACATGCTCCACGCTTTATGTTGAATCTTTATAAAACACTTGTTTGGCCTCAAGTTGTGGGCATCACATTTTAGGAAGGATGTAAAAACATTCAGTTCGGAGTGAGAAACTTTGGGTTGGAAGACAGTTGTGATATGCGTAGCCTCCCCAGCCTCCCTTCCTGTATGCTGACCACCCCCCCAACCCCCATTAACACATCCCTGACAATAAATGAGTTAATTCCCTGGACGGACTGACTGTGGCCCATCCGTTTTGGGTGACTTAACTAAACATCCCCAAATGAGGATAGACCAGCCCACTGACAGAGCTCTCACTGCATTCCTGTAACTCCCTGGACTGGTTACCCTCAACCACAGGGCTGCCAATCTCTGGGTACCCAGACTGAAGCAATCCAGATGCCCTGAGTGTGATTGCCCCAGCTGGATGGTCTGACCGTGCCCAAGACCTTGGATTGTCCTGAGCAGCTGCCCCTAACATACTGTGCAGGGAACCCCTGATCTAAAGGTGTCTATTGGACTTGACTGAGGACTGCTCCTCTTCGACTTTGAGACATGGCCACTCAGTTGATGCAAATGTGGTGTGTTTGGTGAATACAAGAGTGGCACATGGTGCAAGTCTGAGATTTACTTAACTGTTGTTCATTTGTCTACATGACTTATTTTCTCCTTTTAGTCATCATTTGTTGGCTTTCAAAACTTCTCCCGTCGACAAGTTTACCACACTGTATGCTGTTCTTTCATTTTGGTTAACTTCTTTGGTTAACCATGGTTGGTTTATCCTCTTCCTCGAACCTTCCTTCCTCACTGGGATTAGTCTTTTTTGTGAGTCATGAGCTATTTCCTTAAATATCTGCCATTGCTGATCAACCATCTTTTTTGATAAACTCCAAATCTACTCTCATTCCTTTGTAAGTACTCTTATTAGGTTTATCACAATAGTTTCCAATCAAAGTTTCTCATTCTGAACTGAATATTAAATTCTACCATGTAATGGTCAGTTTATCTAAGGGGATCTTTTATTTTGAGATCGTTTGTTAAACCTGCCTCATTACACTTTACCAGATCGAAATTGGATTGATATCTGGTTGGATGCACAACACGTTGTTCTGGGAAACCGAACCAAATACACTCTATAGTGGCTATCTCTACCAGAGTAGCTGATCCCTCATTGAGGTCTTAACAAACATTTCCTGCGCACTCCAAATGAAAAGCTGACAGTGCAGAAGTACGCTGTAAGTGGATTGAACTACATTCCCTTTAATGTCTCCAGTTGCTGCGTGGATGTCCAAAGGCTCTGCATGGTAATGGCTGGAGAAGCTAGAAGTAATGTGTCGATATAGAGATTGGCGCATGCAGACCCTCAGAGCAGCTTCATAGACACACACCTTAGAGACAACGTTAGATTGGAGATGTGCCATGATGGTGTGGACAGGATGGCACATGCCAGATGCCAGCATTTGTGGATGTGGGTTGTGTGTGGTTGCTGCCCATGAAGTGTGCTTTGAGATGTTGGTATTGATAGAAATGTGGAGCAACAGGAAGTTGGAACATACCCACTCTGACTTTTATGTCGGGAATTCTCAGTGTCTAGTTTCTATCCAGTGAGTAATAGAATGGGAAACGGAGGTGACATCAGGCAATAATAAGGGTTAGAATGATTGATAATCGCTAGTTACAGGTCTCTCACTGCTCACACGTGAAAATCTCATCTCGACACTTGGAGCTTAGTTGGAAAGTGCAACTTATTGTTCCTGATGAGAATGGCTTTACTTGACTTCTCATGCAATTTTCTCAAACTTCTCATTGTCACCCTCGTTGTTCAGGAATGATTCTGCCCATTAACTCTATTCTGTAATGACCTGATGATTTCTTTTGAGTGATACTTTCTTTATTGCTTCTTATCTCACTATAGTTCTTGTTATGAAGACCAATAGGATTAATGAAGATAGCTAACTGTGCCCAGACAGAAACCCCACCCACTCCAGTTGGTTGGTTACACTATTGGTCTGATAAGATTCTGCCTGTGGGTCAAGTGTTTCTCATTCCATATACGAAAATTCACATTTAAAACAAAGATACAATATCAAGTAAATGCATTTTAACTTTATATAACAAATCAAAACTTTAGCAAACATAAGCATCAGCACAGATTTAAAACACGAGTCCCTTATATTGTATAGAATGTGCTAGGCATACTGTTAATGTGCAAGAATTGCAGCTGCTGTTAGAGGATGCAATGTAGTAACTTTACATGTAACTTAGTGGAAATCAAAGTTTAAGTAATTTGTGTTACCAAATGCATTTTATTCTGACTTGTTCAGATTGATGCTATCCAATATTACACAGTTCCCAATGGATAATGTGACACAAAACATTTTGGCTGTCATGTGAGCATTATTTGTTGATTTGTTCCATAAATATCATATCCAACAGAATATCATCATTTGTTCATGTTTAATACATGGAGGCTCAATCAGCAATGGTGATGGGCCCAACATCATAATTTCGATTGGACATTGAGCTGTATTCATGAATACATGCTTTTTCCACTAAACTTGCAACTCAAGGAGTTTCCTCTCTTTGGAGGTTACCAGATCTCAGTTCTTCCATTAAAATTACTTTTTCTGTGAGACATCTTCCAGACTGATTAGTGGCACTGCTACCTTTGTATACTTCTCTGTTTTCTAGCAGATGTTTTATTTAGTCTAAGTTGTTTGTTCCTTTGTTCCCCTTGATTCCTAGTATTGATTGAGGCTATTTCCTTACTTCACTCTGTCCATACAGAGGAATTGGACTTCAAAGAGTAACACAGAGCAGCAGACACTGTTTCAAAAGAATTGGAAATAAAAGCTTGTAAAGTGGAAACTGCAAAGGAAATTGCCTTGAAAGTACAAATTTGACCTTGTAAATTGAGCTCAATTTAATCCTGTTTTTCAAAGCTGAACAGATTGTGTTGCTCAAAGTTGCAGTATTCAATACTGGCATAGCGATTGTGTGAGTACATGATAAGCAACAAGGAAGAAATAGCAAAATATTTTTTGCTCCCTATTAAGTAGTCTGCATCTGAGCTAGACAGTGCGGGAAAGCTATTTGGTTTGACATTCTGTCACTTTCATGTACACTGAACACTATTGTTAGCATGTGATATTGAGGCTTAGGAGGCTCTTTAGTATCAGGAAAAGAAGTGCTGCATAGCCAAATATCTAGGCACTTGCACCACATGTATTAAAAATATCAAAGATAAACAAGCTCTATTTTGAGTTGAGATATCTCCATGCATGTCCCAGAACTTAATCAATCTTCCATAGTTGATTTAGACATAGATGATGGGTATGCAGGCAATTGGCATTGATGGAAGTAAGCAAGTACAAATGAGATCTTAATTGTTATTGTCCTGGCTGCAGACTATAACCCAGGATCACCAAAGGCCATACCAAAACTTCATAAATTCCAACATGTGCTTTTAAAAGAGACTGATGCAGCCAAAATGACAGAGGGTGTAAATCCTGTAGCTGTCTACAGGGGAACTCTGCAATGTCACACATGCTGGTGACAATGAAGTTTTAAAGGGGGAAACATGATGATAAAGAAAAGATAGCAATCTGGGCAAATGACACATTTACATTTTCCCCTTTCAATACACAGAGACAGGGCTTAAAAGTGAGCTTCAACTCTGATCTGTACATGTTAACCTGATATCCTACTGTGTGAACTAGCATGCTGTAAGGGGCATAGCTTTAAGAACAATCACTAAAACCTTTGAAGTGCAGGTATAGGAAGTGAAGAGACTCGCTTTCACTCTGAGTGCTGTCAGCCAGCACCATAAAAAGAAAACAGGGCAAAGAAATTTCAATCAACTCGCAACTACCGATGTCAGAGAGCTACCCACAAAGAAAGGATCTATTTTAAATTGACCTTGTTGGAACTGACTAAGGGGGTGAGTGAATAAACAAGATGAGCCAATGTATCCCTGCTCATTCGGAAGCTTACTGACTTGGGTCATTCCATCTGGAATATTATCAAATTGGGGGAACTTCATAGTTCACCCCTCAGATGGGATCTGGTCGTAGCAGTGCCATTTCAGGACAATGTATTTCACATTATTTTTATGTGGTTAAGGAGCACCCTGGAGACCAGTAGCTGAGACAATAATACCACTTCACATTTTCATTTCTTTTTCTAGTCAAATCATTATCTTGCTATTATTTGATTATTTTTATTCAAGATTATGAGCACTTCAGTGTGTTATGTGTCCAAAGGAGATCAAAACAATGCTCATGCAGAACCTCAGCATACTGTCAAGTTATCAATGATCTGTACCAATCTTTTAATAATATAACTGACTATATTTGTAAGAGCTTGGTGATGTCAGGTCACATGGAATTCAGACCTGATGGAAAGATTCTTGGTAGTGTGGATGTGCAGAGGGATCTTGGAGTCCATGTACATAGATTCCTGAAAGTTGCTACCCAGTTTGATAGTGCTGTTAAGAAGGCATATGGTGTGTTAGGTTTCATTGGAAGAGAGATTGAGTTTCAGAGCCGCAATATCATGTTGCAACTATACAAAACACTAGTGTGGCCGCACTTGGAATATTGTGTACAGTTCTGGTTGCCATATTTCCAGAAGGATGTGGAAGCATTGGAAAAAGGTGCAGAGAAGATTTAGCAGGATGTTGCCCAGTCTAGAGGGAAGGTCTTATGAGGAAAGGTTGAGAGACTTGGGTCTGTTCTCATTGGAAAGAAGAAGACTCAGAGGGGATTTGATAGAGATATACAAGATGATCAGAGGATTAGATAAGATAGACAGTGAAAGTCTTTTTCCTAGGATGATGACGTCAGCCTGTACGAGGGGATATAACTACCAATTGAAGGATGATAGATTTCAGACAGATGTCAGAAGCAGGTTCTTTACTCAGAGCATGGTAAGGGCATGGAATGCCCTACCTGCCAATGTAATTAACTCAGCCACATTAGGGAGATGTAAACAATCCTTTGATAAGCACATGGATGATGATGGGATAGTGTAGGGGGACAAGCTGAGAATAGTTCACAGGTCGGTGCAACATTGAGAGCCGAATGGCCTGTTCTGCGCTGTATTGTTTTATGTTCTATGGAAGAATGCCCTGCTCCATCATGTTTGTGTACATGGTGGATAAGCAATCGATATTAACAGCTTGCGCGAACTTTGTATTCAGCTCTTGTCTCGAGCTCCTTAAAGCTTCTAAGGATATATTCCTCTGGTAATAAGTGATGACCAGACTCAGAAAAACAGAAGTAAATGATGCAATTTTGTCTCCATTAAGTTTGTCTTATCTGATGCTGCAATGCTTGTGTTTTCTTCCATAACTAAAAAATGGGGCATGGAGAATGTGGTGTTAAAAAGTCCAACAGAATTCTTACAGACACGACTACTATGTAAAAGTGTAACATTCACAGGCATACATGTCTCTGGGCTGAAAGTAAGGTATTAGTTTCCAACAGATTAGCACTTTTCTAGTAGCATGTCATGCTTCATGTGATCCACAAGGTAGGATGGAGAATATGATCATTGTGCACTCAGTGTCGATATCATGAACAGATCTCGCATGATATAAGTGTCTCTTAAAGGTATACTGACACAGTAACCATATGGAGAACATGACAGTAAAGTGGCAAGAGAAAAAAAACTGCAGAGAGATCTAGCAACACCAGAAAGTAGTGGGTGAAAAATTTCAAGGTCAGCATCATAATTAAATCACAAGGGAGGAAACAGTCCTGCAACTAGCACAGGCAGCACTGTGGGAGACACAAACTCCAGCTCATATTTTTCTTTACTTCACCCAAAAATCTTCGAGAGGGCTCAAGCAGGCTGATCAAAGACAGCATGAATGTAAGACTTTTCAAACCATTTGCTTGGAAGAGAGAGGATTGTAATTATGCCAGTAAAATAACAGGGAGGTGCAATGAAAAGCTACCAATGGTCCTTGTAATGGCATGAAGAGGTTCCATAGGCAGGAATAAGTCCTAACCCACCATGCTGAAAGTCACGGCTGTATTAATAGCGTCTGTTTCAAAATAATGGTTTATTTAAAATTGCCTGTGTTCATAAAGTACAAGACAACTGCCTTTAAAGGAAGGCCTATACAAGAAATTACATTCCTTGTGGAAATCACAGACTTCATAGAGTTATAGGGTCCCTTTTATTCTTTCCCCCCAACCTTAAATTGATGCCCTTCAGTACTTGATTTCCCATGGCTGGGAAATAGACTGAGTGCATTCACCCTATCCATGCCTCTCATGATCTTATATGCTTCTGTAAGATCCCCCCCCTCAGTCTCCTACACTCTAATGAGAAAAGCCCTAGCTTGTCCAACTTCTCCTTATAACTCAGACAGAAAAGTCTTGGCAACATCCTTGTAAATTTCTTCTGCACTCATTCCAGTTTAATAATATCCTTTCCATAACAAGGTGACCAAAACTGAACACTAACTGCGGCCTCACTAATGTCCTGTGTAACTTCAACATAACTTCCCAACTTCTATACTCAATGCCCTGACTAATGAAGGTCAGCATGCCAAAAGCCTTTTTCATTGCCTTGTCTGCTTGTGACTCCATTTTCAAAGAACTGTGCACCTGAACTCCAAGGTCCCTCTGCTCCATTACATCCCTTAAGGCCCTACCAATCACTATGAAACTCCAACCTTGATTTAACTTTCCAAATGCAAGACCTCACACTTATCTATATTAAACTCCATTTGCTATTTCTTGGTCTACTTCCCCAGCTGATCAAGGTTCTGCTGCAATTTCTGACAACCTTCCTCACTGTCCATGATACTGCCTAATTTAGTGCCTTCTGCAAACTTACTAATCATACCTTGGACATTCTCATCCAAATCGTTGATATAGGTAACTAACAGTATTGGGTCCAGCACTGACCCCTGAGGCATTCCACTAGTCACAGGCCTCCAGTCCAACAAGCATCCTTCCACTATAATCCTCTGCTTCCTACCATCAATCAATTTTGTGTCCAATTTGCCAGCTTACCCTGGATCCCACGCAATCTAACCATCCAGAGCAGTGTATCATGTATAACCTTATCAAAGGCCTTACTGAAATCCATATACATTACGTCTACCATCCTGCCCTTGTCAACCTTCCTGGTCACATCGTCAAAGAACTCTAACAAATTTGAGGCATGATCTCGCATGCACAAAACCATGACAATTATTCCTAACCAAATCCTGTCTTTCCAAATGCATCGCTTCACTTCTTTTACAAGTTCACTGAGAAACCCTCAGGTTAATGGCAAGGGCCACAGAGCACTCTTATGCAACCTTGTGCTGTCATCCATGTTACTGTGGCAGAGATGATGCCAGCCTTATTCAGTAATCACAGCATTTTCAGTTAGTCGTTCAAATTCTTCCATTTGGTTTCATCATTAGCTGTCTAAATGAAGCTGACCATCGGTAAAATGGATTCAATTTCCATTCCAATCACATTGACTGAGTTCATCTTAGATCTTTTTTTGCTTTACATCTGCATGTTGCTCCTTGTGGACATCATGTACAGCCATTGGGTTAGTATCTACAGACACACTTGTTCTCTCCATCTCATAACTTAATCTCTCTATTGCCTCTCTGTTCTCAGACTACTTGTCTCATGTAGCTCTGCATGAGTTGTAATTTTCTACAACTATCTTTGGCCCCATCACAGACTCTGTACCCTGCCTGGCCATTGGCTCAGGCTGAACCAGACTGCTTATAATGTTGATGTCGTAGTCAATCCAGAGCCTCTGTGTCCTCTCCGTCATTACTCTCCAGTCTATTTCCAACTCAGTGACATTTATTCATCTCAACTCTTACCTCAGCATGCTGGAAATTTCAGCCATGTATTTACTTCCTCTTGATCTATTTGTCCCAATGTTCCCTAGGGTAATCATTTATTCTTCACTCTCCATTAATTTAGGCTAAATCCAAAATTCTGTTGCCCATATCCTATTCCATGTCAATCACTGATTAGTCATCCTTTTGTCCCTGTTGACCTCTGTTAGCTCCTGGTCTCTTAACTCAGTAAATTGGAAATTCTCATCCTGTGTTTAAATCATTCTTCTAGAACTATAGCTCTTTCCTTTCAGAACTCTCCATTCTCTGACTCCAAACTCTGACACAATCACATACCCTCACCACTATTGCTAGGGTTGTCTTCAGGCAACCAGACTTTAGAATTTCCAGCTTAAACAATTCTTCATCCTTCCCACATCCTCCAAGCAACAAACTGCTTTAATCAAATCCTCTTAACATTTCCTTCTTCGTGGTTGGTGCCCATTTTGGCATATCTGTGAAGCATTTTTCAAAGTTCCTTGATCTTCAAATGCAAGTTGTTAGTGTTGAATGTTTTATTTTTTCTCACACCATGTGAAAAGAGTTTTGATGGAAGCTGAATTGAACCTCTGACTGCTCCATAAACAGTCTCCACCATAAACAAAATGAAGTTTAGTCAACTAGGGATCCTCATCTGCTGAGTACGACTTCTGCAGCTGTTTAAAAAAACAGTGAGTGACATTTGCTTAGTTTGTTAATTCCTTTATAACAGGAAGGTGCTGTTGTGAGATATCCCAAATGAGCACTTAACGTGAGAATGGCACTAGCACACTCTAGTAATTACAGCTAGATTCAAATAAATACTCTACTCCTTGTGAATTCTGAACACACAGTATGTTGTGAGCAGCTGTATCTGCAATGCAGGCATGTTAGATACTCAATCGCTAGTGTCACATGAAAGTAATTTAACAATGAAGGAAAATGTAGGAGCATCAAACTGATCATTCTTATCACTCAATAAAGTTCCATCTGTCCAGTGGTTAACGGTTGTCTCCAGAATCAACTATGAACCTTCACATCTGTTCAATATTTCTAACTCCTGCCTTTAGAAGTAAAACACAAATTGTATTGCCATCTGTTTCTCTTACCCTTCACAAGTACTTTTGAATGATAATATTTAATGGAAAAAGAACACTTCCAATCATATATCAACTGCAGCATGTAGTGCATTAGGATATCAGTTCCTCCTTTTGTGAAGCTTGAATTGGGTGCCATGGTAAAATTCACTCTGATGTGATACTATTTGACTAATATGCATTCCAGATTGACTCCTGATTATTAACAGCATGCACCAGATAAAAGGGATGATTCATTGCCACAGCCCCATCGATGCAGAACCCGACAACCAAAGCTGCCAGTTCTTAGTCTGAAATATTTTTCTTTTTAGTGTGTTCAGATTTAGTGCTGGTTATGTAAGATTTTGTTAAATTGCAATAATGGGTCAGCAATCAGAGCAATGAACCTTGTATCTGTCAGAAATAGTTTCCTGAATATATAAACCAGATCTAAAATGTTATCCTTTATTTAACATAGTCTGTATCCTAAACAGTTTTATTCAAATGGCAGACAGTAATGTTTGAGCATCTGTGACTGTAGGGTCTCAAATACTTCCAGCCACAGACAACTTAACTAGGGCAAAAAAAAATCCATAAACCACCCACTGGTCCTAGAACACCACAATATGTCTCATCTTAATGGAAGGGAATAAAAGGCCTGAATTTGATGAGACACTAATGATATGATGTCTGGTTTCAAGCTGCAGAGTTTCAGCCTCAACTTGGGCTGAAAGTTAACTGATTTTAAAAATTTTGTCTCACAGTTGTGTGTTGTAACAGTAAGATAATTCTTGCTTATAAAACTATATTGTTGTTGATTGCACTTAAGATAACTTGTGCCATGTAGAACCAGCCTGGCTGTGTGATGTCACACGAATGGTGGGGATGATGGTTTTGACCTGTTCTTTCTTGAATGGCCTAACTTCCAGCATTGTGCATCAGTGGCTTGCATTTTTGATTAACTGCACTTTTGAAAAAGTCTGTTCAGGGGGTTTCTAGTGGTAAGGCTTTTCTTTTTTTGAGGAAGAATCTGAATATTGTCTTAGCTTTTCATAATCTGGTAGAGATCTTGATGGCAATGTGTGAAAATAGATATATATATATATATATATATATACCTGCACCTTGTGTATCCATGGTGCATATATCAGCTCCACCAAATACTGTACCACAAAGCAACTTAATTGCATTGAGTTGAATCATCTCAGCTTGAAGTTTCCTAAATGGCTTATATTGCTACTGTGCTTTGAAACATTTCTCTGTGCTCACTGAGCACAGAGCCTTGAGTGCAAGATTCAAACAGATTTTCTGTCTTTGCCCAGTGGGGAAGCCATTGATACAATCAATGCTATAAAAACAGACAAAACAAATCAACCTGGAAACCTCCAAACAGCCTTTTAAAATAATGTTCAGATTGCACTCGTTGGTTTCAGACAAGGGGCAAAGACAGACACTAACTGCCCTTGGCTCTTTTACTTCAATCTCAAGTATTTGCATAGCTCAAAATTATTTCTACCATATCAAGACTGAATCATACACAGTATTTGTGTCTGGAGAACAGGACATCTTATCACTAAGTCAGGACAGACACACACAAGCCGGAACTTTCGCAGAGATGGAAAGCCTGACCATGGTGAAGGTGCCAGCAGATGCCCAAATCAGGAAGACCCCATCTCCAAAACCATCTCTACTTAGGATACCTTTGGGAGGATAAGGTGTTGAAATGTTAAACTGGAGAGGGTGCAGAAAAGATTTGCAAAGATGTTACTGGGATGGGAGAATTTGCATTGTAAGGAGGGGTTGGATAGGCAGGAATTATTTTCACTGGAGCGTAGGAGGTTAAGGTTATAGGGTTTATAAAATAATGTGAGGAGCATAGATAAAAAACAGTCTTTTCTCCAGGGTAGGGGAGTTCAAAACTGGAGGGCATAATTTTAAGGTGATAGGAGAAAGATTTAAAAGAGACTTGAAAGGCAGCTTTTTCACATGGTGAGTGGTTCATATGTGGAATGAACTGCTAGCAGAAATGGTAGAGAAAGATACAGTTACAACACTTAAAAGATATTTAAACAGGTACTTGATCAGGAAAGGTTTAGAGGGATATGGGCCAAATGTAGGCAAAATGTATTTGAGAAGATTTGTAGCTGAGGTTGAGGTTCTGGATGTAGGTTTGCTCGCTGAGCTGGAAGGTTTGTTTCCAGACGTTTCATCACTATTCTAGGTAACATCATCAGTGAGCTTCCAGATGAAACACTGGTGGTATGGCCTGCTTTCTATTTATGTGTTTAGGTTTCCTTAGGTTGGTGATGTCATTTCTCTCCCCTATATCAAAGACATCTTTGTAATGACTGCCAGACTGCGCTAAACCAGCATCTAATGAATTTGAAAGACCCTATACAGACAACAAGCAAAACTAATGTCATTTATAAAATACCTTGCAAGAACTGTAACAAACACTACATTGGATAAACAGACAGAAAACTAGCCACCAGGATACATGAACATCAACTAGCCACAAAAAGACATGACCCGTTCTCACTAGTATCCTTACATACAGGTGAGGAAGGACACCACTTCGACTGGGACAACACATCCATCCTAGGACAAGCCAAACAGAGACACACACAAGAATTCCTAGAAGCATGGTATTCCAATCAGAACTCTATCAATGAACACATTGACTTGGATCCTATTTATCACTCCCTGAGAAGAAAAGAACAGGAAATGACATCGCTACAGGAAAATATGTCACTAAAGGAAATGACATCACCAACCCAAGGAAACCTAATTACATAAATAGAAAGCTGGCCATACCACCTGTGCTTCATCCGGAGGCTCACTGATGACGTTACCTAGTATGGTGACGAACCATCTGAAAACAAACCTTCCAGCTCCATGAGTAAACATACATCCAGAACTAGTTCAGTTTGGGAAACATGGTCTGCATGAATAAGTTGGACTGAAGGGTCTATTTCCATGCTGCATGACTCTAAGTCAGGCGCCCTTGGTGGGGTGGGGGTGGGGTAGGGTGGAGGTGGGGGCGTGGGAGGTGAAGGTCAAGCACTCTTGGAAATTATTAAAGGCAGACAAGAATACTTGTAACTCAGTGTAACTATCAAAACTCATTGGAACTGTAAAAGTTGATAAGGGATTTAGCTCTTATGGGCTTTAAACTAACCGTGTTAAAAAAAATGACTTCTTGCTGTTTGAAGTAAGCCTGAGGGTTTCCATTCTGGAATTACCAAGACGTCACTGATTCCCTAACCATTCATTACCTCAATGGGGTGCCTTCCATTTCATAGTTTGATTGACAACTACATATTGTTTCAGACTGTTTGGTTGGTATTATGAATTCTAATGCTGGTTGAGCTAGGATGAAATGCTTGTTATTAAAAGACTTTGTTATCGAAAAGATATGAATGTTGTAACTTTTGATGAATGAGAGTACTTTTGACTATAGTGAAATCTGTAATATACTTTATTTAATGGAATTGAATGTATTTAATCTCTGCATAGTTCCTGGGATCTTGGCCATAACACCCTCGTTCAGAAATTCAAGCCCTCCATCTGAAGGGGATTGTGGGGAGCGCATTGAAGAAGGATGACCAGACTCCTAGGTGTGGCTGCTACCAAGTCAGCTAAAATGATTACTCATGTCGTCTGGATGAAGTTACCATTGGCAAGGACTGAATACATTCAATTCCAAAACTGCAGAACAGATTACAGAAAATTACAAATCCTTATTAGGGTGAACAAAGCCACACGCTGCATATCCCTATTTTCTCAACCTCGCCCACCATCAGCACCAGAACACTCTTCAATCTGCTAAACTAACACTTTCTCAAATATTACAAATGTAAAAATACTACAAATCTTGGAAATCTGAAATAAAACAAAAGATTATTGAAATAGTCAGCTAGCCTGGCAGCATTTGTGAAGGGAGAAACAGAGCTAACCTTTTGATAATCTTTCTGAAGAAAAGTGATTGACTTGAGTCATCAATTTGGGCTTCCTCTCCACACACTGATTGAACTGAGGAGCATTTCTAGAGGTTTCAGATTTTAATTGCTCAACAAATCTTACAAAATGCACAACTCAGGATCTTACTCAATAGCTCTCCAGCCCTCTTCGACACAATGACTCCTTGGGAGAAGGTGAGTACTGCAGATGATGGAGTATCAAAATTGAGAGGAGGGTGCTGGAAAAGCACAGCAGGTCAGGCGGCATCTGAGGAGCAGGAGAATCGACGTTTCGGTCATAAGCCTGAATTAAGCCCTTCCTGATGAAGTGCTTATGCCCGAAACATCGATTCTCCTGCTCCTCGGATGCTGCCTGACCTGCTGTGTTTTTCCAGCACTGCACTCTTGAACCCTTGAATCCCTTCCTGAACTCATAAATCTCTCCAATTTCAACCTTTCCACTACTAGTGTCTTCCGCTAGAATTTCTCTTTGAAATCTGCCCTGTTTGAGTTTCTGTTACTCTCTTTAAGAGAATCCTTAAAGTCTCCCTACTATCAAATGCTCCTTATGCAGTTTGTTGCAACTTCTGTTGGATAGCATTCTTGTGAAGCACTATGGGATGTTTTGCAATGTTCCAGCTGCTATACAAATGTAATTTGTACTATATTTCAGCCATTACAGCCACACATACAAGCAACATCTGAAATCATGTTTGGAATAACAACTAGAAGTGCAAGAAATCTTAATGGTATTTGACTTTGAGTTCCTGCTGGGCAGCAAGCAGTAAGGGCGCTTATCACTGAAGTCATTATCTGGTTTACGTTCAGCTGAGTAATGCAGCTGGCTATAGAAAATGCCTGGAAGCTGTCTGTGTGACAAGCTGAACCCAGTTTCTTAAGGAAAGCAAACTGAACTGGATAGAAATCAAGTTGTTGGCTCGATTCTATTTGTAAAATAGTGAATAGCTTTGTTTTATTATGTACTTAAAAAAGTAATTTGTCCACTTCAATTCAAGTCCAACTATTATTTTTGCCAGCGATTTGTCCATAATGCTGATTTATTGTTGGATTCCTGTTGCCAGATAATTAATTTTCATCTGACTGCCTCTTTGAACATTCCAATCATTTCTGTATTGTTTGCTGTCGTTTTTAAAAAAAATTCCATTGCTGCTGTATCCAGATAGGCACTCAGAAAATAGGATGGTGAATTATTTTCAGAATGGTTCACTTAAATGGTCATTATTAGAATGAAATCTTGTATGTGTATTTTTAAAGTTTGAAAACTGACTTTATCCATTTATGAAGTCTCAGAATGAAGAATGCATGAATAAAACAATATGAATCAAGAAAAGCAAACTAACTGTAGTGGCAAGTAAATAAGTAGTGTTGTCAACTATCTGCTGTCCAATGGCTGGTTAGTGGTGGTACCACATGACAGAGATATGACAAAGATTACTCTATTCGATACCCTTGAACACCCCAGAGCACAGAAGTCTCACGTCAATGGCTTAATTTTTTTAAAAATCCAGGCTCATGAACCTCTGATTGTACTGAGAATTTTGAGCTTGCTTTATAAAGCATAGGCCTTTTGTGTTGCCATTACAGGGAAACATACTCTCAGATCAATGAAAGTTAGAGCTGTCGTCTTGAACTTATTATCTAGCTTGGTGCTTCAATACACAAGCAATATTGTATTATCAGAGGATGAATCTTAAAATTGAGGCTTGCTTGCCAATTCAGGTCAATGTAAAATACCCTTTGAATCTGCTCAGAGAAAACCACGTTGTTGCTAAGATGTCTTAGTCAAAAATACAGTCTCAAATATGAAAACAGACTATCAGGTAAGTCATTCATTTACTATTTGGGGAACCTTGGAACAGTGATTACACTTTAAAAAATCAACTGAAAATAAAGTGCTGTGTGATGTCTTTTCCCTAAGTTTATTTTAGAAGTTCAAGTATTACAGTCAACTTCCTTAGCAACCCATGAAAAGGTAACTACTGCCAAGCTGCATTGATCAGAAGGTTTCCCATTTGAATTGAGGTCTCTTTGTAATTCAGCTGTGTGTCAGTTTGGGAACGCTAATTGGCCTCAGGAACACTATTCAAGAAGAAAAGGAAATAACAACAGCAACTTGCTTTGATACTGGGCATAATCTTACAGGAATCTGAGCAATGTGGTATAGAGCAGATTTGTAGCAGAATTGGACAAGAAGTTTGGCAAGGCCCATCTTCACTTCAGGAGCATTTTGCTCAATCTTTTATGCTTTCCCAAAGCAGCATGACCAATTTCTCTCTGGACAGCGATGAGTTGCAAGTTAAGAGGGATTATTGGTTGTTATATGCCTTGTTGACAGCCCACTTCACCTCATTAATATTTAGCTTTTTATCTTATCAAACTCAGCAAACAAGTTGGATGTCAAGAAAACTCATCATGAAAACTGGAATGATAGTCAGGTGAATTCAGTTCACTCCTTCTCTGATTGCTTTCATGCTGGATACTGAGCATTGAAATCTCAGGGCAACGGCCACATGTACCCCAATACCATGGCCATTGACATCCAATTTATACAAATCTCATGGTTTTTATAGCCTTATCATGTAATAGAGTCATAGAGTCATAGATAAGTACAGCATGGAAACACACCCTTCAGTCCAACCCATCCATGCCGACTAGATATCCCAACCCAACCTAGTCCCACCTGCCTGCACCCGGCCCATATCCCTCCAAACCCTTCCTATTCAGATACCCATCCAAATGCCTCTTAAATGTTGCAATTGTACCAGCCTCCACCACTTCCTCTGGCAGCTCATTACATACACTCACCACCCTCTGTGTGAAAAAGTTGCCCCATAGGTCTCTTTTATATCTTTTCCCTCTCACCCTAAACCTATGCCCTCTAGTTCTGGAGTCCTTGATCCCAGAGAAAAGAATTTGCCTATTTATCCTATCCATGCCCCTCATAATTTTGTAAACCTCTATAAGATCACCCCTTAGCCTCCGACGCTCCAGGGAAAACAGCCCCAGCCTGTTCAGCCTCTCCCTGTAGCTCAGATCCTCCAACCCTGGCAACATCCTTGTAAATCTTTTCTGAACCTTTTCAAGTTTCAAAACATCTTTCCAATAGGAAGGAGACCAGAATTGAACGCAATATTCCAACAGTGGCCTAACCAATGTCCTGTACAGCCGCAACATGACCTCCCAAATCCTGTACTCAATACTCTGACCAATAAAGGAAAGCATACCAAACGCCTTCTTCACTATCCTATCTACCTGCAACTCCACTTTCAAGGAGCTATGAACCTGCACTCCAAGGTCTCTTTGTTCAGCAATACCCCCAGGACCTTACCATTAAGTGTATAAGTCCTGCTAAGATTTGCTTTCCCAAAATGCAGCACTTCACATTTATCTGAATTAAACTCCATCTGCCACTTCTCTGCCCATTGGCCCATCTGGTCAATGTGGTAATGTGAAAGAATTCCTGATAACAACATTTTAATCAAGAATAGTCCACATATGGAAATGTATTAGACATTGGATCAAATTGTAAGAAGCAAAAGTATGTGTATAAACTACAACATCAGAGATATATAACTGCTGTGGCGCATAAACCCCTCTTGTTTCTTCTCTGCAATCATGAACTGCAAATGTAAATTAAATTATAAGCTTCCTAAACCTGGCAGTTGAATCAATATTTTCCTGATGTGGATGTGCTAGTGTTGGACTGGGGTGGACAAAGTTAAAAATCACACAACACCAGGTTATAGGCCAACAGGTTCATTTGGAGGGTTGCTCCTTCATCAGGTGGTTAGTATTTTCCTGTAAGACCTCAAGCTATTGGAGAAGATGTAAGCTATTCAGCCTAACAAGTCTGTTTCACCACTAAATAAAACCTGATAATCATCAGCTCCATTTTCCTGACATATCCCATAACCTTGATTAATTTACTGATTAAAATTCTGTCTAACTCAGCCTTGAATATACTCAGCAACCAAGCCTCTATAGCCTTTTACCGTAAAGAATTCTTCAGATTGTCTACTGTCTGAAGGAAGAGAATACTCTTCATTCTGTCTTAAATGGGAAACCCCTTACTCTGAGATTATGCCTCTGGTCCTAGATGGTCCCATTAGCCTCATTCCTGATGAAGGGTTTTGCCCGAAACGTCGATTTTCCTGCTCCTCGGATGCTGCCTGACCTGCTGTGCTTTTCAAGCACCACTCTAATCTTGACTCTGATCTTCAGCATCTGCAGTCCTCACTTTTGCCAGTCCCATCAGGGAGAACAACCTCCCTGCATCTACCCTCTCAAGGCTCTAAGAATCTTACTTAAGGTAGCCTCTCATTCTTCTAATCTCCAATGAGTCCAAACCCAATCTACTCAACCTCTCCTCATAAGAAAATCTATCCATACCTGGGATCAACCTAATGAACCTTCACTGCCACCAATGCCAATATGATTTTTCTGAGATAAGGAGTCCAGAAATGTTCAACGATTCCAACTGTGGTCTGAATAGTGTCTTTTAGCAAGGCCTTCCAATTTAATACTCCATTCTCTTTTAAGAGGTGGTAAGGACAAGCCAGGGATCTATAGACTGGTGACCCTGACATCGGTGGTCGGCAAGTTGTCGGAGGGAATCCTGAGGGACAGGATTTACACGTATTTGGAAAGGCAAGGACTGATTAGGGGTAGTCAACATGGCTTAGTGCATGGGAAATCATGTCTCACAAACTCAATTGAGATTTCTGAAAGTAACAAAGAGGATTGATGAAGGCAGAACGGTGGATGTGATCTATATGGACATTTTAAAAATTTTTTAATAGATATTTTTATTAGAAATTTAACATTTTTACAAGTTTGCAAAAATAAACAAAACTCTCAAATACAAACATTGATATACAATTAAATCTTAAATATATAATAACCAAAAGTTAACAAAAGAAAAATACCGAGAAAGAAGAAAAACAAAACTCAACTAACTACTAATCTAGGTTAGTGGTGCTGGAAGAGCACAGCAGTTCAGGCGGCATCCAAGGAGCTTCGAAATTGATGTTTCGGGCAAAAGCCCTTCATCAGGAATAAAGGCAGTGAGCGTGAAGCGTGGAGAGATAAGCTAGAGGAGGGTGGGGGTGGGGAAAAAGTAGCATAGAGTACAATGGGTGAGTGGGGGAGGGGATGAAGGTGATAGGTCAGGGAGGAGAGGGTGGAGTGGATAGGTGGAAAAGGAGATAGGCAGGTAGGACAATTCCGGACAAGTCATGGGGACAGTGCTGAGCTGGAAGTTTAGAACTAGGGTGAGGTGGGGGAAGAGGAAATGAGGAAACTGTTGAAGTCCACATTGATGCCCTGGGGTTGAAGTGTTCCGAGGCGGAAGATGAGGCGTTCTTCCTCCTTGCGTCTGGTGGTGAGGGAGCGGCGGTGAAGGAGGCCCAGGACCTCCATGTCCTCGGCAGAGTGGGAGGGGGAATTGAAATGTTGGGCCACGGGGCGGTGTGGTTGATTGGTGCGGGTGTCCCGGAGATGTTCCCTAAAGCGCTCTGCTAGGAGGCGCCCAGTCTCCCCAATGTAGAGGAGACCACATCGGGAGCAATGGATACAATAAATGATATTGGTGGATGTGCAAGTAAAACTTTGATGGATGTGGAAGGCTCCTTTAGGGCCCTGGATAGAGGTGAGGGAGAAGGTGTGGGCGCAGGTTTTACAGTTCCTGCGGTGGCAGGGGAAAATGCCAGGATGGGAGGGTGGGTTGTAAGGGGGCATGGACCTGACCAGGTAGTCACGGAGGGAACGGTCTTTGCCGAAGGCGGAAAGGGGTGGGGAAGGAAATATATCTCTGGTGGTGGGGTCTGTTTGGAGGTGGCGGAAATGTCGGTGGATGATTTGGTTTATGCGAAGGTTGGTAGGGTGGAAGGTGAGCACCAGGGGCGTTCTGTCTAACCAGAGTGTATATTTAAGTCTCTTACATTATTCAAATAAGAGAAAGAAAAAAAAAACAACGGATAACACAGAAATTGGGTAGTGAGATACATGCTCGGAATGTGTTAACATCAAATGTAACAAAACCCGTATTCGTGCGGGATTCCTCTCCCAAGGGGCCCCGGACCAGCCAGGTTCATAATCTCAATTAAATAAAAGTCCTTGTTAGGATAGCCGAAATATCTGTATTCATATAAGTCAAGAAGGGCTGCCATATTTTATAAAATAATTCGGTCTTTTGGTGCACCATATTTGTAAGGAAGTCAAGGGGAATACATTCCATAATTAATCTGTGCCAATTTGAAAGTCCAGGGGGCCCTCAGCCACCCAGTTTACCAAAATATTTTTCCTTGCACAGAAAGAGAGAATAGAAAATAGTCTCTTCCCATGCATGTCCAGGGAGGATAAGTTCGAAAAGCCCAAAAGGAGAGATACGGGGTCCACTTTAATTTCCGTTCCTAAAACTTCTGTACTTTGCTACTTTAGTCCAGTATCTACGGATCTTATGATAGGTCCATAGACAATGTACAAGAGTGCCCACCTCTATTTTACATTTGGGACACATTGGAGATGCTCCTGCCTTAAATTTTGCCAAACGATCTGGTGCTATATGGGCCCTATGAAGTATCTTCAGCTGGATAGCCTGAGTTCTGTTACAGATGGTGATTCTTCTGGCGTTTTCCCAAATGTCATTCCATGTTTCTATAGAGATCTCTAGTCCCAAATCTTGATCCCATGTTTTAAGCAGATTGTCCATATCTCCCGATACTTCATCATGTAGTAAATGATAAATAGTACTGATGGAGGATACCCCCATTGGTCATAGTACTCTACATTCTCTATCTGATTTATAAAGACTATCTAATAACGTAGTCTTCTTCTGTATATAATCTCGAATTTGGAAGTATCGAAAGAGGTCTCCATTAGGTAATCCGAATTTCTGACGCAGCTTTCAAAAGACATCAGGACCCCATCTTTAAATAGGTCCCCTAGACATGAGATACCCCTGGATCTCCAGAGTTTAAAGTGGCATCTGTAAATCCCGGTTGGAATCCCCATATTCCCACTATCGGCGCATAGGGGGATGTTTTATGTGAGTTGCCCTCATTTGCCGTATTATATTCCAAGCTTTAATTGTGTTTAGTATTATAGGGTTTTTACAGTGATCCGTAATGATTTTCCTCTTGTCTGAAAATAAAAGATTAATAAGTGGGCATTTTACTTGAGAAGCCTCGATGTCCAGCCAGATTGATTGCGGGTCAGACAAGACCCAATCAGCTATGTAACTTAATAAGGAACTTAACTGATATTTCCTAAAATCTGGGAAGTCCAATCCTCCCCATGCCTGTGGAAGCTGTAATTCTTCAGCTTAATGAGGGGCCATCTATGATTCCATATAAAGGAACTCAACCAGCCATATAATTTACGTAGTGCCGGCCTGTGCAGCATCACCGGAAGCATTCTCATAGGGTATAGGAGACGGGGCAGGACATTCATTTTAATTAGTGCTTTTCTACCCAGCCAGGGAATTGGAAGGTCTCCCCATCGCTGGAGCTCCTGCCTTATCCTTTCCAGTAAATGCACAAAGTTAGCCTTGTATAACTGACCAAATACTGGGGTAATAAAAATGCCTAAATATAAGAAACCCTCCAGGGACCACCAAAAGGGAAAAAGGGATCCATCCACTAAGTGGGATGTCATAGCAAGGCCACCCATTGGCATAGCCTCCGATTTTGAGAAATTAATTTTATAGCCTGAGAATGCGCTAAATGTATTAATAACTTGGATTAAGTGAGGTACGAACATCAGAGGATTACTGAGGAATAGAAGAACATCACCTGCATAAAGGGTAATTTTATGTTTACCTGTACCAATCCTCGGAGCCGTTATATTAGGATCAGCCCGTATAGCTTCTGCTAGTGGTTCAATTATTAGCGTAAATAACAATATCGAGAGAGGACATCCCTGATGGCAGCCCCTACCCACACTGAAGCTATCCGAACCTAATCCATTGGTAACCACAACTGCTTTGGGATCACTATACAATGTTAAGACCCATTTGGTAAACACCTGTCCAACGCCAAACCTTTCCAATGTGTAAAACAAATATGACCATTCAACCCTATCGAATGCCTTTTCCACGTCTAATGAGACTACTACTCCTTGTATCTTTCCCTGATGACAGGCTTGAATCATATTCAAAACCTTCTAATATTATTGGATGATCTATGGCCCTTAATAAACCCCGTCTGATCCTCCTTTATTATATGTGGCCGTACCCTTTCTAGTCTCAATGCTAATGTTTTAGAAAGGATTTTAAAATCTGCATTTAGCAAGGATATTGTTCTTTTTGACACACAATCTTTTGGATCCTTTCCTTTTTTAAAGATAAGAGAGATATTTGCCTCTTTCAGCGAAGGCGGGAGACAGCCTGACTATATGCATAGTTATACATGTCCATAAGTGGACCAACCAATATTTCTGTAAATTCTTTATAGAATTCAGCTTGAAAACCATCTGGGCCAGGTGCCTTACCGCTTTGAATTTGCCTGATTGCGTCAAGTATTTCTTGGACTGTTAGGGGAGCATTTAAGACCGATTCCTAGTCCTATCTTCACAATCCTGCGATTTATATAAGTCAGAATAAAATTTTCTAAAGATTGCATTAATCCTTTTATGATCATGAGTCAAAATACCCGAACTTTCCTTGATAGACGTGATAGTTTGAGGGGCCTTTATTTTCTTTGCAAGAAATGCTAAGTATCTACCCGGTTTGTCGCCAAATTCATATAATCTTTGTTTTGCAAATAATATTTCCCTCTTAGCCATTTGGGTAAGCGTGGTGTTTAGAGCTGTCCTAAGGGCCGTAATCCTTTGCAATTTAATAATAGCAGGTCTATCAGCGTATGCAGTTTCAGCTGCTTTTAAGCGAGCTTCGAGCAGACGCTGTTGTTCTCCCTTTAATTTTTTTCTGGGTCGCTGAGTAGGAGATGATCAAACCTCGCGCATAAGTTTTGATGGTCTCCCACATCATTGATGGGTTGCTAGCCGTACCTAAACTAATTTCTAAAAAAGTTTTAAATTCTTGAGAGAAGTACTTTACAAATTTACTATCTTTCATCAGGAAGGCGTCCATATGCCAATGCCGAGGGGATGTCCCATTGTTCCTCGCCTTGATTTCCATATATACAGCAGCATGGTCGGAAATTGCTATACTACCTATTTTACAGGATGATATGGAATTTAAAAAAATCGAGGGGGCAAAAAACAAATCAATTCTGGTATGACATTTATGTGGATTGGAGTAAAAGGAAAAATCTCCGCCCTGTGGATGAAGACATCTCCGTACATCTACTAATCCTAATTCTTTGTTCAGATCCACCAATTGTCTAGATCTAGGAGATACTCCCGCAGTACTCTTGGGAATCCTATCTATTTCCGGATCCATAATACAATTAAAGTCTCGCCCTATAATTGTATGATGGGCACCAAGAGCCAATTTTGAGAAGGCTTCCGTTATAAATTTAAAGGGATGTGCCGGGGGGCAGTACAAATTTAAAATCCCATATTCCTCTCCATTTATAAGGGCTTTAATCAGAATATATCGTCCAGATTCGTCTTTTATCTGATTTAGGATTTTGAAAGGGAAATTCTTCTGAATAGGAATTACAACTCCCCTACTTTTTGAGCTAAAAGAAGAAAAAAAGACCTGATCAAATCCACCCTGTCGTCATTTCAAGTGTTCTTTATCCAACAGGTGTGTTTCCTGTAGGAGAGCTATATCAACTCTTTCTTTCTTAAGATTTGATAATATTTTCTTCCTTTTGACTGGCGAATTACTTCCCTTGACATTCCAGATGCACCACTTAACCGACTGATCAACCATAATCATCTGGGCAAATCCGAGACCCCTCGGGAGGGGAGACCTTATCCAGAACATCCTGAGCATAGAGTATATACAATTCACAAAAATAAAGGCTCTCTAATACACTCACAACTGTATAATAAAAAAACTATTTCTAAATAATAAAAAAAAGTATTTAAATGGAGAATTTCCGCCTTGTTCCCAGGGGGTGTCACTTACTTTCCAAAGGTCCATCGTATCCTCTCCCAACCAGTGCCCCACCCTTGACCCAGGCGCTCCTCAATAGGATGAGGAGAATTCAAATATACTACAAAGCTAACAGTGAGCATCCTACCCCCCACCCACACCAACACCTGGATATATTTGGTAATGTTAATACCATGTATAAACATATATAACTATAAAATTACAACCTCAACAAATAATAATTAAATATAATAATACAAAATAACAAGGGAAAACAACCCCGCTCCTAGAGACAGAGGTAAAATAGAATAAGGTAACCACCTCCCCCCACCAACATTAACTAGAACCCGCGGCTTACAGAGAGAGAGAGAGAGAGAATAATAAAAAAACCCCAAGGTGGGGGGAGAAAATCATTAAATAGAGAACAAATAAATAAATCCCTCTCCCCACCCCCCAAGATAATATTAAACAGTAAGGTAAGAAAAAAGAAAAGGGGGGGATATAAACCGGAGTAGGGGAAAGGCAAACCAACATCCATTGTCTCTTACAATTTATCTAAGAGAGTCCAAGAATTCCTTAGCCTTTTCTGGTGATCCAAAGTTATACACGGATCCTTCATGGTTAAAGCGTAGCGTCGCTGGGTAGCGTAAGGAGTACTGAATATTTAAGTTCCTTAAATACTTCTTCGCCTCATCGAATGCCTTCCTCTTTCGGACCAGAGCTGGGGAAAAGTCCTGGAATAACATGATCTTGGATCCTTTATAGATCATGGCTTGGGAATCTTTTCCAAGATTTCTAGAGGCTTCTAGGAGTATCTGCCTCTCCTTATAGCTCTGCAGCCGGAACAGGATTGGGTGGGGACGCTGGTTTGAGCCGGGCCCGTGTATTGCGACCCGGTATGCCCATTCTACCCTTACCTGGCCTGATCCAGCTTCCAGATTTAACAGCTGTGGCAGCTACTGTTCGAGAAACGCTGTAAGCTGGCCTTCCTCTTCCCGTTCGGGAAGATTCAGCAAATGAATATTTTTTCGACGACCACCATTATCGAGGTCATCAATATGATTCTCTAAGTTCTGGACTCGCTGTTTGAGAGTCCGGACCTGATCCACGGCCGATTGTGCTGTAGTTTCAGAGGTCGTGGCCTTTAGCTCCGTCCCTCTGACTCGGCGCTCGATTTCTTTAATGTCTCAGTCGTGCTTTTGCAGCGCGGCCGAGAATGAGTCCCATCAACTTCGGGATTCTTCAATAAAAGCGTCAACCTTCGCATCCAGTTTGGAGATGATTTCCACAAGGTTTGCCACTGTAGGTAAGTCCCCCGGGGTGGCTGTGGACACCTCTGCTGCAGCTGGAGAGGGTGGGGGAGGGGTTCCTGCTTGCTGAGAGCTGCGGGCTCCCTTCCCTTTGGTCATTTTTACTGAAGATTAGATTGTTTAAATTTAATACTAAGCAACTAATTAAATTAAACAGCTATTTTAAATGATTTGGTGAGTGTGGTGGGGGTGGGTGACCCACTTTGCCCAAGTCTTGGGAGGAGCACTGTAGACTCAGACTTGCTGGGTCGCCGCCATCTTGGATCCCCCACTATATGGACTTTAATAAGGTGTTCAACAGAGTTCCCCCGGGAGACTAGTTAGCAAGGTTAGATCTCGTGGAACACAGAGTGAACTAGCCATTTGGATATAGAACTGGCTTGAAGATAAAAGACAGAGGGTGGTGGTGGAGGGTTGTTTTTAAGACTGGAGGCCTGTGACCAGTGGAGTGCCACAAGGATCGGTTTTGGGACCAATACTTTTTGTAATTTATACAAATGATTTGGATATGAACATAGGAGGTATACTTATTAAGTTTGCAGATGACACCAATATTGGAGGTGTAGTGGACAGAGAAGAAGGTTACCTCAAATTACAATGGGATTTGATCATATGGGCCAATGGGCTGAGGAGAGCAGATGGAATTCAATTTAGATAAATGTGAGGTGCTGCATTTTGGGAAAGCAAATCTTAGCGGACTTATACACTTAATGGTAAGGTCCTAGGGAGTGTTGCTGAAAAAAAGAGACCTTGGAGTGCAGGTTCGTAGCTCCTTGAAAGTGGAGTCACAGGTAAATAGGATAGTGAAGCAGGCGTTTGGTATATTTTCCTTTATTGGTCAGAGTATTGAGTATAGGAGTTGGGAGGTCATGTTGTGGCTGTACAGGACCTTGGTTAGGCCACTTTTGGAATATTGCGTGCAATTCTGGTCTCCTTCCTATCAGAAGGATGTTGTGAAACTTGAAAGGGTTCAGAAAAAACTTACAAGGATGTTGCCAGGGTTGGAGGATTTGAGCTATAGGGAGAGGCTGAATAGGCTGGGGCTGTTTTCCCTGGAGCATCGGAGGCTGAGGGGTGACCTCATAGACGTTTATAAAATCATGAGGGACATGGATAGGATAAATAGACAAAATAATTTATCTGGGTTGTGGGAGTCCAGAACTAGAGGGCATAGGTTTAGGGTGAGAGGAGAAAGATATAAAAGGGACCTAAGGGACAACTTTTTTCACACAGAGGGTGGTGAGTGTATGTAATGAGCTGCCAGAGGAAGTGGTGGAGGCTGGTACAACTGCATTATTTAAAAGACATTTGGATGGGTATATGAATAGGAAGGGTTTAGAGAGATAAGGGCAAAGTGCTGGCAAATGGGACTAAATTAGGTTGGGATATCTGATTAGCTTGGATGTGTTGGACTGTTTCTGTGCTGTACATCTCTATGACTCTAAATAAAGATCAACAATGCATTTGCCTTCCCTATTACCCACTAAAGCTGCTTGCTAGCTTTTTGTGATTCATTCACAGGAACCGCCAAAACTCCTTGGTACTACAACTATCTGCAGTCTTTCTCCATTTAAATAATAACCTCTTCTATTCTTTCTGTTAAAGTGCATAACCTCACATTTTACCACAAATATTCCATTTGCTAAGAATTTGCACATTCACTTAACCCATCTATATATCTCTGTGGACTCCTTGTGTCATTTTCAACTACTTCCCACCTGTGTTGTCTCCAAGTTTGGTGGTAGTATATTCATTTTTATCTTCCAAGTCATTAATATATATTATAATTAATTGGGAGCCCAACACTGATTCCCATGCAGGTTACCATCCTGAAAATATCTCCTTTACCAATAGCTGTCTGCGTTATTAGTTAGCTAGGCATCTATCAATGCCAATAAATTATTACAAACTCATGGGCTGTTATTAAATAGCCATATCTGTGGTACCTTATTGAGTGGAACTTTTTAGAAATCTAAATATACTTCATCCACTGGTTTCCCTTTATCCATTCTGTTTGTTACTTCCTCAAAGAATGCTAATAAATTTCCCCTTCATGAAATCATGATGATTCTGCTTGATTATAGTAATAATTCCTAAATTCTCTGCTATTATATCCTTTACAGTAGACTCTAACTCTTCCCAATTGCAAATGCTAAACCAATTGACTTACAGTCACCTGTTGTTTTGGTCTTCCTCCCTATTTGACTAAGGATGTAATCTTGGCAGTTTTTTAATCCTCTGGGACTTTTCCAGGATATATGGTACTTGAAAGATGAATATCACAGCATCCACTATCTCTGCATTTACTTCCTATAAAATCCTAGAATGCAACCCATCGAATCTGGGAACTTATTAGCCTTTAGCCCCATTAGTTTTTCTATTGTTTTGTTCTCTAGCAATAGCTGTTGTATTTATTTCACTCTTGCCCCTACCACCCCAGCTACTGATGACTTTAATTTTTTTTGGAAAGTTCTCTATGGTGAAGGATGAAAACAGCAACAAAAACAGAAATTGTTGGGAATACTCAGTAGGTTCTGGCAGCATCTGTGAAGAGAAAGCAAGGTTACTGTTTCAGGTCCAGTGACCCTTCTTCAGAACAGGTTTTATCAATTTTCCAGCCTTGTTTTCTCAGGGTCAAATGTTCATTTTGCCCTCTACCAAGTTATTTTTGCATGTTGAAAGAAGCTTGCCTTCAAGGCAGCCTCCCACACAAGACATGGACAGGTGGCTGGTCGGGGTGGCTTTGTAATCTCAATTTGTGCCTTTGGGCTCAGGGAGTATGTCACAACAGCCGTTTGTCTTCATAGAGGCCAGGCCATGGATGGGAGTTTAGAGTTAGACATGTGTGGTCACCAGTCAGAAATTTGGGCAGATGATAGTGGGGACTGGCCAGCTGGTGCATGGTCATTGCACAGCCACTGTTGTAGAATCAGAGAGTGATAGAGGTGTACAGCATGGAAACAAGCCCTTCGGCCCAAATTGCCCATGCCACCCAGTCTTTCCAATTAAACCAGCCCCATTTGCCTTCATTTTGTCTGGATCCCTCTGTACCTACCCTATCCATGTACCTGCCTAAATGTTTCTTAAATGACTAAATTGTACTCTCTTCCAGCAATACCTCTGACAGCCCATTCCAAACACTCACCAGCCTCTGTGTGGAAAAAAAACCCCTCTGGTCCCTTTTGTTCACAGAGGTTAATGAGGAAGGGAGGTGGAGGGTGGAAGGTGAGAAGTGAGGCAATGTAGATGCATTTACAAAGCTTTTGTGATGAACTGGGGAACCGTGACACCTCAGGGGTTGAGAGTATGGGCATCTAGAGGGGGACAGGATGAGGTTGAGGTTGGGGGCACAGTGGCATGTTAACACTGAAGCTGAAAGCCAGTGACAGAGGACTGTTTGCTATCATTTCCATCTTGAAGCACATGGACATTGAGAAATGAGAATGGCTGTGAATGCATTCACCATGGGAGGTGTCCATGAGTTGAAGTGTGAAGGAGGAATGGGAAGAACATTAGAGCGATGTTGACATCACAGCGTGCAGCCTGTCTACTCCCTGGTGCTCATTGTATCCCTGCCCCATAGAACAGCCTGAGAACAACAAGGAGGGAAACTGCAAGCAGCAATGTAACCTTACCCTGAGACATGGACAATCCACATAAATAGTGAGAAACAAACCCTTGTAAGTCTAACAGTGTATAGGAATGTAAGCCATGGATCCCATATGCCCTCAAAATAACTTTCAATTCCTCTCTCTTCCACTGTGCCTCACATTTCAAGATGAATCCGAGGCAGCCTAGTCTCTTTTGGAGCCCATTGGTCCTGAAGGTTTAGTGGAACAACCACAGGGTGATATTTTTGCTTGGACAGGCTAGATGTGCCAAGAGTTTTCTCACCTGAGGCAAGCTAACCCTTCCCAGCCTGAAGTTCCATGGATTGGTGGGAAGTTGGAGGGCCGAGTCTCCTACGTGTGCACTGTTGAGGGATTGGGCAAAGATCCTCCTCCTGGTACTCCTTGTCTCCATGGATCATGCCCAAGACTCCTCCTCTCGGCTTGGCTTTCAGTCCTGATGAGGAATGTGTGTAGGAGTGCAATGTACATGACTCTCTGGCATTGCCCGACACTGCTGGACCTATATTCACACTGCAGCTGCCACACTCTCCATGATTCCAGACAGTTGCTAGGCTGACTGCATCACTCCAGCATCCTAAAAGCCTGCCAATCCTCCTCATCTCTAAACAAGTCCATGAAGCCCCTCATCACCATATCAACAGGGTCTTCTTCAGTCATGGACTGAGGAGGCACCTGTCAATGGCAGTCCTTGAAGTGTCAGTAACCCAGGGCATTTCTCCATCACCCAGCTGAGCAGCAGTGGTGTGAAATCTTCAGCAGCTACCCATCCCATACTCCCTTTGCCTTTCGGGCCCACCCATGTTTTGGTGACACTGGTCTGGGTGGGCAGCCTTGCCGATGGCTTCAGCAGGCCTTGGATGGTCTCTTTGTCTGAGGAGATGTTCCAGGGGAGATGTTGACCTCGCTGCTTATATTCTTGGCACATCAACTGCAACTATAAGACACAAAAGGCAGAAGGCATCACAACCAATGGGTAGGGGACAGTGCCTGGATGCAGTTGGAAAATGGCAGAATTTCAAGGCCATTAGAAGTGAAACCTACTTGGTTGCTGGGACGAGTGCACTGGGGGCTCTTGATGCTGGTGCGCCCATAAGGGATGCTGGTCTTTCCATTGATTCATGACTTTGGTCGTGGTGCTTGGTGTGATGGGACAGAGAGACAATGTGATACTCACCATTATGTCTCAAAGGCAATTAAAACATCAAATTTGGTAAGATATGGCAAGAAAACTCATCCAACCTCACAGCAAATTTCATTCTACTGAATTCAACACAACTCACATTTACCCAAAAAAAGTACGACTTCTCCCATGGCTCCAGGAGGCTGTGCCAAACACGCTCTATGAACTATTCTGCATGGCTAGCTCTGCCAATTTGATTTTTGCTCCCTACATAAGGATTAAAATCACCCAAGATTAGTGAACAGCCTTTTTTTTAACATGCCTTCAGTATCTTCTGTTCCAGACTAGCACCCAAAATTAAAAGTACTTCTAGTTTCTGCCAACTTTTTTTGTTGTGCAAATGCCAGAGGGACAAATGTAATTTATATCTCTAACCCTACTATAAAAATGTAGCCTCCAATTTATTTTGTGGTAGCTTATGTTTGTTCCACAAGATTTGTTTTTTCCGATTTTCATAATGCGCGCAACAGGCTTGATAACTGGTGTCTGTTTCTCTTCCTCAAACAATGGCTTATTGCATGCTTCACGTAGAAACCTTGGGAACCCAGTGTACTGTGGTGTAGAAGTGATCTCAGTTTGTGGCTGATAGTTTGATTTCAGGTGGCTTAGTAATGGAGAGGATTCATCAATCTCTTTCAGTGGGTTCACATGCAAACTACAACAATGGCTCTCAAACTATTCCACAAGATATATTTCATGCATCTGACTTATTAAATTGCCCTTTTTGAAAACATTCATTACTTCTGACTTGCCCTCAAGTTAAACTGTACAGGAAAAGCTTTTCCTAGGCACTGAAGGAAGAATTCTGTCAAACCTGATTGTGTAATATCTTGTAAATATCACCATCATTAACAACTAAGCACAGAGCCAACCAGGAGGAACTCGGGATTTCTTCAAGCAGTACTATTTACATATGTATGAAGAGCATTTTGCCTATAATTTCCCCTAAAGTGAAAGTTACTATGAGCTGAAATTATAATGCAGAAAGAGATTTGCCTGAGGGCATCAATCATTCTCACCATTGCGTTTCACACTAAGCAGGGAGGACTCGGGTAAGACTTCATGTTCTATTCATTGCTTTTATTATCTGTTCTGCTATTTGCTGAACAGAAAGCAACAACAAATGAGATTTTTAACTCATTCAAGAACCCATTTACTCATAAAGTTAAAACTTGGCCCTCTGACTTTAATCAAAACAAGTAACTCTGCAGATGAACCAGCAAGTTTATTGAGTAGCTGTGGCATAAACAAAGGATTTTAGAGATTAGATTCCCGACAGTGTAGAAACAGGCCCTTCGGCCCAACAAGTCCACACCAACCCTCCAAAGAGCAACTCACCCAGACCCACTCCTCTACACTTACCCCTGACTAATGCACCCAACACAATGGGCAATTTAGCATGGCCAATTCACCTAAACTGCACATCTTTGGACTGTGGAAGGAAACTGGAGCACTCGGAGGAAACCCACACAGACACGGGGAGAATGTGCAAACTCCACACAGACAGTTGCTCAACACAGGAATTGAACCCGGGTCTTGAGGCAGCAGTGCTAACTACTGAGCCACCGTGCCGCCCTAAAAAACATTTTAACCTGCCAAAACCCGGGAATGAACCAGGGACCTTTAGGTCTTAAGTCTAACACTCTCACAATTAGAATCCCTACAGTGTGGAAACAGGCCATTCAGCCCATTGAATCCACACCAAACCTCCAAAGAGCACACCACCCTTTATTTTAAAATATTCAACAAGTCAACCTCCACTGCTGTCAGGGGAAGAGAATTCCACAGATTCTTGGCTCTCTGAGAGTATAATATTTCCAAAACTTCATCCTAAGTGGGAAACTCCTTGACTAAAAGGGGCAACAGCTTTTCAGCATCTACTGTGTCAAGTTCTCGTTGTGTCTTATATGTTTTAATAAAAACAGGGCCAACTTGTGGGAACATTCCTCATAACATAACACCTTCATCCTAGGTATCAACTGACTGAACCTTCTTTCAACTGCATTTATCTATTATGTGCTTTCTTACATAAAGAGACCAATACTGAACTATAGATATTGTCTCACCAGTATGGCTGTAGCAAAACTTTCCTACTTGTACATTCCATTTCCGCAGACAATCAGCTACACCATTCAATTTGACTTCCTGATCACTTGCTGCACCTGCATATTAACTTTTTTTGTAATCTGTATCTCAGAGCTCTGCAATGTCTCTCCATTTAAATAGTTTCCCAGGCTCATTCTTTACAGGATCATGACTCACTATTGTTACAAATTTAAAATATTATATAATTCTCAGGGAGTTAGACACCTCTTGGCACACAGTGTCAAATTAAATTTCATCCTCTTGATGTAATGCAGTATCTGCCATTTGGCTTCCAGCTCAATAACTCTGAGCTAAGTTTCTTCAACTTGTAGGTACTTACTGCAAGAGTGTTTGTCATGGTTCATACATGTATCCATGAGCTCCCACATTCTGCAACTGCCACATGTCACCTGCCCCTGATCTCATCTGTTCCTGCTGCTTGCTGACTGAAGTCTTGCTGCCCTGCTCTGTTTGCATTCCATCTGCTGCTCTGGCTGTTTCATGCTGTTCACATTCTATAATGGTGCTCAGCTTCCTAAGGTCTGGGGAAGAAAATATGGACTATATTTCCTGCTGATGTTCCAAATGTTTCTATTGGAAGTGTACTTGTGAGGACTGTTATGCCATTCCTGGAAATCGAGTCTACTATGTCTGCACTTGTCATTAAAGTTAATTATTTTTTATAAGTATGCAATTGACTCCATTTTATCTGTGGTTTAGACTCAGGTTGTTAGAAAGCAAGGGTCAAGTTTCAGTACTTAACAAGAATGCTTATTTTTTACAACTAAATTGACTCTCACTGCACATAAACAATTGTGAACCATCAATATATAATTCTACTAGTTAAAACTCTAGCCCCCTTATAAATCTCCCTCTACACACACAGACAGATATAGAGAAATAAAATGAGAGTGTTATGGCGGTGAGAAAGACTGGGAAGGTAGTTCTATGGTCACTGTCCACAGGATTCTCTGAGAAGACCCTTTTGCCCCTTGAGTCTCCTTTACCAGATACTGTCACTTTCTTGCAGGAAGCACAGGGTGACTGGTTCACAGGCTCATAATGCATTTTTATTTATTGGTTAAGGGCCGTACCTTACAGCAACTAAGGAGAGAAAATAAACTGGCTTTCTTCAGGCTTGAGGTGTTTTCATTTACTGCAGAGAAAGAGCAGCTCTTTCCTTTTCAGAGCTCCAATGGCTTCTCTATATTCTTACACGCACCCAAGCTGTTCAGCTATCTGAAAGCCAATCATATAGCTGTTGGTAGACAGAGGGCCTTTATCTTTGACAACTGTCACCAGTCCACAGACCAGTCAGTTACTTGTTGCCAGCTGAATCTTTCCTCATATGTGTCCACTGGTTCCTGCTCATCTGTTGTAGCTTCTTGATTAATCAGCTGTGTAACTCACACTTACAAAGAGCATCAAGTAACTTGCTTTTAAAAATGCAGTAATCCTTTCCATCATGCTTAGTTTCTAACAGTCCTAGTCCTATTTCAGTCCATAAGCAAAAATACAGAAAAATAAATGGGTACAATCTTTGGAAGATTTTTAGAAAATATATATTTTTATTGACAAAAAAAGGAAATTTTTTGGATATTACAACAAATACAAAGCAAAATAATTCAAAACAATACAAAAAATCCCACTAATTGCATAAATAAATAACTAATAACTAACAACTAACTAATGAATCATGACAGTAATAATAATAAAAACAATACAGCTCAACAAAGCAAACTAATAGCCCTCAACCATCGAGTGCGTAAATTTATACGTATTCATGTGTCCGTAGTTCCTCCTCTCTGGATACTAGATTCATTAAACAGAATCGTCATGGCTATATCAAGGGCCACATTAGTATGGCAGACAAATCTGTACCCAAGTAGTCCAAAAAGGGCTGCCACAACTTATAAACATTCTCAGATTTATGATGCTCCATACTTGTAAGAAGGTCCAAGGGGATGTGTTCCATGACTAGCTTACGCCAGCCCAACATTCCCGGGAGGTTTTCAGACACCCACCCTAACAGAATGTTATTTCTTGCACAAAAAGTGAGGATACTGGAAAGCTTTTTTTTGTGTGCAGTTAATGCAAGTGGATTATCAAGACCAGCAAGAGGAGATACCGGGTCTGTCTCCACCTCTATCCCCAATACTCTCTCTCTATTTCGCCTACCACAGCGCTCCAGTATACCCGCAGCCTGTGGCAGGACCAGAGACAATGAATGAGCATACCCATACTCATTTTGCATTTAGGACACATTGGAGATACTCCCACTTTAAATTTTGAGAGATGGTCTGGAGCCAAGTGGACCCTGTGGAGAATCTTTAATTGCAAGGCAGGGGCCCTGTTGCAAATCAACATCCTCCTTGCATTTTACCAGATATTCTCCAATACTTCAGAAGAAATATCAATGTACATCTCTCTCTCTCCCAGACCTTACAGAGCCATTCGGACTCATCTGAGGGGCCCTCTCTCAATAGGTGATAGACATTGCTAACAGAAAGTGTGTTCTCAACATTCAGCGCCCTTGTCTCCGTGAAAGATATATAAGAATCAATTAGAAGTCAACCTCTTTTTGTATGAAGTTTCTAATTTGAAAGAAATGAAAGAGGTCCCTACTGGGCAACTTGTACTTTCAAGCCAACTGGTCAAAAGACATCAGTATATCACCCTTGAATAAGTCACCCTGGCAAGACATACCCCTAGCTGCCCATAATTTAAACCCTGAGTCCATCATCCCTGGTTAAAAACCGTCTTCTAAATGTCTGCTGAGTAAATAACAGAGGAAGCATTCACATAGGATAAAGCAGGCGGGGAAGGATATTCATCTCAATGAGGGCTATCTGACCTAACAAAGTGCCTCCCATTTTCAAAGGTCCTGTTTGATTCTGTTGGATAAATGAGCAAAATTAGTTTTAAATAGCTGATGAAAGACTGGAGTAATGAATATACCTAGGAAGAGAACCATCTAAAGGGAAATCGAGATTCACCCTCAGGATCAGGCATTTTCAGGAGACCACCCATGGGCATGGCCTCTGATTTCACAAAGTTGATCTTGTAACCCGAAAAGCCGCCAAATGAATTCATGCATTGTATCAGATGGGGCACCGAAACTGTAGGATTTGATAAAAAGACAAGAACATCATCTGCATGCAATGCAATCTTATGTAACTTTATCCCCACTTCTGGAGTAGATAAATTGGGTCCCTATGTATTGCCTCTGCCAGCAGTTCAATCACCAGTGTGAAAAGCAACAGTGATAAGGGACAGAAGTTTAGATCAGAGTGGTGCTGGAAAAGCACAGCAGGTCAGGCAGCATCCGAGGAGCAGGAAAATCAACGTTTCGGGCAAAAGCCCTTCATCAGGAATAGAGGCAGGAAGCCTCCATGGTGGAGAGATAAATGCCCGAAACGTCGATTTTCCTGCTCCTTGGATGCTGCCTGACTTGCTGTGCTTTTCCAGCACCACTCTGATCTAAACTCTGGTTTCTAGCATCTGCAATTCTCACTTTTGCCTCATGATAAGGGACAGCCATTTCAGCTGCCCCTAAGAATTCTTAAAAAAAGACTCCATCCTAGCCCGCCCATCCTCACAGCCTTCAAACTGGTAAAGTTTGGAGTAAAATTTCCAAAATGCCATGTTAATCCTTTTAGAATCATGGGTTACATTTCCAGTATCTTCCCTGATCGAGGTAATAGCTTGGGGAGCTCTCCTGTTCCTGGCAAGATATGCTAAATGCTTGCCCGGCTTGTCCCCATGCTCAAACAACCTTTGCTTTGCAATAGTAAGCTCCCTTTTAGGTGTCTGTACGAGCATGGAGTTCAGTGTGGACCGAAGTGCTGTGATCCTCTGCAGCTTAACCAACAAAGGCCTGTCAAAATATGCCTTCTCGGCTGCTTTCAGACATGTTTCGAGCAAGTGTTGATGCCCACCCTTCTGGCGCTTCTTACTGGCAGAACAGGAAATAGCTAACCCCTAGCATAGGCTTTAGCAGTTTCCCAGAGAATGGATGGATTACTGGCTGAGCCTGAATTAATGTCTAAAGAAGCCCTGAACTCAGTAGAAAAGGATTCAGTAAACTTGCTATCCTTAAGGATGAAGGGATTCAATCGCCAGTGTCACGAACCTACCATAGTATCTGTACACTTGACCATTAGATACACTGGAGTGTGATCAAAAGTAGTGATATTGCCAATCGTACATGACACCATTGAGCCCAAATGCTCTGTGGGAGTCCAAAAGAGATCAATTCTGGTATGGCATTTGTGTGGATTCCAGAAAAATGTAAAGTCCCTGCTAGTAGGGTGAAGGCGCCTCCAAACACCTACCGATTCTAGTTCAAAACACAAGCCTTGAATTGTGAAGCTGATATCAGGGGCCTTCAGGCAATCTATCTACTGTAGGATCTGTTAGACAATTAAAATCCCCCCCAACAATAATATGCTGAGATACGAGGTTAACCAGCCTAGAAAGTGCGTCTGTCAAGAACTTGAGCGAGTGAGCCGGGGGACAATAAACATTTAAGATTCCATCTTTTTCCTGATTAATCAAAGATTTAAGGCTTACAAATCTCCCGTGTGTGTCTTTAATACACTCTAAGAACTAAAATGGAAGATTCTTCCCAACAAGTATGGCCACCCCCTCCTCTTAGTATTGAAAGATGAGAAATAAACCTGGTCATACCCATTCTGTTGCAGTTTCAAATGCTCTGCACCAGCCAGGTGTGTTTCTTGCAACAAGGCAACATCCATGCTCCCCCTTTTAAGGCTCGAGGGTGTCTTCTTCTGACTGACCGGCGAGTGACTCCCCTTTAATTTTGCAGGTACACCACTTGAACACATCCTTAGCCATAACCTTCTATAGCACCATTTAGACTGCAGAGAGGAAGAACTTGAACTGCAAATCACCAAGCTTCAGGACAAGAGAAACCGCAACACACAAAAACTATATAAACTAAAACAGCTGCAACCAAAAAAACCTACAAAAGTCGGAGGAACTATGTACACCAAAAACAGAAAAGCAAAAATAACACCTAGTGGAATTTACCCCCATTCAAAGGGGATAACTACATATCCCAAAACCCTACTAACCATCCCAACTGCCCTCTTAACTCCTACTAGCTAGAGTCATGCCACAAACACAGGTAACCCAGGATAAAGTAGCAAAAAAAGGTAAGATAAAACAAGATTAGTAATATATACGAGTAAGTTAGGAGTAAATGCATTACCCATCCCTTGGTATAGCTTAACTTAGAAATTCAAGGTAAGTTCTCTATCCATCCCGAGCATAATGTAATGCAATTTATTACCAACAAAAGGAGACTCCACCAAGCCCTCTCTGAAGAAGGACAAACCCGAACAACTCTGTTATCTGTGCCTATTCAATCGTCTGGCTTAAGTCAGTGTGTCCACGAAGTTCCTTGCTTTCTCTGGTGAGTCAAATCAATATAAGATCCATTCTGATGAATTCGAAGCAGCGCTGGCCCTTTCAGTCTCCGCTTGATGCCGTTGTCGGACTTCCTGGTTCAGATCACCATCACTGGAAAGTCTTGGAAAAACATGAGCTCTCACACACCAATGCCCTCTGATCCTTCCCTTGGGGCACTGGAAGCTTCCATAACTCTGACTCTTTGTCTTTATAATGATAGAACTGTACCAGGACAGGACAAGGGTGCTGGCCCATTCCTGGCCTCCGTGACGCAACCCGATGGGCACTCTCAATCTTTATTCTTTCTTCTCCAGCTTCCAAACTAAGGAATTCCGGGAACCACTTCTCAAAGAATTCCACTGGCTGCTTACCTTCCATCCCCTCCAGCGTGCCAACAACGCAAAGATTCTTTCTTCATTCCCTGCTCTCAGGGTCATCCTCCAGATCCAGCAAACCACGGACCTGTTTTTTCAGGACTTCAATCTGACTCTTAGATGAATCAGCCTCTGCTTCCACCACTGTGACCCTGCATTTGAGCTAGTCAGTCCTTTTCCACGGGTCTTCCAGCTGCTGTTCCTACTTTTGCAGCATAGCAGAGACCAGAGCCAGCTTTTCCTCGATTTTTTTCTTCAATCTGTTTCCCCGGGACCTCGTGAGATTTGGCGAGCTCCTCAACCAAGGCCTGATGAGTAAGCAAGCCTGCTCCTCGGTGGGTTGTGCCGTGGCCCCAACCTTGGGTGAACTCCCCCCTTTCTTCGGCATTCTCCTGCAACAAAAACAAAGGCAAGTGAAATTTTCAGGATCTGTAGCTCTGTTACTGTTTTTTTGTTCCCAGTAACTTGGATGGGATGAGCTCTAGCTCTGTCCTGTCGATGTTGTGGCGCAAACTCTAGCAACACGATCCCCTAGGTCGCCGCCATATTGGATCTCACCTTTATAGGATGTTGACTGAAACAGACCAGCTGTGAAAGCCCAACAAAAGGTATTAACTTGCAGACAAACACTGCAAAAGGTCACATGTAAAACAAAGCAAAATCCTTTTGACTGAGGTTACAGAGGATGATTGACTGGTGCCCATGAAAATATGCCCCAGAATGAGGGAAAAAATTAATTAAGGAAACTGTGGGTGGAACTTTTTCTTCCTTGGTATGGATTGGGCAATGGAGAAAATGGCAGGAAAACAGACTGAGACTGAAATAATCAAAATCTTGTGTTGAGAATACTTCTTCTGAATTTCGATTTCAGAATCTTGCTATTGAGTGGTAACTATCTTATTTCCAAGGAATTGCATCTTATTATTAGTCAATTCGCCCTGTTTCTATGCCACTTCCAATTATCCTCTCCTTCCCCCAAGAAACTAGAAAAAGCAAATACATGACATATAAGTCAGAGCAAGTAGCAGGCAGCTGCATGACGACTGCTTGTCCAAACCATCATCAAACTGTGTCTTCAGTACAACATCCCTACACGCTCCTTCACCCATGCGAATCCGTATCGACAAACCGCCAGCCTCACCATATCATTGTGTCTGCTCTCGGTCCAGCTCACATATCACTTTGTCCCTTCAACAATTTACTATGGAATTCAGGGATAAGTAGGACTTGCATTTTCCGTCAGGCCATTGTGAGCAGGGACACATGCATCTCATGCATCCAAACAGGATACATCTTATGGATCTTAGCTTACTTCCTTTGTGCTTACTCACTTTGCACTCACTTGGAGGCAGCTTGCATTGCTTCTCAGCTGAAAGGGAGAGGCAGACAGTATGCTACAGTGGGAAGCACTGACTAGTCATGGGGTGGGGGGGAACATGTCACTGTGCAGCACTGTGCACATGTCCCACCTACACCATGGGCCAGCAGTTTACTTGGAAGTCACTTTGGCATGTGCTTCCGGCAAATGGACTTTGATGTGAAAGTGAAAGGGAAGTGTGTTCAAGGGGGTGACATTCAGTCAGGAGGTAAAGTCACGTTCAGTCAAAGGACTGGTCTGTTTCCAGTCAGGGGATGGGTGAGGAGATAAGGGTATATGAAGGGAGAGAACTAGAAACCTGATCCTTTGGTTTAATGTTTTAATTAAGGCAGGGACGAATCCCAGCATGCCAAGGTGGGACCTTTAAGCAACTCAACTCAGCACCTGGCAGCTACTGTGGCTAGCTTCACATTGTTTGTATGGCTGCAGGACCAGGTCCAAAAAGGCATTCTCCCACCTCCCAAATATCTCGGTGTTCAGGACGGTTTCACTCCAGGGGGCGGTGGAACTTTCCTACCTCTTCATATTTGCCTTGGACACAAAAACCCGAGCCCTTCCTGCCCCATGCTCCCTATTTGCTCAGTGGGGGCACATCGCCACCTCTCATGTTCATTCATTGTCCACTATCTGCTCGTCCATGCAATTCCATTAAACTCATACCCACCTTGCTCATTGCATCAAAAATTGGCCCAGACTAGGCTGAGAAGGCCAGGACTGGCAAGAGATGATTGACATTAGGCTCTTCATTCTGTATAAGGAGAAAATGCTCAATCTAGCTGGGATAGAGAATAGCCAATAAACCCAGTAAACTTTACTGTGCTGTGTTGCTCTGCCTATACCGCAAATATTTCCTCACATCCCTCCCAAACCTCCTGCCCCTCACCTTGAACCTATGTCCCCACATGTCTGACCCTTCAACTAAGGGGAACAGTTGCTCCTCATCCACTAGGTCTAACAGAATAGTTCCAGATGAGAGGGGCACAGATGCTTGTACGCCTCCCTGACTCTGTGGCTGTGCCCCCTGAACAGCTCGCTACAGATACACAGGATTGATCGTGCTCCACTCCCTCAACTGCTGAGGCACAGATCCCCTGACCAAGAACATTCTGACCAGCCAGCTGACCAAGGACAATCCCCTGAGCTGGAATCAAAGGCTGTCTTTGACTTCCTGTGCTGGGAACAGAGGGGTGTCTTCATGGATTCTAGTGAGGGTTACTCCTTTCAGACTTGGAGTCTGCTTACTTGCTGTACATGCAGTTGGTTTGCCACATAAGACATGCTGGTACATGGTGCAGATGTGAGATTGGTGTAACACACTGCTGAATAGCCAGAGGTGTGGCCCCTGACTGAGGACTGCTGACCAGCAAGGCAAGCTATCTGGTTGTGGAACTGTGCTCAGAGGTGAGGCACAACAAGGAAGACAATGCAAAACGGGGTGTGAATGATATAAGCATGTAGGTAGGCATTGAGAGAGCGTGCACTAAAGACAAGTGAGCAACCCTGAGATGCAGCTAGGATTGATTGTGGCTGCTAGTGTCCTGCAGTGCAGGTCTGTATGTCCTAAGTGGCGTGCAAATGCATCAGAGAAGTGCCAAGGTTGTCAAATATCAGATTTCGATGTCTGTGGATGAGGGCTGCCTGCAGTTGGTACCCACAGATCAATCCCTGAGATGCTGTTGCATGGTTAGCAAAGTGGAGGCAGTGTGCAACAGATGGCAAGTTGAAATTGCCATTCTGATTTCCATGTTGACAATTCTCAGCTTGTAGTTTGCCCGAGGTGGATGGTAGCATAGGAAGCTGCATGTTAATGAGGTGAGGTGGGCAGATTATAAGGTTGTTAACAAACAATAATCCTACTTTATAGGCGAATCGCTGCTTCCTAGTGAGAATCTTACCTTGATGCCCGGAACTTACTTAAAAGATTCAGTGAGTTGTTCTTCATGTTAAGACAGGCTTCTCTGGGCTCGATTCCACCACATTTCTCACCAGAACCCATTCTGTTGAGGCCCCTTGATGATTCTATTTATTATACTGAACTACGCAGTCTAAGGTTGCAGTTCCTTTACAATCTAGAATTTTTAGCCTGCGCTCGCTGAGGGGAATCAATGGACAATGTCACTTTGCTGGGTATTTCCACCTCATCAACAATCTCTTTTTGCCTTGCTTGCTCTTTCAAGTTGTTTCTTATCATCGCAATGCATTTCAAATTGCTGTTAAATTTTAAATGTTTTAATAATTAGAATGTGAGTTTAAAGATTGCAGTTAAACAGAATGCTATTGAAATGAGATAAATTTAAATGGAAAATAATTCAACTCATCATGCTGCCTGTGAGTCACTGAACACTTTCATTTCTCATGAGGTGGAAGGTCAGGTCACAGGAGAATATATTTTGAAAGGAAGTACTCTCTTAACCCTCGGTATTATCCTCTTTGTGCTCTGCTTCAATTGTGTTTTGAATATTGCTAGTTGAGGGTCACGTTATAGGAGTAAACTCATTCCCTGCCTTGAAATGTGGATTTAATACACCTCCAGAAATATTGTGAACGGAATACTAATTTTCCCACAATCAATGCCAGTGCAGTTAACTCAGAATCGGCCATTTCATTTGATTTTTTTCCCGACAGTTTCTTCCAATCCGCTCTCAGAGGACAAAGCTGCTGCAGGATTTTAGGTGCAGACCTTCCCCCACCAGAAACTGTGTTTAAATGCATCCCCTGGAATGGCATGGAATTTTCTTTCTGCAGGATTGATTGAATATATTTTGAACTGTGTGTATGTGTGTGTTTATCATACAAAATATAATCAGGGATATTACATAAGTAAGTTGAAAGGAAGACTGAAACAGGAGAAGCATATTTCTAACTATAGTTCCTTTCTTTTGAACTTGTATTTGTGCAAATTAGGATGGCACTTATTGAATGGTCATAAATATCAATCTCACACAAAGTGACTATAATGGTTGTCAGTTAAATGAATTGTCCCCTTAATGTATTCCTGAAGGCCGACAGTCACTGAATTAAGTTGTTCTGTTTATAATTTGGCAGCCTCAATCAGAGAACTGTGTCAATAAATCATGTAGAAAATAGAAAGGTTTTATCTGAGATTAAGAGTAAAGCACTTTGGAGGAACTGTAGAGGATGATTTTTATTTGTAATTAACATGGGAATGCTTGAAGAGTTCATGCAGAAGAAACTTGTAAAAATACCTTTGTCAATTTTCTCTCCTTTTTTCATGCACTAATCCTAGCTGTAACTTAATTCAATGGATGCTAGTTGCACTCGTGCACAATGCTCAAAGTTTTATTCATAATGTATAAAATTTTACAGTGAGACCTCTAAATTGTGTAGTCAATTTTAGCGCAAGGATATGTCCATGCTGGCCCTCTAATGCTGGATCTGCCAGAGTTCATGAAATAGGAGCAAGATTCTACAATTTGAATACCTACTGTGGGCTAGAAAAATCTCCAAATGAAAATTCCTCTGAGGGACATATAGGACTTGCCTCAATGGTCTCCAAAACCATTCAATTATAAACATCTGCAAGAGGTGGGTTATGGGTATTCCTTGAGAATGTGGGCACTGGGCCAATATGTTAGGATCCTTGTCTACGTTCCAGTCACTCCCTTAAATTGGCAATGCCAGTCTGATAGGTGGGCTGCATATTCAGTGTGCTAGCTATCAAATTTTCTCCTTACACCTAGACTCAACACAGTATGATATTTGATCATGTTAAAAATCCTATATAAATGTCAGTTGTTATTCAACTGTGATGGTATAAAAACCAAATCCAAACTTAGGTTCACACCAGTAAATTGCACCTTAAGTTCCTTTAATTCCTAGGTAAGAACTTAACTTAAGCATTAACTTTTCAGATCTAAATACAATTCAAGTGCCTTGGATCAAGCTAAATGAGATCAAATCACTTGTCCATATGAAATGTCAAATGCCTAAAGGAGTTAAATCAATGATTTTAAGTAGTTTGGTTATAATTAATCTCCACTCATATTTTGTACAGTATGCAAAATATCCACAGTAGGCAAAGTTGAAAGTGTAATATTATGAGTGATTAATGATTGGAGCATTCATTGAGTTCAATTATTCTTCAAGTAATTATTCCCAGCACTTTGACATTTCACCATGACACATAGCACATTCACATTGTTCTAACTTCAAGCAGGTTACGCTCTGATCACCAAGGAGTGAGGATGTGAACCTGAGGCAAATTTCCAGGTATCTAGACAGTCTGGATAAAGTGAAGCACAAAATTGTCAAGAGAAATGTTACTGCTGCTCATGGCTTCAATTACAAAGTCATTGAGCTATACAGTATGGAAACAGGCCTTTTGATCCAACATGTCCATATCGACCAGATATCCTAAATTAATCTAGTCCCATTTGTCAGCATTAAGGCCATATCCCTCTAAACCCTTCCTATTCATATACCCATCCAAATGCCTTTTAAATGTTGTATTTGTACCAGCCTCCAACACTTCCTCTGGCAACTCATTCCATACATGCACTACCCTCTGGGTGAATACATTGCCCCTAAGGACCCTTATAAACCTTTCTCCTCTTACCTTAAACCTATGCCCTCTAGTTTTGGACTCCCTCACCCTGGGGAAATGATCTTGTCTATTTACCCTACTCATGCCCCTCATGATTGTATAAACCATTATAAAGCCAACCCTCAGTCTCTGACACTCCAGGGAAAATATCCCCAGCCTATTCAGCCTCTCCCTATAGCTTAAACCCTCCAACCCTGGCAACATCCTTCATAAGTTTTTCTGAACCCTTTCAAGTTTCACAATATCCTGCCTATAGCAGGGAGACCAAAATTAGACATAGTATTCCAAAAGTGGCCTAACTAATGTCCTGTACAGCCACAACATGACCTCCCAACCCCTAAACTCAATGCACTGACCAATAAAGGAAAGTATGCCAAATGCCTTCTCCACTATCCTATCTACCTGACACTTCATTTTCAATGAACTATGACCCTCACTCTAAGGTCTTTTTTTTTAGCAATACTCCTCAGTCCTGCTCTGATTTACCTTTTTAAAATGCAGTATCTCACATTTATCTAAATTATACTCCGTCTGCCACTCCTCGGCCAGTTGGCCTGATCAAGATCCCATTGTATTCTGAGGTAATCTTCTTCGCTGTCAACTATCACTTCAATTTTGGTGTCATCTACAAACAATGTTCACATACAAATCATTTACATAATTTATGAAAAACCATGGGGACCCTGCCCCAATCCTTGGTGGCACACCACTGGTCACAGATTTGAAAAACAGCCCTCTATCACCACCCCTGTCTTCTACCTTCAAGTCAGTTATGTATCCAAATAGCTAGTTCTCCCTGTTTTCCATGTGATCTAACCTTGCTAACCAGTCTACCATGAGGAACTGTGTCGAATGCCTTACCGAAGTCCATATGGATCATATCCACCACTCTGCCCTCATCAACCCTCTTCATTACTTCTTCAAAAAACTCAATCAAGTTAGTGAGACACGATTTCCCATGTACAAAGTCATGCTGACTATCCTTAATCAGTCCTTGCCTTTTCAAATGCACATAAATCCTGTCCCTCAGGATTCCCTCCAACAACTTGCCTACCATCGACATGAGGCTCACCAGTCTTTAGTTCCCTGGCTTTTCCTTACTAGTCTTGCCTTTCACCCTAACCAGAGCATACTGTCTCTGGACTCTCATTATCTCATTTTTGAAGGTTTCCCATTTTCTAGCCATCCCTCTATCTGTGAACATCTACACCCGATCAACTATTGAAAGTTCTTGCCTAATACTATCAAAATTGGCATTCCTCCAATTTGGAATTTTAGCTTCTGGATCTGGTCAATATTTTTCCATCACTATTTTAAAATGAATAGAATTGTGGTCGCTGCCCCAAAGTGCTTTGCCACTGATAACTGTCATCTGCCCTGCCTTATTTCCCAACAATTGGTCAAGTTTTGCACCTTCTCTAGCAGGTACATCCACATACTGAATCAGAACATTTTCTTGTGCACATTTAGCAAATTCTGATCTACTCAAGCCCTTAATATTATGACAGTCCCAGTCTATGTTTGGAAAGTCAAAATCCTTGCTATAACCACTATTATTCTTACAGATAACTGAATTCTCCCTACAAATTTGCTTCTCAATTTCCCATTGAATATTGAGGGGTCCATAGTACAATCCCAATAAGGTAATTATTCCTTCCTTATTTCTCAGTTTCACTCAAATAACTTTCCTGGACGTATTGCCAGGAATATCCTCCCTATGTGCAGCTGTGATGTTATCTCTAATCAAAAACACCACTCGCCCTCCTCCATTGCTTTCCTTTCCATCCTTCCTATATCATCCATAACCTGGAATGTTAAGCCAGTCCTATCCATCCCTGAGCCTTATCTCCGTAGTTGTTATGATATCCCAGTCCCATGTTCCCTGAGTTCATCTGCCTCACCTGGTAGGCCTCTTGCATTGAAATAAATGCACTGATAAATAAATATGTCAGTCCTACCTTGTTCTCTGTTTTGTTCCTGCCTGCCCTGTCTGTTTAACTTACTCCTTTTCCCAGCTGTACCAGTCTCAAACTGATCTCTTTCCTCAATATCTCTTTCCTGGGTCTCTCCCTCCATCTTAAATCCTCCCAAACAGCTCTAGCAAATCTCCCTGCCAATATATTAGTCCCTTCAAATTCAAGTGTAATCCATCCTTCTTATACAAGTTATTTCTTTCCCAGAAGAAATTCCAATGATGCAAAAATGTGAATCCTTCTCCCCTGCACCAGCTTCTCAGCCACACAATCATCTGCTCTATCCTTTTATTCTTACCCTCACTAGCTTATGCACCGGGAGTAATCCAGATATTACTAGTCTTGAGAACCTCCTTTTTAAATTCCTGCCTAACTTCCTGTATTCTTTCCTTAGAATCTTATCCTTTTCCCTTCCTATTTCATTAAGTCCAATATGTATAACAATCTGCTGGTCTCTCTCCACTTTGAGAATATCTTGCACCCTCTCTGTGATATCCTTGATCCTGGCACCAGGGAAGCAACACACCATTTTGATTTCTCACTGCTGGCCACAGAAACATCTGTCTCTGCCTCTGACTAGAGATTCCCCTATCACAATTGATCGTTTGGAACTGATGCATACCTCGTTACATTTGAGCCGGTCTCGGCAACCAGAAATCTGACTGTTTGTGCTACATTCTGCTGGGAGTCTGTCATCCCGTACATTTTCCAAAAATTATACTTGTTTGAGATGGGGATAGCCACAGGAGACTCCTACACTACCTGCCTCACCCCCTCCCCCTTCTCATTTGAATTACTTCCCATGTGGTTTCTGCTTTTGATACAAAGAACAATTTCATTCAGTTAAAAAATATTCTTAGCATATGGAAATCAGATGGAACTTTTCTCTGCATTAGATAAAATAGAGAGTGATATGAATACCCTTTAAGCACTGACTTAGACAAAAAGACATCCATCACACAGATAATTTGATTTTTTTTATGGCTCACTGCACAGGCACTGAATCAGAAAGATTAGATATGATAAACAGAAATACTAGACACTATTTGCTGCGGTGCTATTCTAAACTACCAACAATGTTGGATTGATCCTTGTGGTGAGGAGGAAAATTAGAAAATGAATCAGCCAGGGCTCATTCTTACATATCTCTTCAATAACATTTGCAAAACATCTTTAATATAGAAAATTATCCCAATATGCATTATGAAGGGAGATAAAGCAGGTAAGCAATTTTTTGTTTGGACATTTTCTCATGTACAATTTTACCATTCACTCCCAGAGGGCAACAGGTTGGTTCAGTGATTAGCATTACTGCCTCAGCATTAGGGAACCAGGTTTGATCCCACCCTTGTGTGGCTATCTGTGTAGAATTTGCACATTTTCCCTGTGTCTGCATGGGTTTCCTCCAGGTGCACTGTTTTCTTTCCCCAGTGCAAAGATATGCAGATAAGGTGGATTGGCCATCCTAAATTGCCCATATTGTCCAGGGATATGCAGGTGAGGTAGATTAGCCACGGGAAACTCAGGGTTACCGGGATAGGGATGGGTCTGGATGGAGTGTTCTTTGGACTATTGATGTGGACTTGATGGGCCAAATGCTTTGCTTTCACACTGTAGGGATTCCATGATAAATGGTATGAATGTCTTCCATTCAAGCACATATTTGCATCAAATTTCTGGTTATTTAATAGTGTAATCTGGGCTATAAGAATGGAGCTCTTTGTGACTTGGACTGAATACTTTGTCTTTCACACATGCTTTACTGCTTATCTCGAAAATTTCCAAGCAGAGATTGAGAAACATTCTATGAGATGGGGCCAAAAATAAATCATTGAGTTGATTTATTTTACAGACAGCAAGTGAAAGCACATATAAATTCCACGTATTTCAATAATTTGCACTTTTATTCATAAAACAATCTGATAAAACAATGGAGCATGTGCCTGGTCCCTATTGTAGGCTTGTTTATTTTTGGCATGACTGTAGTCCCCTTGTACCTGTGGGGGACTATAGTAATGCCAAAAATAAACAAGACCTATCGTGGAAACCTGAAACCATGAATAGGAGCAAACCCATTCATTTAAATGGTTTACTTCACCTTCCCTAGTGCCTGGTTGGTTCTGGAAGGTTCCCTATAATATGTTCAGGTAGTGATAAACTGCAGAATGGGAGGGGGGGGGGGGTTGCCCTGTACTGCTCTTTGTAAACTAATATTCACTGCAAAATCTGATCTCCATTTTTGTGAGAACTGAAAGAATTGCAGATGCTGTAAATCAGAACAAAAACAGAAATTGCTGGACGAGCTTGACAGGTCTGGCAGCATCTGCAGAGAGAAATCACAGTTAATGTTTTGGATCGGTTTTGAGGAAGGGTCACTCAATCCAAAATGTTAACTCTGATTTCTCTCCACAGATGCTGCCAGACCTGCTGAGCTTTTCCATCAATTTCAGTTTTTGCTCCATTTTTGTGACCAGTTCTTAGACTCCTCTGCCAAACATAATGGTCCAGATTCTTATTCGACTGCAACCATCTTCTTAAATCCCTCATCCAACTCCTCCATTAATTAGAACTCAAGAAATAGGAACAGGATGGGAATGTCAAACATCTATCGATCTCAGTGAAGGGCAGAAAGTGTCTAAGCTCCACAGCCATCCAAGAGAAGAAATTTCTCCCCATCTCAATCTAAAAATTGCTCTCCATGTCAGGTGAGACTCTGAACTCTAGTTTTAGAAGAAAGTAGGTCAACAATAGTGGTAAACCAAATGGAGCCCTTAGAAGTGACCAATAAAAGTCGACGATGACAGTGCCAAAGGCTCCAATGGAAATAGTTCAAGGTAAATTGTCCAATGAATTGGTGGCTGGAGGTGGGCCTTTCTTGAAGATTGTGGCTGCCATGTTAGAAGATGTTCCTGTGAAAGAACATTGGGAGCAGCACAAGGTAAAATCTGCATTCAAGTTAACTCACTAGAGGACTATATTTTAATTTGCTTTGTGTTATTCCAAGGATATGATTTTGGAATTTCTAAACTTCTATTTAGTTTTCTATTAGGGCAAATGACTCTTGTTGAATAGTCAGTTCTTATATGGTTTTGTTTATCCATCTTTTTCATTTCTTTCACTGAAACTGCTGCTTTCAGCTGATGTCTGGTGCCATGGTTGTTGGCAAGCCTTCTAAATGTTTTCTAAACAGCCGCTCTTCATCTGCCATTGTGCGCAATGGGTGTTGCCAAGCTGTTTAGAAGTAGTGTAGCCAGTCCCTGTCCTATCCAGAACTAAAGCATGCTTTTGAGCACCTCTCTCCCATTTGCTCCAGAACTATATTACAACATTTCTGAACAAGTTAGTTAGAAAATACCTATCCACTATTTCTTTCTTCCCTAACCTTCTAATGATGTTGACGAAAGCAATACATTACTAGCTGCTGTCCTGATGCAGATAAGCTAACAGTACAGACTTCAGGACTCCATTAGCATAGTAATACACTCAAGCGTCTACTCACCAGAATAGTTATTGATCTATTAAAGTAAATCTTGCTTCTGAGTACATTCCACCCACCTTTGATAATATAAGTGTTTAAACCCATATTTCTGGTGGTAGTGTGATCAGGAACTTTGGTAATATAGGTCTATGAGAGAAGCTGAGGATTGTACTTGGAACAGAGAAGATTAAGGATAGATTTAATAGAACTGGCCAAACTCCTGATGGGTATTGATTAGGTAAATAAGGGAAAACTGTTTCTGATAGCAACAGGTTTGATAACCACAGGATAGTGACTTAAACTAATTGGCAAAGGAACTAGTGTAAAGCTGGTTAAAAATGCGAGTAAAACTAACTTGATCTAAAATCCTGCTTGAGATAGTGATTGAAATATGAAATCATAGAATAGTTGCTGTAGGAAGGAGATTATTGGCCCACCTGTCTTTCTGGATCTCTGAAAGGCAATTTCCCTAGTGCTGCTCCCTCTGCTCGCCGACTACCCACCCCCCACCACCCCTCACCGCCTGTAGCCTAGCACAACTTCACAGACAAAAATTCAGTTCTTTCTTGACTGCCTTGAATAATCCTGTCTCCAGAGCACTCTCAGGCAGTGCATTCCAGATCCTGACCTCATGCTGTGTAAAAAGCTTTTCCTCAGGCCATCATTGCTTCTTTTGCCAATTAGCTTCGATCTACATCCTCTTGTTCTCAGCCTTTCTACCGATGGGAACCGTTTCTTCTGATCTGCTCTGGCAAGGCACCTCATGAGTTTGAAAGTCTTTATCAAACCTCCTTTTAACCTTCTCTGCTTCAAGGAAAAGAAAGATAAAACATGACAAACTCTGCATTCTCAAGGTGCACCACATTCTTAAGACTGAATGGCAGAATAGAAATCCCACGACAGTTGTTGTTCAGTTGGTTGCAGAATTGCCTGACTGAGATGCTTCCAGCCTCAAGTCCCACTACAGTATTTGGGCATAGCTTGATGCTCCTTTGCACTACTGAGCGAATACTGCACTGTCAGAGATACTATTTCTCAGATAACATGCAAATTCAAATACCTAATTAGATCAGAACATAAAATGCTGTTTTGGCTGTCAGTTAGAGATCTTAAGGGTACCTGTCTAAAATAAATTCCTGACTTCATTCCTTGCTCCATTTAACCTTCTCAGGTTGCAATCCTTAACAATTCCCCTAACACTCTGAAATTATGAAAAAGTAAGAGACAAATTGTTCATAAATCTCTTTGCAGCATAATGCCTCAAGCACACTGAAGGACCAAATGTTGCAAGAATAAAACAGAAAGGACTGACATAATAGTACATTTTTTGACATTTCATTACCAATACCTGAGAAAAATACAATCAATAAAAATTGGTGTGAAGGAGCCAGTGTTGGACTTAGGTGGACAAAGTTAAAAATCACACAACAACAGGTTATGCTCCAACAGGTTTATTTGGAAGCACTAGCTTTTGGATTGTTGCTCCTTCATCAGGTAGATGCACTTTTACTGCTTCTTTGAGAGGGTCTGAACTCTCAAATATCTGCAAGATGGCTAAGAAATTCCCTGTCTTATTTGGTTCTGCTAATGTGTGTGAACAAACATTTTTCCTGCTGAAATACATCAAATCCTGTCACTGATCCCTATTAATTGGCAAGTATTTCAGCTCCTCATTATGGATTTCTACAACAAAAATAACTTTGCCACCATTGTAAAGAGGGTTGGTCAACTGCATTGTTCATATTAAACCAAGAAGGCATGAAAAGGGGCACTAACATTCGATATAGTTTTTGAATTGCATTGTTATGATAGCATAACAACAAGAATAATAAAAGATTTATGTTTATTTGTATCAAAATTCAACTAGATACAATAGTTTTATCCTTGAGAATTTATGCTCTTGTGCTCTTGCCTCTGGCAGAAGGGCTTGCCCATTCCTGTTCCAGACAACCAAACCCAAGGAAACAGCTTTCCACCCTCACCTTAAACAACAAGGGTAAAGAGTCAATGGTCTTTTTCACTACTATTGAGCTCATTCCCTCAGCTGCCTCTGCTGCCCTCTTTCTTTACTGCATCAGGCCAACCATCTTTTAAAATTCAGCTCTACCCAAGTCCCGAACTCACATCTCCCTCTTGTTTCTCTCCCATCTCCCAGTATGTCTCTCCAAACTAATACCATTGATAAGACCCACCTGAGAATCCACTAACTCTGCTTCCACCAACTGTAGCCCACCCAACTTTTTTTCAATGTTACCTGATAATGTAAGTGTATCTATCTACTCAAGTGCTTTGTCCCTCTTGTTCAGTCTGCTGATATTCCCCATATCCTCAAAACACTGAATCCACTGTGTTTCTAATTACTGTCACTTATCTCTAAACCATTCATCTTTTCCAAATGTGCTGTCACTTGCTTAATGCATGCATATCCTTCTGGGAGTCTTTAGGGAATCTATCTGGGAATTTTCTGTGGTTGAATCCCAACTCCAACTGGGTTTTTACCTTTGTCCCAATACTGAAAAAACTCTGACTAAAATCACAAAATATGATTGTGACAAAGGTAAGCTATCCTTCTTCATGTCTCTCAACCTTTCTGCAACTTTCAACACTGCTCACTACGTAGTCTTCCTCCAATGTCTTTTCACTGTTCCCTGTGTATGTCTGCTCTGACCTGATTCAATCCTTGTCAACTCAGACAGAACAAAAAAATCACTGCATTGACTTTTCTTCCTGTTTCTGCATCAATACCATAATGTTTCCCCAGGATCTATCCTTGCCCTCCTTCTATTCCTCATCTATCTGCAGATTCTCGGCAGCACATCTAGAAACACAATTTCTGCTTCCATATATATGCTGATGACACCTCACCATCCTCTGCTTTTAACTATGACTATTTGTCCAATGCCTACTACCCAATGACTAAAAGGAACGTCCTCCAGTTAACTATGTTATCATGAAAGCCATTCCGTTTAGTCACCAATGCAAACAGTGTTCACGAGTCGTGATTTCAACCTGCCCCTTGTCCAATGTCTGAGCCTGAACCAAATAGTTTGCAACTTTGGCATCATGTTTGACCCCATAGTGAGTTTCTGACCACATATCTGAACGTTCACTAAGGCCACTTATTTCTATCTCTGTAACATTTCTCGAGATCACCCTACCTCATCCTGCACTGCTGAAACCCTCATTTATAAGTTGTAATCATGAGAAATGACTATTCCAATGCACTCTCAGTCAACTTCCTATCTTTCACACTCCATAAACAACAACATCCTGTTGCTTGTATCCTAATGTAACACCAGTCACATTGACTTATCTGCCTGTGCTCACTGATCTACATTGACTGCCAATTAAGTGAAGGCACAATTAAAAATAATACATTCCCTTTTCAAAATCCTCCATAGCCTTCCTAACTTTGCATCTCCTCCAGTCCTACAATTCTGTTGGATATCAATGGCTCTTCAATTCTGGCCTTTTGCTTTCAGATTTTATTTCATTCCTGATGGCTACAACTTCAGCTGGTGATTTCCCAAACTCTGCAATTCTCTCTGCAACCTCTCTTTGCTCCTGTAAACATGTCTTAAAATTCATCATAGTTTCCTTTATATCCTTTGTGTGGTGTGAGGTGCTGCAATTTACAAAGGCAGACCAGGTCAGGACTTCTGCACTTAATGGTAAGGTCCTAGGGAGTGTTGCTGAACAAAAAGACCTTGGAGTGCAGGTCCATAGTTCATTAAAAGTGGAGTCTCAGGTAGCTAGGATAGTGAGGAAGGCATTTAGTGTGCTTTCCTTTATTGGTCAGAGCACTGAGTATAGGCTTTGGGAGGTCATGGTGCGGCTGTACAGGACATTGGTTAGGGCACCTTTGGAATAATGTATGTATTTCTGGTCTCCCTTCCTCTAGGAAGGATGTTGTGAAACTTGAGAGGGTTCGGAAAAGATTTACAAGGATATTGCCAGGGTTGGAGGGTTTAAGCTATAGGGAGAGGCTGAATAGACTGGGGATGTTTTCCCTGGAGCGTCGGAGGTTGAAAGGTGATCTTACAGAGGTTTATAAAATCACGAAGGGGATGGATAGGGTAAATAGACAAAGCCTTTTTCCTCGGGTGTGGGAGTCTAGAACTAGAGGGCATTGATATAAGGTGAGAGGGGAAAGATTTAAAAGGGACCTAAGGGGTAACTTTTTCACGCAAAGGGTGGTGTGTGTATGGAATAAGCTGCCAGAGGAAGTGGTGGAGGCTGGTATAATTACAACATTTAAAAGGCATCTGGATAGGTACATGAATAGGAAAGGTTTAGAGGGATTTGGGCCAAGTGCTGGTAAGAGATTAGATTAATTTAGGATATCCAGTTGGCATGGACGAGTTGGACTGAAGGGTCTGTTTCTGTGCTAGACACCTCTATGACTCCATGACTGTATGTCAAATTGTGCTTTAAATATTTCTATGAAATACCTCTACATGGTATCCTGGGTTGTTGTATTACATTAGAAGCACTGGGATAAATGCAATGAAAACAAAAAAAAAATGTTGGCAATACAACAGTTCTGGCTACACTTGTATTAAGAGAAACAATGTGAACATTTCAGGTCTTGTATGCTTTCGAAAGAACTGGAATAAGTTAGAAGTGAAACAGGTATTCGGCAAGGATAGTGGGAAGAAGAGCAAAATATGAATCTCTTTGTGGAATTTGTATTAAGATTACGTAGAAATGGAAATCCATCCATTGAATCTCAATCATTCTAGCAGGGAAGGCTGTTGACCATGGAGGGATGTCTGAGGGTAAATCAGGAGGTACAGCAGAAATTCATCTCAAGGAAGAAGAAGGGAAGGATGACGCAACCATGGCTGACAAGGGAACTCAAGAACAGCTTAAAAACAAAAGTCAAAGTATACAATGTGGTGAAGGTTAGTGGGAAGCCAAGGATTTGGAAACCAATCAAATCCAGTGGAGGGCAACTAAAAAGCAAGAAGTGTAAAGAAGATGATATATGAGTGTGAGCTAGCTAGTAATACAAAAGAAGATTGCAAGACTTTTTTTAGACATATAAAAGGTAAGAGAAAGGTAAAAACGGACCTTGGACAATGGAAAATGAAGCTGGAGAAGTAGTTATTGGGAACTGAGAAATGATGCAGGAACTGAATAGATATTTTGCATCAATCTTCATGGTGAAAGACACCAGCAGCAGACCAAAACTTTAAGAGAGTCAAAGGGCAGAGGTGAGCGTAGTGGCCATCACTGAGGAGAAGGTGCTAGGAAAGCTGAAAGATCTGAAGGTGGATAAATCATTTCATCCATAATCAAATAGTGGAGCAGGTTCAATTGGCAGAATGGCCCAATTCTGCTCCAATATCTTATGGTTTTAAGGTGTAATGGACAATTAAGTAATACAACATTAACTTGGTGTTTGAACTTTAATATGTTATGGTATTTAATAGAATGGGGTGGAGAGATTCAATGCCAAATGTTTTACAGTGTAACGCTAAATGGAGTGGTAATAGGTCACTGAAGAAACAAAAGATGCCTCCAGAGAAGGAGTGAATTTTCATTATTACTGGCACTCTGACTTCGGGACTATTTTCACATCCTGATTCTTTTGGTAATTGCGGTACATCAATTGTCAGTATTTTGAGGGAGATGACTAATTTGTGGCTCATGTCTGCAGTATCTGCCCCATGAAAGATGAAGAATATAAGTAAGAGGGTCCTGAACATGTTGGGTCACATTTAAAAGGTACCTCTCAGTATTCAAAGTGGATGCAGGCAAAGAGAAACTGTACTGAGAGGCCAGGTAGTCCCCAAGGGGCTCCAAGCCCTCTCTGGAGATGACGATAGAGGTCTTTGAGTTAGGCTGCGCATTTTGTTTCCTCAGAGGGGCAGGAAGAAGCCTGTCAGACAAAACATTAGATTGATATGCATTACTCTAAGAGTTAATAAGAAGAAACAGAGGAGTGCTTGTTTTTAGTGCACAATTCTGCACAGCTTTCCAAAGATGCCACTGAAATATATGCAGACCTTTGCCTTTGAGCTTATTGTCTGAAAACATAATAAAAGTTAACAATATACACTCCAATGTTAGATTAATTGCAACATTAATCTTCTGTCCAGAAGAATACTGGTTGTTTTGCACTCCTGGCATCCTACGGCTAAGAATAAGAAAGCCCTTTGGAATCTGGTTCTGTTCAAAGCATTTGCTCAGTGATTATTTGTAATGCACTATTCACCATCATAATGCCTCAATAGCTGTCAGTTTGCAAAACCTATTACAGGTTGTGTTATGTCAGTTGAGCCTCACTTAATATTTGAGAAAATATTTCCTATGTCCACCACAGATTAATGTATTTCTACCCATGGTGTAATTATAATTTATTTTTCTTTCGCCTGGACAGATGTTTTCCTTCAGTTTTATTTAAAGTTTGTTCACCTGATGATTAACTGAGAATTTTTCAACTCAGCAGTGAATGTGACACAGGAACCATTGCAACATTGTCTTTAATCTTCTGTGTGCCATAACTGTTCTGAGCATCCAGCTGTGTCATTGTAATGTATTAAAAAAAGCTGATTTGTTTCTCTCTCAGCTTTCGCCCCAGAATATTTGTGATTAGGGCCTGGTTTGAGATGAGCCGGTGAAACTTCTCCATGTATAAGACTGATGCTGTTCTCACCTGAGACCTTAACATACTCTCCTTGGCAGGATAGGACATCATACTGATAATTTCCTCTCCATGGCCCCAGGTATACTAAGCTAATATTGTGCCTTGTTGTGCTCTCCAATTGATTAGCATCAACATGGATCTAGAATCTAAAGTAAGTACTTCTTCAGGAACCAACATATCAAGCCAGCCTTTGAATAATCTACTCCCACGGCCTGATCTTCTATAACCACCAGATTGGAATCACCACCCTTTCACAGATATTGAGAAAGAATGGATCATAGTAGGTAACAGATACAACATGAGTGAGCAGGAGTTCTGAAGAAGGGTCACTGGATCCGATATATTAACTCTGTTTTCTCTCCACAGATGCTGCCAGACCTGCTGAATTTCTGCAGCAATTTCTGTTTTTGTTTCAGATTTCCAGCATCCACACTTCTTTGCGTTTTTTTAATGAGTGAGCAGCAAGGTATCAGAACTTTTGATGGTACCAGAGGAGTTGTATTATCTTGAGGTGCAAATTCATATACGGACTGTAGGATTCTGAGGGTGTGGATGTCATGGGGATTGTACATAAATCAGGAATATTTTCTCAGCACCTATTTTGGAGATTAGGGAAAACAGGGAGGAAGGTGACTTTTTAGTTTGGTGGTCATGACTTCAGCTACCTAAATATGGCAATAGACCATTTGCAAGCAATTTCCAGATTGTTTTTTTTAAGAAGCAGCAGTTTAGATTACAATACATTAGACAAAGAACTATTTGACAATAGTTGATGGTTCACTGAGACTACACAATGAACAGGCTGTTGGCATGTTCAATCTTGGCTGTTGTCAATCTTGTTAAAGTTGCGAAGGCAGCTTCTTGTTCTGTAGCTGAAGTCATAGGGGGAACAGAGACAATAACACAACAGGATAATAACACAAGGATGGTGGAGAAATCAGTGGGTTCCAGGCTGAGCCTGCATGTCACTGAAGCACATAAAATTAGAACCTCACTACACCGGATCGAAAATCAACTGTGCAATAAGTTCCCAAAAAGGCTGGGTCCACACACAAACCTCTTACTCTCCCTCCCACTACATCTGGATGTAGGCCAGAGTTCTGGGGAGAGGAAGACTGCTGAAAGATTGTGCCTGTTGATTTGGAAGAATTGGATATCATCCCCTGGAATATTTCAGCCTAAAAGGCCCTGACCAGCAGGCAGCCTTCTCTCAGAAGTAGGCTTACCCTCACTGGCGTGTGCCTTTGCAAGATTTAGGATCACATGCAATGGTTGGCGGGTGGACACCTCTGCAGTGTCGTGGGGAGAAACATCTTGGGTTTCACTCCCCTCCACTGCTGGCACAATCCTGTCTCTCCCTGAGAGAAGGGAACACCTGAAGTAAGGTCAAGTTACTTCATCCCCCTCTCAGCTCAGCACCAATGGTGAGAGTGACGGAGTACTGGTCTGAGGACATATCCAGCAACCACTGAGAATTCTGCTTTTCCCATCCTTTCCATGGACACAAGCAGATACCCAGCACAGAAGAATTCCTCCTTCTTTCATTCTAGGTGCCTCAGTTCTCCCGTCATTCCTGTCCGAATCTCCTGAGCCTGTTTTTACAGGATCAGCTTGTCCCTTGTCCTGAGAACAGGACACACCTCCTGCCTAGGGTTGAGGGTTCTGGCAATGCTCTCTTTCTTCCAAAGATTCCTTAAGTGTCGTTACTGTCTGCAGAAGTCAAAAGAGGGAATTAGTTGGGAAAAAATGGATAAATGCCTACGCAGATTGAAAATGAGTTCTGGTAGTAATTAGAAAGCAGTCTAGTACAATGGAACTAATTGAGTTGATTGCCCATTGCTGTCTTTCCCATCAGCACATGAGCAGTCCTAGTTTCCTGAGGCAGCTCCACTACCTTCTCCTCATAGGGAGTCAGGAGCCAAATGTTTGCCACACATCTCGCACTCAGCCTGTTTTGGAACATTTCGCTCAGTTTTTAGATAAAAGGGAAGGACTGAGTATGGGAACTGTCTGCCAGAGTAACTAGTTATGCTGCATGTAAAGGAGAGACAGTTAGGTGTCGTGAATGAGTCATTAGGATGGGAAAAGGACATGAAGGGTTAGTAGTTATTGAGGATGAGGTAAGTGTGAGCCCTTGAGTGGACATGATGCTTGGAATGCTGAGAGTTGTAATCTGTCACCATTGGTGAGATATGCATGCCTTGCCAGTTATAGTGGATGATGGTCTTTTGAGTGTAACATAGCAGAAAGATGATGGTGCCACTTACCTTTACAAAGTGCAGAATATCATTGACCTTTCTGTACTGCTTGGCATCCCTGTCCCATGCTGCCAACTCTGTCCAGGCTTGTTGGGTCTGGGGATGTGAGCTCTTGTTACAGTTAGCTTGAAAGTCACTGACTTTCTCTCGTCACTCCAATCACCACAACCTATCCCCTAGAAAGGGGGAGTTAGCTTAGTCTGATGGCTCAGTGGTTAGCTGCATTAGACATGGGAGGTAGAGGGATGGGTCTTGGTGGGATGCTGTTTTGGGGCGGGGGGCTGGGGGTGGACCTTTTGGGGTTTGTGGGGATTCTATGATTCTATGAACTGATTGGAGCTCAGAGGCCAGCACCACAGTATAAGCAGATTGCAGCATCTGAAGAGGTGTCCAGCTGGCTTTAAACATGACATGAGAGCTTTAGAAACTGGTGGTGAGCACTACTGCCTCTTTAGCCAGGCAATTCATTGATTAATGTGCTTAACATCTCACTTCCAGAAATAATGAATTGAGAAGTGTATGATTGTACAATATAGCTTGCCCCAGGCTAATGGCAGAAATAGGGCGGCACGGTGGCACAGTGGTTAGCACTGCTGCCTCACAGCGCCAGAGACCCAGGTTCAATTCCCGCCTCAGGCGACTGACTGTGTGGAGTTTGCACGTTCTCCCCATGTCTGCGTGGGTTTCCTCCGGGTGCTCTGGTTTCCTCCCACAGTCCAAAGATGTGCAGGTCAGGTGAATTGGCCATGCTAAATTGCCCGTAGTGTTAGGTAAGGGGTAGATGTAGGGGTATGGGTATGGGTGGGTTGTGCTTCGGCGGGGCTGTGTGGACTTGTTGGGCCGAAGGGCCTGTTTCCACACTGTAAGTAATCTAATCTAATCTAAATAACAATCTGAAACTAACTTGCGACCCTTCTTTAATTTCATGTGGAAAAATACCAGCCATTGTCTCCACTGGAGCTAAGAACTTCCAAAAGAAACTTGAAAAAAAAATCCCCTTAAGGCAACTTCAAAGTAATGGTACTGTATGTAACATCACAAGGAAACACAGAAATATAACCTTAAAATTCCAGCACCAACATTTCCTTGTCTGATATTCAGATTGCCCTTTCACACTGACCTAGGCCAGAAATGATGGGATTTAGAACTTAATTGCAAATAATGTCTTTAAGATACCATAGCTTCAAAAGCAGATTGACTGAACAGCCATGGCATACAGTCGTTGATGACATTTCTCCAGGGATTCTGTTAATCTTCCACTACTGTTACAGCAATAGATGGAGAAAATTCACAGAGAGAGAAAAAAAAATCACAGAATCATGGGACTATGCTGTCATTCTGGTCTAAATGTTTCACTTGATAGATGCACTGAAGTTGTGGTTTGTACCCTTAACTGTGGCTGAATTAAGGCAGAACTTTAATGGGCATGTCATTGACAAAAGGGAGACACAAATTGAATCACTTTATGGTCTTCTTTTAATAGCTAAGTTCATTTAAAATATTTTTGTTGTTATTTTATTCATTTGTCTTTTCACAGTAGATTGTAATGCGTACCTCCTATTTGATTGTGAACTGCAATTTTTAAATAACCTGCAACAGACCCATTTTAAAATTAAAATAATATGGTTTATCCAAGCATTCAAAATTCAGGAGATTCACATTCACAAACTACATACACATAAATACAAACATACAAGAAACAAGGAAGAGAAAAGAATGGAAAGAAGTTATGACTTTTTTTTGAAAGGTCATGAACACTAATTCACATGTATCAGAGTCCAGTGAGTTAACATTCACTGCAGGCTCTTGCAGTTGGCTGTTCTGGTAGAATTGCTTTTCATAGGAACTTTGATGTAGGTAAATGCAGTTGAAGATATAGCATAGTGATTCTCGTAGTTTGGGAATTAGCTAACCTTTCTGTGAAACACAGACCTCCTTCTAGAAATCAGATTTTGTGAGAGGTTAACAATAGGATCAGATATTAACTGAGCCTGGAGCAGTTTGTCATCTGTTTTAATGTTAAAGGGTAATCTGAGAAAAAAAAGTATGTTTAATTTATACCATGTTATGTATCATTAAAACTTTTCAAAAGCTAGATGCTTCAGTCATATGTCTGGGTTTCTGGATGGGCCAACTCAACTTAATGAGGTGATTTCAATGTCCCTCACCGTAGGTGGTAAGCAGCCCCCTCCAACATCCTGGCATTCTCAGCCCTTTTGTAGACTATTTTCACCAGGAATAAGAGAAAGGGATGAACTGAGTGATATGAAGGTGCGTGGCACTGCTGTGGAAGCAAGGTGGAAGCAAGGTGGTAAATTTTCCTGAGTTAGTAGGCAGTGTAGAAAGTGCACAATGGGCAATGTATGAAATAATTGTGAATCTGTTAGTACCACTTCAGCCATAATGAGTTTCAGTATTTCTATTGTTTTGATCTAGCTGGGGTAGACACATTGGAATGCATTTCACATTGGGAAGCCTTCTTGTCACTATGCCCAGTGGGGCCTCTCAGTCTCTCATCCCAAGCTTGCCCCATTTGCTGCCTAATATGTCCCTAAGGTGCCCCCTCATCCAATGCTGGCCCTTTCACCCTCTCACCATAGCCATAAATGCTTGCAACTGCCTAGATATCTTGGCACATAGTGGCATCTCTGACAGTGGCACCACATGTAAAAGGTTGTTGAGCACCCAGTTAAGCATTGACATTTCAGAGTTTCCCTGCATGGTTCCAAGGGCATGGCAAATAAGGATAAATTGGCACCCCACTTTACCAACAGTGATCTTGAGTTCCTGGTGGGTGGGGTGGTACAGAAGAGGTCCAAGGTTGCCACCCAAGTCAGTGTAGTTGCCAAAGTCTAGAAAATCACCCAGCAGTACAGGAAAAAGGAAAATGATTTTCGCTGCACTGTCAGGATATGCGTCACCATCTTCTCATTGCAACTTTCCATTCACTCTATCTCTGCTACTGCAGCCATCTCCCACCAAAGCTCATGTTCTGCCACTCTTATTATTGCATGCAAAATCTTCATTCACTTGCTCTCAGACACTCCAATCCCTTTACACTACTAATGTTGCAAGTCCTCTGCACTTGGAGGGCCTTGATATCACTGCAAGTGACCCTTCCTCATATTTCTACACTTTGTCAGGACTGAGACAAAATTCCTTTTATTTTAACCATTTTTGATATTTCTTTAAACTGATGTACAAGATATCCCATCTGTCTCACAATGCAGCAAGCTTTCATTTGGCTTTTACTTTTAACATTTAAAAGTACTTGCTGTTATTTTCCTTTCTAAAGTCCTTCTCATATATTTTGTCTGTAATCACCCTCCATATATTTATTTGTATTCTTATTCTTGCTTGTATCTCACTTCTTATCAATGGAAACACAACTTTTAAACCTGTACCATATTCATACTTGTGTACTACCAACTGCTGGTTCATTCTTTGATCTGCCATTTGTCCAACTAATTAAAATGAGTTATGTTTCTTTTAATCACATGTAAATTAGTTAATTTTTGATGCAACATTTTAAAATTTGTCTCATCTTTTCCATCTGTTCAATATGATGCTAATTAGTTTATGGTCACTATTTCCCAAATGATCATCTTCGTTCACTTACTTATCTTGCTTTGATCTAACACTGCATGTTTCTTCATTAGAAATGCATCACTTGATTATGGAAACGCTCGAGGATGTGTTTTGAGATGACTTACCATTTTAATAAAATTGTTGTCTTTGTTTTGTCAATGTCAGCATAATTGAAGTCTTTCATTAATCAATTTTGCCACTCTGTAAATTCTATTAAATTGCCAACAAAACATTTAATGATTCATAATGTATATCAAGTATGGTAACATACACCTTCCTACTCTTTAATTCAATTTAGAAGGACAAACTGAGCAGCACCATCAATAAAACTTCATTTTCATAAATACTATCATCACCTTTATTAAAAAGGCCAGTTTTCTTGCCTTTTTGGTTCTCAATCTCTCTTACAAAAGAGTAATCATTTGATAATACAGAACAGTTGCTGAAACTTTTAATTTTGCAGTAATCTGGACTTCAACCACAACAATTTATAGTACAGGAGAAAAAAAGCTGCAGTTTATGTCATTACTGCCATGGAGAAAACAATGGGAAACTACACACTCCACAGTCTCCTCGGTAAATTCAAAAGTTACTAGACTTGAATATATTCCTTTTATTGCAGAAAATGAGTCCTTGTATAAGAATGGATATTGCTTCTAGCAAATGTAGACAAATCATGTTATGAGCTTGACTGATCATCTTGAAATGCTTGTTAATATTGCAGCTGTAGCAGTTGGCATATTTCAGTCACATTCTCTTCAGTCAAGTGAGGATGTCTCATTTACTGGTCATTTGAAATTCAAGTGAGAAATTGCTCTTGAAACACCCTGTACTGTATAGACAGAGCCTCTTGGTGAGGATCATCCTTCCCTCCCGAAGGAGCTTTTTCAGTTTTACATGGCCTCTCTTCATTCTCCCAGTTATAGTAACTCCAAGGGACACCTCTGGAAGTGCATTCTGAACGAGGTTTCAATTCTACAAATAAAATATATCAGTTGCAGCTAGACTGTGCCTTTACAGCCTATTAAAACTTCAGACAAGAATGGAAAAACTCACAAAATGGGTTGAAATGCATCAGAAGCCAGCAATTTAACTTATAAGTAGTTTAAACAGTACTATTGAAGGAGTTGCTTACGTTGTTTAAAATCATAATTCATTGTGAGAAATTAAAAGAGGGCACAGGCTACAGCGTGGGCTTCAAAATTGGCAGCATTGGTTTTAAATAATCATTTCAACTAACTGATGTCATGACCTACTTGCTCTGCATAGTTCTGGGCATAGTTAGGTGTCAACAACAAACTCCTTCATAAATATGGTATGACAGTGCATGCACTTCACCACTTTCACATTTTAGAAGGCCTAGTAACACCTAAGAAAAACAGGGCTTCAGGCACCAATGTTTAACCTGAAACCCTGTAAATGTTAGTTAAGAAAATGCTGTAGGTGTATTCTTTTCATCCTCTGGGTGCAAATACAATTTTAAAATTGATCAGCTCAGCTGTAAAGTTTTTGCACAGTCCAATGTAGTTATTAGCTTGACAGTTTGCATGAATTTATATACTGGATGTCTTTAACGCACTACCATGTAATTATTGAACAATGGGCGTATCAGCACTGAAATAGTTAATTAGGAACTAGTTCATTAATTCAAAACTTTGTTTCATAAGACTGGAATCGAGAGTCTGGATGCAGTTCAACTTGTGTCTGTGGACTCCATCTGTGACAGTGTATCTTTGATTCTGTGTGAATCATATTCTGAGATTGATGAGTAAATATTTAATAAGGATGCATTTGAACAAGTGATACCACTGATTTATGTTAAAGAAGAAAAGCCTCAGAGACTTCTTCCAGTGCCTATGTCTCCCTCATTTATCCAATCTTAAACAGGACAAGATTTTCAGGAGCATGTGTTCTATAAGTTCTTTTTCTTTGTACTGCTTTTCCTTTCACAGCTAGATTGTATTGTGATGGCGCTTATTGAATAAGGCAGTTTCAGTGATTTCATCTGGAAGTTCAACAGTAGATGAGAGTTGCTTCGGAGCTGTAGGGCAGAGAGAATTCAACAGCAATGCTATGTGCACTGCAATTAAAGTAGTCGCAGAATTAAAAATCTCCACATGGGGTGAAAATGAATAATATATACATTTCTTAAGGAACATTTCATTCTGAAAGAATTCCTATAAGCTTTCTCTCTTGTTTAACATTTTTATTGTATCAAACATTGACTCTACATTTTATTAAATGAAAGAGAGACCTAGCCCTTTCAGGGGAATTACAAATATTTTGTAAACAGATCATCTGTAACTGTCACAGCTCAAACCAATAATCCTGAATAAATCCCAGAAAAATTGGAATACATTTATTAACCAAAGATTTTTGTATATATACAGGAAAAACATGAATTTCAAATTATAATCCTCCCGCAGGGCAGCGGAGTCACATTCTGATTGCTGCTTCTGTTGAGATTGATGGTTGCTTCATTTTGTTGTCCAACAGTATATGTTAAAAATATTCATTCTTAAAAAGTCATTCATGGCAGATAGGTGTTGCTGGCTGGACTAGCATTTATTGCCTGTCCCTATGGCTCTTGAGAAGGTTGTGGTGTGAGCTGCCTCCTTGAACTGCTGCAGTCCATGCCCAAATACAGTCACACCTGCATAATTTATAGGCTTGGGCTGAAAAGTGGTCCAACATTCACGCCACAAAAATGCCAGGCAATGATCATCTCCAACAAGGGAGAATCTAACCATTGTTCGTTGACATTCAACAGCATTGCCATCTCTGAATCCTCCACTAATAACATCCTAGCGATGCATTTAGCAATGTGAGACTGCAACTTAATGATGAAAAATAGATTAGAGTTGTGTGATATTTACTTCCAAGATAACCATTGTATTCTTCCTTTCTATATAAACAAACTAATCACATATGGCTTATTGAGTGGACAAGAATGTGTCTGATGGAATAGCTATTTGGATACAGAACTGACTCAAAGGTAGAAGATAGAGGGTGGCGGTGGAGGGCTGCTTTTCAGACTGGAGGCCTGTGACCAGTGGTGTGTCACAAGGATCTGTGCTGGGTCCATTGTGCTTTTTGTCATTTTATATAAATGATTTGAATATGAACATAAGAGGTATAGTTAGTAATTTTTCAGTTGACATCAAAGTTGGAAGTGTAGTGGATAGTGAAGATGGTTATCTCAGAGTACAATCGGATCTTGATCAGATGGGCCAATGGGCTGAGGAGTGGCAGATGGAGTTTAACTTAGATAAATGCGATGTGTTGCATTTTGGAAAAGCAAATCAGAGCAGGATTTATACACTTAATGGAAAGATCATGGGAAGTGTTGCTGAACAAAGAGACCTTGGAGTATAGGTTCATAGTTCCTTGAAAGTAGAGTTGCAGGTAGAGGGGATAGTGAAGAAGGTATTTGGCATGCTTTCCTTTATTGGACAGATCATTGAGTATAGGTATTGGGGGGCCATGTTGCGGCTGTACAGGACATTAGTTAGACCACTTTTGGAATATTGTGTGAAATTCTGGTCTCCTTCCCATCAGAAGGACACTGTGAAACCTGAAAGGATTCAGAAAAGATTTACTAGGATGTTGCCAAGGTTGGAGGATTTGAGCTATAGGGAGAGGCTGAACAGGCTGGGGCTGTTTTACCTGGAGCGTCAGAGGCTGAGGGGTGACCTTATAGAGGTTTATAAAATCATGAGGGGCATGAATAGGATAAATAGACAAAGTCTTTTCCGTGGGGTGGAGGAGTCCAGAACTAGAGGGCATAGATTTAGGGTGAGAGGGGTAAGATATAAAAGAGACCTAAGGGGCAACTTTTTCACACAGTGGATGGTGTATGGAATGAGCTGCCAGAGGAAGTGGTGGAGGCTGGCACAGTTACAGCATTTAAAAGTCATCTAGATAAGTATACAAGTAAGAAGGGTTTAGAGGGATATGGACCAAATGCTGCCAAATGAGACTAGGTTACGATATCTGGTTGGCATGGACGAGTTGGACTGAATGGTCTATTTCCATGCTGTACATCTCTCTGACTCTAAAAATGTGAGGTTAAGCAGTTATGTAGAATATTTCTTAAATAGAAGACGTGGGAAAGGGAAAATGTACAAAGGCACTTAGGTGTCTTTTTTGATAAGTCACTGAAGTCTGATGTGCAGGTGAGTCAAGGAAGGTTAATGGATGTTCCCCTTTAGTGCAGAAGGATTTGAGTACTGAAGTAATGAAGTTTACTTCAATAATGTAGGAGCTTGGCTAGACTGCACCTGAAGTACTGGGTGCAGATTTACTCTCCTCATCACAGGAAAGATATTATTGCCATAGAGAGAGTGCAATGAAGGTAAACCAGACTTAGTTCTAGGAAGGCAGGACAGTCCTATGAAGGGATTTTACGTAAACTGGGCCTGTATTCTCTGAAGTTTTGAAGAATGACAGATGATCTCACTGAAACTTACAAAATGGTGAAAATCATATGCAGGATAGATACAAGTAAGATATTTCCCCTGGCTGGGGAATTTAGAACCAGGGGCACAATTTAAAAATAAGGGGAAAGCCACTTAGGTCTGAGATGGGGAGAAACGTTTACTCAAAGGGATGTGAATCTGTCACAGAGGGCTGTGGAAGCTCAGTCTTTGAGTACGTTTAAGGTAGAGATTGTTAGATTTCTGAGTTTTATCATTGACACAGGATTATGGGGACAGACTTAGTAAAGACATTGAAGTGATTGATCAGCCATGATTGTATTGAATGGTGGGGCGATTTTGATAGGCTGAATTGATTTGTTGCTCTGTTCCTATACCACCATTGGTGACATTGTTGTAATATATTTTTTGATGTTCACTGCACTTGCTATCACTCCACAGCCTGCCCACCCTGTCATGTGACCATGAAGCTTGGCAAACATTTTGTAGATCTTGCCTTTATGCTAATTGGTACAAGGTCTTGGTTAGTTGGAATACTTTGTCTGTCTGGCTTTGGGATGCGTTTTCTCATACTATTGAATCAATTATTCTGGCCTTCTTTTTCTGCACTGGAAATTCTAAAGTTCTCTAGAGCCAAATGCCTTGTGTATAGTGTTAAAACCTGAAGCTTATCGTGCTTGCCTGCATTGGCTATTATGTTAATGATGGAGAAATTAAACACACTGTCTCCCTATTTGTGTGGCTTTTTCATTTCATTCATTTTGCACTAGTACTTCCACAGTGGAAGTTGGGTTGGTCCAAGATGTCATTTTGGAATGCTTTCATTGGTGTAGAGGTTAACACATATTTGGTTATTCTATTGGCTATCTGATCATGAAGTTGCAGTGATCTTATTAGTTCTGAATCTGTTTCTGAATTGGTTAATGGTCTACTTAGTTGTTACCTGAAAGACATGCATTCCAGATGGTGCATTCCAAAGTTCAGCTTAATGCATAATTACTCTTACAGAGTTGACCATATCTTTTCTGGATTCTCAAGAATGTCATCAAAGTTGAAATGTTCAGTCTATACAGGCCTTCATTGCCTATAGCACTTTTAGTTTTAATGACTTGTATGTCTGGTTTGCTTGTACCAAAGTCCAGAAAAATTAGCTTGACACATTGTCAGAATAAACTAAATTCAGATAAGAAATTCATTGCCTTTCAGTTGAGTGTTGGAAATCGTTTGGTCAATTTGCAGCTTTGTGCAGAATTTTTAATATTGCCTGGAGCTTTGAACAGGTACTCAAGTTCCTTCCAGCTCATTTAGAATTAGTACTTAAAAGGAGAAAATGCTGGAAAAACCCAGAGGCAGCATGTGTGGAGAGAGAAATAGAATGAAATGTTTGAGTCTGATGTCACTTCTTCAGAAGAGTCTGTTGAGTGGAAGAGTCATATTGGACTCCAAACTTTCCCTTTGTTTCTCTCTCCACAGAAGCCATTGTTCCTGCTGAGTTTCTCCAGCATTTTGCTTGCATTTAGAGATAATTGTGTTCTGAATTATACTTTCTGCAGTGGCCACTGCCTTAGTTAGGCATAGGCTGTGGTTAGATGCCAATGTTGGTGCTGTTGAATTCTTTTTGCTTCTTCCTGGCTTCAGCTCTTATGCCCCACCCTCAAAGCGCTGATTTGGCAGGAACTTAGTTGTTGACCTGGAAAAGTGAAAGTAAACAGTGAAATAAAGTTTATTTTTAGGCTTCTTCCAACTACCATAGCTGCATAAATTCTTCTGACCATAATACTACATAAATTCTTCTGACCATTCTAGTTTGAAGTAAGTCGTAAAGACATCTCTGCCTGGGAGTTTTACTTATATTTGACTCCAGCATCTGCTACTTAACTTCTGTTCATGCTTCCAACTTCACGGCAGATGCCTTTTATTATTTAAGCTCTGCTAGATTAAAATAAGTCTCGCCAGGGCCCAATTGATACTGGCTGGAGTGATCTTTGAATAAAGGTACAGCGTATGAGGATTAAGGCTCATATGTTTTGCATTAAATCTCAAAAACCAAGCTGCCAGCAGCTTCTGAATGGTGTACTTACACATTAATAATAATCAAAAATCACCAGCTGCCATCCTTTAATTTACTTAGACACAAATGTACCACTAGATTGAATGCATACATGGACTGGTGAAACAGTAGTGTTTAGATTCTTTATTTGAAGATCAGACTACTTTTGATATGGTAACTAGGAGCCAATTATAATACATCATAGTTCTATCTCTACTGCTTCAGACTGCCCTCAAATCTGGGACTAAGACATCACATTTTTGTCAAACTAGATAATAATTGCTGATATTTTAAGACACATTCCACTAAAAGTGAATTCACATTATATGAGGACAGAAACCAGGGTAAAAATGGATGGCTTCTAAATTTCCTAAATTTGTACTTTCACTTAATTCCTCATTGGTGGAAAGAAATACTAGCTATGGGATCTTCCACAGCAATATCTCAAAAGCAATTTAATCAAAAGAAGTTATATTGCCTCCTTACTTCATTCTAGTATCATAGAATCCCTAGAAGATGAAAGCAGGCCATTTCACCCATGCCATTCCTCCTCAGAGCAGCCCACCCAGACCCACCCAGCCATGTAACCCTGCATTTCCTGTGGCCAATCCACCTAACCTGCACTGCTTTCGACTGTGGGAGGAAACTCACACAGACAAAGGGATGGCATGCAAACTCCACATAGACAGACACTCAAGGGTGGGATTAAACCTGGATCCTTGGTGCAATGAGGCAATAATGCTAACCACTGAGCCACCATGCTGCTTAGTTTCTGTTAAAAGTAACATATGCTATATCTGTCATGTATATTTAAATTAGTGAACCTTGTTTTTTCAGGTAAGCTTAGACATGCACTGTGCCTGGATGAGCCCCTTCCAATACAGTGGTACCAATTTATCAGAAGCAACATCTAAATAAGTAGATAGGCACATTGGAAAGTAGTGATTAGTTGTTATGAGTAATGAGCCAAAGAAAGCAGTACCAGAGTCTTAAGGTACTAAGGGAAAAGAAAAATCAGTGGGGGTTTGTGCAGGTTTTACAAAATAAACACACTGAAGATATAAGGAAGAGGGTGTATATAACAGAACTTCAATTCAAGCAGCAATTCACACTCTACATTTCAAAATTTTAAAATATGCTCGAGATTCACAGTCAAGTAATAGCAGACTTCAAAAGGTTATAAATGGTTTAAAAAAAACTCCACGCATGGATGTGTTCATAAAAAAAGTGCCCATGCAACCTTAACTCACATCCCCTACAGTATCACATACAGTAATTTAACTGTACATCTGTGTATTGCAACAGCAGTGGTGCAATGTAGGCTTTATCTGCAGGAGATCTCCACTCCATGCGGTGGAGTACAGCAATTCCAGTTCAACTTTTTATATCAGACCTGTTTTTTTGAATAATTTGACAGATGTTTTTTGAAGCTATTCAGTTTTTGCCAGTTTTCTAGATTGGATTCATTAAAATTTTAGGTTGCTGCTGTAGGTGTTTGCCTTCGCTGCTGATAGTATTTTCCTTCTGAAGACATGAATCTAAGAAATTTCTTTTGAAGAGCAATTTTGTGCAACCAATGGCACAATTGGATTGCTTACTCTATGGGATGCTCCACAGTACCCTTGAAATATATGTTTGATGTCATAATGCCACTATACAGTCATCAATTCGCCTGTGTAATGCATAATGGTTTCTACACATGCACCATGCATTCTTCATTTTGGGCAAAACTGTCAGACCAATGTGGTCCAGTGAGAGTTAGTTTCAATAAGGTATCTTGCTTGCACCATCTAGCTACATGTTTTTCAATGTTTTAGACTGTGACTATATTTAAAATGTATTCCTTGGTGTTAGGATTAATAGCTACAACATGTATTACTGGGGTGAATAATTCTATGACTATACTGCTGATTGATGACAGCAGCCTTGACAGCAATACAGTTGTGATACTGTTGCCTTGGTTGCCGTACTTTATCAATAGAACACTATGAAACCTTTGGAATTGTACTTGCAGTTTTATGTGAGGATTCTGAAGCATGCCACTCAAAAGGAAGTTGCAGAGTCTCAGAGAAATTTGGGGCTATTAAGCTCCTTCAAGGTAACTGAGAAACCATTCGGCATTTTAACTCGACTAAGGTTAGTTACTATGGCAGTTTTTAAACATCTGTTTGATTACAGATATAAATATACCCCAAGGGTGAGATGTTTATGCAAAGTAAAGTTCTGAACTAACTTGTAATTGCCAAAGGCAAGGTAAGGTTCCTAATTTTGTAGGTTTGACCTTGCTGCAGAATGCAATGCATAAAATGCTGATTAAAATCTTAGAGGAATAAAAATATTTGATTGAATAGAAAATTGTAACTGTGAATAAGCCTTAGCAATTTTAAAATGTCTGAAATCAGGCAGAAAACGGATTAAAATTCTAAATGACTAAAGATTCAAAAATAGCCTGCTTTGAAAGTGTCACCTTTAACATAGAAAGACTTGCTGTGTTGTAGCCAAGAGAAATAATCATTAGGAATAAATATTGAGGAAAAATGAATGATGGCAATAAAATGATGTATGGATGCAGAAATGTTGTTGTTTCAGTGATTTAAAAATAGTTGTTATGTGACTCAGTAGACAGTATAACCAAATCAAAAAATATAAAGCAAGTAACACAGCTCATATTTGTCAGTGAAGATCATAGAAACTTCAGTTAAAGAACTCTTATCTGGGCAATAGACAGGCATATTAATATCATCTGAATACTTCTTAAATGAAGGCCAAGGAACTGAGCTGTCACATAGTTTATGACTCACAGCAACTAGTGACAAATAAAAAAGAACTTCATAAAAATCTGGCAAAACGAACAGGATGAATTCCACTAAAAGAAGGTGCAATATCTATGGTAATTACATTGACTACCCAACTATTATTATAGCAAGAACAATCTGGTGAATAAAAATCATCCTATAATGAGGATAGCCTTAGTAAGATCTGAAAAATACAGAGTGATAATTAAAGGAACGATAGATTATTTCAAAGTTCGATGATTGTGTTGAAGCTATTGATCTGTTCCAATTTGTGAAGTGAATTTTATGACCCTTCCCCCACCTCGGCATATCTGAAGATGAATTGGTGAAGAGTTTTGTAAAGTAAGTGAACCTGCCCACCGCCTTCCTACCCCATTGTACTTGTCTCCCATGTTACTGAGGGTGGGCACTGTGTTGGCCAACCAGTCCAACCTTGGCATATCGAGATCCTTAATGAACTAATAATGGCAGAAAAGTGTGTATTTGCTTTTAGCAGGGTTCCCTGTGTTCATCAAGGTATACCCAAAACACTCCCCTCCCATTCCTAAAGATCAATACATATCGCTAGCCTTGAAATTCCTACTTCCTTCTATTTACTGTACTCACTAGAGTTCACCTAGGCGCCCCAACCAAGATCCTCAGCTTATGTGATACCAGATCCCAAGATCTCTTTATATTCCTGGGCTGCCTACAGTCCCAGTGGTGGTTACTACTCAGTTCTGGTGCTGCTGGGATTGCAGAGGTGCCAGCAGGAATGGAAGTCCCACTCTGATCTCATTACAGATGGCCCAGCTTTTCACCATGGAGTTGCAGGGTGTCAGTTTGGCATCATGCCCATGGACTTCTCAGTTGGCATCTCCCTGTAAAATCCCTCACTATGAGCAACATACAACCGAGGACACCAATAACAGATCATTGTAAATGATATATATTTGATTCTAACAATGCAGTGGTCACTTATGTGATCACAGAAAATGTGCTCACTTCAGTCTTGTTCCTCAATTTCATCAATGCACTGTCGGATGTTATCATCACTCTTGACTCTCATATTTATACCATCTTCTCCATCTTTATTGTCTTGTCCTCTGGAAAATAAGTGGAACAAATCACCACTATCAGAGATTGACAAGGCAATATGCTGGGTAAAAAAATAATAATGGGTTACCTGCTCAGTACTGAACTCTCTTCAGGAATAAACTCCTCAGCATGAAACAAACTGATGAACAGCAGAAAGACATTCCCTAAGGATTTGATCTATTGGTACCAGTTGAAAAACACTTTCAAAATTCAACTTCTATACACTTAAGTCCTGTTTAATCAAAAGAAAGAACATCTTGAGTCTTCCTTTCAGGTGGTTTTTGAAATTTTATTCCCATGGGAACTAAACTCCCTTAAGCAAACATGAAGTTACTATTTGTTATAAATTAGACAAACTTAAGTGTGCCAAAGTTATTCAATTTTCCACCACAAGGAGTGCAAATGATCTTTGAACAACATAACCTGAGGAAATAAAGGGAATATAATTAAAGGAAACATATAAAGTCATTTGTTTCAGCGATGTATTGGTGTTGGCTTCACAGAAAAAGAGGAAAGAATATGAGCATAGAAAGTCAGTGTTGATTTGCAGATGCAAGGCATATACCTAAACAATTCAACATGCTCAGTATTGACTGGACATGCATTACCTGTCATGTGGTTAAATTCTGAAGCAGGTATGTTCAGCCATCAGATGTTAAGTTTTTCCATTTGCAAATCCTGAATGCCCTTCCTTCCATCATAAGGTCAGATGTGGAGATATTTTCTGATGATTGCACAATGTTCATTCTTAATTCTGAGATGCTGAAGCAATCCATATCCATTCAAAATGGAGGCTTGGGTTGATAGTGGCAAGTAACATTCATGCCATATAAGTGCCAATTCCAACAAGAGAGAGTATAACTATCTCCACTTGATGTTCAATGGCATTATCATCACTGAATACCACACTATCAATTCACAGTCAGCAACCTGGAAAATACCACTGACCACAAACTGGACTAACCATATTAACACCAAGACTACAAGAGCAGATCAGAGGCTAGGAATTCTGCAGGGGTCCTGACCTCCCAAAGCCTATCTACCATCTACACAGCACAGGTCAGGCAGGTGCTGAAAAACTTCTCCACTCACCTGGATGGCTGCAGCTCTAACAACACACAAGACATTATCTAGGAGAAAGCAGTACACTTTATTGGCAGCTTATCCCGCACCTTCAACAATTGCTCCTTCCAGCATGAATGCAAGGAGGCAGCAGTAAGTATCATATAGAAGATGCACTGCAGCAACTCATGGTGGATCCTTTAACAACACCTTCCAAAATTGGGATCTGCTACCGAGAAGGACAGGTTCAGCAGATTTATGTGAACACTAACACCTGCATGTTCCACTCCAAGTTACTCAAAATCCTGACTTGGAAACATGTACCTTCACTGTTGCTAGATCAAAATCTTGGAATTTCCTTTGTAACAGAGCTATGAGGTTAGCTACACTCCCATGACAGACTGTCAGCTTCTCAAGGGCAATTATTAAGATTGGTATTAAGTGACAGCCCAGCCAGCAATGTCCACATCTTATTAATGAATAAGCAAAAAGGACTCAGGTTAACACCTGTATGAGACCCATGTGTAAAACTGGGAATTCCTGAATATAGGCTGCCTCCGTTCAGAAAAAGCCCAATTTTGTGTAGAGGTCTCATGCAGATGTTATCTGCGTTTTTTTTCTATCCCTCTTACAAAGAATCACTGCAGAAAATCAATTAAAAGAATGTTTGCTGCAGGAATGCTCCTCCTACTTCCACTGAATTTCTTAAGATTGTTGCAGGCAATCATTCAATGTTTCTCTTTCATTTTACTCTTCCAAGCTCACCTTTTCTTCCGATTATTACCTGTCCCTCACAGGATCTAGCTCAGGGTCACTGGTAGAAATGCAACAGCTCAAGATTGAAATCCTCCTGTTGGTGAGTTATCCTAAAATCCCATCAGGCCTCATGTAAATAGGCATTGAGGTCTGATACTGGGTATGTCTCTGGCCTAGATGTTCTAAGGGATCATTCCCAGACCATGAAATAACTTCGGAAGAATGAATTATTTGCCATGGTAACAATATGGTGGCTATTTTGGTCAAAAGTTGAAAGCAAACTGAAAGTAAGTGAAGAAGGCACAAATTAGAGCACATGTTCTCGCCATGGGATATTAACTCAGAGTTATTACAATTATATAGTTTACCATTGAGGCTTCCTGTTGATTGGTTGATGGTCTGTATTACAAAGGTGTAAAAATCTTTTTTTTTGTTAAGAGCTCCCTTTTCACTATGAGGCTTCAATATGCATTCGCCAATATGTGTGAAATTCTGCTCACATTGTAACAGCTGAGACAAATTTCACAACTGCACTGGAGATAATCCACTACACTTCATAATTATCAACAGTATTCTAAATAGAATAACTCACATCAGTCTGGAAAAGTCAATTTATCCATCTCTTCATGTTAATTGATCCTTTAAGAAAAAATTAGGATCTGAATCTTTGCCAAAAAGTGACCAATTCTTGTTTCAGCCATATCCTATCCATGTAGCAGGTTGAGTTGAAATTCGTCAATTTGTTTTTGAGATATATTGTTTACAAACAGTGCTGAAAACATTACTTCTGTCCACTTTCAGAGGTAATGAGTTCAGTACAAATAATAATAGTCTGTTTGACAGTTTGAATTTTGTGCCCAATTTTGATCCTAAATGATTAATACTATAATTGCTTGGGGATTCCCAACTCAGAAAACTGTAGGTTTAGCCCTCAAGTATTGATTAATGCAATTTTTATGCAGCTGAATATATGACTCCTATCACTGACTTGCACCATAAGTGTGGAGTGGTGTAGATAGTATTCAGAGAGACATTGCAAGATGTCTTGGGGAATGATCAAGAGGGCACATATTTTCATGGTTGCAGCACTGAAAGTCCTGGTGAAGGAGACTCAAAGGAGGATCCTGACTCTGACTGCCAGATCAGCTCTCTGACCATGTCTGAGCCTCTGGACTGGTATTGGGAACTGCCCAGAATTTACTGTGTCTGGATCATCTAAGTGATAATTTCCCCTCTTGACTTGACTGCTGATAACCATGACAAACTTCCTGCCTTTGTATCTGCACTAAACAGCATGACAAGACATGATTAATGTGCGCTTGGTACCTCTGGGTGAGAGGGCAAAGCATAAAGGCAAGATGGTGCAAGGCTGGGATGCTGTTAGCTCCAGGTAGGCTCAATGAGTGCGAGCAAAAAGCCCATAGATGCATCTTGGGCCAATCCATGAGCTGGGTACGTGTTCCTGAGCAGGCATTTTCCTTGCTGCAGCATTCTATTGAGTATTGTTGGTGTAGTCCAGGTTATAGCACTGAAGGGCATAAGCATCCTGTAAGTGTATTAGAGATGTATCGTGTGGGTTTTTAGAGTTTGGCATCTTGAATGCCAATAGAGTCATAGAGTCACAGAGATGTTCAGCATGGAAACAGACCCTTTGGTCCAACCCGTCCATGCCAACTAGATATCCCAACCCAATCTAGTCCCACCTGCCAGTACCCGGCCCATATCCCTCCAAACGCTTCATATTCATATACCCATCCAAATGCCTCTTAAATGTTGCAATTGTACCAGCCTCCACCACTTCCTCTGGCAGCTCATTCCATACATGTACCACCCTCTGCGTGAAAAAGTTCCCCTTGGGTCTCTTTCATATCTTTCCACTCTCACCCTAAACCTATGCCCTCTAGTTCTGGACTCCCCAACCCCAGGGAAAAGACTTTGCCTATTACCCTATCCATGCTGCTCATAATTTTGTAACCTCTATAATGTCACCCCTCAGCCTTCAACATTCCAGGGAAAACAGCCCCAGCTTTTTCAGCCTCCCCCATAGCTCAAATCCTCCAACCCTGGCAACATCCTTGTAAATCTTTTCTGAACCCTTTCAAGTTTCACAACATCTTTCCGATAGGAAGGAGACCAGAATTGCACGCAATATTCCAACAGTGGCCTAACCAGTGTCCTGTACAGCCGCAACATGACCTCCCAACTCCTGTACTCAATACTCTGACCAATAAAGGAAAGCATACCAAATGCCTTCTTCACTATCCTATCTATCTGCAACTCCACTTTCAAGGAGCTATGAACCTGCACTCCAAGGTCTCTTTGTTCAGCAACACTCCCTAGGACCTTACCATTAAGTGTATAAGTCCGGCTAAGATTTGCTTTCCCAAAATGCAGCATCTCGCATTTATCTGAATTAAACTCCATCTGCCACTTCTCAGCCCATTGGTCCATCTGGTCCAGGTCCTGTTGTAATCTGAGGTAACCCTCTTCACTGTCCACTATACCTCCAATTTTGGTGTCATCTGCAAACTTATCAACTGTACCTCTTATGCTCGCAACCAAACCATTTATGTAAATGATAAAAAGTAGAGGGCCCAGCACCAACCCTTGTGGCACTCCACTGGTCACAGGCCTCCAGTCTGAAAAACAACCCTCCATCACCACACTCTGTATTTTACCTTTGAGCCAGTTCTGTATCCAAATGGATAGTTCTCCCTGTATTCCATGAGATCTAACCTTGCTAATCAGTCTCCCATGGGGAACCTTGTCGAACGCCTTCCTGAAGTCCATATAGATCACATCTACTCCTCTGCCCTCATCAATTGTCTTTGTTACTTTATCATAAAACTCAATCAAGTTTGTGAGACATGATTTCCTACGCACAAAGCCATGTTGACTATCCTGAATCAGTCCTTGCCTTTCCAAATACATGTACATCCTGTCCCTCAGGATTCCGTCCAACAACTTGTCCACCATCGAGGTCAGGCTCACCAGTCTATAGTTCCCTGGTTTGTCCTTACCACCCTTCTTAAACAGTGGCATCACGTTAGCCAACCTCCAGTCTTCCGGCACCTCACCTGCGACTATCGATGATGCAAATATCTCAGCAAGAGGCCCAGCAATCACTTCTCTAGCTTCCCACAGAATTCTTGGGTACACCTCATCAGGTCCTGGGGATTTATCCACCTTTACCTGTTTCAAGACATCCAGCACTCCCTCCACTGTAATCTGGACATTTTGCAAGATGTCACCATCTATTTCCCGACAGTCTATATCTTCAATGTACTTTTCCACAGTAAATACTGATGCAAAATACTCATTTAGTATCTCCACCATTTTCTGTAGCTCCACACAAAGGCCACCTTGTTGATCTTTGAGGGGCCCTATTCTCTCCCTAGTTACCCTTTTGTCCTTAATATATTTGTAAAAACCCTTTGGATTCTCCTTAATTCTATTTACCAAAGCTATCTCATGTCCCCGTTTTGCCCTCCTGATTTCCCTCTTAAGTATACTCCTACTTCCTTTATACTCTTCTAAGGATTCACTTGATCTATCCTGTCTATATCTGACATATGCTACCTTCTTTTTCTTAACCAAACCCTCAATTTCTTTAGTCATCCAGCATTCCCTACACCTACCAGCCTTTCCTTTCACTCTGACAGGAACATACTTTCTCTGGATTCCTGTTATCTCATTTCTGAAGGCTTCCCATTTTCCAGCCATCCCTTTACCTGCAAACATCAGCCTCCAATCAGCTTTTGAAAGTTCTTGCCTCATACCTTTCTCCAATTTAGAACTTCAACTTTTAGATCTGGTCTATCCTTTTCCATCACTATTTTAAAACAATAGAATTATGGTCGCTGGCCCCAAAGTGCTCCCCCACTGACACTCAGTCACCTGCCCTGCCTTATTTCCCAAGAATAGGTCACGTTTTGCACCTTCTCTAGTAGATACATCCACATACTGAATCAGAAAATTGCCTTGTATGCACTTAAGAAATTCCTCTCCATCTAAACCTTTAACACTATGGCAGTCCCAGTCGATGTTTGGAAAGTTAAAATCCCCTAACGTGACTACCCTATTATTCTTACAGATAGCTGAGATCTCCTTCTAAGTTTGTTTCTCAATTTCCCTCTGACTATTATGTTGATGGAAGTTGGTTTCTTGTGGCAAGTGCCCATGAAATTGTCCTGAGATGTTGTTGCCTGGTATCCAATTTGGAGGTCTTTGGAGCAAGCAACAAGGTGAAGTTGCCAGGTAGCTGATCTTCACATTGAAATTTCTCAACATCTAACTTGATCAGAGCACTTGTTAAAATGGGAAGTTGAACATTACTAATTTTATTAAATACAATTCAGAATGTCCTATAACATGGAAAGATTTGTTTTTAAGCCCCTGGCTGCCTCTATCCCTTTCCACTATTTAAAAATGTTGAACCATATAGTTTATATGGCTTCTTCTCATATTTTCCTTTCCTTCCAAAATGCATTATTTTCCTCTTCCTACTGTTCTGAATGCATATATGCTCCAAAGGTCTACTCCTAACCTCCTCACTGCTTGATGCATTTTTGAGTCATATGCAGAGTTTCACATGAAACCCCTTTATATCCAAGTACAGATCATTAATATTTATCAAAAAGAGCATTTCAATTTCTATTACAAAACCACAGGAATTTACTTTGTGATAAAAAGTCAGTTTATTAACTGCAACAAGTTTGGAAATGACGCACACATACTGATTAACATTCACAATCACCCGTATTTTAGGTATATTTAAACTCCCATAACGACTAATAGCAATTATGACTGCAGTGAATTATATAATATCTGGCGTTATAATGAACTCTCTCAATGTCAATTACCACAGAAGATGCTCAAAGTCCCTTTGATATCATTAGAAATGGATCATAAGGGAACAACTAGCTCATTTCTTCCTGAGCTTTTGAAAAAGACTCTTCCCAAATTATTTCAAAAAAATCCATTTAAAGAACATTGTTCCCTATCCACTGCTTCATATTGTTCTGTTGAATTCTTAATAAGTGTTTCCGTCCTTTTTCTTTGAGCTCTCTCATCCTTCCCTCTGCCTCATTCTGCTTCTCAAGTGGAAGCTGCAAAATTATCTGAAGTAGATTCAAAGTAAAAAGATAGAAAAGGAAACAAGGAAAAGGCAGGAGTAAGGGTAATATAGAGAACTATCCAAATTGCAAGAATTAAGTGGAGGGGAGATAGACATGCTGAAGGAAGAGATAGGAAAATAGTACTGATGATAGACAAGAGGGGAGGTTCAGAAGTAAAATAGAAGACAGATAAATAACAGAAAACAGAAATCCCATTTTTTGAAGAGTTTCCATTAGCCAAAGGATTAAATGGAACTTGAAGCTGAAAAAAAGATTATAATTGAATTATATTGTTTTGTTCCAAATGTATTGTCAAAGCATTTTAATTAGATTGAGTTGTAATTGTAAATGTGAGTGAAAACCAATGCTCAATCTTCATTCTCCCTTTTCTCTCCAATGTCTTTGAATATCTCAAGTCCAAACTTGTTTTCCCCAAAATTCCATTTTGAACCCTTCCAGTCAAGTTTCTGCTGCTTCCATAGTCCTCAAATGTCTATTTCCAGAATCATATATTATACCTTATATGTCTTTGAGAAGATTAAGCTATCTCTACTCATACTTGACATGCCTGCAGCCTTGGACATGGTTAACTTCACATTGCCCTTCAATGTCTCTATACTGTCAACCAACAGGATGGTTATCAATTCAGTCATAACCAAAACATCGCCTGCAATATATTCCCTTTTACTATAACACTGTTTTCTCTGATATTACCCAAAGATCTATTCCCAGTCTCACTATTTTCTAGTACCAAGCTGTCCCTCAATTGAAGACACAGCATCAGTTTTCACACGTAGACTGATGACTTGGAGCTATACTGCACTACGGTCTCTCTCAACGCTAAATTGTTAGACATCTTGCCCAACATCTGGTATAATGCAGAAATTTTCTCCAATTAAACATTGAGAAGATGAAATGCTTGTCTTTTATTCCTTAGCTGTTGACTCGATCCTTCTCCCAAGCAGCCATATGAGGTTGTAGCAGACTTTTGGAAAATTCAGTGTCATAGTTGACCTGGAAAAATGCTTCCAATCCTATCACCATGTCATCAGTAAAACTGCCTATGTCTAGATGTGTAACATTATTAACTCCACACGTGCCTCACCTTATCTACTGTCGAAACTCTCATTCATGCATTTGTTAATTCCAGACTTCATTATTCAAATACACTCCTGGTCTTTCACTTTCTATTCTCTATAATCTTGAGACATTCAAAACTCTGCTGCTCACGTCCTTAATCAGAAGTTCCATTCACTGAGCACCTTTGTATTTACTGACCCATATTGGTTCCTGGTTTTAAAAAAAAATTGAAATGATTATCTTTGTTATAAAATCTTTCTATAACTTGCCCCATCTTATCTCTGCATCCTTCTCCAGCTCCACATCCCTCTCAGATGAATTCTGGCTGCTTGAACGTACCAGATTTTAATTGCTCTACTATTGGTGGTTGTGGCTTCAGCTGCCCAAGTCCTAAGCTCTAGAATGGGTTTCCTAAATATCTCTGGCTCTCTAACCTCCTTTAGTATGCTCCAAAACACCTTAAATGAACTTTTTAACAAAACTTTTTGTCATGTCACCTCAGATGACCCATTTTCATATTTGGTTTACAATGGTCCTTTATGTGAAGCACCTCAAGATATTTTATTGTATTAAAGACTCTGGATTAGTGGTAGTGTCAGTAGCATTGTGTCAAAGCTTCCTGAGCCTGTGGGTGGACGGGCCAGTGTGTAAACAGACTCTAGTCACAACTATGCACTAGCAACTTGAGAATATTTTTAGTGAGATTGTTTGGATCAGATGGATAGATACAGCCTGAAAATATCAGAGCAGGACATAAGGTTGATTGACCACTTTATCCTATGCATTGAAGAGTTGAAAGATTCAAGTGTATGCTTTTATTTGTTTTTATTATAATTTCCTTAAGAGTCTAGCTGGTGTTGAGCTGTCATGTGATTGGGATGTTTGGGTAAGGGTTTTTTTTGCATCAAATACCTTTGCATAGCTTTCTTTGATGGAGTTTGGCAAGAAGAATAGCATTTGTACACAATGCGAGTCAAAAACAATTAGCAAGTAGTCAATGACAAAAGGAATAAAACAAAATCATTAAACATGCAACCAATTACAAGACAAAATATGATGGGGATAGTTTGATGTATGAATGTGGATAATACATTATATATATAATATATAAGAAATAGTTGATATATTGCATGCGCAACACTCTCAATTGGATCATTAGTACTTTTGGAGTAACAGTTTCATTTATTGTTGTACAGTATACAGTCAGATATACGTTGAGACTTTCTACTATTCTTCAATTAACACAAAATATTTTTCCTGTCTCATGTGAACTGGCTTTGAATTTCTAATCCTATTGGTTATTTTTAGCTCACTGTGGATCAACTTACATTTCTCAATGCTAGGTTTCATTTGTGATGCTTATGCTTATCTGATAATTCTTGATAGATATATTTGAATTTGTTTTCTTCCCCCTGACTACCCTGCTTTAACTTACACTCTTGTATTATTTGCAAAATCCAAAATTATGTGATATATTTATAAAGGCTATTACAAAATTTCAAAAATCTGTGAAAAAAAAATCAAACACCAGTGCTCTGCTGCTATGAATTCGAAAACTAGGATTACCACCATTTTTATGACCAAACTACTTAGTGAATTTATCCAACCAACTTGTTATTACTATTATTTGATATCAACTTTTACTTTTCCCACAGGTAAATCTATTATCAAAATCTTCAGAAAGTTATGATATAGAAAATTTGACATAGAGTCATAGAGTCATAGAGATGTACAGCATGGAAACAGACCCTTCGGTCCAACCCATCCATACTGACCAGATATCCCAACCCAATCTAGTCCCACCTGCCAGTACCCGGCCCATATCCCTCCAAACCCTTCATATTCATATACCCATCCAAATGCCTCTTAAATGTTGCAATTATACCAGCCGCCACCACATCCCCTGGCAGCTCATTCCATACACGTACCACCCTCTGCGTGAAAAAGTTGCCCCTTAGGTCTCTTTTATATCTTTCCCCTCTCGCCCTAAACCCATGCCCTCTAGTTCTGGACTTCCCGACCCCAGGGAAAAGACTTTGCCTATTCATCCTATCCATGGCCCTCATAATTTTGTAAACCTCTATAAGGTCACCCCTCAGCCTCCGACACTCCAGGGAAAACAGCCCAAGCCTGTTCAGCCTCTCCCTGTAGCTCAGATCCTCCAACCCTGGCAACATCCTTGTGAATCTTTTCTGAACCCTTTCAAGTTTCACAAAATCTTTCAGATAGGAAGGAGACCAGAATTGCACGCAATATTCCAACAGTGGCCTAACCAATGTCCTGTACAGTCACAACATGACCTCCCAACTCCTGTACTCAATACTCTGACCAATAAAGGAAAGCATACCAAACGCCTTCTTCACTATCCTATCTATCTGCAACTCCACTTTCAAGGAGCTATGAACCTGCACTCCAAGGTCTCTTTGTTCAGCAACACTCCCTAGGACCTTACCATTAAGTGTATAAGTCCTGCTAAGATTTGCTTTCCCAAAATGCAGCATCTCGCATTTATCTGAATTAAACTCCATCTGCCACTTCTCAGCCCATTGGTCCATCTGGTCAAGATCCTGTTGTAGTCTGAGGTAACCCTCTTCGCTGTCCACTATACCTCCATTTTGGTGTCATCTGCAAACTTACTAAGTGTACCTCTTATGCTCGCATCCAAATCATTTATGTAAATGACAAAATGTAGAGGGCCCAGCACCGATCCTTGGGGCACTCCACTGGTCACAGGTTTCCAATCTGAAAAACAACCCACCACCACCACCCTCTGTCTTCTACCTTTGAGCCAGTTCTGTGTCCAAATGGATAGTTCTCTCTGTATTCCATGAGATCTAACCTTGCTAATCAGTCTCCCATGGGGAACCTTGTCGAACGCCTTACTGAAGTCCATATAGATCACATCTACTGCTCTGCCCTCATCAATCTTGTTTGTTACTTTATTAAAAACTCAATTAAGTTTGTGAGACATAATTTCCCATGCGCAAAGCCATGTTGACTATCCTGAATCAGTCCTTGCCTTTCCAAATACATGTACATCCTGTCCCTCAGGATTCCGTCCAACAACTTGTCCACCACCACGGTCAGGCTCACTCGTCTATAGTTCCCTGGCTTGTCCTTACCACCCTTCTTAAACAGTGGCATCACGTCAGCCAACCTCCAGTCTTCTGGTACCTTACCTGTGACTATCGATGATGCAAATATCTCAGCAAGAGGCCCAGCAATCACTTCTCTAGCTTCCCACAGAGTTCTTGGGTATTCCTGATCAGGTCCTGGGGATTTATCCACCTTTAACTGTTTCAAGACATCCAGCACTTCCTCCTCTGTAATCTGGACATTTTGCAAGATGTCACCATCTATTTCCCTACAGTCTATATCTTCCATATCCTTTTCCACTGTAAATACTGATGCAAAATATTCATTTAGTATCTCCCCATTTTCTGTGGCTCCACACGAAGGCCGCCTTGCTGATCTTTGAGAGGCCCTATTCTCTCCCTAGTTACCCTTTTGTCCTTAATATATTTGTAAAAACCCTTTGGATTCTCCTTAATTCTATTTGCCAAAGCTATCTCATGACCCAGTTTTGCCCTCCTGATTTCTCTCTTAAGTATACTCCTACTTCCTTTATACTCTTCTAAGGATTCACTTGATCTATCCTGTCTATACCTGACATATGCTTCCTTCTTTTTCTTAACCAAACCCTCAATTTCTTTAGTCATCCAGCATTCCCTATACCTACCGGCCTTCCCTTTCACCCTGACAGGAATATACTTTCTCTGGATTCTTGTTATCTCATTTCTGAAGGCTTCCCATTTTCCAGCCATCCCTTTGCCCGCGAACATCTGTCTCCAATCAGCTTTTGAAAGTTCTAATACCGTCAAAATTGGCCTTTCTCCAATTTAGAACTTCAACTTTTAGATCTGGTCTATCCTTTTCCATAACTATTTTAAAACGAATAGAATTATGGTCATTGGCCCCAAAGTGCTCCCTCACTGACACCTCAGTCACCTGCCCTGCCTTATTTCCCAAGAGTAGGTCAAGTTTTGCACCTTCTCTAGTAGGTACATCCACATACTGAATCAGAAAATTGTCTTGTACACACTTAAGAAATTCCTCTCCATCTAAACCCTTAACATTATTGCAGTCCCAGTCTATGTTTGGAAAGTTAAAATCCCCTACCATAACCACCCTATTATCCTTACAGATAGCTGAGATCTCCTTGCAAGTTTGTTTCTCAATTTCCCTCTGACTATTGGGAAATTGAGAAATATTTCCACAAATTATGTCCCATCTCCTAGAAATTTCAATTTGTCTGTTAGACATGTCAGATTAGTAGGAAAAGTAATGATTGACTTAATTTAGTTATAATCACCAAATTAAAATATAATCTATTGTGTAATTCTCCTTAACAGTAGCCAACACAGAGCTTGGTACCTTTTGATTTGACACTGCTTAGCTTCATTTGATAACATAGGATTTTGAACAGAGTGAAGACAATACACTAATGTTTTAGAGTTACAGATGCAAGACTGAGGGCCCTGTTTATTTTATTTGTAGCTTGCATCCAGATCTCTAAGGTTGAATAAGGCTGGGCCTGTTAGCTCTTTAAGAAATCATAACCTTCCATGCTGCTGTTATTTTAATTTGTTTAGAAGTAAAACAATTGACTAAATGTAACCTTAGTACTGGAGTTAATATTGTAAAGTTTGCAATTGCATAATCATTTAGACTTGCATCACTCAAGAATATTGAAGAATATTTCACTCTTTTTATATGCTGGTTAACAATTTGTTGAAATATTTTGTATTTGTAATGGTACTTCATGATCTTCTGAATTAGATATATATGATTTTGAATAATTAAACAATTCTTTTTACACTAATTTTTTTAAAAACAAGAATAATTAAAAATTATTCAAGATATTCAAACACTATGCATAAAAAAAGATGTAATTTGTCAGATGGCTGTAAGTAGAACAAATGGTCAATGATAACTATACGTCTGATTTAACAGGAACTTCCCTGTTAAGTGAAAATTACGATATGAGGTTAAGAATATCAATCATTGGACCCTGACTGCATATACGGGCTGTAGTTCCCTTTTCCCTAAAAAAAGTGGAAATAATATTTTAATAGGTAGACCATAGTGAAGAGGTGGGATCACTAACAAGTGAAGGAACCAGTCAGGAGATAGTAGGAGATAACATCAGTCAATCCGCATTGTATTTAAGAACTTACTAGTGATTAATAACACAAGTTTTAATCAATTAGTCATAAGCTTGCCTTAATGCAGGAAAGAGAAACACTGCACTATGTTTGGTTACCTTATTGGTTAAAGTCTCAAATGAACCTATCAACATTGGGATTTGAGTTTAAATTGTAAGCTAAAACTTACACATAGCACCTAACTTCATAAATCTCCCTTGGTTTGGATTTATTGGCACTGTTACTAATGTTCTTGAATTGATTATTATGCTTACTTTCTCATTGCTCTCAATTATGTTCTTCTTGTGACCGCTGAGTCAGAGTCTGAAGCAGGCTGTTATCACAATTAATATTCTGTTCTAATCTGAGGTAACTTTGGCACTGCAACAATAAAGTAACTTCTGCATCAATAATATTGCCCATCTTGGCCAAGGCTCTCTGGTGTTGGTTCGCTTGGTCATGCATTTATCTTGTCCAGAGTTGATAGTTTAAATGTTACATTCTCCCTTTCTGGCTTTCTATGTTTGACAAACATTAACTTTTTCAAAGCTCTTTTACCTGTATTGTGTTCTGTGCTGATCTGCTTGATTAATCCATTTGACTTCAATAGTGTCCACTGAAACTCTAGCACCTCTAAATTCAAAATGTGTTGTTTGCGTTTAAACCCATATTCAACGGGGCAGCACAGTGGCTCACAGTCCCAGGTTCGATTCCAGCCTCGGGCGACTGTCTGTGTGGGGTTTGCACATTCTCCTCGTGTCTGTGTGAGTTTCCTATGGGTGCTCTGGTTTCCTCCCACAGTTGGTATGGACTGGTTGGGCCGAAGGGCCTGTTTCCATACTTAGGGAATCTAATCAATTCAACAAGAGAACATTCTACTTGTGTAAAGAATAACAAGCTGCATTTATACATTGTCTTCAATTTAGAAAACTGTCCCAAGAGAAACTGGGCACTGGGGAGGGGGTGGTGGTGGTGCTAGGACAGTGATTAGCACTGCTGCCTCACAGCGCCAGAACCTGAGTTCCATTCCAGCTTTAGGTGAGTGTCTGTATGGAGTTTGTACATTCTCCCTGTGTCTGTGTGGGTTTCACCTGGTGTTCCAGTTACCAAAGATGTGCGGCTTAGGTCAACTGGATATTGTAAATTGCTCTGTAGTGTCCAATATTGTGCAGGCTGGATTAGATTACCTACAGTGTGGAAACAGTCCCTTCTGCCCAACCAGTCCACACCGACCCTCTGAAGAGTAACCCAGCTAGACCTATTTGCCTCTAACTAATGCACCTAACACTATGGGCAATTGAGCATGGCCAATTCACTTGACCTGCACATCTTTGGACTATGGGAAGAAACCGGAGCACCCAGAGGAAACCCACGCAGACACGGGGAGAATGTGCAAATTTTCCAGGGTAAATGCGAGGTTACAGGGATAGGGCGATACTGGGGGATGGGATGCTGTTTGGAGGGTTGTTGCAGACTCGATGGCCAAATGGTGTATATCTGCACTGTAGGGTTTCTATGATTCTATGATTTGCTTGAAAAGTTAGGCTTTGAGAAGGTTTTCAACTTTAGAGAAGGAAGACAGGCAGAAGAGAGTTTCAGAGAATGGAACCAAAATGTTTGAAAGCACTGGCAATTAGGGTGGAATAAAAGGAAGGAGATAGCATCAAAGCTCTGTTAGAGAGCTGATGGGTGCAGGAGGATATGGAGAATTGGAAGAATTAGGAGCAATGATTTGGAAGGCTAAGATTATGATTGATGCTCACTCTCCCAATTCTGAACCTTCAATATTCATTCTAAATGTATTAATGTTAACTTGCATTACTGGCAAAGTGGGTACTGCAGATGCTGGAGATTAGAGTCAACAGTGTGGTGCTGGAAAAGTACAGCAGGTCAGGCAGCGTCCGAGGAGCAGGCGAATCGACGTTTTGGGCAAAAGCCCTTCAACGGGAATAGGTACTGTCAGCTGAGCTCACTATTTGCTTAGCTTAACCATTATCCTACTATGTACTTCTTTCTTATCACTGTCCACACAAGTCAGCATTGCAACATTGCCCCAGCTCATGCCTCCACCCCCATTCCCCCCACCATCACACCCACTCCAGGTACTGGCTCTGACCCCACTCCCAGCTCCACACCCACACCAGATCCCAGCTCCCGGCCCTGCCGAGTTTTCACCATCCCTCCAGACCTCCCACTCACTGAGGACGAACGATCAGTCCTCAGCAAAGGACTCACCCTCATCCCCCTCCGTCCACGCATCAATGAATTTAATACATGACGTGACATCGAACAATTCTTCCGTCGCCTCCGCCTCCGAGCTTACTTTCACAATCAGGACTCCCGCCCACCTTCCGAGGACCCCTTCGCCCACCTCCAACACACTGCATCCACCTGGACACCCTGCGCTGGCCTATTACCTGCCCTCGACCTCTTCATTTCCAACTGCCGCCGGGACATTAACCACCTCAACCTGTCGTCCCCCTCCCCCACTCCAACCTCTCACCCTCACAACACGCAGCCCTCCAATCCCTCTGCTCCAATCCCAACCTCACCATTAAGCCAGCAGATAAAGGGGGCGCAGTGGTAGTCTGGCGCACTGACCTCTACACCGCTGAAGCCAAATGCCAACTCGAGGATACCTCTTCCTACTGCTCCCTCAACCATGATCCCATCCCCCATCACCAAACCATCATCTCCCAGACCATACAGAACCTCATCACCTCAGGAGATCTCCCACCCACAGCTTCCAACCTCATAGTCCGGGAACCCCGCACTGCCCGGTTCTACCTCCTTCCCAAGATCCACAAGCCTGACCACCCTGGCCGATCCATTGTCTCAGCATGCTCCTGCCCCACTGAACTCATCTCTACCTACCTTGACACTGTCCTATTCCCCCTAGTCCAGGAACTCCCCACATACGTTCAAGACACCACCCACGCCCTCCACCTCCTCCAAGACTTCCGTTTCCCCGGCCCCTAACGCCTTATCTTCACCATGGATATCCAATCCCTCTACACCTCCATTCGCCATGACCAGGGCCTCCGAGCCCTCCGTTTTTTCCTCTCTAGACGTCCCCAACAGTACCCTTCCACCGACACTCTCATTCGTTTGGCCGAACTGGTCCTCACCCTTAACAATTTCTCCTTTGAATCCTCCCACTTCCTCCAGACCAAAGGCGTAGCCATGGGCACACGTATGGGCCCCAGCTATGCCTGTCTCTTTGTTGGCTATGTAGAACAGTTGATCTTCCGTAATTACACCGGCACCACTCCCCACCTCTTCCTCCGCTACATTGATGACTGCATTGGCGCCACCTCGTGCTCCCGCGAGGAGGTTGAGCAATTCATCAACTTCACCAACACATTCCACCCTGACCTTAAATTTACCTGGACCATCTCTGACACCTCCCTCCCCTTCCTGGACCTCTCCATCTCCATTAGTGACGACCGACTTGACACTGACATTTTTTACAAACCCACCGACTCCCATAGCTACCTGGATTACACCTCTTCCCACCCTATCTCTTGCAAAAATGCCATCCCGTATTCCCAATTTCTCCACCTCCGCCGTATCTGCTCCCAGGAGGACCAGTTCCACCATAGGACACACCAGATGGCCTCCTTCTTTAGAGACCGCAATTTCCCTTCCCACGTGGTTAAAGATGCCCTCCAACGCATCTCGTCCACATCCCGCACCTCCGCCCTCAGACCCCACCCCTCCAACCGTAACAAGGACAGAACGCCCCTGGTGCTCACCTTCCGCCCTACAAACCTTAGCATCAACCAAATCATCCGCCGACATTTCCGCCACCTCCAAAAAGACCCCACCACCAGGGATATATTTCCCTCCCCACCCCTTTCCGCCTTCCGCAAAGACCGTTCCCTCCGCGACTACCTGGTCAGGTCCACACCCCCCTATGACCCACCCCCCCATTCTGGCACTTTCCCCTGCCACCGCAGGAACTGTAAAACCTGTGCCCACACCTCCTCCCTCACCTCTATCCAAGGCCCTAAAGGAGCCTTCCACATCCATCAAAGTTTCACCTGCACATCCACCAATGTCATTTATTGTATCCGTTGCTCCCGATGTGGTCTCCTCTACATTGGGGAGACTGGGCGCCTCCTAGCAGAGCGCTTTAGGGAACATCTCCGAGACACCCGCACCAATCAACCAAACCGCCCTGTGGCCCAACATTTCAACTCCCCCTCCCACTCTGCCGAGGACATGGAGGTCCTGGGCCTCCTTCACCGCCGCTCCCTCACCACCAGACGCCTGGAGGAAGAACGCCTCATCTTCCGCCTCGGAACACTTCAACCCCAGGGCATCAATGTGGACTTCAACAGTTTCCTCATTTCCCTTTCCCCCACCTCATCCTAGTTTCAAACTTCCAGCTCAGTAACTGTCTCCTTGACTTGTCTGGACTTGTCCGACCTGCCTATCTTCTTTTCCACCTATCCACTCCACCCTCTCCTCCTTGACCTATCACCTTCATCTCCTCCCCCACTCACCCATTGTACTCTATGCTACTCTCTCCCCACCCCCACCCTCCTCTAGCTTATCTCTCCACACTTCAGGCTCACTGCCTTTATTCCTGATGAAGGGCTTTTGCCCGAAACATCGATTTCGCTGCTCGTTGGATGCTGCCTGAACTGCTGTGCTCTTCCAGCACCACTAATCCAGAATTTGGTTTTCAGCATCTGCAGTCATTGTTTTTACCACAGTGAGGTAACACCACTGGCAGCAACACATCACCATGATAGTTTTTGTGCCAACTTAACACCACTTCAGGGCTTCAACACTGGATCATAACAACTTACAGATGTCTGCCATTTCATTCTGTGCACAAGGACACACATCTTGTGTTACTGTCCTAGATTCATCTTATGGCTTTTAGTTTCATATGTTAAGATTCACTCATTTTGCATATAGTTGAAAGCTGTCCTTCTCTGTGGTTTGCTTTGCTTTTTCACGCACGGACTCCTCAATACTCAGTTACAGATGGCCAGCTCAGAGGTTTGTAGTGATTTTTTTTTATAGAGGAAGAGGGAGTCACAGTTGGAGCAGTAAACCATCAAGTGGGTAGATTATTTTTTTAAAAACTCATTCAGGGAATGTTGGTGTCACTAGTCAGCATTTATTTCTCATCCCTAATTGCCCTTGGAGTTGGTTGTGAGCTCCCTTCTTGAATTACTGCAGTTCATTTAATGTAGGTAGACCACAATGCTTTTAGGGAAGGAGTTCCAAGACTTTGATTCAGTGACAGTGAAGGAATCGCAATATATGACCAATAAATGAAAGTATACCGAACACCTTCTTCACTATCCAATCTACCTGTGACTCCACTTTCAAGGAGCTATGAAACTGCACTCCAAGGTTTCTTTGTTCAGCAACACTCCCTGGGACCTTACCATTAAGTGTATAAGTCCTGCTAAGATTTGCTTTCCCAAAATGCAGCACCTCACCTTTATCCAAATTAAACTCCATCTGCCACTCCTCGGCCCATTGGCCCATCTGATCAAGATCCTGTTGTAATCTGAGGTAATCTTCTTCGCCATCCACTACACCTCCAATTTTGGTGTCATCTGCAAACTTACTAACTCTACCTCCTATGTTTACATCCAAATCATTTATATAAATAATAAAAAGTAGTTGACCCAGCACCGATCCTTGAGGCACTCCACTGGTCACAGGCCTCCAGTCTGAAAACCAACTCTCCACCACCACGCTCTGTCTTCTACCTTCAAGAGTTGCGAGTGTGTTGCTGGGAAAGCACAGCAGGTCAGGCAGCATCTGAGGAGCAGGATAATCGACGTTTCAGCCTTAAGCCCTTCATCAGGCATGGCAACTATTGTTAAAGTTCACTTGAGAATGTAACTTTAATGAAGTTCTGGCATTTACATATTAAAGAACTGAAACCAATATGCCCACTCTAAAAGATGAAAGACTTAACAAATGATCAGGTCTTTTTCAATAAATGATTTCAGTTGCATCACACTGTAGACCCTTGCTATAAATTCTGTGTCCTACAATCTCATTCTCAACAACCACCTGATGAAGGAGCAGCACTCCGAAAGCTAATGCTTCCAAATAAATGTGTTTGACTAAAACCTGGTGTTGTGTGATTTTTAACTTTGTACACCCCAGTCCAACACTGGCACCTCCAAATCATCCAATTTAGAACTTTAACTTTTAGATCTGGTCTATCCTTTTCCATCACTATTTTAAAACTAATAGAATTATGGTCACTGGCCACAAAGTGCTCCCCCAATGACACCTCAGTCAACTGCCCTGCCTTATTTCCCAAGCGTAGGTTAAGTTTTGCACCTTCTCTCATAGGTACATCCACACACTGAATCAGAAAATTTTCTTGTACACACTTAACAAATTCTTCTCCATCTATACCTTTAACACTATGGCAGTCCCAGTCAATGTTTGGAAAGTTAAAACCCCCACCGTAACCACCCTACTATTCTTACAGATAACTGAAATCTCCTTACAAATTTGTTTCTCAATTTCCTGCTATTAGGGGGTCGATAGTACAATCCCAATAAGGTGATCATCCCTTTCTTATTTCTCAGTTCCACCCAAATAACTTCCCTCGATGTATTTCCAGGAATATCCTCCCTCAGTACAGCTGTAATACTATTCCTTATCAAAAACACCAACTCCCCCTCCTCTCTTGCCTCTCTTTCTATCCTTCCTGTAGCATTTGTATCCTGGAACACTAAGCTGCCAGTTCTGTCCATCCCTGAGCCACAGTTCTGAAATTACTATCCCAGTCCCATGTCCCTAACCATGCCCTGGGTTCAACTTTCTTCCCTGTTAGGTCTTTTGCATTGAAATAAATGCAGTTTAATTTATCAGTCCCACCTTGTTCTCTGCATTGTCCCTGCCTGCCTGACTGTTTGGCTCACTTCTTTTCTCAACTGTAGTAGTCTCATATTGATCTCTTTCCTCATTATCTTCTTGTGTCCCACCACCTAGCACACCCCTCCCCCACCATTCTAGTTTAAATCCTCCCGAGTAGCTCTAGCAAATCTCCCTGCCAATACGTTAGCCCTCTTGCCATCCTTCCTGTACATCCTTCTACCCCAGAAGAGATTCTAATGATCCAAAATGTTCCTTGTACCTTTTCAGCCTAAGCCTGGATATTGACTGCTTTGAAATGAGAAGTCATGAATGGGGCTGAGCATTGTACAATTATCAGCAAACATCCTCACTACTGCCCTTCTGATTAAGGAAAGGTCATTTATAAAGCAGCTGAAGATGGGTGGGCCCAGGACACTACCCCGAAGAGCTCCTGTCGTTATCTCCAGCAATCTCAACCATTTTCCTATGTGCCCATTGTGACTTCAACAAGTGGAGAGATTTCCTCCAATCCCCATGGGCTTCAGTTTGGCTAGGAAACATTGACTCATTCAAATGCAGCCTTGATGTCAAGGGAAGTCATTCTCACCTCATCTCTGGAGTTCAGATGTTTTGCCCATCTTTGAACCATGTCTGTAATAAGGTAGGGAGCTGAGAGCTCCAAGTGAATCCTCACAGCATGCCAGTAAGCAGGCTATCACTAAGCAAGTGCTGCTTGATAGTACTGATGACTCCTTCCATCACTTTACTGATGATCAAGGGGGAGGTACTTGGCTGAGTTTGACTTATTCCAGTATTAAAGCTGTGTTGGCTGTAATCAGAGGTAGAAATGGAAACATGCAATGGCAGTGCAGTGGAGTTAATGGCAGAGAATGGTCCGATCAACTGTACTGAATAGTGCAGAGGTTTGAGGAGGGCCACAGTCACAGTATGCCATTTTGGCCAGGGTAGGTTTAGTGCTGAACAGGGAATAGCAACTAGGCTCAAGAGATTCCATTTTTCAATTTTGGAAAAATGGTTGAAGAGTTGGGAAGCAGTGACATGTTTGAGGAACATAGAAATGAAGAGGAGATTAGAAAGGAATGAATATTTCATCTCTTTGCTGGTTTTAAGTATTCAAGATGAGATAAATGGTAATGGATGTAAGATTACAGCATAAAAATATACCTTAATGAGCACTATCACTGAGAATGGATGAATATCAGACAGAGAAAAGAAACATCACATCAACACAGAAGACTCTGGTCCTTTGAGGTTCCGATTAAAACACATTATCAGAGAGCAATATTGGTCTAAACTTTCCAAAAGGCATTTTAATGCCAGCTTTAATCCATTTAAAATAAATAGATTGACAATGGTGAAAGAAAAACACCAATTAGAAAATCTGGATGATTGGATTTGGAATTAACCCATATTAACTAGACCCAGGAGTACTGACAGACATATGTGCTGGAAACAAACTTTCAACAGTCATTTAAAAGCCACTTAACTTTCCATCATCCATTATAACCTGCAAATCCTCTTTCCTTTGTCTTTGAAGACCAATCAAAAATTATGCTGCTGATGTATTTCACAGCTGTTTGATTAAATTATTCATGTTAACATTGCCTTTTCTTAAACTATTTTTATATAACTGTTAACTCTTAAAAGCTTGTTGCTGAAAACTTTACAATTTTTCTTAAGCAAATATTTCTAATTTACTCCATACATCAGACTGGATTTGCATCTCTCTGACCATGTCAGAAAGGAGGCAAGGGAATTAAAAATGGTGGTTTAAACATGAATGGTGGTTTAAACCTGGTGATTCCCACTACCACTCCTATTGTATGGAATTTTTAAGGTTCCAGGAGGGCATCATGGGTAGCGAGTCTGGTTGTAGCAATCCCACCTTTGCCTACTCCATTGCAGGGCTTCCTAAATTTCTATGGATTCAGGCCTTTTTTTTTTATCAGAGATCATAACCATTGGCACAATCCTGTCTGGTGTCAGGAATGTTTTGATAGGTAAGTTCCACATTCAAATAGATTCAATTATTAGATGAAGCCTGATAAGTGAAGTATGTTTCTAATGCCATCATTGATCATGGGGGTCTATCCTTAAATGGTCAGCGATCATTACATTAAGCAGTATTGGGCAAGTAAATGCTTGTTTGCACTCACATTGGGATTCAGATAACAGTGACTAATTCAGACTCTGTGCCTCAATTTTGACATTGATTGGAAGTCCAGATATCTATTGAGGATTTTGAAATGATTGCACAGGTACCTGACCTCTTTGACTGTTTGAAATTGTTAGACACATGCTTGACTTCTTCTTAACTTGAAAGGCCATCTGTGAACATTTTCTGGTTATTTAACTTGAAAGGCACCATTGTAGTGAGCTCTGGAGGATCAGTTCTGGAATGGATTCTCATTATGAATGCTTGACTGTGCTCCAAGTATGACTGATAACCTTATCTCAGACGGCACCTTATCTCAGATTACACAACAGTCAATGGGATTGTGAGCTTTATCCGATAGATATAGGAATATTTTGATAAGGTTTTTGAATAGCTGTTTATTTACCCTAACAGCTTTATGAACAATGAAATTACCGTGATTTGTTTTCAAGGGGGAGTTTTAATGGATGTGAATCACATGTTCAGGAGCTTGCAAGAGGAGTTTTGTTTTTCTCAAGTGGAGTTTGAATGAATAATTGTTTATTTATTCATTTCATGCACATTTCAAATGTTTTCTATTAAGATATGGCTCGTACATTCTCTCCATAGCGACTTAGGTTAGTCTATCGGAAGAGGACATAAAGGGGCTTGGGAGACATTAGCAAGTATGACGTGTGCATGGGAATAAAATGAAAGGGGGAAAAAGGTGGAGGAAGGAACTGTGGTGAGGACTTGGGTGGCAACTCCTCTATGTAGAGTAGAGTTGATGTTCCAATGTACGGAGGTGGATCTTCTAGCCTGCCCACCTTGGCATTCTCTATTCTCCATTTGAGTCTGCTTCCAGAGGTGTTGGACCTAATTCCTACCTGTACTGTCCCTCATAAATGAATTTAATTATGGGCAGGCACTGATGAGCAGGAGGAAGAACTGCAATGTTAGGAAATGGCTCAAGTTGTGATTCCTGTCTTGAGAATGAATATCCAGGCCATTAAATTAAAATTTGTATTAGTTGGACCTGGAGTGGTAAGCAACAGGGTAGCATGCAAGTTGTTGGAAAGGCAACTGAGTGACTTTTAAGGGAATGTAATCCTCTATCCTGATCTTACTCTCTGCATTTTTAATCAATACTCTATATCAAAGCAGCAAAAGAGAAACATACCATTAAATCTGTGACAATGGGTTTAGAGTTCAAACTGAATGAAAATCAGTTACAGTTTGCTATTATACCATTAACCATGATGCATTAAACTGCTTATAATTAACATTTATATCATTCAGTTTCAGGTACTGAAGCCAAGAAACACTGATGTTTTACAATCACCAGCAGGCTAAAAACAATAAATTAAGTAGAATAATGTTGCTTTGTATTAATTAGTTGTAATGGAGTTTGGAATTATAACTCCAAGATTAGTGTCCTTCATGATGGAAAGGATGTGTTCTTTGCCAACTATTCTTGTTCATCTTCCTTCTGCGACATTGTACTTGCACAATTCCCACTATCCTTTTCCTTTCCTTGGTTCACAAAGACACTGTTCGACCCACATCCTTCTGTTCACAGACACCTTCTGAATTTTCTATTTTTATTGGCTAAATGCCAGCTAAACTTTTTGGAGGGTTTTTTCACTGGAAGGTCTAGTGAAATTTCTCACTAGCTTACCTAACTCACCTTACTAACTACCGATTCCATCCCAATGGTGTCCTCCTTGTCCAATTCTAGACCCATCTTACCATCTGCTGTTTCCAGAAGAACTCTGCACTCATCAGATAACCACTTATAGACTGACATCCCTTGTGCCTGTGTCATATTGAGAAGACCATTGTGCATCTAGGCAAGTGTTGGAAATCTAGTGCCGCCCTTCAGTGACACCAGTACAGGACACAAGGCCATGTTGCTCACAGCACATAGCTGGCATGGCCCACATTGCTTCATACATACAACTCCATTCTCTCACCCTAATCTCTGTGTAACCACCAGGTCACAAAGTTTATCTGTCTCTAGTTATGTTTCACCTGAGTCACTACTACTCTGTCCCCAGTATCTCCAGTAGACCCTGAGCTTGTCGTTGTCCAGTAGGGGAACATAATATATAGGCAAACAATCGGACTAATCAAAACATAAGCCTTTATTGATAGCCAGCAAAAGGAATACAAACAAAATTAGTGGATCCAGCAATTCACTCCACAATGTGAACAAAATGCTGGCATCATGACTAGCAATAACTATTTTACATTCCATGATGATCTTCTGCATATCTACTGAAACAGGATGTCAGTTGGATACTATCCAACTTGTAGTGTCTTATGTAGCTGAGCTCTGTCATTCATGATAGCTTCCTCCTCATCACCTTCCTCCTCTGAAGACTGTTTCCAATCTCCAAGTTCCTCAACATATATCACATCCCTTGGTTGCCTGCTCCTATGTGTGGAGAACAGCATGCCAGGATGGTGCAGCATTCTCTGCCAGACTACACTGGACAAAGTTAAAAATCACACAACACCAGGTTATAGTCCAACAGGTATATTTGGAAGTATTAGCTTTCGGAACCCTGCTCCTTCGTCAGACTAGTTACCTGATGAAGGAGCAGCGCTCCGAAAGTTTGTACTTCCAATTAAACCTGTTGGAATATAATTTGGTGCTGTATGATTTTTAACTTTGCCCACCAGTCCAACACCGGCACTTCCACATCAGAGTCGCCGTGCTCCTCACATCCTGCATTTGAATTACATCAAAAGAGGAGCATCTGCTGCACACTGCGTCAGATTCAAATCTGTTATTCAATTATTCACTGCATTCATGACAGTCCATTGTTGCAAATTCCTTCGAGGTTTCACCATGACGTGACACTTTTAGCCATCATTCCCTTTGTTTGAAGTTATTGCTGCTAATGTTTGCATCACTGAGATGGTAATGTTAAATTTGTAAGCACCAATGACATGGAGCGATTCACCTTTGACCAGCATATGAAGCCTTAGCACACTCCCTCTGAATTCCTTGCAAATCAGCAAAGATATTCATGCAATAAAATGTAGTTGGAGTTTACAAACACATGCCTCATGTATTTGTCTCTTCAATGTCAGCAGATGTGATGCTGTGCTTTCACCCATCAAACTGACACTGATTCTGCCTGCTCTGGGTATTGTCCGAGCCATTTTGCTCTTGCAAATAGCATCATGAATGACAACTGATGGGAGGGAATGCAACTCACAGTGGACACTGTCAGCACTGGGCTCTACCCGCTTGCCAGGTACACCCCCAAACCTCTATGTTCCCTATACCTTGCACTACTCCAACAGCTCATTTCCACCTGTTTTCCAGACCTCTCCCCAGTTCTGCTACATTTCTCACCATAGCCCACATTGTGCTGGCTTCTATAAGAGGCTGCCCACGATTCTTGCTGAAAATGTGTTGCTGGAAAAGCGCAGCAGGTCAGGCAGCATCGAAGGAGCAGGAGAATCGACGTTTCGGGCATGAGCCCTTCTTCAGGAATGAGAAAAGTGTGCCCACGATTCTTCCTTTTCATCTCCTTGTTGAGAAGCATTTCTCTTCCTCTTCCCCAGGTTTTGCAGACACTTCTGGTGTCTCTAGGTGTATTACATAATTTCTCTTAAACAATTTTCCATAGGAATAGCAGGGATAAATTGTTTTATTAAGGAAGCTTGTTTTATGCCATATATACATTTACACAAGCAGAAAATTTAATTCAATAATTAAAGATTGATGATGTTTCACAGTTTTGTCAAGATTCTTGGTCCCTGTATCTTGAGTGGTTATCTGGGATAAATTCTCCTCAGCTTGTGAACATGGAAAAACAAAATCAGAGAAGGCAAACTATATACACAGATCATTGAAGACGGCGGCAAGTTGAAAAGAGCAGTAAGTAAAGTATACCTCATTCTTTGCTTTATTAATAGGAGCACAGAGTAAAAAAGCGAGGAGGTGATATCAAATTTGTATAAGTCACTAGTTAGACCTCAGCTGGAGTACTGTCTGCAGTCAAGGATGTCATATTGTAGGAAAGAAGTCAATACATTGGAGGGTGTTCAGAAATGATTTATAAGAATGGCTATAGGGATGAGAAACTTCAATTATGAGTATAGATTGAAGAAGTTGGGACTATTCTCCTTTGAGGAAAGGTGGCTAAAAGGAGATCGGATGGGATTTTCAAAATCATCAGCAGGCTGGATTGAATACATAGGGGGATTCTGTTCCTGTTTGTAAAAGAAACAAGAATGTGAGAGCATAGATTTAACTTGATTTGCAAAGGAAGAAAGATTTTTTTTTCCACTCGCCAAATAGTTCAGTTACAAAATGCAGTATCTGGAAGTATGCTGGAGAAAGTTGAGGCATTGGATGATTATTTAGATAAAAATAACTTTCAAGGATAGGAGGGAGCAATCAGAAGATTGATAGGTAGCGCTAAGTAATGATGCACATTTGAACAGCTGGTACAGGCACAACGGGCCAAATGGCCACCTTCTGTGCTGTAAGACTTCAGTGATTCTGTTGCAATTAAGATTTTGCCAGGCTCAAGAACAAAAAGACAAGAAACTGCTATGGTATTGTTTCGGTTAAGCAATACAAAATTGAGTGATCCATCATAGTATGTAAACTAATGATTGAAAGAAATAAATTTGGCCATAGCTGTTACTCATGTTATTCACCTACTGCAGAGTAAAGTTTAACAATTTGCATCTCACTGGGTATTTTCTCAGTGTACACATTGTAAGGAATGAGTGAAATCCATGCTAATACAGTTTCCCCAATACCATGAGCTCCTATCGTGTGCATTAACGTTTTGTGGCACCTTATCGCCTTCTGGAAATCTAAACAAACTGTGTCTAAAAGGTTCCCCTTTAACCACAGCAAATCAAAGAACCTGACCAAATTTGTCAGACATGATTTCCCTTTCACTAAACCATGTTAATTCTATTTGATTGCATTAAGCTTTTTTCAATGTCCTGTTATTTCTTCCTTAATGGACTCTAATATTCTCTCAATGGCAGATTCTGGGCTAACTAGCTTATTGTTGCCTTCTTTCGATTTTCCTCCCTCCTTTGAACAAGAGTGTCATATTAGTAGTTTGCCAATTTGCTGGGAATTCTCCTGGAAATTATTTTCCAATGAATTCTCAAATATTTCAGCCAGTGTCTCCACTATCTCTGCAGCCATTGCCTTTAAACCATTGGATACAGGCTATCAGGCAACTTTGTCTGCCTTCAGTCCAATTAGTTTGTCAAATATTGTGTAAAGACCATTTGCAAAGCAGTGGTGACAGAAAGGAGCTCCAAATGACAAATAAGGAAATACAGAAGTTGATTAAGATCTTGGTAAACAAAAAGCACAGATTACACACCAGAATGATGGTTTCTGAGTTTGGCACACTCCTCTAGTCAATGTGTTATCCATCTCACACTGTTGATTAGAGTGGTGCTGGAAAAGCACAGCAGGTCAGGTAGCATCCAAGGACCAGGAAAATCTATGTTTAGGGCCAGAGTCCTCCATCCGGAATAAAGAGGGTCTCCTGAGGTGATGAGGTTGTGGGGTGGGAGATCTCCTGAGGTGATGAGATTGTGGGCCAGAGCCCTACATTCCTGATGAAGGGCTCTGGCCTGAAATGAGGATTTTCCTGTTCCTCGGATGCTGCCTGACCTGCAGGGCTTTTCCAGCACCACTCTAGTTTAGACTCTGATCTCCAGCATCTGCAGTTTGATTAGATTAGATTACTTACAGCGTGGAAACAGGCCCTTCGGCCCAACAAGTCCACACCAACCCGCCGAAGCGCACCCACCCAGACCCATTCCCCTACATTTACCCTGCACCTAACACTACGGGCAATTTAGCATGGCGAATTCACCTAACCTGTACATTTTTGGACTGTGGGAGGAAACCGGAGCACCCGGAGGAAACCCACGCAGACACGGGGAGAATGTGTGTGGAGTTTGCACATTCTCCCCGTGTCTGCGTGTCCTCACTTTCGCCTCACACTGTTGATTATCCTCTAAAATCATGCATCAGTTTACATCTTATTCTAGTATTTCATAAATGACTGTGCAATCAAACTCATTTTCTCCTCCCTCTCGTTTCTTTGTTCTGTTCAGCCTAGAACTTGTCTTTCCAATGTTTAGTTGTAATGACTTGTTTACCTTTGAACCATTTGTCTGGTCCTTTATGGAGGTATAGATCCTGATGCCTATCCCTATTCTGTCTTATTTCAGATTTTCCATGCTTTAAATAATTTCCTTTATTTGTAAGAATATCCAGTTTTTCTTTTCCAAAGATGGTGCTTAAGTTTATGAGGTGGAAATGCCAGTGTTGGCCTGGAGTGGACAAATTCAGAAGTAACACGACACCAGGTTATAGTCGAGAGTGTGGTGCTGGAAAAGCACAGCAGGTCAGGCAGCATTTGAGGAGCAGGAGAATCAATGTTTCGGGCATAAACCCTTCATCAGGTTATAGTCCAACAGATTTATTTGAAATCACAAGCTTTCAGAATGTGGCCCACTTCGGCATGTGAAGTGAGAGGGAAGCACACAGAACATAGAAATAATGGGCAGAGAGATCAAAGGTGGAGAGATCAAAAGATCATACAAATGATGTGAGTGGAATATCGAACATAAGTCTCTGCAGGTGACCAAGAGTGTTAGACGGTGTGAGTAAAATGTCAATAGTTAAAAAACAACTGAAGGGATGATCTATAATCCGATTAACTGAGCAGAGAGAGATGATAACAAAAAACTTAAAATAAGGCAGCGATGGAAACAAACCAAATGACTGGAATGACATTATATTCCAGTCAAATAAAAAGTGAAAGAACTTGTGGATGATTTAAATCAGGAGCAAGGGCAGGGGTAGGCAGGGTGCGGGTAGGTGGCATCTGTGAAGAAAAGTCAAAGTTAAAGTTTCGGTCCTCTGTTCTTTTTCGTAGATGCTGCCAAACCAGCAGCTTCTGTTTGTGCTCTATGTTATTCCTTTGATCTCTCTGCTCATAAGTCCTGTGTTCTGTGTGCTTCCCTCTCACTTCACCTGACCAAGGGGCTACATTCCAAAAGTTTGTGATTTCAAATAAACCTGTAACTATAATCTGGTGTTGTTTGACTTCTGACTAAATTCATTAGGGCAACCTTTTCTAAAATGACTGCTCTTTCAAACTTTCTTTTGCAAAGTCAATTGTTGTAGCAATGGAACACTGGAACCTACTAAATGTTTAAAAATACCACTACCCAAAAGAATAGTTCCAAATAGGCTTTACACCTCACCAGTTCTGTCCTAATGCAATTTTTTCATTTGTCTTTACACAATAGAGCAATCAATTAATTTATTTTTACAACCCTTCTGAGGGAGAAATCTCTATTACAAAGGGAACACTAAAATGTCACTGATTTTGCAATAACCCATTTGGTGAATCATAAAGTCGTAAATGACTAAGACCTTAGGGGAACAGTTATGAATCCCTTGTGTTTTCTATGGACAATGTAGATACTAAGTGATTAGATTAATAGCTTTAAAAGGAGATTTGGACTGATTAACGATGATGGACTAAACAATCAGAGAAGTCTTTTATGCAAAAGTTTAAAGTAACCTACAGCATGTGTAAAAAATTGGAAGTGAATTCTGGAATGGATAAACAAAGGCCTCCATTTATAGGGAAAACAATTCTTCCTGGCCAAAGATTTTTCCCTTTAAATTGTGGACACCAAGAGCATTGGTTCCTTCAAGCAACTATCCCTTTAGTTAACTTTAAAAACAACCCCTGAAATCTTTGATGTTGCAACAGTTGCAGAAAATATCAGGCTTAAAAATTAATTATCTCTGAGTACAATGGGACCGTGATCAGATGGGCTGAGGAGCAGCACACGGAGTTTAATTTAGATAAATGTGAGATGGTTGCATTTTGGAAAGGCAAACCAGGGCAGGACATAAGACAATTAATGGTAGGGCCCTGGAGAATGTTGCAGAATAAAGAGACCAAGGGGTGCAAGTGTACAGTTCCTTGAAAGTAGAATCACAGGTAGACTGGGTGGTGAAGAAGGTGTTTGGCATTCTTGCCTTCATTGGTCAGAATAATGAATATAGACGTTGGGATGTCATGTTGTAGCTGCATAGGACATTGGTGAGGCCAATTTTGGAAAACTGCATACAAGTCTGGTTGCCCTTTTACAGAAAGGATGTTCTTAAACTTGAGAGAGTGCATAAAAGATTTACAAGCATGTTGCCAGGGTTGGAGGATTGAGCTACAGTGAGAGGCTGAAGAGGCTGGGGGCTGTTTTCCCTGGAACATCAGAGGCAGAGGGGTGACCTTCTAGATGTTTATAAAATCATGAGGGGCATGAATAGGGTGAATTGCCAAGGTCTTTTTCTTGGAGTGGGGGAGTCCAAGACTGGAGGACATAGGTTTAAGATGAGAGGGGAAAGATTTATCAAGGATCTGAACTATAACTTTTTCACACAGAAAGTGTTTTTTTTATTATTCATTTGTGAGATGTGGATGTTGTTGGCTAGCCAGCATTTATTGTCCGTCCCTAGTTGCCCTTGAGAAGGTGGTGGTCAGCTGTCTCTTAAACCACTGCCGACCACCTGCTGTGGGTTGACCCTCAATGCCCTTAAGGAGGGAATTCCAGCATTTTGACCCAGTGACAGTGAAGGAGTGATGATGTATTTTCAATTCAGGATGGTGAATGGCTTGGAGGGAACTTGCAAGTGGTGGTGTTCCCATGGATCTGCTGCTCTTGTCCTCCAGATGGAAGTGGTCATGGGCTTGGAAGATGCTGTCTAGGGATCTTTGGTGAATTTTGGAGTGCGTCTTGTCGATAGTACACACTGCTGCTGCTGAGCGTCGGTGGTGGAGGGAGTGGGTGCTTGTGGATGCAGTACCAATCAAGTGGGCTGCTTTGTTCTGGATGGTGTCAAGCTTCTTGAGTGTGGTTGGAGCTGCGCTGATCCAGGAGAGAGAATGTGAGAACTGCAGATGCTGGAGATCAGAGTCGAGAATGTGGTGCTGGAAAAGCACAGCCAGTCAGGCAGCACCCAAGGAGCAGCAGAATCAATTTTTCGGGCATAAGCCCTTCATCAGGAATGGTTGCCTGCACTCATCCAGGCAAGTGGGGAAAATATTCCACCACAATCCTGGACGTAATTGGAGAGGTCATGAGATCTCCAGGGAGTAGCAGGGCCTATCAGGATATGGTTTAAATTTCTTTTAGTTCCAGTTTTTCTTCAGTTCCTGGATGCAGTCCGGGACGTACATATTTGGGTGGTTGCTTTACCTGAAACACTACTCAGGTAGTGTCTCCCACCCATCCTCCTCCTCTAAACAAAACAAAAAGTTCTGTACACTGGTTGGTAAGGTACAAGTGTTTTCTTTCGTGTTTCATTTGGTTTTTTTTCTGGCAGTTTATTTGGGAATTTAGAATAGTGGGAATGGAGGTTAGGGCCGTTGAAATGTTCCTCTTGCAGTAGTTGAGAGGTAAGAGTCACCTCTAGTGTCCCTGCTGACTTCATTTGTGGTAAGTGCACCCAATTCCAGCTCCACAAGAACCATGTTAGGGATCTGGAGCTGGAGCTGGATGAGCTTCGGATAATTCAGAGGTGGAGGGTGTTGAGAGAAGTTACAGGAAGGTAGTTACTCCACACCCCTGTGAAGAAGGTAGATGCGTTACCATCAAGTATAGGAAAGGTAACCGGGAGCAAGTGCAGGGATCTCCTGTAGTGGTTCCCCTCAACAACAAGCATACCATTTTGGATACTGTTTGGGGGACAAATTACCAGGGGTAAGCAAGGGGGCACAGGTCTGTGGCACAGAGTCTGTCCCTGTTGCTCAGAAGGGAAGGGGGAAGAGAAGCAGAGTTTTAGTCATTGGGGACTCCATAGTTAGGGGACAGATAGGAGGTTTTGTGGGAACAAGAGAGACTCATGATTGGTGTGTTGCCTCCCAGGTTCATGATGTCTCTGATCATGTTTTCGGGACCCTTGAGGTGGAGGGGGAGCAGCCCTAAGTCATGGTCCACATTGGCACTAATAACATAGGTAGGAAGAAAGGTAGGGATCTAAGGCAGAATGTCCATCCCCTGCAGTTTCCTTCCCCATCCTAAATCTTGCCTAATCGCATCATAATTCCCTTTCGCCCAGTTATACCTCCTTCCCTACAGTATAAATCTATCCCTGCCCATTGCTATTATAAACATAACTGAATTACGGTTACTATAACCAAAGTGTTCACCTACCTCCAAATCTAACACCATTCTTGAAATGTGCAGCTTATTCAAGGAACAGCTACTGCGGGTCATTGATAAGTATATACCTATCAGACAAGGAGGTAGTTGTGGAGAGAGGGAGCCATGGTTTACTAAAGAAGTTGAAGCTCTTGCCAAGAGGAAAAGAAGGCCTATGTGAGGATGAGGCATGAAGGCTCAGTTAGGGGGTTTGAGAGCTGTACATTAGCCAGAAAAGATCTAAAGAGAGGGTTAAGAAGAGCCAGGAGGGGACAGAAGAAATTGTTGGCAGATAGGATCAAGGACAACCCCAAGGCCTTTTATAGGTATATTAGGAATAAAAGAATGACCAGAGTAAGATTAGGGACAATCAAAGATAGTAGTGGAAAGTTGTGTGTGGAATCTGAGGAGATAGATGAAGCACTTAATGAATACTTTTCATCAGTATTCACATTGGAAAAGGGCAATGTTAGTGAGAATATGGAGGTACAGGCTACAAGATTGGATGGGATTGAGGTTGACAAAGAGAAGGTTTTAGCAATTTTGGAAGATTTGAAAATAGATAAAACCCCGGAGCTGGATGGGATTTATTCTCGAATTCTCTAGGAAGATGGGGAAGAGACTGCTGAGCCTTTGGCTTTGATTTTTATGTCATCATTGTCGACAGGAGTAGTGCCAGAAGACTGGAGGGTAGCAAATATCATTCCCTTGTTTATCAACCCTGGTAATTAATGGCCAGTGAGCCTTACTTCGGTTGTGGGTAAGGTGTTGGAAAAGGTTATAAGAGATGGGATTTATAATCATCTGGAAAGGAATAATTTTATTAGGGAGTCGACACAGTTTTGCCTCACTAACCTAATTGAGTTCTTTGAGAAGGTGACAAGACAGGTGGATGAAAATAAAGCGGTTGAGGTTGTGTATGTGGACTTCAGTAAGGCATTTGATAAGGTTCCACATGGTAGGCTATTGCACAAAATACAGAGTTTCGGGGTTGAAGGTGATTTAACAGTTTGGATCAGAAATTGGCTAGCTGAATGAAAACAGAGAGTTATGGTTGATGGGAAATATTCATCCTGGAGCTCAATTACCAATGGTGTGCCGCAAGGATCTGTTTTTGGAGCTAATGGTATTGGTCATTTTTATAAATGATCTGGAGGTGGGTGTAGAAGGATGTGTTAGTAAATTTGCAGATGACACCAAGATAGGCAGAATTGTGGATTGTGTCGAAGGATGTTGTGGTTTACAGAAGGACCTAGATATGATGCAGAGCTGGGCTGAGAAGTGGCAAATGGAATTTAATGCAGAAAAGTGTGAGGTAGTTCACGTCAGAAGAAGTAACAGGAATGCAGAGTACTGGGCTAATGGTAACATTTTTGGCAGTGTCGATGAACAGAGAGATCTCGGTGTCAGGTGTATAAATCACGAAAGTTGCCACCCAGGTTGATCGGGTTGTTAAGAAGGCATACAGTGTGTTGGCGTTTGTTGGGCGGAGGACTGTGTTTTGAAGCCACGAGGTCATGCTTCAGCTGGTAAGGCTGCATCTGGAGTATTGCGTACAGTCCTGGTCACTGCATTACAGGAAGGATGTGGAAACTTCGGAAAGGGTTCTGAGGAGATTTACTAGGATATTGCCTGATATGGAGGGAAGGTCTTATGAGGAAAGGCTGAGGGAACAGAGGCTGTTTTCTTTGGAGAGAAGAAAGTTGAGAAGTGACTTAATCGAGATGTATAAGATAATCAGAGGGTTAGATAGGGTGGACAGGGAGAGCCTTTTTCCTCAGATGGTGAAGGCTAACACAAGGGGACATAGCTTTAAATTGAGGAGTGATAGATTTAGGACAGATATCAGGGGTAGTTTCTTTACTCAGAGAGTGGTGGGGGCATGGAACGACCTGACTGCAAAAGTAGTAGACTCACTGATGTCAATGGCATTTAAGTGGGCATTGGACATATATGGATAATAATGGAACGGTGTAGGTTAGAGCGCATCAGATTAATTTCACAGATTGGCACAACATCAAGGGCAGAAGGGCCTGTACTGCGCTGTAACGTTTTATGTTCTATGTAATCCTAACTTTTGCTTTGTAGATAGTGGACAGGATTTAGGAAGTCAGGAGGTGAGTTTCTTTTTTGCAGCAGAGAGCAGCGGGAGCCGGGCGGAAGTGAAGTTGGAGCGCAGAGGCTGTTGGGAAGGTGGGTGAGTGTTACTTAAGTAGGTGTGTTCTAGGCCCCAGGTCCTACACAGTAGGGCCTCCTCTAACCTAAATTAAAAGTCCACAGACTTGCAACAAAACACGGGGTCGAGGGAAGTTTCTGTTGAGAAAAGACCGAGCTTTGGCTCAGGAGTCTTCGACAAAGACGTTGAGAGAAGTGATTATGCCACAGTTGAAGAGGGTGAAGACATGACTGCTAAGCTGATTCAGTGTACTGCATGCATGATGTGGGAGGTCAGGGACTCTGGCGTAGCTGGCTCGTATAACTGTGGAAGTGTGTACACATTCAGCTTCTGGTAGAGCATATTGCAGCACTGAAGAAAGAACTAAATGACCTCAGGCTCATTCCGAGAGAACGAGATCTTTCTGGACAGGATCTTCAGTGAGGTTATTACACCGAGCATACCAGAAGAGAGTAGACCGGAGAAGACGATGAGAAAGGCAGAGATGAGACAAGTGCAAGAGACACCGGGGGAAGTACCTGTCAGGAACAGGTTGAACCTCTTGGAAACCGTAGAGACAGACGTCACTGCCAGTCCAAGAGGTGGTCAGGTCTGCCAATCAGATATTGGCGTGGAGGCAGAGCCGAGGAGTCAGACATCACACAGAGCCGTGGTAATAGGGGACTCCATAGTGAGAGGGACTGAAAGGGGTTTTTGCGGCAACCGGTGGGATTTGAGGATGGTGTGTTGCCTTCCTAGTGCCAGGATTAAGGACATTGCAGATAGAGTGCAGGAAATCCTCAAGAGCGAAGGTGAAGAGCCAGACGTGGTGGTGCATGTTGGCACAAATGACGTCAGGAAGAAGAGGAGGAACATACTACAGCGGGACTTCGGAGAACTTAGAAGAAGGCTGAAAAGCAGGACATCCAGGGTGGTTATCTCCGGTTTGCTTCCAGTTCCTCAGGCTGGAGAGGACAGGAACAGGGAGATAATGAACTTGAACGTGTGGTTGGGAAACTGGTGCAGGAAGCAAGGATTTAAATTCTTGGATCACTGGGGTATGTTTAGCGGTAAGGATAAATTATACAAGAGGGATGGGTTGCACCTTAATAGTATTCTGGCAGGCAGGTTTGCCACTGCAACACAGCTGCGTTTAAACTAAATAGTGGGGAGAGGGGGAGGGGACAAACTGGAAGTTTAAGAAGGAAGTTAAAAGGGAAAGTTAGAATAAGAGAAGTCAAGAAAAACAACTCAAAAAATCATGCCGCAAGGTCAAATGAAATAGGGATTGATAGGAAGTGTGAGGGGAGTAACAAATTAAAAACATTATATATGAATGCACGAAGCATTAGAAATAAGGTAGATGAGCTTGAGGCTCATTTGGAAATTGGCAGTTATGGTGTTGTGGGGATAACTGAGACGTGGCTTCAAGTGGACAGGGCCTGGGAAATGAATATTCAAGGCTATACATGCTATCGTAAGGACAGACTGACAGGCAGATGGGGTGGGGTGGCCATGTCGGTAAGGAATGATATTCAGTCCCTTGCGCGGGGGGGACCTAGAATCAGGGGATGTAGAGTCAGCATGGATGCAGCTGAGAAATTATATGGGTAGAAAGACCCTAATGGGAGTAATCTACAGGCGCCCAAACAGTAGTCTGGATGTAGTACGTAAGTTGAATAAGGAGCTGAAATTGGCCTGTCGCAAAGATATTACTACAGTTGTTATGGGGGATTTCAACATGCAGGTAGACTGGGAGAATCAGGATGGTACTGGACCCCAAGGAAGGGAGTTTGTGGAGTGCCTCCGAGATGGATTCTTAGATCAGCTTGTGCTGGAGCCTACCAGGGAGAAAGCAATTCTGGATCTGCTGTTGTGCAACGAACTGGATTTGATCAGGGACCTCAAAGTAAAGGAGCCATGAGGAGGTAGTGACCACAATACAATAAGGTTTAATCTGCAGTTTGAAAGGGAGAGGGTAGAATCGGAAGTGACAATGTTTTAGTTGAATAAGGGGAACTATGGAGCTATGAGGGAGGAGCTGGCCAAAGTTCAATGGTGCAATACCCTAGCATGGATGGCAGTGGAACAACAATGGCAGATATTTCTGAGTATAATGCAGAAGATGCAGGATCAGTTCATTCCAAAAAGGAAGAAAGATCCTAAGGGGTGGCCATGGCTGACGAGGGAAGTTAAGGACCATATAAAGACAGAAGGGCAAAAGTATAACATAGCAAAGATGAGTGGGAAATCGGAGGACTGGGAAGCTTTTAAAGAACAACAAAGGATAACTAAAAAGGAAATACACAAAGAAAAAAATAAAGGTAAACTGGCCAAAACATAAAGGAGGATAGTAAATGGTTTTTTAGGTATGTGAAAAGAAAAAAAGGTTAAGACTAAAATTGGGCCCTTGAAGACAGAAACGGGTGAATTTATTACAGGGAACAAAGAAATGGCCGAAGAGTTGAATTGGTACTTTAGATCTGTCTTCACTGGGGAAGACACGAGCAATCTCCCAGACGTAATAGTGGCTGAAGGATCTGAACTGAAGGGAATTTATATTAGGCAGGAAATGGTGTTGGAGAGACTGATAGGTCTGAAGGCTGATAAGTCCCCGGGACCTGATGGTCTACATCCCAGGGTACTGAAGGAGGTGGCTCTAGAAATCGTGGATGCGTTGGTGATCATTTTCCAATGTTCTATAGATTCAGGATCAGTTCCTGCAGATTGGAGGGTGGCTAATGTTGTCTCATTTTTTAAGAAAGAAGGGAGAGAGAAAACAGAGAATTATAGACCAGTTAGTCTGACCTCAGTGGTGGGAAAAATGCTGGAATCAATTATAAAGGACGAAATTACGACATATCTGGATAGCAGTAACAGGATAGGTCAGAGTCAGCATGGATTTATGAAGGGGAAATCATGCTTGACTAATCTTCTGGAATTTTTTGAGGATGTAACTCTGAAGATGGGCAAGGGAGATCCAGTGGATGTCGTACACTTGGACTTTCAGAAAGCCTTTGATAAAGTCCCACATAAGAGGTTAGTGAGCAAAATTAGGGCACATGGTATTAGGGGCAAAATACTGACATGGATTGAAAATTGGTTGGCTAACAGGAAACAAAGAGTAGTGATAAACGGCTCCCTTTTGGAATGGCAGGCAGTGACCAGTGGGGTACCGCAGGGATCAGTGCTGGGACTGCAGCTTTTTACAAAGTACATTAATGATATAGATGAAGGTATTAAAAGTAATATTAGCAAATTTGCTGATGACACAAAACTGGGTAGCAGGGTGAAATGTGAGGAGGATGTTAGGAGAATACAGGGTACCCTGGACAGGCTAGGTGAGTGGACGGATGCATGGCAGAGGCAGTTTAATGTCGATAAATGTGTGGTTATCCACTTTGGTGGCAAGGACAGCAAGGCAGATTACTCCCTAAATGGAGTCAAGTTAAGTAAAGGGGCAGTACAACAAGATGTAGGTGTTCTTGTACATCAGTCAATGAAAGCAAGCATGAGGGTACAGCTGGCAGTGAAGAAAGCTAATAGCATGCTGACCTTCATAACAAGAAGAATTGAGTACAGAAGCAAAGAGGTCAATTCCCGGAATGGCGGGATTATCTTACGCTGAAAGATTGGAGCGACTGGGCTTGAGTTTAGAAGACTGAGAGGGGATCTGATTGAGACATATAAGATTATTAAGGGATTGGACACTCTGGAGGCAGGAAGCATGTTTCCGCTGATGGGTGAGTCCCAAACCAGAGGACACAGCTTAAAAAGAAGGGGTAAGCAACTTAGAATAGGCCACCCAGAAGGCTGTGGAGGCCAAGTCTCTGGATACTTTCAAGAAAGAGTTGGATAGAGCTCTTAAGGATAGTGGAATCAAGGGTTATGGGGGGAAGGCAGGAACAGGATACTGATTGAGGATGACCAGCCATGATCATAATGAATGGTGGTGCTGGCTCGAAGGGCAGAATGGCCTACTCCTGCACCTATTGTCTTTTGTCTTGCGGCAGCATTTCTAGCCTCTGACTTGCCCTTGTAGCCACTGTGTTTACGTGTTGAGTCTAGTTGAGTTTCTTAGGAGAAAGTGAGGACTGCAGATGCTGGAGATCAGAGCTGAAAAATGTGTTGCTGGAAAAGCGCAGCAGGTCAGGCAGCATGGATGCTGCCTAGTTGAGTTTCTTGTCCATGATAACTCCCAGGATGTTGATAGTGGAGGATTCAGTGATGGTAATACCATTGAATTTCAAGGGTTGGTGGTTAGAGTGTCTCTTATTGGTGATGGTTATAGCTTGGCATTTGTGTGGTGCAAATGTTACTTGCCATTTGTTAGCCCAATCCTGGATATTAGCCAGATCTTGTTTCAATTGAACATGGATTGCTTCAGTATCTGAGGAGTTGTGAATGGTGCTGAACATTGCACAATCATCAGCGAACAGGCCCACTTCTGACCTTATCATGGAGGCAAGGTCATTGATGAAGCAGCTGAAGATGGTTGGGCTGAGGACACTACCCTGAGTAACCCCTACAGAGATGTTCTGGAGCTGTGATGAATGAACCATGACCATCTTCCTTTGTGTCAGCTATAACAGGAGAGTTTGCCCCCTGATATCCATTCATTCTAGTTTTGTTAGGGCTCCTTGGTTGAATGCAGCTCAAGGGCTGTCACTCTCCTCAGAACCCAAACTGGGCATCACTGAGCAAGTTATTGCTCATTGATAGCACTATTGATGACACTGTTCATCACTTTACAGATGACTGAGAATAGACTGATGGGGTGGTAATTGGCTGGGTTGGATTTGTCCTGCTTTTTGTGTACAAGACATATCTGAGCTATTTTCTACATTGTTGGGTAGATGCCAGGGTTGTAACTGCACTGGAACAGCTTAGCTATGGGTGTGGAAGGTTCTGGAGCACAAGTCTTCACTACTATTGCCGGAATGTTGTCAGGGCCCGTAGCCTTTGCAGTAACCAGTGTCTCCAACCATTTCTTGATATCACATGGAGTGAATCGAATTGGCTGAAGACTGGTACTTGTAATGAGGCTGAGGTGGAACATCCACTTGGCACTTTTGGCTGAAGATTGGTGTGAAAACTTATCTATCTTTTGCACTGGTGTGTTTGGCTCTTCCATCATTGAGGAGGAGATATTTGTGGAGTCACTTTCTCCAGTGAGTTGTTTAATTGTCCACTACCATTCACGACTGGATGTGGCAGGATTGCAGAGCTTAGATTGATCTGTTTGTTGTGGGATCACTTACCTCTGTCTATCACTTGCTGCGTATGCTGTTTGGCAGTAAATATTTCTGTTTGGTAGGTTCACCAGATTGACACCTCATCTTCAGGTATACCTGGTGCTGCTCCTGGCATACCCTCTTGCACCGTCCATTGAACCAGGATTGATGCCGTGGCTTGATGGTAATGGTTGGGTGGGGAAATGTTGAGCCATGGGATTAAAGATTGTGCTGAGTACAATTCTCCTGCTGTTGACGGTCCACAGTGCCTCATGAATACCCAGGCTTCAGTTACTGGATTTGTTTGATATCTGTCCCATTTTGCATTGTGATAGTGCCACACAACACAATGGAGATTATTCTCAATGTGAAGGTGGGATTTCATCTCCACAAGGACTCTGCAGAGGTCGCTCTTATCAATATTGTCATATACAGATGCAACTGCAGCTGGCAGATTAGTAAGGTTGAGGTCAAGTATGTTTTTCCCTCTTGTTGGTTCCCTCACCATCTGCTGCAGACCCAGTCTAACAGCTATGTCCTTTAGGTACTGACCAGCTTGATCAATAGTACTGCTGCTGAGCCACCCTTGGTGATGGACATTGAAATCTCCCACCCAGGCTACATTTTATGCCCTTGCCATCTTTTGTGCTTCTTCTAAGTATTGTTCAACATGGAGGAGTACCAATTCATCAGTTAAGTGAGGAAGGTATGTGGTAATGAGAAGAAGATCTCCTTGCCCATGTTGAATCTGAAGCTATGAGACTTCATGGGGTCCGGAGTCAATGTTGAGGACTGCCAGAGCAACTCCCTCCTGAATGTATACCATTCTGCTGCCACTTCTGCTGCATCTGTCCTATCGGTGGATCAGGGCATATTCAGGAATGGTGATGGTGGTCTCTGGGACTATGTTAGGCTGTTGCTTAACTAGTCTGTGAGACAGCTCTCCCAATTTGGCACTAGCTCCCAGATGTTAGTAAGGAGTACTTTGCAGGGTTGACAGGGCTGTTTCTGCCATTGTCTTTTCTAGTGCCTAGGTCAATGTCAGGTGATCTAGGCCATTTCAGAGGGCAATTGAGAGTCAACCACATTGCTGTGGGCCTGGAGTCACATGTAGGCCAGACCAGGTAAGGATGGCAATTTCCTTCCCTGAAGGACATTAGTGAACCAGATGGATTTTTCCGACAATCGACAATGATTTCATGGTCATCAGTAGATTCTTAATTCCAGATTTTGGAACATGTATGAATCAAGCTGCCAGAGGAAGTGGTGGAGAAGGGTACAGTTACAACATTTAAAAGGCACCTGGGTAGGTATATGAATAGGAAAGGCTTTGAGGGAAATGGGACAAATGCTGGCAAATGGGACTAGGTCAGACTGGGATGTCAGGTCGGCATAGATGAGTTGGACTGAACGTTCTGTTTCCGTGCTGTATGACTCTATGACTCTATGGTCAAGGTTGCTCAGGGTATATTTACCCATTTCACTTTACACTGTAGCCAAATGGGATTGTGGCTTTTAAAAAGGAACTGGATAAGCACCCGAATGGGAAACAATTGCAGGGTTACATGGAAAAATCAGGATGAACAAAATAAATTCTGCACAGGGCCAACATGGGATCAACAGCACAATAATGTCTTTCTCTACTACAGCTATCCCATAATTCAGAAAGCATGATTGGCACATGTAAGTGCAGAATATTAGAAAGGAGTTAATTGCACATCACATTCATTAGTTGGAGAAAGAAACCATGTGGAATTTATCAAACTCCAGGTTTGCTGTTGGTCTCCATTAAGGACAGATTCCTCAGATGGAAAAATGTGCCACAGATCTATATAAAACACAGCCAGCCATGTCCTGGACTGAACACCAGCAGAACAATATTGTTTGTTTACACCACTGCTCAGCTGTGAAGGGATCCCTGCAGGGTCATGACAAGGAACACCATTAGCTGATTGCAAGCACATTCCACTGGGACTCTCCACAGGAAATCACAACACTGTAAACCTGACTGCATGCTGGGAGCACAAACTGCTTGTCAGCTTTTCTGCTCTCAAGGCTGATCAAAACAAACTGTAATTTATTTTGAAACTTCCAACATATCATTTGAGAGTCTAACACGTTTCTGTCATGGTGTCCAATTATCTGTGGCTCTGTGTTCAGCGTGGAGGTTGAATAAGGACAGGCCAAACAACAACACATAATAGACTCAAGCTCACAAAGGTTGAGCCCAAAGTGTACTTACTGGCAATCTACAAGCAGCCGATCCTCAGATTACCGTACCATCAATGACACTTCTTTCAGATGCCTTAATTTGTGCTGCTGTTTCTAGTGTCTGGTCTACGACCACCCCCATCATTCACTGCGGCTTTTTGGTATCCATTGTTTCAGAGCTGTAAAAAGATGTAAAAAAAAGACAGTAAGGAAGGGAAAGGAAAAAGATGAAAAACAATGGCAATTAGGAGGAAGAGGGCTCAGAGGGGTGTCAGAAGTGGGAATCTTTTCTGATGATAGCAGTGTTCAGGACCATTTGCAACTCCTCAGTTCCTGAACCAGTTGATGTCTACATCCAGCAAGACCTGGGTAACAGCCACAATTGTATTGATAAGTGACAAGTAGTATACATGTCACAAAGTGCCAGGCAGTGACCATCTGCAACAAAGTGAATCTAATCAGTTCCCCTTAAAGTTCAATGGCATTAGCACTGACCAGTAACATAATTGGGCCTGCCATACCTACCAGAGGAAGCCAAAAGTTAGGAGTTCTGTGGTGAGTAATGCATTCCATAATACCCAAGGCCATTTACCAATCTACAAAGTTAATGGTTAATAATTAAAAATCACAATGTACTTGCAGAGTTACGTTGTACTTTGCTCAAAAACTGCATGAATTCATGTAAGACTCTGTTATCTCACTTTTTAGATTAAAATCACTCTAAACATTATGGCACACACAGAGAACACAGGGAGCTAACACCTTCAACATATTGTCTGGCTACAACCAATTGTTACAGTTAACCTGGGAATGTAACTTTTAAAAAAAGTTTTGTGATTTACATATGAAAGAAGTGAAACTGCTATTCATGGTATTCGAACAGATGAAAGACTCAACAAACAATCAAGGTATTTTTCAATGTATAATTTCAGTTACATCACACTATAAACTTTTGCTATAAATTCTGCGTCTTACAATTGTGTCCTCCACAACCACACGATGAAAGAGCGGCGCTCCGAAAGCTAATGCTTCCAATTAAACCTATTGGATTATAACCTGGTGTTGTGTGATTTTTAACTTTGTACACCCCAGTCTAACACCGGCATCTCCAAATCATGGTTAATAATTAGATTTAGTTTAGTAATGATCGAGTAATCAAAGCACTTTAATCAATTAACCTTAAATTAACCTCTACTTAAACTTAATCAATGTAGGATACCAGTATCACATAACCAACTCTTTGTGGTTGCCAAGTGAGGCTCAAAGTTACACTTTGCTGTTTATTACAGAGCGGTGTTATGAAATCTACCAAGGTTGAAAAAGCAAGTTCCAAAACACTAAACTCTGGTAACATTAAACATTTTTATCAAATGTCTCCCATCATTGTTTTGTAAGGCGAAAAAGTAACAAGACAAAAGTGCACTCAATGAATGGCAGAAAACTAGGAAACTCAAGAGGAACAGAGGGATTTTGGGGTATTTGTCCACAGATTCCTGAAAGGAGCAGGACAGTTAACAGCACAGTTAAGCGGGTATATAGGATACTTCCCTTAATCAGTTCAGGCATGGATTATAAGCACAGGGATGTTATGTTGGAGCTGTACAGTACATTGGTTAGTACACAGCTGGAGTACTATGTGTAGTTCTGGTTACCATACAGGAAAGATGCAATTGCACTGGAGGGATTGCAGAGAAGCTTCACCAGGATTTCAGTGATGAAGACAGCCTGCCCAAGCTTGGGTTGCTTTCTGTGGAGCAACGAAGGTTGAGAAGAGACCTGACAGATGTATGTAAGGGGCATGGATGGGTGGATAAGAAGCAGCTGTTTGCCTAAATTGAAGGGTAAATAACAAAGGAACATACTTAAAGGTGAAAGGCAGGAGGGTTAGAGGGGATTTGAAGAAAAGTAATTTCACCCAAAGAATGGTGTGGGTCTGGAATGTACTATCTGGGTGGGTAGTTAGGTGGGTAAGCTCCCGACCTTTAAAAGGTATTTGCATGAGCACATGAAATGCCATAACATTCAAGGCTATGGGAACATGTGCTGGAAAGTGTAGAGTAGATTTATGCAATTTGGGTACAGTCGCGATTGGCCAAAGGCCCTCTTCTATACTGTATGATGTATACTGTAAGATTCTAGCAATCTTAAGTGTAGTTTGTGAGGTTTATTGTGTGTAGAATAACAGTAGTGAATTATCAGCCTCAACCTGTGGATAAAATTAATTTAGTTTTTAATTTTTAATGTCTTGACGTAAAGCAAGATTACCTTTTAGAAGTTGTGATTAGATTAGATTCCCTACAGTGTGGAAACAGGTCCTTCAGCCCAACAAGTCCACACAGACCCTCCAAAGAATAACCCACCCCCCTCTGACTAACGCACCTAACACTATGAGCAATTTTGCATGACTAATTCACCTGACCTGCACATCTTTGGACTGTGGGAGGAAACAGGAGTACCCAGAGGGTGCCCACGCAGACACAGGGAAAATGTGCAAACTCCACATAGATTCTTCTCCCAAACTTTGTCCACATAGACAGTCACCCAAGGCTGGAACTGAACCTGGATCCCTAGCAGCAGAGCTAACCACCAAGCCACTGTGTGAATATAGAAATGTATTATTTCATATACACTTGATATTTTTAAGTGTGACCTACTCTGTAATTTCTATATTAGTTTAAGGTTGTATACAACTAAAGTAAATTTGTTTCAAGTACCAACAACTATTATTGAAAAAGCATTAATAAGCACCTACCTTAATGACAGTTCTACCCACACTACTGATAGTCGACTTGGAGCAAGCTATCAATTAAAAAGATATAATCTTATAATACTGATATTTGTTATTGATTGTATTTTTCAATAATTTTATATGTTTGTAAAGTTTAAAAAATTTGCTAATAAATATATTTACAAAAAAAAATATGACCGCACATACCCCATTAACCCAAACAAAAAGCAAATTAAATATCATAATATCCATAATATCAGCAGAAAGTTATAAAATTTCATAACAGAATAAACTATAATGAGCGGTCAGTTCCCACAAGTAATTGAAAGCTTAGGGAAACAGTTACACGGGAAATGATATCAATTAATGACCATCTATAAGTAGCAAATTGTAAATTAACCACATATCACATTAGTTAATTGTAAAGTAACCTGACTACACTTAGACCAATAAGAATGCAATATTGTCACTGGTTATACAGGTGTTGTGGCTTTTGTGGTACAGAGGTAGTGTCCATACCTTTGGGCCACCCACTGCAGAAATGTGTCACAACATCTCTGTGATACACACCCTGAAGCAGATGGGACTTGAACGCAGCCGCTGCAGTGCAGAGGTAGGGACGATACCACTATGTAACAAGAGCCCACACAATATCTCTGAACAGGTGGATTAAAATACCCTGCACATGGTTTTAACTTGTAAAGCATTGATAAGCATGACCTTTCAGTGGCCAAAGTGCTCATCAAGTTGAAACTGAAGACAAAAGCCTGCTCTCCAGCCAAAGCAGAACACCGCAGAAGAGATGTAGGGAGGAAGAAAACCAAGTGTAGCCTGCTCCCTTGGCTGAGTCAAGAAGCAAGACCCACTATGAGTCAGTAAAGTCACAGCCTGGTGTTGTATTATCCTTGCCACTTAATAAACATTTCCTGAGTACATCTCCAGATTGTCTCCACATGTGTGAAAAGTTAAAATATCAAATGAACAAATGAATCTGTTTGTGCAGACTCATGGAATTTGAGTTTAAATTATACCAGGCACAAGTCAGGAGGTTGATAGGATTCTCTCCACTAGCCTAGATGTGTGCTGCTCCAAAATCATACTTGAACCCTTACACCATTCAGGACAAAGCAGCCTACTGAATCCGCACTTTCACTACCACAACCGGCAGATAGTGGCAGTCAGTGTTTAATGCATACAAGGTTCACCACAGCACTTTACGATGGTTCCTTTGACAGCACCTTTCAAATTGCAACCTCTACCATTTAAAATACCAAACGCAACAAATTCATGGGAATGTCTTCACCAGCAATTTCCCTTCTCCCATCTTGATGTGGAACTATATCATTATTCTTTCACTATTATTGGATCAAAACCCAAGTATTCGCACCCTAACAGTACTGTGGATGCCTAGATACCATATGGATTACAGCATTTGAAGATGGTTCACCACCACCTACCCAAGGCCAACTAGGAATGGCCAATAAATGTTATCCCTGCCAGCACTTTTACATCCAAGAATGTAGTTTAAAAGAAATTGAACTGATTCACTGCTCCAAATAGGTGTACAGCCCTTGCCTAGGCTATGGATTGTAAATGGACGATAGCAAAATTACACTGTAATGTTCCTCCCTGAAGTTAGAAAATGATAATCATTGCATCTGCTGCATTATCCTGATCCTACTTATTAATCCTATATAGTGAATCACTGCTGACCATCCATCATTTTTCTGATCTATCTCCTCTCTTTCTGATGGCTTCAGCTAGATAATTGAATTCATGCAGGTTAAGACATGCTTTCACAAGTTTACTCTGACAAAAGAATCAAAAATCTTAAAATCAAGTAGACCTATGAATGAAAAGCATATTTAAACAATGGAAGTTATTAATTGCATCTAATAGCTTGTTGTACAAAGCCAAAGGACTATATTCTTTTTAAAAATTGCTATATTTTCAGGAGTAAGAATAGTAATTGTAAGAATGGGTCTAAACTGAGAAGCTGATGTATTCCATGGGAACAAATGGTTCCTTGACTGATGAAGTGGGTATGACACATCTCCATGTTCTCATGTTGAAATTTCAAGCTAAATTTATATTCTGGTTGTTTGCTTGTTTACCTTTCTGGAAGTATACTCTCAAGGCGTATTGATACTGAAGCTCCATTCAGAACATAATCCAGTATCCTGGAGAGGTGAGATTGTAGGTACTGTAGTGAAGGAGCAAAATTGAATGGTTAATTACTTCTCTTTTATTCCATCTTTCTTACATTCTAAACGTTCTCTCCCCGTCTGCCTTTCTGTGTGTTGCTGTACTTGGTTCTTTTTGTATTCTGCCTTCATTTTTGATTTCTTCTTCACTATCACTACTGGCTTTTTGCAGTTACTATGTCTATCTGTTTTACTTTGAAACCTCAGTCTCTCTACATCGAGGCTCTTTCTGTTATGTGTCTTTATTTTCCTTGCTATTGCAAATTTTCTCTCCAAATTTGTTGTTCTGTTTGCTTCTCTTTGTATCTTTACATGTCACTCATTTTCATTCTTTGCTTCTCACAGTACTCGTGCATTAATTTACATATACTTGTTCTTGCATATTTTCCTATCCTTTATCTAGACAGTTCTGACTTGACAATCAGGAAAAGCATGGGTTAACTATTGGCTAAAGTTCCTTTCACATGATCTCATTAAACATTATTATGACAATTTAGTCACTTGCATTATTCAGAATATAAAGAGATCACATGGTGCATTGTAAATTACATTTCAAATCATCATGAGTTGGGGATTGCATTACAGACAAAGGAAACCAACAGAGATAAAAGAAAGTAATTAGCATAACACAACGCAAGAATAGAAAGCCATGACTATTCACTACTATAAAAGGATTTACTCCAGTTAAAGAATTCATAATTTAATGAGACTGGCAAGAGATCACGAAAAACACAAAAAAAATTGGGATTTCAGAGATAACAGAAACAATAAAAAAATTCACAAGTAGCACATAGCTGTAAAACATTAAAAAAATTAAATTCTATTTCCAGAAGAACAAATAATAAAAAAATTGTCGATAAGTATAGTGAGAACAATTGAGCTCCATGGTGGTGGAGCTGAGTTTGGACTGGTGATGTTTTAGGATGGTGCTGGAGAGTGGCGACATTATGCAACACTTTTCACTGTATTTTGTAACAAAACACACATGACAATAAATACATAAATTCAAATAAGTAATTTACTGTCGAAAAGATTTATTAATATGTTGTAGTTAATACATCCCATTGCCACATTTAACAAAGAGATAGGACTGGGAAATATCTGGGACAAGATTAAACTAAAATCATGTGTTAATTTTATTTATTAGAGTGACAGTGACCTATGTCAGTAACACAAAATGGGCAAGCAATCCAATGTAACACTGGCGACTAATTCCTTATTAAGCACATTGTAGTACTGCTGAAATATTGCACTTCTTTTGCTTCCGAAAGCCTTATTAATTCAGCAAATGTTTGGATATTTTATGTAAAAAACACAGTTAAGTTTTTATCAAAAGCATGTTTTGGTGACATGCCATATTCATTGGTACAGAGTTTATGCTGGGAAATGAAATATGTCCAATTTTAAATTGAATACGAGGGCTAGCTCTGCCACATCACTCTAGTTTAGATGCAAGATAAAGTTTCCTTGACACTGCTCCCTGAAGTGCTTGCAAGGCATGAATTGCATGGGTTAAGTTGCAAGATAAAACTCCATATGAACTGAGAGTACTTGCTAGAATGATGGTGAAGAAGTTTTATGAATTGTTGAATTCATGCCATACTTGATCTGGGAATGTTGAGAAATCTATAGTTGCCACCAAAAGCCTCTTGAAAACTCATTAATAAATCTCAACGGTAGTCCTGGGTTAAGTGTAATAGAACAGAATAGATTACTGCAAGTTCAGTGAGAAGGTGAGGTTGTAGTTCTCTTTTTCTGTTCGTCTCCAGGATACAAGGAGTTGAAAACCTATATTAGAGAGCTGAGTTTGAAATAAAATCTCAGAGTGACATCACATGAGCACTGGAAACACATTCACCTCTAATCTTTAGTTCACAGTAAATAGTGCAAGTAAGCCTAAGTTATGGCAGGGCAGCTTGGCCTTGTGGAGTGCTTATTGTGTGGCATTTAGAAAATTGCAGACACTTCATGTGATCTAGATTAAGACGTGTGCAGTATTTGTCACTGGCTGCAGAAACCTGAGCTCCAGAGTTTGGAACTCAAGCAGCAGCTGGAGTCACTATGCTGTATTTGTAAACCTGAAAACGATGTGGATAGCAAATTGAGAGAGGCGGTCACATGCAGGTCAGGGGCATGGAAGCAGTTAGGGAATGGGTGCAGGCCGGGAGAACCAGACAGGTACTGTTGGAGTTCCCTGAGGTCCCATTGAAGAATCACTTTACCTTCCTGGATACCGGTGAGGGCAATGATTCCTCAGAGGCATGTAGATAGACAAGATGCACAGGAGGGAAGGAAGAAGATTGGAATAGCAGCAGTGACAGGGGATTCATTCCTTAAGGGAACAGACATTTCTGTGGTAGTACAAGTGAGTCCAAGATGGAATGCTGCTTCGCTGGTGTCAAACTAAGGATGCCACAGATTGGCTGCAGGATACTCTTCTCAGAGAAGGTGATCAGCCAGAGGAAAGAGGATATAGTACTGCAGTCAAAATTTGGGGAGCTAAAATTAGCAAACACAACCTCAAAGGTAGGAATCTCTAGAGTACTCCCAGCAACTCATGTAAGTGGGTTCAGAAAATAAAGGATAAAGCAGATGAATGTGTGGCTGGAAAGGTAGTGCAGGAGGGAGGGCTTCAAATTCCTGATATTTTGAGACTGGTTCTGGGGGAGATGGCACCTGTACAAGCTGGATAAATTGCATCTAAAACTAGACATTTCTGATTTCAATTCCACCTATTAATGTATATTTCTCCACTTAGCGCTAGCTGTCTCTCACAGTATTTTAAGCACAATGGTATCATAAAGTTTGGGAGTGTTGGGAACCAGGCAGAACATTAGAGACTGACATAATTGTGCTTAAAATACTGCAAGTGACAGCTAGCACTAAGTGGAGAAATGTAAGTTAATAGGTGGAGTTGAAGTGGGGAAGAAATGCATACATTCTAAGTCAAGGTTACACTGCATGTATGTGATGCATGGAGTATAGTACAAAGATTGGTGAGTTCAGGACACAAATTGCCAAGTGGAATTGTAATATTGTGACAATTGTAATATTCTTCTAGCTGAAGAAAGAGCACCACCAGCTGTTAAATATTCCTGGTTACAAGATGTTCAGGAAAGTAGGAAAGAAAGGAGGAGAAGGGGTGGTGGTCTTTATTAAGGAGAGTATATAATTACCAAAATATAGATGAATAGAGTTAAAGGCAGCGAGGGACCAGCATTCTTAAACTTTGTTCAGGAAAATTTTCTATGTATGTGCCCAGTACAACAAAAACAGGTGCATTGCCAGATTCAGTTCTTGATCATAAACCAGCCAAAATAGATCATATTCTAGTGCAAGCACATTTAGGGGACAGTGGTCATTGCATAATTAGGTTTTGGAAACAGTGGCAAATAAAGTGGATAATACAGAGTAAGAATAATTACCTGGGGTAGAATTTACTTCAGTGGGGCAAGAATAGAGCTGAACTGGCTTGACTGGAAATAAAGGTTAAAAAGGAAACAGTCCTGAACAATGGATTACTACTATTAAAGAGGAAACGGTTCTGATATAGTTAAGGTATATTCACTCAAAATGGAAAAGTTGGGCAAAGAAACCCAGAGATGGAAATTAAGACAAAGAGGAAAAGATGGACTTATGATAAGTGTCAAAAAACAATTGGGAGCAAGGTGATAGAAATTAGTTAGACGGGAGTTGTAAAAGTAAATAGGAGAAGCAAAGCAGGATATAAAAGGCTGGCAGCTAAGATAAAGAAGGATCTCAATGTCTTCTATAGGGTCACAATAATAAAAAGGTGATAAAAGGAACCAATTATGGGTCACAAAACAGATTTACATATGGGGACCAAGGGCAGTAAGTGAACATTTTGCATCTGTTTTTACCAAGGAAGCAAGGAAATCCTCCTTTGTCATCCAGGCCATAGTGACAGAGGAGGAAATTCAGTCACTAGATAGGTTCAAATTAATAAGGAGGAGATATTGAAGAAGCTGTTGATATTTTGAACTGACAAGGAAACGTTGTAAGGGAAACATATGAACTCTGTATTGGATAGGTTTAACACAAAGTAGGAGTTTTCAACACATCCCCCACTACTGCTGCCTACATAACTACTATAATCTCAACTGGTTATTTCTCCAAGACATCAAATACCTGAACGTAAGGAAGGCACCGAGATCAAAAACGTCTTACCATGATTCTAATCCATTGCACCTAACCATGACGGAGAAGCTGCTTGCCCGCCTGTTTTGACTAACATTCAATGGGTGGATCTTGTTTGCATGATCTTGTGTCCTATTAGAAAACTGACTGCTGGGTGGTCCAGAAAAACCCACCGCCGGCACTGTGCACTGACCCCTCGTGGTCATCATAATTGCTTCCTTGGATCCCATCGTCAGCCTGTTTTGACCCATCACAGGAACAGGAATCATGTTTGCGTGTAGACTCGTAACCTCAGTGAACCGTACTACCTAATCCAGACGTCTGACAGTGCTTCATATATAACTGTCAGCAACCAGCCTAGTAAATTACAGAGCAGGATCTATTCGAGGGGTTCAGGTGTTTTGCACTTAGAAACCACCATTAAAGACCTTTGCTCCCTGAAAGGGAAGGCTGCTGTGAGATAACTGGAAAATGGAGAATGTTAGGACACTTGTGACGATAATATTCAGAGATAGCTAGTGGGTTGCATCCAGAGTTAGGATTAGTCTTGATTCAAGCTTTTTTTAAAAAAAACTCAGTTGAGTTCGAAGAATTGCATCACAGATGAATAAATGATATCCTTTCATAAGTCTAAAAAAAAGGTAAGTTTCTTCTGAACTGGAATGAGTGAAACCTTAATTGAGAGAGGTTTCACAGAATATTCGGGATTGGTTCCAGTGGTTTAGTATCATCCAAGTGTTTCTAATTGGACGTCACCCCAATGTCCAGTCATAAAGAAGTTATTTCATATCAGGCAGTCCTGGTTTTAAAGGGTCAGGGAGATCTGAAATATACTTCTTTTTTAAAAAAAAATAGAAACTGGAGTGGATTAGGCAAGAAGTGTTCTGAGGCTGGCCCTGCGGAGTTAACGCCGTTTGATGAGGTTTGAGGATTGAGCGATGAAGTGACAACACTTTGTGAGGAAGGACCAGAGGCGGAAGACAGTGCCGCAGCATCTCAACAGCGAGGAGCAGCTCCGAGTGGCCAAGGCCAGGCTGCGGCTCAGGAAACCCCTGAGCCAGGAGACCGCGCTGTAGCACACCGCCAGGATGGAGCAGCCCCTCAGACAGCAGCCACAGCCGCTGCGGAACTTGTGCCAACAGCGCGCCAGGGGCTCCAGGCACAGGCTGACCAGGTTCAGGCTCAGTTTGCTGGCGCCTCCTCCGCACGAAACCACCGAGTGCCAGAAATCCGAGGAGGAGGAGGAGGAGGGACGGCGGTACCTCCCGGTCACGGAATGCCAGCAGGACCGCAGGAATTGGCAGCAGCGCCCCAGCAAGTTGCACAGGCTGGCCAGGGGGTTCCGATCGCCCGTCAGAGTCTGCCAGTCGCTTCGGAAGGTTTTGAAACAGCGTTTGAGGCAGCGGTAAAACAGGATGTTGGGGGGGACTCGGTCTCCTACATAGGACCTCCAGCTCCTCTGCATGGAATCACACTCACTCAGCAGCCATTCATTGTCACATGTGAAGTTACAGCGAAAAAGCAGCAAGTAGCAGGCCCGTGACAGGTAACCCCAGCCCCATTTGAAGAGTTTCAGCAAACAACCCCAGCCACTTTTGAGGTAATCCCAGGACCAGTTCATCCAGTTCTGCTCTTGCTCCTCAATGGGGCTTTCGCCTGTTTTTTGTTGGGGCGCTGGGCATATGCACTCTTCACCAGTGGCGAGGAATGTTCCTTGTGGTTCCGCCATGGTGCTGGGCTGCAGTTTCCCTCACTCTTGTTTGGAATCACTTTGCTTGTTGGATAGAGTAATGTGCCCACTTTGTCTTCACAAAGTCACTCCATTGATGGGCAATGTCAAACTGATTCTTATTTCCCGCCTGTGGCCGGTTCATAAACATTTCACAGCCCCTTAAACACCGGGTTCGTTTCAAGATGTGAGAGCTCAAGACAAGTCACTCCAGTAGTGAAACCGTGCAGAGCACAATAGACAGACGTGCATTTCCAGCAGCAACTTGCTCTCTGACTCATATGAACAAGTGAAAATTACAAGGAATTCTGCTAGCGCCGAAGACTAGCCAACAACGTTATAGAACATTCTATTGTCATGACAACATTTGTTGCATCGGTGTTTCTGTTAGAATACCGAACTATGGCTTCTCACACCAATAATACAATGCCGAATGCGAATGCAAAATTGCTGGACTAAAGCTTACAAAAAAAAATCATAGAGAGGCTAAAAGATAGGAATTAGCTCGGAAACAGGTGATGCATTGCTTAATTGTCCAAAAAGAACTGGATAAATAACTAGTTGGGAATAAGCCTGAAAATTGTGGAATATACACAGAAAATAAGAGAAGACATGTTAAGGTATGCTGGAGAAATGGTGCAGAGGGGGTGGTTTCAGTTTCCTGAGACATTCGGATCAGTTCTGAGGGAAAAGGGGCCTGTATAAGATGTTTGGGTTTCACTTTAACGTGGCTGGATCCAGTGTCCCCTGGAAAGTTTAGTAACTGTTATGAGGAAATAGTTACTGGCAAGGATAGAGGTACTGGATGAAGCATTGGAAAGGAAATGTGAGGTGCACAGAGAATTGGAAAAGAAAACAATATTGGAAGAAATGGTTTAGAAACAAAACTCTTTACGCAGTGGAGAAACAGAAATAAGAAACAGCAGCCAGTGGCTAGAGACATTCAGAAACAGCTGATTCCCTTTTGTCCAAAATCCAAACTTTTCAGTCCTAGCCAGTGCAAGGAGCTCTTGATTTCAGTACAAAGTCAGTTGTTCAAAATACCTGTGCCCAGATCATTAGATTTGAGCATTGTCAGAAGCAGGATTGGTGCAATGAAAATGATTCAGAAATATATGGCCACCTGGAACAAAAATCAGCAGCTTTTGTTGCTGCCAGACTACCGAGGACTACAATTCAGAAGGTAGTATTCCAACCACTGTAGACTGAAGCCAAAGGCAAAACTGCAGCATTGAAGACAAATGATGGAAGAGGAAGCCCAAGGAATCAAACAGAATGCTGACCATCATGACACAGAGTTTTTTGAGTCCACCAGCGCAATCTATAGATTAAAGTCAATCAGACAAAATTCCCTTCACTCACAAATTTGTTTCTGTTTTCTTAAGAATGTCAACACTGGGAAAAAATATTTCAAACACTCCTAAACAGTGAATCCTCTGTGGCAGCTGATTCTCTCTAGGCTATCCCCAGCGTCCTTTGCTGCAATCCCTTGATCGACCATCATTGATGAAACAGCTGCAATATGCAATCAAACAGATGAGAAACAATAAAGCTCGCGGGCCTGATGATTTGCAGCTGAGGTCTTCAAAGCTTTTGCTCACAACACGACTCCATCACTTCACTTACAGAGTTGGGAGAAATAATTCATTTGTTTCCTTCGCTGCTGACTTCAGGAAGGCAGCAGTTATAACTCAAGATGTATCATGCTATAGAAACTATTAAGGTACTTCCCTGTTGTCTCTATAGCAGAGAAAATCCTGAGAAGCAATCTTCTGAATTGCTAACATCCTGTGGATGAGGAACTCCTGCCAAAGCACCGGGATTATGACAACAAAGACTTATACAGGTCAACAGGCATCATAATGTACAAAGCAGCTACCGTCACCATACTTCTGTATAGCAGTGAGAACATATCTGTGTACCAGCAATCGATAAAAGTGCTAATTTGATCGACAACACTCCTGCCACATTCTCCTAATTCAATAGGAGGAAAGTCAAACAAAATGTAGTGTCCTTTTTCAAGCTGCTTTTGAAACAATAGGAAAAAAAACTCTTCAAAATGAACTTCACTGGATTGGAAACTGTGTCCCAATAGTTGCAAAGCATTTGTCGGTCAGGCCATGTTTTCATAAACCACCAGCAGTGCTCAGGGGCACAAAAACTCACTACAGGGACACACTGAAGCTTACGTTAAAGCAACATCGACATAAATGACTGGTTACCAGTCAATCAAATGGTGACAACATTGTCAATGTGGATCTAAGCTACATGATGAGACAGAAACCAAGCAGCTTTCTTAGTGGATAGAGTTTATTAACTAATGCCCACCAACAGATCATCTGTATCACTTATTAAAAAAAAACAAGTTCCAAGCACTGCTGAGATTCTGAAGGGAGAATATAGAGTTAGACAGGAATTTAAAAAGGAGGTCCTTGAGAATAGTAATATCTGAATTACTCCTGGTGCTATGAGCTCGTGAGGGTAGGAATAGGAGGACACAGCAAATGAATGCATGGCTGAGGAGCTGGTGTATGGGAGGATTCACATTTTTGGATCATTGGAATGTCTTCTGGGGTAGAAGTGACCTGTACAAGAAGGACCGACTGCAGCTGAATTGGAAGGGGACTAATATACTGGCAGGGAGATTTGCTAGAGCTGCTCAGGAGGATTTAAACTAGTAAGGTGGGGGGGGGGAGGTGGCGGTTGGAGTGGGACTCAGGGAGATAGTGAAGAAAGAGATCAATCTGAGACTGGTACAGTTGAGAAAAGAAGTGAGTCAAACAGTCAGGGCAGGCAGGGACAAAGCAGAGAACAAGGTAGCACTGATAAATTAAACTGCATTTGCTTCAATGCAAGAGGCCTAATAGGAAAGGCAGATGAACTCAGGGCGTAAATGTCCTTATTACACAAGAGGAAGTGCTGGATGTCTTGAAATGCATAAAAGTGGATAAATCCCCAGGACCTGATCAAGTGTATCCTAGAGCTCTGTGGGAAGCTAGGGAAGTGATTGCTGGGCCTCTTACTGAAATATTTATATCATTGATAGTCACCGGTGAGGTGCCCGAAGACTGGAGGTTGGCTAACATGGTGCCACTATTTAAGAAGGGTGGTAAGGCCAAGCCAGGGAACTATAGACCAGCGAGCCTGATGGTGGTGGTGGGCAAGTTGTTGGAGGGAATCCTGAGGGACAGGATGTACATGTATTTGGAAAATACATGTATTCTCAAAACTCGCTGTATTTGGAAAGGCAAGGACTGATTACAGATAGTCAACATGGTTTTGAGCATGGGAAATTGTCTCATGAACTGACTGAGTTTTTTGAAGAAGCAACAAAGAGGATTGATAAGAGCAGAGCGGTAGACGTGATCTATATGGACTTCAGTAAGGCATTCGATAAGGTTCCCCATGGGAGACTGGTTAGCAAGGTTAGATATCATGGAATACAGGGAGAACTAGCAATCTGGATACAAAACTGGCTCGAAGGTAGAAGAGAGAGGTGGCGGTGGAGGGTTGTTTTCAGACTGGAGGCCTGCAACCAGTGGAGTGCCACAAGGATTGGTGCTGGGTCAACTACTTTTCGTCATTTATATAAATGATTTGGATGCGAGCATAAGAGGTATAGTTAGTAAGTTTGCAGATGACACCTAAATTAGAGGTGTAGTGGACAGTGAAGAAGGTTACCTTAGATTACAATGGGATCTTAATCAGATGGACCAATGGGCTGAGGAGTGACAGATGAAGTTTAATTGAGATAGATGAGAGGTGCTGCATTTTTGGAAAGCAAATCTTAGCAGGACTTATAAACCTAATGGTAAGGTCCTAGGGAGTGTTGCTGAACAAAGAGACCTTGGAGTGCAGGTTCATAACTTTTTAAAATTGGAGTCGCAGGTAGATAGGATAGTGAAGAAACCGTTTGGTATGCTTTCCTTTATTGGTCAGGGTATTGAGTACAGGAGTTGGGAGGTTATGTTGCGGCTGTACAGGACATTGGTTAGGCTGCTTTTGGGGAATATTAAATACAATTCTGGCCTCCTTCCTGTCAGAAGGATGTTTTGAATCTTGAAAGGGTTCAGAAAATATTTACAAGGATGTTTCCAGGGTTGAAGGATTTGAGCTATAGGGAGAGGTTGAATAGGCTGCGACTGTTTTCACTGGAACATTGGAGGCTGAGGGATGACCTTATAGAGGTTTATAAAATCATGAGGGGCATGGATAGGATAAATAGACAAAGTCTTTGGGGTAGGGAAGTCCAGAACTAGAGGGCATAGGTTTAGGGTGAGAGGGGAAAGTTATAAAAGAGACCTAAGGGGCAACTTTTTTCACACAATGGGTGGTGCATGAATGGAATGAGCTGCCAGAGGTAGTGGTGGAGGCTAGTACAATTGGCACAGTTAAAAGGCATTTGGATGGGTATATGAATAAGAAGGGTTTGGAGGGATATGGGCCGGGTGCTGGCAGGTGGGACTAGATTAGGTTGGGATATCTGGTTGGCATGGATGAGTTGGACTGAACAGTCTGTTTCTATGCTGTACGTCTCTATGACTTTATGACACTGCCCACCAGGAACAGTGCAACAACAACATAACAGAGGGTGAAAAGAAAGGGAGGGAACTAAATAAAACTGGAGTTGGAAGAAACTACTCAGTCTTAGATATTTTCTAATCAACCTGTTCAGAGATGTTAAGACACAGTACTGGAGTAGGTGGGCCTGGTTCTGAGGGAGGGACACTACCTCTGCACCACAAGATCCTCAGTAGTACATGGTCTTATCTTTTAATTATATCTAACAGTGCTTTTACACACAACTGAACAGCTTTTCACTAACAACAAATCACCCGTGATAGATTTCATCTGTTTTCCACCACCAATAAATCAACCGTGTTTCCAATTAGTCAATTTATGTGAAAAGCCAGTAAAGGGCAATGCAATAATACCAAAGGAGGGAGAGAAGATTGGGATTACATCACAATGGAGTTGAAAGGGGAGGTAAAATACTCTACCCACTGTGGTACCCTCCTTTCTCTAAAAGCATCAAGATTATTGGTGACATGTGGGGTTCCTTTCAAAGGATACCTGGGCTTGAATCTAGTCATGGAAGAAGTGCAGACAGCCAGCAACTCTAACACTGTTCACTGCCCCTGTCCTGGATCTGTTAATGGCCAACGTGGCCAGCCCAGGGTGCAGAGACATGGGGACGTCCTCTTATTTGCCCATGCCCTCCTCACTGGATACCAAAGATCAGGAGCATGAGGCTAAAGTGCAACCAAAAGTACAACAAAAGAATTTTCAAGTGATTAAAAAGGGGTGCAATTGCCCACAACCAATATTATAGTTTTATCCACATACCAGTCCCTCCCTTTGTTCCTCCCTGATATCTACCCAGTTAATTAATTAATTAATCATTTAGCCCCAATCCCTGCTTAACTACCTGATACCCATTTTTAAATGGGTATAACACAAACACAATGCTTGAACAAAACTGATGAAAATTAAACAAAATAGTATTTTTTTCTTATTCTATATATTAACTTAACAATTAATAATAAAATTATTTTTTCTGAAATTCCGTATGACACAACCAACCTTCTAGATTCTCTGTTTCTTCTTTAAACGAAGTAAATTAACCCAAATAAAATTGATATTTATTGTATTATTGTAACTCGACATAGCATCGGATGCACCACTTCAAGGATCTCTAATAATTGAAAAAACTGCAACATAGAATTAAAATACAGTATTATTTGGAAATATAGATAATAAGGTAGAGAAAAATAATGTTTTGATTTTAGTTCTGTGATGGAGACACTTTTAAAAGAGGTCATTCTTGATCAATGAGTTGCAATATCACTTCTAAGAAAGCACACAACATACTAAATGACTATATAATCTACCTCGGCAGTTAATCGAACTTTTATGAAATACTGAAAGACAAACCATAATTAAGTTTCAGTTGAGAAGACCAGTTTCATACTAGCAAGAGGGCTATTTAGTTTTTAGCATTCTTGGCTTTCAGAGCTGGAAAGAAGTCTTAAAATGATTTTGGAATGCTATGTGGTTAGGACCACTCTTCAAGTTCAGCCAGAATAAGTCAATGAAGCAACCACTTCCTGTGTATCTCATGAAGAGACAGTAACAAAGAGAATCACAACTTGTAAAGAGATAGAAAGTTCCTCAAGACAGATATCTGTCATCCTATGAGTTAAGTAAGAATCAAAGAAACTAAGCAGTGATTCTTCACTCTGGTTGAATTTTTGTAAAGGATATTGCTGAGGCAAGAGTTTTTTTTTCATTTTGCTAAATTCTTTTATATAATTTTTAAAAAAAATTGTAATAACCTATTGTTTTCTTGTTAAAAGAAGATTGACAGCCTTATGTGAATAGGTGCAGTAAGGGATAACCATGGTAACCAAATTATAAAGACAAAGCTTTTGATCCATCAACAATGTTGCATGGGCATCTGACTTGTCCAGCATTAACATCAGCTGGGATCATAACAAAAGCATCTATTTTTGTGATACAATCTGACAATTGGCGATTCACATCAATGCACTTTATTTTTGTATTCTCTTTTGTTTATAACTTTTATACTGGCAAAGTATTCAGGAGTCATAGAGATGTATAACATGGAAGCAGACCCTTTGATCCAACTCGTCCAACTTTCACAGATAGAATACAAAGAACTCTGCTACATCCAAATAGCCATTTAGAGGATTGGCATGTGAAGCATTGCTAAAAAGGGCTAGTATTCTATCTTTTGCATCAAGGCTGGGAATTTGAGTGTGATTCTTCCTGAATTTAATTTCTTTTTATTTCATTTGCTCCCAAGACTTCCTCAACAGTAGCATGTTTCATCATTGTACTCACATCCAAAATCTTGTTACTGGATTCAGAACTAGTCTGAGTATGCAAATAGTTAAGTCATGAAGTCATTGAGGACTACAGCAGAGAAAGAGGCCTTTCAGCCCATTGAGTCTGTGCTGGTCAAAGACAAGAACCTAACTGTTCTAATCCCATTTTCCCAGTGTCCGGTGAAACTTCCTCGTTGGTCTGTCTCTTTCTTTGATGTAAAATCATCTTTCTGGGAGGATCTGACCCAATTTATTGGGATGGCAAAGAATCTTTTTCAAGTAAGGCTGTCGATCTAAATGCACTTCTGCCTTATTCTGCTTAGTGTCTAACACAATGTATTTAAAGACTCCAGAAGCTTAACTCAGAAACTTAAATTTCCCTTTCATTTTATCTATTGTACATTGCTCAAATTCTGTTGAATCTTTTGACAGAAAACCATTGATATGCATCATAAAGATTCTTGGCAGTTTCTGTTTGTAATACCAATAGAACATAACTGTATCTACTTGAACCAGAAGCAACCTACTTTCATCAAGATGGACCTGAGAAATACAATAGCTTTGCTGCATCAATCAAACATTAAACACATTTGCCTAATTTCCATAACTTCTCTTCTACATCACTTGTGATTTTTGAATCAGCGGTCTTTCAAATATACTTGCTGTTAAAACTTCTCACCCCGCGGAAATGATATTTTTACCATTTCTCATATATATTGCTGATCTCTTCCAGTTTAATGTCCCTTATTCCTACATCTTTAGTAGGATTGTTGGGTAAACTGACAATGTATTTTTAAAATCATTAGCCTATTTTATGCCTTTAAGCTCCTGTCATGCCAAGAGCACTTGCTTCCTATTTTGATTTCAGAAGCTAGGTCTTGGTAAAAGAATATGGCAACATCCAGACTGTGTAAACTGTAAATTCACTGACTTCCCAAAAGCAATTGTATTTCATGTTCAGTTTCATTTGAGCCCCTTTTATAGATGGTCTGTTCAGCAATTAGGATGTTATACTTGTTATTGCATCTGTGTTGATAATGTGGATCATCCAACTATGTTACAGAAAATCATCTTGCTTTTTAGTGATCTTAGTCATCTTTAAACCTAAAGCAAGTAGAACTCTCAAATCCCTTAATGCTCCTTCGCACCATATTATTTAAAGAATCGAGATAATATTTTAATAACTCCATTCCACACATTATGACATGCATGTATACAGCACAATTCGATGAGTCTGTGACTAAAATATTAATCACTGGCTGAAATGCCTTGGAACTAGTACAGTTCCCTTTGCCTGGTCAGCATCACTACCTTCTCTTTCCAAATTTCCTGTCCTGCCTAATTTCAAAAACCTTCATATTCCATTTAAGAAAATTCATTCCATAATAGTATCTTGAGCTCCCTTCAAAACACTATTGACCATTCTGGCCCAGTGGTTAGCACTGCTGCCTCACAGCAATAGGGACCCAGGTTCAATTCTAGCCTTGGGTGACTGTGTGGAGTTTGTACATTCTCCCCGTGTCTGTACGGGTTTCCTTTGGATGCTCCTGTTTGGTTCCTCACACAATCTGAAAGATGTGCAGATTAGGTGAATTGGCCATGCTAAATTACCCATAATGTTAGGTGCATTAGTCAGGGGTAAATATAGGGTAGGGGAATGGGTCTGCTGGGTTACTCTTCAGTGGGTTGTTGGGCCAAATGGCCTGTTTCCATACTGTGGGGAATTTAATCTAAAATATACCAGCCAATCCTAGGATTCATTCTTCTGTCAGAATTACTCAATTTCTGTCATCCTTTATAGTTGCTCAAGACATTCCTGTCTTCATCCTTTTATTTATGATTTCCCTTTTGAATTGACACTTCCGACTTGCATCTTAGTGGTTTTACATTGCTGCAACTATTGAATCCTCCATTGTTTGTGTTAATGTTGAATGTCCCATTTGAACATGAGTTCTGCTGAGAATGAATGTTTTCACAGGAATGTTGTTAAGGCTTCTGAAATCTTCCTTAAGACTTACTTTTTTCTGAAATCCTAACTCCAGTTAATACTAGGAAATTGTTCATTTTCAACAATTTAGCACACTCCAACACTTTAAAGGCAAGCACCGTATTAGGAATTTCCACGTCAAACATTTTGCAATGTTGCACATAGTCTTTTAAATTACATTCTGCAATCTTCTATGGAATATCTATCCAGTTCTCTAAATTGATCAAAGTCTGACCATACCTCAAGTGCATTTAATAGATCAGCTTTCATATACATTTTGTCCATACATTTTTATATACTATTTCCTAATGTTCAATTGTTGAGCCTTGATCTCTGTGAATACTTTACATCTGATCTTACTTACAGTTGGAAGCAACAGTTTCAAGGTTATAACTTGTATTTATTTTTGGTAAAGGAGTAACCTTCATGTTGACAGGTCCATTTCATATTTCCATTGATCAGCTTCACAAAACATTAGTACAAAGGGGCATAGCTTTAAATTAAGGGGGGGTAGATATAGGACTGATGTTAGGGGTAGGTTCTTCACTCAGCGAGTCGTAAGTTCATGGAATGCCCTGCCAGTAGCAGTGGTGGACTCTCCCTCTTTATGGGTATTTAAGCGGGCATTGGATAGGTATATGGAGGATAGTGGGTTAGTGTAGGTTAGGTGGGCTTTGATCGGCGCAACATCGAGGGCTGAAGGGCCTGTACTGCGCTGTATTCTGTATTCTTCTAAAGTCATATTTTGAGACTTTGCACTTGATTTTAGACATTCTTCTCCAATGTAACTCCAGTTACAAGACTCTGTCTAAAAGGAATCATACTTTAAATCTTCACCTTTAGGCAATCATTCATCCAATGTCAATCTGGATCCAAATCAGTCAGTGTGTGACAGGAAACAATCTTCATGGATAGAAGTTGTTAACGACTCCATCTTACAGCTTCATCCACACGCTGGTTCAACTTCTGCCCCATTTTGGTCTGCCCAGTCAGAGATGTTTGCTAGTCAACCTATTCAGAGATGTTATCATACATCTCTGAAACAGGTGGAACCAGAATTGTTGCCTCCTGGATCAGAAGTACAGGCACTACCACTACACTACCAAAGCCCTTACACCCAGTAAAACCACTTTTTTTTTATCCATAAGTGTTATTATGCACAGCCAAATGTCTTATTTCCCACTAACAAATCACCCATGATATTTTTCATCTGCTAACCACCACTAAATCACCTATGTTTTCCAATTGATTACACGCAAAGCCCATTAAAGGCAATGCAAACCATCAAAGATGAGAGGGAGGGTGTAGACTAAATAAAGATGGACTTGGAATGCCTAGTCAAGGATATTTTCAAATCAGCCTGTTCAGAGATGTTATTAGACATCTCTGGAACAGATGAAAGTTGAACCCAGGTTTCCTAACTCAGAGATAGGAACACTACCTCTGCTACACAACAGCCCCTATTTCCTAGTTAAATATATTTTGACTAATGCCCAGTCAAATAATTAATTAATTTACCCCAATTCTCTGCTCAGGGACTTGCTGCATTAACAAGAATGGCCATTAAGCTGAAGCTGCTCTGAGTTCAAATGTCTTACTTCTGAGACAGAGTAGTGACAGAGAAGGGAAAGAAACGAAGCAAAACATGCACTCTGTGTCTGACACATGGGGACATCTTGCCTAATATGCCCAAAGATAAATGAATCAAGATTTATGTTCTGGCATGAAGGCCCATGGCAAAACCTCACAACCTTGAGTAGACATCGTCTCTGAATTGACAGATAGCCTTTGCTGATTGATGATTGTCTTAAATCACTTACTCCTGAAATTTGGCTCTGCTCAGTGGAAAACACAACTGTTGGGTAGAATCCCATTCTCCAACACTACTCTGCCTCTTTCAGCATTACTGTTGCTGAACATTCCAGCTAAATTCTCTGTAAAAAATATTAAATGTTGCATTGTTGGATTGAACAATGGAAAGTAACAATAAGGACTCTTCAATGTCCTATTCCTGTGTGTGCTCTTAAATGGTAGGAGATATTGATAGTAGATACAGAAAAATCATATGAATTCCTTATAGTGTTATTCAATTTATACAGCGAGATTAGTTTTCAAGCTGTATTTTGAAAATGGATACATTAGTTGTAACAACACACAAGATAGCCTCAGCCCTTATTGAAAAATAATTAGAAATATCAAAGAAATGTAGATTAAATCTAACTTCTCACCACAGGTACTAATTTAGTTGCAAATTGGAGTAGCAGTGTGCTCTGCCTAATATTCTATAAAAAATTCCAGAAAAGATATATCAAACCCTTTCAGTGATAGGTGAGAAGGAAATTGCAAGCATCTCCTTGATCCATCATTGGCCAAATTTGTTAATTTTTAATTAAAGTCTTAGCTTTGATATCTTATAAAATTACTTCAGATCCGAACTGTTGTGTCTAACAAAGGTGTCCCCATTTTTCTCAGGCAAAAAGTAATTTTTGGATTTTATATGAATGTACCTGTAACAGCTCACCAGGTATTCCTGTGAGATTTGTTTCTTGTGGGCATGTGGTGTATGTAATTTTACAAATTGAAGTGGCAAGGGTAGTTTGCGCCTAATCATTCATTTTGCACTGGTGGCTTGCAAATATCCTCATTGAGAAGACACACGTGTAGAGTGAACAAATATGGTAGTCATGATTGATGACTTGTGGCAGAACTGAACTGCAAACCAAAATTACACCATTTAGTATTATATAATTGTAGATGCAAAGAGCTAAGATCTGAATGGTAGAGAAACCTTCTTTCCTGATTAAGTGCATCAACTGCATGAGATTACCCAGCACTTTTCACCACGACTCATTGAGTGATAGATTCAGATTTGGATGAATCTTTACTAATCCTTGAGCTGTCCATCACAGGCAAAAGCGTTTGCTATTCTGTCCATGGTGAACTGCATTGCAACTGGTCATTATTCCAGAACATTATATGTGCCAGGAAGGATTGCTCCTACCCATGTGGGTGTGTCATGCTGATTGCAAGATCATCACAGCATTGTGATTGTATTTCTTATGCACTAATATGCCCAACATGTACTCAATTCCTATTGAAATGAGTACCTTCTCCTTCTTCACTTTGCCTCCTAGGGAGATAATGTCAGTGTCCTCTATAATATTTCCTGAGACAATGAAAGGAAAGGCTCAATGGGTGCTTAATGACAGCTAGCGACTATGTTATGGAGTTCCAGGTGATCCTGTATTTGTATTAACGGCTGATGGTGTAGTACTGATATGTGTTTGTTCTGAATATAAGACACAAGAAACTAGGAACAAGGAATCACAATTTTGTCCAAAATGCCAACTGCTTCCAGAGCTGATAAGTTATCTCCTCAATGATGAACTCTTACCTGAGTAAAGACACCCCCTTTCTTGGTCTCTTACTTATTCAGTATCTTTGTCAATCTATCAACTTGCCCTGAATTAATTCATTTTTGTATAGCTTGTCCTATACATTCACTATTCTTTTGAAAGGATGTTCTTCCAATTTCTATGGTTCTGGCCATCTCTTTGTACAGTCCTTCTCGGTTTGTCATGTTTTGAAATGCTTAAAATTGGGTGGTCCATCTGAAGCCATAAAGGAAATATAGACACGTCTCAGAGGCTGCTGCAATCAGAACAGTGGTTTGGAAAGTCTATGATGTAGTTCACCGAAGCAGACATCACTGTTATTTTACAATCTCCACCAAAAGGAGAGTGAAAGCTGTAATTATTATAAACGTAAAATGTATCATTGCTTCCATTCATATCTTCATTTATTGCTTTATGAATGTGTTTAAGAAAGATAAAACCTAAGCAGTAGGCTGGGGGAGGTTTGGTTTATTTTGAGTAGACCTTAAGCCTCTGCTATGCTGAAGTGCATCAGATACATCAAAACTAATGGGGCCTTGATGGACGGAAATTGCAAAATCATGGGCAATTTAAGTTGTCATATGGAATGGACAAATCAAATTAGCAAAGATAGCCTTGAAGATGAGCTTCAAAGTGTATTTTAAGGCCAGTTTCTTAGGCGATGTTCTGGAACCAACCAGACAGCAGTTTTATTAGACTTGGTAATGTGCAGTGAAACAAGTTTATTTAATGGTAAAGGATCTTTGAAGCACAACTTGGCAGATTTTCACAATCAGTTTGTGGATGAGACACTGGGTCTGAAACTAGTCTCTTAAATTAAGGAAAGACAATTTCATGTGTATGAAAACTAAATTGGCTGCAATGGACTTCAAAAACAGATTAACGGGTAACATTAGGCAGTGACAGACACTTATGAAGATGTTTCATAACTTTCAACAGTTACACACGATTAGGAAAGAAAGACTCTATGATAAGTGACTAAGGATAGTTCATCAAAAGAAAATGTATACAATATTGTAAAAGTTAGTGGTTGTCCAGAAAATTGGGAAAACCTTGGAAATTTCAAAGAATATCCGAAAGAAAATGTGGTAGATATTAAAATATGGGACTAAATTAGTAAGAAATACAAAATATAGTAAGTCCTTGTGGGTATATACAGAAAAGAAGAGACTAATTAAAGGATATATTGTTCCCTCAGAGAATGAGACTGGAATTAATACTGTAATGGCAAGCAAAAAGAAATGGAGGCTTTCATAAACATTTTCTATTTTTCTTGGCTGTGTAAGTCACAAAAAGCATCCTGCAGAGCAATAAAAAAATTAAGATGGAAAAGTAGGGACCATAAACCAATCAGTTTCATGGGAGAAAAGGCTAGAGAAATAAACAATGTTACTGAGGGCTAGTGAGTCCACTGGTCTTGCATGCAAATACAGCAAGGAATTAGGAAGACAAATAAAGTAATCATGTTTATTGTAATAGGGATGGAGTATAAAAGGAAGTCTTATTGTCAATGTAAGAGCATTGGCAAGATTACACCTAGCATATTGTGTGTAACAACATTCAGTCATAAATGAACATGAATGAACAGACAGATCATGGTCAACATAAACCATAAATTACACAATAAATAGCAGCTTACAACAAAGATAGATCTCATAGATTTACTGGATAGTTCACTCAACATATATAGCAACAATGTTAGCCACAAGGTCCTTCAACGCTCTGAACTTGTTCCAATAGAATTCCAGCTCCTTTCTTTCAAGAGTTTAGTCTGATCCCCAGTCAACAGCAGCATCCAAGCAACCTGAACTCCTGGTCTGAATATGGTCTTCCTCAAAATGGAAAGTGTTTGTAGAGCCTCCTAACCTCTTCTCACAATGGTCTTAATGATATAGATTCTCCAATGTTATATTGAAGTTATCAGAATATTATCAGAAACAGCTACAGGAAGTGTGCATTTCCTTGTACATTCCCCTCTCCTTGCATCCAGGTTCTATCTTCTTCAGTTGTATGGCATCACTGGGATCCAGCTCAAATTCTTGTTTTTGTTGCCTTAAACCAATGTTAAGATTAGAGTGTTGCTGGAAAAGTACAGCAGGTCAGGCAGCATCCAAGGAGCAGGAAAATCAATATTTCGGGCAAAAGATCCTGATGAAGGGCTTTTGCCCGAAACGTCAATTTTCCTGCTCCTTGGCTGCTGCCTGACCTGTTGTGCTTTTCCAGCACCACTCCAATCTTGACTCTAATCTCCAGCATCTGCAGTTCCCACTTCCACCTTAAACCGATGTTAGTTAACCCAGAAACCTGAAATTTATATTTTAGTTTCATTCTCTCCTAATTGTTGGTTACATGACTGATATTTAGTTCTCTGTTCCTATGTTCTGGAAGGTGATTTTTAGGTTGTAATTGGACCACTTTAGGGCTTTAGTTGGTGGTAGATTGAGAAGGTTATTGATGGATTAATATTAATTGCACAGAACTTAATTACTGAGAAGGCAAGAAGGGGAAAGTATTTCTCTAGGGCCAACTCACTCAATTATTTATCTTACCCTCTGCCCACTGACTTCAAATATAACTCTTGTTAATGGTTAAATATTTAATGCTTATCAAATTTCCGAAAGAATTAACAACAAAAAAACAGTTGCTATGATGTGCCAGGGATGCTTGAGTTTGTCTCTGAACTACAGGTCAAAATGGACAATGCCCAGATTAGAAAACCACAGAAAGAGGAGAAAAGGTTATAGAGAAATTAACAGAAGATAAATGGAAGCAATGATTCAAGAAAGTGGAGCAAGATACAAAATATATTTTAAAAGAAAACGGAGAAACGTATGTAATACAGTCCATTATAAACTGAATGTTGAGGTTGGAAAAGTGTAATAGTGTGTACAGTCAGAAATGATTGGCAGACTTTTAGCTAAAAAGGAAAATTTAACAGGAGTACTTTAACAAACCAGTATACTATGATAGTATTACTTTACAGTGGTTACATAAATGAAATGTAAAAAAGTAAAATTTTTCATAGTCAAAAATCATCTTAAAATTGCATGTATCTAAGAGGTGCTCTGGTGTCATGTACAATAAAAAGTTACATAAAGATTTACCTCTTTTAGCAACCTTGAGACTGCTGTAATAAGTGCACATTTGTGGCCTATTGAATCACATTATAATTAAATTCCACTGTATGACAAAATTTTAGTTATTAGCCGTTACAAATGGATTTTCATTTATATAGCACCTTCCTTGATCACAAGGCATCACAAAGTATTTCACAGCTAAATAAATACTTTGTGAACAACACTGTTGTAATCTAGGGAAGCATGACAGTTTGTTTGCACATTGCAAGGCCCCACAAACAGGATAAATTGCTCTTGTTTCTTACGGTCTTTTTGAACAGAAATAGAAGGCCAAAATATTTTACAGGAGGCAGAAGTCCCAGCACTTGAGCTGATAATGAGAGGCAATCCCAGTTCAGTTGGCACTGGAATTCTGGAATATTTTGATTGGCTATTGCCACTTAATTTTTCAAAATTTGCTATGGATCAGGAATCACATGTAGGCCAGAACAGATGAAGTTGACATACATCCTCTCCTAAGGGACATTCATGAATTGGCTGGTACCAAAGTTGTCATTGTTTTAAGGAATGACATGGATCCCAAAGAGCTGTCGACCAATCAGAAGTCCAGAAATCTCTGAGGGAGCCATTTTAGGATTATGTGCAATTACTTGTTTCCTAGTGCCAAAAAAAGTAGTCTACAGCAGCGGAATCTCAGCCTGTAGACACTCTGAAAATCTATACTGGAAAATCTAATCAATTTTCCCACAATGTCACACATGGATAGGCCCAAATCCTACCTCATACTGCTTTCACAAGAATTTCATACATCAAGTTAACATTTAGAAACTTGTGGTTTCGTTAAAGGCAGTCAGCAAAAATGTTTTCAAGGCAACATGTGTTTGACAATTTTTAAAAATGTGTTTTGAATGAGTCACAGATTGAATAGACAAAGGGAGTGCATCTGGATTTTCATGATGTGTTTCATAACGTGTCTCACAGGAGCCTTTTTGCAAATTAAAGTATGAGAAATGTAGAAGTATGTATGGATGAATAGTTTTGAACAGAAACAAAAAAGAGAAGGATTGGAAGAATACATATGAGGCGGTGGTGCTGGAAAAGCACAGCAGGTCAGGCGGCATCTGAGGAGCAGGAGAATCAACGTTTTGGGCCGGAGCCCTTCATCCGGCCCGAAACGTCGATTTTCCAGCAACACATTCTAGACTCTGATCTCCAGCATCTGCAGTCCTCACTGTCTTGTTGTGCCAGCTGGGAATTATAGGAAATTAGAGAAAAGAATTAGAATTAGAGGAATGGGTGAGGCAAACAGTAATGAGGACTATGATTGACATGGGTAAAGAATTTATAATAATCATGTTTAGACCACAGGTAGAGTACTGTGTGCAATTTTAGAAACATATGGAGAGTATATTAGCATGCATTAACAAAGTTTTAATCGAGATTCACTAGATTAATGCTAGATTAGGGATGGTACTTACAACTATAAGAAGAAACATGGAATATTGAGATTATTTCAACTGTGGCAGAGAAGGCTTATCAAGTGATTTAATTAAAGTTTCTAATATGATTATGTATATTGGGAAAATATAGTTTTCTTTTGGAAGTCTCTAATTTCACTTGCTTTTTCACTTTGGACAATAATGGAAAGTTAGGGCCATGGAAAGTTAATAATTGCTGATAGGGATCTAATATGTGCCCAGAAAGCCTTAGTCATGGGAAAGTGAGCTACATTTTCTGAGGGAGGGGAATGGTGTTTGTGGTTTCATAGCAGAAATGGAGCTGGCATGTAGCAGGATGTACCCCAATATTGGAGGTGCCTCTCAATCAGAGTGACTTCTCTGCCTTATTACCTTATTCACTCTTCCCAGGAGTGTAATCCTATCTCTCAGATTCCCTTCTTGTCTGGTCTGGTCTGCTCCTATGGGTTTACTCAGCGTATTATCACATATAGATTGCTATTTGGACACTCTAATAATTTAGAGGACTTGTGGGATAAGATCTGCCACCCTGCCTACCCATAGCAGGCCCACACAGAACATAGGAAAGCAAACTTAGCCAAACTATATCAGAAACACCCAGAATGCCTCAGCAGTGATGAACAGGCCGACAACAGAAACCAGACAGCACTCGCAGTCAAAGGAATACACTTCCCAAAACACACTAACGATACCTGGTCAACAGAGCTGACCCAAAGCCCTGTGGGCAGTCTCATAACAAAGCAATACTAAAACCACACAAAGGACAGGTCAGATGGAGAGACACCAAAGGACCTTGCTCTCAGGGCAGGAACAAAGGAAGCACCTTATTGATTCAAAAGAGACATTCTCACCTACCTGCAAAGAGAGCTGGAATCTCCTGATCCCATTGATACTGTCAGGATGTTACATTGTATCGACAATCAGGACATTCTTCCAATAACTGTTTTTCAATTGTTATCATTGTAATTGGATTACCTAATTCCCAAATACATTGTATCTTTCCCCATTTTAATTAACCTTATTGTACAAGATTCCTATAAAACCTGGCTTCATCCTCAGCTCGAGGGAAGAGAATTCTCAGCTACCTGGACAGACTGTCTGTGCTGTTTCAGCTTAGTCAACTTCCCTTCCGCGATATCGCCGTACTAATAAACTGTTTGTTAACTTCACTTTGAACTGTGCTTTGCGATCTCCAAGTTATAGGCTAATTTCTCTGACAGGATCTTATCTGGAACATTGAGTTCTACGCTATTTCTATACTGTTTAAAGCAGGGGAAGCTATAAAGGGAAGAAAGATGGACAGTATGCCAGCTGACCTTAAAGAAAAGGAATATGTTTTCTGGGAAGTACTCATTGTAATGCAGAGAAGAATGGCATATCACATGGTATTTGTGCATGAGTCAGTGTTTGCTTCAAATAGCTGCCAATTACAATGCTTCTTGTCACACATCAGCAATCACTAACTCCTCTGTTGTATGAAATACTTTGCTGCTCTTTGTTGGGAATAATTATGGAGCAGGTGGTGACTATTTTGGCCACTGTAATGGAGCATGATTAATAATCAATTTAGATTTAGATAAAGAGAAAAATAGTAAATGGTGAAAATCTGATGTGGAAACAGAACTGTTGAAAAGATGATTCATCTCTGCTTCCTTATCACAGCTTCACAGATGCCAATCTTCAAGTGCCAGGCAATAATCATCTCCAACAAGAGAGAATCTAAACACCTCTTCATAACATTTAGAGGTTTATAAAATCATGAGGGGCATGGATACGGATAAACAGAAAATGTCTCTCCCTGGGGTGGGGGAGTCCAGAACTAGAGAGCATAGGTTTTAGGGTGAGAGGGGAAAGAGATAAAAGGCTCCTCGGGGGAACTTTTTTACACAGAGGATGGTGCATGTATGGAAGGAGCTGCCAGACGAAGTGGTTGAGGCTGGTACAATTACAGCATTTAAAAGCCATCCAGATGGATATATGAACAGAAAGGATTTAGAGGGATATGAGCCAAGTGCTGGCAAATGGGACAAGGTTAGATTAGGATATCTGGGCGGCATGGATGAGTTGGACCGAAGGGTCTGTTTCCGTGCTGTATATCTCTATGACTCTATTCAACATGATTACCATGACTAAATTCCACATCATTGACATCCTGTGGTTACCAGCAACCAGAAATGTAAATGGACCAGTCAATATGCTATGTCTGTGGTGGAAATACTCTAATATTATTGATGAAACCAACAAAGATGGTTAGGCCTGAGAAACTCCTGCAGTGATGTTCTGGGACTGAATTAATTGATCTCCAACAAATACAACATTGTCTGTTGTGCTAGATATGACTCCAACCAAAGAAGAGTTTTCTCCCTGATTACTATTAACTTCAGTTTTGCTAGAGCTCCTTGATGATTTAGACTCTGTCAAATGCTACCTCGATGTCAATAGGAGTCCCTCTAATTAATGTCCCTCTGAAATTAAGCTTTTTTGTCTGTTTTGAATGATGGCAGTAATAAGGTCAGGGGCTGGGTGGCTGTGGAAAAACTCAAATTGAGCATCTGCCAGCAGGTAATTGCTGAACAAGTGCTACTTTATAGCATTGTCAGTAACTCCTTCCATCATCTTGCTGATGATTGCATTCACTGACAGAATGGTAATTGTGCTTCCTGCTTTTTTGTGGACAAGTAACAGCTGGTTAATTTTTCTCATTGCCAGGTAGATGTCAGGGTTATAAATGTACTGACTCAGCTTGGCTAGGACTAAACAAAAAAGAACAAAGAACTGGGGATGTTGGAAATCAGAAACTAAAACAGAAATTGCTTGAAAACTCAGCAGATTTGGCAGCATCTGTGGAGAGAAAGCAGAGTTAACGTCTTGGGTCCAGTGACTCTTCCTCTGAAGAAGGATCACTGGACCCGAAATGTAAACTCTGCTTTCTCTCCACAGATATTGTCAGACCTGCTGTGGTTATCTCGCAATTTCTGTTTTTGTTGGTTAGGGGCTAGTTCTGGAGCACAGGTCTTTAGTACTATTGCTGGAATGTTTTGAGGGACCCATCGCCTTTGTTGTATCTACTGCTTTCAATTTTTTCTTGTATTGTCGAATGACTTGAATTGGCTGTAAACTAGCACATGCAACATTGAAGACCTCAGGAAGAGGTAGAGATAGACCATCCACCAGACACTTCTGGCTGGAGATTGTTACAAATGCTTCAGCCTTATCTTTTGCATTGTTGTGCTAGGCTGTCTATAATAGGAATAATTTTGGAACCTCATCATCCTGTTGGTAGTTTGATTATTCGGTGCCATTCATAACTCGATGTGGCAGAATTTCAAGCTTCGATCTGATCTGCTGGTTGTGGGATTTCTTAGCTCTATCGCATGCTGCTTCTGCCATTTGATGTGCAATTAGTTCAGAGTTGTAGCTTCACCAGTTTAACTTATGTTTTTCTTTGGCAATGCCTGCTACTGCTCCAGCATGCCCTCCTGGATGAATACTGTTCCATCTTGGTCAAAATCCTGAAACCCTTACAGCACTGTGGGTGTTTGTAGACCACAGGGACTGCACTGGTACATCACCACCTTATAACAGGGTAATTAGAGATGGGAATTAATCACTGCCCTTGATTGTGATGCCCATATCCAATGAAAGAATTTTTTAAAAAGCATTGCTGTTAGTATCTGATCAAGTGGCATCATTCATCAAAGTTTTAGTTATTTGGCATTTTTAACAAATTGCAGTATTTTAACTGTTGAGTTTATTGTTACTTCAGATTTACATTTGCCATTGGGAGGTCTTCTGGCACAATGAGCATATACTTATCTTTGTGGCAGAGCTTGGGATTCAAGGTCCATTCTAAAATTTAATGGTCAAATGTCTCAAAACATTTGAGCATCAACTTGTAAATTAATGCAACATATACTAATGGCAGGCAGTTACAATGGGAGAGATTCCTGGTCAATGTAGTGGAAAGAATTTGAGGAGTTGGCTGATGGACCAGTGTCAATCGTACATATCACCAGAACAAAATTTGATCCTTGTTCCTGCTGGGTTATTCTTGCCTTCTTGACATAGTAGTGATGTTGGTTGGAATTCTCTTCAGCAGAGAACTCAAGAAAGGAAACAGGGCAAACATTGATATTTATATCTGGTTTTGACACATTGGGTGCATGTGGGTACATAAAATCAGATATCATTTTGGGATAATCACTACCTATAGACAGTAACTGTGATCATGATTGTAATCTGTCTTCAATAGATGAATACTGTACATTTCTGTCCATCACAAGACAATGTGTGCTCATGTCGTCTGTAGACAGAACAGAGCTGCAGTCCTCTAGATGAGAAGTAATCTGCACAGCTTCCCACCATTATCTGTATATAGTATTAGTCTTCTAATAAAGAACCTACTTTACTCTTCTACCAATCCATTTGTGTGATTGGCATATTTGTGCTAAACAAAAGAAAGCAACAATCATGAATTCCATCAACTGTACTATTGCAGACACACTTATTATTCTAAGAATGCTTGACAAGATTAGATTCCTTGTGGGTAAGATGGCTTTACGTTGTGCTTTTACACCTAATTGTGCAGGGCAGAGGGAAGTGAAAATTATAATCCAGCATAGAACACTAACCTTGTTTGATAACTATGGAAATATAGAAATTAAAGTACAGGAGTAAACAATTTGAAGCCTTCATTGCTCAGAAACTGTCATTTCAATGATTAATGATAGCAATAAAAGTTTTAATTTGCCAACTGGCTGTCGTCCCTGCAGAACTATTGCATGCCTACTCAACACCATCCTTGTGGAGTGATTTAAGATGCACTTTCATATTGTTGTTCCCCTATTTCATGGCTCAGTACCTGATTTTAATGTTGAACAGATATTGTTTAAAGCAGTGAAGAGATTTTTGCTGACAATTTAGTACCTTGTGCATTATAGGGTTAGGTGATGTTTGAAGTTATTTCCATGTCAATACATATTATCCCTAAAGTTTGACAATCTTCAAGTTAAGTGAATGGCTATGTGCTGGTTGTGCATTACATCAAGGAGAAAATGAGGACTGAAGATGCTGGACATCAGAGACGAAGAGTGTGGTGCTGGGAAAATCAGCCAGTCAGACAGCATCCTAGGACTAGGAGAGTTGACGTTTCGGGCATAGGCTTTTCACCAGGAATTACATCTCCCTGACCTACTGCCATTTATCAGGCATGTGGCCATGCTGAACTTAAACAAGGAAGAAGGGAAAGTTCATAAATTATACATGATCATAGGATCACGGTGGAGGCTAAAACAACTTCATCTTTCAAAATTGCAATATTGAGATTTGTCCTTGGTTAAGCAGTCGAACAATACAGATGCAGAAAAGGATTTGAGACAATGATGGAAATATTGATCTTGATTGTCAGTGTAGATTTGGGAGATGACCTTATTTCTGTGGAGGATGTTGCCATGGGGAAGCATAAAGATAAGGATGCTGAATGCCTCAGTTTAGGTACTTAGAGGATTTTAGAGGCAGTGCTTTAGGGCCAGGGAGAGAATTCAATGCTGAAAATACTGGATTTACAATTTTTTAAAAGTGATTCACTGGATGTGGGCCATCCTGGCGAGCACATCCTTTATTGTCCGTCCCTCACTACCTGGAAAGGTAGTGATGAGGCACCTCTTGGTCTGCTGTGAACCTTGAATGTTGGCACACCCACAATATGGTTAGGAAGAGAACTGCAGCATTTTGACTTAATGGCAGTGAAGGACTGATAATATATTTCCAAGTCAGGTTGGTGAGGAGGGGAACTTGCAAATGGGAGCATTTCTGTGCATCTGTTGCCCTCATCCTTCTAGATGGTAGAGGCTATGAGGTCGGGAAGATGCTATTCAAGGAGTTTTGATGATTTGTTGCAAAACATTTTGAATATGGTTCACACTGTGTGGATGTGTCAACAGTGAAGCAGGTGACTGTTCAAGGGCATGGGTTAGATGTCAGTCAAGTGGGCTGCTTTGTTCTAGACAATGTCAAGCTTTGTGAGTGTTGTTGGAAATTTATCTGTCCTGGCAATTGGGAAGCATTCCATCACATTCTATTTTTTTCACTCATTGAATATTGGTGGCCAGCACTTATTTCCCATCCCTACTTATCCTTCAGAAACTGGCGGTGAGATGTCTGCTTGATTCTGCAGTCCACAGTTCAGCTGTAGGCTGAACCACAATGCCGTTAGGGAGGGGATTCCAGGATTTTCACCCAGTGACAGTGAAGGAACTTGGACATATTTCCAAGTCAGGATAGTGAGTATGATGGGGAACTTGCAGGTGGTGGTGTTCCCATGTATCTGCTGCACTTGCTCTTCTTGATGGAAGTGGTCATGGGTTTGGAAGATGCGGTCTAAGGATCTTTGGTGAATTTCTGCTGTTTAAGTAGTGCACACTGCTGTTACTGAGCATCGGTGGTGGAGGGAATGGATGCTTGTGAATGTGGTGCCAATTAAGTGGGCTGTTTTGTCCTGTATGATGTCAAGTTTCTTGAGTATTGTTGGAGACGCAATCACCCAGGCAAGTGGGGAGTATTCTATCACATTTCTGATTTGCACCTTATACATGGTTGACAGGCTTTGATGAGCCAGGAGGTGAGTTACTGGCTACAGTGTTCCTAGCCTCTGACCTGTTCTTGTAGCTACAGTGCTTATGTGACGAGTCCAGTTGAGTTTCTGATCAATGGTAATCCCTAGGATATTGTTAGTGGGAGATTCAGTGATGGTAACATGATTAAATATCTCTTATTGGAGACGGTTAATTTCTGGCATTTGTGTGGCAGAAATGTCATTTGACACTTGTCAGGCAAAGTCTGGATATTGTCCGGATCTTGTTTCATTTGAACATGGACTGCTTCAATATCTGAGGAGTCACAAATGGTGCTGAACATTGTGCAATCATCAGTGAACATCCCCACTTCTGACCTTACGATGGAGTAAAGGTCACTGATGAAGCAGATAAAGATGGTTTGGCCTAGGACACCTTCCTGAGGTACTCCTGCAGAGATGTCCTGGAGCTGAGATGACTGACTTCCAACAACCACAACCATCTTCCTATGTACCAGGTATGACTCCAATCACTGGAGATATTTCCCCCAATACCCATTGGTTCCAGTTTTGCTAGTCCTTGATGCCACACTCAGTCAAATGTGGCATTGATGTCAAGGGCTGTCACTTTGACCTCACCTCTGAAATTCAGTTGTTTTCCCCATGTTTGATTCAAGGCTGTTATTAAGTCAGGAGCTGAGTAACCTGGCAGAACCCAAATTGGACATTACAGAGCAGATTGGTACTAAGCAGTGAAAGAGGGAAAAATGTATTTGACCTCATCCTCACCAATCTGCCTGCTGCAGCTACATCTGTCCAAGACAGTATTGGTACGACTGACCACCACCACATTGAGAATACCCTCCAGAGTGGTGTGTAGCATTATCACTGTGCTAAATGGGACAGACTTCAAACAAATCTAGCAACTCAAGACACAGCATCCATGAGATGCTGTGAGCCACCAACAGCAGCAGAGTTGTTGTGGCAGGATTGCAGTCCTGCCACATCAACCATGTATAAGGTGCAAATCAGAAATGCGATAGAATACTCCCCACTTGCCTGGGTGATTGCGTCTCCAACAATTGTAACCTCATAGTCAGGCATGTGCCTCACTCAACCATTACCAGCAAGCCAGGGGATCATCCCTGGTTCAATGGAGGGTGCAGGAGGGACACCAGGAGCAGAACCAGGCATACTTAAGAATGAAGTGTCATCCTGGTGAAGCTACCAAACATGACTACTAGCGTGCCAAACAGCGTAAGCAGGAAGTGCTGGACAGAGCTAAGTAATTTCACAATCAACAGATCAGATTTAAACTCTGCAGTCCTGCCACATCCAGCCATGAATGGTGGTGGTTTGTTAAACATCTCACTGGAAGAGGATGCTCCAGATATATTCCCATCCTCAATGATGGAAGAGCCCAGGACATCAGTATATTCCATCCCACTTATGATTTATATCTTGTAGATGGTGGATAGGATTGGGAAAATAGGAGGCAAATTACTTAACACAAAATTGCTAGCCTCTGACCTGCTTTAAGAGTCAGAGTATGTATTTGGTTGATCCAGTTCAGTCTGTGTTATAGTAACCCCATAATATAGATAATGGGGGATTTAATGCTTGTAGTAACATTGAACTAAGGGTAAATACAAAGGGTAAATTCTCTCTTGTTAGAGATGGTCATTGCCTGGCACTTGTGTGGCATGAATGTTTCTTGTCACTTATCAGTCTGCGCCTGGATGTTATTCTGGTCTTGCTGCAAAATGACACAGAATGTCGGCATTGAGGTTAGTAACCAAATAACTGCGCCATGGCTTTTTTGCAGGAGAATCAAAGAGTCCTGATTGATGTTTGGATGTGGCAAAAAGCACACACTCCCATTTTGTAATAAAGGCAAAAAACTTCAGATGCTTGAAATTTGAAACAAACACAAAGAATGCTGGAGATGCTCAGCAGATCTGGCAGCATCTGTGGGGAAAGAAGCAGAGTTAATGTTTCCTGAGTATGATATGTATCTTCTTTAGAATTGAGACTTCTGAACAAGACTCAAACTGAACTCGAAGCATTAACTTTTGTTTCTCTCTCCACTGCCACACAATAGCTGCAGAAGTGATGGCGTTGGTTGATATCAGGAACATGTGCCATGATAACCCCAAAAGAAAAAAATTGCATAGCAACCAGTCACTTCACATTTTTGTTGCATGGAGTTAGAATCAAAATGAAACACAAGGCTTATTTTTAGAACACAACTGTCACCAAAGAGTAAAGCTATAAAGGTAAGCTCTCAGCATTTATTCATGACTTTAGGTTCTTAAAAATTGGACAGTCCTTGTAAATGTTTGTTAGCATGCTCAATTAGATGATAAACTTGTGAGTTGTGTAAAAGATGGAAGGAAATGTAACTGAAGACATGCTTATAAAAGGATAAGATATATACTGCACAGATTCAAAATGCAACCAATGCTCCAGTGATAACAGAATTGGATGTATGCATCTTGTTATACATTGTGTTGAACTGATGTGCTAAATTCCACAGAAATATTATAAGCTACATCTGTGGAAGGTAGCCTTGATTTTCCTGAAGCCTTCTGATATGTGGCTTGTTTTCAGGCAGTTTTGGATGGAACCATAATTGTTCCTTTAAATGAAAACCTGGAAATAAGAATTGACTTACTGATGACTGCAAATGAGCTATAAGTCAAAAGATTCATTTCTGATTTATGTAAGTTGTGATATTATATAATGGAATATACAGATGCATTTGTGTAAAATCTGTAACTATCAAGACTTTTACAAAGTCTTGCAATCAATAAAATAGCCCAGCAGCATTATATTACTATTTTTAGCTGAAGCAAACAAAACATTCATCATTTAGCTTATACATCCATGTTCTTTGGATTGAATAATATGGTTTTATTGTAATTGTGCTTTGAATTGATCTGGAGGGATGAAAGTCCGGGGTCATTGTAAACTTCACAGCCATTGTCGGTTCTATTTGTAGTGCTTTGCACCTGGAAATTGCCTCATACTTTTATAGTCTATGCATATGCACTGTTCTCCTGAATGATGGAGACTTCAGTGTATGGCTTGTAGTTGTAGACATGGAGTGCCCTCAGTGTAATCTGACCCAAGTAACCTGACACAGTCCTATACTTCTTCCAGAAATCATAAGGATGGAAGGTCTTCATGGAGGAATGCAATATGGCACTGTCAATAAGGTTTGGATTGAACTGACAGTTATAGAACAGTTATCATACAGATACAGGTCTACTTCAGGGAGCCCAGAAACACAAAAGCCAAGAAGAAAATGTTAACAAATAGGGTGAAGTTTCTCCATTCAATCTTTGTGCAGGGCTTTCTAAAACAGCTACTGTAAACAGATTCAATAAATCATGGCAGCTGCAATTTTGTGCAATTATAATGCAATCTTAAATGAATAATATGGAGAGGTAGTATAAACCTAGGGGTATTTTGAAGCAGTTATACGTTCACAAGTCTTTGAAGGAAACATGGCAGCTTGATAAATTGGTTAAGGAAGTGTATGGAAACTTCACTTTGGAAATCCTGTAAATGTCACTGGATAAGCCTCAACACTTTAGGATCAAAGACTCTTGGAGAGGGTGTAGAGAAGGTTTACTAGGAAGATAACGAGGATGAGGAACTTTATTCATGTTGGGAGATTGAAGAAGCTGAGATTGCTCTCCCTCATCCAGAGAAGTTTACATGGTGATCTTGAGCAAGAAGGAAGAAATTGTTTCCTTCAGCAAATGTGAATAACCAGGGGTCAGAAATATAATCATTTCATATAAATCTGCTAAAAGTTGACTTTAAAATATTGTCAAAGCTATGGGCCTGACGTTTGGAAATCATCTTTCCATCTATCATATCCTTGGATCAAACTGGATTTATTTGCAACAGACACTCTTTTTAAAATCTCAGGCAGGTATTTAACATTGTCAAAAATTCTTCCCAATCCACTCACCCTGAGGCTTTGGTATCTTTAAATGCTGAAAAAGCCCTTGATAGAGTGGAAAGGAATTATATTTTTTTATTTTGGAGAAATTTGGCTTTGGGGAAAATATTGTTTCCTGGATCAAACTATGCTATGCATCACTGCAGGTCTCTGTTCGGACTAGTAATATGATTTCTGACTATTTCTACCTTTATTGTTCCACTAGACAAGGTGGGTCCACTGCGGTTTGCCATTATAATTGAACCTCTGTCTATTTCTCTATGGGCCTATCCTGATTTTTCCGATATTACTAGATTTGGTGTGAAGTTGAAGATTGCCTTCTATGCAGATGATCTTTTGCTATTTGTCTCGAACTTATCTCTCTCCATTCCCACCGGACTTTTAATTTTAGAATCTTTCAGTATGATTTCTGGGTATAAATTGAACCTTAGCAAAAGTGAGATATTTGCTATTAATAAGTCTGCCAGGGAATACCCACTAGATAATTTACCATTTAAAATTGCCAACTCTGGTTTTGTTTATCTCGGTGTACACATGGCACATACACTAGGTAATTTGTACAGGAAAAGCTCTGAACCATTACTGCTACAAATTAAACGAGACTTCAAACGATGGTCTCTCCTTAATTTGAGTGTTGCTACTAGAATTAATCCAATAAAATTAATATTTTTCCATGATTCTCTTATTTATTTCAACGCATACCAATTTTTCTCCCTCTTTCCTTTTTCTGTAAAGTAGATAGTCTCATTCTTGAATTTACTTGGAATAAAAAAAACCTCCTAGGTTACGAAAACAGTTGTTGCAGAGGCCTAACACACTAGGTGGAATGGCGCTGTCAGATATTTTGTTTTAATATTGGGCAGCAATCTTTAGAAATTTGAACTATTGGCTCCAATATGAGAACCTTGATGCTCTCTCAAATTGGTTGACTAATGAGGCAAATTCCACCCATCTGGAACATTGAAGGTTTTATTGTATACACCTCTCCTTTCTTCAACCTCTATTTACACAAATAACGTAATTATTTTATCCATTCTTAAAATTTGGTTTCAATTTAGATGCCACTTTGGCTTTCAGTCATTGTCTACTGAGGCGCTTTTGCCGGCTAATCATATTTTTCCCCATCTTTAGTAGACAGTGCCTTTTCTGGTTGGGCTAAGTTAGGAATAAAAATTGTGAAAGATTTATATGTTGATAGTGTTTTTGCATCTTTTCAACAAATAGATGGTAACATCTTTAAAAATGTCCATATTACAGAGTGCTGGATGTCTTGAAATGCATAAAAGTGGATAAAAGTGGTGGGCGGGAGAAAGCAGGAAATTATAGACCAGTTAGTCTGACCTCAGTGGTGGGAAAGATGCTGGAGTCTATTATAAAGGATGAAATTACGGCACATCTGGATAATAGTAACAGGATAGGACAGAGTCAGCATGGATTTATGAAGGGGAAATCATGCTTGACTAATCTTCTTGAATTTTTTGAGGATGTAACTCGGAAGATGGATGAGGGAGATCCAGTGGATGTAGTGTACCTGGACTTTCAGAAAGCTTTTGATAAAGTCCCACACAAGAGGTTAGTGAGTAAAATTAGGGCGCACGGGATTGGGGGCAAAGTACTAGATTGGATAGAGAATTGGTTGGCTAATAGGAAACAAAGGGTAGTGATTAACGGCTCCATTTCGGAATGGCAGGCAGTGACCAGTGGGGTACCGCAGGGATCCGTGCTGGGACCGCAGCTTTTTACAATATATGTAAATGATATAGAAGATGGTATCAGCAATAACATTAGCAAATTTGCTGATGACACAAAGCTAGGTGGTAGGGTGAAATGTGATGAGGATGTTAGGGGATTACAGGGTGATCTGGACAAGTTAGGTGAGTGGGCAGATGCATGGCAGATGCAGTTTAATGTGGATAAATGTCTGGTTATCCACTTTGGTGGCAAGAACAGGAAGGCAGATTACTACCTCAATGGTATCAAATTAGGTAAAGGGGCTGTTCAGAGAGATCTGGGTGTTCTTGTCCACCAGTCAATGAAGGCAAGCATACAGGTACAGCAGGTCGTGAAGAAGGCTAATAGCATGCTGGCCTTCATAACAAGAGGGATTGAGTATAGAAGCAAAGAGGTGCTTCTGCAGCTGTACAGGGCCCTGGTGAGACCACACCTGGAGTACTGTGTACAGTTCTGGTCTCCAAATTTGAGGAAAGATATTCTGGCTATTGAGGGAGTGCAGCGTAGGTTCACGAGGTCAATTCCTGGAATGGCAGGATTGCCTTACATGGAAAGACTGAAGCGACTGGGCTTGTATACCCTTGAGTTTAGAAGACTGAGAGGGGATCTGATTGAAACGTATAGGATTATGAAAGGACTGGACACTCTGGCAGGAGGGAACATATTTCCGTTGATGGGGGAATGCCGAACCAGAGGACACAACTTAAAAATATGGGGTAGACCATTTAGGACAGAGATGAGGAGAAACTACCTCACCCAGAGAGTGGTGGCTGTGTGGAATGCTCTGCCCCAGAGGGCAGTGGAGGCCCAGTCTCTGGATTCATTTAAGAAAGAATTGGATAGAGCTCTTAAAGATAGTGGAGTCAAGGGGTATGGAGATAAGGCTGGAACAGGATACTGATTAGGAATGATCAGCCATGATCATATTGAATGGCGGTGCAGGCTCGAAGGGCAGAATGGCCTACTCCTGCATCTATTGTCTATTGTCTATTGTCTATTGTCTAAATCCCTAGAACCTGATCAGGTATACCCCAGGACTCTGTGGGATGCTAGGGAAGTAATTGCTGGGCCTCTTGCTGAGATATTTGTATCATTGATAGTCACAGGTGAGGTGCTGGAAGAGTGGAGGTTGGTTAATGTGGTGCCATTAGTTGAGAAAGGTGGTAAGGACAAGCCAGGGAACATAGACCAGTGAGCCTGACGTCGGTGGTGAGCAAGTTGTTAGAGAGAATTCAGAGGGACAGGATGTACATGTATTTGGAAGGGCAAGGACTGATTAGAGATAGTCAACATGGCTTTGTGCGTGGGCAATCATGTCTCAAAAACTTGGTGGAGTTTTTTGAAGAAGTAATAAAGAGGATTGATGAGGGCAGAGTAGTAGACATGATCTATATGGACTTCAGTAAGGTGTTCAAAAAGGTTCCTCATGGAAGACTGGTTAGCAAAGTTAGATCTCATGGACTGGAGCATCGGATGCTGAGGGGTGACCTTATAGAGGTCTATAAAATCATGAGGGGCATGGATAGGATAAATAAACATGGTCTTTTCCCTAAGCTAGGAAAGTCCAGAACTAGAGGACATAGGTTTAGGGTGAGAGGGGAAAGATATAAAAGAGACCTAAGTGGCAACTTTTTCATGCAGAAGGTGGTGTGTGTTTGGAATGAGCTGCCAGAGGAAGTGGTGGAGGCTGGTACAATTGCAACATTTAAAAGGTATCGGGATGGGTCTATGAATAGGAAGGGTTTGGAGGGATATGGGCCAGATGCTGGCAGGTGGGACTAGATTAGGTTGGGATATCTGGTTGGCATGGACGGATTGGACCCAAGGGTCTGTTTCTGTGCTGTACATCTCTATGACTCTAATTAGTTGATAAGTATTCACTTCCTAAAAGCCACTTCTTTAGATACCTCCATGTTCACAGGTTTGTCCATAGCTTATTTCAGGTTTTCCCTGCCCTTCCTAATGATTTTGATTTTGACAGCTTTCTTGAACTGCCTTCTTCATTAATGGGGGCTATTTCAGCTATTTACTCAAACATCCATAAAGTATGCTCAGATTCTCTTCATTGTATTAAAGCTATCTGGAGGGCAGGTCTGGAAGGTCTGGGTGATGTGTGGGATGAGATTTTACAAAGGGTGCACACTTCTTCTATCTGTACAAATCATTGTTTTATTCAATGCAAGATTCTACACCGTGCCCACTGCACCAAGGCTCAACTTGCAAACATATTTGAGGAGGTGTCTCTGTCCTGTGATCGGTGTCAAGAAACCCCAGCAAATTATATGCAGATGTTTTGGCTTTGCCCTTCTTTAAGTAGATATTGGACTGTTTTCTTTGACACCTTATCTAAGGTATCCAGTGAAAACCTTACTCCTAATGCTCTTACCATTTTATTTGGGGTGTCACCCTCTGGACCTAATCTTCCTTCCTTTAAAAAAGACATGATAGCATTCACTATCTTACTGGCCAGAAAATTGATATTGTTAAAATGGAAATCCCTAATTCCACCTACTCATTCACACTGGGTTAGAGATGTGCCAGACTTTCTTAAATTAGAAAAGATTAGATTATCTTTGTCTGGCTCCTTTAACAAATTTACAAAAATTTGGAACCCTTTTCTTTCATATGCTGAAGGTGTTGCCTTTTTAACTGTTCCAGACTTAAGGTATCTTCTGTTGTTTTCTGGTTTTCTCTGTTTTCTTTTGTTAATGCAGTTATCTTACTGCGGGTTTAATTTACTATGTTGTGTGATTTGTATATGTTTACACTTATTATGGTTGCTTGTCATTTTCTCTTCATATTTTTGAGGGGGGGGGGTATGTGCTGTGGGGAGGGTGGTTAGGGTTTTGTTTACTGTTGTTTACTGCTTGTGATTGCAACCTGTTTTGCTGTCATTTTTTTGGAGAAAAATCAAGAATAAAAAAGAAATATGCAATAATTGGCAAAAGACATGAGGCTGTTAAGTATAAGGAAGACATTCCCTGACAAGGTGGTGAAATCTGCTCCCATAGCAACTTTCGGAAGACAACTGGACTTGTGCTTGATGGACTAATTTGCAGGATTCTGTGAAGAATTCTAAGTTGTAGGACTAAATTGGAGAGCTTGTTCAAAGCAAAGGAAAACAGGTCAAATGGCCATTTCTGCAGTTGGATTCAATGATTTAACAAGGAGAAAAATAAAGTTAAAATAATACAAAAAAAAGAGAGAAAAAGAAGAGGTTGAAGGTTTGCCAAGAGGTAACGGGAATAGCAAAAACAAAGAAGTTCAAAATTGAAATGTTTAGAATGCATTTTAAGTGTTTATTTTATGGATGGTATTACAGTGATGAAATAGCTGTTGATATTTTATACTTTAATACTTTAATACTTTATTTTATTTTATACTCATTAATACTTTATTATTTTTGTCTGTTTCGGTGTCAAATTACCAGAGGTGGAAATGTTCAGTCTGCCTAGTCTAGTGAGATTCTTATTTTCTTTTACTTATTAACAGACTTAGAGTTAAAGCAACAATACAGGTTGAAGTGAAAACTTTTACTGATATTGTAACATTTCAATAGCTACGGAAAGTTATTCAGCTTCTGTATTGTTTGCAAAGTGTTCCAACTTTTGTATGGGTGAGTCACTTGAGGATCAAGGACATCAGATAAACAACAATAATAAGCAAAACCAAATGAATGCACCAAAACTGCTGATTTTGCTTCATTTCATTTGTGATGATGATAAAAATCACGATTAAACAGCAGAAAATGGAAACATTTTGACAATGTGCTGAGGAGCTGATTACAGCCTGTGATGGATTATTCTGACAGTGTGTAATTATTGCACATATCCTAACTACAGTATTGCATCAATGGAAGATAAATGGTGTGTCTCCTGATACATAAGGTCAACGTTGTCTGCTGTAATAGTACTTGGCAAAGGAAAGCTGTCTTTACCGTATTATTTTTCATGCCTATTTGGCCAGATTGTTAGTGCTTATTGTAGAATTCTGCCTTCTACCTTGCCAACTTGCGTATAGAGTTCTCAGAAGTCAAGCTAATTTCTGTAAACTTTCCATGTATCTGTCCATCTCAGTTTTCTTTTTTACACAAGTATCTACTTCTCTTATACTATTGAATAAGTATTGGAGTTGTAAGACTTTCTTTGATTCTAGACTGAAACAGAGGACTGTTTCAAAGTTAAAGGTTGGGGAAGGAATTGTTGCTTTTTCAAAAATCACATTATTAAAGGTCATTGCAAGTCATGTTTACACTGTTGCTTTGTTCAAGCTGTTGGGGAGGCTGTTTGCAGATGGGCCAGCATCAGTGGGTGTGTGTGAAGTGAGATTTGAACACCAGCAGGTGGCCAATTGGCTTGTGGAATTGTTACCAGTTGTAGGTGATAATGGCCATCCACCTGACAACAACTATCTGATTGGCTCCTGGGTAGTCGAACATTTTGTGGGTGTTCACAATACTGGCAGAAGACTTTGGACAAGAGTGTGCCTTTTTTTCTAGTAAAATACCTAAAGCTGGAAGAATGCTAGTTTATTTTACTTTGCCAGTTGCTGTAAGCTGCAACATTTAACCCTTAATGAGTCACAAAGAGATTTTGTAGTTAAAGTATTAATCACCTGTGCCTCTTGCAAAGCAGTGAAGAGAACCTGAAGAAAAGAGATTGAAGAACAGAAAATCGTGGCAAGCAATATGACCATTTCAGTGAGCCCTGTGGACTGCGACCCTTGAACTGTGTGTGTGTGTGTGTTTATGTGTGTGTGTGTGTGTGTATGTGTGTGTGTAAGGTGGTAAGACAGTTAGAGTTTAACTAGTAGAATCATATGTTGACAGTTCTCAGTTGTTTACCTATCATTAATAAATGGTAGTTCCTGTTAAGTTTTTAACCTGGTCGGTGTTTTATGTTAGCGTGGGTCTATCTGACATATAAATTGGGAAATTTGTGGATTATGATAAACTTTAAAACCTTTCTGATGACTCTGAGTATACTGGGAATTTCCAGTGTACTATACCAGAGAGGCACAGCAATGTATATCGATGAGACTTCTCACCTTACCAGGAAGGGAAATTTATTGATGATGCAGTGGAAGACTTTTGGATCGAGGACACAATCCTGGGGATTACCCACAGTAATATACTGGTTTTGAGAAGATTGGCTTAAAACAACCACAATGATCTTCATTTGTAATGGATATGTCTCTAATCAGAGAGCTTTCCCTCAAATTCTCATTGACTTCAGTTCTGTTAGGGCTGTTAGATATCTTGTCAATGCTGCCTTGATATAAGAGGCAGACATTCTCACCTCATATCTGGAATTCACTTCCTTTTGTATTTTTGAATAAAAGCTATATTGAGGCCAGGAGCTGCGTAAGGTTGGTGAAACTCCAACTGAAACAGGTTATTGCTGAGTAAGTTCCATTTGAGACCGATGGGGACGTAATTGGCTGGGTTGGATTTGTCCCGCTTTTTGAGGACAGGTCATACCTAGGCAATTTTCCTAGATGCCAGTGTTGTCGCTCTACTGGAACAACTTGGTTTCGAGTCTGTCTCGTGCTGGAGCAAAGTCTTCAGTCCTACATTTGGAATTTTGACAGGAACCTGGCCTTTGCTATATCCAGTGCCATAAGCTGTTTATTTGTATCACATTGAGTGAAGTATGAATTTGTCTTTTCCTGATGGTCTAGCTGTAACTTGTTTTGAGCAAGTTTCCTCTCACTAGACTAAGCTCGCTTCTGAGATTTTACTGGTTGACTAATATGCAGAAGATACTCCTCTCATTTATTTTCTTCCTGTGTTTACAGCAAGTAGGAAAGGAATTTCTACTCCTCATTTCTGGAATTTATAAGCAGGCCTGTTGAACAAGACAGCCATTGTTCCCCAAGAGCACATGCTCAGCAGACACAAACCCAGAGAAATAAGCTAAACTCCACACAACAGATCTGGAAGTTTGTCGCGTCATTGGAGATGATCTGACAAGTTACTTAATGTCTTCGTTTGTTGTCGAAATACCCAACTCAATAATATCTCACAACCCTGGTCTGAGGTTTCATGGCATAAGCTAGTAACCTTTTAAGCCTTTATAAATTCACTTTGGTTTAAGATATAATAAATACAATGCATTGACAAGGCCTGTTTAAAAATAAATCAAAAATAATTCCACAGAATTAGCATCTGCAATATGCTGCTACATTGTCACACAGCATGTCAGAAGTGTAAAGCTGGTGAAGCTGGTGAAGAAGGGCAACCAATCATAACCACAATGGATCTACTCATAGGTGCACAGAAACAAAAATCACAACACTTTGTCCAATTGCATCCCTATCTCCAGTTCCAATTGCTACACCTAAATTACCATAGATCTCATTGCTGAATCATCATGCAATACAATACCAAGAAAACTTTGAAGATAACTCAATATCAGCCTACAACTCTGGGCTTAAAGCTGTCCACTGCTTCAGTTGGAGTTGTTTTTGCTCTGACTCAAATAAGCAGTTGGTGTTGATGAGTTGACCAGATTTTTTATATTAACTAATATTTACATATGTAGCATTAATATTGTCTTCTTCTTCATCTTGGCAAAAGTGTAGACTGCAGATGTTGGAAACCAGAGTGGTGCTGGAAAAGCACAGCAGGTCAGGCATCATCTGAGGAGCAGGAAAATCGACATTTCGGGCAAAAGCCCTTCATCAGGAATAGAGGCAGGGAACTTCCAGGGTGGAGAGATAAATGGGGGGGAGGCTTCTTCTTCACCTTGACCACTCTGCAATCTATGACATGATTGACACACCATCGTTCTCCATGCACCTCCCTCTGTAGTTGAGCTCAGTCAGTGTGCCCTTGTTTGGTTTTGCTTTACCTGTCGCTTTCTGACCCGAATATAAAAAAGATTTCAAAGTGTCATGCCTTTAGCTCCCTCCTCCTTTTCCTTTATGTGCTCTTGAGAGACATATTCAGAAGCAGGAAACCCAAGCGAGAGTATAGAAAACTATACTCTATTCCACAACTATGACGAAAGGAATTTCATACTCTACAAAGCTCTTTGAAGTGTGCCAGGTTTGTTGACAGTGCTATAGAGGTGTGACTCTTTATATCAGTTGTGCTACATCCATTCAAACATCATCAAAGCAATTCAGTGTTTTGTAACAATAAAACAAATGCATTCAATACACCACACAATGTCAATGATTAATTGATTTTCTATTGTTTTAAACTTGTCATAATACTTTTTCATAAACAGAAAGGTTTGCTTAATTATCCTTGAAATTGTGCAGAGGTTCAGAGAAAAGATTACAAAACATTTCTTCAAGAGATAAAATAAATTGAGTAGAATTTATAACCAGGTTGATATTACCTAGTAAAGAGTGTTTTTGATGGTCTGAATGGCCTATTCTCAGTCTGTATGCTTTTTTCTTAAAAATAGACAAATCATTTGTCACATCCATTAATCTTCACAAGCACTTTTAACAAAAAAAATCATCTTTTCTGGTATCTCCATAATATGATAATACTGACAAGATTTATGCTACAAAGTTTTACCATTCAGCACAGGATATTGATTTCTCACTCTGTGTTTATAATAATGATACAGCGCATTGGTCAATCCATCATATTATAAAATGAATGCTATTTGCCCGAGTCCAAATTGTTTTGAGGATGTTTCGGTGGAAAAAAAACTAATCAACAGTACAGTTTAAACTCAGTACATGGAAATGGGGTTACATTTTGTAAAATACTGTAAATAGTAGCAGAATTTTATAGCTGGAGGGACGTGCAGGCGACAGGAGTTGGAGTGTAGAAGATGGATGGCTCTTGTATAGCCTGGAAAGGGACACAATTACATAGCTTAACCAGCTGATGCAACACTGATCTGACAGCATTTCAGGAAAAGACCTGATCTCGCACAAATGATTAAGATGAGCGAATGTATACTCATAGTATGTTTTACACTGACCACAGGAACAACTTCTAACGCTGCTCATTGCAGAGCTCATTACATAGTCAGTGGCACCCCCGGCATTCAGAATTTCAACCTAACTTTCACACAGCAACAGTGATGTTGACAACAATGAACATTGTGTGAGGTGAATAATGTGAAAGTTAGGTTGAAATTCTAAGTTCAGAGGGTGTTGCTGGCTAAGTGATAGGATTGTGATGCATTGAGCAGAGTGAGACCCTGTTGGTGTGGTAGACATGAGCTATACTGTGAGCATGCATTCACTCATTTTAATCACGCGTGTGAAATCATTATGTTCCTACAGTGCATCATTGTAGCAACAGATGGTTAAGCAGTGTGATGGTGATCCTTTGCAGCTTGGCTTACGTAAGGGCAATCTAACTCGTGCACGGATGCCACATGGGCCGCACACAGCAAGCAGTGCAAAACCTCTGGAGCACCATTACAAACGATGCTACATGACTCTATCTTTTCATCCTTTGGTTTCCTGATTAGTCTCAAAGACCATCAAAGATCAATAGTCTTGTATTTCCTTTTATTTTACTTTGCTTATTAATCCATATTCACACCCATGGTACAGTTTGCAACCAATCTTTTTATAAGATCACTTGCTGCATCTGTGGAATTGTACCTTCTATTGGTGATTACATTATCAAATTATACAGTTAATTATATAGTTAATACACTCAAATTACACAGTTTTATAGTTAATATACAGTATTAATACAGTAAATATAGTAATTATACAGTTAATTCTTTATAACACATCTTCAATTCGCTCAAGAAGATGCTGTTTGCAAAATCTTGCTTACTATACACTAAGACCCAAGGAAAAACAGAATTCTCAAAGTGAATGAATCACATAAATGGCCTAGGGTTGTCTCTTTCATAAGATGTCAAAAGATTAGCTGCTGCTTCCAAAGTATTGCAATCTGCACAAGCCAACCAGAGTATGAGACATTAGCTCTCATATTTGTATTACAGACTAATAATTTGGTATTACACATGCTTATTTGGCAGGACATTCATAGAAGAAATAGATTATAAACCATTAGAATTTATTTACTGTCATTCACAAATGAGAGCATGTTTGCAATGTCTATTTGTCACTTGAGGATCATGGCTTCTTTGTGGTTTTAAAAACTGTGAACTGAAATGAGAAAGAGCTGTACTAAAAACCAATCAGAGTCACAGAATCATAGAGATGTACAGCACAGGAACAGCCCTCTCGGTCCAACTCGTTCATGCTGACCAGATATTCCAATCTAATTTAGCCCCACTTGCCAGCATCCGACCCATATCCCTTCAAACACTTCCTATTCATCTACGCATCCAGGTGCCTTTTAAATGTTGCAATTGTGCCAACCTTCACCTTTTCCTTTGGCAGCTTCATTCCATATACATACCACCCTCTGTGTGAAACAGTTACCCCTTAGGTCTCTTTTATATCTTTCCCTTCTCACCCTAAACCTATGCCTTCTAGCTCTGGACTCCCCCACCCCAGGGAAAAGACTTTGTCTATTTATCCTATCCATGCCCCTCATGATTTTATAAACCTCGATAAGGTCACCCCTCAGCCTCAGATGCTCCAGGGAAAACAGCCCCAGCCTGTTCAGTCTCCCCCTGTAGCTCAAATCTCCAACCCTGGCAACATCCTTGTAAATCTTTTCTGAACCCTTTCAAGTTTCACAACATTCTTCCGATAGGAAGGAGACCAGAATTGCACGCAATATTCCAAAAGTGGCCTTTCCAATGTCCTATACAGCTGCAACGTGACCTCCCAACTCCTGTACTCAATACTCTGACCAATAAAGGAAAGCAATACCAAACGCCGCCTTCACTATCCTATCTACCTGTGACTCTACTTTCAAGGAGCTATGAACCTGCACTCCAAGTTCTCTTTGTTCAGCAACACTCCCTAGGACCTTACCATTAAGTTTATAAGTCCTGCTAAGATTTGCTTTCCCAAAATGCAGCACCTCTCATCTATCTCAATTAAACTCCATCTGCCACTCCTCAGCCCATTGGCCAAACTGATCAAGATCCCGTTGTAATCTGAAGTAACCTTCTTCACTGTCCACTACACCTCCAATTTTGGTATCATCTGCAAACTTACTAACTATACCTCTTATGCTCATATCCAAATCATTTATATAAATGAGGAAAAGTAATGGATCCAGCACTGATTCTTGTGGCACTCCACTGGTCACAGGCCTCCAGTCTGAAAGACAACCTCCACCACCACCCTCTGAGTTCTACTTTCGAGTCAGTTCTGTATCCAAATGGGTAGTTCTCCCTGTATTCTGTGAGATCTAACGTTGCTAATCAGTCTTCCATGGGGACCCTTGTCGAATGCCTTACTGAAGTCCACATAGATCATGTCTACCGCTCTGCCCTCTTTATTACTTCTTCAAAAAACTCAATCAAGTTTGTGAGACATAATTTTCCACACTCAAAGCCATGTTGACTATCCCTAATCAGTCTTTGCCTTTCCACATGTACATGTACATCCTATCCCTCAGAATTCCCTCCAACAACTTGCCCACCACTGACCTCAGGCTCACTGGTCTATAGTTCCCTGGCTTATCCTTACCACCTTTCTTAAATAGTGGCACCATTTTAGCCAACCTCCAGTCTTCCAGAACCTCACCTGCGACTATTGATGCAAGGGGTCCAGCAATCACTTCCCTATCTTCCCACAGAGTTCGAGGATACACCTGATCAGGTCCTGGGGATTGATCCACCTTTATGTATTTGAAGACATCCAGCACTTCCTCCTCTGTAATGTGGACATTTTTAAAGATGTTACCATCTAATTCCCTACATTCTATATCTTCGATGTTCTTTTCCACAGTAAACACTGATGCAAAATTCTTGTTTAGTATCTCCCCCATCTCCTGCGGCTCCACACAAAGGCTGCCTTGCTGATCTTTGAGGGGCCCTATCCTCTTCCTAGTTACTCTTTTGTCCTTAATTATTTTGTAAAAACCCTTTGGATTCTCCTTAACCCTATTTGCCAAACTTATCTCATGTCCCCTTTTTGCCCTCCTGATTTTCCTCTTAAATATACTCCTACTCCCTTTATACTCTTCTAAGGATTCACTCGATCTATCCTGTCTAAACCTGACATATGTTTCCTTTTTTTTTAAACAAACCCTCAATTTCTTTAGTCATCCAGCATTCCCTATACCTACCAGCCTTTCCTTTCACCCTAACAGGAATAAACTGTCGCTGGCCTCTCGTTATCTCATTTCTGAAGGCTTCCCATTTTCCAGCTGTCCCTTTACCTACAACATCTGCCCCAATCAGCTTTTGAAAGGTCTTGCCTAATACTGTCAAAATTAGCCTTCCTCCAATTTAGAACTTCAACTTTTAGATCTGCTCTGTCCTTTTCCATCATTATTTAAAAACTAATAGAATTATGGTTGCTAGCCCCAAAGTACTCCCCCACTGACACCTCTGTCACCTGCCCTGCCTCATTTCCCAAGAGTAGGTCAAGTTTTACACCTTCTGTTGTAGGTACATCCACATTCTGAATCAGAAAATTGTCTTGTACACACATGACAAATTCTTCTCCATCTAAATCCTTATCACTATGGCAGTTCCAGTCTATGTTTGGAAAGTTAAAATCCCTGACCATAACCACCCTATCATTCTTACAGATAACTGAAATATCCTTACAAATTTTTTTCTCAATTTCCCACTGGCTATTAGGGGGTCTATAACACAATCCCAATAAGGTGACCATCCCTTTCTTATTTCTCAGTTCCACCCAAATAACTTCCCTGGATGTATTTCTGGGAATATCCTCCCTCAGTACAGCTGTAAGGCTATCCCTTATCAAAAACACCACTCCACCTCCTCTCTTGCCTCCCTTTCTATCCTTCCTGTAGCAATGGACACGTTTCCGTAATTGCTATGATATCCCAGTCCCATGTTCCTAACCATGCCCTCAGTTCATCTGCCTTCCCACTTGCATTGAAATGAATGCAGTTTAATTTATCAGTACTACCTTGTTCTCTCCTTTGTCCCTGCCTGCCCTGACTGCTTGACTTACTTCTTTTCTCAACTGTACCAATCTCAGATTGATCCTTTTCCTCACTATCTCCCTGAGTCCCACCCCAAACCCCCACCCCCACCTTACTAGCTTAAATCCTCCTGAGCAGCTCTAGCAAGTCTCTCTGCCAGTATATTCGTCCCCTTCCAATTCAGGTGCAATCCGTCCTTCTTGTACAGGTCACCTCTGGCCCAGAAGAGATTCCAATGATCCAAAAATGTGAATCCTTCTCTCATACACCAGCTCCTCAGCCACGCAGTGAACTGCTCTGTCCTCTTATTCCTACCCTCACTAGTTCGTAGCACTGTGAGTAATCAGATTTCCCCTTCTATGTTGTTGGTTCCAGTGTGTACAATGATCTCCTGCTGGCCCCTTTCCCCCTTGAGAACATTCTGCACCCTCTCTGAGACATCCTTGATCCTGGCACCAAGAGGCAATACACCATTCTGATTTCTCGTTGCTGGCCACAGAAACGGACTAGAGAGTCCCCTACCTATACTCATTGCATTACAGCCTGTCTCAATACCAGAAACTTGGCCCTTTATACCACATTGCCTTGAGAATCCATCATCTCCCACATTTTCCAAAACAGCATACTTGTTTGAAATGGGGATAGCCACAGAAGACTCCTGCACTAACTGCCAACCTCTCTTACCTTTTCTGGAGTTAACCCATCTATGTAACTGTACCTGTGACTTTTCACCTTTCCTATAATTGCCATCCATCATACCCCCATGCTCTTGTAAATTCCTCATTGTCTCTAACTGTTGCTCCAACCGATCCATTTGATCTGATAGGATTTGAAACCAGCGGCATTTATTACAGATATAATCCTCAGTAACACGTAAACTTTCCTTAAACTCCCACATCTGACAAGAAGAGCATATCTCTCTAATAAGGGCCATTTTTGTTTCTTCCAATCTACAGACCCAGAAAATAGCACCGTCTTATTCCTCTGCAAAATATTGCTCCAGGCTAACTTAATACTAATGGCTTATCTTTTTAAATTTAATCATGAGACATTTCTCAAAAAAACATATAATTAAGAAAGAACTCACTCTACTCACTATTGTAGATTTTCTTGAAAGTGTGGCTGCTATTTTGAGAAACAAGTAACCCAAGATCCATTGCAAGCATCATAAATAACTGTCTGAAAAAGCATTCAAGTTGCAGACAATTAAAGTCAAGGTGGTGTACTGGTACATCTTTTGCTGAAAACAAGGGTTGATTGGTCTATGCACTAGCGACCAGTTATCAATGACAGAGACCATTTTGCCTGCCAGCAACTGTGTAATTGATTTCTCAGGTAACTGAAAAGCTTGAATCTGTGGACAAGATAGAACAAGAGGGAAATATTCAGTTCTTCTCCAGTTCTGGAGTGGTGTCTCTGTTCTCTGCAAACTCCCTGTAAACCTGAAGAAAACTGGTTTATCTTTCCTGCAACATTTGTAAGTTGTGACTTGCAACTGAGGAGTCAGAGACTTTTACAAATAAAGAATTCACCTGTGACACTCACTAACTGGTGGAAGCATCCAAAGAAGGTGGTTGGAGCAATGTGCTGGCTAGCAGAAGAAGCAAAGTATCATCTCAATAACAGTACATGGGTATAAAAACTGCAGAACTGTCTTTATAGTCTTTTTCCACAATACATAACCAATTTAACCTGCCCATTTGATTGTGTGTGTGTGTGTGTGAGAGAGAATGAGAGAGAGAGAGAGAGAGAAAGAGAGACAGAGAGAGAGAGAGAGAAGGGGAGTAGAATTTTAATGGGAAGTGACAGTTTATAATGGTTTACGGTCCTAGAATCTAACTTCTTGTTATGAATAGTGATTCTAGTTAAGTACCTGTACAGAAACTAATCCATGCTTTCTCTCTGAGGCTGAAAGTCAGCTAATTTGGGAAACTTTGCTACTTTTAAAAATCTTTAACTTTTGTGATAATTCTGGGAATAGCAGGGTGTGAATTTGGCACAATAGTCCTGCAGCAATCAAGGCATACGAAAGGACTTTGCTGTGAGATATAAACCAGGTACCAGGATTATTACACCTGACGTACTCAGCAGATTACCCTCCCCACACAAAGATCAAGGTGTTTCTCTTGATCTGTGCATTGACCCCGTAGAAATTGAAGGCATTCTCAAAATTGATTCATTAGACATTGGCCAGATGCAAGTACGAACAGTTGCAAATCGCAACTGTTGAAGCTGAGCAGCTACAAGAAATGAAAACAATCATTATCCTGACCATATTAAAGAAGTAAAACATAGAACATGGAACATCACAGCGCAGTACAGGCCCTTTGGCACAACATCGAGGCCCAATCTGTGGAACCAATCTGAAGCCCATCTAACCTACACTATTCCATTCTCATCCATATGCCTATTCAATGACCTTTTAAATGCCCTTAAAGTTGGTGAGTCTATTACTGTTGCAGGCAGTGCTTTCCATGCCCTTACTACATTCTGAGTAAAGAAACTACCTCTAACATCTGACCGATACCGATCACCGCTCAATTTAAAGTTACGTCCCCTTGTGCTAGCCATCACCATCCGAGGAAAAGTCTCTCACTGTTCAACCTATCTAACTCTATGATTATCTTATATGTTTCAATTAAGTCGCCTCTCAACCTTCTTCTCTCCAATGAATGCTAGCCTCAAGTCTCTCAGCCTTTCCTCGTAAGACCTTCCGTCCATACCAGACAACATCCTAGTAAATCTTCTCTGAACCCTTTCCAAAGCTTCCACTTCCTTCCTATAATGCGGCGAACAGAACTGTTTGCTATATTCCAAATGTGGCTGCAACAGTTTTGTACAGCTGCAGCTTGATCTCATGGTTCCAAAACTCAATCCCTCAACCAATAAAAACTAGCAAACTGTATGCCTTCTTAACAACCCTATCAACCTGGGTGGCAACCTTCAAGGATCTATGTACCTGGATACCGAGATCTCTCTGCTCATCCACACTACCAAAAATCTTACCATTAGCCCAGTACTCTGCATTCCTGTTACTCCTTCAAAGTGAATCACCTCTTACTTTTCCACATTAAACTCCATTTGCCACCCCTCAGCTCAGCGCTGCAGCTTATTCTAGGTCTCTCTGCAACCTACAACATTCTTCTTCACTATCCACAACTCTACCAACCTTAGTGTCATCAGCAAATTTACTAACCCATCCTTCTATGCCTTCATCCAGGTCATTTATATAAATGATAAATGACAGTGGACCCAAAACAGATTCTTTCCCCAACCCACTAACAACTGAACTCCAAGATGAATATTTCCCATCAACCACCAAACTCTGTCTTCTTTCAGCTAGCCAACTTCTGATCCAAACCGCTAAATCACCCTCAATCCCATGCCTCCATGTTTCGTGCAATAGTTTACTGTGGGGAACCTTATCAAACACCTTACTGAAATCCATATACACCACATCAACCACTTTACCCTCATCCACCTGTTTGGTCACCTTCTCAAAGAACTCAGTAAGGTTTGTGAGGCATGACCTATCCTTCACAAAACCATGTTGACTACCTCTAATCAAATTATTCCTCTCTAGATGATTATAAATCCTATCTCTTATAACCTTTTCCGATACTTTACCCATAACCAAACTAAGGCTCACAGGTCTATAATTTCCAGGGTTGTCTCTATTCCTCTTCTTGAACAAGGGAACAACATTTGCTATCCTCCAGTCTTCTAGCACTATTCCTATAGACAATGATGACTTAAAGATCAAAGTTAAAGGCTCGACAATTCCCTCCCTGGCTTCCCAGAGAATCCTAGTATAAATCCCATCCAGCCCAGGGGACTTATCTATTTTTACACTTTGCAGAATTGTTAACACCTCTTCCTTATGCACCTCAATCCCATCCAGTCTAGTAGCCTATATCTCAGTATTCTCCTCGACCACATTGTCTTTTACTAGTGTGAATACTGATGTAAAGTATTCATTTAGCGCTTCACCTATCTCCTCGGACTCCACGTACAATTTCCCACTAATATGTTTGATTGACCCTAATCTTACTCTAATCATTCTTTTATTCCTGATATAGCTATAGAAAACCTTAGGGTTTTCCTTGATCCTATCTGCCAATGACTTCTCATGTCCCCTCCTGGTTCTTCTTAGCTCCCTTTTTTGAAAGTACCTGAGAAGATTTGTTCTTTTGATCATACAAATATAAACTTAGTATCTCACAAGTCGTTTTCAAGAGCAAACAAGTTCTATTACTAAAAGCACTACACCACGATATGATGACCAAGTTACATCTGGGATACATGGGCATAAACACACAAGTCAGTGGGCATGCAAATCTGTATACTGGCTGGGACTGAATTAGCATATTCAATGACTTGTGAATTCATGTGAGGCATATCAAATGCACCAACTCCTGTAGTGGAGAGCGATCATACATTCACACGCTTGGATGAAAGTAGCACGTGAATAGTTACAATTCATAGGGAAGATTGTATTCCTGTAATCTCTTACTTCTCCAAATTTCTCATTGTTCAACAACTTAACTATACAGTGTGTATGACTGCCAATGACATTTTGAGCACTATTTTTAGTTTCTGCATGTGCCAGAATGGATAGTCTCTGACAACGGCAGTTCACTGGCAAACCCTTTTCAGAAGTGCACGATGTAGATAGTGACCCACATAATATTGTCACCCAACTATTGTCACTGAAATGATCTAGCAAAGTGTATGTACACATGAGTAAATCAATATGTTGAGCAACAAAGCAACATTTTTGCATTGCGTTGCTGCAGTTTTGTGCAATGTCAATTGAGAAGGGAATCCTAGAGGTTTCCAGCACAGAAGAAGGCCCATCAGCCCATTGAAGCTGTTCTGGTCAAAAACAACCACCTAACTATTCCAATCCCATTTTCCAGTACAAGGCCCATTGCTTTGGCATTACAAGTACACATTTCAATAATCCTTAAATATTATCAGGTTTCTGCCTCTAGCATCTTTATAGACAGTGAGTTCCAGATTCTCATCACCCTCCAGGTGAAATTATTTTCCTCACATCCCTTCTAAACCTCCTTTCCCTTATCTTAAATACATGCTCATTGGTCATGTATTCACTCTTCCAAGCAGTAAAGTTCTAAAAAAATTCTAGAAATAATTACTTGGGATAGAATTAGTAATTGCATGTAAAATGTGGATTGATCAGGAAGAATCAGCTAGGAGAAATTGTGTTTAACTAACTTGCTAAAGTTTTTTGGAGAGGTAACAGAAAGGATTGATGAAGTTGACGCTGTTAACGTGGTGTGCATGGATTTCGAGAAGATGTTTAAATCAGTGTTATATAACAGACTTGTGAGAAAAGCTATAGGTCCTGATATAAAAGGATCTATAGCAATGTGGATGCAACAATGACTGAATGACAGGAAACAGTCAGTGAATGGATATTTTTAGGTTTGTGGAAGGTTTGTAATGGAGTTCCACAAGGATCGATATAAGAAACCTTGCTTTTCTTGATATACATGAATGATCTGGATCTTGATATAGGGGGTTGGGGGAACAATTTTAAAGTTTGCAGATGACACTAAAGTTGCAAGCTTGTAAACTGTGAAGAAGGCAGTGTGGGACTCCAAAGGACTTTGACAAGTTGGTGGAGATGATAATTGGTGGCAATGCAATAAGTGTGAGGTGATGCACTTTGGTCGGAGAACATTGAAGGGTATTATATGGGGGTATAATTCTGAAGGGGGTGCAGGAGCTGAGGGATCTGGTGTATATGTTCAGATCATTGAAGGTCAAATCCCTCCATAAGTCAACAAGATTTTTGAAGTATAGAGCAGTTGTCACCATTACACTTCTGTACTACAATGAGAGTTGGACTACAGATCATCAGCACATTTGAGAATTTCCAGCAGCTATGCCTCTAATGCATTCTCCAGATTCAATTAGAGAAACATTCTTACTGAAGCCAGCTGTACAAGTATACGGGCAGAGCTCTGCAAAATAAACTTTAACGGATTAGACATTGCATCCAGATAGCTAAAACAAAATCTAACCAATCAGGTCATGTTTTCCCATCTTTTAAATAGCCAGCTTTTCAAGACAAAGAAAACATCACAGAGACAATCTCAAACTTTGTACTGATGGGTGGACTTGGCTACCAATAATTCAAAATGTCAATAACTTGGCCCTCCAAGGGCCATCATGCTTTGAATTCAAGCACCTCATTGATGTGGTGGAGCAACTGCAGAGATGGAAAGAAAATTGAGAAAATCCTGCTGTACAGATCCCTCTACCTTGTGTGATATCCTGCTCCATGTGTTTAAAGATCTGGTTTGAGAATCAGCCTGTTCAGTCACACAAGAGCCAGAACACAAATCTGCAATCCCGAATGAACATAATTTCCAGATTGAGGGACAGCTCACACAGCAACACTGGAAAACTCCTGCTAAGTCCTTTACCAATCTAGCTATCTTTCCATTTTCAAAATCAAGCCCAATAACAGCTCTTCAAATGTTCAAACATTTGCTTCAAAAATGCTGTCGAAATCCTTATACACAAACTTAATGCTTTGCTTGTCAGGGTCCTGAGTCTTGCCTTCTTAAAATACATTTTTATCAGCTTATCGCATTATTCCCTCTTTGTCCTACTTGGATCCTTGAACCTCTGTAAAGTTTTTTTTACTGGGTTTAATTAGTTGAAAGGTAACACAAAATGGTAGGATTTTCTTCTTTTTTTTTTCTTTATTCAATTGCCACCACCAGGAAGATAGGAAAACACCCGAGTGGCCAGTGACAAGCACTGTCCTTCAACCCAAAGGGCAATGCTGTGTGATCAAAAAGGTGAAGGGGAGGGCAGGGACTAAATCAAAATAGAGTTGGAGGGAGAAATGATGCACTCCACTCCCTGCGGCGCCCACCTCTCCCTGAACAACTCCAGGGTGTGGTAGGATTTTCTTAACTGAAATTTTACATTATGGCGTTTGTTTGTGACAATGCATTTAAATGATTAACATTTCGTGTATTTTGCATTACATGCTTTTAAAGCTCACAATAATATTTAGAAAAATTGAATAGTGGTTAAATTTGTAAAGCCATGTTCCTTTGATCAGAGTTCAGAGGTCAGGCAGAACTTAAATTTATCAGATAGAAATACTTTGATGTTCAGAGAGCTTTTCTCAACAAAAATTGTTCTCATAACATGGGATGGTATTGGTAAAGTTGTATTTAATTACTCACCTCTAGCTTCACTGAGAAGATTTGATATGTTACTTTATTAGTTTCCATGTCTGGAATTAGATTTAATGAAGGCATAAATCCAGCACGAAAAGTAGAACCACAGAGGGTTTATTGTTCATTTCCTGATAATGAAATCCTACTTGCATTGCAAGGCTACAGTAGACACTGGTGATGGTATGGGGAATTGGGAATCACTCTTGACAGCTATCTAAGATATAAAAGTAAAAATATCACAGGGTTAGCAGGCTAAAAAGAATCCAATAAGGTAACAAATATGAAACCACAGTGTTGGATTAAAAAGACGAAAGGGAAACAAGTATGAATCTTGATTTACATGAAGAATCAGGGAACAACATCTGTGTAAATTGCACACTCTCATCCACAACACCACAGACAGAACTAGGGATGTGGGATCTTCAATAGATACTATAGACCTTGCCTAGATTGTTAAATTATCTGCACATTCAAGTGATTTAATACAAATATAAAATTGCCTCAGGTAATAATGCCTATATTACTGCCAAATGTGGTTTCAGTTTTAATATTTATAGCAGTTATTCAAGATCTATCAAGTGGATTCCTCTGAGACGCAGTGTGTGTTACACTGGGATTCTGAAATGAAACCCATCTGAGAGTAGATAACAGATCCTGGCCAAAGTGAACACCATTGCAGCAAAATTAAAATTTGCATCATTATGAGTAGGACCAAACCCAGAGGGCTGCTGAAGGAAATGAATTAATTTTGTATTTAATATTAATTAATTGTGCTGAAGCATTCATTAAAACCGATGACTACATTAGGATGGAACCTTATAGGGTTTGACTGATATGGGCTTTGGTGAGATTTGTGGTAGAATCAGACAATAAGTTGTTACGCTTTTGCCCAGTGGCATGGTGAGTTTCTCATAAGCAAGTGATTTGCTAATTAAGGGGATTATGGCTTACTAAATGCCCTATTAATATGCAGCTTCCTCATAGAGCAAATATACCAAACCAACTAGATGTTGATAATTGTCATAATGGAAGTCAGAGCTGGTGCCTGGTGGCTATGAGGAGCCTCTGCGGTGCTAAAAGCCAACCAGTTTCTCTGGCATAATTCATGGACAACAGCTACATGTACCTCTTGACCATGTGTATATTGACATTCTACACTTGGTAACCCCTCATGACCGTCATGGCACCTCTCTGATCCATTTGCAGGTCACATAAGAAGGAAAACTTGCCTTGTAAGACACATTGGCAGTTAGCATTGAAAGGTTGGTGCAAGGACACTTTGTGTGTCGGGCAGGCACCAAGCTCATGAATTGAACCAGACTCAATTTGACATGGAGAAAATGTAAAGAATCACCAGGAGACGCAGAGAGTTCTCCAAGAAGTAGGTATTTTATTTGCAAACAAAAAACCGTGACACTGAGAAAGCAGACTCTCAAACGCCCACAAACCTCAGGGTCCGTGTTTTTTAATCTTTATTTATCATGTTTCTGTTAGCTTATCAGCATGTCCAACTATATTAATCAAAGTACCTCACTCTAGCTACACAATAACCCAGTGATGTTAGTTCCCATCAACTCTTTAGTTCTCCAGTCTATTAATGTTATTCCAATGTCATGGTTAGATATTTAGTATCAGCTTTTGCAACAATGGTCTTTCATTCCAGACCCTACTTAATATTTTCCTAATGTCATGTCCCAAATATTTATGGTCCCAGTCCTGTCATAATGATACTTAACAAGGAGACTAACTTTACTGTTATCTCATCTCGCCATAGTGACCTTTCAGCCTCAACCTTACTCTGATAATTGGTGTAAGAGCATTCCACTATTCTTATCCCATCCTGCCTTCCACAGATCCCTTGCAACAGATTGCCGGTGGTCTTCATGCTTTAACTCTTCCCTCGCTTTCATGCTCTTTATTTTCCATACATCTTAGAGCTGTTCACTTGCTGTCTTAGCATTTGCTCAGTTTGTGGAGGGAGTAAGTAGAAACACTTGTACAGTTGGATACAAGAATGGTGATGGGGGTAAACCTTTTAGATTACTTACAGCATGGAAACAGGCCCTTCGGCCCAACAAGTCCACACCAACCCTCCCATTCCCCTACACTTAACACTACGATAATTTAGCATGGCCAATTCACCTAATCTGCACATTTTTGGACTGTGGGAAGAAACCGGAGCACCTGGAAAAAAAAACCACACAGACACAGGGAGAATGTGCAAACGCCACACAAACAGTTGCCTGAGGTGGGAATTGAACCCAGGTCTCTGGCGCTGTGAAACAGCAGTGCTGACCACTGAGCCACCGTGTCACTTGTAAAACTTGTTTTTCTTTAAAGATTAGAGTCCCTACAGCCCTTTGGCCCAACAAGCCCTCCAAAGAGTAACCCACGCAGGCCCACTTCCCTCTGACTAATGCACCTATCCCTATGGTCAACTTAGCATGGCCAATTCACCTGACCTGCACGTTTTTGGACTGCCGGGGGAAACCGGAGAACCCGAAGTAAACCCACACAGACAGTCGCCGGAGGCTAGAATCAAACCTGGGAGCCTGGCGCTGTGAGGCAGCACAGCTAAACACTGAGCCACCATGCCACCAAACTTAAGATGATTGGAATAGGATAGGACATGGGAAGGAGGGAAGTTACTGGGTGGCACGGTGGCAGGTGGATGACACGGTGGCACAGTGGTTAGCACTGCTGCCTCACACCGCCAGAGACCTGGGTTCAATTCCCGCCTCAGGCGATTCTGTGTGGAGTTTGCACATTCTCCCTGTGTCTGCATGGGTTTCCTCCCACAGTCCAAAAATGTGCAGGTTAGGTGAATTAGCCATGCTAAATTGCCCGTAGTGTTAGATGAAGGGGTAAATGTAGGGGAATGGGTCTGGGTGGGTTATGTTTCGGCGGGTCAGTGTGGACTTGTTGGGCCGAAGGGCCTGTTTCCACACTGTAAGTAATCTAATCTATTGGCAGTGACCAACATCTCAACAGTGGGAGTGCAGAGGAGCAGAATGAGCATGTAGGGATTTGGGAGAAAGCAAAGGTCAATGATACATCTCCACATTGTGGAGTTAGGTGGAAATAGGTTGTCAGGATAGTTTGAGGTAAAAGGTGACATGGAGGCCTTGGAAGGGAGAACCTAGTGAACAGGAAGGGCCTGGTGCTGATGACCTCCACAGCAAGCTGTTGGTCCCTACTATCACTTACCATTCTCAAGATGTGAAATGCAAATGACAATAAGAAATATGTCCATTACAACAGCACCCATTCAATTTTCCCAAAAGAGTTGCTTCTAAATTTATTCAGCTTTAAGCAAGAGAATCCACACCCATGTTCATGGAATGCATTACATCAGTGATTTTAGGTTTTTTTCGAATCTCATTAGTTGAGTATTCCTTTGATGACAGATCTAAAACTGTTCTTTTTCCTTTCCAGCTTTCTTCTGCACTTCTGAGCCCTCTTGGAGCCTCCTTCTCAACTTGCACCCCTCTTGCATCCTGCACTCCCCACCTTCCCTTAGAGCAGCCTTCACCCCCATCCAAGCAACTCTTGCAGCCTCCATTTCCCCACCTCTCCCTCTAACCCTCAGCAATAGGCATCTGCTTGATCTCTGCAAATGGCATCCAACCTAGCTTCAGGAAAAGACCCCAGCCTGGCCTTGGAACAAGATTCTATCTTGGCCTCAGTAAAAGATCACATTCTGTCCTCAGTAAAATATCCTATCTTGATCTCAGTAAAAGATCCCTCCTTGCCTCAGGAAACAATCCCTCCATAGTTATTTGAAGGAACATAGGATCTAGAAGCAAAATTAGGCCATTTGGCTGTTCAAGCCTGCTTCACCATTCAATAAGATGATGGCTAATTAGATTGTGGTCTCAGTTTCACTTTCCCGAAGGTTACTAAACACAGAGCTGGACTAGTCTTATATATACTGTAGCAACAAAAGCAGGTCAGAAAATAGGAATCCTGCCAACATCCCCTCTAAGCTATGTGGCTGCTTATGCATAGCAAAGTTAAATGCACAACATGTGATGTTGGCCAATTGATTGCAGCATTAACTTCCACTTCTGGAGATCATCCAGTCCTGGGGACATGACAGTTTCTAGGTCCAATTATTTTCCTAGCACCCTTTCCCTGCTGATGAGGATTGGTTTAAGTTCATTCTCCAATCACTTCTAGATTTTCAACTAAATTTGAGGATCTTTCAAAGTCAACTTCTAAGAAGTCATACAAAAATACCGATTCAAAGTCTCTACCAATTATTTGCTTCCATTATCAATTTCCCAGTTTCACTGAACAGTATAGAATGTTGTTCCAACACTAGCTTTAGTTACTGTTTTCCTATTCACACATTTGTAGAAATTCTTACTGTTTTTATATTACTAGTTAACTTTCTCTCAGATAATGCTTTCTACATCATTAACTTTTTATCATTATTTCTTGGTTCTTAAAATCTATCCAATCCACTGAGCAACTACTAATCATTGCAAATATCTGCAAAGCTCACACACCTCAATAATTGCAGTCCGAGACAAAATCTGAATCAGCAGTGTCCTTTATTTTACACTTGCAAGTGAGTGAGATATCCAGTGCCTATAAGGTAGAGGACATACACACACCAAATTCAATTCATACACAACATTTATATGATTTGATTTCTATTGTTTTACACTGCTCCCTCCCCTGTTTACACTCCTCCACTTCCCTAAGACCGGCCCCCATTACCCCTGTTTATCTCTTGCCTTATCCGGCCTTGTCTGTGACAAAATGCTTATTCCTGGCCTCACAAGGCTGTTTGACCTCATCCTGCTGTAGGTCATTGTTAGGCATATTCTTTCTTCATCATTATCTACCCCCTTCATCTGTGCCTTTCCCGAGGCCGTTCTGATCCCTATAACCCTTTTAATTGGGGTTTGTTCCTGTGTTTTTGTCAAAGTGGGAAGCAGATGTTTATACCTACTGTTTGTACAGGTGTATCTAGCTTAACTTCATCCCCTCACAACAACTTATCTATTTGCCCGTAATGTCTACCTTCTGACATGCAGTTTTAGCTAATACAAAAACAATTATATATTTCCTCCACATTGTTTCCATTCTTGTTGACTCAGCTCGTGGCTAAAACAATTACACACTGGCGTGAGTCCATTTTACTTTGTAAAATGGAATTGCAGAATTGCAGAAGTAACATTAATTTACCTATATCCCACATTAGTGTTCTTATTTACCCACGGAATGTGTATCTTTCTCAAAGAGTTTTGCTTTCTCAGTGGAATATACTTAGAGTCAAGACTGGGCTGCTTGAAAAGCACAGCAGGTCAGGCAGCATCCGAGGAGCAGGAGAATCAACGTTTCCGGCAAGAGCCCCACATCTGGAATGAGGCTGGGAGCCGAGGGGGTGGAGAGATAAATGAGACGGGGCAGGAGGGGCTGGGGGGAAGACAGCTGAGAGTGTGAGGTAGACAAAAGTCGGGGTAATGGTGATAGGTCAGGAGGAGGGTGGAGCGGATAGGTGGGAAGGAGGGAGGACAGGTCATGAGGTTGGTGCCAAGTTGGAAAGTTGGAACTGGGATAAGATGGGAGAGGGGAAATGAGGAAACTGGTGAAATCCACATTGATGCTATGTGATTGGAGGGTCCCAAGACAGAAGATAAGGTGTTCTTCCTCCAGGTGTCAGGTGGTTATGTTTTGGCGATGGAGGAGGTATGTCCTTGGCACAGTGGGAGGGGAAGTTGAAGTGTTCAGCCACGGGGCGGTGGAGTTGGTTGGTGCAGGTGTCCTCTGAAGCACTTTACAAGTAGGTGCCCTGTCTTCCCAATGTAGAGGAGACCATATTGGGAGCAATGGATACAGTAAATGACATGTGTGGAAGGCTCCATAGGAGCCTTGGATTGAGGTGAGGGGGGCAGGTGTGGGCACAGGTTTTGCAATTCCTGCGGTGGTAGAGGAAGGTGCTGGGAGGGGAGGAGGGGGGTGCGGTGGGGGGAAAGAGAGCATGGACCTGACAAGACAGTCATGGAGGGAATCATCTGTACAGAAAGCGGATGCAGGAGGGTAGGCAAACATATCTCGGGTGGTGAGGTCTGTTTGTAGGTGGCAGAAATGGCGGAGGATGATGCAACGTATACTGAGGTTGGTTGGATACAAGGTGAGGATGAGGGGCGTTCTGTCCCTTGTTGCAATTGGAGGAATGGGGTTTGAGGGCAGAAGTACAGAAAGTGGATGTGATCCGCTGGAGGGCATCATCAAACATGTGGGATGGGAAATTGCGATCTTTGAAGGAGGAGGCCATCTGGTGTGTTCTGTGGTGGAAAAGGTGATCTTGGGAGCAGATGTGGTGGAGGCGGAGGAATTGGGAATAAGGGATAGTGTTTTTACAGGAGGCGGAAGGGAGGAGGTGTAATCCAGGTAGCTGTGGGAGTCAGTGGGTTTGTAGAAGATGTCTGTGTTGAGTCATAGAGTCATAGAGATGTACAGCACGAAACAGACCCTTCGGTCCAACTTCTCCATACTGACCAGATATCTCACCTCAATCTAGTCCCACCTGCCAGCCCATATCCCTCCAAACCCTTCCTATTCATATACCCATCTAGATGCTTTTAAATGTTGCAATTGTACCAGCCTTCACCACTTCCTCTGGCAGCTCATTCCATACACACACTACCCGCTGTGTGAAAACTTTAGCCCTTAGATCTCCTTTACATCCTGCCCCTCTCACCCCAAACCTATGCCTTCTAGTTCTCAACTTACCCACCCAAGGGAAAAGACTTTGTCTATTTACCCCATCCATGCCCCTCATGATTTTATAAACCTCTATAAGGTCATCCTTCAGCCTCCGACGCTCCAGTGAAAACAGTCCTAGCCTGTTCAGCCTCTCCCTATAGCTCAAATCTTCCAACCCTGGCAACATCCTTGTAAATCTTTTCTGAACCCTTTCAAGTTTCACAAAATCCTTCCGATAGGAAGGAGACTGGAATTGCATGCAATATTCCAATACAACCTAAACAATGTCCTGTGTTGCCGCAACATGACTTCCCAACTCTTGTACTCAATGCTCTGATCAAAAAAAGAATGCATACCAATTTATCTGCGACTCTACTTGCAAGGAACTATAAACCTGCACTTCAAGGTCTCTTCATTCAGCAACACCCCCCAAGACCCTACCATTAAGTGTTTAAGTCCTGCTAAGGTTTGCTTTCCCAAAATGCAGCACCTTGCATTCATCTAAATTAAACTCCATCTGCCACTCCTCAGCCCATTGGCCATCTGATCAAGATTCCATTGTAATCTGAGGTAACTTTCTTTGCTGTCCACTATACCTCAATTTTGGTGTCATCTGCAAACTTACTAATTATACATTTTATGCTCACATCCAAATCATTTATGTAAATGACGAAAAGTAGAGGACCCAGCACCGATCCTTGTGGCACTCCACTGGTCACAGGCCTCCAGTCTGAAAATCAACCCTCCACCGCCACCCTCTGTCTTCTACCTTTGAGCCAGTTCTGTATCCAAATAGCTAGTTCTCCCTGTTTTCCATGAGATCTCACCTTGCTAATCAGTCTCCCATGGGGAACCTTGTCAAATGCCTTACTGAAGTCCATGTAGATCACATCTACCACTCTGCCCTCATCAATTCTCTTTGTTACCTCTTCAAGAAACTCAATCAAGTTCGTGAGACATGGTTTTCCACGCACAAAGCCATATCGACTATCCCTAATTAGTCCTTGCCTTTCCAAATACATGTAAATCCTGTCCCTCAGGATTCCCTCCAACACCTTGCCCACCACCGACGTCAGGCTCACTGGTCTATAATTCCCTGGCTTGTCCTTACCACCTTTCTTAAATATTGGCACCATGTTAGCCAACCTCCAGTCTTCCAGCACCTCACCTGTGACTATTAATGATACAAATATCTCAGCAAGGGGCCCAGCAATCACTTCCCTATCTTCCCACGGAGTTCTAGGGTACATCTGATCAGGTCCTGGGGAATTATCCACTTTTATGCCTTTCAAGACATCCAGCACTTCCTCCTCTGTGAATATGGACATTTTTCAAGATGTCATCATCTAATTCCCTACATTCTATATCTTCCATGTTCTTCTCAACAGTAAACACTGATGCAAAATACTTGTTTAGTATCTTTCCCATCTCCTGTGGCTCCACACAAAGGCTGCCCTGCTGATCCTTGAGAGGCTGTACTTTCTCTCGCTAGTTACCCTTTGTCTTTAATGTATTTCTAAAATCCCTTTGGATTCTCCTTAACCCTATTTGCTAAAGCTATCTCATGTCCCTTTTTGCCCTCCTGATTTCCCTCTTAAGTATACTCCTCCTGCCTTTATACCCCTCTAAGGATTCACTTGATCTATCCTGTCTCTTTCTGACTTATGCTTCCTTCTGTTTCTTAATGAAAATCTCAATTTCTCTAGTCATCCAGCATTCCCTATACCTACCAGCCTTTCCTTTCACCCTAACAGGAATATACTGTCTCTGGACTCTTGTTATCTCATTTTTGATGACTTCTTATTTTCCAGTTGTCCCTTTTACTAGGGAACATCTGTCCCCAATCAGCTTTTGAAAGTTCTTGCCCAATACCATCAAAATTAGCCTTCCTCCAATTTTGAACTTCAACTTTTAGATCTGATCTATTCTTTCCCACTACTATTTAAAAATTATTAGAATTATGGTCGCTGGCCCCAAAGTGCTCCCCCACTGACACCTCAGTCACCTGCCCTGCCTTATTTCCCAAGTGTAGGTGAAATTTTGCACCTTCTCTAGTAGGTACACCCACATACTGAATCAGAAACTTTTCTTTTACACACTTAACAAATTCCTCTCCATCTAAACACTTACCACTATGGCAGCCCCAGTCTATGTTTGGAAAGTTAAAATCCCCTACCCTATCATTCTTACAGATAACTGAAATATCCTTACAAATTGTTTTCTCAATTTCCCGCTGGCTATTAGAGGGTGTATAATACAATCCCAATAAGGTGATCATCCCTTTCTTGTTTCTCAGTTCCACCCATAAAACCACCCTGGATTTATTCCCAGGAATATCTTCCCTAACTACAGCAATAATGCTATCTCTCATCAAAAACACTACTCCCCCTCCTCTCTTGCCCCCGTTTCTATCCTTCCTGTAGCATTTGAATACTGGAACATTTAGCTTCCAGTCTTGTCCATCCTGAGTCACATTTCTGTTATTGTTATGATATCCCAGTCCCATATTCCTAACCATGCCCTAAGTTCATCTTCCTTCCCTGTTAGGCCTCTTGCATTGAAGTAAATGCAGTTTAATTAATCAGTCCTAACTTGTCCTCTGCTTTGTTCCTGCCTGCCCTGACTGTTTGACTCACTCCTTTTCCCAACTGTACCAGTCTCAGATTGATCTCTATCAATAGACAATAGGTGCAGGAGTAGGCCAATCAGCCCTTCGAGCCAGCACCACCATTCATTATGATCACGGCTAATCATCCACAATCAGTATCCTGTTCCTGCCTTATCCCCATAACCCTTGATTCCACTATCTTTAAGAGCTCTATCCATCTCTTTCTTGAAAGTATCCAGAGACTTGGCCTCCACAGCCTTCTGGGGCAGAGCATTCTATATATCCACCACTCTCTGGGTGAAGAAGGTTCTCCTCACCTCTGTTCTAAATGGCTTATCCCTTATTTTTAAACTGTGTCCTGTGGTTCTGGACTCACCCATCAGTGGAAATATGCTTCCTGCCTCCGGAATGTCCAATCCTTTAATAATCTTATACGTCTCAATCAGATCCCCTCTCATCCTTTAAACTCAAGTACATATAAGCCCAGTCACTCCAATCTTTCAACATATGATAGTCCCGCCATTCTGGGAATTGACCTTGTGAACCTACGCTGCACTCCCTCAATAGCCAGAATATCCTTCCTCAAAACTGCACACAATACTCCAGGTGCGGTCTCACCAGGGCCCTGTACAGCTGCAGAAGGACCACTTTGCTCCAATGCTCAATTCCTCTTGTTATAAAGGTCAGCATGCCATAAGCTTTCTTCACTGCCTGCTGTACCTCAATGCTTGCTTTCATTGACTGATGTACAAGAACACCTAGATCTCATTGTACTTCTCCCTTATCTAACTTGACTCCATTTAGATAGTAATCTGCCTTCCTGTTTTTGCCACTAAAGTGGATAAGCACACATTTATCCACATTAAACTGCATCTGCCATGCATCAGTCCACTCACCTAACCTGTCCAAGTTACCCTGTATTCTCACAACATCCTCCTCACATTTCACCCTGCCACCTAGCTTTGTGTCATCAGCAAATTTGCTAATATTACGTTTAATACCTTCATGACTCAGTGGTTAGCACTAGGGTCGCAGGTTCGATTCCAGGCTCGGGCAACTGTCTGTGTGGAGTTTGCACGTTCTCCCCTTGTCTGCGTGGGTTTTCTCTGGCTGCTCTGGTTTCCTCCCACTGTCCAAAGATGTGCAGGTCAGGTGAATTGGCCATGCTAAATTGTCTATAATGTTAGGCGCATTAGTCAGAGGGAAATGGGTCTGGGTGGGTTACTCTTCGGAGGGTCGGTGTAAACTGGATGGGCCGAAGGGCCTGTTTCCACACTGTAGGGAAACAGTATATCATTAATGTGTATTGTAAACAGCTGCAGTCCCAGCACCAAACCTTGAGGTACCCATTGGTCACCACCTGCCATTCTGAAAGGGACATGTTTATCACTATGATTTGCTTACTGTCACAGTCAGCCAATTTTCAATCCAAGTCAGTATTTTGTCCCCAATACCATGTGGCCTAATTTTGCTCACTAATCTCATATGTGGGACTTTATCAAAGGCTTTCTGAAAGTCCAGGTACACTACATCCACTGGCTCTCCTGTGCCCACCTTCATAGTTACATCTTCAAAAAATTCCAGAAGATTAGTCAAGCACGAATTCCCCATGTTAACTCTGACCTATCCTGTTATTGCTATCCAAATGAGTCGTAATTTCATCTTTTATAATTGACTCCAGCATCTTTCCCACCACTGACGTCAGGCTAACCGGTCAATAATTCCCTGTTTTCTCACTATTTCTCTGGGTCCCACCCTTCTCTCCTCACCCCCCCCGCCCCCACCCCACCCCCCCCACCTTACTAGTTTAAATCCTCTCAAGCAGTTCTAACAAATCTCCCTGCCACACTCTGTTAAAAAGTGTGTATGTGTCAGATGCAGGGCCTCATTTTATTTGATAATTTTTGCAATTGCTAGCTTTACGTGTCGATGCACTCTTATATCCCTTCCGATCACAGTCTGATACTCCTTACTCTAACTGCTGCCCTGCTCTATTACTTCATTGTTTCTCTTTACTGTACCTGATCGCCTCTCTTTTGATCCTTTACTCTTACAATTTAGTTTAAAGCACTCTCTACCACCCTAGTGACAACGTTTGCCTGGACACTGGTCCTAACATAGTTAGATGTAGGCTATCCCAATGGAACTGAACCTACTTTCCCACTATTGATGTCAGTCCCCCATGAAATCAAACACATTTCTCCCACACTAATGTCTCAGCCATGGAATTATCCCTTTAATTTTATTTGCCCTATGCTAAGTTGCTCATGGCTGAATCAAAATCTAGAAGTTATTACCTTTGAGCTTTTGCAACTCTTGGCTATTCATATTTCCTAAGCACATCTTTCATCTAGTTCTATCTTTCCTAGTCATCTATCTTTCCTACCTATCAGTCCTAATCCTATGTTGATAGTTGGAGAAATTTATACTCATCCAGCGCTGGATGTTAGACAAACAGCAGAGAGGGTAGGAGTGAGGTAGTATGACTGTCATCAGTATACATCTGCAATATTACATGTTTTCAGATAATATTGCTAAGGGACAGTGAGTAAATGAGAAACTTGGAGGGACCAAAATTTTTACAGTTTAGAGTAGTGTTATAAAGAATATTATTCATATTTCTTCTAAGGTTTCGTGTTAAGAGATTCTGAACAGTGGTCCATTTGGATACACAAACTCTATTTTTTCTGAAAGGATCACTAAAAGGACGTTGGGACAGTTTTCTTTTAAGACACTGCTCAGAAGTCACATGAGTTAAGTGTCTGAATCTGTTTATTGGAAATCACATGCCTGAGTTTATGGATATTGCTCACATTTCGTTTGGATATAGCCTGCTGGAAGAGAGAGTTAGCCAGCTCATCTTCTGCTCTTCTGAGAAAACCCTTTTGGGGAGTCCAGTGTGAGTCCTGAATAACTGAAGCAACTATTCTCCAACAAAGTCTCTAAATTCTCACCAATTTCTGAATGAACTACACCCACAAAGATCCCAGTAACAACCATATGTCTTTAGTGATGCCCCTCTACATACGCTCAAGGCATTGACTGAAAGCCATTTTAAAACATTCATATATTGTTCATTTTCTATTCCAGAGCTAAAATCTTTTGCCCAGAGCATTTATGCCTCAGAATTAATCTCTATAAAAGAAGTTATTTATTCTGTTCCTTTAATTGCTGTGTGTGTATATCTGTATGCACTGGGGTTACTTAGAAGAACAAATATTTATACTTTCCTATTTCAAACTGTGTGTTAATCAGTTTTACACCTTTGCTGTATAAGTTCTGTTTATATAGTACATAATTGGCTATTTAGGTGAATGGTAAAGCATTTAAATTTATGTTGTTACTAGTGGAGCAGTGGAACTAGAGAGAGGCAGACAGTGCACTCCTCCAGCAGGATATAGTAAGAGAAACTATCACAAAGAATTCTCTAGTTATGACTGGTTAATTACCAAAATGAAACTAGGTGACAGCAATTCAGATAGCTGAGTGATGATAGAGAGACCTAAGAGGTGGATAGTGTGCTCAACCATATGAAATGTGGGAGAGAGATTGAAAGAGGTCAGTTCATACTGCTCACATTCATATGGGATGTTCTCTACATTTTTGATAAGAATCACTTTGACACTATAACAGGGGCGGAAACCTGAACAGAGGGCTTCAAAATTAGAGTTCCAGCAAAGTTTGCCACAGATTTTGGCAGCAACAGCATATTCACAGACCTTAGTGAGGAAAGGAATGTTGGATTTAGAGCAGTAGTTTGCAAGGATAGTGCAGATAAGGATTATTTTTCATGAGGGCTTGCAATGACATATTTGAAGGAGAGGGGAAGGCATCTCCAGAAGTAGAACCATTAAAAATATTAGCTAATAACAGGCTTGAGAGAGGAAGTTGAGTTGCCAGTTGTTTAGATTATATAGAATAGTGCAGCACAGGAATGGGCCCTTTTGCCCATGGTGTTGCGCCAAACATGATAACCACATTAAATTGATCCCTTCTGCCTGCCCTTCAAACATTCTTTGTCTATTCATATATTTATCTAAATGTCCTTTAAAGGCCCCTATCGTATCTGACTCCACCACCACCACTGGCATCGAGCTCCAGACTCTTATCACTATCTGTGCAACAATATGCCCTTCACATCTCCTTTGCACTTTCCCCCTCTCATGTTACATACATTTCCCTTAGTATTAGACATTTCAACTCTGGGAGAAAAGATTCTGATCGTCAACCCCTATTTATGTGTCACATAATTTTACAGACTTCTATGAAGTCTCCCCTTAGCTTCTTCCGCTCCAGAGAAAATAACCTGAGTTTTCTAGCCTCTCCTTAAAGCTCATACCCTCTAATCCAAGCAGCATTCTTCTGCACCCTCTCCAAAGCCTCCACATCCTTCCTGTAATGTGGTGACCAGAAGCGAACGCAACACCGAAGTGCGGCCTAACCAAAGTCTTAAAAAGCTTCAACACAACATTCTAACTCTTATACTTAATTATGAGAAAATGAGGACTGCAGATGCTGGAGATCAGACTCAAAAAGTGTGGCGCTGGAAAAACAGAGCAGGTCAGCCAGGATCCGAGGAACAAGAGAGTCAATGTTTCAGGCGTACCTGATGAAGGGCTTAAGCCCGAAATATTGACTGTCCTGCTCCTCGGATGCTGCCTGACCTGTGCTTTTCCAGCACTACACTAATCTCCAGCATCTGCAGTACACATTTGCCTCCACAATTGTTCAGCCATTCTCACATTCCAATTACTTAGTGTGAACTATCAACATCTTTTCTGCACCAGAAATCTATATTTACTACCTATGTTCACCACCCACCACTGCCCCCCCCCACCTCACCAAACTATAGTATAAATGCTGCTCCCCTCCACACTTTGCTTCAGCTCTGAGAAAGAATCATCTAGACTTGAAATGTTAGCTTGCGCTCTCTCCATGCGTGCTGTCTGACCTACTGTCATCTCTGGCATTTTGTCGTATTCGGTATGGATTCCCGCATCTGCAGTAATTTTCTCCTGCTGTCCAGAAAAATTGAAGCAGTGATAATGATCTGAAAATAATAATCTAGAAGATTGAAAGGTTATAATATCGGTGTTACTGCACCATTGTCCAGACCCTGCCAGTGAGGAACATCAGTTCAGGATGTAGAACAATATTGTAGGGCTTTTGCCCAAACATCGATTTTCCTGCTCCTCAGATGCTGCCTGACCTGCTCTGCTTTTCCAGCACTACTCTAATCCTGAACAATGGTGTGTCGAACTGTCAGACTTGTGGGGGAGGGGAAAGAGGACATGCTGACAGAGAATGTAACAAGTAAAATTGAAAAAAAAGTTAGAAATGGGGGAATGTAACAAGTAGGGACAGGTCTGCTGAAGCCAGTTACAGCTCCTCTAGACTTATTGTTTCTTATATTTCAAACATCCCCTTTTGCCTTTACATCATCACCTTTTTTTGTAATTCAGCAGCTCTTTCTTTCACAATATTATTGACCTTCCCTTTTCTTTTCCTTCACGGCCTTATTTTCCTGTTTAGATTTAGATTTTCGATTAGATTCTGTACAAAGAACCTCCAAAGAGTAACCCACCCAGACCATTCCCCTGCCCTATATTTACCCCTTAATAATGTACCTATCATGAGCAATTTAGCATGGCCAATTCACCTGACCCGGACCCATTGTCCTACCCTATATTTACCTCTGACTAATGTACCTAACACTGTGGGCAATTTAGCATGGCCAGTTCACCTGACTGGCACATCTTTCGGATTGTGGGAGTTCTTTGCACTCTCTTAAAAACTGTTGCATCTCTAATTGCATCCACTCCCAGTGAAAAATTATTGACTTGAAAAATGTTAACAGTTTCTGTCTCCATAGGCAGTACTTGACTGGCTGTGTATTTTCAGCACTATCTGGTTTCAGTGCCTTCTTTTCATTGTTATTTGCAATGCAATGGCTTTTTTTTTCAAAGTAATGTATACAGCTGATTGGAAGATGCTATTTGAATAACTCAGCCCTGCATCTCTCACACAGTGATAATAGATCAGGATTTAGTTGCTAACATTGTACTTAGCATGATTCATGGGCTTGCTGTGATTCTTAATGGTAGATTAGATTAGATTAGATTCCCTACAGTATGGAAACAGGCCCTTTGGCCCAACAAATTCACACTGATCCTCTGAAGAGTAACCCACCCAGACCCATTCCCCTACCCTAATATTTGCCCTTGATTAATTCACCCAACACTATGGCCAATTTAGCATGACCAATTCACCTGCCCATCTTTGGATTGTGGGAGGAAACCCATGCAGACATGGGAAGAGTGTGCAAACTCCACACAGACAGTCGTCTGAGGTGGGAATCAAACCTGGGTCCCTGGCGCTGTGAGGCAGCAGTGCTAACCACTTGTCAAAACTGACTTATTGTTGATGCCTATAGCATGAGAACTATTAGAAAGAGGTTTTTCAGGAAGTAAAATTTAGAAGGCTGTATCACAAATTTAATATATTTCTGTAACCAACATTGTGATCTGCCTTTACAATAATAGTTTAACAGTATATTTTCCATTCATATATTCTCCAGCACTTTGTGCCACAATGCTAACATATTATGATGAAATTGAAGCTTATTTAACAGTGAAAATTAATTTGAGGCAAGGGCAATACATAATTCTGCCATCAACCAGCAATTTGAAACTGTGGAGCATTCTCTATGTGTCACCAGCTTCAGGAAAAATTCATGACACAAAAGCAATCATAATTATTGACAAATCGAATAAACCAAGTAAAACATGGCCAGAATAACATCCTGGATAAGAGATTTCACATTACTTATGGATTCTTTAATGCTTGAAATGATGGGTGAAGTACTTTACTAGAAACATCAGTGAGATGCTTCATTAAATCCTGGAAATAACTTAAAAGCTGAAGCATCCCAGGAAAACGATGGAACAACAAACTATCACAGTGAACTGCATGTAATAAACTATATTATTAATATTTATATCAAATAAATTATTGATATTTCCATCATATAAAATCTATTTTTTTCATAATTGAATGAAATGACAATGATAGATGAAAACAATGGTGAATAGGAGTAAACCAGTGCTTTCTCATTAGGCACAGACCAATTTATATTTTGTCAGCACCATACCCACAGGGTGCAACTTTAGATAGTATATATTCTCAAACAAAATACACTTCAGCATTGTCCCCAGATTCATTTCAATAATCTTATTGTTGGCAATCTGATTTAATAACACACAGGAAGTGTAGGGTAGTAATTGCAGAGTTGCATTCTGCTGCTGGGCAGTGTATTGACTTAGGATACCAGCAGCATAGGAATAGTCATTCTATTGCTAATCATGTATTTGATGATGCAGAGAAAATTGGTTTAGCAGGGAATGCTGCAGTTGGAATAGACAAAGTGGAACAGTAACACTCACTGGTATGCTTCTTTCATAATAAAGGATGGTTTTGGATTTACTTTTCATTTCCTTACATGTGTAAATGTGACTAAATATTATTTGTTATTTCAGAAGTATTTTGTGCAAGGTTTTGACAATACAATGGGATAAACGTTCAATTTTCAGTTTTGGTGTCTCACTGAAGAGGTTATTATTCATGTATATGCTTAAGTAGCAAGTGTCGGTAAGTTATTCAATCACAGAGCAATATCACTGAGCTCAGTCTGCTGTTTATCTGTCATAGGCATATAATGGAAGTTGCTAGACAGTGTAAATAGTAAAATGTATGAAAAATACTGGGTCAGAATTAGAAATGCAGGAAAAATTCTTAATGGAAATAAAAGGTAAGAGAAAGAATCAGTGCATGAAATTAGGATAAATATAAGGATCTAGGGGCAAAGACAGTAATAAGTCTGGGTAAGAACTACAAAAGATGACATTGAATTAGTATTGTCAATGATTTATTGACAAAGTCCAAACATTTTCATTTCCACTACAGGCACTGATTTCTGCAATATTAATCCCAATTGGTCACTCAAACTGAACCCAACTATATATCGTTTTCTACCCTGAACTTCAAATCCTCAACAGTCTTCACGGACTCTCCCTTAATGGATGAACTGGAAAACCTTTCATCTTCTCTGGTCTATACTTTCTCAGATGCTTGTTTTACCTACAATCACTGATTTACGAAGAACATTCTCATCAGTAGCAATTCTCAACACATTCTAAAATTCTTTTAAACCCCACAATTCAAAAACCATCCTCCAATCTGCCCGGTCTTAGTCAGCTACAAAGCAAAGGCATTGCCACTGACCTCATAGAAAGAATGAAATATCAAACTATTTCATATTCACTTTTTGCCGATATTCATTTGAACCTAGCACCAAATAAAGTGGATCGTCGGGCATCTGCCAGTGATGTTGGGATTTCTTTGTGTACATGAAATTCTATTCAATAAGTATTTTGAGACACTTACAACTTGAGATATTATATTGTGCTGCCAAGACATAGTGTTGTTCATTCTACATTTGTTTGGAAAATGAACTCAAACAAACAGGAGTTGCTAATCACTGTATGGCTGTCACATTGTTGGAGGAAGAACCTTAAATCTCCAGCGAGGAGAGGAGAAAATGAGGATTGCAAGATCACAAGACCATAAAACATTGTTTGAATGGCCTACTGCTCCTATTGAGTATGCTCAGATATTCAATTAGCTCATGGCTGATCTGATAGTCCTCAACCCTACTTTCCTGCCTTTTCCCTATAACTCTTTACTCCCTTACTGGTCAAGAATATACCGGAGCCTTGATGGTACCATGTAATTAGTGGTGTGCCAGGGGATCAGCACTGGGGTCACAATTATACACATAATGACTTAGATGAGGAAAGCGAGTATAAGAAAAATTTTTGACAAAATAGGTAGGAAAGCAAATGGCAAGTATGGCACAAAAAGGCCTACATAAAGATGCAGACCATAGAATGGAAACAGGCCTTTTGACCCAACCAGCCCTCTGGAGTGACCCAGCCAGACCCATTTCCCTCTGACTAACGCATCCCTGAACACCATAGGAAAATTAGCATAGCCAATTCACCTAACCCGCACATCTTTAGATTAAAATAGTTGAGTGGGCAAAAACTTAGATTGAATATAACGTGGGGAAAATGTGAGGTTGTGCACTTTGGCAAGAAGGAGAGGGGAGCAGAACATTACCTAAAAAGTGAAAGATGACTGCAGAAAGCTATGGAGACAGCATTTGAGACTGCTTGTCCATGAATCACAAAAAGCTGACATTCAAGTTCAGCAGTTAAAAGGCAAACAAAAAAGTGGCTTTCATTTCAAAAGGAACAGAGGATGTAGGAGGGATTTAGCTAAAGCTATACAAGGTAAGCTTTAGACCAGTTGGAATATTGGACAGTTTTGGGCTCCTTATCGAAGGGGTCGAGTACACTGGACCTGTACATGTTGGAATGTAGGAAAATAGAAGACTAACTTGTTGAAACATACAAGATTTTATGGGCTTCACAGGTACGTGTAAAAAGGTAATTTCCTCAAGAGAGAGTCTAGAGGTAAAGGCATAAATCATAAAATAAAAAAAAAAAGAAGAGTTAAACATTTAAAACAGGTAAGGTGGAATTTCTTCTGACACTTGTGAATCTGTGGAATTAATCACCACAGAGAGCTATTGATGCTGTGTCACTAAGTATATTCAAGGCTAAGATAAACAGATTTTAGATAAGTTAGGGAATCAATGGTTATGGGAAATTGGAGGATTATTAGATCAGCCAAGATCTCATTGAATGAGAGTACAGCCTCCTTCTGCTCCTACATCTTGTTATTAATGGCAAATAAACAGTATTATAATCCAAAAGGTGATGCAGTGTCAGGAATGCAGTCTTTTGAGAGACATTAGACCCAAATCTCATCTGCTGTTTCAGAAGCATGTGAAAGATTTCATGGTATTATACAAGAGCAAGCAAATAGTTCTGCTCTTGGTCAACATATATCATTTGATGCCTACCATCAAAACACATCTGTTGTTATGTTCTCTCTGCTGTGTGAGACTTCACAGAAACTGATTGAAAATATACATTAAACTACCTCACTGGCTATGATGTGCGTTGGCAATTTGCGAATTGTGAAAGGCATAAGACAGTTTACTCAGCTAAATTTCACATTTCCCCTTGTGCGCTCAGGCAGTTTTGTTTAATTGAGGAAATATAACCCAAAAATATTAACTGCATATATTTAAAAACCACACTGCTGAGATTACTTGACAATTTGAAAATGTGTATGCACAGTTCTTGGTTTCTGTTGGCACCATCAACTTGGTTGGATACATTGCATCACTGGAGGCAAGTTTAAAACTCATACATTAATAGAAAAGCTCAAAAAACAATGGAAACAAGGCAGAGTACACACATCTTTATTTTATTAAAACAGATTTCTCAAGTCACTGATTATGCAACAGGAATAGTGATAGTTCACTCAATCCAATTGTTATCATGATCATCCTTAGAATTGCAATTTTTAATAAAACTTTCACAAATCATTGTGGTTTACATGATAATCAATACCCAAAAGTTAAAAAGGAAAACAAAACTTTGAAAGGTGTCTTCAAATCAGTGAGGCACTGCAACTGCCAAAATCTTCAAATTTCAGAACTGATTTGTTACGTTTAGAGTACTGTTTGAGGGTAACACAAGAATAACCTTTTGCTGAAAAACTTTTCGGTACAATCATTTAAAAGAACATCTGCTTCACACTGTCCACAACGTATGAAAACAAGTTCGAGGAAAGGTGACTCAGTAAGATGGACGTGTGTAGTATAACTGTGATATGATCTGCTTCAAGAATTGCAGCAATTTATTTTTGTGTTGAACTATCCCTAGAGAGATGTAGAGTCAGTCCATTGTACGCTGTGCAAGAGCTCGGATATTTACGTTAACCAAGATGTCTGTAACTGTACAAAAAACATGCTACAAACTTGTCTGTTTAGTCAGAATTAAAAGATGCACTCGGAAGCAGAAAGAATTAAGAAAAAGAAACGAGATGGTGCAGCACAAGGCCACAGTAAAGCACGACAATCGTCACTTGAGAAGTTCTTTCATTTCAGGGCTTTCAGCAACTTCCAAATAGCTCATTCCATCAGGGCACTTCCCAGTTTTATTTGCACCCTGTGGGTTGGAAAAAGACAATTAGAAACCAACTGGAGATAGAGGAGATTCACATAAGACATAAATATTGGCTCCTGTCCAAATAAAAAAAAAAGTGAATAGAACCATCATCTGAAAATGATACCCACGATGAACAAAGTAGTAACAGATTTTAAAATGGGTCTGATCTAGCAGCAGCAAGCTTGCAGATTAGTAAACCCGTCCTTGCCATTGTGCGGTTGCCTTGAGTAAGAAAAGTTGGTTCAAGGAAAAATCACTGATCAGTTTGAGGTTCAACCAATAAAACCTTAATAAAACAATTTTAAAGGAGATCATTTAACAGTTGGATCATTTCCAAGCATATCCATACTGACCAATGTAATTTTGGTACAAAATTAACGTGGAACGGTTTTTAGGTAAACTTTCCTATAGTATGTTGGAGGTGATAATACACTTAGTAGCTTAACTAGAGTAATGCAGCCATGCTGTGAAAGAATGAGCAAGAGAGTTTTTAGGATGGTGGTGACAGGGTGGGGAAAAACAAAAAAGAGAGAAAAGGAGAGTGGGGCTTGGGCAGTGAGGGAATTACCTAAGGGTAAACCAAAGAGACCGCCACAGAGGGTTCCACATGGACGTTGTACAAAAACGGGAATTATACACCATATGGAAATCCTGCACCATATGTCTAACAAGTTAGAACCTGGCTTGGTCCAACAACATTTTTAAATGACTGTACATAAAATGCATGATAGTATGGACATACTGAGAGAATAAAGCCATGATGCCAACGTTTTAACCAAAAGAAAATTAGAACAGTAGGACAAACCTTATTTCAATTTTAGATTCTAATATCCAGAATTAACCCAAGATTAATACAGGTAACTGCCAGTGAACAGCCCACAGCACATCAAATAGCAAATGCAGTTATCTAGAAACCCTTGAGATGGTAGAGATTTGATGACCCAATGTCATCAGAACAAAGGATTCTAACTGTTCGCTTTTGGTGATCTGGCCTTGAAACCCCTTGCAAAGTCTCTCAGTCATGGGCTGCCTCAACTATTGCTCATATTCTAGTGTTCATCTCCTTTCCTCAGACTATGCTCCTCTCGATTCTGAAAACTGAACACCAGCATTTAGTCATAGCCACAACTCTAGCGTTATACAAATGCTGAATTTCCAGCTAGCAATGCCAGTGTCGGAACAAATTACTACAGAATTGCTTCTGTATATTGGATCCACCATCTGCACCGAAAACGACAAATTTGATCACAGCAGGTCAGGCAGCATTCATAGAGAGAGCAAGCTCAGAAGAATCATCTAGACTCGAAATGTTAGCTCGCTCTCTTCCTATGGAACGCTACCTAACCTGCTGTGATCTCCAGCATTTGTTTTTAATAATGTCAGTTTCTTCTGGTAGATCATCTTGCATACATTCCACAAATTCCTTTCAATGGTATCTGCTACTAGCCTGATTTTCCCAGTCTATCTGCATATTGAAGTCCCCCATGATTGTAATAGAGTCTGACACTATTTTCTCTCCACATCCTAACTACTGCTAAGAGACCAGCACTTATTGCCCATTCCTAATTAGCCTTAAGAAGGCAGTGGTGAGCTACCTTCTTGAACTGCTGCAGTCCACTTGCTGTGGGTTGACTCTCAATGCCCTGAGAGGAAGTTTCAGGATTTTAAGCCAGTGCCAGTGAAGGAATAGCAATACATTTCCAAGTCAGGATGGCAAATGGCTCGGAGGAGAAATAGAAGGTGGTGGTCTTCCCGTATATCTGCTGCCCTTTTCCATCCAAATGGAAGTGATCATGGGTTGGTAAGGTGTTGTCCAAGAATCTTTGGTGAATTTCTGCAGGGCATCCTTTAGATAGTACACATTGCTTCAACTGAGCAACTGGTGGTGGAAGGAGTGGATGCAGTGCCAATCAAGCAGGCAGTTTTCTCGCGGAGAATGTAAAAGCTTTAATGATGGTGGGACTGCACTCATCCAGGAAAGTGGAGTATATTTCACCACTCTCCTGATTTGTACCTTGTAGATGGTAGACAGGATTTGGAAAGACAGGTGGTGAATTACCTTCTATAATATTCATAGCCTCTGAGCAACTCTCATAGCCACTGTATTAATGCGATCAGTTGACTTTCTGATCAATGATAACTCCCAGGATGTTGGTATTGGGGGCTTCAGTGATGGCAATACCATTGAATGTCAAGGGGCAACAGTTATATTGTTTCTTGCTGGCAAGATTGTTGGCACAAAAATTACTTGCCATTTGTCAGCCCAAGCCTGGATATTGTCCAGATCTTGTTGCATTTGGAGACCGACTGCTTCAGGGTCTGAATCATCGCAAATGGTGCTGAACGTTGGCAAACATCCCCACTTCTGACCTTCTGGAGGGAAGGTCATTGATAAAGTAGCTGAAGATGGTTGGACTTAAGACATTACTCTAGAATTTCCTTCCCTGAAGGGCATTAGTGTACCAGGTGGGTTTTTCTTACAATTGTCAATGGTTTCACAATCATTAAATCCTTAATCCCAGATTTTATTGAATTCAAATTCCATGATCTGCTGTGGCAGGATTTGAACCTGGGTCCCTAGATCATTAACTGGGTCGCTGGATTAATAAATCTAGTGATAATACTACTCAGCCATCACCTTCCCCTTCCTTTGCAGTTCCACAACTCTACCCACAATCCATGCCTTCTGCCCCTGTATCATTTCTTACTAAGGCGGCAACCTTTTCCCCCGCCTCTGCCTGACCTTTCGATAGGATATGTATCCCAAGATATTTAATTCCCAACCACATCTGTGATAGATTATAAGAATGAGATTGTGGAGTACTTGATTTAACTTGTTATTTGATTTGAGCATAGGAGACTGCTAAATAACATATCAGCCCATGGAATTAAAGGCAAGATACCATATAGATAGAGAATTGATGGATTGGTAGAAGGCAGAGAACCTCAGGAGAAAGGAGAGGCAAACCATCCACTCAAGACTTTTGGCTGAAGATGAATTCAAATCCTTCAGCCCTGTCTTTTGCACTGAAGCACTAACTCGCCCAACAATGAGGAAGGCAGCATTTTATAGAGCCTTCTGCTCTTTTAGTTATTTAAGTGTCGTCCACTACCTTTATCTACGATTTGAAAACAAAGATGAGGTTAAGTAAATGCTTCCCTCTATGATTCCCAAACCACCTGCTGCACACCCAGTCTAGTGGCCATGTTTTTTTAGGACTGAGCCAACTTGCTATTGAGTTATTCTTAGTGATGGACACAGGTTCCACGTCCACATACCATCAGAATCCAATTTAAGTTTATAAAACAACATTTTCCACAAAACAGCACCAAACAACAGAAGCATTGGGAGTAAAAATGGGTAATCTCTCTATATGGTACACAAAAAGCAGAAATTTGATGTTCAATCAATTGTTATTTTTTAAGATACTATTAATGCATTTGATTGACAAAACCCTAAGGGGTATGGGGCAAATACAACTATATGGAATTTAATCACAGATCAGATATGGATAATAGGACATGGAGTGGATGCTTCCTCTTGTGGGGTATTCTGAGATTTGGGGTAGCAAATTTGAAAACAGTTGAGGAGAAACTTCTCCATCCAAAGGACTGTCAATCTGTGGAATTTGCTACCCTAAAAGTGCTGTGGACGCAGAGACAGTGAGTAAATTCAAGGAGGAGTTAGACAGATTTTTAATTGGTAATGGGTTGAAGGGTCATTGTGAGAGTAGCAGATCAATCATAATCGAATGGCGGAGCAAACTTGATGGGCCAAATGGCCTAATTCTGCTCATTTATCTGATGAAAATATAAAACATGATATGACTGAAAGACAAAAAGTCTTGAAGAGCTAATTGGTTAATTGCTGTTCCGAATATCATGTCTTTGTTGCATAAGTTAGTAAAAGCAACATTTGTCTAATTATGATGCACTTACATCAAACTCTTCCTAATGCCTCCTCAGTAATTATGACTTTTGCCTAATTAATCCATATGATAATATGTCAGTCAGCTATGGCTTAGTTGGTAGCACTTATACCCGAGTCACAAAGCAAAAGTACTTCATTGTCGAGAAAGTGCTTTGAGATATCTGATGGTTGTGAAAGACACTATATAAATGAAGGGACTTTTTTTAAAATACAAAAAATGCTGGAGAAACTCAGGTGGGTTCTGGTTGCATTTATGCAACCAGGAAAAATATTAACCACAGGAAAAATATTAAAAGTTTTAAATTTTGTATAATTTTTCTTCAAGGGGTCAGAGGTCAAAATAGCCTCAAAACATGAACTGTTTTTTGTCTGTCCACAGATGCTGCTGGGCCTGCTGAGTTTTTCCCCAGTGTTCTGTGGCTGTTTCATATTTCCAGCATCTGCAACATTTTACTTTAATTCAAACGTTTTAATACTTAATTTCTCTTTGTAAGGTGATCATGGTTTATTCTACCCACTGCTCTGCAATGGTGGATCGTTAACCTATCAGACACAACCAGTTCAATTACATCCCTTATCGGCCATAATTACCGCATGCAAACAACAGCTCAACTTTGCATAATTTGGAATTTTAGAATGAGAAGTTAATTACATTCCTCAAATCCAATCAGAATTGATCAATATTACACAATGACTCAAGAAAATAAACTTAGATCTATGGCTCTATGCACAACGAATGGAATGACTGATCTATAATTTATCCGTCCCCTTGCACTAGTTGGTTCTGTATTGAGCGAGAACGTTCAAGAAACTTGTCCAAAAAGTTAAATTGTAACAGGAAACAGATAGCAGATCAATAAAAGATATATCTTGGTTCCATCTCCACTATGGAAGACACAAATGTTCTCAAGTGGTTGGGAACAGATCTGAGGGAGAGGGATTGATGGAAACTCAGCATGAAGAAAATGGGTTTGAGAAAAAAAATTGAAGGGAATGAAGGCTGATAAATCCCACCCAATAATCTACATCCCAGACTGTTTAAGGAAGTGGCCCTAGAAATAGTGGATGCATTGGTGGTCATCTTTCAACATTCTATACATTTGAACAGATCCTATGGATTGGAGGGTAGCAAATGTAACCTATTTATATATTAAAAAGAGAAACAGGAAATTGCAGACCTCTTAATTTGACATAGGGTGGAAAATACTAGAAGTCACTCAAGATTCAGTATTAGAATCTTTGGAAAACACAATGGCAGGATCAGACAGTCAGCATGGATTGGTAAGGGTGCAATGAGATCAGAGTGGATTGTAAATCAGCCTCTTGTAAATCAGCCTCTGAAAGTAAACATGCACGTGCAGCAGGTAGTAAAGGTGGAAAATGGGATGGTGGTCTTTATGGAGTGTTCAAATTCCAGAGCAGGGATTTTTTGCTGCAATTGCACAGGGCCTGGGGGGAGACCATGCCTGGTGCATTGTGTGCAGCTTTGGTCGCCTTAAGTGTATGCTCTGGCTACGGAAAGTGTACCAAGATTTACCAGATTCCTAGAATGGCAGGACTGACATGTGAAGAGAGAAACTAGATCGGGTAGGACCGCACTCACTAGAGTTCAGAAGAATGAATTCAGGGAATCTCGGAAGCCTACAAAATTGCAATAGGGCTGGGGAGGGTAAACACAGGAAGGACGTTCCAGATGACTGGGAAGTGTAGAACCATGAGCCACAGTTTAAAGATAAGAGCTGAGCCATTTAGTCCTGAGAAGAGGAAAAATATCTTCACCTAGAGAGAGTGTTGAACCTATGAGATCCCCTGCCACAGAAAGCAGTTAAAGCCAATTCATTGTTTAAAATTGTGTTGAATGGGAGAAATAGACTTGAAGGGCCACATGGCCTAATCCTGCACTTGTTTCTATGGAAGTTTTAATAGAAATGAAAAGTGCTGGAAATATTTAGCTAGTCTGATTAATCTGAAAAGTTAACTTTCTTTGCAGATTTACCTTTTTTCCATTTCTGCTGTAATTTCAGATATCTTGCATCTGTAATATTCAAATTAAACTTTGACATTAAAACTTTAAACTAAAAATCTCACTTAGTTTCAAACCCATGAGCTTCTGATGAATCTGTACCAAAGATAATTACCAACCTTTACTTTTCACATTTGGCAACTGACCTGCTGTACTCCCAGTACTTTGTTTTCATTAGTGCTTTATTATGGGCTGGAGACCACTTGGTGGTGCTCTGCCAAAAAACAAGTTGACTTGTGGATCAATTTCTGTAAACTATTCAACAACTCATAAGAATGTAATATACAGAAAGCAGGCAACTGACTCTAGGTGTAGCTATCAATTATTAGATAGTCAGTCAATCTTAGACCTCAAAAGTACGGGTTGGAAAAGGAAGTAGAAACTAGAAAACATAAGTAGGTAAACTCAAACAAAACGTGGCATTGCGACAGCAAATCCTCATACATGTCAACCAAAGATTAGATTACATTACATAGTGGAAACAGGCCCTTCAGCCCAACAAGTCCACACCGACCCGCCGAAGCGCAACCCACCATACCCCTTACCTAACACAGGCAATTTAGCATGGCCAATTCACCTGGCCTGCACATCTTTGAGACTGTAGAAGGAAACCGGAGCACCCGGAGGAAACCCACGCAGACACGGGGAGAACGAGCAAACTCCAAACAAACAGTCAGTCAGTCAGTCGCCTGAGGCAGGAATTGAACCCAGGTCTCTTGTGCTATGAGGCAGCAGTGCTAACCACTGTGCCGCCCAAAAGCAGTAAGAAAAAAAAAATCAGCTACAGTGTTTGTTCTTAGGACATAAATGGACTGCACTAAAACACAGTCCAAGATAGCCAATATAAAATGGATCTTGATGGAAAAGTGTAAGTATCAAAATGGAACACAAGTCTGAGATGACAGTCGAAATCAGAGGAGACTCATACAGAATATCACTATCAACTCTAACAGATAGGGACTAATTGCTCTATATATGCATCAGTCTGGTATGAAAAAGAGTCAGTGAAGTCAATACCAAATGAGACAAGTCAAAGCAATTCTTGCATTTTTTAAAATTATAATTTATTTTCTCCCCATTATATAAATATCCAATGTTTATTTTACAGAAGTTGTAAAAAAAATTAGGAATAAGTATAATACTCCAGAGTGTATACCTTTCAGTCCTTTATAAGAAATAGGATTTGCCAACTACAAATCTGGTCCTTAACACGGAGCCCAATTAAAATACAGAATGCTCAAAAGGTAACTGAATTAATGTTTTGAATGAATTTGTTACAAATATCAAAATGCAGCAAACTTCACAAAAGCCTAATACACCTGAACAGCCACAAACCAGTTTAGTCCCAGCAATATATGCGATAACTAAAAATAAGCAGATCAATAACCTGCTGCCCTAATGTCCTCAAGAATGGCATGTAATGCTGTGGTGACAGCTGCCAGATGGTCAACATATTCCACTTTATCAGACAGACACTGATATAGGAGGCTTGAAGTTGCTGTCTAGAGTGGGAATAATAGTTATCACAAAACAACTTTGCCAATAGATTGAGTGCTTCCATCTAGCTGCCATGGCTTTAAGCACAGAATATTGATCACAACATCAAAATAGTTTCTTGCACATTTATATTAAAAAAAAACTTGCATCCCTATTGAACTTCTTCGGACCATTACGTCTTAAAACACTTAAAATGGAGTCTAGGTTGCAAGTTATGCAAACAAAACCCAAGACAATCTAACCACTTCGTGATATACAATGCCATTACCACTGAATCCCTGATTATCCTGGGGGTTATCATTGACTGGAAAATTATCTACACCAATTATATAAACACTGAGGTACCAGAGCCAGTCAGAAGCTTGGGCTTCTGCAGCAAGTAACTCTCCCTGACTCCTCAAAAGCTGTCCAACACCTAAAAGGCACAAGTCAGTGTCATGGCATACTCTCTTTGTCAGGAAGACTAAGGATCCAGGACAAGATCCAGAACAAAGCAACCCACTTGACTGGCATATCGAACACTATCTTAAAGATTTACTGTCCACAATAAATGCAGAGTGGGAGCAGAGTCTACTAGCTGCAAGATGCAATACAGTAAATCAATACCACTCCTTCCAAACTCTTATTCATTCACCGTTGCTACGTTCAAATCCTGGAGCTCCCTGCTTAACATCACAATGAGTGTATCTATCATGGACTGTAGCAGTGAGAGGAAGCAAATCACCTTCAGGAAGGTAAGGATCAGTAATAAATGCATGGCCCATTAACACGTAAAAGCAACTTTTATGAATAGCTTATCCTCAACAGGACACAGCATATCATTAATCTTTCTTTCCTCCTCATTCAGGCTATATTTCACATCCCATTGTCCAAAAATTGCAATATGACCTGTATTGTAAATTCAAATTAACATCAGTCACCATATAAAAACAACTTAGGTACCACTTTCATTGTTAATAGTAATGGGCCAAGCGCAGGTAGGTAGAACTAGTTTGGTTTGGAATTATGGTCAGCATGGACTGGTTGGACTAAAAGGGTCTGTTGCTGTGCTGTTTGACTCGATGGTTGACTCTAAGTCCAATGTGGTTTAGAAGAGGTAGGTGAAGGTGTGTGGTGGGAGGAGACCCAATTTATGGCAAGGCAAGTAAACCAGCAAACTCCAAGTGTTTGGAGTTGTGGGAGTCCCTTCTAATAATAAGACTTTATGTACAAATATACACAATGTAAAAATATTAATTGCAAAATGTCAGTGCAAGAGCAAGGTAAGTGAAGTGCATTAGATGATAGATTTTGGCTACATTTTATAAAAGTAATAATCCCAAAAACATTCAGAAGCAAGGGCAATTTATCACAGAGCAGCAATGCAAACAGCCTAAAATGATAATCCGTTTCTTCTTTCATTGTTAGAACTGCTAACAATGTACAAATATTCTAGATAAATAGTACTGCAGTGCTGAAAGGATTAAGGACTGAAGAAAACCTCAAGCTCACTGGTGCAATGCTGGCTGCTTACAATTCTGAGTCACCCAATTTGCTTCAGGACGTACATATTCCCAACAGTATCATTAGAGCAAAGCTATTACAGTAAAATTGCAATTTAACTACAAAGCAATCCTTAAAGTCCTGCATAAACAAGAGATTATACTTTTTTCTTTAAGACATGGTTCAATAATCAAACTTGAGAGTGGTACATAATGAGGAATATGAAGTGAATTGGCGGTTTGGGATTTAAAATTCTAACACTTCTCAGTATGGTATCTTACCTGTTCTGAATGAAAACTCAACGCAAGGTGCCAATACTCACCTACCTCATTATTTTCATAAGAAATAGGAGTAAACTTGCTCTGCTATTCATTAAGACCATAACTGATTTGTTTGTAGCCTTAACTCCACTTTTGAGACATTAAATTTAAATAAAACCTCTCATGGAATGTGGTGTCACTGGCTGTGCCAGCATTTATTGCCCATCCCTTGATGACGACGATATGCCTTTTGGAACTGCTGCAGCCCACATGCTGCAGGCTGGCTAACAATGCTCTTAATGCTAGTAACAAACACTACATTGGACAAACAGGCAGAAAACTTGCCATCAGGATACATGAACACTAACTAGCCACAAAACAACATGACCGTCTCTCACTAGTATCCTTACATACAGATAAGGACACCACTTTGACTGGGACAACACATCCAACTTAGACGAGCCAAACAGAGACATGCATGAGAATTCCTAGAAGCATGGCACTCCAACCGGAAATCTATCGACAAACACATTGACTTAGACACCATCTACCACCTCCTGAGAAAAGGAACAGGAAATAACATCACCAACCCAAAAGATCTATATATAAAGCAGGAATCATGTACACTGCTTCACCGGAGGCCCATTGAAGATGTTAGCTATTAGGGTGACGAAATGCCTAGAAATGAACCTCCCAGCACAGCGAGCAAACCTACATCCAGAACAATGATCTTAGGAAGGGAAGTCCAGGATTTTAACCCAACAGTAAAGGAACGATAATATTAAGTCAGTGATGAATGGCTTGGAAGGGAACTTGCAGCTGTTGATATCTACTGTGGTCATGGGTTTGGAAGGCACTAAGGAGTTTTGGTGATGTGTTTTTCAAGTGTTTCCTTCCGGTGCACCATATTTACCCAAGGTGAAGTTATAAATTTGCTACTTAACCATTCAGATTTTCAAATATTTTATGTTGTATGCCACCTCATGTTAGACTTCGCCCCTAAATTGGTAACTTTCGTGGATTTTGATAGAGAAATACTTGTTCATAGGTCAAAAGCATTGGTCTCAGCAACTGTCAAATATTTGCCTCACATTTTCTATTGCAAGGTTTGGCTTAATTATGGCATTAAATTATCCAGTCCTGAGAATCTTATCACCACTTCCTTGAACATTCACAATAGAGCTTAGGCTTTCTTAATTTCAAATAAAGGCTTCATGGTTTTAACCAAACACTTCTGATTTCGAACTTTCAAATTACCACTTATAGCGAAGTAATCCATCTTTCATCAGGAGCAACTGTTTTATAAATCTAGCTTCAGCTAAGCCACATTCAAATCTGCCAAACTAAAATCCAAAAGCTCAAGTTATAGGTATTTCTGCAAAAAAAAATCCAAATCTGAATTCTAGTGTACTACACTTTACCCTGCGCTGGGTAAGAGTTCTCCCAATGTAAAAAAAAAATCACCATGACTATAGATATACTTAAGTTAAGCATTGAAATTCTTCATATTAGACCAAAAACACCCATACCACTAGTTCAAGACTCAAATTCTAAAATAATTTATATTTAAATACACAAAAAAACATGCTGCAATTGTTTTCAGCTGGATAAAAAGGTGGAGTAATGGAAATATAGCCTCTTAAGAGACTGAAAAATTGTCATGTTAAAAATGCTGAAAACTCTCATCCTCTGGAATAAAATGCGCAGATCTTAAATCATACTTCACATTTAGACAAACATTGTCAGAGTGCTTAGCATTTCTAGCACAAAGGACATGTCGCCTGCATTCAGTGCTGATATGGAGAAAATTCCAGGAGTTTACCATTAGACCACAACTTGTGTGCTTTATCAGTCAATCACCTACTTTCATTCTGTACACCATGTGTAAGAAAATGACCAGATGACTTGTTGCTTTACAGTTAGAGAGGGGAGGTTTGCTGAGTGAATTCAAGTTTTAAGTTCTTGCTCCCTTGTGGAATGTACCTTGAATAGGTAGACCTACTACACTCTGAATAAATAAATTGTCATGACAGGTACTAATATTGGTTATGTGGGCAATCTCTGCAAGCAAATCTTTCATTGCGACAGCAACAATTTTGGATTTTAGGTACCACTGGAAAATATTTTAAAAACTTATTTAAAAACAATCTAGTGATATTTTACTTTCTCCTATGACTTCAACAGGAGGAAACACCAAGCACATGATGCAATTTCAGTTATTCACGAAATAACTTAGGAATGGAGTGATACCAACTTTTTTTTTCTTCATTTATAAATGGATAAGACACATGCATTAGATACCTTTTATCGAGTTAGCAGAGTGAATAATTCTGGGAAGGTCTTATTCATCAACTTTACATGGAAATATATTTTGAATAATATGCTAGTCAGCTAAAGTAACCTCCAAAGTACGTGAGCAAACCTCTAGAATAGAAAAGCCTTTACCACCACCAGATCAGTTTCTATACACAGACCACAGCTGCTGACCTCTTTAGAAGATTTGGGACGCAACCCCATTTCTCTGGTACTCTGAACCTACCTTGGATAACAGGAATTTCACACAGTCTAAATGTCCCTCATAGATTGCTGACAGAAGTGCTGTGTAACCATGTATATCCGGAACCTGTAGATCAGAGAAATAGAGGGATAAAACATTATTGACAAAAAAATGACCTTTGTGCCACCAATGTAAGCAAAAACTGCATAAATCTAAAGTCTCTTTCCTATGGTTCTTGAAAGAAAGTTCTCAAATTGAGGGTCACCAGGGATCTGTAGAACTCTCCAACAAAAGACTTGGAACCTTTATTATTTAGCTTGTCTTTTTGGTGGTTTTTAATTGGGGGGGGGGGAAGGGGGGGAGGAGAGCAGAGAAGAGGAATAGAAAGAGTTGCCTCAGTTCTTACGACTAATAGCACGGTAACTTTGTATTTGAAATTAGAGAGTCAAATATTCTCACTTGAGATTTGAAGATTTAAAATTTGAAGAGTAATAAAATTAGATAAATATAATACAAACAAAACTAAATTTCTGAAATATTTAGATTGGCGTTCAAGTGAGTGACCGTTATTAAAAAAGAGAAAACAAATTACTTATCCATGTTTCCTACCCTTCAACTACCTTTGTGTCCAAATATCAATTAATTGTAGTCGAACATATTTAACAAAGACTTAAAAATTCTGAAGATAGATGGACCTCAAAAGAAACTCTTCCCTCAGTGACGTTCCCAGAGAGTGGACTCATCCATATGACAAGGGACAAGTCAAATATCTCAGTGAAATCTGAGCCGATGACTGCAAGTTTCATTTTTCATTTATTGAGGTCAGTCACTGAGCATATTAAAAATATGTTGCAAATGAAGTACATTACACAAAATAAAAATTGTAAACAAAGCATACATGAACTACTAGAAGAGTCATCAATTTTATTCCAAAATTACAGTTATAGGCAAATAAATCTCAGTGAGGAGTTACTCCTATTTACACAGGAGAGCTTTTTGCCAGCTGGCACGGTTGTGATTGAAATTTGCTGAAAGGAAACCAAACATTCACAAACTGCTGTTTCTTTTAGTTGAGGTTTCTTCTGGAGGACCCTTTATACACAAATTGTTAACTCAGCTCACTTACTCCTAAACATAGGCTGTTTAAACTCCTAGAGACTTTTGGATCACTTCCTCATTGAAGCTTGTAAACGTGTCAGATTCCAAATGCTTTCTCCTGACTTCAAAAGAAACTCAGGACTCTCAGCCCTGACTAGTTGGAGACCAGTAACAGCACGTCTACTGTTATTATCTTTTCTCAATGGGTAAACCTGCTTGTGGCCTGCTTACTGTCCTTAGGAGGATATAAAAATCATGGCTGACAATTTAATGATCTCGCCAAGTGGCTGGCTCATAAATTAGTTGACATCACATGATTTCACTAATACTGCTTCAAATTTGACAAACTCTCTAAGATGGAGAAAGTGAGGACTGCAGATGCTGGAGATCAGGGCTGAAAAATGTGTTGCTGGAAAAGCGCAGCAGGTCAGGCAGCATCCAAGGAGCAGCAGAATCGACGTTTCGGGCATAAGTCTTCTTCAGGAATGAGGAGGGTGTGCCAAGCAGGCTAAGATAAAAGGTAGGGAGGAGGGGCGATGGGAATGCAATAGGTGGAAGGACGTTAAGGGGAGGGTGATAGGCTGGAGAGGGGGTGGGGGCGGAGAGGTCGGGAAGAAGATTGCAGGTCAAGGCGGCGGTGCTGAGTCCGATGGTTGGGACTGAGATAAGGTGGGGGGAGGGGAAATGAGGAAGCTGGAGAAATCTGCATTCATCCCTTGTGGTTGGAGGGTTCCTAGGCGGAAGATGAGGCACTCTTCCTCCAGGCGGCGTGTTGCCATGGTCTGGCGATGGAGGCGGCCAAGGACCTGCATGTCCTTGGCGGAGTGGGAGTGGGAGTTAAAGTATTCAGCCACGGGGCAGTTGGGTTGGTTGGTGCGGGTGTCCCAGAGGTGTTCTCTGTAACGTTTCCCAATTCCTTCGCCTCCGCCGCATCTGCTCCCAGGAGGACCAATTCCAATACCGAACAACCCAGATGGCCTCCTTCTTCAAAGACTGCAATTTCCCCTCAGACGTGGTTGACGATGCTGTCCACCGCATCTCCTCCACTTCCCGCTCCTCCTCCCTTGAACCCCACCCCACCAAATCACCACCAGGACAGAACCCCACTGGTCCTCACCTACCACCCCACCAACCTCCAGATACATCGTATCATCCATCATCATTTCCGCCACCTCCAAATAGACACCAAGGATATATTTCCCTCCCCTCCCCCATCAGCGTTCCAGAAAGACCACTCCCGCCGCGACTCCCTCGTCAGGTCCACACCCCCCCACTAACCCAACCTCCACTCCCGGCGCCTTCCCCTGCAACCGCAAGAAATTAAAAACTTGCACCCACACCTCTCCCCTCACTTCCCTCCAAGGGATCCTTCCATATCTGTCACAAATTCACCTGCATCTCCACACACATCATTTACTGTATCTGCTGCACCTGATGTGTCCTCCTCTACATTGGGGAGACAGGCTGCCTACTTGTGGAACGTTTCAGAGAACACCTCTGGGAAACCCACCCCATGGCTGAACACAAACTCCCCCTCCCACTCCGCCAAGGATATGCAGGTCCTTGGCCGCCTCCATCACCAGACCATGGCAACACGACGCCTGGAGGAAGAGCGCCTCATCTTCCGCCTCCAACCACAAGGGATGAATGCAGATTTCTCCAGCTCCCTCATTTCCCTCCCCCCACCTTATCTCAGTCCTAACCATCGAACCCAGCACCGCCTTCTTGACCTGCAATCTTCTTCCCGACCTCTCCGCCCCCACCCCCTCTCCAGCCTATAATCCTCACTTTAACCTCCTTCCACCTATTGCATTTCCATCGCCCCTCCCCCAAGTCCCTCCTCCCTACCTTTTATCTTAGCCTGCTTGGCACACCCTCCTCATTCCTGAAGGGCTTATGGCCGAAACGTCGATTCTGCTGCTCCTTCGATGCTGCCTGACCTGCTGAGCTTTTCCAGCAACACATTTTCAGTTGTGATCTTAGAGTTTAAAAACTGAAATAACATTTTCACCAACTTAGAAATCAAGTTCTAAGAAGAATATCATTTGAAACTTCACGTCACTTAGTACTAAATTACCAGCCCTTTAAACTGGAGACTATGATTTCAAATTTAGTCTTTCTATCCTGAGGAATGCAGCCTGTTACAGAGCTTGAAAAAGGGTAGAATATTGTGCAGTTTTCGCCCCCTTATATAAAAAAAAATTTCATTTGAGGCAGCTCAGAGAAGGTTCACTAGAATGATCGCTGGTATGGAGGGATTAATTTACAAGCAATAGCTCAACAGGTTGGGCCTTTTGAGAGGTGATCTCATCGAAAAATGTAAGATTCTTAAGGGGCTTGACAGGGTAGATGCTGAGATGCTTCTGTTCATGTCTAGGACCAGAGGACATAGCCTCAGAATAAAGGGGTAAAAATTTAAAACAGATGAGGAGGGATTTATTTTCAGATAGTTGGGAGTCTTTGGCATTCCCTGCTAAAGCACTGTAGGGATAGTCTTTTGTATATTTAAGGCTGAGATAGATGAATTCTTGATCAGTCTGGGTAATCAAGGGTTGCAGGGAAAATAAAGGAAAATAGATTTGAGAAATGCCGGATCAGTCGCGAGTCTTTGGATGGCAATGCGGGCCTGGGGGTAGGGGGTGCCAAATGGCTTACTCCTGTTTCTATTATAGTCTAGATGCTAAAAATTTAAAATATTTTAATAAGACCATCTCTTCAGAATTCAGATAATTAGCCCATTCTAATCACTCTCCCCTCATGGGGAAAATCCTTCCATCCAAGGAATCAATTCAGTTGGCCTTTGTTGCACCTGCTTCTAAGGTAACTACCTCCTTCCTAACTTTACATCTTTTCATCCAATTTCCCAATGCTCTAAGTAGGAGTCCCCATATATGGAGTTCCCACCAAAGGGATTAGACAATTCTGTTTTCCATTACATCAATGTTTGTAGAATGTGTTCTTGAGGGAACTTAATTTCTCCAAACTTCTATTTTGAAGATATTCTACTTTTTGAAGGAAATGCCACAACGCCAGGAAATCAACTTAATATCATACACACCTAATGCATATACTTATAAATTGAAAAGTAAATCGCTTTATTGGTGATATTCAGGTTAATAGATCCTCCACAGATCATTTAGGTTTGCTCATTGAGCAAGGGTCAGGTATGCATCATTCAGGAATCAGTAGCTGAACATATTTGACAAACCTGATCAACAGCTATTTTGAAGGAAAGGCAAATGAAAGGTGAAATGAAGGAGTTAGAATATTGACAGACAAATATCAGAGTCTTAAAAATGCTTAACCCAGCCCTTAGCTGTTGTTCAAAATTATTGTTAGCATGGTACATGGTTACACTACAGTTCGATGAGTAGACTAAACTAGCTGAGGGTAGCTGCCAATGGCTCCTAACTTTGGCAACTTAGGGACTCTTTCTGGTGGACAGATTGGGACAGATCAATTCAAGATCCATAGGTCTTACAGGCTATTCAACACAATCATGGCACACATCTGAGCTTTATAAGACAATAAAGATAGCCTGGTCACCCAAGCCATGCAAAATAATATCGAGCCATCTATATTCAGCTTGCCACTGGGCCAAGGTGGACTCTCTTTCATCTTTACCTGCGTGGAACCTTTTCTCACTATAATCCAATTCATGAACAAGCACTCTTCAAAGTTCCACTACGAGCACCACAGTAACTTACCCAAATCCTTTAAACATTTGTACAAATTCGTGGTATGTTTTTTTTTGTTAAAAAGAAGGGAAGTTAACTTATGACACCTTCAACTCCTGTAGCACAGAAAGGGAAATATTCTTGTCTATTATATTAGTTGGCATTCTGCTTGGAAGTTGAAGTGTGTTGCACCATAACTGTATAGCCATCGAAAGAATCAGGATAATTGTAGACAGGGCACACCTAGTTTATAGATAACATACGGATCATATAAACAATGGACAAGACCCACTCACCTCTCATTCCTCAACCTCTGCAAAACTGTCACCTCCCTTACCCCTTCACAGAATGTTCACTCTCCACTCCACTGCCTCCCTCAACCCCCAAACCACGCTCACCTTCACTCCTTCACCTGCCCATTCCAAATGCTAATTCCATTTCCCTCCCTCCCCCCTCAAACCCCAGCATTGTTGCTCTTAGCCCACATCTTTATCCCAAGGGTTCTCCTCACACTGAAACCCTCTCACCCAAAGGAAATGCCAATAACGATTACTTTTACAACAGTTGGGCATAAGTCAAGGATTCCAGAATATGATTCTGCAATGAATCATGTAAGCAATGTCTGTTGTGCAGGAGGGGTTGAGCACTGATGACTAGGATCACCACTAACTATTGTTAGTGCTGAAATGCTTTGCATTCCAACTAATTTATTTTATAGTTATGACAAACTCAAAAATGTGTGTACACATCAGTCAATGCACATTTCAAACAACAAGTCCATGTGCTGCTGGCAATCTGATCACAACTTTGGGGAGACTGTGGTATAGTGGTAATATACTTATGGGTGGCACGGTGGCTAGCACTGCTGCCTCTCAACGCCAGAGACCTGGGTTCAATTCCCACCTCCGGCTGCTGTCTGTGTGGAGTTTGCACATTCTCCCAGTGTCTGCGTGGGTTTCCTCCCACAGTCCAAAAATGTGCAGGTTAGGTGAATTGGCCATGCTAAATTGCCCATAGTGTTCAGGAATGTGTAGGTTAGGTGCATTAGTCATGGTTAAACGTAGAGTAATAGGGTAGGGGAATGAGTCTGGCTGGGTTACTCTTCAGAGGGTTGGTGTAGACTTGTTGGGCTGAATGGCCTGTGTTAGGTGAAGGGGTAAATGTAGGGGAATGGGTTTGGGTGGGTTGCTCTTCGGAGGGTCGGTGTGGACTTGTTGGGCCAAAGGGCCGGTTTCCACTACTGTAAGTAATCTAAATCAGTAGTGGAAATGTCAGTGGAGTAGCAACCCACAACCCAGACTAATGTCCTGAAGACACTAGTTTAATGTCTACTGCAGACACAAAATACAGATTCAATTAAAAAGCTGGTTATTGACTAATGCTGACCGTGTAACAATTGTGGATTTTCACAAATACCTGTCTCTTCACTAATGTCCTTTAGGAGGAAGAAAAATGCTACCCTTGCTTGATGTTCCCTATACATGGCTCCCGACTTGTAGCAGTATGCTTAACTGCCCTGTGACATGGCCGAGCAAGTTGCTTGAAGTGCAGTTGGGGAGGGGCAACAATGCTTGCCCATCTTGTGACACCTACTAGCACAAAATGAAAAAAAAATGCTGTAGAAATCACAAAGCAATCTAGGTAAAGCAGCAAATGGAAATTTAAGTTTTCCATGTAATTATTGTGGTTGGGCGGACAGAGATTCTGCCTCAGGGTCTTGGTGTTAGCAGCTCCAGTCAAGTCTTCACAAAAGCAGAATATTTTGGCCCATGTTGCTTACTAACACACGTGAGCTTTATTTTTCTATATCCACTGATGATAAAAAGGTGGTCAAGGTTGTAGAGTCCAACTATGTAAAATCTTACATAAAAGTAAAGCATTTATCTTAATATTTGAGTATCAGACTTAAATTAGAAAATAAATTTTAATGATGAGAAATCCAAAGACAATTAGAAAACCAAACATTTAGAAACATCACCCATAAAGGATACCTGAAGAACAGCAATAACAGGAATATTGCTTAGAGGAGGGTGGTGGTACCAACATTGGCACTATATCTTCCAAAATTCTGACATATTTATCTTACTTACATTAATCTCAGCGCCCAGGCGAATGAGAAACTCCAGAACCTCAAGCTGACCACAATCGGCTGCAAAGTGAATGGCCCTCCGACCAGCTACTTCTAACTTGGTCACATCAATACCCTGAAGATAAATGAAAACAAATATTAATATAAATAGAAACAAAGCTACAGAATTTATGATTGCTGTTCAATACATCTACAAGCACTGAAACACCAAACTATTACATTTTAGTTGATTAGTGAAATCAAACAGACTCAAATGCCTGAAAATTCATTAAGTACAAATATCCAGGCAGGATTATGGTCTCGTGACAACAATGATAAAGGGCTTATGATCACCTGTTCAACAACAACTCAGCCACATTATAGATTATGTACCAAACTGCAAACAGACGGTTTTTCCCTTTGAAGAATACACAAGGACAAGGATCCTTTTCAAATTAACCTCAACTGCAAACCAACAGATGGGAGTGTGAATAAAGGAGGGAAGTTGTTTGACCTTCCCTGGGAACTTAACCATTTGCCTGAAGCCATGATGAATTGGGATTTCTCACCCGAGTTCTGGCCTGAATTTGCACTGGTGTTAATTGCCATTTTGAAACAGATTTTGTAAAAGGCAAAAGACAGCATTGTTAAGGTACAGAAATGTTTGCATATGATGTCAATGTATTCTAATTAGTGAAACTTTGGGGTGGGGGAGGAGTTATTTGAGGTCCCAACTGTTTGAAGGGTAGCACAGTTAGACTTAGCGAGGCACTTGGGGCAATTAGCATTTTGCCTACAAGTCAGAAAATCTGAAATTTAAAAAAGTGGCTAATGGAAACTAAGGATAGGAGTTGGAAGGTCATGTTGCAGCTGTACAGGACATTTGTTCGGCCACTTTTGGAATACTGTATGCAATTCTGGTCTCCCTCAAATAGGAAGGATTGGGTGAAACTTGAAAGGGTTCAGAAAAAGATTTTAAGAATGGTGTTTGGGTTGGATAGGGATAGCGAAGAGGCTGAATAGGCTGGGGCTGTTTTCTCTGAAGCATTAGAGGCTGGGGGGGGAGCCTCAGAGGTTTTATGAAATGAGGGGGATGGATAGGGCAAATAGACAAGGTCTTTTCCTCAGGATGGAGGAGCCCAGAGCTAGAGGGCATAGGTTTAGGATTGTGGGGAGGGGTGTGTGTAAGTGGGACCTAAGGGGCAACCTTTTCCACGCAGAGGGTGGTGCATGTATGGAATGAGCTGCCAGGGACAATTACAACATTTAAAAAGGCACCTGGACAGTTGTTATGAACAGGAAGGGTTTAGGAGGGATATATGGCCAGGATCTATTTAAGATATCTGGTTGGCACAGACGAGTCAGATCAAAGTATCTGTTTCTGTGCTACACATTTGTGTGTAGGTCAAGGAAATGGATGTTGTATCTGTAATGAAATTAAAATTGGAGTAATGGAATTTAAGTTTTCAGGAAAGAAAATAAAACACTAGGAAAGAGAGAGGGGAAGAGCAATGAGAGAGAGGGGAAAAAAAAAGTGTTTCACAGAAGGTTCTGGGCAAAGGAATTTGATCTAAAACAGTTAGAGTTGAGTAGGAGAAATCTTATGTCCCATGAAGTCGACAATGACTCACACTCAAGATTTGCTCATTTAATTCCTATGTTTGAGGCGGCAAGGATTGAAGCACCCTTTATTGCTTCCAAGTGGGTGGCACAGCAGTTAATCACCATAGCCAAGAAAGCCCACAGCGTCTCTGCTTTCTATGTAAAGTGAGGAAAGCGCACCTCCCAAACCCCATCCACACTGCATTCTACAGAGGGTTTATCGAGAGTTAATTGATGCAGCAGTATCATTGCTTATATCAGGAATTGTACCATCTTGGACTGTAAGACCATACAACATAGTGAGGACAGCTGAGAAGATCATCAGGGTCTCTCTTCCCTCCATTACAGACATTTACACAACACACTACATCCAAAAGGTTAACAGCATTTTGGAAGACTCCACACCCCTCACTCAAACTCTGCGCCATCCTGCTACTTGGCAGAAGATACCAGAGCTTTCAATCTCTTACAGCCAGACTGTGAAACAGTTTCTTCCCCCATGCCATCAGACTCCTTAACACTATGATCAGACTCTTTTCCATTTGAAATTCTTTGCACGACTCAGAAGTGCTGCTAGAACAATGGCGACTAATTAATCATTCTTACATTAATTTGCAAGTTTTGCACTCCTTATGCACTTTATACCACCTTTTTATGATCATGTAGTTTGTGCTGTCCACGTAGCACCTTGGTCCTGGAGGAATGCTGGCTTGTTTTTACCGTATCAGCTGCATATGGTAGAAATGACAAATAAAAAAGCTACTCCACTCTACTAAAATGGCCAGTCCAATATGGATTTTGCTGCAGAGTATGCTTTCTGCAAAAACTTAACAGGTTTCTTCCCTCTTGCTGAGGAAAGTGCGCCCGATTTCAAGGTGGTCTCTTTTTCATCTGCCTTACACACATACAGTTAGTGTCAGAGGCATACTGCCAAAAATCTTGCATCCTCAAATAGTAGTAGGTCTAGACTTGCTTATGCTTCTCAAAATCTTAAGCAACTTGCTTTTGACTGGTGATTATGGGCATTTTACATGAAAGTCACTTACAAAAGGAACAGTGATGTAATATCAAACATCAAAGGGACAGACTACCACTAACTGATGATTAGGCTGATCAAAAAACACTGTTCCAGAAGAAACTCCTTACTCATTTCCAAATTGAAAGGAGGTAGGGAGAATGAACCTCAGAATCATACAGTACTAAAAGGAGGTTCTTTGGTCCATCAAACATGCATCACAAAATTACTCACTCAATCTACACTAGTCCCACAGCTTTGAATACAATAAAAATCTGGAATCAGAGGTTTAATAAGTGATTGCATAACCAATGTAGGAAAAAACCCATCTGATTCACTAATGTATTTTCGGGGGGAAAACCTACCATCCTTACCCAAGGGGGTCTACATGTGACTCCAGACCCACAGCGATGTTGTTGACTGTTAATTGTCCAGAGGGAGGTTAAGATATTGGCAATAAATACTGGCCTAATCAATGACACCTACATTTTAAGAAATACTCCTCTTACATCCTCCCCTGTTCTGTCTGAAGATCCTATACCCTAGAATATGGAGTGGTCAGCCCTGCCCCTCCCTCAACCACATCTTCGTGATAGTAATATCACACCCTTTAACTCATCTATTTTACCAACAATACTCCATGTTAAGTGCCATCTAGCCTTGCCCTATTCCCTTGAAATTCAACAAGCTAAATATCTGCCTTAGTTCTTTTACGAAAGGAAGTTTTAAAATAAAATCAAACCACCATTTGAAGAGGAAGATATACAGGGCTGCAACCATATGGTCAGGTAACAAAACCTATACTGCTATCTGACAGCAGTGATTCTGCACAGTCACTGCTTTGCTGTTTGAGTTCAAGTATCTCTGGACATTAAAGTGCATCCAGAAAAAAGTAACAGATAGCAAAATGTACAGCTGACCTTGGAGGAACCAGTGTGGGAGAGCTCACAGCACAGGAACAGATAAGAGCACAGTTTTTTGAGTGTAGCTTTGCTGTAAACCTACAACAGAGAGTAGAGTGGTTCTTTTTTGATTATGTGTTTTATTGAGATGTCCTGATTAAAATTTTAAAAATATGCCATAAGTCTTAGTCTGGAACAGTGTTTTTCCATAGCAAAAGGACTATTTTCTGGATCTGTAGATTGTTAAGATGGCCTTTAATAGAGTGGTGTGCTGTTCCTGTCAGATGTGGGAGTTTAGAGAGAGTTTCCATGTTACTGATTGTATCTATAGCTGGAAATCCTATTAGATCGCATGGATCAACTGGAACAGCAATTAGCGGCAATAAGGAATTTACAGGAGCTAGAGGGTGTAAGGGAGGCATTTACAGGGAGAAAGAAAAGCTGCAGATACAGTCATGTAAATGGGTTAACTCCAGGAGAGGTAGGAGGGGCAGGCAGGTGGTGCAGGAGTCTCCTGAGGCTATGCCCATCTCAAACAAGTATGTGGTTTTGGAAAATGCAGGGGGTGATGGACTATCAGGGGAGCATAGCATGAACAACCAAGTTTCTTGTACAGAGAAGGGCTTGAATGTTAGGAGCCATTCTAAATGAATCAATTGTGATAGCAGACTTTCTAGACAGAGGAACAGACAGACATTGCTGCGGCTGGCAGTGAAAACTCGAATGGTGTGTTGCCTCCCTGGCGCCAGGATCAAGAATATCTCAGAAAATGCAGAACGTTCTCAAAAAGGGGAGAGGGACCAGGAGATCATTGAACACATCGAAACTAACCACATATGAAGGGGAAAGGAGGAGATTCTGAAGGGAGAATATAGAAAGTTCGGTAGGTATTTAAAAAAAGGTCTTCGGGAGTAGTAATATCTGGATTACTCCCTGTGCTACGAGCGAGTGAAGGTAGGATAGAAGGATAGAGCAGTTGACTGCGTGGATGAAAAACTGGTGCAGAGGAGAAGGATTCACATTTTTGGATCACTGAAATCTCTTCTGGACTAGAAGTGACCTGTATAATAAGGATGAATTGCACCTGAATTGGAAGGGGATGAATAAACTGGTAGGGGGATTTGCTAGAGCTGCTTGAGGATTTAAACTAGTAAAGGTGTAGGGAGGAGTGGGACCCAGAGAAAAATGAGGAAAAAAAAAAATCAATCTGAGACTGATGCAGTTGGGAAAAGGAGTCAGTCAAAATAGTCCGGGCAGGCAGGAACAAAGCACAGAACAAGGTGGGACTGATTAATTAAACTGCATTTATTTCAATGCAAGAGGTCTAACAGGGAAGGCAGATGAACTCAGGGCATGGGACTGGGATATCATAGCAATTACGGAAACATGGCTCAGGGATGCACTGGTCTGGCTGCTTAATGTTTCAAGATACAAAATGCTATAAGAAGGATAGAAAAGGGGGGCAAGAGATGAGGGGAGTAGTGCTTTCGTTAAGGGATAGTATTACTGCTGTATTTAGGGAGGTTATTCCTGGGAATACATCCAGGGAAGTTAATTGGAACAGAGAAATAAAGGGATGATCACCTTATTGGGATTGCATTTTAGATCCTCCAACAGTCTGCAAGAAATTGAGAAACAAATTTGTAAGAAGATCTCCGTTATCTGTAAGAATAATAGTGTGGTTAAGGTAGGGGGATTTTAACTTTCCAAACATAGACTGGGACTGCCATGGTGTTAAGGGTTTAGATGGAGAGGAATTTCTTAAGTGAGTACAAGACAATTTTCTGATTCAGTATGTGGATATACCTACTAGAGAAGCTACAAATCTTGACCTACTCATGGGAAACACGACAGGACAGGTGACTAAGGTGTCAGTGGGGGAGCATTTTGGGGCCAGCGACCATAATTCTATTAGTTTTAAAATAGTGATGGAACAGGATAGACCAGATCTAAGAGCAGAAGTTCTAAATTGGAGGAAGAACAATTTTGACTATAATGCAAGAACTTTCAAAAGCTGATGCGGTTGGGGGTAGGTGGATTTGCAGGTAAAAGGGACAGTTGGAAAGTGGGAAACTTTCCAAAATGAGATAATGAGAAGTCACACAGTATATTCTTGGTAGATATAGGGCATGCTGGATGACTAGAGAAATTGAGGCTTTGGTTAAGAAAAAGAAAGCATATGTCAAGTAGAGACAGGAGAGATGAAGTGAATCCTTAGAAGAGTATAAAGGCAGTAGGAATATACTTGAGGGGGAAAATCACGAGCGCGAGATAGCTTTGGCAGCTTATGTATGGAACTACAGGAGATAGGAGATACATCAAATGAGTATTCTGCATCAGTATTTGATATGGAGAAGGGCACTGAAGATATATAATATGGGAAATAGATGGTGATACTTTGAAAGGTATCCATATTAGAAGTGGTGTGCTGGATGTCTTGAAACGCATAAAAGTGAATAAATCCCCAGGACTTGATCAGGTATACCCTAGAACTCTGTGGGAAGCTGCAATTGCTGGACCCCTTGCTGAGATACTTGTATCATCCATAGTCATGGGTGAGGTGCCAGAAGACTTGAGGTTGGCTAATGTGGTGTCACTATTTCAGAAAGGTAGTAAGGTCAAGCCAGGGAACTATAGACCAGTAAGCCTGGCATTGGTGATGGGAAAGTTGTTGGAGGGAGTCCTAAGGGACAAGATTTACATTCATTTGGAAAGGCAAGGACTGATTAGGGAGCATCAATATGGCTTTGTGCATGGGAAATCACGTCTCAAATTTGACTGAATTATTTTGAATAATAACGAAGAGGATTGATGAGGGCAGAGCAGTGGACGTGATCTATATGGACTTCAGTAAGGCGTTGAACAAGGTTCTTCATAAAAGACTGATTCGCAAGGTTATACCTAGGACTACAAGGAGAACTAGCCATTTGCATACAGACCTGGCTCAAATGTCAGAGGGCGCTGGTGCAGGGTTGCTTTTCAGACTGGAGGCCTTTGACTAGTGGTGTGCCACAAGGATCAGTGCTGAGTCCACTACTTTTCACTTATATAAGTGATTTGGATGTGAACATAACAGGTATAGTAAGTAAGTTTGCTGATGACAAAAATTGGAGGTGTCGTGGACAGTGAAGATGGTTACCTCTGAACAAGGGGATCTGATGGGCCAATGGGTTGAGTGGCAGCAGATGGAGTTTAATTTAGGTAATTGTGAGCCTCTGCAGTTTGGAAAGGCTAATCTTAGTATTAAGTGTATAAGTCCTGCTAAGATCCTGGGGAGTGTTGCTGAATAAAAAGAGTGCAGGTGCATAGTTCCTTGAAAGTGGAGTCACAGGTAGATAGGATAATGAAGACGGCATTTGGTATGCTTTCCTTTATTGCACAGAATTAAGCATAAGAGTTGAGAGGTCATGTTGTGGCTGTACAGGACATTGGTTAGGTCACTTTTGGAATACTGCGTGCAATTCTGGTCTTCCTGCCAGAAGGATGTTGTGAAAATTGAAAGGGTTCAGGAAAGGATGTTGCCAGGGTTGGTGGAATCAAGCTACAGGGAGAGACTGAATAGGTTAGGGCTGCTTTCCTTGGAGCAGAGGCGGAGGGCTGACCTTAGAGGTTTATAAAATCATGAGGGGCATGGATAGGATAAATAGACAAGGTCTTTTCGAGGAGGGGGGTTCAACATTGCAGAGCATAGGTTTAAGGTGAGGGAAAAAGATATAAAAGGGATTTAAAGGGCAATTTTTTTTCAATGCAGAGGGTGGTGTGTATGGAATGAACTGCTACAGGAAGGGGAGGCAGCTGGGGCAATTACAACATTTAAAAAGACATCTGGATGAGTATATGAATGGGAAGGATTTAGAGGGATATGGGCCAAATGCAGGCAAATGGGACTAGATTTCTTTAGGATATCTGGTCTGCATGGATGAGTTGGACCAAAGGGTTTGTCTCCGTGCTGTATATCTCTACCAGTCTATGAATTTGCAATTTCCTGAACTTCAGCAAAAATGCTAAAAGGCAAAAAGTATCTTTGGATTTTGTTGTTTATAACTAGTTAGATGCATGGTTCTAAAAGGACAGAACTTACGCATTTTTCTGGTAACAGATTAACCCCACATTTCCCAGCCTACCCTTTCAAGTCTAAAACAGGCCTCATTGTTATGAAGAGATGTACTGAAGTGTAATAGAAGGCGGTTTTATTTAAACACATTAAGAGAACTTCAATTGATCTCTTTGGACCTTTGTGGACTACAGCCTTTGTTTAATTCTGTTAACAACTGGAAAACATTCCTTTTTAATGCTTTTCAGTGCTTCTCATTAGGGTACAAGGCTAAATATTATCCAAGAGAAATTGCTGACTAGCCATAAGGATGACTACAGCATTGTACTTAAGATTTAGAGGAACCACTATTATCTGAATGAGATTGTGGGCACTATTTCATTCAGATAATTGGTTATTCAGCTAATCGATTAAATGCCTTTCCTCTGTAGCTCTGAGTTTAAGTCTGCTCTCCGTTCAGGAGACGAAGCAGCAACACACCGTGTGCGAGCCCCTGCCCCACACCACCCCCGCCCCCTCTCTGGGGCAACTGGACTGGACACCAACAAGACAACTGCTGCTGTTGCCGCCTTTGTAGGATAAGTCTCCAAATTGTGCGCACACAGCCACAGACAACCTTTTGCTGCAACTTTTTGACAAGTTCCACCTTTACCCGGCACAGGACAATGTTGGAGAGATTATCTGAGGAAGGGGGGGTTTAGGGTACACCCCTCTGTAGAACCCCAGGGAAAGTGTTGGGAGAGAGAGGGAGGGTGGGGTTTGGTGCCTGTTTAATCACTGTAAACAAAAGACGCAATCCCAATTAGAAACACATTGATGTAACGTTTCCATCGGGACCTCGAGATCTCCTTCAGATAATTGATACTCTGATAACCGAGGTTCCACTGAAAACGTTGGTCAAAAAAAGTCTACATCCTCTTGCATAAAAGTGGGCAATGTAGTCATTAACATTGAGAACTATTTAGCAACCATGGACAAGGATTAGACAATGATCAAAAAGCACTTGCACTTCACTTTTCTGACTTTATCTAACAAATGTGTTGAGAAGTTTCAAGTAGAAGTATTAATCACTTTGTAGTCACTAAATGGGGAATGCAATTATCGCCATCTGGATTTTCGAATTAGCCACATGAAAAAATTGGCTAATGTATTTGTCTGATGAAGGGATTATGCTCGAAACATCGATTCTCCTGCTCCTTGGATGCTGTCTGACCTGCTGCACTTTCCCAGCATCACTCTCTTCAACACAAATCTCCAGTCATCACTTTCTCCTAATGTATTTGTCTTGAATAGGTAGCTGATGACAGTAGAGTGCGTAATTTCAATGAATTTATGGCAACAGGTAATTCATTCATCTGGCCAAAAAGAAAATGCAGGAAACATGCATGACAGTTAGCATTAGTGAATCTTCATATCTATAATGTACAATTAGTGTCTAAGCTGTGAGAATTGTCAGCACAAGTTTACATATGACAGTTATGAACAAAACCAAGACATTTGCAGCTCTAATCTTGTTACTGCATTAAAAGTAGAACTGTTGCTAAGAATAAAAGGGAACTTGGCTCTCCATTTTACTTTAAATAGCTCAACTTCCTGTACAAACTAACCACAGTTATGCTCTTTGCAAACTCTTTAATGACGGACACCAATCCACACCATGTTCAGAAGCAAAAAAAAATTAGTTTTACACTAACAGAGTCAGAGTCAGATGTACAGCATGAAAACAGACCCTCTGATCCAACCTGTCCATGCCAACCAGATATCCCAACCCAATCTAGTCCCACCTGCCAGCACCCAGCCCATATCCCTCCAAACCCTTCCTATTCATATACCCATCCAAATGCCTTTTACATGTTGCAATTGTACCAGCCTCCACCCTTTTCTCTGGTTGCTCATTCCATACATGTACCACCCTCTGCTGGAAAAGGTTGCCCCTTAGGTCTCTCATATCTTTCCCCTCTCACCCTACACCTATGCCCTCTAGTTCTGGACTCCCTGACCCCAGGGAAAAGACTTTGTCTATTTATCATATCCATGCCACTCAATTTTGTAAACCTCTATAAGGTCACCCCTCAGCTTCAGATGCTCCAGGGAAAACAGCCCCAGCCTGTTCAGCCCCTCCCTATAGCTCAAATCCCCCAACCCTGGCAACATCCTTGTAAATCTTTTTTGAACCCTTTCAACTTTCACAACGTCTTTCTGATAGGAAGGAGACCAGAATTGCATGCAATATTCCAATTGTGGCCTAACCAATGTCCTGTACAGCCGTAACATGATAAAGGCAAGCATACCAAACACCACCTTTGCTATCCTGGCTATCTAAACAATGAAATGAGGGAAAATTTCTTCTCATGGAGCTGCCAACATTCCTATTTTTTATTATTTATTTCATACCTTCCATGGTATTGTTCAGTCAGAACAATACACCTGAAATTGGATTTGAATTTGCCGACCAAAAATGGCTACTAAGTGAGGATTTCTGCATAAGGTCACTTCATTTTTTCTATTAGCAAAACATTTCGATATTCAAATGATCAAAATCCAACCAATTCATCAGAAAGCGCTTCCCCATTAAGAAATGTTCTTTTGGGCACATCAGGTCAATTGTTTTGGTTTATAACAGACATTTATTCTTCTTGCACATTATATGAATGGCACCCAAGATTTAATACAGAACAATGTTACCAGAAACAGACTAACTAGATTATTGGGAATGTTCTACTGGCTCATGACAATCCTATTCAAAAGAGAATGTTTCTTGCTGTTACAGGCCAATCATTTCAGTCCCAGAACATCACTAGGAATTCTCCTTTGATTGATGTCTAAGGGGCAACCACTTTCAAATGATTTTCCCTTCAATACAAATGTCACAAGTGGAGGTATGAAGTGCTCAGATCAACTATTGAAACAGTCCATGCCCAAATTCAGCAAGACCTGGCTAACATCCAGATTCAGGCTATTTAGAGGCTAGCAATATTCATGCTGCACAAGTGTCCAGCAATGACCATCTCAATAAGATGATCTAATTATTACCTCCCAAGTATTTAATGGCATTACCTTCACTAAAATATCCCAATATTAATTTCCCATGGATCACCTTTGACCAAAACCTAAACAGGACCACCTATACAAATGCTGCAATACAATAGCAGGTCAGAACAGGAAATCTGCGACAAAAATTCACTGACTCTCAAAGCCTGTCTGCCATCCAGAAGCAGCAAGACTTCGGAGAGAGACATACTCTCCATAAACTGGCTGCCAAATTTTGTCCTAAGGCACTCACCTCAGGCTGGTCAGTGGGCACATTCTGCTGGCTGGCTATCCAAAAACACAGTTGCTCAGCGGTTAGCACTGCTGCCTCTCAGCACCAGGGGCCCAGGTTCAATTCCCACCTCAGGCGACTGTCTGTGTGGAGTTTGCAGGTTCTCCCCGTGTCTGCGTGGGTTTCCTCCGGGTGCTCCGGTTTCCTCCCACAGTCCAAGGATGTGCAGATTAGGTGAATTGGCCATACTAAATTGCCCGTAGTGTTAGGTGGATTAGTCAGGGGTAAATATAGGGGGTGGGTTTCTCTTCGGAGGGTTGGTGTGGTCTTGTTGGGCCGAACGGCCTGTTTCCACACTGTAGGTAATTAATCTAATCTAATATGCCGGAAGAGTGCACCTCCAACATACAGCCAGCAAGCTAAAAACCCATCAAAAATAAAGCAAACCACTTGAATGGCATTCCCCATCCTCCACGTTCAAGGTGTTCTCTTAGTAATCAGCAACACATGTACAACATGCCCAGCAGCAACTCATCAAATCTGAACAAAATCACAACCTCTAGTACTTCAAAGAAAAATGGGGCCACCCACCAGCAAGCACCCCTCCAATTCACACAATGTTGATTGGATATGTAATGCTCTTGCTTTCTTGCTGGGATACAAAACATGCAACTACTTTCCTAACAAGAGTTACTGTACCACATGGGTTACAGTGGTTCAACAAAAGGCATCTACCACATTTCCACCTACCTAAATGCAAATAGAAATGGGTAACGACTGCTTAGCCTAAATTGCACATCTCCAATGAACAAACAGAAGGAAATACCTTTAAACACAATAAAGATCCCAATGAGAGATACCCAATATCTTATGGAACAGGAGAAGATATATGCTTAGTCAAAGAGACTTTTTACAAAAGTTACACCCAAAAACTAACAGAAGGGCAAAAGGTTGAAATCCAGAAAGGGAATTCCAGAACTCAGGGCACAATGCTAACTGCAAGATGAAAGAAATTAGGAAATCACAACAAACCAGAAGTGAAGGAAAATAGTCCAAAGTCAGTAGGCTTGAAGTACATATTAAAAGGGGTGCAGCCACAGGGACATACTTTAACTCAGAACAGATATTTAATTTGTATTGTTGGACCAGGGATAAAATAGGACTTTAAGCACAAGCTGATTGGAAAACTAGATTTGCTGCAAATTAAGATATTCCTAGCAGTGTTTTGAGAAAAGCTCAAGCTTTCAGAAAGTGAAAAATTGAAGACCAGCCAGAACAGCAGTGGTATAAATGAGTTGATGCCCTAATACAGAAATGGGAAAATGATACCCAATTTTGGGGGTGTGCTGGGAGGAGGGTGGGAAAGGAAGTGAAAGCGTAATGATTTTGTAGGTTTGACAGAAATAGCATTACCTAAAATTTTTTTTGAAATGAAACCAAAAAAACCAAACTTTGAAGTGAATAAAGTCTTGCTTTGCCTCAAATTCAGAAAGCGTTCAGTGCTTGCACCAGCTGTGTTTTCCTCTGTAGGAAAAATTAAAACGTGAATGTGATCATGTTCATGAACCTGTGATAGGATGGGCCTGATGCGCTGGGTGGGAGCTCAAGTCCATCACAGCATCTGGGCATGAAATTATGAAAGAAATAAATCTGGAATAAAATGCTTCAGTAAAAAGGTGACCATGAAATTGTTGAATCATTGAAAATCCCAACTGTCCATCAATATTCTTGAGAAATAAATATATTACCCAACCAGGCCTACATGACGCTAGCCCCACAGCAATGTGATGGATTCTTAAAATGCCCTCTGAAATGGCTTAGCCAGTCACTCAAATTGTATGAAAAAGATTTAATAGGAATAAAGCCAGATTGACCCCTTGCATTATATACAACAAAGGCAAATTCTTGCAAATTATTCGGCACAAAAATCAGAATTGTTATGGCATGGATGGAGGTAATTCAGACCACTATGCCTACATTGGTATTTGATAATGAAGCCAATCTCCTGCCTTTGTCCTACACCCCTGCACACATTTCAATTCAAATAAATATTCCTCAAACACCTCAAATGAATCCACCATCATACTCCCAGGCAGTGCATTCCATACTCATAACTAGTTGCTGCATGAAAAAGTTTTTGTCTCACATATTTACATACCACTTCAAATCCACTTTTTTTCTGTTTAAGATGAGCTGGAACTGCTTCTCACCATTTGCTCCATCCAGCTCACTCAGGATTTTGAAAATCTCTAGCAAATCTCCTGATAGTCTTCCTTTCCAAATTTATTTTCATAACAGAAACCATTCTTATAAACAACTGGGCTTGTGCACCAAAACTGGGACAGCTATCCCATAAAGTAGTCTAGAGTCTCAATCTTCTATCACCACCCCAACAGTAAACCAGACTTCAGATTTCGTGATGGGCACAGTGTATTAGTGGGGAGGGAGTAGCCCCACGAGCCCTCACAGATTTCAAGTGCAATTAATACTCAATACTTCAAATCAAACCCAAAAGCAGAAACATCCTGTGTATTACCATTTACGGCACTTCAACAAAAAAAGGTGCCACATTAAAAACTACTTGGAAGTAGTACTGGAAGTTGGATCTCAATGTCCGTTACCAAGAATGGCCTACTATTGCAACTGCAGACCATTCTGGCCAAGTGCTGATTAACATTTTTGCCTGACTAGAACTACAGCAGTTTATTAAAGAATCAAAATTGGAAGACCGACTGGCCCACACCTTGGCCGATCTACCATTAGCTGACCCATCTGTGCATGACAAATCAGTTGAAGGAGCCAAACGTAAATCTTAGTAGACACAAAGTCCAATCTTCACAATACTTGGTTATAAAATTTGGGACCTAAGATGGCACACAGAACTGTTTAAAGTTTAGGATTACTAAAGGATTACTATCTATTTTGAAAGCAAGTAATCGGATGCTCATTTTAAGTACTGCTTACACAGCTGCTTGTTTGAGCAGTATTGAATTGATGTTTGCAGACCCATTGGAAGAGACGGGTGTGCACAAATGGAGATTCAGGTAGCATTTATCACTAGGAGAAAGTGAGGGCTGCAGATGTTGGAGATCAGAGCTAAAAATGTGTTGCTGGAAAAGCGCAGGTCAGGCAGCATCCAAGGAGCAGGAGAATCGACGTTTCGGGCATGAGCCCTGCTTCAAAACATTCCTGAAGGGCTCATGCCCGAAACGTCGATTCTCCTGCTCCTTGGATGCTACCTGACCTGCTGCACTTTTCCAGCATCACATTTTCAGCATTTATCACTAGTGACCGGTTATCAATGACAAGCGACCTTCTGCCTGCCAACAACATATCAGTTCTCAGGTAAGTTTCAGCTGAGAATAGGGTAGGAGTGACTTCAGATCTCCAACAGCTCCAATGCTCTCAACTGGCTTTTAATGCAGAGAACAAAGGCTGAAGAAAACCTGAATTTTTCCTTCACCAGTTGCTGTGAGCTATAAACTTTTAATTAAAAAAAGTCAGACCTCTTAAGCATGTGTGCATGCATACATGCACAAGTGAGGTAGAGTTTATAAAGGGATTAGAGTTTTTGCTGAGTGCTATAAGCTGATGGTTCATAATTACTTACCTGCAGCTAGCGACTTTAGTAAATAGAGATTCTTGTTGAGTACAAAAAATCTGGTACACATCATCCAATGAGATCTCAAAAGGCAAATAAATTGGGGAATTGGAGTACTTGCATAATATCCTTAACTTGTGACAACTCTGCAAATAACAGGACTTGATTTCCAGGCGTTACCCTAATGAGGGGTAGACAATGAGGGCACCCTTCAGCACGTGTGACATTACCACTCTGCTAAATGGGAACCCATCCAGCAGCTCAAAACCTACATCCACGATGCGCTGTGGAGCATCAAACTGCTTTCAACCACAATCTGAATTGCCAGATGACCACCACCCTACCATTGCCATCAAGCTAGATAAAAACCCTGGTTCAATGAAGAGTGCGAAAAAAGAGGAGAGCACCAAGCTTTTTACATTGATGTTAGAGCTCAGAAAATCAGCATAATGACTAAAGTGCTTGTGACCATCTTCAGCAGGTAGTAAATAAATGAACCATCTTGGCTGCTCCTGGCCCCATGCTTTGGGCAAATTAATTCACTATGTGATCAACAAATACCTAGATGCACTGTATATGGCAAAAGATTGAAATCTACTAACACTAATATACTGATGAATACTTGAACTCCAAGGCTGAGTCACTTGTACAAAACTTAACATTAACATCTACCCAAGGTTATTTTTACAATTAGTGTTCATTCAATTTAGTTAATTAAAAGCCTGCTGCAGACTTAAGTAAATGTAATTATTCTCTCACATATCCATATTATGTCAACGTCAGTCACATGCATGCCCGCAATAAGAAATTGAATAGGTAATGACAGTACTTTTTAAATTTTGAACTTCAAATAGACTTCATATTATGACCTCAGGTTTCCCAGAGTCTGGTCTGAAGTTTTTCACACGTTCAAAAAGTGGACTGGGCGACTGCTTTGCTGAACATCCATGCTCAGTCCATGAAAATAAAAAGTTGCCAGCCACTTCAACCCATGACCATGCTCCATGCAAACATTTCTGTCTCAAGCCTGCTGCAATGCTCCAGCAAGGCTCACACAAGCTAGAAGGTCAAAACCTCATCTCCCACCTAGGTAACTTCCAACCTTCAGGATCGTTGTTTTAAGTGTGCCCAAAAGAAAGACTGCAGTAGTGAATAGAATTGAATCTCTCCAAAAACACACAATCAAGAAAGAGGTCTCTTAACTAAACTTAAAATATAAGCCATAACTATTAATTTAACCTGGGGCAGTGTTTTGTAGAGGAATAAGACAGTTATTTTCTCAATCTGTAGATTGTGAAGGAGCAAAAATGGCCTTTAGTACAGTGATATGTACTTCCTGTCAGATGTGGGAGTTTAAAGAGAGTTTAAAAGGTTACTGTGGATTATATCTGCCATACATGCTGTTGGATATGAAGCTTATCAGATCGAGTGGATCGGTTGGAGAGACAGTTAGAAGCAATGAGGAATTTGCAACAGCAACAGTATGTGATGGATGGCAGTTATAGGAAGGGGGAGGGGGGTGCGGGGGGAGTCTCAGATTCAGTCACATAGATGGGTCAACTCCAGGAAAGGTAAGAGAGGTAGGCACCTAGTGCAGGAGTCTTTTGTGGATATACCCATTTTAAATAGGTATGCTGTTTTGGAAAATGTAGGGGGTGATTAATTCTCAAGGGAATGTAGCACAAACAGCCAAGTTTCTGGTATTGAGACTAGCTCTAATGTAACGAGGGGTATGTCGGGTTCCAAGAGGAGATCAATTGTGTTAGGGGATTCTCCAGTCAGAGGTACAGACAGACGTTTCTGTGGCCAGCAGAGAAAAAGCAGAATGGCGTGTTGCTTCCCTGGTGCCAGGATCAAGGATGTCTCAGAGCGGGTGCAGAATGTTCTCACAGGGGAAAGGCGCCAGCAAGAGGTCATTGTCCATATTGGAACCAACAACATAAGAAAGGAAAAGGTTGAGATTCTGAAGAAAGATTAGAGAGTTAAGCAGAAATTTAAAAAAGGAGGTCCTCAAGAGGAGTAATATCTGGATTACTCCCAGTGCTACCAGCTACTGAGGGCAGGAATAGGAGGATAGAGCAGACGAATGCATGGCTGAGGAGCTGGTGAACGGGAAAAGGATTCACATTTTTGGATCATTCGAATCTCCTTTGGGGTAGAAGTGACCTGACAAGAAGGACGGCTGGCACCTAAATTGGAAGTGGGCTAATATACTGGCAGGGAAATTTGCTAGAGCTGCTCGGGAGGATTTAAACTAGTAAGGTAGGGGGTTGGGACCCAGGGAGATAGTGAGGAAAGAGAGATTAGTGGGAGACTAGTACAGTTGAGAACAGAAGTGAATCAAACAGACAAGGTAGGACTAATAAATTAAACTGCATTTATTTCAATGCAAGGGGCCTAACAGGGAAGGCAGATGAACTCAGGGCATGGTTAGGAACATGGGACTGGGATATCATAGCAATTACAGAAACATGGCTCAGGGACAGGCAGGATTGGCAGCTTAAATGCTCCATGGAGGATAGAAAGGGAGACAAGAGAGGAGGGGAAGTGGCATTTTTGATAAGGGATAGCATCACAGCTGTGCTGAGGGAGGATATTCCCAGAAATACATCCAGGGAAGTTATTTGGGTGGAACTGAGAAATAAGAAAGGGATGATCAACTAATTGGGATTGTATTATAGACCCCCTAGTAGTCAGAGGGAAATTGAGAAATAAACTTGTAAGGAGATCTCAGCTATCTGTTAGAATAATATGGTGGTTATGGTAGGGGATTTTAACTTCCCAAACATAGACTGGGACTGCCATAGTGTTCAGATGGAGAAGAATTTGTTAAGTGTGCACAAGACAATTTTCTGAATCATTTTCTGGGTGTACCTACCACAGAAGGTGCAAAACTTTACTTACTCTTGGGAAGTGAGGTGTCAGTGGGGGAGCACTTTGGGGCCAGCGACCATAATTCTATTAGATTTAAAATGGTGATGGAAAAGGATAGACCAGATCTATAAGTTGAAGTTCTAAATTGGAGGAAGGCCAATTTTGATGGTATTAGGCAAGAACTTTCAAAAGCTGATTGGGGGCAGATGCTCACAGGTAAAAGGAGAGCTGGAAAATGGGAAGCCTTCAGAAATGAGATAACAAGAATCCAGAGAAAGTATATTCCTGTCAGGGTGAAAAGAAAGGCTGGTAGGTATAGGGAATGCTGGATGACTAAAGAAATTGAGGGTTTGGTTAAGAAACAAAGAAGGAAGCATGTGTCAGGTATAGACAGGATAGATCGAGTGAATCCTTAGAATAGAAATATACTTAAGAGAAAAATCAGGAGGACAAGAAGGGGACAGGAGGTAGCTTTGGCAAATAGAATTAAAGGAGAATCCAAAGGGTTTTTACAAATACATTAAGGACAAAAGGGAAACAAGGGAGAGAACAGGACCCCTCAAAAGGTCAACAAGGCAGCCTGTGTGTGGAGCCGCAGAAAATGGGGGCAATACTAAATGAGTATTTTGCATCAGTATTTACTGTGGAAAAGGATTTGGAAGATGTAGACTGTAGGAAAATAGATGGTGACATCTTGCAAAATGTCCAGATTACAGAGGAGGAAGTGCTGGATGTCTTGAAATGGTTAAAAGGTGGATAAATCCCCAGGACCTGATCAGGCGTACCCGAAAACTCTGTGGGAAACTGGAGAAAAAAAAATGATTGCTGGGCCTCTTGCTGAGATATTTCTATCATCGATAGTCACAGGTGATGTGCCGGAAGACTGGAGGTTGGCAAACATGGTGCCACTATTTAAGGGTGGTAAGGACAAGCCAAGGAACTATAGACCAGTTAGCCTGACCTCCGTGGTGGGCAGGTTGTTGGAGGGAATCCTGAAGGACAGGATGTACATGTATCTGGAAAGGCAAGGACTGATTCAGGATAGTCAACATGATTTTGTGCGTGGGAAATAATCTCTCACAAGCTTGGAGTTTTTTGAAGTAGTAACAAAGAGGATTGATGAGGGCAGAGCAGTAGACGTGATCTATATGGACTTCAGTAAGGCGAAGGTTCCCCATGGGAGACTGATTAGCAAGGTTAGATCTCATGGAATACAGGGAGAACTATCCATTTGGATACAGAACTGGCTCAAAGGTAAAATACAGAGGATGGTGGTGGTGGAGGGTTGTTTTTCTGACTGGAGGCCTGTGACCAGTGGAGTGCCCCAAGGATCGGTGCTGGGACGTCTACTTTTTGTCATTTACATAAATGATTTGGATGTGAGCATAAGAGGTACAGTTAGTAAGTTTGCAGATGACATCAAAATTGGAGGTATAGTGGACAGTGAAGAGGGTTACCTCAGATTACAACAGGATCTGGACCAGATGGGCCAATGGGCTGAGAAGTGGCAGATGGAGTTTAATTCAGATAAAGGGGAGGTGCTGCATTTTGGGAAAGCAAATCTTAGCAGGACTTATACACTTAATGGTAAGGTCCTAGGGAGTGTTGCTGAACAAAGAGACCTTGGAGTGCAGGTTCATAGCTCCTTGAAAGTGGAGTCACAGGTAGATAGCATACCAAACGCCGCCTTTGGTATCCTTTTTTATATGTCAGAGTATGGAGTATAGGAGTTGGGAGATCATGTTACAGCTGTACAGGACATTGGATAGGCCACTGTTGGGAATATCGCGTGCAATTCTGGTCTCCTTCCTATCAGAAAGATGTTGTGAAACTTGAAAGGGTTCAGAAAAGATTTACAAGGATGTTGCCAGGGTTGGAGGATTTGAGCTACAGGGAGAGGCTGAATAGGCTGGGGCTGTTTTCCCTGGAGCGTTGGAAGCCGAGAGGTGACCTTGTAGAGGTTTACAAAATTATGAGGGGCATGGATAGGGTAAATAGGCAAAGTCTTTTCTCTGGAATCGGGTGGTCCAGAACTAGAGTGCTTAGGTTTAGGTGAGAGGGAAAAAGATATAAGAGACACCCAAGGGGCAACTTTTTCTCAGATGGTGGTAAGTGTATGGAATGAGCTGCTGGAAGTAGTGGAGGCTGGTACAATTGCAATATTTAAGAGGCATTTGGATGGGTATATGAATAGGAAGGGTTCGGAAGGATATGGACCTGGTGCTGGCAGGTGGGACTAGATTGGGTTGGGATATCTGGTCGGCATGGATGGGTTCGACCGAAGGGTCTGTTTTCATGCTGTGCATATCTATGACTCACTGAACTTAACTATTGTATTTCAGAACAAACGCCCTACTCTATGTTTGTTACACTTCTTTCATACCAGAGTCCTAAAATGTATTGGCTACCGTCCCATCACAGCCAGCTTGTTTTCAACTATTTACACTTCTCATTAGCACACCACCTAGCATGACACTCTCACTCAGCTGATCAGCAATCTCTTTGTTAACCTAACCCTTCTGCGCTCTCTCCGCCCCAGCTGCATGTGCTGTATTACATCCCACACAAATCAGCAAAAATACCACTCTTTCCCAACTATTTTCAGTTGTGACGAAAGGTCACTGGGCTCAAAACTTTAGTTGTTTTTCTTTAGCAATGTTACCACACCTGTTTGGTTTTTGTAAGCAGTTTGTGTCTCTGAAATAAAAACAGAGATTCTCCATCCATGAGGAATCCATTGCTGATAAATTAAAAATCATTTTTGAGGAAAGCACAGACTTCTTAGGAAGAATTGTTATCTATCTTGATGTTCTCGGTGAAAATTATTGTAATGTATCTGATTATCCTCACTGCCTGGAGAACTAGAAACCAGCTGGAACTGGGAATTCCCAAACACCCTGTCAGTGCCTCATAATATATAAACTCTAACATGATTTGTAGTTACAAAATGAGAGGGACCGTATTGTTGAAGAGGAGAGTATGAAACGGACTGGTAAGCTAGAGGAGATACTCGTTAGGAAGGAAGATGTGTTGGGCATTTTGAACAACTTGAGGATAGACAAGTCCCCCGGGCCTGACAGGATATATCCTAGGATTATGTGGGAAGCAAGAGAGGAAATTGCAGAACTGTTGGCAGTGATCTTTTCATCTTCACTGTCAACGGGGGTGGTGCCAGGGGACTGGAGAGTGGCGAATGTTGTGCCCCTGTTCAAAAAAAGGGAATAGGGATAACCCTGGGAATTACAGGCCAGTTAGTCTTACTTCGGTGGTAGACAAAGTAATGGAAAGGGTACTGAGGGACAGGATTTATAAGTATCTGGAAAGACACTGCTTGATTAGGGACAGCCAGCACGGATTTGAGAGGGGTAGGTCTTGCCTCAAGTCTTACTGAATTCTTTGAGGAGGTGACCAAGCATGTGGATGAGGGTAGAGCAGTGGATGTAGTGTACATGGATTTTAGTAAGGCATTTGATAAGATTCCCCATGGTAGGCTTATGCGGAAAGTCAGGAGGCATGGGATAGTGGGAAGTTTGGCCAGTTTGATAGAGAACTGGCTAACCGGTCGAAGTCAGAGAGTGGTGGTAGATGGTAAATATTCAGCCTGGAGCCCAGTTCCAAGTGGAGTTCTGCAGGGATCAGTTCTGGGTCCTCTGCTGTTTGTAATTTTTAGTAATGACTTGGAAGAGGGAGTTGAAGGGTGGGTCAGTAAATTTGGAGACGATACGAAGATTGGTGGAGTTGTGGATAGTGAGGAGGGCTGTTGTCAGCTGCAAAGGGACTTAGATATGATGCAGAGCTGGGCTGAAGAGTGGCAGATGGAGTTCAACCCTGTCAAGTGTGAGGTTGTCCATTTTGGAAGGACAAATAAGAATGTGGAATACAGGGTTAACAGTAGGGTTCTTAGTAAGGTGGAGGAGCAGAGGGATCTTGGGATCTACGTTCATAGATCTTAGAAAGTTGCCACTCAGGTGGCTAGGTAAGGAGGCCTATGGTGTATTAGCGTCCATTAGCAGAGGGATTTAATTCAATAGTCGTGAGGTGATGTTGCAGCTGTGTAGGACCTTGGTAAGGCCACATTTGGAGTACTGTGTGCAGTTCTGGTCACCTCATTTTAAGAAAGATGTGGAAGCTTTGGAGAGGGTGCAGAGGAGATTCACCAGGATGTTGCCTGGAATGGAGAATAGGTTGTACGAGGATAGGTTGAGAGCGTTAGGCATTGGAACGGCGAAGGAGGAGGGGTGACTTGATAGAGGTTTATAAGATGATCAGGGGAATAGATAGAGTAGACAGTCAGAGACTTTTTCCCCGGGTACAGAGTGTTACAAGGGGACTTAAATTTAAAGGTGAAGGGTGGAACGTATGGGGGGGGGGGGGGGGGGGGGGGGGGAAGAGAAGCAAAAAAAAAAAAAAGAGGGAAATATCAGGGATAGGTTCTTTACCCAGAGAGTGGTGGGGGCATGGAATGCGCTGCATGTGGGAGTGACAGAGTCAGAAGCATTGGTGACCTTTAAGCGGCAATTGGATAGGTACACGGATAGGTGCTTAAGCTAGAACAAATGTTCGGCACAACATCGTGGGCCGAAGGACCTGTTCTGTGCTGTATTGTTCTATGTTCTACATGTCCAGTATTCACAATTTTGTTTTTGAAACTGAAGTTTTCCAACAGATTCAACATTTTCAGATGAAGTGATGTTCTGTAGAGTGAAGGGTTCACGTTAGGTTAGGTTACCTGCAGTCAAATAGCCAGCAGATCATTTTTAGATAAATTCAGTAAAATTACTGTAACTATGGAGAAGGGAATAAAGAAACTGATGGGATGAAAGACAGATGAATCACTGGGGTCTGCACCAGAGGGTACTAAAGGGAGTGGCAGAGATAGTGTGTCAGTTACAATATTCCAAAATTCCCTGGATTCTGGAAGGGAAGTGGGGGATTGGAAACATGCTCACTTGACATCCAAAAAGGAGACTGACCAAAGGTGGGAAATTATAGACTAGCTTGACCTCAAATTGGGAAGTTGCTGGAGTCAATCATAAAGGAGATAACATTTGAAAAAAAGCTCAATTCACTAGTGTCAGCATGGTTTCATGACAGGCAAATCGGAGTCATACAGCACAGAAACAGACCCTTCAGTCTAACCAGTCCATGATGACTATAATCCCAAACTTGTCCTACCTGCCTCCACTTTACCCATATCCCTCCAAACATTTCTTATTAACATACTTCTCCAAAACGTCTTTTAAACATTGTAGCTATACCCACATCCACCACTTCTGGAAGTTCACACCATCCACGAACCATTGTAAGAAAAAAAAATTGCCTTTCATTTTTAAATATTTCTCCTCTCACCTTAAAGATGTGCCCTTAGTCTTGAAATCCACCACTGTGGGGAAAAGATACCACTTATTCAACTTGTGGTTCTGTTCGCCGAGCTAGGAATGTGTTGCTGATATTTCGTCCCCTGTCTAGGTGACATCCTCAGTGCTTGGGAGCCTCCTGTGACTCGCTTCTGTGATGTTTCCTTTGCCATTTGTAGTGGTTTGAATCTGCCGCTTCCGGTTGTCAGTTCCAGCTGTCCGTTGCAGTGGTCGGTATATGGGGTCCAGGTCGATGTGCTTATTGACAGAATCTGTGGATGAGTGCCATGCCTCTAGGAATTCCCTGGTTGCTCTCTGATTGGCTTATCCTATAAATAGTAGTGTTGTCCCAGTTGAATTCACGTTGCTTGTCATCTGCGTGTGTGGCTACTAAGGATAGCTGGTCGTGTCGTTTCGTGGCTAGTTGGTGTTCATGGATGCGGATCGTTAGCTGTCTTGTTTGTCCTATGTAGTGTTTTGTATAGTCCTTGCATGGGATTTTTGTACACTACATTGGTTTTGCTCATGCTAGGTATCGGGTCCTTCATTCTGGTGAGTTGTTGTCTGAGAGTGGCTGTTGGTTTGTGTGCTGTTATGAGTCCTAGTGGTCGCAGTAGTCTGGCTGTCAGTTCGGAAATGCTCCTGATGTATGGTAGTGTGGCTAGTCCTTTGGGTTGCGGCATGTCCTCGTTCCGTTGTCTTTCCCTTAGGCATCTGTTGATGAAATTGCGTGGGTATCAGTTTTTGGCAAATACATTGTATAGGTGTTCTTCTTCCTCTTTTTGCAGTTCTGGTGTACTGCAGTATGTTGTGGCCCTTTTGAATAGTGTCTTGATGCGACTTCTTTTGTGTGCGTTGGAGTGGTTGCTTTCGTAGTTCAGGACTTGGTCTGTGTGTGTAGCTTTCCTGTATACCTTTGTGGTGAATTCTCTGTACCATCACGTCTCGGACAACATTATAGGACAAGCCAAACAGAGAACAGCCAGGGAATTCCTAGAGGCATGGCACTCATCCACAGATTCTGTCAATAAGCACATCGACCTGGACCCAATATACCGACCACTGCAGTGGACAGCTGAAACTGACAACTGGAAGCAGCAGATTCAAACCACAAATGCCGAAGGAAACATCACAGGAGGCTCCCAAACACTGAGGATGTCACCTAGACAGGGGACGAAACGTCTGCAACACAAATTCCCAGCTCGGCAAACAGAACCACAATGAGCACCCGAGCTACAAATCTCCTCACAAACTTTGAACTTATTCAACTTATTGTTACCCCTCGTGAATTTAAGCTACTATAAAAGTCACCCCTCAACCTCCTATGTTCCCAGTGTAAAAAAATGTCCCAACCTATCCAGCCTCTCCTTATAACTTAAGCCCTCCATTCCTGACAACATCCTGATAAATCTCTTTGAATCTGTTCCAGCTTAATAATATCCTTCCTATAACAGAGGCCAGAATGGCACAGGGCTGCGGAAGAGGCCTCATCAACATCTTGTACAATGTTAATGATGACTTCCTAACAGGATTGAGCAATGAAGGAAAGTGCGCCAAATGCCTTAACCCCCTATTTATGCAAACTACGTACCTGAACACCTAGGTGTCTGTTCTACAACTCTCCAAGGCCCCACCAAGAATTGTACAAGTCTTGTCTCAGCTTTACTAAAATGCAATATTTCACATTTGTCCAAATTAAACACCATCTGCCAATCTTCACCTTGTTCACCTAATTGATCAAGATCTCTGTAATCTTAACTGTACCACCAAGGTATGCTTGACAAACTTACTGGTTATATCCTCAACTCAAGCAAGGTGGATAGAGATCTGGTAGATGCGTTGGATCTAGGCTTCCAGAAAGCATTTAATAAGGTGCCACATAAATGACTGATTCAGAAGGTAAGATCCGAAGGAGTCAAGAGTAGAGTACAGACTTGGACATGGACTGGTTAACTGACAGAAAGCAAAGAGTCAGGATATATGGGCCCTTCTCAGGATGGTAAACTGTAACTAGTGGGATGCCACAGAATTCATTTCTTGGATCCCAACTATTTACAATCTATATAGTGATCTGCAAGCAGGGACAAAATTAACACAGCAAGATTTGTAAATGATACTGAAGTAGTGGGAAAGCAGGTTGTGAAGAGGAGATGAGGAGTTTACAGATAAACTAAGAATAGGCCAGAATCTGGCCAGTGGAGTTTAGTGTTGGTAAGTACGAAGTTGTCCATTTAGGCTGGAAAAATAACAAAGGCAAATTATTTAAATGGGAAGCAGATTCAAAGTGCAACAATGCAGAAAGATCTGGGTATTTGCGCATGAATTACAGAAGTAGGGATGCAGATGCAGTGTATAAAAGTGAGAAAGAAATATAATCCTAGCATTAATTGCAAAAGGACTGCATTATAAAAATTAAGGTATTTTGTAACTATCTATAAAGATGCTGGTGAGACCACACCTCGTGTCCAGTTTTGGTCTCTTCGAGGAGAGATGTGATGGCATTGAAGGTTCACCAGATTGATTCTAGGGATGAAAGGGCTGTTGTACAAGGAGTGGTTGAATAGCTTGGGCTTGTACTCGCTAGAGTTCAAGAATGTTTGGGTGGAGAAGTTCTGATTGAGGTATAGAAATTGCTAAGGGGATATACAAGGTAGATGTTGAACAGTTGTTCCTCTTTGTGGGGGCCAGTCTCCAGCAAGAGGTTATAGATATAGGAGAGGGGCAGATAGGTACAAAACTGATACAAGGAGAAACCATTTCTCTCAAAGGGTTGAGAATCTGTGGAACTCTCTGCCCAAGAGTGCAGTGGAGGCAGAATCAAACAGATTCAAGGGAGAAGTTGAAATGTTTTAATGAAAGGCAAGATGAATGCTTTGGGGTTCACAGTAACAGTTGAAACCAGGATAAGATCAGCCATATTAAATGGTAGACCGGGATCAAAGGTTGAATTGCGTACTCCCACATCTAATTGTTAGGTTACTAACCTCTATTACTAATCAGGAGAAAGTTAGGACTGCAGATGCTGCCCTCCAATCGCTACCAGGACAGAACCCCACTGGTCCTCACCTGCCACCTCACCAACCTCCAAGTACATTGTATCATCCGTCGTCATTTCCGCCACCTACAAACTGACCCCACCACCAGGGATATATTTCCCTCCCCTATCAGCATTCCGGAAAGACCACTCCCTCCGTGACTGCCTCATCAGGTCCACACCCCCCCCACCAACTGAACCTCCACTCCCGGCACCTTCCCCTGCAACTGCAAGAAATGCAAAACTTGTGCCCACACCTCTCTCCCCCCACCTAACTTCCCTCCAAGGCCCCAAGGGATCCTTCCATATTCGCCACAAATTCACCTGCACCTCCACACACATCATTTACTGCATCCGTTGCACCCGATGTGGCCTCCTCTATATTGGAGACACAGGCTGCCTACTTGCGGAATGTTTCAGAGAACACCTCTGGGACACCCGGACCAACCAACCCAACCACCCCGTGGCTCAACACTTCAACTCCCCCTCCCACTCCAAGGACATGCAGGTCCTTGGACTCCTCCATCGCCAGAGCATAGCAACACGACGGCTGGAGGAAGAGCGCCTCATCTTCTGCCTAGGAACCTTCTAACCACTAGGGATGAACTCAGATTTCTGCAGTTTCCTCATTCCCCCTCCCCCCCACCTTGGTCTCAGTCCCAACCCTCAAACTCAGCACCACCTTCCTAACCTTTCCACCCCTACCCTCACCTTGACCTCCTTCCACCTATCACATTTCCAACACCCCTCCCCCAAGTCCCTCCTCCCTACCTTTTATCTTAGCCTGCTGGACACAATTTCCTCATTCCTGAAGAAGGGCTCATGCCCGAAACGTCGATTCTCCTGCTCCTTGGATGCTGCCTGACCTGCTGCGCTTCTCTATTACTAATTAACCCACTTGCAACAAAGTGATGGAAGCGGTCATTGACAGAGCTATCAAGTAAACTTAAATCACCTGGAAATTAATGTTCAGCTTTAATTCTATCAGTCAGAGCTATTCAGTTCCAGATCTCATCACAGCATTGGTCTAACAGCGGAATTCTAGAATTAAAAGAGGCCTTTTAACAAAGTGCTGCGTAAAAGAGGTCTCAACAAATTGAACAAAAAATGAATTCTACATTGGATTATATCTAGAACAAAACGTTGGTTGCGATTGTTGAAGGTCAACCATCTCAGCAAGTTTTGCAACAAACTCTGCTCAGTCTAACTATCTTCCGCTTCTTTAATAATCTTTCTTCCAAAGATTGCAAACAGGGGGTTTATCATTATACTGTCCACTCCATTTATAAATCTTCAATTAAAGAAAAACATGAATGTCAGTTAAGCCAGTTATGTCAATGATGATCTCAAACTAAACAAAAATTAACCATTTCCCTATGTGACATTCAACAATGTTTTTTTTTCCCTGGTGGCAGGGAAGAGAGGGGTTGAATGGCAGTCTGACACATTTTCCAGCAAATGAACTGGGCTAGCCATATAAATGCAAATTACAGGGACACAATCTCAAAAGCTGAAAAGGATAATGAAATAAGTTGGCTTTTTTGGATTTAATAAATGAAGACAACAGACTTGCCTTCTTTGTTTTGATTGATTTATGCAATGTGGGTGTCACCAGCTAGGTAAGAATTTATTGTCCAGAGGGCAGTTAAGAGTCAAACACATCATTGCGGTTTAAAGCTATCTATAAGAGAGACCAGAAGAAAAGCAGACTTTCATCCCTAAAGGATATATGCCATCATTAAAAGCTATTTCTTCATTCCAAATTTCATGGGATTTAAATTTCACCACCTAAAGTAGAACTTGAGCCCATGTTTCTCAGAACATTTGCCTGTTCTGGATTGCTAGTGCAGTGATGTTACCACTATGCCATCATCTCTTTTTCATTCACTAAAACAAAGAAGCCCAGAAACAATTGAGAAAGTGAACACTGCAGATGCTAGAGATCAGAGTGTGGTGCTGGAAAAGCACAGAAGGTCAGGTAGCAGTGAAAAAAAAACTCCATGTTTCGGGCATAAGCTCCTCATCAGGAATGAGGCTTGTGGGCATGGGGCTGAGATATAAATGGGAGGGAGTGGGACAGGTAGCTGGCAATTTGATAGATAAAATGTGCAGGGGGCAGGGCAGGAAGAGAGAGAGAGTTGTAGACTTGGGACTGAGGGGGGTGGGGGGGAAGAGAAGTCAGGGGGAAGGGTAGGGGAAGGAATGAGGAAACTGGTGAAATCCAAATTGATCCCATGTGATTGCAGGGTCCCAAGGCAGAAGATGAGGCACTCTTCCTCCAGGCATTAGGTGGTAAAGGTTGGGCAATGGAGGTAGTCCAGGACCTGCATGACCTTAGTGGATTAGGAGGGGGTGTTCAAATGTTCAGCCATGGGGCAGTGGGATTGGTTGGTGAGGGTGTCTCAGAGGATCTGCAAATTGCCATCCCTCCTCCCCAGTGTAGAGGGAACCACATTGGTACAACGGATACAGTGGATAATGTGCGTGAAAGTACTGGCAAACTTCTGACAGATGTGAAACGATCCTTTTGGGCCTTGGACAGAGGTGAGGAGGGGTGGGAAGGTGGAGGAAGGTATGGGTGCAGGTTTTGCACTTCCTGCAGTGGCAGGGGAAAGTGCCAGGGATGGGGGCATGGATCTGACGAAGGAGGAGTTGAGGAGGGAATGGTCTCTCTGGAATGCAGATGTGGGGGGGTGGGAAGGGAAGGGAATAAGTTCCCAGTGGTGGGGTCTGTTGGAAGGTGGCAGAGGGTGATGTGACGTAACAAACATGGAGGTTGATGGATTGGAAGGTGTGGAGTGGGGGAGTTTCTGTCCCTGTTGCATTTGGAGGAACGGGGGCTTAAGGGCAGAGGAATGGGAAGTGGAGGAGATACGCTGGAAGGGATCGTCGAACCACATGGAAGGAGAAATTGCAGTATTTGAAGCTGCCTGGGATGTTCTACAGTGGAATTGGTCCCCTTGGGAGCAAAAGAGATGGAGGTGGAGGAATTCAGAATAAGGTATGGCAGTTTTTAACAGGAGGTAGGATGGGAGGTGGTGTAGACTAGGTAGCTGTGGGAGTCTGTGGGTTTGTAGCAAATGTCCGTGTCTAGTTGGCCGCCAGAGATGGACAGGTCCAGGAAGGGGAGGGAGGTGTCCTAGATGGTCCAGGTGAATTGGAGGTCAGGATGGAAGGTGTTTTGTGAAGTTAATCAACTGTTCAACCTCCTAGTGGGAGCATCGATGTAGTAGAGGAAAAAAAAAAGGTGGGAAATGGTGCCGTGTAGCTAAAGAAGATGAACGGACATTTACTACAAACTTGACTGCCGCAGCTACCTGGACCACACCTCCACCCACCCAACCTCCTGTGGAAACTGCCATCCCTTATTCCCAATTCCTCTGCCTCATCTGCTTCCAGGGGGACCAATTTCACCATAGAACATCCCAGGTGGCCTCTTTTTCAAAGATCGCAATTTCTCCCACCCACATGGTTGGCGATGTCCTCCAGCATATCTCATCCCCGCCTTGAACCCACCCCTCCAATTACAACAGAGGCAGTACCCCCTAGCCCTCACCTTCCACCCCACCAACCTCCACATATGTCACATTAATCTCAGCCACCTGCAAACAGACCCTACCACTAGGGATACATTTCCCTCGCCACCACCATCTGCATTCTGGAGAGACCATTCCCTCAGTGACTCCTTCGTCAGGTTCATGCCCCCCATCAGCCCAAAGGGCTCTTCCACTTCCGACTGATATTTACCTGTACTTCCATACACGTTACCTACTGTATTCATCGCACCCTATGTGGTCTCTTCTACATCAGGGAGATAGGATACCAACTTGTGGACTGTTTCAGAGAACATCTTTGGGGCTCCTGCACCAAACAACCCCTATTGCTCTACGGCTGAACATTTTAACTCTCCCCTCGCACTCCATCAAGAACATGTCCTGGGCCTCCTCCAATGCCCAACTTTTACTACCCAACATCTGGAGGAAGCACGCCTCATCTTCCACCTTGGGACCCCACAATCACATGGCAATGTGGATTTCACCATTTTCCTTTTTTCCTCCTCCCCCCCCCCCCCCCCCCCCACCTTATCCCAGTCCCAAGCCCCCAACTCAGCACTATCCCCTTGACTAGTCCTACCTATCCATTTCCTTTGCTTCCCACCCTATCACTTCCACACCTTCATTTACCTATCACATTCTCAGCTACCTTCCCACATCCCAGCCGCCACCCCCCCACCATTTATCTCTCAGCACCCACCCCCCCCCACCCCACCCACAAGCCTCATTCCTGATAAGGGCTTTTGCCTGAAATGTTGATTCTCCTGCTCCTCGGATCCAGAAACAATTGAGTCAAGCTTAGAAATGAATATCAAACCAGCTATTTATGCAAGACCGCATAAAGTAAATACAAGACAGCATTATCATTTTGTGGTGTCCCTAAATGATACTGGATTAGTATATCTCCAAGAAGATGGCTCTGTAATAATGCTCATTCATGCCTGCAGCTGGGCATTGTACCACTAGATAGAGTTCAAAATGTCCCAGCTCCCCACAAACCCACTACTTTTCTCAACTGTTCTGGTCAGCTCTCATCCTTCCAAATGTTAGGCAGTGGGTTTTGGAATTTAAACACTTAAAACTATTTAATCTCACTTCATCACTGCAGCATGCATCCACTGATATGGGCAAGGAAGAATTATCACTCTGCTAAATAGAGTAAAATCTAGTAAATGGTGTAACACTCCAATTTCCCCCTTTCTAAAAGGTAGTCATATTACTTTTAGATTAGATTAGATTACTTACAGTGTGGAAACAGGCCCTTCTGCCCAACAAGTCCAGACCGACCCGCCGAAGCGCAACCCACCCATACCCCTACATTTACCCTTTACCTAACACTATGGGCAATTTAACATGGCCAATTCACCTGACCTGCACATTTTTGGACTGTGGGAGGAAACCGGAGCACACGGAGGAAACCCACGCAGACACGGGGAGAATGTGCAAACTCCACACAGTCAGTCGCCTGAGGCGGGAATTGAACCCAGGTCTCTGGCGCTGTGAGGCAGCAGTGCTAGACCCAAATTCATATGAGTCTTTCTTTCAATTTGCTAAAATCTTCCAAAATAGTCCAAAGTCACAAACGACATTTTTAGTCAGTGAGCCATTCTGCTTTAACTTGTGTGCAGTTTTTACACAGATAATTCTCCTCCAACACTTTACTGTATAGTTTAAAGAAGCCTCTCTGAATTGGTTCCACTCAGCTACCAAATTGGAATTAAGAGAATTTCTAATAATTGCCTCCAGCGGACACCAACAACTGGATTACTAGATAAAGGACAAGCCCCTGACACCCTTGCCTTTCTGAATTAATTTGCTATCACTGGATTGTAGGAGGTTGGCTCTTGTACGTATGCTAGTGATGTATAGTTCTACCGCTAAACTCTTTATCTGGTATCACATTTCAGATACATCACAATTTACTAGGATGCAGAGGCACTAATTCTAAACTCGATCAATATTTCTGTACTCTTGCAAGTCACTATTTCTTGTTGGACTGGTTGGAACTGCAGGATCCTTTTTAAGTGAGAGGTGCACATTCAACCTTACATCTACTCCAAAACAACAGTCTACATCACTCCTAACCTAGTTCAACACTCTTCCTCCAACCCGGACCCCATTTCCAGATCTGATTTTAGCAACTTTACCTCAAGAAATTAACGTTTACCTTTAGCTCAAAATTAAAGTTGAATTTCTTTTTCCCCCAAGGATTTGATCCTCTCTACCTCAATTCTGTGATGGAATACACTGCACATATCTAGACAAGGGCAGTTCCAACAAAAGCCTTCCAGGACACAATAAGTGACACTCCATACATCACCTTCAACATTCACTCCCTTCATAAATCGACATAGCAGATAAGTGTGTTCATCCACAAGGTACACAGTAGAATTCCACCAGCATCTTCTAAACCCATTACCATCAAGGTGGACACAGGCAGCAATTACATGGAAATGCCACCACCTTAGAATTTCCCTCACAGTGACTCACCATTCTGACTTGGAGTACATAACTACCATAAGTATGATGACTGGTACTCCTTTATTTATCCTGCTTGTTACTGCTCCAAACATTCGGAGATTCACCGTACACAACTTCACCTTCATGGAGTCATGTGCTAACCTTATTCGATTAGATGCTGTTTTTCTGTATGTTCTTAAATTACATCCTTTAATGATAAATCCTAACATTTCTCAATGACAGATGATTAACTAACTGCCCTAAAAGAAGTTAGTTATTTTCTTCCTCTCCTGTTTTGAATAAAGATATTACACTGCCACTTTTTACAATTCTTGAACTTTTCCAGAATCCAAGGATTCTTAAAAGATTGCAACTAGCACATCCACTATCTCTGCAGCTATTTCTTTCACAATGCATCAGGGCCATTCTTTGGCTCCATTAGCTCTCCCACCTACCCTCGAGTACTTTTGCTCCAGTAATGGCTATTTTATTCCACTCCCCATTGCCCCTTGATTGTTTTGCTTAGATTAGATTAGATTACTTAGTGTGGAAACAGGCCCTTCAGCCAAACAAGTCCACACCGACCTGCCAAAGCGCAACCCACCCAGACCCATTCCCCTACATTTACCCCTTCACCTAACACTACGGGCAATTTAGCATGGCCAATTCACCCAACCCGCACATTTTTGGATCGTGGGAGGAAACCAGAGCACCTGGAGGAAACCCACATAGACACGGGGAGAATGTGCAAACTCCACACAGTCAGTTGCCTGAGGCGAGAATTGAACCTGGGTCTCTGGTGCTGTGAGGTAGCAGTGCTAACCACTGTGCCACCGGTTTTGGAAACAATGAAGCAAAGACTGAAGCAAAAGTATTTTTTCAATTCTCCCTCTATTTCCTGATTGTCCTTATTTTAATCAGCCTCAGTCTATAAAATGCCATTGCCACTTTGGTCTCTTATCTATATTTAATAAAACTCTTACTGTCCATTTTATATTACCTGATAGCTTAAAGTTTCTTTTCCTTTGCAATTTTGTTTATATTTCTTTATAAAAATCTATTCTAATCATCTGGTTTACAACATTTCCCCAACCTTAGGTGCTTTCATTTTCAAATATACTTCATCAAGAAAGTTTGAAATACTAAGTGGCTTATCAACTTCCCAAAATCCTTTACTCACCGGAGTATGTCTGAGAGTCATGAACTACTTTTTGAAATATCTGTTTGCGCTCCTTAACTGTTTCTGCTGAACTACATTCCCAGTCCTCTACAGCCAACTCTCCCTCAATCCTTTGTTATTACCCTGATTTAAGTTTAGCACAGTTGTTTCTAACCCAAGTTTCTCACTCTCACATGGAACACTATTTTGTTTTACTGAGCTAATTTAATAAATCTACCTCATTGCACCTACCAGATCCAAAATAGCCAGATTCCTGATTGCATCCACAACAAATAGTATTCAGGACATCTTCCGAGAGTATGAATTCTTCATTCCAATTACTTCTACAATTGGATTCTCCCACCTGCTGTGGCAAGTGCACTGACATGCTTGCCCTCCCTAATGTAACGCAATGTCTGCAGCCCAGACTCTCAACTTGGTTCCAAAAAGTTTCTTGAGCTGTAAACACTTCATAGCGATGTGTTTGCTTGGATTACTTTGGTGTCCAACAGTTGTAATGTTGCAGAATTACAACTCTATTGTACCTTGACTCATTAATTAATATCAGGTATTCCTGCTCTTTACACTTGACGAGCACCCCTCCCCCAGCTTTTTACAGTTATTATAATTCATTTTATTTTACACCAAAAATCTTGTACTCAAGTACTAAGAAAGAAAAACAGATCAAAGCATAATCAAAATACATTATTTTTACTTTAAAAACATGAAATAGTCCCCAATCGACTGCTTTAGCTGCATTTGTGTCACAGTAGTTCAAGATATCATTCTGCCACTGGTCTAACTGCAATCTCTCCCACTCACCGTTTGCTTAAAAATAAATCTTAATTACTTACCAAATGTCCACTAATTAGCTAGCTTCTTCTGAAAGAGGATTGGAATAAATTCTTAGAGGCTGAAGAGGTTTAGGCAAAAGCAACACACCTCTTTCCCTTCCTTTCTGATTCAGACAAAAGACATTTTGCTTCCTGGTCCAGGAGGTATTATTGCGCCACAAGAGACCTGATAATTCCAGCAACTATTCTAAAATCATACTCAAAATACTAAGTTGCACAAAGTTAGCTACTTAAGTATGCGGACATGAAAGGCCATCATGAGGATCCAATTGGCTCCTAATTAATACTCTCCTTCACTGGAACCTTTGAAAAGCCCCTGACAACTACTGTAACTGTTTAACTGTGGCTTTTCGTTTAATACCAAGTTTATGCAAGTTAAAAAATTAGATATCCAACAACGCAGATACATTCAATGTGTCAGCATATTGAGTAATAGGCCAGCAACCCAGAGGTCAGTTAACAGGCAACCAAACTGCAGTGGTTATGGAGTCACATACATGACAGCCAGGCAAGCACTGCAAATCTTTCCCAAAACAAAGGATATCAGTGAATCAAGTGAAGATGACAAGTCAATTGTTCCAATCTCTTTTACCAATGCTAGTTACTACTTTAATTTCAAATTGACTCAAGTAACACCACTGAAATTCCCCAATTAGCCTTGGTGGGTTTGACAATCTCTTTTGTCAAACAGGTCTCTAAATTACAGTTCTAGTCATGTTAACATGACAACTATGCCAACATTTCCTCCTAGGAGAAGCAAGAGAAAATAAGATTTGTCCAGGCCAATTTAGGGAGGGAATAAACCTAGAACATTCTTTTGACCTTTCCAGGAAATCAAAAATCAGGAGAACACTTTGGCCTTGGTAACTTTTTTCTGTATAAACTAATCTCAGTTCATCCCAGAAATAAGGTTCAGCTCAACTGAACAAAGTTTTGCAAATTGGCTGTGAGCCAATTTACAGCACGTTCCAGACACTCAGCACCTTGTGTGAAAAAATTGCCCCTCTTACCTCAAACATGAGGACATGCCGCAACCCAAAGGACTAGCCACACTACCATACATCAGGAGCATTTCCAAACTGACAGCCAGACTACTGCGACCACTAGGACTCATAACAGCACACAAACCAACAGCCACTCTCAGACAACAACTCACCAGAACGAAGGACCCGATACCTAGCATGAGCAAAACCAATGTAGTGTACAAAAATCCCATGCAAGGACTATACAAAACACAACATAGGACAAACAAGACAGCTAACGATCTGTATCCATGAACACCAACTAGCCACGAAACGACAACCAACTATCCTTAGTAGCCACACACGCAGATGACAAGCAACATGAATTTGACTGGGACAACACTACTATTATAGGACAAGCCAAACAGAGAATAGCCAGGGAATTCCTAGAGGCATGGCACTCATCCACAGATTCTATCAATAAGCACATCGACCTGGACCCAATATACCGACCACTGCAGCGGACAGCTGGAACTGACAACTGGAAGCGGCAGATTCAAACCACTACAAATGCCGAAGGAAACATCACAGAAGCGCTTCACAGGAGGCTCCCAAGCACTGAGGATGTCACCTAGACAGGGGACGAAACGTCTGCAACACAAATTCCCAGCTCGGCGAACAGAACCACAACAATGAGCACACGAGCTACAAATCTTCTCATCTCCTGTACCTGACATCAAACATAAACGTGACCTTATACAACATAAAATTGTGATAACTTTACATTGGAAAGAGAAGGGAAAGGTTTGATCCTTACAACTGTACAAAAAGATTACAGCACTACCAATAAAAAACATTAGAAAAAACAGCTGCCTGCTTGTCAAAAAACAAAGCTCTTCGTTCTAGAAAGGCTCCAAGTGTAAACTGCTATATCATCTAAAACAGACTATTAGTCTACATTCAATAGCAGCAATGCTATTGAATACCATATACTTATACTGGCAAAACAATACATTGGCAAAAGTGCAAGATCACCACAACATAATGTTTGGAAATGGGGACAATTTAAGTTCTGTCGCAGTGCTACCACAATTGGTCATAAACAGCTGTGAACAATTAAATATGAAGAGGAGGCTCTACAAACATGCATACTCAATGGGAAACTCAGAACTTTACCTCCAAATACAAAAAGGTTCAATCATTTGAATCCAGGTTCAGCAGAAGTGGATAATCCACATCCTGTTGAAAACTCTAGCATTGCAGACTACAACCCTCAAACAATTTAATTCACTCCATATGACATCAAGGGTAGAATATACTGGATACTGTAAAAGCTTTGGGCTCTGACAAAATTAAGTTCTTGATACTGAAGTCCTGTGCTCCTGAACGATTCATGTCTCTAGAAAAGTTGTTGCAGTACAGCTGGCATTTACTCAGCAAAATGGAAAACTGCTCATGTGGACCCTGTCCACACTATGCAGGACAAATCCAACCCAGACAATTGCCACCCCTTCAGCCTACTCAATCATCAAAGCAATGGAAGAGATCATCAATAGTGCTATCAAAAGGTACTAGCAAAGTAATAGCCTACTCACTCATGCTCAGTTTGGGTGACACCAGGGCCACTCAGCTCCTGAACTTCTTACAGCATTGATCCAAACACAAGACATAATTAAAAAAAGGTGAACCCAGAGGCGAGGAGAGAGAGATTTCCAGCATCAATGCAACAGTTAAATAAGTTGAGCGTCAAGGAGCCTAACAAACTGGAGCCAATGGAAATCAAGGAGAATATTCTCTGCTGGTTGGTATTATACTGAATACAAAAGGAAGATGCTTCCGGTTGGCAGTCAGTCAATCATCTCAGCTCAAAGACATCACTGCAGAGGTTTCTCAGAGTACTGTCTGAGGCTCAAATATTTTCATTGAGATGCTTCACTCCAGCATACATAAGCAGTGGCAACTTTACTCACGATTACACCATTCGAGATTCCACAGATACTGAAGCAGTTCATGTTCAGATGTAGCAAGACCTGGACAATAGTCAGGCTTGGATTAAGTGGCAAGCAACACCACTGTCACACAGGCACGAGGCAATAACCATCTTCAACCAGAGGGAATCTAATAATTGCTTCTTGACATTCAATATTTATTGCTGAATCTGCCACTAACAACATCCCTGGGGTTAGTATTGATGAGAACTGAACTGGAATGGCCATATAAATAAATACTGTGGCTACAAGAGCAGGCCAGAGGCTGAGATCCTGTGCCAAATAATTTACCTTCGCCCTCTCCACTGTCTGTTCACCACCTAGTTTATACAAAACGCTTCTGACACCTCCCTCCCTCCTTCTCCTATATCTCTCCATCTGTCTCTGGCAACTGACTCAACACGGATATCTATTCCGACCCACCAATTCCCACAGTTACAACTCCTCCCAACTCTGCCCACCCCTGTAAAAACAATCCTGTACTCTAATCCCTCCCCCGTATCTGCTCAGAGGAGGAGCAATTCCACTTCAGTACATCCCAGATGGCTTCCTATTTCAAGGACTGCAATTTCCTCTCCCACGTGATCAGCAATGACCTCCATCACATCTCTTCCACTTCATGCACCTCCACCCTCAAACTCCACACCCAAAACCACAAGGATAGAACCCCCCAGTCCGCACATTCCACCCCACGAACCTCCAAATACAGTGCATTATCCTCCAGCATAGTCAGGCCCTACCACAAATAATTCCCTTCCCACCCCATGTGTTCCACAGAGACCATTCCCTTCTCGCCTCCTTTGTTAGGTCATCACTAACCACCAACCCACCCTCTACACCAGGCACCTTACCCTGCTGTCACAAGGTCCAAAACCTGCACCCACACCTCCCTCACCTCTATCCAAGGCCCTAAAGGATCGTTTCAAATCCAACAGACTTGCCTGCACATCCTCATACCTCATTTACTGCATCAGCTGCTCTCTATGTGGTCTCCTCTACATCTGGGCGGCACGGTGGCACAGTGGTTAGTACTGCTGCCTCACAGCGCCAGAGACCTGGGTTCAATTCCTGACTCAGGCGACTAACTGTGTGGAGTTTGCATGTTCTCCCCGTGTCTGCGTGGGTTTCCTCCGGGTGCTCCGGTTTCCTCCCACAGTCCAAAGATGTGCAGGTCAGGTGAATTGGCCATGGTAAATTGCCCGTAGTGTTAGGGAAGGGGTAAATGTAGGGGTATGGGTGGGTTGCGCTTCGGCGGGTCGGTGTGGACTTGTTGGGCCGAAGGGCCTGTTTCCACACTGTAAAGTAATCTAAAGTAATCTAATCTAATCTAATCTAATCTAATCTAAACATCAGGGCGATTGAGCGCCAACTCATGGAGCAGTTCAGAGAACATCTCTGGTCTGCACACACTAAACAACCCCAACGCCCTGTGGCCGACTACTTCAACTCCCCCAAGGATATGCAAATCCTGGCCATCCTCCACTGCCAAATCAAAGCCACCTGCCAACTGCAAGAAGAATTCCTGCTTTTCCGTCTCAGGACCCTACAACGACAACACCAACTTCACTAGTTTCCAAATCTCCTCACTCCATCCTACATCCAACCCTACAACTCAGCACCACCCTCTTGACCTGTCCATCTTTTTCCACTCCTAACCACTCCACCCTCCTCACCAATCTATCACAATCACCTCCCACTTGCATCCACCTATCACTGTCTCACCTACCTACTCACCAGCCCCCACCCAGTCTATTTATTGCTCAGTCCCCTTCCTGAAGGAGGGATTATGCCTGAAATGTTAACTCTCCTGCTCCTCAGATGTCACCTGACCAGCTGTTCTTTTTCCAGTGCCACACTGATTCTGATCAACCCCCAATACCACAAGAATGCGGAACAAAGCAACCAGCTTGGCTGACTCACCTTGCTCCACTACCTTCAATATTCACTTGCTTCACCACAGATGAAGATGGTATGCTCTGCTACCACTATGCATGGTGCACTGCAACAACTCAAAGTTCTTTTAACAGTGTCTTTGAAAACCATACTTATCACTCTGAAGAAAAAAGGCAGCACATACATAAGAAAACCACAATCTGAAAATTTCCCTTCCAGCCACACACCATCCTGACTTGGAAATATAATCACCATTCTTTCACTGTTGCTGGGCCCTTTCCTGACAATATTTTGGGTGTGCCTACAGCTTAAAAAGACTGCAGATCATTCATGATGGTAGCTAACCACGACTTTCATCAGGGCACTTACAAATAGGAACTAAACACATCCCAGAAGTGAAAACAAAAAGTAAAAGATTCCAAAATTACTTTAGATCCTGTGCAATGCACAATCTCTGGAGACTTAATTCTACTGTTACAAATGTCATGATGCTGCCAAAATAATTTCATGAGCAGCATGCTCTACAGTACAGGCTTCTAAGGAAGTAATTCAGAATTTCTAGGTGTCAGCAGAGACACTAAGGCAATACTTCTATTGTACATTAATAGAACGAGCATGCTGCCTCTTTTGCTAATAACCAGTTGCTGGAACTGTTGGAAAAAAATCAAATTGTTTAAGTACAATAGGCACCAGTTCACCAGACTAGTTAAATAATCTTTACTGTTGGTCTATAATTATAAAGGTGGTGTTGGACTGGGGTGGACTAAGTTGAAAATCACACAACAACACCAGGTTATAGTCCAGATTTATTTGGAAGCATGGCTTTCAGAGCACTTCATCAAGTAAGCAGTGCTCCTTCATCAGTTATCTGATAAAAGAGCAATGCTCTTAAAGTGAGTACTTCTAAATAAACCTATTGGACTATAACCTGGTGCTGTGATTTTTAAACTTAGTCAATAATTATTCATACAAGAAATATAGGATCTTCCTCAAGAGATACTGAAATGTTGTATAGCTTTCCAAATTTTGTTCGTTCTAATCTTATCATTCACTTACATGCCTTCTTTATTGGCATTTATGGATTAAAAGTGAAATCTATTCTTCAGTGTTGTTAAAGGAAAAAGCAATCTTATCCACCTTTCAGAAACACTAAATGCTCGTATTGTTTCATCATGACCATTGCTGCTAACTCCCAGGTGACCATTCATATATGTAGAATTATTTTATTTACACACCAGGTGCAGTAGTATGCTGCTTATTTAACGGGCTGTCAATCCAGGGGCCTGGACAAATAATTCAGAGAATACATCAAATCCCACCCTGGTAGTTTGAAAATTTGATTTTAGTTTAACTGATATATAACAAAAGTTATGGTTGGTAAAAGTAATATGAAGCTGTTGCATTGTCAATGTCTGAATTGCATTGTTACCTCCATGACAGTGGCCTGGGGTTGGGGGGGGGGGGGTTGCATGCTCTCCTCATCTTCTTTGGGATTACAGTTTGACACTTAAGCGGTTGATTTTGAACTGCTCTCTGGAGCAGCAGACTGTCAACTTTGTTGTGGGGGGGAAGATAGCAGCTATGATTCCCCCACCCTACAAATGTAAGGCACTGAGGAGTAGGCAAAAATGGGTATCAACAGCACTTAAACTCTGATTATTCTCCTTTGAAGAGGCCAATACAAAAATCACTCCACAGCTGAGGTACAAAAGAATATTTGCAGAGGTTTGCAGCCTGAGGCAGTGCTGCTTGATGAACACACATCCAAAGTGGCTTTTGGGAATAACTAAACACTTTACCATACGAAGGAGTGCGGCTCTGAAAGCTTGTGATTTCAAATAAACCCGTTGGACTCGAACCTGGTGTTGTGCAATTTTTGGCTTTGTCTGCCCCAGTCCAACATCAAGTCCAAATCAAAGCCGTTCTTGTCATTAATGCAACAAACCCAAATGTAGGGGGACAATTTCAATTAATTAGAACACCTGAATCTACTCCACTAATGTGATGGGGGTCATGTAGCTTCATAAGATTATGCTTTTCCAATCTGTATGTAGAGGACTGTTAACAATACAAAAAAACCTATGACAAATATACAGACCTGTAATGTGTTTAAAGCAAAAGAAACAAGCATCGCATTCATTCAAAATCGTACACAACATGACGTGAACTGTAAGACAAATTCTAAAACAGCAGTGGTCATCTCATTCAAGAAGAGGAGAAAGCCTCAAGAGGGTTACATTGAGCAGTAGTTATTCGCAGGCAACAAAAGCCTTTTTCTCATGTAATATAAATCAGTGTCACCTTCAAAAATTTGGTCTTCTTTCAATGTCCTGAAGAAAGAAAGACAAAGCTTTGACAGGATCTCTTTTTACATGATTATGAAGGTGTACATCCTACAATATGATTATAATTCTGTATAGCCTATGTGATTATGGATGTATAAAACACAAAAACCAAGTACTAGACTTTCAAATCCTGCAAAGAGAACTATTTAGCTCCAAGTAGATTACCAACACACTGTCTTGTGATATGACTGAGGTATGTAAATAGACCCCTACACAGCATTTAAACAACTGTACTAGGGATAGACAAAGTTAGCCACCATTCCCCATGACAGTTTAAAAAAATTCCAATAGAGAATTCAATACAAGGATTCCATTACTATTGCAAATCTCAGTTTTTAATCCTATGGAAGAAAATACCAATGCTGATAAAGAAGTTGAAATACAAATAATGATAGAACAAAACTGCTGATAATTTATTAGACTTAATACTACAGCAGAAGCATCACTATTACCTGAACACTCAGCAGCCAGCACAATATTTGTACTAAAACATACCGAGCAAAACGTTAAGCCATATTGAGTAAAGCAAACACAACAAATGTGCAAAAGTGAAATGTTGTAACTGGTTACAGACTTCAGTCAAGTTTAAGGATTCTAATTAGAAAATACAGCATTTAAAAAAAAGGGACCAACTGCTCTTAAACAAGTCTTATGAAGAGATCTAGAAGATCCAGCAAAGCAATTCCAAGTATATGGTTATAGATCATATAGTTCCAAACCTTAATCAGCTAATTACTCTGGACAGTAAACATGGAATGGTTTTGTAGATATGTGCAAAACCCTGTAGTACACTCACATCAAAGCAACATCTAACATCAAAGCAACAAGCCAGCATCATTCAAAACAGTGTCAACACATTTCACTTTCATCAGAATACTGACTATTGGAGGCTGGTTTACAATGCAGAGTGATACCAGAGTGTGTTCATTTCCCACATTGGTTAACGTTACCAAAGATTCTCCTTCTCAACCTCTCCCTTTGCCTGAGGGATGGTGGCCCTCAAGTTAAACTCTAGTTGTCTCTCTCTCTAATGAAAGCAAAACCCTCGGGTAAGCAATAGCAACCTTAGCTTTTCCTATTGCTGACCAAAACTGTATCTAGTTCTTAATTAGATTGAAGCCACAGTCCTGGCTGGAAACAATCCTTCTGAGCAAGCAATTACAGCTGATTAGAGAATCTGTTCTAGCCTCAAGTCTGAAATCATGCCTTTCTAAACTACTCTGAACTAAGCGCACTGTTGTGTATTTTCTATGCGTAATTAAGCTTCTACTCAAATTGTTCCTCAAATTTTCTCTGTAATATAGATGAAATATATTCTTTTCTCTGCAATACCATTAGGGTTTCACAGGTCTCTTATTTTGTAGCAGTCCCAGCTGCATGCAGCACTCTTTATACAGTCTGATCAAAACAATGTGACCTCTGCAGATTTGAGTTCAACTAATTTGGCACTGTAGCATAATATTCGGATTGTTTTTATCTCCTAAGTAACTGTTTGGACATAGGCAAACACCAAATAAACTAACAAATTCCCCTGGTAAATTATTCCACTCAACACAAGGCTTGTTTACTTAGATGCAGTAGTTTGCATTTGCCCACACTGAATTTCTTTTCTGACCGTTCATCCCAGTATTTAGCACATGAAGCTCTCTTTGCAAGACCTTGGTTGCCTCTAGGAGATCAGATTTCTTTAACTGCACTCCACCCGATCGGAGTACCATCTATGTAACAGAAACAACTTTATCACCAAAAATGATAGATCAGAAGAACTGAATGTTACACCTTCGAACTGGAAAGATCCCTTTGTTAGGTGGCTTGATAAAAGCAAACCTGCTGCCAGAAAAATACCAAAGTTTAATGGAGCTAGGAGTACATAGCTTAACCAATAAAGAACCTACTCTATACTTTTTGCTTTGTTACATATGCCAAATATTGAGCCTACAAAGAAAAATGTAGAAAGACAGCAGCTGCCAGAAGAGTCATAGAAATGTACAGTACAGAAACAGACCCTTTGGTCCAACTCGTCCACACTGACCAGATATCCTAAATTCATCTCGTCCCATTTCCTTTTAAACCCTTCCTACTCATATCTATCCAGACACTGAATTTTTTAAAAAAAGTTAAGGACTTAAAATAGTAGCAACCTTTGTCTCTGGAACAAAATCATAAAAGATCAGCAGGATGACAGATTCTAAAAACGTCTTTTACTTTCTGTTCCATTTAAGTTGCTTTTGCATTTCAAAAATGCCCTATATAAAAACACATGCGATGCACCAAAGCCTCCAATCAAATCAAAAACCAATGTAACAACGTTGGACAAAATGGCACTATAAAAATGCAGCACCACTTTGCTAAGTAGTCTAATTAGTTAAAAATCACACCAGGTCATAGTCCAACAGATTTATTTGGAAGCACTAACTTTCGGAGTGCTGCTCCTTCATCAGGAGGTTGTAGTACACAATTGTAAGACATTTTTAAACTTTTAACTTTGCACACTCGAGTCTAACACTGGCATCTCCAAATCATAGTCTAATTAGGGATTAGGTAAAGGTTTGACAACACAACAACTAACCTATCAGTATCCTCGTTTCGCACAGTCAACAGATACCTTCGGCTGCAGTCAACCAACCCTTTCACCATTCAAGCACTGATACAAGATAAGAAATCAGAGCAAATCTTGAGTTTCAGCTTTCTCATCCATTTCCCATATTCCCGAATTCTCCAAAAGATCAAAAATCTCAGCTTTAAGTATAATCAATGATGTCATATCCACAACATCCTGAAACAGAAGATCCAAAGATTTGAGGGAAGAAATTTCTCATCATCTCAGTTCTAAATGTTCAGCCTCTCGTTCGGAGATGTGAGCCCCTTGTTCTAGATTCCCAAGCCAGGGAAACAATTTCTACTAAGAATTGCCTACAATAATCTGCCATGCAAATTAACCAAACCTAAAACCAATAGAAATAAAGAAAGTTAACTACAATATAATCATGACATTCAGAAATTCAAACATCCAACATTACAAATACCATCAGAATAATACATGCCTTGCACTAAAAAAAACGATCATATTACACATTTCGAGCCACTAGTTTAGAAATATGTTTAGGCTCAGAGTGGAAGTAGGGAACAATCTGTTTGAAGCGGGAAGCTAAATGAATGGCAACAGATACTGTTTTTTTTCTTCCACGTGCAGCTTTGCCATCTGAGAAAATAGCTTTCAGATCGGGACATCTCTTAGTTAAGTTCGCAATAAAAGATAAGCAACAGGTTTTTAGACTTGTGTGAAATACAGGAGGACTCCTGTTTCCATTACATTAATATGCGAATACTTTTAATGGTGCACAGAGTCTGGGCCTCATCTTAGAGCAATTAAACACCTCAACTATACAAGTAAATATCTGTCAGTTTTGAAAACAAACAACAACCCAACATATTTGGACATGTTATGACACATGTCTAAGATGGGTGGGGCTTACTTCTAGACCTTCTAGCCAAGAAGTAGGTACCCTACCACTGTTACAAGATCCTCAATACATGGTTCAAGCAGCTCTGGGAACCATCTGAAATTGAGCCTCTTTGGATATGTATTCAGCAATTTGATTTTATAATGCTTTAAGACAAAACACTCATGGCAATCACATTCGTTTTCTTCAGTCTATCCTTTTATGGGATGTGGGTGTCACTGACATGAGCAACATTTGCCCTTTATCCCTAACTACCTCAAACTGAGTGGCTTTCTAGGTAATTTCAGAGGGTAATTAATATGCAAACTTTGTTGAGATTCTGAAGTCAAATGTAAGGGCCAAGACATAAAGACGGCAAATTTCTTTGTATTAAGGAAATCAGTGAACCAGATGGGCTTTGCTGATAATTGATGGTCATCACTGATATTGCTTTCAAACCCATCTCTAGATTACTAACATTCTCACTGTAGGATCACCGCTGACATAAACATAACCTTCCTCACTCTAAATACTCCATCCATAGACGCCTACTCCTTGAAAGTACAAACTTCTTCCTGTTCTTGGCATACAGAATTTGGACTAATGGGTCTGCTTCCATGCTGTACAACTTTATTACTTTAGTATACTACTTTATTATAGTACTACTTTATTATAAAATAAGTAGGGTAATAAAAATAACTCCAAGTACAAAAACTTTACAGGGTAATGTTTCATTAAGAGATATGACTCAAAATGCTATTACAAAACTAAGTCTACATTTGAATGCTTCAAGTAACAGCAAAACCCTCAGACCAAACAAGGTGGTCTTTGCAATTTGACCTCAAACCATATTCAAACCCTTTTGTATTCAGTGGATGTCAGTGCTATTTCAACCAATTTACTAATCAGTATTGTTGTGTTCTTCCCATTTTACATCTCTAACCTTCTTCACCCCAACCAACAACCCCTTTAGTTTACACTGGATCTTCATAAAATCTGTTTCCTTGCTCCTCCTCTGCCTCTGTCTAGAGTATAACAGTACATTTTCCAACTCCTTTCAGTTTTTAAGAACAGTTCTATCAGAACCAAAGTGCTGTTTCTCTCCACAGATTCTGCCAGACCTGCCGAGGTACTACACATTTATTGGCCACAGAAAATTAATCTCTTCCAACTTACTTATTTTTAATTCTCAAGAATTTCTAAACATTCTCAAAATCCATTACTTTCTCAAACCATTATTACTATAATTGGAGGGAAGTTGATGCAAGCAAGACCATGAATTTAAAAAGGCTAACTGAAGACTGGATTAAAGTAACAAGTGGCCTCTGGGTTAACGATAGAAAGAAATTCAAGGTCTTTGAGCATTGCTGAGTTAGCACAGAATGCCTTGAAAGATGCTGCTGACTTCTTCACTCCCTGCAATGATAAATCAAACTAATACTAGAAGGGTAGTGGTTATCCATGGGCACTCTGGCCTGACTAATTCTCATGATTGGTGAATTCTAACCACTGTTAATTTGAAAATTACTAGTAAGCAAACAAATTATCCTTTGATAATCTAAAAATATTTATATAGCACTTTGAATAAAACAAAGGTCACAAGGCACTTCACAAAGCATGACAAGCAAGAAATAGCACCATAAACTTTCAGGGCAGTTGACAGGTAAGGTTTTAAAAGAATGTCTCAAAAGGGAAGCAAATTAAAAAGGCAACTAGGAATGGGATTTATAAAGCCAAAAATCTCACACCAGGTTATAGTCCAACAGGTTTATTTGGAGGCACTAGCTTTTGGAGTGCTGCTCCTTCATCAGATGATTGTGGAGAAGAAGATTGTAAGACAGAATTTATAGCAAAAGTTTACAGTTACTTTGCTATAAATTCTGTCTTACAATCTTCTTCTCCACAATCACCTGATGAAGGAGCAGCACTCCAAAAGCTAGTGCTTCCAAATAAACCTGTTGGGCTATAACCTGGTGTTGAGAGATTTTTGGCTTTGTACACCCCAGTCCAACACCAGCATCTCCAAATCAGAAATGGGGTTGGCAGGGTCAGGGTGTAAGAGGGGGAATTTTACAGTTTAGGGATTGGAAGCTGAAGGCACCTTCACAGAGGTGGTGTAATTAAAATTGAGAATATGAGCTTAGATACCTGAAGGCTATGCAGCTGAAAGCAATTGCAAAAATTCAAAAGGTGATCTGGGGTCCTCTTGTGGTGCAGGGATTGCATCCCTTCCCCAGAATCAAGAGTTCATGTGCCCCTGCCTCAGCAGTGTGTACTAACATCTCTGGACTGGTTGATTAGAAAAATATGCCAGTGATTTAAAAAGTGTGATTTGGTGGGATAGGGAGTGTTTTAAAATTAAGACATTGCTTTACTGGGAGCTAATGTTGACCATCAAGCAGAGTGATGATAGATGAAGAGGACTTTTTGATTGAATTGTTTCAGGCAGATGGGGCAATCATTTCTCAACCAAACTTTCATTCTTCTAGAACTGAAAGAACTTAAATTGTCAAACTTATAGGCCTGTGACAATTGCATTCAAGTTTCCATAAAACTTGACTAATCACTTATTCTGTTCATGTCTACATAAAAGCAGAAATTCTAGCCCAGTACATTAAGGTTCTTGCACTATTGAGATTACATTAATCTTTTGCAGAAGTAGGTGCACATATGCAAAGCATGTTACATATACATATATCCTAGCAGTAAATAGTGTATGTAAACTCAATTGTAAAATAAAAGTCAGAGTTATAATGTAATGCATTAGAGGGGGGACATTGTCATCTCACTATACCTGATCAGTTGTTTTAATAGTACCATTTCTCTCCATACTTCTAAAATAACAATACATCGTTGCTGTGCAATATTTATTTCTGTATACTGTTTGTAATTATCATACCGTGTCAATTTTTATATAACTGGCAAAATACTCAAACGTGACCGAGCATGGCAGTTAAGATAGTTAATAGTTGTAGATTGAAGCCCCTTTCACTCCCAAGAACATTACACAATCTCACAAATCAGGCTAACTTGTGTAAACCCAACTGACAAGTTTATAGCGGAGATCCTGGTCAGCATAATTAGCAATTAAACGTTAACAAGCATTCATATCTTAACAGTTATATTTACAGGGCGACGGCCTGCTACGGAGGACCTTTCATAGGAGTGAGTGAGTGGGTGATTTTCCGCCTCCTCCTACAGGCCGGCCCTCAGCTCCCCTTGGCCCAGAGCCGTTATTTTCCGCCCCCGCCTTGCAGGCCTGTCGGTGCCGCCGCCCTCACGCCCTGAACTCGCACCTGTTCCACGAAGTTCTTTACAGCCTCGACATCTCCGTTCTTGATGGCCCAGATGACGTTGTAGTTGGCTTCCGACATCTTTTAATTCAGCAGGCGGCGGCGGCGGCCTCTCCTCCTCCTTCTCCTCTCTCTGTCTTTCACTGCTCGCGGCTGCTTCACAGGTCGTGGTCAGCGACTTGCCTGTGGGGACCGAGAAAGTGGACCCACACCCTGGGAAAGGTATTAGTGTGACACCAACGTTGACGACACTTCCGGTCCGCCCACCCGCGCCGTCGCAGCAATGACTTCCGGTTTCTAAAGTCCCGCTTGCGCAGAAAGTCAGAGAAGGAGTGAATAGTGATGAAAGGATGAGAGAGGTTCGTGGAATTGTGGAAAATCTCGGTGCTCGTGATTTGGCGATGCTGGTGTTGGACAAAGTTAAAAATCACTCACCACCAGGTTTAATTGGAAGCACTAGCTTTCAGAGCGCTGCTCATCTGGTGCAGCAGCATCCTTCAAGTTTTTTGCAGTCCTCCTGCTGCTGGACCTGCACGGTTTTCCCCTTTCCCGGAATTACACTAATTCGCCCCCCTCACCCAGAGCTTAGTTACTTAGAGTCGTAGAGATGTACAGCAGGGAAACAGACTCTTCGGTCCAACCTGTCCATGCCGACCAGATATGGCAACCCAATCTAGTCCCACCTGCCAGCATCCGGCCCATATCCCTCCAAACCCTTATTATTCATATACCCATCCAGATGCCTTATAAATGTTGCAATTGTAGTAGCCTCCACCACTTCCTCTGGCAGCTCATTCCATACCTAGGCATCCCTTAGGTTTCTTTTGTATCTTTCCCCTTTCACCAGAAACCTATGCCTTCTCGTTCTGGACTCCCTCTGGGAGGAATTTACTTTCCCAGACTCTATCAGGTCTGGGGGCGATGCTGGCATGCTGTGGCCAGGTTAATTCCCTGGGAACAGGTATTTAAATCTGACCAAAGCAGCTCGTGGGATTTATGAAACGTTTATAAAATCTGGAAAACAAAACTGATGCCTGTGAGACTGTGCTATCAGTTGTAAGAATCTGTCTTCACTCAGTAATCTGTCCTCGTTATCTGATCTGGTCAACATGTCATGCAAACACAGGGTAGTGTGGTTGATTCATTGTGCAGGCTTTTTGGTGTATTTGGGAATAAATGGAGCCATTCAAATCATTGAAGCTGTTCTGCCATTGAACTAAATCTTACAAATGAATTTCATATTCCTTATTAAGCCCATTTTATTTATTTTTTAAATTTTATTTTATTTAATACCTAAGAATGGACAACAGATGTTACTGTCGTCAGTGATCCTCATGTACCCTGAAAGGGAGTAAGAGAAAAAGTTCACCTGTTTGGAACAATGAAGAGGCAGAGATTGACTTGTTTTCTCTCTTGCATGGACTGTTTGCTTATTTTTGGGATGATGTTAGTGAGTGGTTGGTGAACTGCATTGTAGAATCAAGCGAACTTACTGAGCTGTCTTTGCTCTTGCAGTGTAGGCCAGTCTAGCAAGTGCAGTACAGATATAATACTACATGTTCTTGCATAGTTATTGAAGACAAACCATATTGCACATCTATGAACCATTGTCAATATATGTATAAAATACACTTTGTGGAGGTTCTCGATTGTTGCTGCATTTTCTAGTCTCCTAGATCCTATGTCAATTATGCACATTAAGAATATGAGTGAACATTTGAGGTTACTGGTATTGAGTGAAATGTTTTCCTATTAACAATGTTGCAGTGTTTCAAAACAGAAAGTGCTTCAGAAACTCAGCATGTTTGGCTGTTCTGAGAAGAGTGAACATTTTGTGTTTGACATTACTCCATTTTGGAATGAATAAAATGCATTTCGAGCTCAAAGTATTTGAATTGAATTGAACTGAATTTATTGTCACGTGTACCGTAGCACAATGAAAATTTTTGTCTTGTGAGCAATACAGGCAGATCAGAATTAAGTAGCATAGATAATTGGGTGGCATGTGGCTCAGTAGTTAGCACTGCTGCCTCACAGCACCAGGAACCCAGGTTCACTTCCAGCTTCGGGTAACAGTCTGTTTGGCGTTTGCACATTCTCCGGTCTCTGCGTGGGTTTCCTCCCACAATCCAAAGATGTGTAGGTTAGGTGAATTGGCCATGCTAAATTGCCCATAGTGTTCAGGGATGTGTAGGTTAGGTGCATTAGTCAGGGGTAAATATAGGGTAGGAGAATGGGTCTGGGTGGGTTGCTGTTCGGAGGGTCTGTGTAGACATGTTGGGCCAAAGGCTGTAGGAATCAACACTGTAGGTATTCTAATTCTAAAGAAAGTTCTAAGGTAAGTAAATAATAGGTAAACAGCGGCAAAAACAAAACCACAGGTACAGGCGAATGTTAAGAGTTAGTGAGTCCATTCAGTATTCTAACAACAGTAGTGTAGAAACTGTTTCGCGTGTGTTCAGGCTTCTGTACCTTCTCCCCGATGGTAGAGGCTGTGGAAAAACATTGCCAAGCTGGGATGGATCTTTGAGAATTTGTTTTAAATTAGAATCGTAGAGTCATGTAGTATAGAAACATGGCCCACCATGTCTATGCAGACCAACTACATTAATACAATTTACCTGCACTTGGTTCCTGTTTTCTCTTCTCAGATCCTGCTAGATGTGCTGAGTTTCTTCAGCACATTCTGTTTTATTTCAGATCTTCGCCATCCAAATTACTTTGCTTTTACTGTATCAAATTTTCTTGGTTAGCTAAGTTTATATTCAGTGGAGGGATTCGTATTTTATTCTGTATTGTTTGATTTTACACAAGGGCTTTGTTAAGCCCCAGGAACAGATTTAGTTTTATTCAAGTGTCCATTTATCATTTCCATTATGATAGATTCAAGCATTGTCCGTACTACAGATGTAAGGTGGATAGGTCTGTTTTTCTCTGTTCTTCCCCTACTTCTTTCATAAATAGTGGGATGACATTTGCAAGCTTCCAATCTGCAATAATCATGATAGAATGTATGAAATTTTAATAGATGATTACCAATGCATCAATTATCTCCATTGTCACTTCCTTCAAATTCTAGGATGTAGACTATCAGGTTCTGGAGATTATCATCTTTTAGCTCTATTAATTTCTCCAGTTGAGCCTTCTTATAATGTTAATTTCCTTCAACTCCTCATTCTCCCCACTGAGATCTTTAATTCTGGGATAATTCTTGTATCTTTCTCAGTGAACACAGACACAAAGAAATTACTTAGCTTCTCTGCCATTCCTGTATTCCCCATTATAAATTGCATTGACTGTTTTTATGGGCCCACATTTATCTGAGCCAAATGTTACCTTTTAACATTCTTCTGAAAGTTTTTACTGTCTTATTTTTATGGCTTTTGCTGGATTGCATTTGTGTTCTATTCATTTCCTTTACAGTTTCTTGGTCCTCCTTTTCTGTATTATAAAAACTTCTCAATCCTCACTCAGATTTATTAGAACTTCTGGCCACTTTACAATTTTTTAAAAGATGTGGCAGATGTTAGCAGTTAACCAGTCTTCTAGGAAGCCCTCTTCTCTTTATTGACAGATGGTGTCTTTCAGTAAATGCTGACACTAGTTTTTCACATTCCTTTGATATGTACACAGATATTTAATTAGGACCACACATTTTGTGTTGATCTAATTCATTTAGAAATTCTAATGTTCTAGCAATATCGGTGCAAGTGCGTGGGTAGTGTATCTATTTCTGAAACCATGTTTGGGTCATTCCTGATCCATAGTGCGTATTCAGAGTTTCCGTTTTCCATCACAAGATGAAAAGGAAGAAATGGATTTTAAGAGAGAAATTCCTGCTTGAACAAATTTACTGAATTTTTGAGGAGCAAACATAGAGTAGGAAATGTTAATGAAATTGATGTAGTTTATTTGGATTTAGAAAAGGCCTTCAGAAAGGTGCACACACTTGCCTGCATGGCTGGTATGCATTGTAGAGTGATGTCAACAGTATGGGTTCAATTCTCATACCTGTTAAGGTTACCATGAAGGTCCCACCTTCTCAACCTTGCCCCTCGCCTGAGGTGTGGTGACCCTCAGGTTAAACCACCACCAGTGGTCTCTCTCTCTAATGAGAGAAAGAGCAGCGGATTGTCCACTAGGATTATGGCGACTTTATGTTTACCTTGTAAGAAACTAGTGAATAGAGCCAGAGAATGCAGCTGAAGATGCATCATCGACATATAGAAGTGGATCAGATATGTGCTGTGAGGGGTCTTAGAGGCTGGCACATATTGGATACCATTGTCTGTTAATGTGGTGTGCATGCGGCTAATGTCCATGCAGCATATCTGAGATGTTGGTGTCTGTGTCCAAATATTTTGGAATAAGTGGCAAGTTGAAGCTACTAAGAATGTATTCTGTTTTCCACCTCAAGTTTATCCTATGCCTAGTCTGTATGGAGAGTTTAATAAGATTACAAATTGTGCCAAGTTGGCCTGTTAACAAGTTGGTTAACAAGCAATAATCTGCAACAGTTGGGAACTTGCCACTGTGTGGAGAGAATTTTGCCACACAACTTGAAGAAAGATGCAGCGAGATGATGCTGCTGTTGAAATGGGCCTCACTGAACATCTTGCCCAATTCTGTTATTTGTCTTGTCATGGCCCGTTGCCCATCTGAGATTGGTAATGTTTCTCCTTTTGTCTTATTACCTTGACAGCCACGTTAAGTGTGTTTTAGGAACATAGGGACAGCAATAGATGATTCAGCCCCTAAATCCTGCTCCCACCATTCAAGATAAAGGTTGATCATCTACCCCAAAACCACTTCCGGTGCTATACCCATATCCTTTGATGTCGTTAGTAATTGAAAATCTGCCAAGCTCTGTCTTGAACTTAATGACAGCTTTCCCAGCTCTCTAGGGTTGAGAATTCCAAATATTCTCCACCTCTGTGTGAAGAAGCTCATCCTCATTTCAGATTTAAATGGCTTGCCTTTTATTTTGAAACTTGGTGCCCTGGTTTGAGACTCCACAACTAGGAGAAGCATCCTTTCAGCATTTACTCCATCTATCACTTTAAGACTTTTGTCAGTTGTTCTGCAATTTCCTTTTATTCCTCTAAACTCTGGAGAATATAGGCTTTCAAGAAAGCAGAATAGGAACAAACAGGTCATTTTCAAAGTGGATCAAGCTTGTTCATGATCAGTCTTGATAATTTGCTAATGGCAGAGTGAAAGAAATGCTAGGCCATGAGTTTTCAGGTTTTGGTTGAATATAATTTTGCTGCCTTTGATTGCCACAGTCAACTATGGACTACCCGTTCGTCCAAGGTGGTCACAAAGATAGGCATGCTTCATATTAGCACGCCCTCTGCATTATTTATACTAAACCCGGTTATTATTTTTTTGCTGGAAAAGCGCAGCAGGTCAGGCAGCATCCAAGGAGCAAGAGAGTCAACGTTCTGGGCATGAGCCCTGCTTCAGGAATGAGGAAAGTGTGCCAAGCGGCTAAGATAAAAGGTAAGGAGGAGGGACTTGGGGGAGGGGTGTTGGAAATGCGATAGGTGAAAGGAGGTCAAGGTGAGGGTGATAGGCTGGAGAGGGGGTGGGGGCGGAGAGATCAGGAAGAAGATTGCAGGTTAGGAAGGTGGTGCTGAGTTCGAGGGTTGGGACTGAGACAAGCTGGGGGGAAGGGAACCTTGTCTCAGTCCCAACCCTCGAACTCAGCACCGCCTTCCTAACCTGCAATCTTCTTCCTGACCTCTCCGCCCCCACCCCCACTCTGGCCTATCACCCTCACCTTAAGCTCCTTCCACCTATCGCATTTCCAACGCCCCTCCCCCATGTCCCTCCTCCCTACCTTTTATCTTAGCCTGCTGGACACACATTCCTCATTCCTGAAGAAGGGCTCATGCCCGAAACGTCGATTCTCCTGCTCCTTGGATGCTGCCTGACCTGCTGCGCTTTTCCAGCAACACATTTTCAGCTTATTACTTTTTCAGCCAAGGAAAAGTGTCCAACTTACCTTGTTCTTGATAAAACAGGTACTCTCTGTACTGCAGCTGTAGGGACACTTTTTCCGACTACTGTTCCCTGTCCATCAACCTGGAAAAGGGGCTGGTGTTTCCCTACCAAATTCTGTGCGCATTGGAAGGATGCTAAGGCTTTGGGCACAGTAAAGCCCATTCTTGGGGCTATGTATTTCTTAGTGATTTTTCCTTAGGTGGATCTGCAGGAATTATCAGCCGTCAAAACCGAAATGATCTTATTTGCAGTCTCACCCGCTTGGGCCACAAGACGGCCTCTGCCTTGGCAGGGGTTAAAGACATGCTCTCGGAATTATGTCTGTTTTCCCAGCAAAACACGTACGCCCTCGGCTACCTACTCGTCAAAGAGGCTGGGGTTTGCTCCGTCGTGAAGGGCAAGTGTTTGATGGGTGTTACCGACCCCATCGAGAATATTACCAAGTATGTAGGTAAAATCCATGCCTTCGTCAATAAACTGACGGAAGGCACTGGATGGCGCGATTGGGGTTTTGGCTCATGGTACAACTGGTTGCCACGGGCATGGAGAGATTTGGGCTGTATCCATGGGAATTTAGAAGAATGAGAGGGTGACCTTTTAAAAACATGAAATATTTTTACTGGCTTTGACACAGTGGTTGTGGAGAGTTGATTCCTTTTGTGAGAGAGTCTAGAACAAGAGGGCATAATGTCATGAGTATGGGGACCATTCATTTAAGACAGAGGTGAGGAGGATTTCTTTTCTGTCAAAGGATAGTGAAGTCCTACATTCTTTGCCACAGAGGGCTGTTAAGGCTGCGTCGTCATACATCTGGCAAAGTATAATGGTATTATTTTAATTTGTCTCTTTGCTGGCGTTTGCTATCATTAAATATATTATTGCTAAGCTCATGAGTTCTGTTGACAACATTGGTTTCCCTCAGAAAATGCACCTTCTCCGTCCTGATGGTGCCCCCAGTGAGGATGGGGGGAAGCAGTTGCCCACCCCTGTCTCTTCTTTGGAGGAGGAGGAAGAATGGCAAGCTCTGGCTTCCATTCAATTGGACTGATCTAACTTATGGCCTCCCGCTCTATGATGTGGCCATGAAATGATCAAAGGGGGGAGATGAGAATCTGAAACTTGAATACAGGCTGAGCTAATGTGACTAGTTGCAGTCAGGGGCAACCGCCTAACGGATGCTCTTGGTAACTTAGGTGGCAACAAAATGGCTTCTAGGCTGCTAATTGCTAATTCTGCTAGAGTTGCATAAATGACTAACCACAGACTGCTGCAAAAAGAGATTAGTGGACAATCAGTCCTTTTAAAGTATAGAAGTAACTCGACAAGATAAAAAAGTACTAGCCATACTGGCTGGCCTTCAGATACAGGTGTAGTGGCTTGGTTTGTGAGATAAAAGTGACCTAAGCATTGGAATACAAGTTGGTTCTCAGGAAATATCATAGGACCAAGTAACTGTCAATGAAGCAATATCATGTATTGATTAGTAATTGTTCCAATGTACGATGTGATCATACCCTCTACCCTGCTTTAAGAAAAGTATAAAAATGCCTTTGTATTAAGCCATTGTGTGCAGCTCCTCTGAGGAATGTGGAAGTACTCAACTGTTCTTCTGTGTTTCCGGATGCTCTGTACCCAGCCGTATGAAGAAATAAAGAACAACGTCTTAAACAGCCAGACCGATTGTGAGTGCTTGTTGACTGATCGTGGAACCGAGAGACCCCACCCCACCCCACGGCATACAGATCTTCAGGTTCAGCAGATAATAGGGAATGCAAATGGAATGTTGGCTTTTATTTCAAAGGGACGGGACTATATAATATCTCATGCTTAGTTTTGAGCTGCTATACAAATCCAGTCAGCAAATTATTAGCCTACCATGCAATGAAAGAAGTGATTGCTTACATTGATATTAAGCAAGGAACAACCTACTCATTGGGTGCGGGGTCACTTGGTTCCTGATCTCCTTAGAGCTGTGATCAATGCATGAAGCAGTTGACCTTTACAAAGGAGGTGAAAGTAACTGCTGTTGATATCAAGGCAGCATCTGATAGAACATGACATCAAGAAGCTCTAACAAAACCAGAGTGAATGGGAATTGTAGGGAAAACTCTCCACTGTTTGCAGTCATACCTGGTAGTCTGAGTTATTAGGAGAGGCTGGATAGGCTTGGACATTTTTCCCCTGGTAGATTAAGGGATGACCTAATAAAGATCTATAAAGTCATGAGAGGCACAGATAAGATACATAGCCAACAGTTTTTCCCCATGTCCGGCAAGTTTAAAACTAGAAAGCATATGTTTGAGGTGAGAAAAGAAAGATACAGAAGGGTCCAGAGGGGTTTTGTTTTCAGAGGGTGGTGAATGTCTGGCATTGGCTGCCAAAGGTAATGGTGGAGGTGAGTACAATTTTGTCATTTAAGAAAGACTTAAACATGGGTGGGACAGGTATGAAGGGACGACAATAATTACGAAAACAGGGTGGCCTGGACAAGTTGGGACAAAGGGCCTGTTTCCTTCTACAAACATCTATGAATCTCACAAATAATTAAGGCTATGGGGAGAGTGTGTGTAAGTGGAATTGAAACGCCCATCAGCCATGATTAAATGGTGGAGTGGACTTGATGGGCCGAATGGCCTTGCTTCCACTCTTATGTCTTATGGTCTTATAACTATTCAGAGTGAGCCAAGAAAGGACAGAGTATACAAACATTAAAGAATAGCAAAGAGGAAGAAAATTGTAAAATTTATTGCTCCTTATTTAAATGTATCTAGTATTCAGAATGAAATAAATGAATTAATGACAGAAATAGACATTAGTTGATGTGATGTTATTGCCATTACAGACTCATGGTTATAAGGAGATCAATACAGGGAACTAAATTTTCATGATGTGTGATTTTTCCAAAGGATAGGTAGGATAGGAAGGGTGATCGGGTAGCTTTATTAGGACAATATAGAATAGATATGAAAGTTATAAGGTTAGAAATAAAAAAGGAAGATACTTGTAAATGTAGTCTATAGTTCTCCTAACAGTATTTCTATGATAGGATAAAGAATAAATCAGGAGATAATGAAGACATGTAAAAAAAGTCAGTACATTAGTTGTGGTTGACTTTAATCTTCATATAAATTGGTAAAGGTAGCCATGAGGAAGAATTTATAGAGTATATTTGGGATAGTTTCCAAGAACAAATTGTTATGGATTTATCAGGAATCATTCCATTTTTGATCTGGTGAGGTGTAATGTGGCAGGATTAATAGGTGATGTTAGAGTAAAAGATCCCCTAAGAAACAGTGACCGTAACATGATAGAATTTCGCATTCAACTTGATATGGAAAATCCTGGATCGGAAACAACAGTGCTAAACACAAATAAGGACAATTACAAAGAACTGAAGGCAGAACTGGCTGGAGTAGACTAGGAAAAGAGTTTTGCAGAAAAGACAGTTAAGGAAAAATGGTAGACATTTAAGAAAATAGTTCATGATTCACAGGAAAGATATATCCCAGTGAGAAAGAGGGATTCTAGGAAGAGGATAAGCAAACCATGATTAACCAAGGGAAGGTAGGGATAGCAGCATAGAGTCATACAGCATGGAAACGAACCCTTCAGTCCAACCAGTCCATGCCAAACAAAAATTGAGAAATATATTACATCCATATTACTGTGAAGACTAGTGCAAAGTATTGAATTAACTCTTTGCCCTTTCCTGGTTCACCATTATTATTTCCTCATTTAGTCACTTTGGAATTTGTTTTCCTTTTTATATATTTAAAGAAGCTCTTGCTGTCAGTCTTGATGTTACTCACAAGCTTACCTTCAAAGATTATCTTCTCCTTCTTTATCATTTTTTGTCATCTTTTCTTGATTTATGAAACTTTCCCAATCTTCTGGTTTACCACGAATTTTTGCCACTTTGTATGTTTTTCTGTTATGGATGCATTTTTATAACACTTTACATGATTACAGGATATTTTGAATGATCTTATAGTCAACGAAATATTTCTTGAAGTGTCACTGTTGTTAGACTTCTGGAAACCAATTTTCACTATCTCCCATAAACAGCAATGTCGTAGTGACTAGATAATTTGTTTCTATGATGGTGAATGAGAACATATGATGGTCAGGACACTGTGGTTGGATAACTCTCTGTTCTTCAAAATACTGCCAGTGGATCTTTATATCCAGCTGAGAAGGCAGACTAGACCACAGATTAACACCCATCCAAAAGTCTTTGGGAGCACAGCATCACGACTGTATTGGAATGTCAGCCTTGAGACGTAGGCCTTGATTTTTATTTCCAGGTTGGGAGTGCAGAGACAGGGCATTTTGCAGCTCGACTTCCTGACCAAGGAAAAACTGTGCCTGGAAAGTCCAATTTCTATTCTAGTAATCTTTGGGGCTGGGTGATCCTAGAAAGTGAGTGGGGACTATTGGATAAGAATGCAGATGGGCACAAAGCCTGTTCAAGAAATGTGTTGCATTTTACAAAAAGAGTGAAACCAACAACATCCCTTCAGTCCTCACCTCTCATGTCCCCTCCACACTGACACTTCACATGCTCTATCATACTATCTCATTTCCATCCATGCTACCCTATGCCCCTCTATCATCTGGCACAACCTTTCCTTCACCCCATGCCATATGCCCTGTACCAATGATATTGGACTTTTATAGACTTCAGAACTGGGAAAAGCTAGAAATGAAATAGACTTTAAGCAGCTGAATTTGTTGTGGACAAAGAAGACCATCTGTGACTCGGCAGAAAACAGGACCAATTAATTGACAAAAGAGTTGGGGGTGTATGGTCAAAGGCAGCAGTTATGGAACAAGTGAAGAAAACAAAGTAGTACCTGCCAACTTCAGCTTGCTGCTTGGTCCAAAAGACCTCCAAGTTGGATACCAGGCACCAACATCTCAGGGTGAAATCCTTGGACACCAGCCACATGCACCCCACTTCCATGAACATTGGCATCCAATATGCCAGCCTGTAAGAACCCCCAATGCTCATCTCTGATGCTCTGTCAGTATGCTCTGTACTTTAATGCTGCACCTCAGGATAAAACAGCAACTACCATTGGAATGCTGCAGCAAAGATACTATTAGCTCAGGGATTGGATTCGAGCAGGCTGCATCTCGGGATGTTTACATTCTTAGTGCTCACTCACTCTGACCCTACCTGGGTACTCACAGCATCCCTGATTGACTTTCCTTTTTGCATTTTGCCTGCCAGACAGTTAGGTTCACAGTACTTCTGCATATCCACCTTTTCAACACCACTCAGGATCTTATATACTTTAGCCAAGTAGTCTTCATCTCTTCTAAATTCCAGTGAAAACAAGATCAGTCTGTCCAACTTTTCCTCATAAGAAACCCACTCATTCCAGGTGTCAACTGAGTGAAGCTCCTCTGAACTGTCTTAAAAGCATTTACTTCCTTCCTTAAATAAGGAGACCAAAGACAGGCACATAGTGCAGACACAAAGCCAGCTGGCTTGTCATGTTTGTCAGCAGTCTTCAGTCAAGATATACGAAATAGATGTTGCTCAGTGGATCCAAGCACGGTAAGTGAAAGCTAGCTTCTGATATCAGTACAAGGGCTGGTCAGTTAGCTGCTAGGGTGGCCAGGATCAGGATTGTCTCCTTGTAAGGGGTGAAGGGCCAAATATCAGGCATCCCATTCACAGTCTTGACTCTTTCTGCCCTATTATGAACTGTTTTCCTCCTGGAATGAGAGAGGAACAAGAATTAAGGGTGACTAAGTGGGTAGCACAACTGACAGTGCTGGTGCAAGTTTGCTGCCTCAAATGTGTGAGGGTTAATGCTGTCATGAATTGGGGTAAGTGAAAGCAAGCAAAGTAAATGTTGCAGACAGTAGTGAATGATAGGACAAGAGCCTTGGTGCAAGATTGGTACAGTAGAAATAGAATAATTCCAAGCAATCAGATAGAAAATGGGGCACTTATATTAGTGGAGTAGAGAAGATCATTGACCTTCTTTCTACATTGCTGCATATTCCTTCAAACAGTTGAAACTGCACTGATCTAGGGGCAATGTCAGACTAGGCTGGCATGGTTTAGTGTCATGACCTCCACTGTTGATGGAAGAAGAGAACATCTGTATTTGTAGCATCCTCCCCAATAGGACCTCTAAGTCCCTGCCTGCAAAGAAGGGTGCCAATATTCCATTCTCTGCCATATAAAGGGACAGTGCAGGACAATAACAGACTGACAGAGCTGGTCTGGGTGCACAACATCTCTTTAAAAACAGCACCGGTGCAGGGGATATTAGTCAATTCAGATATTCTGACAGAGGCAAGTTTTTCCCGGTATGATGAGTGGAAAGGTGGAACTAGAATCAGGTGAAAGGGGCACAATAAGGATGGGGTTTGCTGCCTCAACTATCCTTCCAAGCAGTGCATTCCAAATTCCCACTACCCTCTAGATGTTAAAAAAAAAAGGTTTTCCTCAAATCCATTTTAAACTTACTGCCTTTCACCTTAAAGTTATACTCCCTTATTATTGACCCTTCAATTAAAGGGATCAGCTACATTCTATCCACCTATCCAAGGTTCTCATAATCTTATACATTTCAATCAAGTCCCATCTCAGTCTTCTCTGCTTAAAGAAATCAATGTGAACTTTTCCAGCTTCTGTTCAAAGCTAAACTGCTCCCTCCTAGCCAAAATCCTAGTGAATATCCTTTGCATCCCTTCCAACAGTCCATCCTTCATATAGTACAGTACAGTTGGGGCCTAACCAAATTTAGTACAGCTCCAACATGATCTCCATCTCTTATTAATCTTTATCAGTCATGGTATAGATTATAAGTGTCGCATATGCCTTCATGACCACCCTATTAACCTGTCCTGCTGCTTTCAGGGATCTGTGAATAAGCACCCCAAAAATCGTCTGTTCCTCTGAGTATTCTCTTATCTTGTTACTTATTCCAACATGCATCACCTCCCTGATGAGCCCCCAAACCTTTATGACACAGCAGTGAATCCTTCTGTTAAATAAACAAAATACCAAGAAAAGCTCACCTCACCTCGTAATCTGTTAAAGTATGAGTGAAAGAGGACTCCCTAAATTCCACTATTTAAAGAAAATAATATCAATTTATTGTTTAACTCTAAAAGTGAACTCTTACATAACAACAATTCACAACTCTAAGCCCCTTCTTTCTCTTAATTGCTTATTACCTGCCTCCAATTTATTAACAAAATGCTGTTCAAGTAAGACACTTATTAAAATTACATCAACTTAATTTCAAAACCATATAGTGGTATCATCTTTGGTGTGTCTTCTGGCTGAAGATCTCCCTGGGTCATCTTCTTTCTTACTGTGGAGATGTTTCATGTGAAAAGGTACCTTTGATAGAGAGTGTTTCAATGTATTGGCTCTCTCTCTCTATGGTAGTTGCTCTGTTTGATTTGTAAAATGCATACCTTTTTTATATCCCCAACATCAGAGAGGTTCAATGTTGGCAAAACAATAAATTCAAACTCGAATGGGTTTTAGTATCCTGGGGGATAATTTATACTGGTTAAATTTGAATTGTTGTCAAAATGGCAACCAACTCAGGTATATATTTCACAGTCAAATGTTGCATATTTTCAATTTTTTAGTACACATGAAACTGCTATTGTAAGCTCTTCGTGCCGAACAGCATTCACTCTCTTTTAAAGATACAGTACATGTCTTCAACTTCATAACACATTTCAAGATTAAATTCCATCTTCAACTGAACTGCCAACTGACCAAACAAGCTATATGCTTATGTAACCCAAGACCTCCTTCTTCACTGTCAGTAACTTAACCAATCTTTGTGACAACAGCAAACTCACTTATCATCCCAGTACATTTTCTTCCATTTTTCCATGTATCATGAATAATAAGGGACCCAGCACTGATACCTGTTGTACACAGCTGGACACCAGACTCCAGTAGCTCAGTTTTACCATCATCCTCTGTCTCCTACTCTAAGCTAATTTTGCTACCAGCTTGGCAAATTACCCTGGATCTCATGTGTTTTTACCTTCTTTATCATCTTTTCCCTTTCCGTATCAAACCTAAATCATATGGTGCTGTGGTCACAATAATTAAAATGCTTTCCCATTGCCACCTCAAACACCTGTCTGGATTTGTTCCCCAAAATCAAGTCCAGCATGGCACCTTTCTTTGTTGGACCTTCTATATATTGACATGAAGAAAAGCTTTTTTGAATACATTTCAAGAAATCTGCTTCCATCTAAACTATCCCACCCCCACACATGGCCATCCCAATTAATGCTGAGAAAGTTGAAATCCCTAATACTCATTATTTTCCATACCTGGATGAATTGTGTATATATTTCTGCTTCTGTATTGCTGCCAGACTATTTGGAAGCCTAAAGAACACTCCCAGCAGTGCAACTGCACCTTTTATTCTGCAGCATTTAATTCCATTCACAGGTTCATTACATTATGAGGCATTATGTAAGGATCCAATGATTAGGTATTTGCTATTGTTATTATGATGAAGAATATTTATCTGGAAATGTTTTTTCACTTTCGACTTAAATAGAAGTTTTCTTGAACTGGCTGACATGTCCAAGGATGTTGAATTCCACACATCTGGGCCTTTGTGCCTTGTTGATTTATATGCGGAAGCAGTTTTTGAATTGACCAGATGTACATTACAGGAATTTCTGCTGGGATATTTATGAATGGTGGAACTGATTGAAATGCTTTGTCAAACAAAGATGCCAATTGATTGCAATTAAATTGAAACATCAGGAAAATATTTTTTAAAAAACCTTTGATTTTCAAAGTCCAAAAGTGAGTACATAATGGGTTAGAGAAGTCAAAAATAGTCTGTACCTGGGTGAATTTCTTCTATAATAGAAAAAAGGATGGATTTTAAATTTCTGATCTGCTACACATAATGACAGTAGTTTATATGTAGCAAACAAAATAAATGTATATATTAAATAATGTTTGTTATTCTTAAGCATTTCTCTAATAAAATTGATGAGCTTCATCACAGTAGGTGATGTCAAGCAGTTCTCCTCCATGTCAGACAATAACATTTCCTGTGTCTCCCCCGAGAATGCAATAACGATAATCGTATTTCAGCTGCAGCCCCAAGCCTTTCTGTTGCCAGAGAAACCCCTGATAACAGCCACAAAAAAATCAAATAGGTTTCTAACTGTTCATATATTGATCTGTTCCAACCTGACGTAGCGCAGACACAATATTATTTTGTTAAGGATTAGATTTCCAAGCTGTTTCTCACAGATTAATCCTCCTGCCTGGTGCCACACAGATGCTGCCTTCCTTGCAATGAATTCCAAAGGATGCCTCTGAATGGGAAAGGAAGAAGCACTCATTTATATTCAACTAAAATTTGTAAATATTTCTTTTAAAATGACAATTTTTTTCTGCACTTGCCTATAGTCAACAGAAAAAGAAGTTAGATCTGGTAACTGAAATGTGTTTTTCTGTTTATTCAACAAAACCCAGGTACAGCATAGGTTAGAAGCCATTCTGTATTCTGCCAAGAAAATATTTTTAATTTCTTCTTTCGTGAGATATGGGTGATGTCAACTAGGCCAGCATTAAATTCCAATTACTAATTGCTATAAACAAGATGGTGGTGAACCATCTTCTTGCATGTTTGAAGTTCATGTACTTTGGTATCCCCAAAGTGCTGTTAAGAAGGGAGATCCAGAAGTTTGACCAAGTGACAGTGAAGGAATGGTTAAAATAGACAAGGTATTTTCTCTGGAGTGGGGGAATCCAGAAGTAGAGGACATAAATTTAAGGTGAGAGGGCAAAGATATAAAAGGGACCCAAGGGGCAATCTTTTCACGCAGAGGGTGGTGCGTGTATGGAGTGAGTTGCCAGAGGAAGTGGTGGAGACTGGTACAATAACAACATTTAAAAGGCATCTGGATGGGAATGTGAATAGGAAGGATTTAGAGGGATATGGGACAAATGCTGGCAAATGGAACTAGATTAAGTGAGGATATCTGGTCTGCATGGACGAGTTGGACTGAAGGGCCTATTTCTGTGCTATACATCTCTATGGTTATATGATGAGTCAGGATAGGGCATTGCTTCAAGAGGAATTTGCAGGTGGTGTGTTCCCATTTACCTGCTATCTGTTCTTCTAAACCGTAGAGATTGCAGGTTTGGAAGGACCTGTCAAAGAGCTTTGGTGAGTTGCTGCACGCTATTGCCACAGTGTATCAATAGCGAAAGGAGTGAATGTTTAATATAAGGGATGAAGTGCCAATCAAATTGGTTTCTGAATCTTGTCAAGCTTCTTGAATGTTGTTCAAGCTGCACTCATCTAGAGTATTCCATCACACCCCTTACTTGTGACTCATAGATCATGAAGAGGTCTTGGCAAATCAATAGGTAAGAGGTAAGTTACTCACTGCAGAATTCCAAGCCTTGCTTGTAGCCATAATGCTTACTTAATAGGCCATGTTCAATTTTGGAATGGCATCAATGGTAACTCCCAGGATATTGATTGAGTGGTTTTAACAATGGTAATGCCATTGAATGTAAATGTGAGATGGTTAGATTCTTCCTTTTTGGAGATGCACATTGCTTGGCAATTGTGTGGTATAAATGTTATTGACACTGATCAACCCAAGCACAAATATTGTCCAGATCTTGATTCATATGATTCCAAATTACTTCAGGATCTGAGGAGGAGCAAATAGTGCTAAACATTCTTCATTCATTAGTGAGCAATGCCACTTCAGACCTAATGATGCAGGGAAAATCACGGACAAAGCAGTTGAAGTTGGTTAAATCTATTCTGAGGGATTCCTCCAATGATGTTCTAGAGGTGAGGAGATTGACATCTATCAATCAAGACCAACTTCCTTTCTGCAAGCTATCATTCAAACTACTAGACAGTTTTCTCCTGATTCTCATTGACTCCAGTTTTGCTAGAGCTCCTTGATGCCACACTCATCAAATGATTCCTTGATGTCAAGGGCAACCATTCTCACCTCACCTCTGGAAATCAGCCTTTTGTCCATGTGCGGATCAAAAATGTAATAATGTCAGGAGCTGAGTGGTCCTGGTAGAACCCAAAATAGGCATCAGTGAGTAGGCTATTGCTAAGTATGTATCACTTGATTGCACTGTTGATAATACCTTCCATGAATTTGCTAATGATTAAGTATAACATGATAGGATGGTGATGACAATTTAGCACATTGCTGGGTAAATGCCAATATTAAACCTGATAATATAGAGGTAACAGTTTAACACTGACCCCCATGGAAACACACCTGGCTGAGTCAGTGTAGCACTGTTTTTTGTTGCTATGCACTCTTTTTGATTTTTCTGATTAAGAGAAATAAATTAATACAACATTTCAGGCTGTGAACATTATTGAATCTTGTCTGTTTAAACTGCTGGGATTGCTTACATTTCAACACACATACAAACCTCAGTAACAAAAGAGATGAGGCATTTATCTAGAAATGCTATCAAGCTCATCTCTTGGGAATTAATGAGTAGAGGTACATTGTATTGAGGCCCTTTGTTTCCTTTGGAGAAGTCATGCAAATAATTGTTTGATAACATAGGTAGTAAATGAACATTTCATCTAGAAAGCGTGCTTTAAGACTCAGTTTAGAGGGAGCTTTCTCCTTGGCAAGCATTCTCCTAACTTTGTAGGACTGCTGATGATGTCAGAGAAGGAGATTTACCCTATGGAGATAATTTCACAATTCTGCACTTCTAACAGAGTTAGAGTTGAAGCTACACCATTGCAGCCCCAGTTCTCCAATCTGTGCTGTATTAAGGTGGTTACATTTTACACTTATTGCTGAATGTTTCTAACCCAGAAATGTACAAGGTGCTATCTTCAGTTTCCTATTTCTGTCATCTGGTAAGAACACATTTCCAAAGTATTGATGCGTAATAAGTTCCTGAAGAAACAGTACCATGTAGAAATAATAGAAGAAACAAAATGGAGATATGGCTTGATGCATGATTAAGTAGGTTGGTTTTGCAAACTTTAAAGGTGGAAAGAAAAACAGTGAAACAAACAGGATTAGAGAATAAGTTCCAGAGAGTACAATCTAATGAACAGACTGAAGGAGGTTTGATAGAAAGGACAGGTAAATGGACTAGGAAATAGAGTTTGAAGAGGTTGCAGATTTAGAGTGGGACAATATTTGCATCTGTAAATGAAAATTTGTTTGGGACTTGCTGCACTAGAGAAGTGCAGCTAGTGAAGGTCATCCATGGAGCGAAAACAGAGTTGATGGTTTTGAGACCAGTGACCCTTCTTCAGAACTGATAGCAGCTAGAAAAAGCTGGTATTTATGCTGATGGTTGGGAGAGATGGTGATAGAATGAATGGATAGGTGGAGATGGTCCCAGAGAGAGAAGAGATAGGCAGACAAAAGGACAGTTGATAGTACGTAAGGGAAGAGGAGAAGCTATATACGTGATAATGGACTATGAGTAATTTGAAAAGAATTGCAGTGCTGAAAGCAAACCATTTCATGATGGGATCTGGTGTGCGTGGGTGGGTAATAGAGATGGAATGAGATATGCAGACTCTAAATTATTGAACACAATATTGAGTCCTGAAGGCTGCAGGGCCCCTAAGAGGAGAATGAGTTGCTGTTTTTCCAGCTTGTGCTGAGCCTTGCTGGGGCACATGCAGCGGGTCTGAGACTGAATTATTGGCCAGGGAACATGTTTGTAGAAACTGAAGTGGAGGCAATTGGAAGCTCAGGATAATTTTTACAGAATGCGGTACTCCACAAAGCAGTCACACAGTCTGTGTTTCGTCTCCCCACTATGGAGAAAACCACATCATGAGCAGTGAATGCAATAGACTAGTTTGAGTGAAGTGCAAATAAGTTGCTTTTTCACCTGGAAGATGTGCCTGAGTCTTTGAATATTGAGAAGGGAGGAAGTAAATGGGCAAGTGTGGCACCTTCTGTAATTCATAGGAAGGTGTCACGGGGGTCTGGGGAGGTGTTGGGAGTGGAGAAGTGAATCAAAGTGTTCTGGAGGGTTGGTCCCTTTGGAATGCTGATTAGGGAGGGAAGGGGATTTTGTGTCCTGTGGTGGCATTCCCCCACAGGTGATGTAAATGGCATTTTATGCTCCTTTGGAGGTGGAGGCTAGTGGGGTGGAAAGTGAGGACCAAGTGAACCATATCATTGATGTAGGAGGGAAGAGAAGAACTGAGGGTAGAAGTGCTGGAAAGGGGAACGATATGGCTAAGGGGGACTTATCAACTACAGTGATGGGGAACCCTCGGTTGAGGTAAAAATTGACATTTTTAATGCCCCCTGCAGAAAGTGGCATCATCAGAACAGATGCAACAGAGACAAAGAAACTGGAGGAATGTAATGAATTCCTTCCAGGAAATAGGGTGTGAGGATATGCAGTTCAGATAACTGCAGGATTCGATGAGTTTGTCATGGATATCAGTTTCATATCTTCAGTAGCCACTGTTATTTATTTTATTTCATTGACAGCAGTATGATGTGCTTACAGGTGAAATGGATTTTGAAGTGGTGGCATTTCCATATGGTACATGTCAGGAGGCCAGGAAGCAAGGCATTGTCAGGGCCAACTTTGAAGATAATAACATTGACCACTTCTAACCTGATAAAACACCAGATATATCTGAAGAAATGATATTTCATGAAGTGATTCTCAGATCAAAATTTAATGGTTTTGAATATTGATGGCTTCAGATTTTTAAATTATTTGCATTTAAATATGAATATAGAAACAAGGAACAACAATAGGTCACACAGCCCTTTGAACCTGCTCCACCTAGTCAATAAAATCACATTTATCTGATTCCTGGATAATCTTTCATCCCTTTGATAATCAAGAATGTATCTACCTACAAATATATTTAAAGATTTTGTAACCAGTGCCTTTTGAGACTCATAACCCCTGTTAGGAAAAATTACTTCTCATGTCTGTCTAAATGGGTGCCTCTTTCATTTTAAACTATGACCTCTAGTTCCAAGTTCTTCCATTAGAGGAAGCATCCTCTTGACATCCACTCAGTCAAGTTTCTCATTACAGTTGACTCTCTACATGCTGATTTGAAAAGTTTAAGTTTCATAGAATCATACAGCGCAGATTCAAACAGAAGAGGCCCTTTGGCTCATGAAGTCTGTACCAGCAAAAGTCTCCTACTACAGTCGTCCCACTTTCCCATAGTGGACTCACAGACTCAAATGTTATGACACTTAAGGTGCTCATCCAAGTACTCTTCCAATGTTGTGAGGTCTCCCACCTCAACTACCTTCCTTGGCAGTGCATTCCAAACCTCCATCACCCTCTGGGTGAAAACCTTTTTCCACAAATCTCATCTAAACTTTCTGTCTTTCATTTTAAAATTATACCCCTTTGTTAATTGAACTTTCAATAAAGGGAATAACTGCTTTCTATTCATCCTGTCCATGATCCTCATAATCTTATTCAACTGTATCAGATCTTCCCTCAACCTTCTCTATACCAAAGAAAAATGCTCCCAAAATCCCTCTATTCCTCTTAGTTTCCTAGTGTCCTTCCGTTTATTCAGTAATGACTCGTGTTGTTCCTTCTTTCAAACTGCATTACCTCTGATTTATCAAATTCCACCTGCCACTGATCTGACACTTTCCTCCTCACTGTTCACCACCTGCCCAATCTTTTTGTCATCCATAAACTATGGAGATGTTGGTGTTGGCCTGGGTTGTACAAAGTTAAAAATCATACAACACCAGTTTATAGTCCAACAGATTTATTTGAAAACACTAGCTTTCAGAGCGCTGATCCTTCAGGTGGTGTGGAGTTGAAGATCATAAGACACAGAATTTATAGCAAAAGTTTAGTGTGATGTAACTGAAATTATATATTAAAATTATATATTGGATTGTTTGTTAAGTCTCTCATCTTTTAGAATGAACATGTTGGTTTCACTTCTTTCATATGCAAATTGCAGAACATTTGAAAGTTACATTCTCAAGTGAACTTCAACAATATGTTCACTTGAGAATGTAACTTTTAAATATTCTGCAATTCACATATGAAAGAACTGAAACCAACCTGTTCATTCTAAAAGATGAGAGACTTAACAAACAATCCAGATCTTTTTCAATAAATAATTTCAGTTACATCACACTGTAAACTTTTGCTATAAGTTCTGAGTCTTAGGATCTTATACTCCACAACCACCTGATGAAGGAGCAGTGCTCCGAAAGCTAGTGCTTCCAAAAAAATCTGTTGGACTATAACCTGGTGTGCGATTTTTAATTTTGTAAACTTACTCAACATCACTCCTACATTCTTATCTACAGTGTTTATGAATCTCACAAATAATAAGAGACCCAGTATTGTGGATCCCTATGGTATGTCACTACACTGAGTTCCAGACGCCCAAACAGCAAATTTAGTTATTAGATTAGATTAGATTAGATTAGATTACTTACAGCGTGGAAACAGGCCCTTCGGCCCAACAAGTCCACACCGCCCCGCCGAAGCGTAACCCACCCATACCCCTACATCTACATCTACCCCTTACCTAACACTACGGACAACTTAGCATGGCCAATTCACCTGGCCTGCACATCTTTGGACTGTGGGAGGAAACCGGAGCACCCGGAGGAAACCCACGCAGACACGGGGAGAACGTGCAAACTCCACACAGTCAGTCGCCTGAGGCGGGAATTGAACCCGGGTCTCCGGCGCTGCGAGGCAGCAGTGCTAACCACTGTGCCACCGTGCCGCCCACCATGTTTAAAAAAAATCTGTTAGCTAATAAAAATATTATCTGCTTCTTTATATTTTTAAATAGTGGACAATGGAGAAAATATAAAGAATGATTTTCAATCTAAGTTGAGTGTCCAGTAGTCAAATGTGAATATAATGCTCATAACAAGGGTATGATGGAATGAAGAAATCGACAATGTGAAACATCGTGTAATTTCACGTTAATAAGACCATGTTAATAACCAAAATTGTTAGAAGATCCACTTTTAGCACATTTCAAATGAGGTAAAACTGAAATTACTGTTAATATAAATTATTAAATAGCAATATTTTCTGAAATACAACTCTGACTGTCACCCACATAAAATCCTCACCTTTCTACAGCCCTGAGCTGAATATAAAATTAGATTTTGTATCTTACAAAGCACTGAAAGTAATTAGTAACCTGAAGCTACTGGAAGATTCTTGAATGTGTGAACATTTCTTTGTACAAAAAGTTTTCCTAATATAAGTAAAAATTTAATTTCATTTCTACAATAGTAAACTGCTATGGCAGTTGTCATATCTGCTGGCATAGGCTGCAATATAGGCTCCACTGTCATGTTAATGGAGTTGAGCACTAATATGACATTGAACATAATACTTTCCATGCTTGATGCAAAACCCCAACATAGGTTTGGGTTGCACTTTACCAGTTCTGAACCATTGTGAACAGGTTTGCTGCGAGAATGCTCAGTGCATCTAACATGTTTGGTTTGCTCCTATGACCCTGGTTTGATAATCTAGGTCCCAAGAGTCAGCATCTGAATCCTCAATGACAGTGGTACATAGGGTTATGGGGAAGGGATGAGTAAAATGCAAGTTTGCCATGATTTTATTGAATTACAAAGTGGACTCAACACTTGCCCTTCTCTTCCTAAATTGTTATCCTGTTGTCGGACAATCTTATTGTTGTGACATCCTGGTTCTCCTGCACTATTTCTAGATATTATTTATCAACATGTTAAGTGATATTGTTACATATAGTGCAAATGGGATTTAAACCTGGGGTCTCATGACTCAGATTTACGCACAAAGCCACTCCACCATAAGACTCACACTGCATTATTTTTATGTACTTGTGCCTGATGGTTCACCAGGTTGTTATCCCTCTTCTAAACTTTCTTCTAAAATATGTATGGTGCCTGTCTTTGAGCAAGAAAAGTAATACATTAATGATTTACTTAATGCACTGTGCACAGCTGATTGGGGTGTAAATTGTGCTGATGTTGTAGAATAAAAATCAACAGTTATTAAGATCTTAAGAGCCTCACCATTAATGAAGTTGTATTGGAGGTGGGGCTTTCACTCTGAAGCATGTAGACAATTCAGTGCAAGTAGTCTGGCAAAGCAAAACAACTGTGGCCAATGCTCATCAGGCAGGTGGAGGTTTATATCTCACTGGTTTTGTGTTCTGGTGTAGATATACAAACCTATTGCAAGTGCTGCCCAAGAAAAATGACTGCACAAACAGCATCACCAGGATTAAATTATCAATGTACTAACTTCTATACTGCTTTTAGGAACTAAAGACCAGTTGAATTCTACTAAACTAACCAGCATGAAATATAAATAGGTAAAAACAATGACTGCAAATGCTGGAAACCAGATTCTGGAGTAGAGTGGTGCTGGAAAAGCACAGCAGTTCAGGCAGCATCCGAGAAGCAGTAAAATCGATGTTTCTGGAAAAAGCCCTTTTCCAGCACCACTCTACTCCATGAAGTATAAATAGCTGAGCAGGCTTTGCCTGCTATAACACTGATGGAGTCTATTATTATAAATAAGGCTAAGGTTGTCTCGCTTTGTATTTCACTTGCTGGCTGTTGGATATTTACTATCACACATCCTTTTTGAACTGACTGGCACATCATGGGTGGTTAGTTCCACAAAATCTTGGTTATTATGCAAAGTAATTTACAGTTATACTTGGAAAAATGACTTTCACTGGATGTCCATTATGCTGTAGCTGGTTTAATTCATGTAGAACAGCTTTGCTATTTTATATTTTGCAATAAAACTTAATAAAATGTGTAAGGTTAGGAAAGGACTTTTTGGAAACTAGTTATGAACACTTACATCTGATTCTATTACAAAGTGCTGACATATGTGTCTAAAAATTCAGGGCTTTGTGAGTTAGTAGGAATGTTCTGAGCACAAAGTGATGTAGTGTCTCTATTTCAATTTGCTCATGAGGAAATTGGCCACAAGAAACACATTTGAATCCCAACACAACGGTTCACTATGCATTGAAATATATAGTTTAAATGATTGATTGCAGCATTGTGCATGCATCCAATTGACCTGATAGAATCCAACAGATAGAATGGTAGAATCAAGTTGAGAGAATTGTGCATTAGGACTTTTTTTGTGTGTAAAAACTGTTCTCATAAATTCAAATGGGAATGGAAATTCTCTTTTTAGCATATATTCTGAGCTCCCTGATGTTCTCAATCTCACTACATCTCTCTTTCTGGACTCAGTGGGTATGTTGATTTTTCATTTTAAATGTACAAAATTTTTTGCAAGTCTTTGAAACTATTAAGATGTGATCAAATTCTCACAGTGGCAAGTAGGATATAGGTGGATCAAATGTAGCTGTTTTATAGTCCTAATCCCTTAATCGTTATTTTTGGCCCATGCAATATGTTGAACTATGTGTGCCAGTAATGTTTTGCAAAGTCTTTTAAAGGTCTATCTGTGAATTAATTCCAGCTAAAATACAGATTGCAGCTCTACAGTCTGATAAAGTGGATTGGAAACCACACTAACAGTCAGTTATCTCATGTGCATCCCAGCTGACACTTTTTAAACTAATCCTCACAACAGTGCATTGCCTATGGAGCTATTTAAGCCACATTTGGAAATTGGGCTCAACGGCCCAGTAATCTGTCTCTGTTGTGTTACGTCTGTTAATCAAAATCTGCTGAGCTATTGCAGTGATAATCTACAACTCTATATAAAAAGAGACTGCCTTACTGATCGTGAGAAAGAAAACCTTATGCTTATCTCTTAGGAATGTTTCAAAAGACATGGGTTTTTTGAAACAGTAATTTAACCAGAAAGACAAGATAATTGATTTTCCAAATGTTTACATCCAATTAGCAGGTGAGGGTGTGCACAAATGAGTAGAAAATAGACAAAGATTTATTTTGGCTTATATTACCAGTAGAGCCCAGTTTGATTTTCCAGCCTGGATTTGTACTGATGTTAGAAACACCCAAGTTTGCAGTAAGTTGTATGAGGAATAAACTCAGTAACAGCATGTCGATATCTGCAATTTTCTCATGTTTGCAGTATAATACACAAGCGTCTGGCCAGTCATAAACAATACATGTTCTGATTGTTGGTGACTACTTCTAAGTAGAACTACATTGAAAGAGCCCTGGAGTAAGATTTGCAGTAACATTTAAGATTTTTTTTGTTGCTTTGACCATTCAGATGGCCATGGGGGGGGGGGGGGGCTTTGAGTGAGTACTCTGGCACTTCCATCTGATGGGAGATTGGGTTTCCAATTGGGAATACTGTTTTACATTTATTTTCCTGATTTAATAGAAAGGAGAATGAATAGAGTCCTAACAGAACAGACAAGGCTGAAACAGAAATAATCTTCACATCTATGTATACAAGTAGCATTTTATCCATCGAGTAAAGACCATTAAAAATAGACCACAAGGCATCAAGTCAGTATTATTCAGACATATTCAATAAGCTAAATGATACCTGTACCTAGATTATTTCAGAGCACACACTTCTATTGACACTACAGTTGTTTCAATCCCATGTACTTTGCCTCCACCTCCATATAATATTGAATATAGGAAGAATGCTCTGCCACACTAAGCAAGGTTGCAATCCTTCATTCATTTCATCCTATTTCATTCATTGAACGGAAAATAGAGCGTTAACTAGCTCAAATACTTGGTTTCAGACTCAGTTTCCTGTACCCAGATTCTTTGTATTAATGAATGTTTTGGATAGCCATTTGTGCTACATAATCAGCCTTTTAAAAAGCTTTTTTATTCACAAGTGGGATGTGGGTGGAACAGCATTCATTACTGGTTGCCCTTGAGAAGGTGGTAACTTGAAATACTGCTGCCCATGTGCTGTAGATAGACCCACTAAGCAGGTAGGGAAGGGATTGCTGGAATATAATAAAGAATATAAGACACTTCTTTAATGGTCACCATTTCTTCTTATTTATGAGGCTTGAACCAGCTTTAAATTTAGTCACTACCTTCAAAGCTAGTCTTTAATAGTCTGTTCACAGATAGTTTTCCACACTTCCTCTGGGAAATTCCCAATGCTAGGCCCTGCAGGGCCCAGAACTTACAAAATCAAGAAAAGCTGACATAGTAACAGGAACTAAGAAGGAAAATTTGTTTAATGATAGATTAGTGGTCTCATCAGAAAATCTGGTAAGCCAGTCAACCCGCATTCCTATTATTAGTTCTTACAATGTTCAGTTTATTAAAAATCACTGTCATTCCTCATTCAAAGAATGGGTTATCATTTAGTTTGATTTCCCTTGGACAGGGAGAGTATGAGTAAACATTGTTTTTGTTTACATAATAACTTGATTTAGAAAAATGTAATATATTGTACTGTAACAGTGCATCATACATAATAAAAGACACTGTTAAGAATTTTTACTCATTCATGGGACATTGGGATTGCTGGCAAGGAAAGTACTTATTGCTCATCTCTAGTTGTCTTTGAGAAGGTGCTGATGAGCTGCCTTCCTGAACCACTGCAGATTACTTGGTGTCACACTGGGGAATCAGTTCCGGAATTTTGATCAGAAACAGTGATATATTTCCAAGTCAGGACTGTGTGTGATTTGGAGGGGGAACATGCAGGTGGTGGTATTCCCATGTGCAGCTCTTGTCCTTCTAGATGGTAGTGAACATGGGTGTTGAAGGTGCTATCTAAGGAGCCTTGGTGAATTTCTGCAATGCGTCTTGCAGATGGTACATACTACTGCTACTGAACATCGATGGTAGAGAGAATGGATGTTTGTGGATGTGGTGCCAATCAAGCAGACTGCTTTTTCCGGATGGTGTCATGTTTCTTGAGTATTATTGAAGCTGCACTCATCCAGGCAAGTGGGGAGTACTCTATCACACCCTGACGTACCTTGCAGATGGCGGAAAGGCTTTGGGGAATCAGAAAGTCAGTTACCTAGCACAGAATGGTTAGCCTTTGACCTACTCTAGTAAGCGACAGTATTTATATAGGTAGTCCAGTTCTGCTTCTGGTAAATGGTAAACCTCCAGAATGTTGATAATGGGGAATTCGGTAATGGTAATGCTTTCTTGTTGGAGATAGTCATTGCCTAGCACTCGTTTCATGGCACAATCATGAACAAGTATCCCCACTTAAAACCTAATGATGGACAGAGGATACTGATGAACCTGCAGAAATTGATAGTGCCTAGATCTATAAGGAACAAAAGCAGCAACAAATTTATTAAAATAGCATGTTTTATGTAGAGATGACAAAGATGTATTTTAAATGTAGTGTTTGAAATAGTATTAATCTCCCATGAAACTCTGGAATAGAAGTTTATTATCCAGTTGTCTATGTGAGAATGCCACAGAATTATACTGATGTTGTCTTTTACACAAAATCACAAGTATTGATGTGCTGAATTGACAATTGATTATTTCTAACTTTAAGATCTGGAACCTATAAACCTTTGAGTAGATTATGATAAAGGACACCATTTGCAATTTGCCTGATTGATGGTTGGTTCCTTTTCCTTTCTTTATTGTTGTATGGAGGATGGAATCACTTTAGGTTTGATTAGATTAGGTTGGATTACTTACAGTGTGGAAACAGGCCCTTAGGCCCAACAAGTCCACACGACCCGCCAAAGCGTAACTCACCCAGACCCATTCCTCTACATTTACCCCGTCACCTAACACTACGGACAATTTAGCATCACCAATTCACCTAACCTGCACATTTTTGGACTGTGGGTGGAAACCGGAGCACCCGGAGGAAACCCACGCAGACACGGGGAGAATGTGCAAACTCCACACAGTCAGTCACCTGAGGCGGGAATTGAACCCTGGTCTCTGGGGCTGCGAGGCAGCAGTGCTAACCACTGGAAGATCAGAATTTGCTTTTCATCCATAATTGTCATGGAACTGAATAGCTGTCTTCAAGGGCATTTGAGAGTTAACCACATTTCTGCGGCTCTAGGTCAGATCAGGTAAGCATGACAGATTTCCTTCCCCACAAGACACTAATAAACCAGATAGGTCTTTAGAATAATCATTTTTAGTTTCATGGCACTATAACAGATTATTCCCAATAACTAATTGAATCTAAAGTCCACTAGATGTCATGGTGTGATTTGAACCAATGTCCCTCAAAGCATCTGATTGACCTCTGGACTACTAGTTCAGTGATATTACTGCTATGGCCATTGTCTCATAAAAACACAGTGAATTTTAAAGTGAAACAGTGCAAAAAGGGCTGACTTTAATTGTGAACTCCCAGCATATGTAATGCACTCCCAGTGGAGAGCTAATATCACAGGAAACATCTTCGCCAATAATTCCCTTCATGAGCACCACACAAAAAAAAAAATTGGTTCTCATCTCCCTGCTGTTTGTGGAATTCTTTGGGGCAAAAATGACTACCCTGCTACCTTACACAAATGTCAGTGTACCTCAAATTGATTCATATAGAACTATTTACAATGCTTCTAAAACATATTAGATGATATTATGTTATTACTTATTTTACATTACTTCATTTTCTTCCATAAGTAGCTCCCAAATTATATGTCATTTAGAAGTATCTTTTGTGATCTTTTTCATCTAGTCCAAAGCCTTCTGGCACACATTCCAACTCCTCTGAGGAGATTATCTCTGTTATGGTGCTTGGAAAGTTTGGTATAGTGAGTGACAGACTGAGGTGGTGTGAATGTGGAAGAGAAGAACTGAGGCTACAGTGATGTTCAGATGAGCAGGATTCATTTATTACAGAAGAGGGTCTTATTTGTAATTAATAAAATACAACAGAATGAGAAGAAAGATGAGCAGAAATTTATCTTGAACTTGCAGCTGGTACATGTACCTCTTCCTGCTTGTTCAGACATTCTGAATGGTTTTGAAATGCTTTTACCTTGCTTGAAAGTTGGATGATTGAAGAACTATCACCTGTCACAATTCTTTCTTTTGTATTTCGGACCAAATGTCTTTGGAAAGGAAGATGGCATGAGAGTTACTTCCAATTGCCATATCATGCACTGACTTCTATTTGCCTGCAATCTATCTCTTCAATCCTTCACAGAACATGGCCATCAATGGCAAAGCTAGCATTTGTTGCCAATCCCTTTTTGTCCTTGAGCTGAGTGATTTTCTGGGTATAGCAGAGGGCAGTTAAGAGTCTACTACACTACTGTAGCTCTGAAGTCACATGTAGGACTGACCAGGTAAAGAAATTAGATTTATTTTCTTAAAGAGCAATAATAACCAGATTTGGCTTTATAGCAATTGATAATTTCACGGTGTCCACTACTCAGGTTAGTTTTCAATTCCAGATTTTGAATTGTATTTAAATTCCAACAATTATCAATGTGGGATTTAAACCTGTGTCTTCAGGGCAACCTGGGTTTCTGGATTTCTATCCAGTGAGACTATCACTATGCCCCCATCTCCTCAAAAATCTAATCCATTTTGCACTGCCGAGTTGACTTTTTAAAAATCTATTATGATTGTTACTCTCACTACCTCCATTTAACTTCAAATAAAATTCATATTGCTATCATGTGCATAAAATTGTCTTAGAGAAGCTTCTATAAAATGAAATACAGACCCAATTCTTTTTTGAGATTTGAAGATTTCCCCAACATTGTTGACTCATCGGACAAAATTTGAAAACTCCTGGACAGTGTACAAATAAAAGATTGTGACCCGATAGAACATTTATCTCTTGCTTCCAATCTGCAATGTCGTTCTTGATTGTTATTTTGCCTGACATTGTGGTCAGTGCTTCTTAATCTAAACTAGGCTCCTTCGAAGCTATTTCACTCCAAAAGGTGCTATCTTCACTGTGTTAAAATCAAAGCTCATTATGATGCCTCCTCTAATTTGTTCTTTCTCAGAATCTCAAGTTTGTACCCAAGCCCCTTAATTTTTATGCTTCTTCTATTCATAGAGTCATAAAGGTGTACAGCATGGAAACAGACCCTTTGGTCCAATTTATCCATACTGACCAGATATCCGAAATAAATCTAGTCCCAAGTGCCATCATTTGCCCATATCCCTATAAACCCTTCCAATTCATATACATATTCAGATGTCTTTTAAATGTTATAATTATACCAGCCTCCACCACTTCCTCTGGCAGCTCATTCCACACACCACCCTCTGTGTGAAAACGTTGCCCCTTAGATCCATTTAAAATTTTCCCCGTCCCACCTTAAACCTATGCCCTCTAGTTTTGGACTCCCTACTGCTGGGAAAATACCTTGATTATTTACCCTATCCATGCCCGTCATAATTTTATAGCCTCTATAAGGTCACCACCCTCTCCCCACCCCTCCCCCACACACACCGGCCTCTGACACTCCAGGGAAAATAGCCCCAGTCTATTCAGCCTCTCCCAATAGCTCAAACCCTCCAACACTGGCAACATCCTTGTAAATCTTTTCTGAACCCTTTAAAATTTCACATCCTTCCTCCAGTAGTAGCCTAACCCATATCCTGTACAGCTGCAGCATGACCTCCCAACTCCTATACTCAATACACTGACCAATAATGACAAGCATACTAAACACCTTCTTCACTATGCTATCTAACTGCAACTCCACTTTCAAGGAACTATGAACCTGCACTCAAAAGTGTCTTTGTTCAGCAACAGTCCTGAGGACCTTACCATTATGTGTAAACATCCTGCCCTAATTTGCTTTTCCAAACTGCAGAACATTTATCTAAATTAAACTCCATCTACCCATATATGGCCCATTGGTCCATCTAATCAAGATCCCATTGTACTCTGAGATAACCTTCTTCGCTGTCCGCTACACCTTCAATTTTGGTATCATCTGCAAACTTGCTGACCGTACCTCCAATATTCCCATCCAAATCATTTATATGAATGATGAAAAGCAGTGGACTCAGCACCGATCCTTGTGACACACTGCTGGTCACAGACCTCAGGCTGGAAAGCAATCCTTCACCTCCACCCTCTCTCTTCTACCTTCGAGCTAATTCTGTATCCAAATGTTTGGTTCTCCCTGTATACCATGTGATCTAAACTTGCAAACCAGTCAACCATGAGGAACATTGTTGAACACCTTACTGAAGTCCACATAGATCACGTACCCTGCCCTGCCCTCAACAATCCTCTTTGTTACTTCTTCAGAAAAACACTCAATCAAGTTCATGAGACATGATTTCCCAGACAAAAAGCCATGTTGACTATCCTTAATCAATCATTGGCTTTCCAAATACATGTAAATCCTGTCCCTCATGATCCCTTCCGACAACCTGCCCACCACTGATGTCAGGCTCACTGGTCTATAGTTCCCTGGCTTTTCCTTACCACCTTTTTTTAAATAGTGGTACCACGCTGGCCAACCTCCACTCTTCTAGCACATCACATGTGAGTATTGATGATCCAAATATCTCAGCAAGAGGCTCAGAAATCACTTCCCCAGCTTCCCACAGAGTTCTGGGGTACACCTGATCAGGTTGTTGGGCATTATCCACCTTGATGTATTTTAAGATGCTCAACACCTGCTCCTCTGTAGTATGGACATTTTTCAAGATGTCACTATTTATTTTCCCATGCTCTCTATCTTCCGTACCTTTTGCCACAGTAAACACTGATGCAAAAAACTTGTTTAGTATCTCCCCCATCTCCTGTGGTTGCACACATAAGTGGCCTTGCTGATCTTTGAGGGGCCCTATTCTCTCCCTAGTTACCCTTTTGTCCTGAATGTATTTGTAAAACCCCTTTGGATTCCCCTTAACCCTATTTGGCAAAGCTTTTTTATGTCTCCTTTTTGCCCCCCTAATTTCCCTCTTAAGTACGTTCATACTGCTTTTGTATATTCTGGGGATTCACTCAATCTCTGCTGTCTATACCTGACATATAATTCCTTCTTTTTTTTTTTAACTAAAACCTCAATTTCTTGAGGCATCCAGAATTCTCTATACCTACCCTTGCCCTTCTCCCTAACAGGAACATATTGTCACTGGATTCTCTGTATCTCATTTTTGAAGGCTTCCTATTTTCCAGCTGACCCTTTACCTGAGAAAATCCACTCTAATCAACTTTTGAAAGTGCTTGCCTAATACTGTCAAAATTGGTCTTCCTCCAATTTCGAACTTCAACTTTTAGATCTGGTCTATCCTTTTCCAACACTATTTTGAAACTAATAGAGTTATGATTGCTGGCCCCAAAGTGCTTCCCCACTGACACCTCAGTCACCTGCCTTGCCTTATTTCCCAAGAGTAGGTCAAGTTTTCCACCATCTCTAGTAGGTACATCCACAAACTGAATCAGAAAATTGTCTTTTACACACTTAACACATTCCTCTCCATCTAAACCTTTAACACTATGGCAGTCCCAGTCTATGTTTGGAAAGTTAAAATTCCCTACCATAACTACCCTATTATTCTTACAGATAGCTGAGATCTCCTTACAAGTTTGTTTCTCAATTTCCCTCTGACTATTGGGGGGTGGGGGGGGGGTCTATAGTATAGTCCCAATAAAGTTATCATCCCTTTCTTATTTCTCAGTTCCATCCAAATAACTTCCCTGGTCATATTCCCAAGAATACCCTCCCTAAGTACCGCCATAATGTTATCCCTAATCAAAAACACCACTACCTTTCCTTTCCCTTTTTATACTTTTTACAGCATCTATTTCCTTGAATATTAAGCTGCCAGTCCTGCCCATCCCTGAGCCATGTCTCTGTAATTGCTATGATATCCCAAACTCGTGTTTCCAATCATGGCCTGAGTTCATCTGCCTTACCTGTTCAGCCTCTTGCATTGAAGTAAATGCATTTTAATTTATCAGTCCTACCTTGTTCTCTGCTTTTTCCCTCCTGGCCCTGTCTGTTTGCCTTACACTTTTTCCAACTGTACCAGTCTCAGACTGATCTCTTTTCTCACTATCTTCCTGGGTACCCCACCACTTTACCAGTTGAAATCCTCTCAAATAGTTCTAGTAAAACTCCCCAACAGTATATTAGTCCCCTACCAATTAAGGTGCAATCTGATTCTTCCTTCTCATACAGCTTACTTCTACTCCAGTAGAGATTTCAGTGATCCAAAAATGTGAATCCTTGTCCCCTGCACCAGCTCCTCAGACACACATTAATCTATTCTATCCTCCTCTTCCTACCCTCACTAGCTCGTAGTGCTGGGAGTAATCCAGATATTACTATCTTTGAGGACCTCTTTTTATATTCCTGCTTAACTTCCTATATTCTCTTCTCAGAATCTTGTCTTTTTCTTTTCCTATGTCATTAGTTCCAATGACCTCCTGCTGGTCCCTTTTCCCTTTGAGAATTTTTAAAATTCTCTCCGAGAAATCCTTAATCCTGGCTCCAGGGAGACAACACACCATTCTGACATATCGCTGTTGGCTGCAGAATTGTCTGTCTGTGCCTCTGACTTGAGAGTCCTTTATCACAATTGATCGCTTTGGACCTGGTGTCCCCCTCATCGCATTAGAGCCAGTCTCAGTACCAGAAACTTGGCTGTTCGTGCTACATTCCTTTGAGAGTCCGTCACCCCCTACATTTTCTAAAACAGTATGGCAATTGGATAGCGACAGGAGACTCCTGCACATACTGCTGCTCTCTTTTTCATTCCTGGGGCTCAACCATCTGAGTACTGTACATTTGGTTTATCTCCCTTCCTGAGACTGCCATCCATCACACCCCATAGCTCCTGTAAATTTCTCATTGCTTCTAACTGACGGTCCAACCAATCCATATGATCCAATAGGATTAGTAACCAAACACACTTCCTGCAGACATGGAAATTCTCCATAATTTCCCATATCCAACAGGAAGAGCACATCACTCTACTAAAGGCCATCTTTGCATCTTAACAATCTATAGAAAATAGTATTGTCTTACTGCTCTTAAAACACTGCTCCAGGCTGGCTTAATACCTATGTTTTTATACTTCTAAAGTTTAATTAAGAGACTGATCTCAATAAAAACATAAACAAAAAAGGATCCACTCGACTCAGTACTGCCAATTTACAAAAGCAAGTTAGGTTACACTTTAAAACCAGCCACTGAACTTATCTGCTGCTGTGAGCTGCATCACACAGGTTTCTCCATGGTCAGCTGGGAATATCGCTGCTCGTTTATTTTTCTTTGAATGAATTCTAGAGATAGTTGGCACTAAACAGCAAAGGCAGTAGCTGTGCAGGTTACTGCACGGTCAGACAGCAGTATAGGTCTCTTTCTCTGTTTGAATCATTTCCCATGGGTCACTGCCTTTGTCTCCCTTCCTCCCTTTAAAAGTGCCATTGTTTTGATCTTTCTTCCCCCAAAGTTCCAAAATTACTGAATCACTACATTGTGATCTTCCTAATTCTTTTAGGTGCCTTTAATCTAGTTGATATTCTGCATTAAGAGCCATCATTGTTTACTAATACTATTCAACAATGAAATCAAAATATATTTTGAAAATCAAGTTTAATTATAGTGTCATAACACTAGTTGTGATTAGTAAATTATCCAAATATAGTAATGAAATTCTCAATGAGAATAATATTTTAACGCTGCTCAATGTCAATGAGCAATGAAAACTTATAGCACAGGAACATGTTCTTTCAATATTTATTTTGTCTACGTAGGAACATTGATGTAAATTTTTATGACATCTTTGATTGAATGACAAATTAAGGGAGAGATAGAAACAGCTGAATCTCTCTTGCGTGGTGACAATGAGCCTGCTCTCTGGCTTGCTTTGCTGATTAATGCATCTGTAACAAAATTACTCTTCAGCACATTCTCTTCAGTTGCTGTCACTTTCTGCTTTGCTGATGAAGTTATTTTCTTATTCATTCTAGCTTAAGAACATGGCAGGCTGGAAAGAAGAAAAGCCAGTAATAGACAGCTTCAGATTATGTCCCATTTTTAGGTCTGATACATTTCTTCAAACACTTACAGACTAAATCAGAAAGAGCCCATGATCTTGAATGATAATTAAGTAATTTTCCAAAATATTAATTGATGCTCAGAACTAAAATATTCAGCCTTAATCCTCTGAGAATATTTGTATTCCCATCCTCGGTAGCAGTGAGCCATCATGCTACATGGAACAATTAGCCACTTCAGTATAACCTATTCCAAAATCCTCTGATTGCAACAAAGCATTTACCTAGGTTTCATTTTAAAGGCTCAATCTACTCAGATTCAGTAGCTTTTGCTAAAACTCTGCTCTATGTTTTACACCAATCTTGGGGGTGGGGGTGGAAATGTTTGTTCAAATCCAGTGCCTCACTTCGAACTTGTTTAGTTCAGTGCCTCCAGCCCGAGACAATTTGCCACTTCTAGCATTGACATTACTAGCTTTGATACTGCTTCTTAGCATTTTAATGGACTCTATTGTGTATTCCTTTAATTGTCTTCAATAAAAAGGCAATGATGCAGGTTTACTTTCATGATTTACAAGCAATGAAATATGTGGTTTTCTCTTTTCACAGACATGTTTTGCCACTTTCTTTCCTCTCCCTTGTTTCTTCTATTCTCTTAATGATTTGCAATTTTCTACCAACAGTTGCTACTTTTCACATCTATTAGCTTTTAACTCTATTCTTGTCTTATCTTTCTACGGTTGTTTATGTTAATTACATCCACTATACATCAAATGCCTTGAAAACAGAAATAGCCAGGGTCCTTCAATATTTGCAACTAAAAATGGTGTACCTAGGAGGAGATGCTGCACAATTCAGATGCCTATTGCATTTTCACTAGAATCTGGTAGCCATACTAGAAAATGTTTCGTTACATTTTCAAATTAGCTGAACACTGCCTGGCAGTCTGAATGTATTTTTAATGTGGACCATGAATGTCCATTGTTTGTGTTCTTCTCATGCATATTATTCTCCTTCACCTTTATTCAATTTTTCTTTGCTTAATAATGTCTCTTCTTATTACTGTGTTCCCTCAACTCCTATTCTCTTTGCATTCCTATAGCTTTTGCTATAAGCATTGTCATAACCATGATGGGAAGATTACACTGGTAACAAAGCCCAAATTTGCTCCATGAACTGTCACAAATATATAAACAACCAAATTATTTAATTTACCTGACTTGGACTGCTGTCTCGGATATTAGAAATTCAGACCAAGTTTCATCAAACAATTTTTAAAAAACTATAAGCAAATGTATTCTTTAACAAGTGAAATGATGGAATATTAATGATCACTTTGAAAATTAAAATTCATGCCCCCTTTGTTTTCAGATATGGACACACTTAGTCACAATAGGTCAGACAAGATAGACAACTCTGCAGAAATATCATGAGTGGAAACTGTAAGCAATAAAGTATAAATTCTTGGCTCCAGAGTCCAAACTCCAAAGGTGGAAAGAGGAGACTTTGTGACAATACTTTTTGGTTTTTGGCAATAATATCATGTTGCTCACTGCAGAGTCGCTAAATTGGAACTAACTCTTTGGTTAGGCTAGATGATGTTATTTTCAGAGCCTTGCTTTTTTTTCCACTCACAGAGGATGATATACAGAGAGGCCTGTCTTTGCTTGCTGGCTTTCTGGAGGTTTGAGGTCAACTGCCCCTTCTCAGGTCTTTGACAAACTGACCTTATAACCTAAAGTCAAGGCCATTGCTAGGCACCTTGTTAATTTAAAAGCACCTGGTGCAAGCTAACCTTACAAAAGTATCAAATAAAGCTCCTCGAAGTTAGATGATCTGTGGAACCATAAGTGAACATCACACCATTTACTTATGACCTTTGAGTTGCAAACAAAAGCCTAGCCCCTTCTCTCTAAGACTGCAAATTCCATACTTATATCTTTTCTAGTTTTTCCTAAATTCAAAAAGAATTGTAATCTTTATAGGAAAACAACATAGGAATATTTGAAATTTAAAAATGGAATAGGCCTTTGGTGCCTTTAATTCTGATCTGCTGCTATTTATTAAAATCATGGATGAGTTGATTGTAGCTTCAACCTCACTTTGAGGCCTGCCACCCACAATCTTAAACTCCCTTTTACATAAAGCCCATTTAACTCATGCATAAATATTTTGCTCTCTAAAGTGAAGAATTCCAACAATTCTTTTAATTTCTTATTATGTATCTCCAATCCTTAAAATGAGGAGAAATATCTCTGCATTAATCATGTCAGAACCTGCTCAGAATCTTGTATATTTCATTAAGATCCCCTCTTATTCTTCTGATCTCAAAATCAGCAACAGTCCAACCAGCTGATTCTTTCTGCCAAAGTCAATCTTTTCATCCCTGGAGTGTATTGAGTGAAATGGTTTCTGTGCAAATATGTCCCCCTTAAAATTAGGAGACTATTATGAAGATGTAGAGATGTACTGTACCTTTAAGAGAGTTGAAAAACTAGCAAGGACTGACAAAGCACAGAGAGTCCTGAACAAAGAAAGAATGTAACACTTGGGAAACAAATAACTGCAGAGAAGTTGCCATGAAACAAAACCAAATTCAAGTTCGGCCAATTAGTTTAATTATGCCCTAAGATACCAAAGTCCAATCAAATTTGAATTTAGTATTTTGGTAATATAAAAACCAAAGAAACAATCCAATGTTTTGGGGTATAAAACTGGACACCTTGAACGGTTAGCAAAACTGTCAAGCTACCAACAAATACAGACTGCCAGCAGAAAGCTCTCTAGAAGGTACCTGTCTATAAGAAATTTGCGCTTCTGAACATAAAAACTGACCTAGAGAAAATCTACAGGGGAAAATCTACAAAGGAGAATTGACAAAGCTGACTGGTTTTAAAAACTTTTTTTTGTAAATCTCAAATCAGGATTTTTTTTATCAGAAACTGCCACACTTGTAGTTTCTCATCCCCTTACACAGTTGTTGCAAGATCTCCCTACTTTTGTACTCCATCCACCTTCCAAGAAAGGCCAATATTCCATTTCTTTCCAGTTACATGCTATACCTGTATATGCCTACCAACAATTTTTGATTTGCTTAAAAGGACACCTAATCCATCTGTATGGCAGCAATCAACAGTCTCTCTCCATTTAAAAAATATTGTGATTTTATATTCTTCCTTCATGAACAACCTCAATTTCTAACATTATTCTTTATTTACCAATTTTTTGCCGATTCACGTAATGTGTATATATATCCCTTTGCAGTCTCTCAGTCCTCCTCAAACTAACTTTTCCACTTATCTTTATATAATCAGTAAGTTTAGCTACAATATGCTCAGTTTCTTCATCCAACTCCTTTAATTGAATTTGTAAATAGTTGAGGCTGCATCATTGATTCCCTGTGACACCCATTTAGATATAGTTTGTCAACTTGAAAATGACCCATTTGTCTAGATTCTCTGTCCACGGTAATATATCGTCCCAGTACCATAACATTTGTTTTGCAATCATTTATCTGGCTCTCCCTGGTTGGGTTTACTATGATTTTTCTCATGTTTTGCTACTATTGCTGTAGTAATGGATTCCCTAATTTCCCTATGTGACATATTTTAAACTGCTTGGTTTGTAGCTTCCTGCTTTTTGTGTCCTTTTCTTGAATATTGGTGTTACATTTGCAGCTTTCTAATCCACCGGGCCTATCCAGAAGGTGAAGAAATTTGGAAGATTACCACAATGTATTCACCATCTCTGTCACTACTTCTATTAAGAACCGAGGATGTCGCAGTCACGTCCATGGGACATGTCAGCCTTTAGTTCCATTAGTTTTTCCTCACGTTTTTGCTGGTGATATTAATTGTTTTAATTTCCTCCCTTCACTTTGTCCCTTTCTTTTCTGATATTTTTGGAATGGTTTTCATGTCTTCTACATCATGACAATATACTTGTTAAAACTCCTTGCAATTCCTCAGTGACTGTCCCATTAATTGACTCTCATTTCTGTCACACCAATATTTTAGCTATGCATGCAACTTTCTGATCTTATTTCCCCTAAGCCAATTTGCTTATGGGTTAATTAGTAATTCAGAGATTGTTGTCTTTGTTTTACATTTTAGCTTAGACCCTTAGCTGCTCCTTTTTCCTTAGCAGATCTCTTTCTTATTCTATTCATTTCAAAGGTAACCACGTGGGTGATACTAATTACATCCTTCCCTTCCACTTTAAGATCCTCCTCAGTTCTTAATTTTGCCACGATACAAGCAACACAACCACTAGGACTCATGTTCTTAACTCCAGGGAACAGTATCTATTGCTCTTGTTATAGTGTTCCTTATGATCACTGCATTTCTTGTAATGTGCTCATCGTGAATGGTCTCCTGTACCATGATGCTGTGGTAACTTTACTTATTTCCCAACTGTCCTGCACTTGTCCACAGGAGAAGCTGCTGGACAAATGAAAAGGCTGGGGCTTTTCCACCGCTACCTTCTAGAAACACATTTTAACCTTGTACATCACACACCTACCCCTGCTCCTAACCATGGGTGACATCTAAATAAACTAATACTTTTATATTGTGAACCAACTGCCATTTCTGCTCTTTCTATTAGCTTGTTAAATTCTGTTATCATGTCCTCTCTCCCCTCCCCCCAGTCAGTGAGACTGTCTATCCTTTCTAGTCTAGCAGGTAAATACACCATTATTCTGCCATTCTCACATTTCAATCACTTAATCTGAACTATCAACACTTTTTTCTCCACCAGCACCCTACAGCCACTACCCTCACTCCCCACCCCCTTCCCAAAACTATAGCATAAATCAGTCCTACAGCACAGAAACAGGTCCTTTGGCTCAAACTGGTCCATGCCGACCAAAATGTCCTTCTGCACGAATCCCATTTCCCTGCACTTGGCACATAGCCTTCTAATCATTTCCTATCCATGTATTTGTCCAAATGCCTTTTAAAAGTTGTTTCTGTACCTGCTTCAAACACTTCCGCTGACAGCTCATTCTATATGCATACCACCCTCTGTGATAAAAGTTGTCCCTCAGGTTCCCTTTCATTCTTTCCACTCCAATCTTAAACTGATTCCCTCCAGTCCTCGATTCCTCAACACTTGGAAAACATCTGAGTGCATTCATCCTATCCATGACTCTGATAGAGTCATAGAGATGTACAGCATAGAAATAGACTCTTTGATCCAACTCGTCCATGCCAACCAGATATCCTAATGTAATCCAGTCCCATTTGCTATCACTTGACTCATATCCCTGTAAACCCTTCCTATTCCAATACCCATCAAGATGCCTTTTAAATGCTGTAATTTGTACCAGCCTCCACACTTCCACTGGCAGCTCATTCCATTCACACATCACACTTTGCATGAAAAGGTTGCCCCTTAGGTCTCTTTTATATCTTTCCCCTCTCACCCTAAACCTAAGACCTCTAGTTCTGGACTCACCCACCCCATGGAAAAGACTTTGTTTATTATCCTATCCAGGCCCCTCATGATTTCATAAACCTCTGTAAGCTCACCCCTCAGTGTCTGATGCTTCAGGGAAAACAGCCCCAGTCTATTCAGCCTCTCCTTATAGCTCAAACCCTCCAACCCTAGCAACATACTTGTAAATCTTTTCTGAACCCTTTCAAGTATCACAACATCCTTCTAATAGGAGGGAGACACAATTGCACACAATATTCCAAAAGTGGCCTAACTAACGTGGTCTACAGCCGCAACATGACCTCCCAACTCCTATACTCAATGCACTGATCATCAAAAGAAAACAATCAAATGCCTTCTTCAGTATCCTATCTACCTGTGACTCCACTTTCAAGGATCTATGAACCTGCACTCCAAGGTCTCTTTGTACAGCAACACTCTCCAGGACCTTACCATTAAGTGTATAGGCCCTGATTTGCCTTTCCAAAATGCAGCACTTCACATTTATCTAAATTAAACTCGGTCAACCAATCTTTGGCCCATTGACCCATCTGATCAAGATCCCAATGCACTCTGAGTTAACCTTCTTCACTGTCCAATACACCTCCAATTTTGATGTCATCTGCAAACTTACTAACTATACCTCCTATGTTCAAATCCAAATAATTTATATAAATGAGGAAAATCAGTGGACCCAGCACTGATCCTTGTGGCACACCACTGGTCACAGGCCTCCAGTCTGAGTAACAACCCTCCACCACCACCACCCTCTGTCTTCTACCTTTGAACCAGTTCTGTATCCAAATGGCTTGTTCTCCCTGTATTCCATGAGATCTAACCTTGCTAACCAGTCTACCATGAAAAACCTTGTCGAACGTCTTACTGAAGTCCATATAGATCAAGTCCACTGCTCTGCCGTCATCAGTCCTCTTTGTTACTTCTTCAAAAAAACTCAATCAAGTTTGTGAGACATGATTTCTGAAGCACGAAGCCACATTGACTATCCCTAATCAGACCTTGCCTTTCCAAAGACATGTAAATCTTGTCCTTTAGGATTCCCTCCAACAACTTGCCCACCACCAATGTCAAGCTCACCAGTTTATAGTTCCCTGGCTTGTCTTTACCACCTTTTTAAAATAGTGGTACCATTTTAGCCAACTTCCAGTCTTTCCAGCCCCTCAAATGTGACTATCATTGATACAGATATCTCAGCAAGGGGCCCAGTAATCACTTCCCTAGCTTCCCACAAAGTTCAAGGATATACTTGAGGTCCCAAATTTATACATGTTAAGACATCCAGCACATCCTCCTCTGTAATATTGATATTTTTCAAGATGTCACCATTTACTTCCCATATTCTATATCTTCCATTTCCTTCTCTACAGTAAACATTGATGCAAAATACTCGTTTAGTATTTCCCCTTCTCCTGCAGTTCCACACATAGACCGCCTTCCTGATTTTTGAATGGCCCAATTCTCTGCTTAGTTACCCTTTTGTCCTTAATGTACTTATAGTATGCCTTTCGATTCTCCTTAATCCTATTTGCCAAAGCTATCTCATGTCCCCTTCTTGCCCTCCTGATTTCCCTCTTAAGTATACTCCTACTTCCTTTATACTCTTCTAAGGATTCACTTGATCTATCCTGTCTATACCTGACATATGCTTCCTTCTTTTTCTTAACAAAAACCTCAATTTCTCTAGTCATCCAGCATTCCCTACCAGCCTTTCCTTTCACCTTAACAGGAATAAACTGTCTCTGGACACTTGTTATCTCATTTTTGAAGGCTTCCCATTTTCCAGCCGTCCTTCTACCTGTGAGCATCCACTCCCAATCAACTTTTGAAAGTTTTTGCCGAATACCAACGAAATTTACCTTCCTCCAATTTAGAACTTCAACTTTTAGATCTGGTCTATCCTTTTCCATCACTGTTTTAAATCTAATAGAATTATTAGGTCCCACTTTTATGCATTTTAAGACATCCAGCACATCCTCCTCTGTAATATTGATATTTTTCAAGATGTCACTGTTTACTTCCCATATTCTATATCTTCCATTTCCTTCTCGACAGTAAACATTGATGCAAAATACTCATTTAGTATTTCCCCTTCTCCTCCAGAATTATGGTCTCTGGCCCCAAAATGCTCCCCCACTGACTCCCCCCAGTCACTTGTCCTGCCTTATTTCCCAAGAGGAGGTCAAGTTTTGTACTTTCTGTCATGGGTGCATCCTCATATTGAATCAGAAAATGTTCTTGTACACATTTAACAAATATTTCTTCACCTAAACCCCTAACACTATGGCAGTCCCAGTCTATGTTTGGAAAGTTACATCCCCTGCCATAACCACCCTATTATTCTTACAGATAGCTGAGATCTCCTTACAAATTTGTTTCTCAATTTCCTGCTGACTATTGGGGGTCTATAATATGATCCAAATAAGATGATCACCCTTTTCGTATTTTTCAGTTCCACCCAAATAACTTCTCTGGATGTATTGCCAGGAATATCCTCCCTAAGTACAGTCATAATGCTATCCTATATCAAAACTGCCACTCACCGTCATCTCTTGCACCCCCCCCCCCCCTCCCCCTGCCCCCTGCCCCCCCACACCCTTTTCTATCCTTCCTGTAGCTTTTGTATCCTGGAACATTAAACTGCCAGTCCTGTCTATCCTGAACCACGTGTCTGTAATTGCTATGATATCCCAGTCCGTGTTCCTAACCATGCCCTGAGTTCATCTGCCTTCCCAGTTAGGCCTCTTGCACTGCAATAAATGCAATTTAATTTATCAGTCCTATCTTGTTTTCTGCTTTGTTCTTGCTTGTCCTAACTGCTTGACTCACTCGTTTTCCCAACTGTACCAGTCTCAGATTGATCTCTTTCCTCAATATATTCTTGGGTCTAACCCCCTGGTTTTACTAGTTTAAATCCTTGGCAGCTCTAGCAAACCTCCATGCCAGTATATTAGACCCTTTCCAATTTAGGTGCAATCCAAACTTCTTGTACAGGTCACTTCTATCCTAGAAGAGATTCCAATGAACTCTTCTCCCCTGCACCAGCTACTCAGCCATGCATTAATCTGCTTTATCCTCCTATTCCTACCCTCACTAGCTCATGGCATCGGGAGCAATCTAACCATTACACCCCTCAAGGACCTCCTTTTTAAGTTTCTGCCTAACTTTCTCTATTGTCCCTTCAGAATCTCAGCCCCATCTCTTCCTATGTTGATAGTTCCAATGTGTCGAACAACCTCATACTGGTCCCTTTCCCCTTTGAGAACATTTTGTAGCCTGTCCGAGAAATCCTGGGTCCAGTCATCAGGGGGATTGACTTCTAGCTGCCAGCTTCAGAAACGTCTGTCTGTGCCTCTTTCTAGAGAGACCCCTATTACAATTGATCACTTGGAACCTGATGTACCCCTCATTACATTAGACCCATTCTTAGGACTAGAAACTTGGCTGTTCATGCTACATTCCCCTGAGAGTCCATCACCCACCATTTTCCAAAACAGGATACTTGTTCGAGATGGGGATAGCCAGAGGAGACTCCTGCACTACCCACTTACCCCTCCTACCTTTCTTGGAGATAACCCATCTGCCTGATTGTGTCTGCGGCTTTTCTCCCTTCCTATAACTGCCATCCAGCACACCCCCCTCATTCTTGTAAATTCTTCATTGCCTCTAACTCTTGCTCCAACCAATGCATTGGATCTGATAGGATTCACAACCAAATACACTTCCTGCAGACATAATCAACAACAACATGGAAACTCTCTCTAATCTCCCACATCCGACAGGGAGTGCAAATTGCACTACTAAAGGCCTTCTTCGCTTCTTAACAATCTCAAGACCCAGAAAATAGCACCATCATTTTGCTCTAAAAAACACTGCTCCAGGCTTAGTACTTATGTTTTATATTTTTAAAAATTAATCAAAAACCAGTTCTCAATAAAACATATAATCAAAAAAGGACCCACTCTACTCACTATTACAGATTTAGCACATGGGTTCCTCCAAGGTCAACTATGATTTTCGCTGTTTATTCATCTTTCCTCAGTGCACTCCGATGTCCAGAGGTACTTGAACTTAAACAGCAAAGGCAGTAACTGTGTAGATTTGCTGCTGTGTCAGACAGCAGTGTATTAAACTCTATTTGTCATTTCTCGGTCCACTTCCCCAGCTGATCAAGGTCCTGCTGCAATTTTTGTTAACCTTCCTCACTGTCCACGATACTGCCTATTTTAGTGTCTTCAGCCATCTTACTAATTAAGCCTTGCACATTCTCATCCAAATCATTAATATAGATAACAAACAGTCATGGGCCCAGCACTAACCCCTGAGGAACTCCACTAATCACAGGCCTCCAGTTCGACAAGCATCCTTCCACTATTACTCTCTGCTTCCTATCATCAAGCCAATTTTGAATCCAATTTGCCAGCTCACCCTGGATTCCATGTGATCTAACCTTCCAGAGCTGCCTACCATATGGAACCTTATCAAAATCCTTTCCACGCTTCACTTCAGCTCTGATGAAGAGTCATCTAGATTCGAAATGTTAGCTTGATCTCTCTCCATTGATGGAGAGAGCTGTGATCTCCAGTATTTGTTGTTTGCAGTATAGATTCAAGCATCTGCAGTAATGTGTTCCTCCCTAACCTCAGGATTATGAATGTCTCCCAGGACAAAGTGTCCATGGAACAAAGTCTCACATCTGTTGTCTGCAAGGTGTTAGAAAGGATTCTGAGGGATAGGATTTATGACCATCTGGAAGAGCATGGCTTGATTAAATACAGTCAACATGGCTTTGTGAGGGGCAGGTCATACCTCACAAACCGTATCGAGTTCTTTGAGGATGTGACTAGAAAGGTTGATGAAGATCGAGCTGTGGATGTGGTGTATATGGACTTTAGCAAGGCATTTGATAAGATTCCCCATGGTAGGCTCATTCAGAAGGTCAGGAGGAATGGGATACAAGGGAACTTAGCTGTCTGGATACAGAATTGGCTGGCCAATAGAAGACAGTGAGTGGTAGAAGGAAAATATTTTGCCTGGAAGTCAGTGGTGAGTGGTGTTCCACAGGGCTCTGTCCTTGGGCCTCTACAGTTTGTAATTTTTATTAATGACTTGGATGAGGGGATTGAAGGATGGGTCAGCAAGTTTGCAAATGACACAAAGGTTGGAGGTGTCGTTGACAGGATAGAGGGCTGTTGTAGGCTGCAGCGGGATATTGACAGGATGCAGAGATGGGCTGAGAGGTGGCAGATGGAGTTCAACCTGGGTAAATGTGAGGTGATGCATTTTGGAAGGTTGAATTTGAAAGCTGAGTACAGGATTAAGGATAGGATTCTTGGCAGTATGGACAAACAGAGGGATCTTGGTGTGCAGGTACATAGATCCCTTAAAATGGCTACCCAAGTGGACAGGGTTGTTAAGAAAGCATTGGGTGTTTCATCTTTCATTAACAGGGGGATTGAGTTTAAGAGTTGTGAGATCTTGTTGCAGCTCTATAAAATTTTGGTTAGACAACACTTGGAATACTGGTCGCCCTATTATAGGAAAGATGTGGATGCTTTGGAGAGGGTTCAGAGGAGGTTTACCAGGATGCTGCCTGGACTGGAGGGCTTACCTTATGAAGAGAGGTTGACTGAGCTCGGACTTTTTTCATTGGAGAAAAGGAGGAGGAGAGGGGACCTAATTGAGGTATACAAGATAATGAGAGGCATAGATAGAGTCGATAGCCAGAGACTATTTCCCAGGGCAGAAATGGCTAACATGAGGGATCATAGTTTTAAGCTGGTTGGAGGAAAGTATGGAGGGGATGTTAGAGGCAGGTTCTTTACACAGAGAGTTGTGAGAGCATGGAATGCGTTGCCAGCAGCAGTTGTGGAAGGAAGGTCACTGGGGACATTTAAGAGACTGCTGGACATGCATATGGTCACAGAAATTTGAGGGTGCATACATGAGGATCAATGGTCGGCACAACATCGTGGGCTGAAGGGTCTGTTCTGTGCTGTACTGTTCTATGTTCTATGTTCTAATTCTTGAAGCTGGGACCCCAGCTTATCAGCTCTGCTCTGAAGTTCTTTGAACTCCATTTATTTACTGCAGATGTACTTACTGTGGACCACACCAGCCATATGTTGCAGTTGAGAGACATCGCCTGCCCTGTCATCTTTATTGTATGCTATTTAACTAATTATGTTTTCAAGTTCTGAAGTATCATTGAATAATTATTTATCACTGTGTTAAGTAGTTTAACTAGTTCTTCAATTATCCTTCTTAGATGAGAACTCATAGTTTCCAGATAAGGCATAATTTGTTTTTCCACCTTAACTGGGAATGAACACTTTCACAGCCACTTCCTACTTCCCTGGCTCCTCTGTACCCAGCAAACAATTGGGTTTACAGAGCAACCTCAATTATCCAAACAACACGGGTGGGGAGTATATGGTTTGGACAATCGAATGTTTGGATAATCGAGTGTTCGGATAACACAGTTTATCCAAGCACTGGGGCCTTGAGATCTTGTTTGGGTAATCTGAAATTCGGACAATCAATGTTCAGATAATAATGTGCAGGTTGTACATTGGCTACCTTTTCTGGAGGATTTGATTCACCATTCCCAGGAGTCTGTGCCTCTTCCTTTGAGTTCCTTGAGGAGGACTTGGAAGTCTGAATATAGTCAAGTTCTGTATTTTTCTCTGTAAATATACAAGCTAACACAGCAACTACTGAAATATTCTGCTAATGTCTTGAGAAATTTAATATAAAAGCTCCCAAAGAAACATTATTGCCTCACTACATTTCATGTTGGAAATTGAACCCCACTTCTCACAGAGGTTAAACATGTTATTACAGTATGCAAAGTTCCCAATTTATATGTCACAGATGAATAAATTCTAATCAGAAGGAAACAGTCATGAACTATCAATATATGGCTTCACTTGTTAAATCTCTAACTGTCTTCTAAACCCTCCTAGTCACTCATCAGACAAAGAAAACAAAACATTGATTTTATGAGTGGAGGGGTAAAAAAGGCTGGAACCTGTTGGATGACATCAGTCCGCAACGTACACTGAGATGATCCTTTTTGCTTGCCAAGACTTCCTGTTCTTCTGTTTGGTTTCTTTTCACTTCTTCACAGGAGGTACTAGCAATTGGAGTACTATGCAAAGTCTCTTACAGGTTAAAGGCTACAAATTAAAGTACTTAATGAAGAAAGTAGCTTGTTTTGTTTCAGACTGCAGTGGGGTGGGGGGTCGGGGGTGGGGGGGAGGTATCATGAGCTCTCCTTCCAGAAGCTTCTCCCTGTTATTGTTCATGCCCACAAACTGTTTGGCTACCTGGAAACCAATCAGAGTTGTTGGCAGGCTGATGACTTTTGATATCTACAGCTGGTCACAATTGCACAAACAAATTTACTCCTTGTTGTTGCCCAGATCTCACTTCGTGTACACACCCTGGTGCTCAGCCATTTCCTCTTACACCTTCCCCCAGCTACTAGCAAAGCAACGATGTAAACGTTACCCACTGAGTTTCAGTAACTGGCTTTTTAAAAGTAAGGCAATCTTTTCCTCTGTCCTTTTGTTGTAAAAAAATCCTTTTCAAAATTCAGTCCTTGATCAAAAATAAAGTAAAATAAACGGATGCAATCTTTACAGGATCTACTTCTAAGGACAGGTTAACAAATGGTAATTAAACAGAATAAAGAGAAATTTGGGCACTAATACAAAAATTGTTTAATCTATTATTTAACCTTTCACTTGATATACTCCAGTTAAAGCACGTTAGTTGAAAAGCAGTTTCTTTTGATTGTGTGTTCATGCACATAGCTTTTATTGAGGTGACTGTTGGGCAGCAGAGATATTGAGCAAGTTGGAGTGGGCTGTGTTTAGATTCAATAGATAAGGGCCATGAAGTGCGGTTACCTCACACTGTGCTGGTATGATAAAAATCTGAAACTCATCTGGCATGTCCCAATCTGTACATTGTGACTGTATAGGTGCGAGCACCGGCATGTTGTACTTGCAGCAGAAGAAAGGAACGTGGATGAACTGTGAGGCTAAATGGCTGTTAATGCTGGCTTGACATATAATTTGCCATTTAGCACTATATACAGTCCAATTAATACCCTCCCAAAACACTCCTAGCTGGACCATTGTATCAGGATCCATTTACTCTGCCTCTACCAAGCACTCCCCTAAGTCCTACAGCTACCCACTACCTCCACCCCCAACAAACACCTCTGTTTTCTAAGGGGCAAACCATGAAAGTTTAAGGGGCATTTGCCCCTTGTTTTGTTGGCACTGAATGCATAGAGTGTGCATAGAGTCATACAGCATAGAATCAGGCCCTTCAGCCCACCATATCTATGCCAACCAACAAATGCCAAACTACACTAATCCCATTTACCTGCACTTGGTCCGTAGCTTACTGTGCCCTGGCTTCTTAAATTTTGCGAGAGTATTTGCCTCACCACCCTCTCAGGCAGCACTTTCCATATATTGGGTGAATATTTTTACCTTATATCTCCTTGAAATCACTTACTCCTCATCTTATATCCTCTGGCCTTGGACGTAGGAAGGGTTTGGAGGGATATGGGCTGGGTGCTGGCAGGTGGGAGTAGATTGGGTTGGGACATCTGGTCAGCATGGACGAGTTGGACCGAAGGGTCTGTTTCTGTGCTGTACATCTCCCTGACTCTATGACTTGATGTCTGCTATGGAGAATAAATTCTCACGTTCTACTCCATCTATGTCTCTCAAGCAGATAAAACCTTACTGAAATTCATGTAAATCACATCAACTGCGCTACCTTCATCAATATATTTATTCACCTTTTCAAAAAGCTTAACTGAATTAGTCAGACAAGATCTCCCCCTAACAAATCCAAGCTGTCCCTGATCAATCCCTGCCTTTCCAAACATTGATTAATCCTGTCCTTCAGAATTATTTCCAATAAATTCCCTACCACTGACATCAGACTAACTGGTCTGTAATTACCTGGCCTATCTCTACTGTCCATCCTGAACAAAAGAACCACATTAGCTATTCTCCGGTCATCCGGTTACCTCTGGTCAGCGAAGTATTAAATATCTCTGCCAGGTCTCCAGCAATTTTCTCCCCTGCCTCCGATAGCAGCCTGGGATACCCCTCATCAGGCCCTGGGGATTTGTGCACCTGTAAGCCTATTAAACATCTAATATTTTCTCCTCATTAATCTTAATGTGTTCTAGAACCTCACTATCTCCTACTACAATATCTTTCTGTTTTGTGAATACAGATGAGAAATATTCATTTAAAACATTTTAAATCCGTGTCATCTGGCTCCATGCACTAGTTGCTCCTTTTGTCTGTAATAGGCCCCACCCTTTACCTAGTAACCCTCCTACTCTTAATATAGATATACAAAGAACAAAGAACAGCACAGGAACAGGTCCTTCGGCCCTCCAAGCCTATGCCATCACATTGTGCCCTTCCATACTAAAACTGTCTTCACTTACAGGATCTATATCCCTCTATTCCCTTCCTATTCATGTTTTCATCCAGGTCCTTCTTGAATGCTGCTATTGTGTCTGTTTCCACCATCTCCTCTGGCAGCGTGTTCCAGGCACTCATTACCCTTTGTGTGCAAAACTTGCTTTGCACATTTCTTTAATAAATCTCCCCCAACCCCCAGCCCCCAACCTTGAATCTGTGTCTCCTAATAACTGACCATTCACCTTGGGAATAAACCCCATATTTTCCACTCTATCCAAGTCATTCCCAATCTTATGAACCTCTATTAGGTCACCCCTCAACCTTCTGCATTCCAACATAAACAAACCCAGTCTATTCAACCTTTCTTCATAGCTAAACTCCCACATACCAGGCAACATCCTGGTAAACCTTTTCTGTGCCCTCCCCAAAACATCCTTCTGGTAATGTGGTGACCAGAATGTATGCAATATTCCAAGTTGGCCTAACAAAAATTCAATAAAGCTGCAGCATAACTTGTCTATCCTTATACACAATGCCCCTTCCAATGAAGGCAAGAGTGCCATAGGTCTTTTTTAAACTTTTAAACTGCACTGTCACCTTCAGTGATCTGTGGACCTGAACACCCACATCCCTCTGCATATCAGTACTTCTAAAGGTTCTGCCATTCACAGTATAATTTCCAATTGTACTTGACCTTCCAAAATGCATCACCTCACGTTTGTTCAGATTAAACTCTATCTACCATTTTATGCCCATGCCTCCAACTGGTCTACATGCTGCTGTGTCCTTTGACAATCCTTCTCACTATCTGCAACTCCACCAATCTTTATATTGTCTGCAAACTTAATAATTAGACCAGCTACGTTTCCCTCCAAATCATTTATGTAGAGGTCGCAGCAGTTATTCCTATGGAACACCACAAGTCATAGCCCTCCATTCTGAAAAGCATCCTTCCACCACTACCCTCTGTCTCCTATGACTAAGCCAGATCTGTATCCATCTTGCCAGCTCACTCCAATACCATGTGACTTCACCTTTTGTACTAGTCTGTCATGAGGGTCCTTGTCAAAGTCTTTATTAAAGGCTTTACTTATATAAGGCCTAGGGGTTTTTACTCATCCCACCTGCCAAAGATATTTTGCCCTCCGGATTTCCTTTCTAAGTAATCTCCTGCACTCTCTGTACTTATGAAAGGCCGACAGGTTTTTAATGCACTGTACCTGACATATGCTTCCTTCTTTTTCTTTATTAAACTCACAGTATCCTTTGACATCCAGGGTTCCCTGAACCTGCTGTCCTTACCATTCACTCTTAGAGTAACACACTAGCCCTGAATTCTCACTATGCTACTTTTAAGAGACATCCACTTTCTAAATGTAGACAAGTAGCTGCTCCCAGTTTATGTTTGCCCGATTCTGTCTAATGACATTGAAATTGGCTTACTCCAGCTCAGGCACAACTTCTGCATCCCTTTCCATAGTGACATTGAAACTTACAGAATTATGGTCACTATCCCCAAACTGCTTGCCCACTGAAACTTCAACCTCTTGGCTTGCTTCATTCACTATGATTAGGTCTAACACTTCTTATCTCTCATGGACTGTCTACGTATTGGCACAAAAAGCTCTCCTGGATGCTCTTTAGAAAATCCACTCTGTCTGATCCTTTTACACGAAGGCAATCCCAGTTAGGAAAGTTGAAGTCCCCTACAACCACAGTGCGTTTCTCTTATACCTTTCTGTGGTATGCCTTCTTACTTGCTCCCAATGACTGTTGGGAGGCCTGCAGTATAATCCCAGCAAGATAATCACTTTTTAAAATTTTGACCTCTGCACAGATGACCTCACGAAGACCCTCATATATTTATTTCAATGACGAAGTGGAGAGCCAGTGTTGGACTGGAGTGGACATAGTTAAAATTCACACAACACCAGGTTATAATCCAATAAACATGTTGGACTCTCACCTGGTGTTGTGTGATCTTTAACTATTTCAGTAATGGTTTCCTTTATCAATAATACCATGCCTCACCTGTTTTACTTCCCCAACCTGCTGTCCAGACTGAAACTTTTATACCATGGGACGTTAAGCTGACTGTCCTGCCCTTCCTCCAACCATGTCTCAACAACTGCAACATTGGCATATTCCCATATGCTGATCAATGCTCTAAGTTCATCTGCCTTAACAGTCAGGTTCCTTAAAATAGATACAATTTAGCTTTCTTATTTAATTCCCCCTCCAATATCCTATGGCTTGAGATGTCCCTTACTTTAGCACCAGGCAGGTAACACACCATGTAGGACTCTCAATCCTCCTTCAAACGATACTATCTGTACCTCTAATTATAGAATCCTCTACTAGTACCACTGTTCTTTTTGCACTCCCCCACTGGAAAGGCAAACTGATCACTGCACTGTGGTACAGAATGCCAATCCTCTTTTCAGTCCTGTTCTTCATCCACAGAGAAAACAAATATTTCATATCTGTTGGACAATGTCAAAAGCTGAGGTTCCTTCAAAGCTGAATTCAGGATCCCTTTATCTGCCTCACTTGTAGTCACACCTTCCTGTCCCCGATCACTGGCCAAATTTGAAGTATTTATCCTACAGGGGTGACTGCCTCCTGAAAGGCAGTTTCAAGATAACTCTCCCCTCCCTGATGTATTGTGGTGTTTGAAGCTCAGACTCCAGCTCATCAACTCTGAGCCACAGTTGGTAAAGCAATCAGCACCTGCTACAGAAGTGTTCACTATGAACCACAGTGGGGTCTACCAGCTTCCACATCATGCAGTTATAACACATTGCCTGACCTGACATCCCCATGTTATTTAATTAATTACTTTTACATTTCCTATTAGTCTTTAGTTTTAGCCTGTGAAATATTTCTCCAATTTACCTTTAATGTGAAAGCAATTTATAATAGGTATTAAAATAAGCAAGCAATCAGCTTACAGTTTTTCCCAAGAAGCCAATCTGTTTTTATTTCATTGGTTCTGATCCCTGATTCTCCTTTCCCACTGGCTGCTCTCGCTCTCCCTGTCTCCGGGCTCCCAGGTAAATGTGTAAGCCTTGATTTTTGTTTCCTGCTCAATGACAGCTGAATAAAAGTAGCTACAAAGCATAAAAGTAACTACTCAGGAGGAGCTGGGCCAGAGTCGATTGGAAGTGGAGCCTAACAGGGAAAACAGTGGAGCAGCATTAACAGGAGTTTCTGGGGATAATTCAAGAATCCAGCAGAAATTCATCCCAAGGAAGAAGAAATATATGAAAGGGAGGATGAAGCAACCATGGCTGACTAAGGAAGACAGGGGACAGCAGAAAAGCAAAAGAAAAAGCATACAATGTGGTGAAGATTAGTGTAAAGTCAGAGAATTGGGAAGTCTTTAGGCAGCAGCAGTATATAACTAAAAAAAAACGCAAAAGGGGAAGAGAATATGAAATAAAAAAGTAAGCTAGTTAATAGTATAAAATAATTTATACATTTAATAGAAAGATCCCGATGAATGTTGCTGAAAGAAGAGACCTTGGAGTGCAGGTTCATAGTTCCATGAAAGCATAATCACAAGGAAACAGGGTAGTGAAGGAGGCATTTGGTACGCTTTGGTCAGTGCCTTGAGTGTAGAAGTTGGGAGTTATGTTGCAGCTGTACAAGACATTGGTTTGGTTACTTTTGAAATACTGTGTGCAATTCTGGTTTCTCCCACAATAGAAAACTTGAAAGGGTTCAGAAAAGATTTACATGGATGTTGCCAGGGTTGGAGGGTTTGAGCTATAGGGAGAGGCTGAATAGACTGGGACTGTTTACCCTGGAATGTCAGAGGCTGAGGGGTTACTTTATTGAGGTTTATGAAATCATAAGGGACATGATTTGGTAAATAGACAAGATGCTTTCCCAAGAGTTGGGGGAGTCCAAAACTAGAGGGAGTAGGTTTAAAGTAAGAGGGGAAGGTTTGAAAAGATACATTTTGGGTAACTTTTTCATGCAGAGGATGGTGAGTGTAAGGAATGAGCTGCCAGAGAAAGTGATGGAGTCTGGTATAATCACAGTATTTAAAATGCATCTGGATGGGTATATGAAGAGGAAGGGTTTAGTGATATGAGCATTATACTGACAAATGGGACCAGATTGATGTAGGATATCTGATCGGTAAAGAAGAGTTGGCTTGAAAGGTCTGTTTCCATGCTGTATGTCTTTATGACTCTATGATTCTAAGATTGCAAAGATTTTCCAAACATATAAAAAGAAGAGAGGCAAGAGTGGACTCCAAATTGCTGAAAAATGAGGCTGAAGAAGTACTTTGCATCAGTCTTCCATGGAAGATATAAGTAGGATATGATAACTTTAAGAGAGTCAGATGGCAGGGTGAATGTAATGGCGTCACGATGACAAGGGTGCTGGGGATGTTGAAAATTCTGAAGGTGGATAAAAAACCTGGACCAGATGAACTATACCACAGAGTTCTGAAGGAGATAGCTGGGGAAATTGTAGAGGTGGTCTTTCAGGAATCACTGGTCCCAGATGACTGGAAAATAGCTAATGTAACACCCCTGTTTAAAAAGAGAAGAAGGCAAAAGGTAGGAAATTCCAGGCCAGTTAGACTGAGCTCCATCGTCGATAAGTGTTTAGAGTATTATTGAGGATGAGATTATAGAATACTTGGAAGTGCATGTAAATAGGGGTGAATCAGCATGGCTTCATCAAGGGTCATGCCTGACAAATCTGTTAGAATGTTTTGAGGGGGAAACAAGCAAATTAAAGAAAGGAGAGTCACTGGACGTGATTTATTTGGATTTCCAGAAGGCCTTGACCAGGTACTGTGCAGGAGGCTACTAAACAAGATAAGATCTCATGGTGTCAGGTTCAAGGTACTGACATGAAGAGAGAATTCACTGACTGGCAATGGGATTAGAGGGGTCTTTTTCAGGATGACAGCCAGTGACTAGTGGGGTTTTGCAGGAGTCAGTGCTGAGGCAGCAACTATTCATGCTATACAATCATGAGCTGGATGAAGGAACTGAAGGCATTGTTACTAAGTTTGCAGATGACACAAAGACAAGTGGAGGGGGCAGATAGTGTTGATGAATTAGTGAGATTGCAGAAGAACTTGGACAAATCAGGAGAGTGGTGAGAAAAGTAGCAGATGGATTGAAAAGTGGGAAAGTGTGAGGTAATGGACTTTGGAAGGAAGAAAAGCTGCATAGATTATTTTCTAAATCAGTAAAGGCTTTGAAAATCTGAAGCACAAAGGGACTTGGACTTCCTAGTTTAGGATTCTCTTAGGGTTAACATACAGGTTCAGTTGGCTGTTAGGAAGGAAAATGCGATGTTAGCGTTCATTTTGAAAGGGCTAGAATATAAGAGCAGAGTTGGAATTCTGAGGCTGAATAAGGCTCTGGTCAGATGACATTTGGAATATTGTGAACAGTTTTGGGTTTTACATCTAAGGAAGGTTGTGCTGGTGTTGGAGGGGGTCCAGAGGTGGTTTACAGGAATTGTCTCGAGGATGAAGGTCTTGCCATATGACGAGTGGTGGTGGACTTTGTGTCATTATTTGATGGAATTGAGGAGGATAAGGTGGGGGGTGGGGGGGGGGGGGGTGATCTTGTTGAAACTTACAGAATATTCAGATGTCTTGATAGAGTGGAAGTGGAGAAGGTTTTCCCACTAGCACCCAAGGGCACAGCCTCAGAGTGAGATGAGGATAAATTTCTTCAGCCAGAGAATGGTGAATCTGTGGAACCCATTGCCACAAAAGACTATTGAGAAGTCATTGAGTGTAGAGATAAAGACAGATAGGTTCTTGATTGGCAAGGGGATCAAGGTTTACAGAGAGAAGGCAGCAGAATGTAACTGAGAAATACATCAGCTCTGATCAAAGCCAGTGCAGACTTGATGGGGTGAACAGCCTAATTCTGCTCCTGTATCTTATGGTCTATCAACTGCTCACATGTGCCAGTGAGAGGGCTCTATCAGAACACTGCAGAATTCAACAAGAAGAGGTTCCACTTCCTTAATGTATCTATGATCACCATTATCATTTCCTGAGGATGTGTGCCCTGTACCCAGGCAGTTGCGATGACTCCTAAATCCTGGAACATTCTGATGTGCTTGAAGGCCCAGGTGGCTTATGAGGCTGGTTACTGGGGGACAAGGGCTATCCACTGTAATGACACCATTGTGCAATTCCCTGACTGATGCGAAGCACAAGTTTAATGCTGCGTATGCCTTGAAGGTCACAGTGGGGCAGATGATAAAGCTGCTGATGATAGTGTTCCACTGCTTGGAGAAGTCTGGGGCGGTATGGGGTACTACAATATTGTCCAAACAGAGTGCGCTGCATCAATAAAATGAGGTGTGATCTGCAGGCAACAAAACAATGTGATAGATGCTTAGGAATTGAAGAACAGGAGCTGTCTTCAGAGAAGGAGAATAAACACGTCATGGAGGAAGAAGTTATCCTTCTGAATGTCAGATCTCAGCTGCATTGAGCCAGAAAGACCCCTAACCCATTGGGTGAGAGCAGACTGCAGCTGGCAGTCATAGATTATAAAATGGATGTTGCTTATCTTGCCAACATTTTGTTTGTATTGTGGGTATCAAACTTCTGACTCTATTGATTTCATGTTTGTTTACTTTTCCTGACAGTCAATAAAAACTTATCTTTGGAATTGTCTGTCTATGTGTAACGTTCTCCTACTGGACTGTAGATGGAGGGGATGTTGCTAGTGCCAAGTAAACTGTGTGGCATTGCGTTTCAACAGTGACTTGGGTAAGAGAATGGGCTTGGATGTGTGTGGGAGTGTCATGAAGTCATAGAGATGTACAGGAAACAGACCCTTTCTTCCAACTCGTCCATGCTGATCAGATATGCCAACCTAATCTAGTCCCATTTGCCAGCACCTAGCCCATATCCCTCTAAACCCTTCCTATTCATATATCCATCCAGATGCCATTTAAATGTTGCATTTGACTAGCCTCCACCACTTCCTCTGGCAGCTCATTCCATATACCCTCTGTGTGAAAAAGTTGGCCCTTAGGTCTCTTTTATATCAGCTCTGATCTAAGCTAAAGCAGACTTGATGCGGTGAATAGCCTCTAGTTCTGGACTCCCACATCCCAGGGAAATAGACCCTGTCTATTTATCCTATCCATGCCCCTCATGATTTTATAAACCTCTGAAAGGTCCCCCCTCAGCCTCCGATTCTCCAGGGAAAACAGCCCCAGCCTATTCAACCTCTCCCTGTAGCCTAAATCCTCCAACCCTGGCAACATCCTTGTCAATCTTTTCTGAACCCTTTTAAGTTTCACAACATCCTTCCGATAGGAAGGAGACCAGAATTGCACACAATATTCCAAAAATGGCCTATCCAATGTGCTCTACAGCTGCAACATTACCTATCAATTCCTGTACTCAATACTCTAACCAATAAAGGAAAGCATACCAAACAAGTTCTTCACCATCGTATCTACCTGTGACTCCACTTTCAAGAAATTATGCACCTGCACTTCAAGGTCTCTTTGTTCAGCAACACTCCCTAGGATCTTACCATTAAGTGTATAAGTCCTGCTAAGATTTGCTTTCCCAAAATGCAGCACCTCGTATTTATCTGAATTAAACTCCATCTGCCACTCCTCAGCCTATTGGCCCTCTCTGATGAAGATCCCATTGTACGCTGAGATAACCTTCTTCATGGTCCATTACACCTCCAATTTTGGTGTCACCTTCAAACTTATTAACTATAACTCTTACACTCGCATTCAAATCATTTATGTAAATGAGGAAAAGTAGTGAACCCAGCACCGATCCTTGTGGCACTCCACTGGTCACAGGCCTCTAGTCTGAAAAACAACCCTCCACCACCACCCTCTGTCTTCTACCTTTGATCCAGTTTTGTATCCAAAGGTGAGTTCTCCCTGTTCTCCATGAGATCTAACCTTGCTATCCAGTCTCCTGTGAGCAAACTTGTCGAATGCCCTCCTGAAGTCCATATAGATCACATCTACCGCTCTGCCCTCATCAATCCTCTTTGTTACTTATTTAGAAAACTCAATCAAGTTTGTGAGACATGATTTCCCACGCACAAAGCCATGTTGACTATCCCTAATCAGTCCTTGCCTTTCCAAATAAATGTAAATCCTGTCCCTCAGGATTCCCTCCAACAACCTGCCTGCAACTGACATCAGGCTCACTGGTCTATAGTTCCCTGGCTTGTCCTTACCACCTTTTTAAAATAGTGGCTCCACCTTGGTCAACCTCCAGTCTCTGGCACCTCACCCGTAACTATCGATGACACAAATATCTCAGCAAGGGGCCCAGCAATCACTTCCCTATCTTCCCACAGAATTCAAGGGTACAACTGACCAGGTCTTGGGGATTTTTCCACTTTTCTGCGTTTTAAGACATCCAGTACATCCTCCTCTGTAATATGGACATTTTGCAAGGTGTCATCATCTATTTCCTGACATTCTATATCTTCCATGTCCATCTCCACAGATGCAAAATTCTCATATAGTATCTCCCCCATCTCCTGTGGCTTCACACTAAGGCTGCCTTGCTGATCTTTGCGGGGTCCTATTCCCTCCCTAGTCACCCTTTCGTTCTTAATGTATTTGTAAAAACCATATGGATGCTCCTTAATGTATTTCCTTCAGAAATCCAGCTTTGTGGCTGCTTTGCCATATGTTGCTGATGAAGGACGGTGCTGAATTGCCAATCCATGTGTGGGTGCACAGCAGCATCTTATAGATGGTGCCAGGGATCCCAGGACATTTGATGAGTAGTGAGTTCATTCAGGGAATTGATATTGTTAGAATAGGGTGAAAGGGACAGTGTAAGTGCTATGTATTTTGTTAATTAGTTGGTTGGGCATGATAGGATGAGAAATCACACTGAGCTTCATGGAAGGAAACCCCTGAAACTTAGCAAAGCTGACACTTCTCCAGAAAAAGTCATAGGAGTCAGATCATTGTCTTGTATAGACCCACATAGTCACAAGGAACAAGTATCTCAATAGATTGCATTCCCAGGTTTTGCAGCACACAGTTGAGAAAATCTCTCTTTATTAGTTGAGTTCATGATATCTTTCTCAGCCTGCTGTCAGTGATGAGCCATTGATAATTAATTTTATTTGACACTTTTGTGGAGTTTTGAATTAGTTCAAATGAATTCTGTCCTATGCCTGTGTAAATGGATCGCTTCAATGATCCATGTGAGTATTTCTATTAAAATATAGATTTGCTTAGCTGGCTCCATTAATTTACTGTGGAAGATGTAATCTTCAAGAGAAAGATGGAAAATGTAGAAGTCATTGTTGGATGACAAGCAACACTGAATACAAAATATTCCCTTAACTGCTTGAGTAAGTATAACAAACGTCATTCAACTGTTTTGTCAAAAACATTTAAGCAATACAGAATTTTAATGGAGATACTGAGGACTTTTCTATTCAATACAATGAAATAAGTAATCTCACAAGTATATTGGTAATATTTACTAGTAGTCTGCCGTGAATAGCTGAATTAATTGGGTTTTGCTCTTGCACAAGTTTGCTGCTGTTTTCCCATTAAATCTGTGGAATGATGTTCCCGAGTTCTGCCTCTTTTATTGTGTAGTTTGATGCCACACTGTGAATTTGGGTTCAAGACAGACTGGTTGAGGAGAAGTCAATGTCAAGATCTGTCTTTAGGCTTGGACTTCAAAGGAACACTTTTTATTATACAACTACTGTATACATGGCAACTATCATCATTAAGGCACTGATTTTATAGTTATATTAGTTTAGGACTAACCTGATCTTCTTTATATGTTCATGCCCATGTGTAGCCTGATCTGATGTAAAGTTTCAGACTGTCTGAACTCTACCCACACTGTGGATGTGGGATCCCATGACGTGATCACAAGTTTTCTCCAGGGACCTTGAACCTTTGCACAACAATGCTCTCATTTTGATCTGAATTTAGATTTCTGAGAACATTGAATAATTACTTTAAAACCAGCTCATTTTAACTGTGCTGTCATTTCTGTTATTTTGTCTCTTTCCACCTATCTCTGCAGAGTTGTAAAGGAGTTATGTTGTGTTTTACCTTCTTCTTCCTGGAAATTAAATTGTCCTTTTCTGATAAATATTATCGATTGCGTGATTGTTCTATTAGATTTCCTAGTAAGGTACAAATTTTCTGGCTCATGTAGAGAAAGACCTGAGAGTTACAGTGTCACAGAGTTATAGAGATGTCCAGCACAGAAACAGACCTTTCAATCCAACTAGTCCATGCCAACCAGATATCCTAAATTAATCTAGTCCCATTTGCTAGCACTTGGCACAAATCCCTCTGAACTGTTCTTATTCACGCACCTATCCAGATGCCTTTTCAATATTGCAATTGTACCAGCCTCCACCACATCCTCTGGCAGCTCATTCTACACATGCACCACCCTCTGTGTGAAAAAGTTGCCCCTTAGGTCACTTTTAAATCTTTCTCCTCTCACCCTAAACCTGTGCCCTCTAGTTCTGGACTCCCTGACCCCAGGGAAAAGACCTTGTCTATTTACCCTAGCCATGTCCCTCATGATTTTATAAACCTCTGTTAGGTCACCCCTCAGCCTCCAAAGCTCTAAGGGAAACAGCCCTAGCCTATTCAGCCTCTTCTTATAGCTCAAACCTCCAACCCTGGCAACATCCTTGTAAATCTTTGCTAAACCCTTTCAAGTTTCACGACATCCTTCCTATAGGAGCAAGACCAGAATTGCATGTAATATTCCAACAGTGGCCTAACCAATGTCCTGTACAGCCGCAACATGACCTCCCAACTCCTGTACTCTGTACTCTAACCAATAAAGGAAAGCATACTAACCACCTTCTTCACTATTCTATCTGACTGTGACTCCACTTTCAATAAACTATGCACCTGCACTTCAAGGTCTCTTTGTTCAGCAACACTCTCTAGGACCTTACCATTAAGTGTATAAGTCCTCACATTTATCTAAATTAAACTTCATCTGCCACTCCTCAGCCCATTGGCCCATCTGATCAAGATCCCAATGTACGCTGAGGCAACCTTCTTTGCTGTCCACCACACATCCAATTTTGGTGTCATCTGCAAATTTATTAAGTATACCTCCTATGAATCACATCTAAATCATTTATATACACGATGAAAAGCACTGCTCCTTGTGGCATACCACTGGTCACAGGCCTCCAGTCTGAAAAACAACCCTCCACCACCACCCTCTGTCTTCTACCTTTGAGCCAGTTCTGTATCCAAATGGCTAGTTCTCCCTGTATTCCATGTGATCAAACCCTGCTAACCAGTTTCACATGGGGAACCGTGTTGAATACCTTACTGAAGTCCATATAGATCGTGACTACCACTCTGCCCTCATCAATCCTCTTGTTACTTCTTCAAAAAACTCAATTAAGTTCATGAGACCTGATTTCCCATGTGCAAAGTGTTGTTGACTATCTCTAATCAGTCCTTACCAACTTTCTTAAATAGTAGCACCATGTTAGCCAATCTCAGTCTTCTGGCACCTCACCTGTGACTATCGATGATCAAAATATCTCAGCAAGAGGCCCAGCATTCACTTCCCTAGCTTCCCACAGTGTTCTAGGTTGCACTTGATCAAGCTCTGGGCATTTATCCATCCTTGTGCATTTTAAGACATCCAATGCCTCCTCCTCTTCATATGGGCATTTTTTTCAAGATGTTGCCTTCTATTTTCCTACATTCTGTGTCTTTCATGTCCTTCTCCACATTCCTGAGAAAATCATGAAAGAAGTACAAAGTGTGAGGTTGTGGCTTCCTCAGGAGAGAACATTTTTGCCTCATTAACAGAGGGTCCTAACAATGAAAAAGCAGAGGGCTGCTAAGCTCTCTACCATCACATTTTTCCCATGTCTATTTCTTCTATAATTATCAAATATTACAAAATTTGGGTCTAAAATGTAAAATAAAATCTAAACCAAGTAAATTGTTTCTTTACACAGTTAAGTGAGAACAAAGGAGACCATTATTTCAACTAGCTGTGAGTATCACTCTGAGAAGTGACTGTCTTATAATATTTAAATTGGGTTTCAGCAATGCAGTTTGGAGCCTGATTTAAATTTCAGTGCAGCTTGAATAGGCTTGGGGAAAACTTGATAGGATGGAGTTAGGGCAAATGAATCATAGCATCACTAATGAGTCAGGAGGAACAGAGTGCATCCTGTTATCTCAAGGAACAATTCTACCATGATGAGCTAACTTCCTCCCCCTCATCCCAAAACAGTGAAGCCAGTTAGCTAATGCCTGAAACTCTTGTAGGAAGCCACAATATTTGCCAAAGCCAGTTTATGTCATGTTTTCTTTACTGAATTTCCCTTGTGTCCTGTCTTACTTCTACCTGCCCCCACTTATTCCTGATTACTGGACATAACTTTCAATTGACCTTTGAGTGGCCTTCTATTGTACACTTTCCCAACCAAGTGGTTGCCGAGAAGGGAAGCAATAAATATGATAATGTTGTCTCGTCCATGTGTCTAAGATTTCTGCTTTTTCTTTCCCTCAATTATGTTCCCTTACTCCCTGTCTGTCAATGCTGAGGCCTTTATATTACTTGACTTGAAATTAAATACTTTCTGAGAAGTATATATATGGAGGGGATATTATGAACAGAGTGAAAATGGACAAACAATACTCAGCTTTCACCTCTGACCTAAATATATAAAACTTTCATAAAATGAATGTTTTTCAAAATGACACTATTGACCTAAAATAGCTCTGTGATCACCTGACAGGCCAGCCAACCCGCACAGAGTATTCAAAACCAATACAGCAGGATGACCATTTTAATTGAGAGTCACGATACTCAGAAGCATGGAGAAATTAATATCTCCTGCTAACACAATAACTTCACATTTTGAAGGTAACAGGTTACCTATAGAGTATTCAGTTTGAAAAAGATAATGAAATTAGATTTGGAATGTAAAATAAAACATACTTCAATCGTTTACCTTCAGTAACAAGGAGAGAGAAAATAACATAGATGGATAACATCAAAGATATTGAAAGCTCTTTTCTCCCTTGAATTCAATTGGCTTGAAATAGCACTGTATGACTATGTACACTTCTTTAAAAAAATCTAACACGCACATGCATGCACAGAGTAATTAAGGAACAATTAAAAACACACTGCGGCGAGTAACTGTACAAAAGGAAAATTGGACAAAAAGTTTTTAGTTTGTGAAGAGAAAAGAATAAGATTTGAAATGGTCCAGATGACTTTTGATCTGACTTCCAGGTTTAGCTAGACAGGTGTCACTAAATGTCAATGGTTTTCACTAGTCACTTGTAGTTGACACTGGGATCTTTTCAGAATCAGTTCATTCAGGAGAGGTTGGGAGAACATTTCTAGAAGCTTCTTGGGAGAACAGCTACATTAGTCGTCATCATTCACACTGGATTCTCAGAAGATTTTTCAAAAGAGGCAGAAGAGAATGAGACAGGGAACAGCAGGCTACAAACCAAACAAAATCCAAACAATAATAAACAGCTACAACTTCTGCCTGCCGTAATTTCAGACATATGACTTCTAATAAGTTGATCCGAGCAATTAGCTTGAGACACTGCCTTTAGAAAAATGTCCCTTTCGTAACCTCTTTAAAACAAAAACTGTCCATGCTGTTATGATTGCAGCTGATGTTATTACTGGACAAGTCAGCTATCAGACATAAATCTGGCTTCAAGATTATATTTTTTATTTGTTTTTGTTTTAGTCCAGTGGCCTTTTACTGAAACGTAAGCTTGCAATGTGCCCTTACATTCAATTATTGTCTCTGAAATCAGTCGACTTTGATCTGTACAAATGATTTGATTGGTAAGTAATAACATGCTAACACTATTTTTTGATGTTGGTGATAATCTAGTCTTTTCGTCCCTCTGATACTAAATAATTTTCTCTACACTTGCTTGTGTCCACCCTTGTTCTGTTCTGATTTACCCTGACTAGTCACATAATTGAACTCTACTTCCATCAGTTTGGAGAAATCAGTAAGGAACTTTCAGCAGCTTTGTTCCAAAATACCCAGAGTGAAGATAAGGTGAATGGACACTTTTCTGGAGAGGAACAAAAAGGCATGCAGATGACCCCAGATTATTTTTATTGGCCTACTTAGAGGACCAGCAATACTGGGAATTGTCATTTGACCAATTCTGTGGTACAGTGAATTAACACTATTGGCATTTACTGATGAAATCCAAACTCAATAGTTATGGATCCAATTGTTGATCAACCTGCAATTATAAAATAGAATTGCCCTAAAATGATTTCTTCAAAAAGGACTGCTTCAGATATTACATGCACTGTTAGGAGTTTGGAGAATCTTAAGACTGCAGAATTGTTTAATTATTATCATTCTGTCAATTCAATTGGTTTTGCCAATCACTGTCTTTTGAACCATTTTTTAAAAATACAATTAAGTCATATATATGTATAGTACTATAAAAGCATTGTAAATTATATAAGTGAAATGTTTAGTGGAGAAATGGCTTCCCATGGCTATCGTAACATTGCTTTTCAAAAACCTTGTTTTGAATTAACCTTCAGTGCCTTTGTGACTGTAGAACAAGTGCAGCTCTGGGCTACATGTTAGCTTTGAATAAGGTTGCATAAAAACCCTTGATTCACTACCATACAGTGATGAGCCTTTTGTGACCAGATTCAGAATCAATTATAGGTTAAAGAATGCCTCAGTGCCCGAGTGACAGGAATCATTTTGACCTGTTTGCATATGGTTACAAATATGTGGTGAAACTGGATGGTGGCTAATTGGTATCTGGTGAATAGATCCCAAAAGCTTTACACCACTTATTAATTTTGAGTTCTTAAAACAAACCAGATTCATTTGTATTCTGAGGAGCTGGAACATTTCCTGACAGCACTGCAATCCCTTCTGACATGTTTATTGAGTGTGTTTCTGATATTCTATGAGCCCTTGCATTGAGGACGCAGACATATTCCCACTAGTCACCCTCACTAAACAAACAGCTGCAAGATGGAGCCTTTATTTCAGACCCTAAAGATGGTAGATTTAACCCTTTATGAGAAGCACCAAAAATGTGATAATGTCAGAATGATTTCAGGAAGACCATTATTATGGATATAACAATGTGAGACATTGCACCACTACATTTTACCTACCTCAGCTAATGTAACATTGTAAAAAAAATGTACAGTCAGAGACAGTTTGTAGTTGCATAGCTTTTACTACGAATGTCTCTATATTTATTTTCATTATATCAGTACTTACGGCATGCATCTGCAATGCAACTATTCCAGTGTGATGCATCTATAGGATTTAAATTCTGTAGTTGTTCTGCTGGCCTCTTATAATGGAAAACCTGTGGAATTTTCAGCCACTAAAGGGAAATTTGACATAGAATTTCCTTGATGTATTAGAGCAGCATTCTTTCTGGAAGCTCAGCTCATGATGGTACACCACTGTAATCGAAGAGCTGCATGCTGCTGGACATGAAGGTTACATGTTGCCAATGGCTGTCAAAGTAACCACTGCCCAATCAAAACTTATGTTTTCAGTAATTTTAAAATTTCCTTTGGTCTTTTAGTGCATTACAAGAACAAACAGAAGGTCTTTAAGACGATGAACACTGTATCCCCTTTCGAACAAATTTCAGATTGTGCATAATAAATGTGAAAGGAAATAATGATTTCCGGGTCACACTGACCTTTGTCCCTTTTGCTGAATTACTTCAAACAAGAACAAATAAATGTTCACCCAAATCATCAGAATGATTGTTATAAGCCCAGCCTTCCTGGAAGGATAGGTATTCTTTCATAATCTTGTTTTACATTCTCTTACAGCTTATAACATTTTTAAAGCTTTCACTCAAGGCCATAATGCTCTGTTTAGGTCAAATTCCAGATTTTCAGTTCTTGTTTCGAACATATCAGACCACACTCATGTAGGATTCAACTGAGTCAACCTTGTCAAAATGAATCAATCTTCAATTATCAATTCCACTGAAGCATGCTATCTTCCAAGGTTACTATTCAGTTTGAGTACATTTTTTGGACATCCCTTCTTGATCAGCTTACAGATTTCATTTTCTTGAAGCATAATTCTTCTTTCCTCGGCCAAATTTGCACCATCTGTATAGCATTCCATTCACATAATTCTTTGTCATGACCTGGGAGCTTTGATCTGCTGCAATAATCCCTGATGATTGAGCTTGTGACAGGGAGTTTGCTAATACCAAGCTTTTTTCCAGTACATGTGAAATTTAATAAATGGATCTCATGAGATAAACCAAACCAGTGTGTCCTGGAAGGCAATTTGTCAGGATATTGATACCTCAAAAATCGAAAGACTTTCAAGGAATATCTTCATGAAATCTCTCAAGTAACAGTAATATAATATCTATTTGAAAGTAATTTTCTTCCACAGTGCTTGTTGATCATGAAGTATATACTAATAGAGGTTATTGTACTTGCTGGGATTTCTGTTTAAGACCATCTTGCAGTTCATATATGAAGTTGATTCTGCAGCCATATTGGCAGTGGTGGTGCTAATGCAGGTTGGGTGGGGCTTATTTCTTGGGAGGGTGCGGTGGAGTTTTAACATGGACAAGAAGATGCATTTGGGTGCTAGTTGGGAGAGTGTATTCATGTTATAAATATCAAGAAGCCAACCCCATCTGCCAAATTTCACATTTGACTCTAATGTGATAGGTGTGCTTTTTTCATGTAATGTCAGGCTCACATTTTTTTGATCACTTTTGGGAATAGTGGAAAGATGGTGGAAGGATTCCCAGGCTGGTTGATTGATTATTAGTCTGTTGAAACCCATCAAGAACATTCCCTTCATGACTGATCAAGTCCTGGAATGGGGCTTGGATCTAGAAGTAGAGATGTTGCGACTGCACCACAAGATCTCCTATATAGGCTGCATTGTGAGAAACCCTTTCTAATGAGGTGTTAATTTTAATAAATCAAGTCATTCAATTAGAGGAATTAACATGAATTTTACAATTTACCTCATGAGCCCTAGGGTTTTCCAGGTTTTTTAGAAATCATGAGGGAACATAGAACATAGAACATAGAACATAGAACATAGAACAATACAGCACAGAACAGGCCCTTCGGCCCACGATGTTGTGCCGAACTTCTATCCTAGATTAAGCACCCATCCATGTACCTATCCAAATGCCGCTTAAAGGTCGCCAATGATTCTGACTCTACCACTCCCACGGGCAGTGCATTCCATGCCCCCACCACTCTCTGGGTAAAGAACCCACCCCTGACATCTCCCCTATACCTTCCACCCTTCACCTTAAATTTATGTCCCCTTGTAATACTCTGTTGAACCCGGGGAAAAAGTCTCTGACTGTCTACTCTATCTATTCCCCTGATCATCTTATAAACCTCTATCAAGTCATCCCTCATCCTTCCCCGTTCCAACGAGAAAAGGCCGAGAACTCTCAACCTATCCTCGTACGACCTATTCTCCATTCCAGGCAACATCCTGGTAAATCTTCTCTGCACCCTCTCCAAAGCTTCCACATCTTTCCTAAAGTGAGGCGACCAGAACTGCACACAGTACTCCAAATGTGGCCTAACCAAAGTCCTGTACAGCTGCAACATCACTTCATGACTCTTGAATTCAATCCCTCTGCTAATGAACGATAATACTCCATAGGCCTTCTTACAAACTCTATCCACCTGAGTGGCAACTTTCAAATATCTATGTACATAGACCCCAAGATCCCTCTGTTCCTCCACCTGACTAAGAATCCTACCATTAACCCTGTATTCCGCATTCTTATTTGTTCTTCCAAAACGGACAACCTCACACTTGGCAGGGTTGAACTCCATCTGCCACTCCTCAGCCCAGCTCTGCATCATATCTAAGTCCCTTTGCAAACGACAACTGCCCTCCTCACTGTCCACAACTCCACCTATCTTCGTATCATCTGAAAATTTACTGACCCACCCTTCGACTCGCTCATCCAAGTCATTAATAAAAACTACAAACAGCAGAGGACCCAGAACTGATCCCTGCGGAACTCCACTTGTAACTGGGCTCCAGGCTGAATATTTACCATCTACCACCACTCTCTGACTTCGACCGGTTAGCCAGTTTTCTATCCAATTGGCCAAATTTCCCTCTATCCCATGCCTCCTGACTTTACACATAAGCCTACCATGGGGAACCTTATCAAATGCCTTACTAAAATCCAAGTACACTACATCCACTGCTCTACCCTCATCCACATGCTTGGTCACCTCCTCGAAGAATTCAATAAGACTTGTAAGGCAAGACCTACCCTTCACAAATCCGTGCTGGCTGTCCCTAATCAAGCAGTGTCTTTCCAGATACTCATAGATCCTATCCCTCAGTACCCTTTCCATTACTTTGCCTACCACAGAAGTAAGACTAACTGGCCTGTAACTCCCGGGGTTATCCCTATTCCCTTTTTTGAACAGGGGCACAACATTCGCTATTCTCCAGTCCTCTGGTACCACCCCCATTGAGAGTGAAGACGAGAAGATCATTGCCAACGGTACTGCAATTTCCTCTCTTGCTTCCCACATAATCCTAGGATATATCCCGTCAGGCCCGGGGGACTTGTCTATCCTCAAGTTGTTCAAAATGTCCAACACATCTTCCTTCCTAACAAGTATCTCTTTTAGCTTACCAGTCCGTTTCACACTCTCCTCTTCAACAATACGGTCCCTCTCGTTCGTAAATACTGAAGAGAAGTACTTGTTCAAGACCTCTCCTATCTCTTCTGACTCAATACACAATCTCCCACTACTGTCCTTGATCGGACCTACCCTCGTTCTCGTCATTCTCAGGTTTCTCACATACGCATAAAATGCCTTGGGGTTATCCTTGATCCTATCTGCCAAGGATTTTTCATGCTCTCTCTTAGTTCTCCTAATCCCTTTCTTCAGGTCCCTTCTGGCTATCCTGTATCCCTCCACTGCTCTGTCTGAACCCTGTTTCCTCAACCTTATGTAAGCCTCCTTCTTCCTCTTTACTAGACATTCAACCTCCCTCGTCAACCAAGACTCCCTCACACGACCATTTCTTTCCTGCCTGATAGGTACATACATATCAAGGACACGTCGTATCTGCTCCTTGAAAAAGTTCCACATTTCCACCACATCCTTCCCTGACAGCCTATGCTCCCAAATTATGCTCCTCAAATCCTGTCTTACAGCATCGTAATTTCCCTTCCCCCAATTGTAAAATCTACTTTGTTGTGCGCACCTATCTCTCTCCATAACCAAGGTGAAAGTCATAGAATTGTGGTCACCATGACCAAAATGTTCACCCACTAACAAGCCCATCACTTGTCCTGGTTCATTACCGAGTACCAAATTCAATATAGCCTCCCCTCTGGTTGGACAATCTACATACTGCGTTAGAAAAGCTTCCTGGACACACTGCACAAACACCGCCCCATCCAATCTACTTGATCTAAAGAGATTCCAATCAATATTTGGGAAGTTGAAGTCGCCCATGACTACTACCCTGTGGCTTCTGCACCTTTCCAAAATCTGTTTCCCAATCTGTTTCTCCACATCTCTGCTGCTATTGGGGGGCCTATAGTAAAGTAATGTAACAGTAATCCGGGAACATTGAAAATATGACAGAAAATGTTGACACTGTGCAGCTGCTCTCTTATCTGCTGTCTAAAAGGCTATGCTCACAGCTCTTGTGCTGTGGTAATTTTTATGGATCTATTGATGCATCATCTACAATTTGATTTATGCTTTAGAGCTTGGATGCATCAGATGCACGATGTTGCCCCATTGACATTGTTCTATTTTAGAGTCATTCAATCCAAGAGGAACAGGAGCAGGCTCAGGAACTGGTACAAGTAGGAGCAAGTGGAGCAGGACCCTGCAGTCTCAAATTGGTGACTCCACAGCAGAGAAAGTTTCAGTGGATAGCTACAGCATGCAGAAAGTCTTACACATGTGGTCGACACACAAAGGATCATCTTTCTTGACTTGTCAAATGACTAGGATATCAGCACACTCAGGGGACCAAGTTAGCACTCAGGGGGTCAAGTGGCAGAGATTTGCAACTTGCTGGGATAAAAACTGCTGCTAACACAGTACCTGGTGGCCATGGTTTATGAGTGATTATCAAAGTCGTCATCACTATTTCTTCATCAATGCTAAGACAAAATCATTAAACTCTCTACACAACAGCACTGTAAGTGTACCAACACTACATAGGCTGCAGACCAAATTCTCAAGGTCTGCACAGATTGGGTAATAAAGCTGGCCAGCCAGTAATGCTCACATCCCTTTCAAATACAGGAAAAAAGCCCAGGAATAGGCCATTCAGCTACCTTAGCCCATTGCATCATTCATTAAGATTGTGACTGATCTTCTACTGCAGTTACATTCCCTTTTTATCTAAATGCACATTGATCTCTGACATGAAAGGAACAACACCTGAACATCCACAGCTTTCTGCAGTGTAGAATTATAACGGTTCAGAACTCACAGGGAAGAAGTTTCACCTCATCTTAGTCCTAAAATGGCCAACCTCTTAATAAACCAAATAAATTTTATGGAAGGGATGTCCTCTCAGTTTTCTTCCTTCTCCACAAGTAGGCAAGGAATAACAACTGCTGCTTTGATACATAATAACGTCTTCAAAATGAACCAGTCTTGAGGTAACAAGAACAACTTTGTTGTTAGGCTTTTTAGATTGGGCCATAAACTCCTTTCAACCCAGCTGTATCCAAACATACAAATCTATTTTCCTTGATATTGACAATAGTTCATCGCACCCTCTGCTGGCCTTTTATTACATTATATTTACAGACAGAAGAGTATCACAACAGGTGAATTCTGGACAAGTTGTCCATCCGAGTCTCTGGAGTTTATTCTTTCTGAAGTAAGTATTGCCATTGCATTTAACAGTATCAAATCTACCTACAAAGTGTATCTCAGGAGCTGAGGGACTGTGGTGCATCAGTTTATAGTTTATTTGTTTTGAATCCTTTTGGCACTCCTGGTCTCTCAGAGCTATTTATTTCTAATGAAAACGGGGGCAGGAATAGATCATTTGGCCTGTTTTCTCATCTATTCCCCATATCCTTTTCTGATTTTCCTGATTCCTTGAATTACCTAAATCTGTCCATCTCAGCCTTAAATATGGCCTGTGAGGAAACATCCCTAACTCTCTAAGGTAGGGAATTCCAAACCGAGTCTCACTCTGGGAGTAAACAAATTTCTCCTCATCTCAGTTTTAAATGATTCACTCCCTACTTTGAGATTGTACCCCATGTTCTAGATTTATCCAGCCAGTGGGAATAACCTCGGCAGTCCACCCTGTCAAGTCCTTTCAAAACCTTGCATATTTCATTCAGATCACTCCTCTTTTTTAAACTACAGTGAATATAAAATCAGTTGACTCATTCTCTCAACATTGGTCGACCCTATCATCACAGGCAGAAATCTCATGAACTTTTGATTAATATCCTTTATCTATGGTGAACAAAATTTGTACAGTACTCTTGGTCTGTTCTCGGTTGTAAAGGTGTATCAAAACTTTTTTCCTTCCTGAACTCCAATCTCCTTGCAACAAACTTCAATGACCCATTTGCTGTATTAACTGTTTGATGCATCTGCATGCTAACTTTGATTTCCTTCATGCAATTCCTTTATACAAGAAACTCAAGCCTTTCTGTACATCAACTTTTACAAGTTTTCTTGCCCTTTCTTAAAAAAAATTCTGCTTATCACTCTTATCACCATACTTTCCCATAATGTATTATGTCCACACTCTTGTTGCTCATTCACTTTTACACTCTGAAGCCTCTTCATCTTCCATATAACTTATATTTCCATCTGGCTGTGTATTGTCAGGGAAATTAGATACATTATTCACTGTCTCTGCCTCAAAGTCATTACATAGGTAATGCTGAAGGTAATGACATAATGGTATTGTCATTGGTTTGGTAATCCAGAGATCTGGGAAATGCTCTGGGACCTGTGACTGAATCTCACCACAGTAGATGGTGGAAGTTTATTCAAAATAATCTTTAATTAAAAGTTTGTGTTCATTGCCGATTGTTGTAAAAACCCATCTGGTTCATTAATTTCCTTTTAAGGAAGGAAATTGTCCTTACCTGGTCTGGCTTGCATGGGATTCTAGACGAATAGTAATGTGGTTGACTCTTAACTACTCTTTAAAAGCTAATAAGCCTCTCAATTGTATCAAACTGCTAAAAACTGTCAATAAAGGAATGCATCTGGATGGGTCACCTGGTGCTGAACAAGGCAATGAAAATTCCAAACTCAACCATGTCAATGCTGCAGAGTCCTCCTTGCTAACATCTGGGGTATGTGTCACAATTAGAAGGGCTTTCTCACAAACTAGTCAACAATAACCTGACATAGATATATTCAGAGTAATATCCTGCAGACAAGGTCCCAGACAACACCCTCAGTATGAATGAGTATGTCATCCCCACCAGCAAGATAAACTCAGCAGAGGTGACATCACAGTGATAAACAGTTCGGAGGCAGTCACTTTGACAATCCTTAGCATTGACTCTGGACCCCATGAAGTATCCTTGCATCATGTCAAACATGAACATAGAAACTTTTGCTGATTTCCACATGCTGCAGTTCCCCCTTTACTGATGAATCAGTGCTCCTCTCTGTTTAGCAACATTGGGATGAAGTACTGAACGTGACAAGGGGACCGAATGTATTGTGGGTGGGATCTTCAACCTCCATCACCAAGAATGGTTCAGTAGCACCATAACTGACTTAACTGGTTGAGTCTTAAGGAACATTGATGCTTGACTAGGTCTGTGGCAGCTTGTAAAAGAACCAACAAGAGGGAAAATCTAATACTCTCGTGAATATGATGATATACATGGATAACATTTGAAGCATACAAAATGGCATTGTACTGTTTTGCCACAAAAAGTGAGTCACATCGAACTAAAAAGCACTTCAGAGTCAAATTTCACAGTAGTAAACTTTTGATGTTTTTAAGATGTTGTTTGCTGGAGAAACAGCTGAAGTCCAGGTCAAATAGTCTTTTCTTAATCTGATTTAACTGGTTCGGAATGGCACTGACATATAACTTCAAAAGTAAGTATGAAACAGCATTTTCAATCATTTTCCTTTACCAGCAGCAATTGTTTGAATGTTAGTTTCATCGGTTTCCCCTTTAAGTAAAGCACTGATCTTTTATCCAACTCAGATATTCAAGCATTTTTTGTTCATTGTTTTTTAAATCTCTGGCAGTTTTAACACCTACATTTTATATCAAGGCATATAAACTATCCCAGATTCCTTCAATGCTATTCATCATTAATCAAAAGGATAATTGCTCAGATGATGATGTTGAGCGTGTAAATAGAAATTCAGAGCATCTCTATAAAGATATTACTCCCTCCCCTTCCTGTGTGAATTAAATGCTTTGACAGCTAGACAACAAGCAAAGAATGCCTCATAATGCTCAATCACATTTATAATTGGTCTCATGTGTCAGTGTTGGTGAGTGGAGAGCACAGAATAAATATTTTATTGATTGATTCAAATAACAGGCTGCAACTGGCAGTCAAACACTCCTAGAAAAAAACTAGATAATTGATTCCAAATGCACTTGTGAAAAGAGTAACATTTTCCTTTCAATGGGTTAAATTATCACTGATTATGATTTGAGTGGAATTACCCGCAAATTGAAGTGACCTTTTTGAAAAGATGGTAATATCACTAGACAGCTTCATTTTGATCAATTCTAATTCATTCTGCTGATGAGTGGTTAAATATAGTGCACAGTCACAGCAACTTTTCCAACTAATGATAGGAACTTTGTGATACATTAATGTTTTGTAAGGAATCTCAATGCTATTATAATGAAGGTGAAGGTGAAGGTGTAGGTGTCAGGCAATCAGTCAGGTTGAGCTGACATGCACATTTGTTGGTCAGCCCTGAGCATGATGATCAATGAAACTGGAATGTTGGGTGAACTTACTAAACAATTATAATGGTATTCTTTGCAACTGTGATCCTTTTCTTCACAAAATGAAGTGACATTGCTATTGCCTGTGGGCATTTTAAACCTGTTCAATGAGATAGAAAGTTAATGGTCCAGGTGTATCGATGTATAATAAAGTTATTAGAACCAGTTTGTGGCTTGTCACGGCTGAATCGACCTCAAACTGAAATAGTAAAGTCAAATGCTTCATTCCAACCTCATTAAATTAAAATGTTCCAATTCCTTTTAGATTAATAAGTGATGGTTTCTTTATGTTCACATCTGTAGCAGAAAGATGGTGCAACAGGTTTTAATTATATTGGGTGAATCACTGTGTGAGCAAGATGAGGGACAGCTCTACAATTTGCTGGGATTGTAAAGAAAAGGAGAGGAAATAGATGGGAGGGCTCAATCAGACTTTAAGCAGACTATGAAGTGCTAGCCTGAAATTAAAACTGGATATTAAGATGGTGGAGGTTAGATTTTGTCTTTGGAAGATATCTAGGAAGGAAGGCAGGCAATACTAAAGTTGCAAAAGAGGCAGGACATATGCTTTTTTTAAAAAGCGACCATTGAAAGCTGAGTGTGTGAAGTGGTATGTAATTTCATTAATAAATCGGAACATCTACTTCCCAGTAAAATAACTTGCTTAGACATTTTATTATATACCTCTGGAATAGGTGGGACTTGAACCTGGGACTCCTGGCTCTAAGCAACTAATGTGCTACAATAACCCTAAAAACTTATGTTTATACTGTGCCTTTGAAGTAGTTAAATGTCCTAAGCAGTTTACAGGAAAAGTGTTAAATCCAAAGTAGATACCAGGTGACATAGAATGTTCCAGTGCAGTACAGGTCCTTTAACCCACAATGTTGTGCCATGTTGTGACATGATGGCAGATGGCTTATAGCTCAATTAAACAGGTAAGTTTTCAAAACTCTCTTATAAAGAGACAAAACTTTTGGGAAATAATGCAAGTGCAAGCAATTGATGGCAAAGCCAGTGACGGAAAAAATCTACAATGGGAATTTTTGAGATCATGAATAGATAAGTGCATATACATCAGTGTTGTTGGATTGGAGGAAATTTCAGAGACAGGAGGTCTTCTGGAACAATGAAATAATGAAATCAAATTGCTTGACTGGGACCATTGTAAGTCAGCCTCATGGAAAACTGTTAAGTAGGAGAACGACTAGGATGACAGATATTAGATGTTGTTCTGATGTTCCCTTCTGCTACAGAGAGCTAGTTGCTCACAAGAGTGACAGGTACAGATGATTGACTCTGACAGGATCTACCCAGATCCTGGAATGGAACATTATGATAGGATTGCATTTTTTTTATTTATCAGAGTTGACAGATTATGAAGTGACTTTCAGTGAACAGATGATAACAGTTATGAAAAAACAGAAAATATCTTCTTGATGTTGGAAATCTATATGGTAGGAAAAATAACTAGTCTATCCCAAACCATTGCTGTCTGATATTTTTGTTACGTATGTGTGAATATGTATGGAACGTATCACCCAAAAGTGACCAGTCTCTCCTATTTGGTGTTTTAAATTGCATGTTTATTTTGATATCAATACGTGTTGTGAGGGGAGCTTGCAGATGTGGCTGTTGCTCCTGTCAATACAATAAAAGTAATTGGTTTTAAAGGTGTTGCTGCAGATGTCTTAGCATTCTGTAGATGGTACACATTGCTGCTCAGTAGCGATAATGTGGGGAAGTGAAAACTCAAGATAGCAAATCAACTGGCTGTTTTGCCTTGTATTATTCGTCTTGAGTGTTCACCAGGCAAACGGACACCATACAAACACACTCTTGATTAGTGCCTTGTGGTGGTCAAACCTTGTAAGTAAGAACATGAGTATTTGCTGCATAATCTGTGAATTTATTTTCAGCTGTTGCATTTATGTGGCTATTCCTGTTACTTTTCTGGTTAATGGTAACTGTCAAGAACTTGATGGTGGGGATGTCAGTGATATTAATATCACTGACTAAAGAGGAATTAGTTAGATTTTCTCATTGGAGACAGTTATTGCCTGCCACATATGAGGCATAAATATTATTTGGCATATTTTTCCTGAACCTAAATGTTTTCCAACTCTTTCTGTGTTTAAGCATGGACTGTTTCATCATTTTGAGGAGTCTTATGCGAAACTGGACATTGTGCAATCATCACATCCCACTTCTGACATAATGCTGGAAATAGTAAGCGAAAATGGTTGAGTCTAAGATAGTCATGAATTCCTGCAGTGATGTTCTGGAGCTAAGGTGGTTGTCAACTGAAAGGTGTCAACCAAAAGCACTTGAACTAAAGTTTGTGGAGGGTAATGATAGGCTTCAAGACAACTAAGACAGGCCATTACAATTCGTGGGCATGTTTCAGTTGAAATTGAAAACAGGGAAATTTAAGTAGTATTTTTGAGGAAGAACAAAAAGAACAATTCTAAAAGCAGTGCTGGCCTACATCAGGTATACCTATGTAAATTGTTGAAGATTGCAAGACAAGTTGGAAAGCTATTAAAAGAATGTGTGATCCTGGGCATTATAAATCGAGGCATAGAATACGAAAGTAAGGAAATTATTAATGAAGCTTAATGAAACACTGGATTAGTCACAACAGAAATGTTGTGTCTATTTCTTGACAACACATTTCAAGAAAGATGGGAAACAATTGAAGATTTTCAAAAATATAAATGGTTCTGGATAGATTATAGAAATTAGAGAAAAGGACGGTTTAGAGGAGATTTACAGAGTGGTTAAATCGTGAGATGTCAAATCAGAATAGAGAGAAAAATTGTTTTCAACGGCAGAAGAGTTGAGAACTGGTGAACACAGGTTTAAAGTAATTGGCAAAGGTCATTTGAGGAAATCTTTTTCATGCAGGAAGTGGTTACGATCTGGATCATTTTGCCTGATAGGGTGATGGAAATAGATTCAAGTATGATTTTCAGAAGGAAATTGGATAATTGTTGAAGTGAAGAGGCTGGAGAATGTGGTAAGCTAAATTGTTCTTGCAGAGACGAAATACAACCAGGTGAGGAGGCATGACTTGTCCTCCTTAGTTGGCTGCAACAAAGATTTATATTCTTTAATCACAAGGTTATTCTCCTCTCTCATTAAAATGTAATGAACAATTTCAATCCTATCAATAAACTGCCAATTAAAATGTTTTCCCTAGTGAAAGAGCAATTTTATTAGTTGCTAACTCTAAGAAAAATAAAAAAGACACAACATCAAATGTGCACAGGTACAAATAATAAAAGGGATAGTGTCTAGTATAAAAGAAAGATGAAGGAAACATTCATTTTAAAATGTTTTGGTGTGTCCTTGAGGTGTAAGCTTTTAAACTGAGACCACATTTATCTAATTGGTGTCTTGATTCATTAGCAGTATCAAATACAGCAGATATCCTTGGTATATTCTTTGTTTCCTGATGTTTTCTCTGATGAAGTTTGTTACAAGGCACTTCTCTTGAGAAGTGGAGAAAACTTTCTCCAACTGGTTCCAGTTCTGCAGTTAAAAGGCCATCTTCCCTGCTCTGCCAAAATAAACGTTGGTTTGTATATATCCATTCCTGAGTTCATTTGTCTCTGAGCTTTATAATTAGATGTGCAACCTTTCATACCGATGTAAGTTAAAGTAAGAGTTATGGGACTTTTCACACCTAACTTGGTTGAATAATTTGAGTCTTTTGATAAACTTTTAATTCCAGTTTAAACAGTTTCATTTATCCCACATTGGTTTAATCAACCTTGGCTAATGTGTTGTCAGGTGATTGCTGTGACCATTTTTCTGTTTTAAAACCGTTTTAGTTCATGAAAGTCCCAGGTATTGAAATAAGTGATGGAATTCAAAAATCAATAGGTCATATTTTTGAATTGAATTGAATTGAATTTATTGTCATGTGTACCCAGACACAGTGAAAAGCTTTGTCTTGTGAGCAATACAGGTAGATCACAGAGTTAAGTGGCATAGATAAGTAAATAATAGGTAAACAGGGGCAAAAACAAAAACACAGGTACAGGCGAATGCTAAGAGTTTGAGTCCATTCAGTATTCTAACAATAGTAGGGTAGAAGCTGTTTTGAAACCAGCTGGTGCGCATGTTCAGGCTTCTGTACCTTCTCCCCGATGGTAGAGGTTGTAGAAAAACCTTGCCAAAGTGGGATGGATCTTTGAGAATGCTGGCAACCTTTTCTTGACAGCGGGCCTAGTAGATGGATTCTACAGATGGGAGGTTGGCCTTTGTGATTGTCTGGGCTGAGTTTACCACCCTCTGTAACCGTCTCTGATCTTGAATGGTACAGTTGCCATACCATGTAGTGATACGTCCAGATGGAATGCTCTCGATGGCGCACCTATTAAAGTTGGCAAGAGTATTTGCCATCATGCCAAATTTCCACAGCTGCCTGAGGAAGAAGAGATGTTGTTGGGCCTTTGTAATCAGTGCATCCATGTGAAGAATCCAAAAAAAGCTTGTTGTGGATGGCTACTCCCAGGAGCTTGACACTCTCCACTCGTTCCACCTCTGTGCTGTTTATGTGTAGGGTGGCATGAGTAACATCCTGCCGAAATCAGAGAGGGTATCACAGCTACAGAAGCTTCCATTGTCGAGGAAGATCTGCCTACCGAGTCAGTATGGGTGGAAATTAGGAACAGCAAGGGAGCAGTCACCTCGTTAGGGGTTTACTACAGGCCCCCCAATAGCAGCAGGGAGATTGAAGAAAGCATAGGTCAGCAGATTTTGGAAAAGTGTTGACGTGGTAGGGTTGTTGTAATGGGTGACTTTAACTTTCCCAATATTGATTGGAACCTCCTTCGAGCAGAAGATTTGAATGGAGCTGTTTTTGTAAGGCGTGTTCAGGAGGGTTTCCTAACTCAGTACGTTGACAGGCCGACAAGGAGAGAGGCCATCCTAGACTTGGTGCTTGGAAACGAGCCAGGGCAGGTATCAGATCTTGTGGTGGGAGAGCATTTTGGTGATAGTGACCGCAACTGCCTCACATTCTACATAGCTATGGAGAAGGAGAGGATTAGGCAAAATGGGAGGATATTTAATTGGGGAAGAGGAAACTATGATGCGATTAGAGATGAGTTAGGAAGCATGGACTGGGAGCAATTGTTCCACGGTAAAGGCACTATAGACATGTGAAGACTGTTTAAGGAACAGTTGTTGTGAGTGATGAATAAATATGTCCCTCTGAGACAGGTAAGAAGTGGTAAGATAAAGTACCTTGGATGACAAGAGCGGTGGAGCTTCTCGTCAAAAGGAAGATGGTAGCTTACATAAGGTGGAGGAAGCTAGGGTCAAGCTCAGCTCTAGAGGATTACAGGCAGGCGAGGAAGGAGCTCAAAAATGGTCTGAGGAGAGCCAGGAGGGGGCATGAGAAAGGCTTGGCAGAACGGATTAGGGTGAACACAAAGGCATTTTACACTTATGTGCGGAATAAGAGAATGGTCAAAGAAAAAGTAAGGCTGATCAGGGATGGCATAAGAAACTTGTGTGTGGAGTCTGAGGAGCTAGGGGAAGCCCTAAATGAGTTTTTTGCATCTGTCTTTATGAAAGAAACAAACTTTGTAGTGAATGGAACCTTTTAAAGAGCAGGTGTGCATGCTGGAATGGATAGAGATAGACGAAGCTGATGTGCTGAAAGTTTTGTCAAACATTAAGATTGACAAGTCGCCAGGCCTGGACCAGATTTGTCCTCAGCTGCTTTGGGAAATGAGAAATGCAATTGCTTCACCACTTGCGAAGATCTTTGCATCCTCGCTCTCCACTGGAGTCGTACCTGAGGACAGGAGAGAGGCAAATGTAATTCCTCCCTTCAAGGAAGGAAATAGGGAAATCCCCGGCAATTACAGACCAGTAAGTCTCACATCTGTTGTCTACAAGGTGTTAGAAAGGATTCTGAGGGATAGGATTTATGACCATCTGGAAGAGCATGGCTTGATTAAATGCAGTCAACATGGCTTTGTGAGGGGCAGGTCATGCCTCAAAACCTTATCGAGTTCTTTTGAGGATGTGACTAGAAAAGTTGATGAGGGTCAAGCTGTGGTTGTGGCGTATATGGACTTCAGCAAGGCATTTGATAAGGCTCCCCATGGTAGGCTCATTCAGAAGGTCAGGAGGAATGGGATTCAGGGGAACTTAGCTGTCTGGATACAGAATTGGCCAACAGAAGACAGCAAGTGGTAGTAGAAGGAAAATATTTTGCCTGGAAGTCAGTGGTGAGTGGTGGTCCACAGGGCTCTGTTTTTGGGCCTCTACAGTTTGTAAGTTTTATTAATGACTTGGATGAGGGGATTGAAGGATGGGTCAGCAAGTTTGCAGACGACACAAAGGTTGGAGGTGTCTTTGACCATATAGAGGGCTGTTGTAGGCTGCAGCGGGACATTGACAGGATGCAGAGATGGGCTGAGAGGTGGCAGATGGAGTTCAACCTGGATAAATGCGAGGTGATGCATTTTGAAAGGTTGAATTTGAAATCTGAGTACAGGATTAAGGATAGGATTCTTGGCAGTATGGAGGAACAGATGGATCTTGGTGTGCAGGTACATAGATCCCTTAAAATGGCCACCAAAGTGGACAGGGTTGTTAAGAAAGCATTGGGTGTTTCATCTTTCATTAACACGGGGATTGAGTTTAAGAGTTGTGAGATCTTGTTGCAGCTCTATAAAACTTTGGTTAGACTGCACTTGGAATACTGCATCCAGTTCTGGTCGCCCTATTATAGGAAAGATGTGGATGCTTTGGAGAGGGTTCAAAGGAGGTTTACCAGGATGCTGCCTGGACTGGAGGACTTATCTTATGAGGAGAGGTTGACTGAGCTTGGACTTTTTTCATTGGCGAAAAGGAGGAGGAGAGGGGACCTAATTGAGGAATACAAGATAATGAGAGGCATAGATAGTCTCTGGCTATCGACTCTATTTCCCAGGGCAGAAATGGCTAACATGAGGGGTCATAGTTTTAAGCTGGTTGGAGGAAAGTATAGAGGAGATGTCAGAGGCGGGTTCTTTACACAAAGTGTTGTGAGAGCATGGAATGCGTTACCAGCAGCAGTTGTGGAAGCAAGGTAATAGGGGACATTTAAGAGACTGCTGGACATGCATATGGTCACAGAAATTTGAGGGTACATGCATGAGGATCAATGGTCAGCACAACATCGTGGGCTGAAGGGCCTGTTCTGTGCTGTACTGTTCTATGTTCTATGTTCTATGAAAGTCAATAATGAGTTCCTTGTTTTTGTCAGTATTGAGAGCTAGGTTGTTCACAATGCACCATTTTTTCCAGGTTTTCTACCTCCTGTCTGTAGTCTGTTTCGTCACCATCTGAGATTTAACAGAGTCTGATGGTGTCATCAACTAACTTGTAAATGGCATTAGTCTGGTATTTGGCGACGCAGTCATGGGTATATGGTGAGTACAGTAGGGGGCTGGGTATGCACGCCTGGCAGGGCTCCAGTGTTGAGTGTTAGTGAGAATGAAATATTGTCCCTAGTCTTCACTGATTGTGGCCTGTGGGTCAGGAAACTGAGGACCCAGTTGCAGAGAGTGGGGCTTAGTCTGAGAACACTAAGTTTAGCAATCAGTCTGGAGGGGATCATAGTGTTGAAGACTGAACTGTAGTCAATGATAGGATTCTTATGTAGCTGTTCTTGGTGTCAAGATATTCTAGGGAGGAGTGAAAGGCAAATGATATGGCGTCTGACATGGATCTTTTTAATACCAAATTGTCAGATGGCACAGTTATGATGGGTTGAATGGCCTCCTTTTATGTTATGACTATTCAATGACATTATTTTGTATTTGCAATGACTCTCGCCAATGGAAAACGTTAACTACTTTTCAATTGTCTTCAGGTAGGACTCTTTCAGGTTATACTCAGTTCAATGCTACCTTGACGTCAAAAGCAATCACTTTCAACTCGCCTTATCAGTTGAAACTTTTTTTGTCCATATTTGAACCTGAGGCAGTATTAAGACCAAGAGCTGAGTAGCCCTAGCTGAACCAAACTTGGCATTTGTGAATGGTTTATTTGCGTGTAAGTATATGCGTTAATACTGTCAGCAGCATTTGATTTCATTTTGCTGATGATTAAGGTAGATTGCGACAATGATTGGTTGGATCAGATTTATCTTACTGTGAGCAGCAAGCTATGTCTGGGCAATTTTCCACATCGTTGGGTCATTGCTCATTCTGGGTTGGTATTAGGGCAGCTTGTTGAAGGGCATGGCTACGTCTGGAGCACAGGTCTTCACCAGTGCAGCCAGAATGTTCTTGGACCCTTGAGTTTTGCTGTTTCTTGATCAGAGTGAATCTAATTGGCTGAGGTCTCGCATCCATAATATTCGGAAACTTCTGGAGGAACTGAGATAGTTTCTCTGGCTGAAGATGCTCAGTGATGAAAACATTAGGATAGCATATTTCCAGAATCCCAGTTAGATACAGCTTCAGTTAGAATGGTAGTCTCATCCTGTGCACATCACTGTTGTACACGACAGGATAGGGACATTAATTGTTATATAAGTCATGAGAAATTCATTAGAAAATTAAATAGTATGAAATTATTCAATGTAACTAACTGAAGTTTGTGCCTTTGGCAGATTTTAGCAATGATGGCTGAAGGGCTGGTGAGAGCACTGCGCTGTTTCATGTCGGGAAGGCATGCAGCATTAAAAGCCAACTGAGCAGTTAACTGGCAGCAGAAATACAGACTGTCTCTGTATAAAGGAATAGGGGCAGAAGTACCACCCAATAAGAGCTGTCAGCCTATCAAAAAGCTAACACCTCTTAATCACGTTTGCAGCACATTAGGAGCAGGTGGTTACTGTCAGTAATACACCCAACTGAGCTCCAGGAAATTTGAGAGACTACAAGTGTATGAGGGATGGTAGAGGAGAGTCAGCAATAAGGACTCAGCTTCTACTCTTTGAACTTGGGTCCCTCAATCAGATATTGAGAACCTTTTGAATGAATAATCCACACCCGACTCACTCCCTTCAAGCAACCCGGGTTTATGAACGGCAGATCAAACACTCATGACTGTGCAATTGGTCTCTGGGTGAGAGGATTGTCCACTAGTGTTCCTGCTCTCGGCTTGGAAAGGGAGTGAAGTCTCCTGCCACCATCTCACCAATTTAATTGCCCACCCTTTAGCACATTTGATAATTCTGCCCTTTTATGTTCTTTGATGTCCTCTGTATTCTTCTTATCAATAGGGCAGTACAAATTGAGTGTGGACAGTATGACAAATGCAATTTGTTTGGACTGAAGGGTCTGTTTCCATGCTGTACATCTCTATGACTCTATTTACTGTCTCTGCCAGATACCAGAAATAGGAATGTCAGCATTAGCTTCCTTTAATACAATGCACTGAAATACGTGGTATATACAACTGGTTCTCCTCATCTTAGTTTTAAAACAGCTCAAATCCACCAAATTTGGAAAAGAGTCCAAAAAATGGATTTGAGATGGGGGAAGTTAGAGAAGTATCACCAAATCTGTGTTTTTTTAACATTTTCTGCCGCTCTTCTCCTATTTATTGGAATATTTATTTCTGAAAAGAGACACTGCTAATTACACTTGGATAATTTTAGTGATTTTAGCTTGGAAATGACATATTCCCCGATCTCTCTTTTTATTTGTCTTAAGCTTCTTGAGTGCCGTTAGAGCTGCACTCATCCAGGCAAATAGGGTGTGTTCCATTTCATTCCTCACTTATGCCTTGTAGATGGTGGACAGGCATTGGGAATTCCTAGTCTTTGAATTTCTCTTGTGCCACAGAATTTAAATAGCTGACCCAGTCCAATTCCTGACCAATGGTGACCCCAGAGGTGTTGATGGTTGGGGACTCAGTTACAGTAATGCCATAGAATTTTAAGGTGTAATGATTAGCTTCTTCCTTATTTGCGGTGGTCATTATCTGGCACTTATTGTCTGGGGCTTGCTGCATTTGTATATGGACTGCTTCAGTACCTGAGGAGTTGTGAATGGTGCTGAACGTTGTGCAGTCTTCTGACCTTATGAGGGAGGGATGGTCACTAATGAAGCAGCTGAAGATAATTGAGCTTAGGACATGACCCTGAGGAAGCTCTGTGGAGATTTCCTGGAGCTGAGATGACTGACCTCCAACAACTACAATCATCATCATCATTCTTTTTATGTTAGGTATGAATCCAGCCAGCAGAGAGTTTCCCCATAAATTCCCATTGATGCCAATTCTGCTAGAGCTCCTTGATGCCACATTTGGTCAAATGTGGTCTTGATGTCAAGGTGTGTCACCCTCATCTCACCTCTGGAATTCATTTCTTTTATGCATTTTTGAACCAAGGCTGTAATGAGCTGAGTGGCCCTGGCAGAACCCAAATTGGGAGTCACTGAGCAGGTTATGGCACATTTTCCATCACTTTACTGATGATTGAGAGTAGATCAATGGGGTGGTAATTGGCCAGGTTGCTTTTTATTATTCATTGTGGGATGTGGGCATCACTAGCTAGCCAGCATATATTGCCTGTCTCTAGTTGTCCTTGAGAAGGTGGTGGTGAATAGCCACCTGAACTGCGACAGTCAAATTTGCTTCTGGTGCATTCATCTTCGGTACTATTGTCAGAATGTTGTCAGGACTTGCAGCCTTGGAGTATCCAGTGCCTCCAACAATTTCTTGATATTACATAGAGTGAATTAAAATGATTCAAGGCTGGGAACTGTGATTTTGGAGGCCAAAATGGACCATTTACTCAGTCCGTCTGGTTGAAAGTTGTTGCAGATATGAGTTTTATATTTTGCACTGATGTGCTGAGCTCCCGACATTTACATTGGGGATATTTATGGAACCTCTTCCTTCCTCCAAGCAACAAAAAAACCTTTCTCCCTCCATGATTGCTGGAAGTCACAAGTAAATAAAGCCACAGCTGTTTAAAAAAAACAGATCAACTTTCTTCAACTAACTTGTGGAACTAAAAAATCTCCGAGACCATCTGCCAAGGTCAGTGCTATTGGATTAGCCCAACTCAACAGCCTCAATGTTTCAATGTTTACTTCCCTTGAACAGGGAGCCAAAGATTGATTTGTATGCATATGTATATAAAAATATAATTTTCTTACAATTATGTGCTTCCACACTTTTCATTTATAACCTGTATCTATGTGAATTATATTTTATTACTTTTCCTCACATTTTAGTAACTAAGAAACTTTCTCTTCCTAACCCAAGGAAGCCTGGTTAAATTAGCTCCTTTTTAAAAGCAAGAAAATAATGAAGAATAGTTCTCTGGAAGTTATTGCTCATTCAGGGACTGATCTCAAAGTGCTGCTTCAACCTATTAACAACCAATCTTGATCATTCTGATGCATACAATCTAAATGGAAATAGAGAATTCATTAAAACAATCCTCCTACTAATGATCAAATCTTTGAAGTTTCTTCAGTAACTAGTATAGTTTCTAATACCTCTGAATATCTGTTTTATTGGCAAAGCTCTGCAATTAGACTTGAAATTGTGTAGACAATAGACAACAGGTGTAGAAGTAGTCCATTCTGCCCTTCGAGCCAGCACCACCATTCATTATGATCATGGCTAATCATCCACAATCAATATCCTGTTCCTGCCTTATCCCCATAACCCTTGATTCCACTATCTTTAAGAGCTCTATATATCTTTTTCTTGAAAGTATCCAGAGACTTGGCCTCCATTACCTTCTGGGGCAGAGCATTCTATATATCCACCACTCTCTGGGTGAAGAAGTTTCTCCTCAACTCTGTTCTAAATGGCCTACCCTTTATTTTTAAACTGTGTCCTGTGGTTCTGGACTCACCTATCAGCGGAAACATGCTTCCTGCCTCCGGAATGTCTAATCTTTTAATAATCTTATATACCTCAATCAGATCCCCTCTCATCCTTTTAAACTCCAGTGTATATAAGCCCAGTCACTCCAATCTTTCAACATGATAGTCCCGCCATTCTGGGAATTGACCTTGTGAACCTATGCTGCACTCCCTCAATAGCCAGAATGTCCTTTCTTAAATTTGGAGACCAAAGCTGTACACAATACTCCAGTTGTGTTCTCACCAGGGCCCTGTACAGGTGCAGAAGGACCTCTTTGTTATTATATTCAATCCCTCTTGTTATGAGGGCCAGCATGCCATTAGCTTTCTTCACTGCCTGCTGTACCCTCATGCTTGCTTTCATTGACTGATGTACAAGAACACCTAGATCTTGTTGTACTTCCCCTTTATCTAACTTGACTCAATTTAGGTAGTAATCTGCCTTCCTGTTTTTGCCACTATAGTGGATAACCACAGATTTATCCACATTAAACTGCCTCTGCCATCCATCTGTCCACTAACCTAGCCTGCCCAAGTCATCCTGTATTCTCATAACATCCTCCTCACATTTCACCCTGCCACCCATCTAATATTACTTTTAATATCTTCATCTATATCATTAATGTATATTGTAAACAGCTGCGGTCCCAGCACCGAACCTTGTGGTACCCCACTGGTCACTATCTGCCATTCTGAAAGGGACCTGTTTATCACTACTCTTTGCTCCCTGTCAGCCAGCCAATTTTCAATCCAAGTCAGTATTTTGTCTCCAATACCATGTGCCCTAATTTTGCTCACTAATGGCCTATGTGGGATTTTATCAAAGGCTTTCTGAAAGTCCAGGTACACTACATATACTGGCTCTCCCTTGTCCATCTTCAAAGTTACATCCTCAAAAAATTCCAGAAGATTAGTCAAGCACGATTTCCCCTTCATAAATCCATGCTGATGCTGACCTGTCCTGTTATTGCTATCCAAATAAGTCATAATTTCATCTTTTATAATTGACTCCAGCATCTTTCCCAACACTGACATGACGCTAACCGGTCTATAATTCCCTGGCTTCTCTCTCCCTTCCTTTTTGAAAAGCGGGACAACATTAGTCACCCTCCAATCGGCAGGAACTGATCCTGAATCTACAGAACATTGGGAAATGAATACCAATGCATCCACGATTTCTCAAGCCATCTCCTTAAGTACCCTGGGATGTAGACTATCAGGTCCCAGGGACTTAGCAGCCTACAGACCTGACAGTCTATCCAACACCATTTCTTGCCTAATATAAATTCTCTTCAGTTCATCCATTACCCTAGGTCCTTCAGCCACTATTACATCTGGGAGATTGCATTGTGTCTTCCCCAGTGAAGACAGATCCAAAGTACCTATTCAACTCTTCCATCATTTCCTTGTTCCCCGTAATAAATTCACCTGTTTCTGTCTTCAAGGGCCCAATTTTAGTCTTTACTTTTTTTTCTTTTCACATACCTAAAAAAGCTTTTACTATCCTCCTTTATATTTTTGGCTTACTTGCCTTTGTACCTCATTTTTTCTCCACATATTGCCTTTTAGTTGTCCTCTGTTATTCTTTAAGTGTTTCCCAGTCCTCTGGCTTCCTGCTCACCTTTGCTATGTTATACTTCTTCTCTTTTTATGTTTATACAGTCCTTAACTTCCTCCATCAGCCACAGCCGCCCCTGCCTCCTCTTAGGATCTTTCTTCCTCTTTGGAATGAACTGATCCTGCACCTTCTGCATAATATCCAGAAATACCTGCCATTGTTGTTCCACTGCCATCCCTGCTAGAGTATTGAACCATTGAACTTTGGCCAGCTCCTCCCTCATAGCTCCATAGTTCCCCTTATTCAACTGAAATACTGACACTTCCGATTCTCTCTTCTCCCTCTCAAATTGCAGATTAAAATTTATCATATTATAGTCATACCTCCTAATGGCTCCTTTACTTCGAGGTCCCTGATCAAATCCGATTCGTTGCACAACACAAGATCCAGAATTGCCTTCTCCCTGGTAGGCTCCAGTACAAGCTGTTCTAAGAATCCATCTCGGAGGCACTCCACAAACTCCCTTTCTTGGGGTCCAGTACCATCCTGATTCTCCCAGTCTACCTGCATGTTGAAATTCCCCATAACAACTGTAGTAATACCTTTGCGACAGGCCAACATCAACTCCTTATTCAACTTACACCCTACATCCAGACTACTGTTTGGGGGCCTGTAGATAACTCCCATTAGGGTCTTTCTACCCTTAGAATTTCTCAGCTCTATCCATACTGTATACCTCCTGATTCTATGTCCCCCCTTGCAAGGAACTGAATATCCTTCCTCACCAACAGGGCCACCCCACCCCCTCTGCCTGTCAGTCTGTCCTTTCGATAGCATGTATAGCCTTGAATATTCATTTCCCAGGCCCTGTCCACTTGAAGCCACATCTCAGTTATCCCCACAACATTGTACCTGTCAATTTCTAACTGAGCCTCAAGCTCATCCACCTTATATCTTATGCTTTGTGCATTCATATATAATATTTTTAATTTGTTACTCCCCTCACCCTTCCTATCAATCCCTATTTCACTTGACTATACTGTATGATCCCTCCTTGAGTTTTCTGTTCCATTGGTTCTGTTGTCTTTCTTAACTTCTCTTATTCTCACTCTCCCTTTAAGTTCCTTCTTAAATTTCCAGTTTGTCCCCTCTTTTTCCACTCCACCCCCCCCCTCCCCCCACTATTTAGTTTAAATATACCTGTGTTGCAGTGGCAAACCTACCTGCCAGAATGCTGGTCTCCTACCTATTAAGGTGCAACCCGTCCCTCTTGTATAATTTATCCTTACCACAAAGTATACCGCAGTGATCCAAGAATTTAAATCCTTGCTTCCTGCACCAGTTCCTCAGCCACACATTCTAGTCCATTATCTCCATGTTCCTGCCTTCTCCAGCCTGAGGAACTGGAAGCAAACCAGAGATAACCACCCTGGAAGTTCTGCTTTTCAGCCTTCTTCTGAATTCTCTGAAGTCCTGCTGTAGAATGTTCCTCCTCTTCTTCCCGACATCATTTGTGCCGACATGCACCACCACCTCTGGCTCTTCACCTTCACCCTTGAAGATTTCCTGCACTCTGTCAATGATGTCCTGGATCCTGGCATCAGGAAGGAAACACACCATCCTCAAATCCCATCTGTTGCCGCAGAAACCCCTTTCAGTCCCTCTGACTATGGAGTCCCCTATTACCACGGCTCTGCATGATATCTGACTCCTCAGCTCTGCCTCCATGCCAATTTTCGGTTGGCAGACCTGTCCGCCTCTCAGACTGGCAGTGTCATCTGTCTACAGTTTCCAAGAGATTCAACCTGTTCATGAGAGGTACTTACCCCGGGGTCTCTTGTACTTGAGTCATCTCTTCCTTCCTCATCATCATCTCCCTTCTCTCTTCTGGTATGCTCGGTGTAATGACCTCACTGATGGTCCTGTCCAGAAAATTCTCATTCTCTCAATGAGCCTGAGGTCATCTAGTTCTTTCTTCGGTGCTGCAACATGCTCCTTCAGAAGCTGAATGTGTACACACTTTCCACAGCTATAGGAGCTAGAGACACCATCAGTGTTCCTGACCTCCCACACGTACGCAGCACACTAAATCAGCTTGGCAGCCATGTCTTCACCCTCTTCAACTATGGCGTAATCTCCTCACTCAGCCTCTTCACCGAAGACTCCTGAGCCAAAGACTCTCACTTTTCTCACCAGACACTGCCCTTGACCCTCTCTTTTTTTGCTGAGACTCTGTGAACTCTTAATTCTGTTTGAGGAGGAGGGTTAGAGGGAGGCCCTACTGTGTAGGACCTGGGGCCGAGAACACAGCTACTTAAATAGAACTCACTAACCTTCCCAACAGCCTTTGTGCTCCAACCTCACTTCCGCCCAGCTCCCTTCGCTCTCTGCTGTAAAAAATGATATGAGACAATTTTAAGCATATTTGTGTTGATTAAACAACTGGTAGGCACTTCCAGCATCATTGAAACTTTTATTACAACATTAGGCATGGCACTCAATGACCGGAAATTCATTGGTTTCACCCAATTTGCCCCTGTTTATCAAATAACACGGAATGGAGAATCCAGACTGGAGATTTGACTCAAATACGGTTTCACAAGTATGGCCTTAAACCTCAGATTTATGCCAATTCTTCATGTGTTTTCCCTGACAGTGAGTACTGATAACTTACTCTTGGGTGAAATAGCCTATTAATTGGCCAGACAAATGGTCAACAAAAGGCCTGATTTTAATCCTGTGTCTTCTCAATACTGATCTCCCTTTTTGCCAGCAACCCATTTTAAGGCAAGAAATACATGGATGGCAGTTAAAAATAATGCCAGATGTCAGTCCTAACTTGCTGCTGTTAATATCACTGTCTAGTATTTGAAAGTAGGGGAACATTACAGATCTTAATACCTATCCGAAAAAAAAGATATGGCGACAATGGGAACTTGGATATGGGAACAATCAAGTGCTGATCAATTTTGTACAACTGTTCTGATTTAATTTGAGTCATCAATCCCCTGATCAATTGGATGAAGACAAATATTCACAATCTGCCATAGAACAACTATTTTCATTTGTGTAACACCTGTTATGTATACTAATCACAAAGTATTTCACAGGATAAGATAAATGTTGACATCAAGCCTATTATAATTGAGCTGGGTGCTTTTTATTATTTCACTCAACACAATTGTCCGTTACGATATTTCTAAACTTTGGGATTCAGACTAATGATTAATGGTTTAAACCTTGCAGGAAATTTCTGTCTAGGTCCCTGTGATTGTGAAAGATATCTGATTGGAATTCTACTTTAATTGTTCACTGATGAGGAATGAAGCTATTTAAGTGGAGAGTGAAATACAACGTCATTGAGAGTTAATTAATAATCTAGGTCTATATGAAAAACAGCAGGTTCAAAATATAGAGCACCACTAAGATATGTGGTCTGCTGTTTATGTGGATAGTTTATCTGTAGGGGCCACAGCACATCATCTGGGAGTTATAAATTATATGAATTTCTTCACGACAGGGAGCATCCATGCTCTTAGAGGTAATTGTCAGACTGGTCCAATGACAAAAATCACACAACACCAGATTATAGTCCAACAGGTTTATTTGGAAGCACTAGCTTTCGGAGCGCTGCTCCTTCATCAGGTGTTTGTGGAGTATAAGGAGTATATCTTGATACTTCACAACCACCTGATGAAGAAGCAGCGCTCTGAAAGCTACCGCTTCCAAATAACCTGTTGGACAATAATTTGGTGTTCCAGTCCAACACCAGTACCCATAAATCATGGTTCAATGATGGTATGTACTGAGAGACATGAATCCTGAGAATACATCTGAATCCAGCCAGTCAATCAAATTACTAGAACCATATGGTCCGAAGTCCAACAGGAGATATATTTTTATGTGGAGTGTGAATGAACATCTTTAGGTTCCTACTTTTAAAATAATTCATTATAAAAATTGATTCCATAGAAGAATTTAACTTTAAGCGTCATCTTTCATGTCCAAACCATAGCTTTACTTTATGCAGATGTTTGGCACTTGCTTTTGCATTTTGTGGATTTTTTTTACCATTATATCATTCCCAGAACTTTCTAGCTGACAGCAGTTGCCTTGCTAATAGTAAGCACATTTTCCAACGTAGAAAATCCTTTTGAGAATTCTACATTTGGAGCAAGAAGTGGATTTTATAAAGAGGCATGAAAGATAGGAACCATTGCACTTGAGACATTTCAGAGTGAAATTCAGCTTTAGTGGAGACACACCATGTGATGGTTTCAACCAGGGGTGGGGAACTTGCGGCCTTAAGGCTGCATGCAGCCTTCTAGGCCACTGTGTGTGGCCTTTTGAACGAATCCAAATTTTGCAGAACAAATCTTTTATTTTTTATTCATATGTTTTTATCGTCCTTTATTATTTTTATTTTAATCTTAAAATGAATGTATTTAAAATACCAGACCGTAAAAGAAAATTCAACGAAATAATCTTCACAGACTGACCGCCACAATTAAAAAAATGTGAATGTTGAAGAATATATAATTGAAGTTTCTTGGATTTGGCCTTATTAGATTACAACTAATGCAGCCTTCCAACATGAAAAGGTTCCCCTCCTCTGGTTTAGACACTCTTCATATGCAACATTTTTAGTTCCTTTCCCATAGGCTGGGATTTTTGGATGTTTGACTGCTTTGTTTTACTGCACAACAAACTGAGTCTGCGTATAAGCTACAAGGAGCAGTCCCTGCAAGCTGTACCCAAATCAGAAGTCAGTTTCCTTTGTGAATGAGAACAAAAGCAGTCCTTTATACATTAGTTAAAACAGGGCTAGACCTCTGTAAGTGAGTAGGACAGCAGCAGGTCTTTGTAAGGGCGCTGGCAAAAAAGCAGACTTCTGCCAGTGAGCATTGGTAAAGAGCCAGTTTTCTGTATGTGAGCTGATTCTAATATAACTGCATCCCTGAGCAGGTGCTTGAGTCTGGTGTGAATAATACATTAGGTTATTGAAACGCCTACATTTGCCAATGATTAGTTGGTCACATTGCCTATTATACATATAATTGAGATTCCTGTTGCTGATAGAATCTGTCAGCAAAATGACTGCTGGATCATCGGTGATTATGGCAAGATTTGTCAGTCAAAATTATAATAAATTAGAGGTGAATAACTTAATAAGGAAAGAAATATTACTTTTTTTATTATTATTCATTCTGCAGCTTTTTCGCCATAATCCATAAATTTCATTTGCTAGTTTTGACCTTTAAAATTCAAACAGTGCATTGTGTAGAATCATGAAAATTCTAAACATGTTGTTACTTGGTTCAGATTCACAGTAAGTTTAATCTTAAAATTGTTTTCTGAATGGATATATAGGGTTGTATTAGCCACGTTCAGTTCCATCAGTGGATAGCTTAAAGGGAAAAGGGAAGTATCTTCTCTATCGATGATACACTGAAGCCAAACTCAAAATCACAGCATAAAGGGAATCTACAAACTATTCTGACCAACAATGGCAGAACAACAGTCATATACCTGTCACCGTTTTGATGATCATATACTCATTTACATCAGTTTCCACATGTTGTGTACAGGGCAGCATTAATTCATCAAATACATGCAAATATGATCAACAAAAACATGAAATTTACATTTCATAAAGAAGCAGACAGTTATGACTTGTAAAGTAGTGAAATTATTAACTGAACCTTGAATTATCTCCATAACATTGGAGGGATAATTTCATAACCTCTTGCTGCAGTGGGCTGCACTGATTTTTCCAACTATCAAGCAGTTAAAAAAAATCATTCTTTATGCGCCTAGTTTTGCAATATTTTCATTATTGCTAGTTGATGTTTCTGCCTTGAAAGGAAAGGATAATAACTGCTTTCCTAGGATTTGATAATAGGAACAAAATGCAATATTTAAGACTAAGTATGATTAATGCCTTACATTGCAACTCCAAAAACATACTTCCTTTACTTATTAATTTTTGCTGCTTTCCTTATTGTTGCTTACTACTGTGCTAGTGGTTGAATAAATCTATGCACTACAACCCTTTGATCTCTTTCCTGATTAGCAAGCTGCACCACTGTTCCATTTAATATAGATTTTCTGCTGTGCTGTTTCAAAGTAATGGCTGAATTATAGGCCCAAAACACAGCAAGATTGAGTGTTAACCCTTTGTCTCCAGTCTCTGATGAACAACATTTCCTCCAAACCCTCCCAGTGACATTTGCTTTGCTCTTCACTTGACAAAAACGCAGTAATCTAAATGACATTTCATGTCAAAGGGGGCGGCACCTCAACCTCCAGCAGACACAGATCAATGCTGACTGTCCCTATTAAAATCTGGTGACTCTATTCCTGAGTTGACATTTCAGTATTATTTTACTGGGTTGGTACAGTCAATCACTATCAACATGGCCATTTGCGGTTAAGTAATTTTGATGTTTCATCATATAGCAGAATGTTGCTAGTCCCAAATGTTCAATGTTGGAGAGAATGTGTGGAGTATTTGCAAGCATTCAATGATATAGCATGTGGCAGGTGAGGAAAAATAGCAAAGTGCAATTCTGACATTCACAGACTATTGGCATTTCCACTTAAAGATTGGGGTGGCTGGATTGTTCAGGAGGATCCCTAAACTTCAGTCTGGACAAACAGGACCAATTGACCTTGGATAATGGAGAAGGATCAAAGCAGCAATCCACAGCTAGAGGTGGGGATGAGGACTGATAATTGGATAGCTATTGGACAGTGCAGATCTTTTATTATGCTATAAAAAGTGCCATTTTTTGAGATGGGGTCTGGAGACTAAAGAGGAAAACTCAAATGTATTTAAAAAAAAATTTGATGCAGTGACTAGAAATTTCAGGAACAAATTTCAGTGCTATCACAACCTACTAAAATCTTCACTATTATTGGATAGGTGTATGGTGATGGGTTTGAGCTCGTTCATGACAAAATGCAGCTAGTTTATTATAGATCTTGCTGGTTTAATTTTCTTTCAGAGCAGTTCCATTTCTGGGCCAGCAAGCATGCATGTGAGATCAGTATCACCGCTGATTCAATTTTCTGTAATGTGTCCCATTAACAACCCATCTCAGACACCAATGTCCAATTACTGATGCAGGAGAGATAGTGGGTTTGCAAAGTGTCTGAATGCATAAGATTTATAGGTCTACTGGCAGCCTTCACATAACCCTTTTTGGAACATCATAGATCATTAGAATCTCTACAGTGTGGAAGCAGGCCATTTGGCCCATTGAGTCTACACTGACCTTCTGAACCCACTACCTATACTTGTAACCCTGCATTTTCCATAGCTAGTCCATCTAGCCAGCACATCCCTGAACACTATGGGCAATTTAGCATAGCCAATTCACCTAACCTGCTCATCTCCAGACAGTGGAAGGAAACTAGAGCACCAGGAGGAAACCCATGTAGACACGGAGAATGTGCAACTTGACACAGATAGTTGCCTGAAGCTAGAAGCGAACCCTGGTGCTTTGAGGCACAGTGTCACTGTAAGATGGAACTTAATCTGTGAAGTTGCATCCCTGGAGGTTACATTGCAGGTTGTGAAAGCACACAATAGGTGTTATTTTGTGTAGCTGAGAGAGAGAGTCCAGCCAGCAAAACCACGCAGCAATACAGTAGTTGGTAGCAGCTGAGGAGAGCTGTAGTGTCATGATCTCATCACCAGAAATTGGATAAAGAATAGGTGGTCATTTAACAGTCAGTTGAAAGCTGGACAGGTATGCCCTAGGACTTCAACCAGCAGCGATGACTCTCTTTCATGTGCTTCATTCCTCTGGCCAAAGGCAGAAACATTCTCTGCTGCAACACAGGAATATCTCAGGATTCCCTATGATCTCACATCTTCCAAGAGTTTATGAAATTATCCCTCCTATGTTATGGAGATAGTTCAAGGTTCAGTTAATAATTTCATTGCTTTGCAAGTGATAACTGCCTGCTTCTTTATGAAATGTAAATTTTATGTTTTCTGTTGCTAATATTTGCATGTATTTGATGAATTAGTGTTGCCCTGTGCACAGTATGTGGAAACTGATGTAAATGAGTACATGATGATCAGAATGGTGATTGATATGTGACTATGTCATTCCGGCATGTGACAATGTGGCATTTGTCCAGGTATGTCACGTACACAGAAAGGAGGACAAATCCAACCCAGCCAATTACTGCCCCATCAGTCTACTCTTGATCATCAGTAAAATGGTGGAAAGTGTCATTAACAGTACTATCAAGCAGTACCTGCTCAGTGGCATCCAGTTTGAGTTCTGCCAGGGCCACTTTGCTCCTGACATTATTACAGTCTTGGTTCAAACATGGACAAAAGAGTCGAATTACAAAGGTGAGGTGAGGGTGACAGCCCTTGAAATCAAGGCAACGTTTGACTGAGTGTGGCATCAAAAACCCTAGGAAAATTGGAATCCATGGGTATTGGGGGCAAAATCTACAGTAGGTGGAGTCATAGTTGACATATAGGAAGTTGGTCATGGTTATTAGGAGTCAGTCATCTCAGCTCCAGGATATCTCTGCAGAAGTTCCTCAGGGTAGTGTCCTAGGCCCAACCATCTCCAACTTCTTCATCAGTGGCATATCCTCTACCGTAAGGTCAGAAGTGGAGATGTTTGATTGTACAATATTCAGCACCATTTGCAACTCCTCAGATACTGAAGCAGTCCATGTTCAAAGGCAACAAGATTTGGACAATATCCAGGCTTGGGCTGATGAATGGCAACTGAGCTGTTGAAAGCATTGTGTGCAGATAATGTCATTGTATCAGCATAGCTTCTTCAATGCTGAATTTGTATCCATAAATGAACATTTCAAATGCATCAATCTGGGACAATGGGGCAAGCGATGGCCACTAAAGAAACACCCCAACCCTTTGTCTCTGACCCAGGCCCCCCATACCCCTTGATTGCCCTTTATTGAAGAATTATTCTGCTCAGCCTCCTGGACCTGTGGCAATGTTCCTCAGCTCCCTGTGGCTGGGACTTTCAGGCGTGATGGGATCTTGTGGCAAAGCTACTCAATGGATGAAACATCTGGCAGTCAGCACTAAAGTGCATCATTGATTCTTGGTCCAGCCAGCTTTCCTGGTGAGTGGAAGGGAGTGGAATTAGTTACTTTTGAAGTCATTCATCCCCACAGATCACTCCATCTCTGTTTAATGTCCACGTTTTTAGCAGGCTGGATGAGTGATGGCTCGGAAGTGCAAGGGTACACAATGAGGTACACTTGCATGTTTAGTGAGCAGATGTAAAGGTAAGGTCACCTTTGTCTGAGCAGACCACAGGGCTCCTCTCTCATTAGAGACTGGTGGTTTAATCCTGTGGGTTTCCATGCCTCGGGCAAGGGGAGAGGTTGAGAATGAGAGTCAAGTGTGGTAACCTTACCCACTGTGGGAACTGAACCCAGATTGCTGGCATCACTATATGTGCCCTGAAAGGACAGAGTGAGAAGATTTGGGGGTGGCAATGGTAAAAGTAGAAAGTAGCAGGAAAATGTTGAAAAACCAGCCATTTTTCCTCATTCTTCTGGCTCTGCCCCAAGCCCAGCTTCAAATCCACCTCCCACAGGCTGAGGTAATCCAGACTGCTATCTCAACTGTGTATCTCATTTCGCTCAGTCCAGATTGGAGCACATGGTCTAGAGTGCCACAAATAATAAAGGTAGGTGTTTATCACTTGTAGAAAATACACACAGCCTAATGGCACAATATATGTTACACAAATGCTGTCACTGCACAATACACTTGGTGGCAATTACATTACTTCCTCCCCAGCTTTAACAAATGCAAGAAATTTTGGACTGATTCTTAGATATTTTTAGCTAAGTCCAAGTTGTGTTGAGTTTAGTGAAAGATTTCTCAATGGGGCCTGTTGACTTCTCACATGACATCTTACCAACTCACCTCATTAATTACCTATTAGCTGATGTCATCTCTCCCATCTGATTTCAGGCCCATCTTCCAAACTCTGTTCCTGGAACATCTTACCACTCAACGGATATCCTGGAATTGCATCTACTCCATGTTTTGAAAGCTCATTGCGAACCTAGATACACACTATCAGTTGGAATTGCTTGCACAGTTCTTAACATTTGCCCCAGAGATGGCAGCCCTGGAAAATCGATGTCCTGCTCTGTGGGCTAGGTTATGGACAGGGTGGTAGCAGTAGGGGACCACCACTTCCCCCATGATAAATTGTGTAGGCAAAGTCACCAGATCATGTCAGCGTGGCTGAGGGGTGACCTTTATAGAGGTTTATAAAATCATGAAGGGCATGGATAGACAAGGTCTTTTCCCTGGGATGGGTGGGGGAATCCAGAACTAGAGGGCATAGGTTTAGGGTGAGAGGGGAAAGATATAAAAGGGACCTAAGGGACAACTTTTTCATGCAGAGGGTGATGCTTGGATGGAATAAGCTGTCAGAGGAAGTGGTGGAGGTTGGTACAATTACAACATTTAAAAGGCATCTGGATGGGCATATGAATTGGAAGGGTTAAAAGGGAAATGAGCCAAATGTTGGCAATAGGACTAGATTAATTTAGGATATCTGGTTGGCATGGATGAGTTGGACTAAAGTGTCTGTTTCCTGTTGTATATCTCTATAAATCTATGACTATATTAGATTAGGTTGCTGAAGCAGCATGGATCTTGCAGCTGCTCCTGGAATTGCAGGCTTAGTTAAAGATTTATCAAGTTTTTTTTAAAGTTAGTACAGTCATTATGGTTTACTAACATACGATTTTTATTCATTTTGTTTCATGAACATTCAAAAAAAACCAGACCAAAAAAAATGTTTTTTTAAAGTGCACTTTTTAAAATGACCTTCACATGGTGTACAGTGAATGTCTGAGGTTTTTTTAATTCCAAATTCAGAAGTTAGAAGTATCTGTATGTGTGTTAGATTTTTTTTAACATTGCAAAGGTATTTTTTAAAAAATAAAGTGTTTTGCTTAAAATAAGGAGTTGTGTTTTTCATTCTGAAGTGTTCTACATGTGGTTGGCTCCGGAGAAAATTGTTTTCTTTGAGGAATTTATTGAAGAGGAGTTGTTTTTAATTCAGTTAATCAGCTGAGTGGTTGATTTTATTTAAGTTTTATATGTTTGATATACGTTTTAGTATTTTTTCCTTTTTAACATTATTTTTTGTAGGTAATGAAAGATAGCTTATGTTAGATATAAGGTGTTATTGTAATATCCTATTTTTTTGGCTTAGCATTATTAAGAGCATATGTGAAATAGAGAATGAGATGGCTAGTCGATTTAGAAACGTTATTGCACTGTACGATCAGTCTGTCTGGTAAGAAGGTAGTTTAAAAGTCTCTGGTGGATATTCCTTGATCAAATAGACATTCAGTTTTTGGAACTGTAGAAGGGGATAGTCTTTCCAAGGAAAATGGAAGGGGCAGTCAATTATTGAACATTTTGGAATGATTCTTGTGTTAGATAATGCTTGAAAATGTGTTGCTGGAAAAGCGCAGCAGGTCAGACAGCACCCAAGGAGCAGGAGAATCGACGTTTCGGGCATGAGCCCTTTTCCGGCAACACATTTTCAGCTCAGATCTCCAGCATCTGCAGTCCTCACTTTCTCTTAGATAGTGCTTGACAAGATTTAATAAAATTATTACTGAGGTCTCCTTCAGGGGCATAGACAGGAGATTCTGAGGAAGTGAACATAAATTTAGGATGGTTTGTTGCTTTCCCGATGTTAGGACTAAGGATGTCTCTAAATGTTTCAAGCATATTGTTAAAGGTGAGATTAAGAAGCCAGTAATTATTGTACACATTAGTAGGAATGACATTTTTAGGGGATAGATTAAAGTAGTACAGAGTGAATTTAAGAGGTTAGGTAGAAGATTAAAAAATGGAATCTTAAAAATAATTTCTGGTTTACTTCCAATGCCAAACTCAAACAAGGGAAGGAACAAAATGTCAAAGGAGATAAATCAATGGCTGAAGAGCTGGTGTATTGTTCGGGGTTTCAGGTTTTTGGACAATTGGAATATCTTTTGTGATAGAAAAGACCTGTTCAAAAAGGATAGGTCTAACCTCAACTGGAAAGGGACCAATATCTTCAGGTGATTTGCTCATTCCATTAAGGGAGACTTTATACTGATACAGATGGGAAGTGGAGGAATTCTAAGTGGCAATGTAAACAGAAGGATTTAGGGGAAGGTTTTGAACGAGGAGATTACGCTAATTAGAAACGAAAGACGAGAGAGAGCATGTTGTAACTCTGAAGAACTAAATTGCATTTATTTTAATGCAAGGGGTGTTACAGGTAAGGCTGATGAACTTAAGGCATGTTTAAGAAGATGGGATTAGACCTCATACCTATTACAGAAACTTGGCTAAGAGAAGGACAGGACTGGCAGCTCAGTGTTCCAGGTTTTAGATGCGATAGAAAGGATATAAAAGGCAAGTAAGAAGGGGAGGTGATGTTTTTGGAGGTGACTGCTATAACTAGGAAAAATATTGCTGAAAAATTGTCCAGTGAAAATATATGGATAGAAATTACAAATAAGAAAGGAAAGATCACTTTGATGGGATTGTACTATAGACCCCTTAATAGTAAGAAGGAAATTGAGAAGCAAATATGTAGGGAAATCTCAGATATATGTAAACATAATAAGGTTGTAATAATGGGGGATTTTAATTTAACAAACAGACTGGGGCTACTACCATAATATTAAAGGTTTAGATGGTCAAAAATGTGTCAAATGTGTTCAAGAAAAATTTCTTCATCAATATGTTGATGATCCTACTAGAGAAGGAGCAGAATTAGACTTTCTTTTAGGCAATAAAATAGGGCAGGTGACGGAAATAAATGTGGGACAACACTTTGGGTCTAGTGATCATAATTCTATTAGTTTCAAAATGGTTATGGAACAGGAGAAACCTTCCATAAACTATCAAGTTTTTAATTGGAATAAGGCAAATTTTAATGGCACAAGACAAGAACTTTCAAAAGTTGATTGCAGTAGACTGTTCACAGGTAAAAGGACATCTAACAAGTGGGACGCGTTCAAGAGTGTGATGATGAGAGTTCAGAGGCAATTTGTTCCTGTTAGTGTGAAGGGTAAGGCTGTTAAGGAATGACGGATGAATAAAGGTATTAAGGTTCTAGTCAAGAATAATAGAGAATCCTATTTTAGATACAGACAACTTGGTTCAGTTGGATCTCTTAATCAATACAAAGAGTTTCGGGACATTCTTAAGAAAGAAATCAGGAGTGCAGAGGGGTATGAGAGAGAATTGGCAGATAAGGTTAAGGATAATCCGAAGAGATTTTACAAATACATTAAGAGCAAGAGGGAAATGTAGAGAAATGGTAGGGCCTCTTAAAGATCAAGGAGGTTGTCTTGAACCACAGGAAATGGGAGAGATATTAAATAAATAGTTTGTCAGTTTTTACTGTGAAAAAAGAAATGGAGTCTTGATAATGCAGAGAACTAATCTTTGATGTTTTAAAACAGTTCACCTTACAGAAGTAGTAGTTCGGGAGCCTTAGGGAATATAAAAATTGATAAATCTCAGGATCTGGTCTAATGTATCCCAGAACGCTGTGGGAAGTAAGGGAGGAAATTGTGGGAACCCTTGTAGAAATATTTGCATCATCTTTAACTATGGGTGAGGTGCCTGGTGGTGGCTAATGTTATACTTTAAGAAAGGTTGTAAGGAGAAATTGAGGAAATATAGACCTGTGAATCTGACTTTGGTTGAGGCTAAATTGTTGGAGGTGATTATAAAAGATAGCATTTATGAACAGTTAGAGAGGCAAAATTTGATTAAGGATAGTCAGCATGGTTCTGAGCAAGGAAAATCATGTCTCTCAAATTTATTTGAGTTTTTTGGGGATGTTACCAAAAAGATTGAGGGCAGAGCAGTAGACATTGTTTATTTGAATTTTAGTAACGCTTTTGACAAGGTTACCCATGATAGATTACTTAGTAAAGTTAGGTCATATGAGATTCAGGGTGAGCTTGCCAATTGGATACATAATTAGCTTAACCGCAGGAGACATGGCCTGATGGTGGAGAGTTGCTTTTCAGGCTGGAGGCCTGTGATCAGCGATATTCTACAAGGATCAGTTCTGGGTCCTCTTTTGTTTGCCATTTATATAAATGATTTGGATGAGAATATAGAAGGTATGGTCAGTAAGTTTGTGGACCACACCAAAGTTGGTGGCATTGTAGACAGTGAAGAATGTTTTCGAAGTTTATAAAAGGATCTTGATCAAATCATGAGAGTCATGGATAGGATAAATAGACAAAGTCTTTTCCCTGGGGTGGGGGTATCCAGAACTAGAGGGCATAGGGTGACGGTGAGAGGGTAAAGATATAAAAGGGACCTAAGGGGCAACTTTTTAATGCAAAGGGTGGTGCGTGTATAGAATGAGCTGCCAGTGGAAGTGGTGGAGGCAGGTACAATTACAACATTTAAAAGGCGTTTGGATGGGTATATGAATAGGAAAGGTTTGGATGGATATGGGCCAAGTGCTGGCAAATGAGACTAGATTAGGTTGGGATATCTGATAGCATGGATGAGTTGGACCGAAGGGTCTGTTTCCATGCTGTACACCTCAATGACTCGATGACTCTAATTGGGTCAATGGGCTGAAAAATGACAGATGGAGTTCAATCTGGATAAATGTGAGGCATTGCATTTTGGTACAATGAACAAGAGTAGGGTTTATACAATTAATGTTAGGGTGTTGGGTAGTGTTGTAGAACAGAGGGACCTAGAGGTGCAAATACATAATTCTTTGGAGTTTGCATCACATACAGACAGGGTGGTTAAAAATGTGTCTGGCACACTTGCCTTCATTGCTCAGTCCTTTTGAGAATAGGAGTTAGTGAAGTCATGTTGAGGTTGTACAGGACTTCGGGCTCTGAGGCCTCTTCTGGAATACTGCGTCCAGTTCTGATCACCCAGTTACAGCAAGGATATTATCAAGCTGGAGAGACTTCAGAAGAAATTTACCAGGATGTTGCTGAGTATGGAAGCCTGGATAAGCTGGGACTTTTTCATTGGAGTGTATGAGGTTGAGAGGCAATCTGATAGAGGTTTATAAAATAATGTGAGGAATAGATAGAATTAATGGTAGTTGTCTTTTCCCTAGTGGGGGGATTTCAAGATTAGAGGGCACATTTTTAAGGTAAGAGGAGAGAGATTTTAAAAAAGACATTAAAGGCAAATGTTTTATGCAGAGGGTGGTTCCTGTGCGGAATGAACTTACTAAGCAAGTGGTGGATGCATGTGCAATTACGATGTTGAAAAGACATTTGGATGGACACATGAATAGGAAAGGTTTTGAAGGATATAGACCAGGAGCAGGCAGGTGAGGCTAGTTTAGTTTAGGATTATATTTGACATGGACTGGTTGGACTGAAGGATCTGTTTCCGTGCTCTATGATTCTATGACTCTATCACAGTCTTTTGTCAAGGCTGGTTACTAAGGTCTCCAGCAATATTCCTCTATCCTGACAATTTTTCTGCAGTTTGAAATGCTAATCACAATTGTTTGGGGTTAACGACTGCATTGTGAGTTAGGAGGCACAGCACTTTGATCATTGGTTACAAAGGAATCTCAGCAGTCTACATGGGTAGCTAAAACGATGGCAATATGGAGTTCAATGTAAGGAAAGATGAAGCCATACACCTTGGATCCAGGAAAGACAAACTGGGAATAAAAACAGAAAATGCTGACAATACTCAGTGGAGAAAGAAACAGTGACCATTTCGGACCAATGAGCCTTCGGAAGTGATCATTGGACAAATTTCCTAATGCTTGGAGACTAGATCTGTGAAGAAATAGCAGAATTTGTATATCTCTGTTTACCAAACACCAAAAGGTATAAAAAGTGATCAAAAAGACTTGTGGAATGTTGATTTTTATCTAAAGGGATTTGAATATAACAGTGAATATGTATTTTGATTCAGTTGTGCTGGGTCTTAGTTGGTGTCCAGCTGGAATACTATGCTTATCAGGAATCCAAATCTCTGGAAAAATGTCATGGTCTTGAAGTGGGTACAAAGTAGATTTACCAGAACAGTATTTGATCATGAAAAGTGGACAGAGTACATGAGCTGCATTCCTTTGAGTTTAAGAGGGGTGATTCAATTAAATGATTAAGGGAAATAGAAGGAAAATACAAAAGAAATTCACTCTAGTGAGGGTAATCAGAAAAAGAGACATAATCTTAAAATGAGATCAGCTACTCTGTAAAATATGGAACCACTTTTCCACACAAAGGATGATGCAAATCTCAAACTCTCTCCTCAAGATCCTGTGAGTGTTGGGTCAATGGAAATTTCCAAAACTGAAAACAGTAAAATTTTGTTTTGGTGAGGTTTAGAAGGGATATAAATAAAGTACAAGGAAATTAACTGGTGATACTGATCAACGATAATCCTCTATATATCCTGCAAACTACATGACCACTTGTGTGTGTTTCTCTCTCTCTCTCTGTCGCAGAACATGATCCCTATGATCAATTGAAGACTGTGATTAATTACTTCTGAATATAATGCAAGTGAAATTCAAAGAGAGAATTTACTGCAGCCAATATAAAATAGCACCAACTAGCTAATGGAAACTAGGTCCCAGTAACCTAAAAAGGTATTGGTAATAAAATAAAGTTAATTGATCCATTTTCTTTTTCCAAATGAAATAACTAGAGTTAGCACTACAACAGCTATCTGATAGTGCTATTATTTCTCCCCAGCTTACTTGGACTTTCATTGACAAACTCCATGGATTCTTGAAATGGAAAGTGTACTCCTTTTATTGTGATAATGATCAGTGAGTTACTCTGGTACCTACCAACTATCCTGCTTCTACAGTGACCGTGTGAAAAATATCAGAGTATCACATTGATACTAACCAGCTATCTTATTTTTACTTTCAGAGCAAGAAATGACAATATGTCACCCAAATGGCCATCACCTATCCTATTTATACAGTGACAGTGAGAAATACCGGCAGGCTATGTTGGTCAGCTATTCTATTAATGCAGAGACAGAGTGAGAAATGTCAATGTGGCTTTGAACAAGTTCTATTTTCACTGTGATGCTGAAATGCTTCAATACATCTGACAATGTGTAGCTGAGTGGAACGTCTGGTGATTAAACGTGTTTGCACATTCACAAGGCATCCATGGCCTTACTACAGTGAACAGCTTTGGGCAGGAGCACATCAAGCTGCCATTGCTTTCATAGCCTCTGAAGACTGCATCAAATACTTTTTGCCTTTTTCTATTTGTGAATGTTATTGTCATCAAGGTAGGAGAGAGGAGGGATATTTTAATCAGACAAGTTAGGTAACTCTTTTGCATGGGTGGTGAGTGAAAGCAGCTGCAGTAACCACTGGGTCAGGAAGGCAGCAGAAACCTAACAACTCCTACCTTTAACTTGACCATGACTTATATAGAGAACCTGGGGACAGTAAGGTCTGAAATTGAAGTACACTAAATGCCTATTAACTGCTCTCTTAATGAAGAATTCTGCATTTGCTTTGTGTGCATATGTTTCTTGGGCTTTCTGGAATCCACCAGGTAAAACAAGGTGAGAGGATAATGGGATTTGTTATGAATGATTAACTGACAGGCAAGATCTGTTTCAAATGCTGAGATTTCTCATCTGCTTCCCAGTCTAAATGAACAATATCTGAGATTATGCACTTTGAAACTGTTTGCAACATAGTTTTTCTATAAATACAATGTTTGTAAGATTGTAATGTTTTGGTTCTGTGCCATTAGACTAAGATGGAAAGGTGGGTGGGTGGTCACATGTCCTGCCTTGGTCACATGTCACATGTCCTGCCTTGAGTTCTGCTGCCAACAAGCCTGAGTGGCTTAGTTATTCAAGGTCAAATGGAAGCCAGGTTTTTTTTAAACTGAGAGGAATATGCAAGGTATATATAGCTGTAAATAATGACCCCTGCAACTATGCTGAAAGTAAATAGATTGTTATTCACCAAGTCCCAGTAATGTAAACAGTTACACTTCAAAGGGCCCATTTATTTTCAAGATAGAATGAAGTGGGAGCCTTGAAGACAGCTTATTTGTAGTTAGCCTGGTGAAAGCCCCATGTGATTCACACATCTATGGGGATACATTTTGAGTGAAAAGAGCACAGAAGAAACCCATGCAGAATTGAATAGAATATTTTCATTAAAATATCACTTATTATCACAGATAGACACACAACAGCTTACGACTGGTTCCTGTGATGCAGTATTCTCTAGAGGATGGAGCAAAGAATAAAAATTGCGTGGACATTTTGGTCATTATAACATTAAATAGGGTCCTTTTCTGAATAAGTAACTAGTTGAAATGGTATTTAAGTAATTTTGCATTTAATTTGATTCTTACAAGGAAAGGTTTAAAACTTGGAGTCATGGGTAATCAATACTTATATGCACTCAAATTTTGAATTTTCCTTTAAATTTATTTGCCTTAATGGAGATTAACAACTTTTATCACCTTTCAGAGTGTTTTTATATGCCATTTTCCAACTTCAAATCAGCACAGGAGTTATTTATGTAATTCCACGTTATAGCTATGAGAAGCAGCAACACCAGTAGCAGCAAATGTCTTTCCCCATCCATGGCTATACCACAGGACAGAACACCAGAACCAGAACACCAGCTCATTGGAGGTGATGCCCTCAATGTCATGTATATTTGAACTGAAGCCATTAGATCTTTGACATTCACCTGAGCAAGCCAATAAGGTCTCAATTTAACAGGTCATCTAAAAAAGGTACCTTCAAATGTATGGTACTTCTTCAATACTTCAGCATTTTTTTAGATTAGATTACTTACAATGTGGAAACAGGCCCTTCGGCCCAACAAGTCCACACCGCCCCGCCAAAGCGCAACCCACCCATAACCCTACATTTACCCCTTACCTAACACTACGGGCAATTTAGCATGGCCAATTCACCTTACCTGCACATCTTTGGACTGTGAGAGGAAACCGGAGCACCCAGACGAAACCCAGGCAGACGCTGGGAGAACGTGCAAACTCCACACAGTCAGTCGCCTGAGGAGGGAATTGAACCCGGGTCTCTGGCGCTGTGAGGCAGCAGTGCTAACCACTGTGCCACCGTTAACATTCATTTTTGGGCATTTCTTAAAATTATGAGAAGTTGACATAACTGGCTCATCATTTATGTTGCCCTAACAAAAGTTATGAGCTGCTTTCTTGAACTGCTGCAGTCGATGTGATGTAGATTGACACTCAGTGCTATTAAGGAGGGAGTTCAAAGGGTTTGACCCAATGACAATGAAGGAATAATGATATATTTCCAAGTTAGAATGATGAATGGCTTGGAGGGGAATTTGCAAATGGTGTTCCCATGCATCTGTTCCTCTTCTCTTTCTAGATGACAGTGGTTTTGGGTTTGGAAGGTGCTATCAAAGAGCATTGGTGAATTTCTGCAAAGCACCTTTTGGAAGGTACACATTGTTGCTACTGAACATCAATGGTGGAGAGAGTGAATGGCTGGGGTGCTAATCAAATGGGCTGCTTTGTCCTAGATGGTGTCTATCTTCCTATGTATTGGAGCTGCACTCATCCAGGCAAGTAGGGAGTAGTCCATCACAATCCAGACTTGTGCCTTGTAGATTATGGCCAGTTTGTGGGGAGTCGGAGGTGAGTTATTTGCTGCAGGATTGCTAGCTTCAGACCTGCTGTTGTAGCTACTGTATATATATGACTAGTCCAATTCAGTTCTGGTCAATCCAGCAGTATATTGATAGTGGAAAACTCAGCAATTGTAATGTCATTGAATGTCAATGGATGATAGTCCGCTTCTCTCTTGTTGGAAGTGGATGTCGCCTGACACTTATCAATTGTCAGTCAAAACCTGGTTTCCAGATCTTGCTGTATTTGAACATGTTCTACTTCAGTATTAAGGAGTTGTGAATGTTGCTGAGCATTGTGCAAACATCAGTGAACATCCTCGCTTCTGACCTAATGATGGAGAGAAGGTCATTGAAGCAGCTAGAGATGATTGGACCTAGGATACCTACCCTGAAAAAACCCCAGTGGAGATATGTTGGAGCTGTGATGGCTGATGTCCAACAACCAAAACCAGCTTCCTTTCAGTTAGAACTGACTCCCAATGTTTCCAGTTTTGTTAGGGTTAAGTGACAAATTGTTGCTGTTGTAAGATTTTGATAATAAAACTATTTACTAGAGCTCCTTGATTTGAAGTAATATGTTAGGATGTTGTCTGTCTCTCCTTTTTAACAGTTTCGTCTGATTTTTTGATAGTGACATAATTTAAGTAAGGCAGCTCCTTTCAGGAAGCTATCCTAGATTATATAAATGGATAATTGATTCAAACAATTGCACCTGTTTTTGTTATGCAATATGCAATTCAAGGTTTCCGTGCTAGCTTGAAAAGAATAAGTAGAAAGTTTGAACTCCGGAATGGATAGTTATGTCTTTGAATTAGACTTACAATTGCTAATGCCTTGATCTATTAGCCATATCTGAAGAAGAAAGAACCTAAAGTTAGAAAATAAATTCTTTCCTGATATTTTGTAAGGAATATTTGTTTCTAACCACCTTAGTATCTGTGGGACTAAAACAGACGTTGCTGGAAAAGTTCAGTGGGTCTGGCAGCATCTGTGAAGAGAAATCAAAGTTAATGTTTCGGGTTTGGTGACCCTTCCTCAGTTCTTTCAGTTTACATTTAGTATCTGTGGGAATTGGTTAACTTGTTTGTGATAATTTGTATTATTGATGAGGACATAATATTGTTTGTTTAGCTTCAATCTGTATTTAGAAGGACGTCATTTGTTTAGAAAGGAATATAAATTTCCAGGGGCTGAAAACAAAAATGCAGCCTATATAACTTTTGGCTCTGTGTGAGGGACTTTGGGTGTCTCCCTACTTTAAACCAATGAAAAAAAGCTAATTTTAGACGATTGCATAATAGAGAAAATGGCATTAAGAAGTAGGGGTTAAAGTTGACAACTCAGCATCTGAATTGGCACAATTCTCCTGGTCTTCTGACATATAATCGTGTTTTGCAATACAGTTCATTTCAGAGATGAAAAGGAAGGCATCATCTGTGATAGCTGCATTCAAGGAATTCTAGGACATTCATGTATAATAAATGTCTACATTGTCTTCACTTGATTCCATTAAGTAATTATCAAATCTGGCTTAATAAATTCTCCTCAATTCAATAATACAAGTCATTAGTTGCTTGTTAGGTCATACACGACTGAGGAACCCATTGTTATAAATTATGAAGTTGGAATCCAAACATTTAAATTAAAAGGTTTTTTGTAACCTCAATACCTCGAAAACATCCTCTGTTGTTTTAAGTTACAGGAATTAATTTTTTTTTCATTGATGTTTGGGATTTCTCACTGTTCTCATTCTCCAACTTGATCTCAAGAAAGAACAAGTTATAAACCAAAATATTAAAGCATTATCTATCTGGTATATCTTCTCTAGTCTCATGCCCTCAACTTCATCCAAGTCCTTCGCTGGGGGATTGGTAATTGGCACAACTCACTATCTAAGGCTGATTCTTTTTTCAGCCAAATCATGTCTGACATCTGGGAATCTCACATGAAAAGCCCTCACCTTATTAATATTATGTTAGTGATTTTCCCCATAAATCCAGGCATTAATCATGAAAAAGCCTATTCTTCTGATTTGAGTATCTATGTCCATTGCAGCCAGATTCAAAAATTCATTGTTCAGATTTTAAAATGCTTTTTCAATGTTTATTGTTGCTAGTATTAATACAAAGAAATGTTCTCCGTGGTAACAGAATTGGTTAATGTTGGGTCTTCAGGAGCATTCTTGATGAAGAGCTTATGTTGAAATGTCAACTCTCTTGCTCCTTGGTGCTGCCCGACTGGCTGTGCTTTTTCAGCACCACACTTTTTGATCTAGCAATTTTGTGGCCTTTCAGAGGGCGGTGTCAGAAGCAAAGCCGATTAAAATTTTAGAAACATTACAGCATAGAAAGAGGCCATTCATTCATTCGTGATGTTTGCATCAACCGAATAAACTCGCTGCCCATTCTAACCTCACTTGGGTCTAACTTGCAGGTTGCAGCACTAGGGTCCTGATAAATGGGTTATAGGTTTCTGTCTCAGCCCATCAAACTGGGCAGCAGACACTCACCATCTTCTGGGTAAAAATGTTTTTCCTCATGCATCCTGTAATCCTTCAACCAATCGCTTTAAATCTATGCCCGGTGATAATTGTCCTCTCCACTCAGGGAAACCGATTTTCCCTGCCCACTCTGTCAAAATTCCTCATTATTCTGTACACTTCAATTAAGTCACTAGTCAGCCCCTTTTGGTCTGATTAATGCATTTTTTCAATGCCTTGCCCAATGAAGGAAAGCATCCCAATGCCTTCTTTACTACCTCATCCAACTATCTATCTATCCTGCCACATTCAGAGACCTGTGGACATGTGTTCCAAGGTCTCTCCCTTCCTCTATCTCTGTCAATACCCTCCCATTCCCTAGCTTTGTTTATTCTGCTCAAATGCTTTGAACCCCTCTGGATTGGATTCTGTTTGCCACTTTTTCTTTACATGCGACCATCCATTTCCAGACTGGATTGGATTTGGACCCAGCTTACAAAGGTGTTCATTCATTGCATCATTCATTCCCTGTCACTTGCCTCCCATCTGAACTATTACATACACTGTAAACAGTAGTCTTCTTTTCAACAATGATTACAGCACCTAGCACCATTGATGCAACTGCAAATAGATATCCATTGCGCTGCACAATAAGAAACCTGCCACCAAAAGCAGAAGTATCAAATGTCAATTTTACTTGATCTTTGTTTTCTGAAAGGAAAATATGTTTCATCTTCAGAGTTTTATTTTCTATCACCTTGTCCATCTTATGTAACACATGCCAGTGAGCTTCAATTGCTCCAGTTCTATTTGCTTTCTTGTCACTATGGTTGCCTTACAATGAGATTAGATGGTGCTGTAAGCGATCATGGTTCAGTAGTACTTTTCTCGCCACACATCATCCATTATATAACCTCCAGTTGAAGGGTTCCATGTAAACAATCCTCAGCATCTGCAGCGCTCACAGAGACTGATACATTCTGTACACCCACTGTCAAGAATGCACATAGCCAGAGTCTCAAACAAATATTTAAATGAGACATTCAATTCTCTCATTTATACACATTGTTCTTTCTCTGAGACATGTACTCACATAAACGGCCTCTGTTTATCTAACTTCCTAAGAGACAAAGGTTCCTCTTATTTCAGAATCTGACTTTCGGTTGAATGATACAAGAATACTCCCTCCAGATACTGACCAGTTTCGAATGAAGAGGTACTTGTTGACACTGATCCTGGACTCACCTTTGAAACATTTGTAGCTTTTGGGTCAAAGTTGCAGTTCTGGCACAGTGTCATAAGGCAAATCCTCCTTCAAAATTCATGCACTAATGTAGCTAATCTTCCTTGAAGAATGTCTCTGGGATAAATGTATTTGAATATCTTAAGCTACTGATTACATGCATCAGAATAGCCTAAATGTAGGCAAGAGGACAGGAGAATGCTATTCCATACTGTTTGAGAATCTTGGAGCACATGAGGAAGAAATACACTGGTGTCAGGAAGGTTGGGTTACAATGTTACCTTTTAATGGAATTTCTTTGCAAGTGAATTAAGATATTGCGGAGCAATATGACAATTACTCATGCACTTTTCAAATATATAGGCATACTCACATTTCACAAGGAGACCCTGATATTGCAATCACATCACCACAAAATTACCTTCCCTGTGCCATTTTTCAGTGATACATGTGCTGTTTTAAGTGTAAATTATACATGGCAGTACTACATGATTTTATAGCTTTGAGCATGGATATTTTGACTGCAGCCAGGATACTGGGTATTCATCTGCCTGGTTTAATAAACATTTTCACACACCAATTATACATTTAGGGAATAGTTGTGGTACATCTTTGTAGTTAGACCCAACGATTACCCGAAGGATGTGGGGTAAACGATTTAGGACTGAGATGAGAAATTTCTTCACCCAGGCAATGGTGAGTCTGTGGGATTCTTTGCCACAAGAAACAGTTGAGCCCAAAACTTTGAATGTTTACAAGAAAGATGTGGGTATAGCTCTTAGCACTGAAAGGTTCAAAGGATAAGGGGAGAAAGCAGGAATAATGCATGGAGTTGGGTAAACAGCAGTACAGGGTAGTACACGCTCAAAGGGCTGAGTGGCCTGCTCTTGCTGCCATCTTCTATTTCCATATTTCTAGATGCAGTCCAGGAAAGCAAGATCCATACAATGGAGAAATCCATTGTCCAGGTGAAGCCATGTGCACATCTTCCTGCTTCTCTCTGGAAAAAGGGAATGGAATGCATTCTCTTTGTTTTTACTCTTATTTGGGATGTAGAATGGATAGTACAATTGTATAATATGCAGTGTACGTGGAGCATGACATCAGTAATATTTAATGCTGAGTTACTTCTAGTAGGACATTCGTTTTTTTTTTCTCCAGTGAATGTCCTTTTTTAACCCTGAGTTTAAATCCCCTGGATGCCCTGTCCCGTCCTCAGCACTAATTAATGGGATCACCCACCTTCATGTTAGTTGATGGTTGATTTCTGGTTATGAATGTGTTAGTAGAATTTTTCTTACTGAACGCTGGTGTGGTCTGCAGGAATTAGTGTTGTGCGTGATTCCCAGTTGAAGGGTTCTCTTAACAACACTTGTTTTCAGTCTTGGGTGTTATGTACCTTCCCTCTTCTTTGCAATGTGACAGGGACACTGGTTCAAAGATGACACAAAGACAAGTTGCTCAAAAGGGAAGAGCAAGGAGAGAAGGGGCCCTGAATATTTGGTAATCCAGAATCTTCAGGATGCAATACTCTTCAATTAACTCAGCAAGGAACAGAGTATTTGATGTCTCAGTTTTACAAGTGGAATCTGGTACCCCCCGCAGAGAGACCTGCAGACTCCATGCAGGATGAGGTCAGTGCTACCAGTGGCTGTGAAGTTGACCACTGGCATGAATTTCTTTGCAGCAGGATCCTTCAAGGCTGGAGTAAGGACAGTTAAAATGTTTCACACACACACACAAATTGCTGGAGGAACTCAGCAGATCTGGCAGTATCTGTGGAAAGCAGGCAGAGTTATGGAATATTGAGTTGGTAAAATGTGGTGCTGGAAAAACACAGCAGTTCAGACTGCATCGGAGGAGCAAGAAAGTTGACGTTTCGGGTCAGGACCATTCATCAGGATTTTGTCCTTCATTGCTAGAGATATGGAGTTTAAAAATAGGGAGGTTATGCTGCAACTGTACAGGGTGCTGGTGAGGCCACATCCAGAGTACTATGTGCAGTTTTGGTCTCCTTACTCAAGAAAGAATGTACTGGCATTGGAGGGGGTCCAGAAGAGGTTCACTCGGTTAACTCCAGAACATGAGGCGAGAATGAGTAGACTTGGACTGTACTTTAGAAGATTTAGAAGAATTTGAGATCTAGAAGAATGAGGAGGGGAATCTCATAGAAACATAAAATTATGAAGTTACTAGCTAGGCAGGGAGGTTGTTTCTACTGTGGGTAAAACCAGAGCTAGGAGGCATAGGCTCAAAATGAAGGGTACTGAGTTGAGGAGGAACATCTCCTAAAGGGTTGTGAATCTGTGGAACTCCCTGCCTAGTGAAGCAGTTGAGGTTACCTCATTGAATGTTTTTGAGGCAAAGATAAACTTTTGAACAGTAAAGGAATTAAGGGTTATGGTGAGCAGGTGGGTAAGTGGAGCTGAGTCCACAAAAAGGTCAGCCATGATCTTATTGAATGCTGGAGTAGGCTCGATGGGCGGGATGGCCTATTGCTCCTATTTCTTCTGTTCATATTAACATTTCAGGTCTCGTAACCCTTCCTTAGAACAGTGTTCTGGACCTGAAATATCAACCTTGCTTTCTCTCCATTGATGCTGCCAGAGTTGCTGAGTTTCTCCATCAATTTTTGTTCATTTTTATTTTAGATTTCCAGCATCTACAGTTTTATTTCATTTTTCTCTGTTTGCCAAGCATTATATTGCAAAGGGAAGTCCTGGTGTACAGTATGCCTAGAGAAGCTAAGGCAGTATAAAACCTAGGGAGGTGGTGCTGTCATGGTAATGTTACTGAACTAGTAATCCAGAACCTCAGGCTACTGATCTGGAGATATTGGTTTGAATGCCACAATGACAGTTAGTGGAATTTGTTTTCAGTAAGAACCTAGAATTGAAAACTACTCCCATGACTACCATTGTTGAGATTCCTTGGGAGAGTTTTAGCAACTGCTGCCCAGTTGCAGAATCACATCGAACTGTAGATGTTTTGTTTTAGATTTTACTAAGACAGCTGGTTAGTAGGGTCTGTTTTTGGCCTCTTATTGTCAACGGAAGGAGCGTGCTGTTTGATTCAATTGGCTACTTGCTGAGACATATATCCTACATACCAGGCTGTGCACTGACACTGAAATTCATAAATAACATTTTTCAATTGTCTCCGAGGTGGGATGTCCTGAGTGTATTAATAGCTACACTAATGACCATTATCAAGCAGTCAGTCAAGCTCACAAAGTGGTTCATTTACCTTTGCTGGAAGCACCATACATTGTCACAAATGGACTCATTCCCTGCAAACAAAGGAATCTGTTGGATAACAGAGACCTAAAGGTTTGGCAACATTCTGTGAAGTGAGAAAGAGTTTATGCTTTGAATCTGATATTACGCTTCCTCAGAAGTATCACTGGCTGCGGGGGCAAAGTGCAAAGAAGATAACGTAATGTAAGATAGGGATGTGATGAGCATCTAGGTAGGCTCAGAACGAAGTCATGAGTAATCATCAGAGAAAATAAACCAGTGAGAGAGAAAGAAGCATGACAATTTCAAATGGCACTGCATTCTTCACAAGGTCTTATCTTTACATTTAGCTGACTAGGTCCAGGTGGCTGGTAAGCTACATTTGCCAGGTGACTTAGTAAGAGTTGAGGTCTGGACTAAGTCATTCTCCTCCCTCTCTTCTTTCAGCACCCCTTCTTATTCGTCCTTTAGTCCAATGGCATTCCTGGGATGAAGTGATTAAACTTATGAGAGAAGATTGAGGACAGAGGTCTGTACTCATTGGAGTCTAGAAGAATGATGGGTGACCTTTCTGAAATATATCTAATTCTGAGGAGCTTGACTGAGCAGATGCTGAGAGGGTCTCTCTTGTGGGAGAGTCCAGAACTAAAGGTGAAGTCACCAGACAATAGGGCTACTCTCTCATTAGTGAGAAGTGACTGGTGGTTGTTTAACTTTTGGGTCATTACATCTTAGCCGAGGGGGAGAGGTTGAAAAGGAGAATCCTTCATGATAACCTCAGCGAGTGCGGGAATTGAACCCATGCTATTAGTTTCACTCAGTATTACAAACCAGCCATTCAGCAAATTGAGCTAACTGACCTCCTTAATCTAAAACAAGGACCACCCGTCTCCCATTTAAGAGGAAAATGAGGAGGAGTATCTTCTCTCAGAAAGTCATTCAATTTTGAATTTCCTTGCCCCATTGAGCAGTGGAGGCTGGTTATTGAATATATTAAGGCTGAGTTGGACAGATCTTTACTCTGAGAAGTTGATGGGCAGCCACTCTGGCCTTCGTTGACTGTCCCCAAAAAAATGGCTCAGGGTCAGGATGGTGGTGCCACATTGGTGCAATGGGAGATGGTGGGAAAATGGGCATCTGCCTACCTGTCAAACCAATTTGCTTTTAAAATCTAATCCATTGACTTTGTTTCTCTCTCCATAGAGCTGTCTGAACTGTTGAATATTTTCATCAATCTTTCCTTTGATTGATTTTCAAAATGTAGTCTGCAAGCTGGGAAACTTTTTATGTTGCATTTAACTTTTGTTGATTTGATCACATGGGGAGATTTTTAACTCCTAACTATCCTTTTCCACCTGAAAACAAGGTAGGTAGCAGTTGACTATTGGTGGAGGGGTTAATGCGTAAGAAATAGTCATTATGCTGATTAATATTCATGTTGGAGTCCAGCTGGACTATAATAATTTTCAGGTGCAAGTAAATGGACCACGATCTGCCACTTTCTGGCCATCTGTTGCAAGCATTGAGCAGCTTAATCTTAAAGGTCCTTCAAGAGAATGCTATTCATAAACCAGCTTTGTTAAACATTTTGGTGGACCCACAAAAATCTCTGGCCTGGTGCCCATTTACTCCTCATCTCTTGCCGATCTAGAGTCTTTGGATTTGAGGATTTGAGTATTACAGTTTAGGTGATCCTAATCCCCAAGCATTCATCATTGGACCAGATAAACCCGAGATTTCAACTACAAGTAGATTGAAAACAGACATAAGGTTGCAAAAAAAAAACAAGAAAAATGCTGCATCAGCAACAGCCTGACAAAGCATGTACATATAGCAAGCAGGTGTACTTGGTGAAGGCAATGTTTTTGTCTTTGCTGCTAGCTGTTTTATAGATCTGGATGCAAACGATTGGGACAAAATTGGATAAGGCCCAAAGAATAGCTACCAGGATCCAAACAGATCATTTAATCTGCACCTATTTATTCTCATGCTGTCAGTATGCTAATGTTGAGCTGACTGATAATGTACATGATTGCAATTAGTGTTGACCATGTTGTTGACATAGTGCTAGAATGACGAATTTCCACCCCAGGGTATTGGAAATTAGCCTGCTGTCCTCTCCCAGCATGACAGCATTCACCCTTCCATCACAGGCTGTCTTTGCCTCTGTTGTTGTGAGCCACTCTGCCAGCCCACATTTTTGACCTTGTATGTCAAGGTTGTGCAGTCCAAAGACTGGTCTTCTGCAGTCAAAATTCAGTGAAGTCATCCTTCAGACACCTTCCTGAAGTAATGAGCATGGTCATACACATACATTTCAGGAAGTAGTGGTAGTACATCTCTGCATTTAAATGCAGCCCAGCACAGTAGTCAATTATATTGTGCGTAGAAGGGAAACCCATTGTCCTATGAAGATGGAAACAGAGAATGGAATGGACCTTCTTTTTAATCTTTTATGGAATATGTACTTTGACATTGCAGGCATGTGTTGCCCATCCCTGGTTGTCAGTGAACTGTTTGTGTCTTTAAGTCATCAAAGAAGGCAACGAAGAGTCAGGCACAGTGCTACAGGTCTGGAGTCACATGAGCACCAGAGATGTCCTTCCCTAAAGGGCATTAGTGAATCAGAAGGTTTTGTTTTACAATAATTAATATTTTAAAAACTTACTTGATCTGAAAATGCATAGCCTGTGAGGTGACTTTGTCCCTGCCCAAGAACCCGAGGGACAACCCCCCCCCTCCACTGCCTTGCCACTCTTACATGCCTGCTCTTGGCCATTTTTTTGTCAGACTCTATTAAAACAAAATCTAGATGTGCGTGTGCCTAGATCATGCTGTGCATTGTCAGGATTCGGCTGCCCTGACCCAGAGTGACAATCCAGCTGAGAGTTTCAGGTCAATGACCTTTTTATTTTAACTGTTCTCTCTCCACAGATGCTGCCTGACAAGTTGACTACTTGCTGTATTCCCTGTTTTTATTTCAGTCTTCCCAGCATCTGAACTATTTTCTTTTGTACTAAAAATCAACTCACAATGAATTAGAATCCCTACAGTGCTGAAGGAGGCCATTGAATCCACACCGACCCTCCAAAGACCATCCCACCACACCATATCCCATAACCCTCCATTTTGCATGGCTAGTCCACCTAGCCTACATATTCATGAACACTACGGACAATTTCAGCATGGCCAATCCAACTAACCTGCATATTTTTGGACTGTGGGAGGAAACTGGAGGATGTGGAGGAATCTGGTGCAGACACAACGTGCAAACTCCACACACAGTCGCCCAAGGCTGGAATTGAACTCACATCCCTAGCGCTGTAAGGCAGCAACATTAACCAATGACCCACTGTGCTGTCCCACTGGCCACAAAATTCGACAAGTTTCCACACTTTGTTTTATACACATAAATCTCCAAACTCAGGTTATTACAGGAACACTTCAGTTATTTATAACACTGTTTATTCTAGTTCCAATCGCGGTGATGACAATCTTTACTGCATTGTCTGCCACTACAGGCTAAATCATTAAATCAGTGTACCAGATACGGATTCCAATTGCAAACATTAAGCTAAGTCGCTCTGAGGGGTTAGCATTCTTGTCTAATGGTTATTGCATCTTGGTTGTCACCGATGAATTACTACCTTTTTCTCTATTAGAATACTTTCCCTTGACTTTAATTGTGTGTATGAATCACTAATTCACTCTGACTTTAGAGTGTAGAAAATAGTCGAACAAGTTCCTTTAACTTATTTTATTCCATGCCTATGTTATCTTCACTAACTCTTCAATTTTTTTCCCTTTGAACTACAATCATGTTGGTGAAAAGTGGAGAAGTACCTTTGAAGAAATTGAGAAACATAACTTATTATTTCACAGGGTTAACACCACCAGAGTCACTGGACTTCATTTCTATTATCACTCCCTCTTGTTTTTAAGGAAGTGGAACTAATTTTCATTCTTTATCCACATAGTGCTAATGTGATAAAGAATTACCTTTATATGGATTAGCAGTTCTGTCATTAGCACATTAATCTCACCTTAAAATTATTGGGAAGTATACTTACATGAGTTGAATATCTTGGATATAAGCTTGGACTTCATAACATCCATGGTATCAAAATTGTATCTGAACCTCATGTACATTTTCAGCATGTTCTGTGCAGTATGCCACCTTGCTAAAGACACTAGCCAGGATGCAGGTCTTCCCAGGAACCCATCAGTGTGGGTTTTGTATATGTTGCGTTTGAATTCAAAAATGTACTGCGACCGTAAAGGTTACTCCTCTTCGTATGTGCAGTTTGGTGTTCATTGTATTCAACATATTGTCCAGTGAGGGTCTGTTAGGCTGGCAGCAACTGTGATGCTTTGATTCCACAGCATTTAACTGTTCCTTCAGTCCTTCAAAGTTGCTGCTAACTTCTTCACACTTAGTTCCTGACTCTGCTGCTGTATGTGATCAGAATGCATGAAATGAGAGCTGTGCTTCCATATGAGATGTCACCATGCTGAAACATCAGAACTATTGACTGGATTGCTATCGAGGAGCCAGTTGAGGACTCAGCAGAGCATGTGGTGGAACAATTTATGGTGTTTGTTTCATCCCAAAACATGGCAATCACGAGGTTGCAACCATATTGTGTACAGTTCAATAGTTCAAAAGAGGAAGAGGAAGAGGAGAAGAAAGCAATGAGGCAGAAGGCTGACAGCAGCCTATGCATTCTTATTATAGTGTGGTTTTATGCAATCATTCAATTAAGCTTCCACAGAACAAAACCCCAAATCCCCGAAAGACCCCACTATCGCTCTGTTAGCTGAGTTTATGCTGTTTCAGTGAAAGCTTCCATTTGCAGCACTCAGACATTGGGTTGCTGCAATGCAAGCTGAGCCATCAGATGTGATCAGGTCAGAAATGTGCAAATGGAATTGGCCACCAGTTGTACGCTGTCCTGAAGAAGGGTTGCACCCAAAATGTTGACTTCTCAACCTGCCTGGCTTGCTGTGTTCTTCCAGCTTTCTGCTCATCTATCAGTTGTACGCTGGCTGCATGTTCAGTGCCAAATTGGAGCTTGACTCCTCCATTTTCCTTGATAGTGATAATAGGCTTTCTGGCAGCCCAGCCAGTGGACCCAACATTTCATGGCCCATCACCCTCCCTCTATATATTAACTGATTTGAGGTCCTTTGAGTCCTCCTGTAGCATAACCTTTTGCCCTCTGGGAATCTAACATTTCAGCCTTCTAAAGGAATAGCTCCCACTTCCCGAGTATTTGTGGCAGTGCCCAGGAATCAAAACCCATTTCTCCTGTACTAATCTTTGAACGATGCATTCGCATTTATAACCTTATTTGCCTAAGCTAATTCTTACCACTCATTGTCATAATAATCTGGAGCTTATTACATTTGAGGTTCTGATTTATATATTAGTTTCTAGCTGTTCTTCCTCCATTAACAGAGCTTCTTTCTCAGCCCTACCTATATTATTAGTACCGCATAGATGAAGAAGACAGGATCCTCACTCTCCCATGGCAAATTTCTCTCCAGTCCAGAGCAGATGACCCCAACATAAGCACAACAAATAAGCAATATAGCCTTCTGGACTCTTGTCCTCAGCTACAGAGAACTGTGTCTTTCCCCCTGACTATGCTGTCCCTGACAACCAATTCTTTCCTTTATACTCATTTGCTTGACTGGCTTCCTGTACCACAGTGCTATGGTCAGTTTGCTCATCTGCCCTGCAGACACCATTCTCATCCAAACAAGACAATTGCAAAAGCTGAGATTCCTAGACTGCTACCCTCTGGAGCCTCTTACCCACCTCACATGTGGTGTCATCCTCCTGTCCCTGACTATTGGCCAAATCAGAAGACCCTATCCAAACCTATCGCTACCCCACCATGTCTAGGTCAGACTTGAATTTTTAAGGGGATAAAGAAGATGACCCAGCTCTCTCGCACACCTTTTATTAAGCTGCCTCACAGCATCATGGACCCAGGTTCGATTCTAGCCTTGGGCGACTGTCTGTGTGGAATTTGCACATTCTCCTTGTGCCTGTGTGGGTTTCCTCTAGGTGCTCTGGTTTCTTCCCACAATCCAAAGATGTACAGTTTAGGTGAATTGGCCATGTTAAATTGTCCACAGTGTTCAGGTATATGTAGGTTACGTGCATTAGTTAGGGGAAATGTAGAGAAACAGGGTAGGGGAATGGGTTCGGGTGGGTTACTCTTCAGAGGGTTGGTGTGAACATGTTGGGCCAAATGGCCTGTTTCCACACTGCAGGGATTCGATAATGAAATATTAATGTGGAAAAAAAAGCCAAAGAAGTGGAGGTGACCTCTCATTTTGACACCTCATTCACAGGTACATACAAATAAAATAGGTGGGTTAACCAAAATGGACTACTATATCTCTCATTTCCTCACATCAGTTTAGTACCATTTGAATCCTGACATAAAATGTTAATACCAAGCAAGCCTTTCTAATGTAGAAAACTTTTCAACAAGTCATTAAGGGAACCAGGGGAATTTGTGTTTATCCAAGTGTATGACAATGCAGTACGTTTAAGTAAATCGTTCAAGACTTGTTGTAAAGTGCAGTCAACCAAACACCTGCGAAGAGGCTTGCCAATAAAACAAGCATGCTGTAGAGTCTCATATTCTGATTAAAACCACAAACACAGCACTTAACCTTGTCTGTAAACCATTCAATGCGAAATATTCATTGTTTCTTTCAGGTGATTAAACTTTCTGTGCAATTATTTTCTGCAATAATTTGACTCATGAAAATGACATTGAAAGTGAAGTCAGAGTGAGAGAAGAGAGCAGTGAGTGCACTGAGCATCAGAATCTGCTTGCAGTCTGAGTCCAGAGCTAAATGCTTTCGAGTTGCTCACTAGAATTAGAATTAGGTTTTATTGTCATGTGTACTCAAGTACAAGAGGCTGGAGTATAGTGAAAAGTGTACAAAGGCATCATTCCCAGTGTCATCTTAGGTACAAAGATACCTAGATACAAAATTTTGGGTATAAAGTAGAAAAGTAAAGAAACAATTGGAAGTTCAACATTATAGTCCTTTTTTAGTCATGAGTCTCCAGACGCTTCATGCTGGGCTTTCCCCTGAGTGCTTGATCTCTCCCCATGCTGGGCTCATTCTCTCCCCTGTGCTGGGCTTGATCTCCTCTGTGCTGCCGACTGCCAGAGTCCTGCCTCACCGCTGACCGCTCTGGATCTCAACAGTGCTGCAACGTTGCCGATCACTATAGATCATCCGGCTCACCAATTACCTTGTCATCGAGGGCCGAAGTCTTGCTGTGGGCCCCCTGCTGTTGCCATGCTCTGGACCCCAACATGTGTCTGAATGTATGTAAGAGAACAGTGTGTGTGTGTCAGTGTGTGTGTGTGTGAGAGAGAGAGAGAGACTGTGTATTTGAGAGAGACAGTGTGAAAGGGAGACAGAGACATGAAAGAGATAATTTTCTGTAAGAGAGTATGTCAGAGTGAATAAGAGAAAAGAGCTTGTGAGAAGGCTGTGCACGAGAGACAGGGAGAAGTTATGTGGAAGACTGTGTGTATGTAAGAGAGATGTCTTAACTCTTGTATTGAAACCATGAAATAACCAGCGGTTAGACTGTTTCTTCTGATCCTCAGACATTTTATCTTTACCAATTAATTATTTCTCTGAAACAGGACAAGGTGCAGTTTATCAAAGAATCAGAAATTTTAGTCAATTTTAGTTAGCTTCCCAAGACCAGTTTGTAGTATCCTCAATGCCATGTTGAGTGAAATCAATGCTATCAGCACAGACAAATAATGATGATAAGTTGAATGTAAAGGTGTAAAATACTGTGTAGACTAACAGTAGGAAAAATTTTGAAACCAACAAAGGATGACTAAAAAGAGGGAAAAAATTGAATATGAAGAGTAACCTTCCAAGCAAAAATAAAAGGAGGCAGTAAGTATTTCTAGAAGAATTTATAAAGGAAAATAGTTTTTAACATGAATATTAACTGTGAGGTTGAGGAATTAACAAGAAGAGATTTGGAAATGGCAGAGCATTTAAATAACAATTTTGTATCTGTGTTAACAGTAGACCACAAACAAGCATCCCAATAATCCCAATTTGGGGCAGCATGGTGGTTCAGTGGTTCGCATTGCTGCCTTACATTACCACAGACTCAGGTTGGATTCTAACTTTGGATGACTGTCTGTGATGAATTTGTATGTTCTTCCCGTGTCTGTGTGGGTTTCCTCTGGGTGCTCTGATTTCCTTCCACAGTCCAATGATGTGCAGGTTAAATGGATTGGCCATGCTAAATTGTAATAGTGTCCAGGGATGTGCAGGTTAGGTTGATTAGTGATGGAAGATGTGGGGTTATGGGGTCTGGGTAAGTTGCGTTTTGGAGGGTCAGTACAGAGTAGATGGGTCAAATGACCTCTTTCTGCCTCTTTGTGAGTCTATAACAATATCATAAAACTAAGGGACAAAAAAGAGAGAGAAACTTTGAACAATTTCTGTAACCATTTAGAACATTCTAGGAGAATGATGAGCTAGATCTCCTGGCCTCAGTGGCCTACATCCTGGATCTTAAAATAAATGGTTTCAGGGGTAGATAATCTGGTATCTGTCATTGAAAAAATAATGGAATCCACTGTTAAGGAAGTAGTAGCAGCATACCTGTATTTAGACAATTATAATCAAAAAGAGTCCACATAGATATATGAAACAGATATCATGTTTCACAAATGCATTAAATTTCCTTGAAAATGTAAAAAACAGTGGATAAAAGGGAACCAGTAGACATAGTGAATTTGGATTTATTGTAATTTGGAAAATGTGAGGATCCTCACTTTAGCAGGAAGAATAGAAAAATAGAATAACAATTAAATGAAGAGCGATGACAGAATGCTATGGTGCTAAGGGATCTGGTGTCCTTGTTCATGAATCATAAATGTTAGCATACAGGTACAGCAATTATGAAGATGAAGTACTAAAGTAGGGAAGTCTTACCGCAACTCTAGGAGGCATTGGTAAGACTATAGCTAGAATACTATTGCCAATTTGTCTTCTGACTTAAAGATATACTTACATCAGAGATCTGAGAAGCAAAAACAGAAATTGCTGGAAAAGCTTAGCAGGTCGGGCAGCATCTGTGGAAAGAAATCAGAGTTAACGTTCCGGGTCTAGTGACCGTTCCTCAGAACCCCAGTTTTTGTTTCTGATTTACAACAACTGCAGTTCTTACAGTTTTTATTGAGGGATCTGAGAAGGTTCATTAGGTTGATTCCTTGGTTGAAGGAGTTGTTTTATGTGATGCAGTTTGGGCCTATACTCATTGGAATTTAGAAAATTTAGAAGTGATCTTCTTGACACATATAAGATTCTGAAGGTAATTTGGCAGGATAATCACTGAGCACTATTCCCCTTATGCAAAAATTTAGAATGATAAAGCACAATTTCAAAACAAAAGGATTTGAGGAGAATTTCTTCTCTCAGAGAATAGAGTCATAGAGATATACAGCATGGAAACAGACCCTTCGGTCCAACTTGTCCATGTCGACCAGATATCCTAACCTAATCTAGTCCCATTTGCTAGCACCCGGTCCATATCCTTCCTATTCATATACCTATCCAGATTCCTTTTAAATGCTATAATTGTACCAGCCTCCATCACTTCCTCTGGCAGTTCATTCCATACACACCCCACCCTCTGCATGAAAAAAGTTGCCTCTTAGGTTCCTTTTAAAACTTTCCCTCTCATCCTAAACCTATGCTCTCTAGTTCTGGATTCGCCCACCCCAAGGAAAAGACCTTTGCTGTTAACCTTACCAAGCCCCTCATGATTTTATCTTAGCCTCTCAGCCTCCGACGCTCCAGGGAAATCAGCCCCAGCCTATTCAGCCTCTCCCTATGGCTCAAACCCTCCAACCCTGGCAGTATCCTTATAAATCTCTTCTGAACCCTTTCAAGTTTCACAACATCCTTCCCATAGGAGGGAGACCAGAATTGCACACAATATTCCAAAAGCAGCCTAACCAATGTCCAATACAGCTGCAACATGACCTCCCACCTCCTTTACTCAATGGTCTGACCAATACAGAGGAACCTCAATTATCTGGCATGATTATCCGAATTATGGATTATCCAGCAAGATCGCAAGTTCCCAATGTTTGGCTAAATGTTATCCGGCATTAGATCATGTGACATTTGATTATCTGAACGAAATACTCCCCAGCTGTGTCCTTTGGATAATCGAGATTCCTTTATAAAGAAAAACATCTAAGTGCCTTCTTCACTATCCTATCTACCTGTGACTCCACTTTCAAGGAGCTATGAACCTGCACTCCAAGGTCCCTTTGCTCAACACACTCCCTAGGACCTTACCATAAAGCGTATAAGTCCTGCTCTGATTTGCTTTTCCAAAATGCAGCACCTCACATTTATCTAAATTAAACTCTATCTGTCACTCCTCAGCTCATTGGCTCATCTGATCAAGATCCTGTTGTACTACTCTGAGGTAACCTTCTTTGCCTTCCAATTTCGGTGTCATCTGCAAACTTACTAACTCTACCTCCTACGTTCCTATCCAAATCATTTATATAAATGATGAAATGCAGTGGATCTAGCACAGATTCTTGTGACACACCACTGGGCACACACCTCCTTCACCTTTGGATTCATTTAACTTTGAAATGTTCTACCCCAGAGAGCTGTGATCATTGAGTATAATTCAGGCTGAGGTGGACAGAACTTTTCTGTAGATTAGATTACTTACAGTGTGGAAACAGGCCCTTCGGCCCAACAGGTCCACACTGACCCGCCGAAGAGCAACCCACACAGACCCTTTCCCCTACATTTACCCCTTCACCTAACACTACAGGCAATTTAGCATGGCCATTTCACCTAACCTGCACATTTTTGGACTGTGGGAGGAAGCCGGAACACCCGGAGGAAACCCACACAGACACGAGGACAATGTGCAAACTCCACACAGTCAGTTGCCTGAGGCGGGAATTGAGCCCGGGTCTCTGGTGCTGTGAGGCAGCAGTGCTAACCACTGTGCCGCCCATGGTGCAAAACTTTGTTTTGCAATAAGTCACAGTAATGAGTGGTAAGGAAAAGCATTGTGTTAGGGCCACAAAATATCAGTCTTGACTCTGGAGGGGAATAATGAATAGCTCCTATTCCTATTTCTTATGGTTTCAGTAGGAAGAACCAAATGATATATGGTTATAACATAAGCAGCTTCTCAGTCCAAAGTGATTATGAGCTGAGAGAGATATGGATGAGAGGTGAGAATTGTGACGATGCTGTCACTTTTAAAAAGGTTATTTTGTCCTGGGCTTTTTGCAGACAGACTGTAAAGGCAGATGTGCCAAAGAGTCTAGGGAGCTAGGAAACTAAAACAGTTTAACACTGGAAGGGGATTCAACTAGGTGAAAGTGAGTACTGCAGATGCTGGTGATTAGAGTCGAGAGTGTGGTGCTGGAAAAGCACAGCAGGTCAGACAGCATCTGAGAAGCAGGAAAATTGATATTTCAGGCAAAAGCCCTTCATCAGGAATTTGGAACCATCGATTTTCTGCTTCTTGGATGCTGCCTGACCTGCTGTACTTTTCCAGCACTGCACTCTCAAGTGGAAGGGAATTGGCCAGTTCTGTTGGTTCAGGGTTTTAGCTGTAGCAGTCACAAAATGTGTGACTACCAGAAGGGTTGCAAGCTTCAGTAAAGGATTCCTAACTGACTTTCTCTGAAATCTCTGAGTGTTGTTCACTCCTGTCTGAAAGAATCTGTGTTTGAATTTACCTTTTTGCCAAGGGATGTGTTTATGGAATGTTTCTATATTGGAACAGTTAATTAGTTAAGTTACAGTACTGGCTCAGTTACGTTTTCCAAAAGTTAAGTTGTTCTAAATTCCATTTGTTTATGTTTTAACTGTAATGTTTAAATAAATTGTGTTTTGCTTAAAGCCGAGCGGTTTGACCAGTTGCATCAAGCCTGGAACATCCACTTCACATTCATCTTTAAAATAAGTTAGCATCTAGGCTACCTACTTTAAAAGTTTTGAGGGAATCTAGCCTGGTCCATAACAAATGTGATATATGATGCTCTCATGGTCAATTATTTCAGCCCTCCAATGGCTACAGACTCAACAACAGCTTTGCCTTGGTGAACAGGACAGATATACATCCCTATCATGCTCATTTGTTTCTGTTACTTCCAGTTGTGAGCCACCTTGCACTACAAAAGCAAGTTAGGGGTGCTAGGTGCAAGTTGCGTGGGTGAAGAAGTGTGCCAGGGTGAAATAGCTGTAAGCGTATGCAGACTGTGAGACATGGGTGTGAGGCTGAAACAGTGGTAAATGTGTCCAAAGGTGATGTGAAGCGTGTAAATGTAAAATGTAAGGCTGGACGAAGAGACAGTTTTGGGTAGGAGAATGAAGTGGATAGAATAGTTGTAAGGAGGCAGCGGAGTAGACAGTATCTGGTCTCCTGTGGCCAGGGCTCGTCTGCTCTGTCTGCTTTTCTTTTCTTTTCCTTTTCTTTTTTTCTCTAAATTAATATCTTTTACTCTTACATTTTTTTTCTTCTTTAATCACTTTTTTGGTGGAAGGTGGTATGAAAATGCCTTCATCAGTGTTCACATCTGGTGAGCCCAGAGTGGGACTCTGGAGGGCAGTGACGCTGTGTTAGTGAGCCCAGAGCGGGAGTCTGGTGGGCGGTGACGCGGTGTTTGGTGAGCCTGTAGTGGGACCCTGGTGGGTGGTGACGTGGTGGTTGGTGAGACCAGAGCGGGAGTCTGGAGGGCGGTGATGTGGAGGTTGGTGTGCCCGCAGCAGGACTCTGGAGAATGGTGATGTGGTGGTTGGTGATCCCGGAGCAGGAGTCTGGTGGGCGGTGACGCGGTGGTTGGTGTGCCCAGAGTGGGACTCTGGTGGGCGGTGACGTGGTGGTTGGTGAGACCAGAGCGGGACTCTGGTGGGCGGTGATGCGGTGTTTGGTGACCCTGTAGCAGGACTCTGGAGGGCGGTGACATGGTGGTTGGTGACCCCGGAGCAGGAGTCTGGTGGGCGGTGACGTGGTGGTTGGTGACCCTGGAGCAGGAGTCTGGTGGGCGGTGACGCGGTGTTTGGTGAGCCTGTAGTGGGACCCTGGTGGGTGGTGATGTGATGGTTGGTGTGCCCAGAGTGGGACTCTGGTGGGCGGTGATGTGGTGGTTGATGAGCCTGTAGTTGGACCCTGGTGGGTGGTGATGTGGTGGTTGGTATGCCTGGAGCAGGACTCTGGAAGGCGGTGACTTGGTGGTTGGTGAGCCTGGAGCGGGACTCTGGTGGGCGGTGATGTAATGGTTGGTGAGCCCAGAGCGGGACTCTGGTGGGCGGTGACGTGGTGGTTGGTGAGCCCAGAGTGGGACTCTGGTGGGCGGTGACGTGGTGGTTGGTGAGACCAGAGCGTGACTCTGGAGGGTGGTGTCACAGTGGTTGGTGAGTCCGGAGTGGGACTCTGGAGGGTGGTGTCACAGTGGTTGGTGAGCCCGGAGCGTGACTCTGGAGGACGGTGACTCAGTCGTTGATGGGCCTGGGGCCATGGCGTTGGCGATGAGGGGTGGCTGACAGAGTAGAATGGGGACCCAGGATCGGTTGCTCTGTCAGCAGAGACAATTGCTGGTTTTGGCCCAGCATCTGGTGGCCCTGGAGACCTTTGTGACATCTTCCTTCCCGGGATCAGCGACGAGGTTATTCCTTGGGGGAGCTTCTGCAGAGTCTAGTGGCCCAGTGAGGATGGCCTGCTTTGGCGGCTGCTTCAGGCCCAGTGTTCTGACAGCTTGGCAGTCCTGCAGCGATATTGTCTTTTCCTGAACACCCAGGAGCCAGGAAATGAACTAAGATGGACATGGTATTAATTTCTTTTACACATTTTTTCTTATCTGTGCCTTCTGTTATTAATATAGGCACTGAAGTATGGTGACAAACACTTTTCACTATTTCTTTATAAACTTTACAAATGACAGAAAATGACTATTCTATTCTATTCTATTCTATTCTGATAAATTCAAGAGCGTTATGAAGCTAATAGTGCAGTGGTCAGAAATAGTAGATGAAAATACGTTTATTGTCCTTGAACACTCATGTGAGATCATTTCACATCGTACTGTTTATGCTCTCGGAGGTCAGTTGACTTCTCCCATTATCTCTTGTCACTACTTTCTGAGCATCTGTCTCGAGGGCCTCCAGCCTTCTTGTAATTACAAACTATTTCTCTTTAGTTTGAGCTTTTCTCCCAAGATTTCTAGTGCAGCATCTGAAAGTTTTAGTCTATATTTTTGCCAGGATTTGCCATAGCATCGAAGCACTTCTAGCAATCACAATTCCTTTCAGGCATGGATACTACCTCAGAGTAGAGCTAGCAAATAACATATTCGGTCTCCTGGTAATGCAGTGTTGGCTAGCACTGGCTGCCAACAAAAAAAAAGTATTATATTATTGGGCAGCACAGGTTGGTGAGCATTCTGTGTTAGAACTAATGGACACAGGATAATAGTGTGTTGGGATACCTGTTTTGAGGGACTATCTAGTTTAGCTCCTACATTGTCATAGCAGTAACTAAAATTTAATGGAACTTGGCTTGAAATATTCAAACACACACCAGCTTGGAAACTGGTTACATAGGTGGATTAGAGAAGGTAATGTTTTGAATTGGTGTAACAGGCCTTGTTTTCCTAGAAATCACACCTAGCTCCACATTCACCACTGACCTGCTGAGTCATTTCAAATAAAGGAGGAGAGAGCAGGACCTAATGGAAGAAGAAGTAGAGTATACAGGGACAGTTTGGATTGGAAAATGTACAAGTGAGAACTGGGAATGCTGAAGTCCAAACTCGACTTCCTGTGATTTTTCTCCTGATTGTTTACTCCCTCTTAATTTCATCTTTTACTTTGGAGAGTCCTGCAAAATCTGAGAGAGTTAGAAACCTGACAAAGAGATAAGCAGATCAGAATCTGAACAAGTTGTTACATGGTGAAATCCAGACAGTTTCTAAAATAATATCTACAGCATTGCTAAGGTCAGTTGTCTTGTATTCAACTCTGAACGCAGCTCCCAAGGTAGTAATTATATTTACTGGGATTGAATTGAAATACAGTCATTCTGACATGTATTCTACTAGTGACAGTAATTAGATCTCCCAGAAATTTTATTCTTTTTAATAGATTACCATAATATGCATGTGATTTATGGTAATATCTTGCAGCTACTCCCAGAGAGAGATGGATTGTAACAGGGTATCATTGCTTAGAGTGCTAGGGTCATTTGGGATCTCAGGAATGCTTTGTTACCACTGAGATATGTTCTTGTATTTCCTTATTGTTACTTTAATCACATCAATAGCAGCTGGAGTACAGATGACATGTCAGGAACTGTAAACTAAATTACAGCAAAGTGCATGCAGTGAACATCTGATAAATATTTTACAATGTTTGATTCAGTGAGCTTTAAACAAGATGTTATACAGATTGCTTGAGTATTGTTACAGCTATGCAGGCAGCCTGAGGCAATTGAGGTCGGAGTAAGATTTGCCACAGGTGACTTTGGCAATATGGGAATTTTATGAAATTCAGTCCATATTCATAACTGACAGTTACTTTGAAGCTGACCTGTGATTGACATGGCACCAACTTAGCAGGTAGGAGAGTAAGAAAATAGCAAGAAGAAGCTGCAATCTGAATAGAGAACAATAAACTCAGAAATGCAGAAACTTGATGAAGGAAAGTACAAATAATAGGAAAGGTAGATTCTATGTATATCAATGTCTGCAGTGTAAGCAGTAAGGTGGCAAGCTGCAGGCATGAGATCATGACATGGTTGCATTGACAGAGATGAAGTTCAAGTCAGGTTGAAAGGTTCTTAATATCCCAGGCTGCCTTAGGGAAGTAGGAAGAAGAAAAGGGGATGGGCGTTGGAAAGCAGAGCAGTGCTAACTGAGGATGGTGTTACAATTCAAAGTAGAAAGCATTTACTAATGGTTCTCAGACTAAATCCATTTGGTTTAAGCTAAGAGGCAGAGCTGTCATTGTGTTGTAAGTTGTTTATATACAAAGCACCAAATAATGAGGCAATAGATAAAAAATTTCAAAGGCATCTATCAAAAAGAGATTTTTATTATTTTAATATAAATTGAAAGACTGTTTTACTTAGCGAAGACTTGCTGATGCAGGAGAAATTTCTCAATCAGTGTATCTTTATTCCAAAATGGAGGGAAGCAGTGGTGGATTTGATTTATGAAGATGAAGTTGATCAAGTGCAGTGGAGTTACAATAGACAGCATTCTGCCCACAGTGTGCCCAGCATAATCTGGTTTAGTTTAATTATGGAAAGAAACCAGAAAAGAAAAATATAAAAATGCCGATTTGGGGAAGCACTAGTATCAATAGTTAAGAAGGGACCTAGTACAGGTGTATTGGAAAAAAGTGATTGAAGGATAAAGCAGTTTAAAAAATGCAAAGCATTCAGAGAAAGGATAGATCAGATATGAATGCAGAATATTCTTCAAAGGGAAAAGTTAGAGAAAGCATTCAAAATAATCTACCCTAGGTGACAAAGGAAACAGAAATAAGCATAAAACAGAAAAAGGTGGTTTATGACAAACAGTGGGAGCAAACTTTATTTAATAACAAGCAAGGTAATGGAAAGTGCAGGGTGAAATTTAAAACATTATGCAGGAGGGCAAAGGAAAGTTACTAGAGAACATGACAAGCAATGTGCGCTTTAGTAGGAAGAATGAGAGATTTGAAATTCTTACACACAGTTACAGAAATTGAAATGCAGCTATTGTACAATATTGAAAAGCAAATAGTACGTCACACATTGCTGGATGTTGGAAAGCATGATCCGGAAGGACTTGCTGCAATTCTATAGGGATTTGGTGAGTATTGGGTACAGTTGATCAGTTTATTTAAGGAAGGGTATATTCCCTTTTTGACAGCATTGTGATATATCTGCAGTAAATCAACTTTAGCAGTTTGAGAAGACAATTGACAAATACATTCTCAAGGGTAATTAGAGTTGAGTAATGAATGGTGACCTTGGCAGAAATGCCTATCTCCTGTGAAAGAATTTTAAAAACCTGTAATATTGGATTAAGTCCATGCACTACATCTTTTTTCAACTGAGTAAAACCTTGAGGGGCATCCTTTCCCTAATGCATTCATCAGGTCATTAACCATTCAAAATTGACTTGCCTAGTTGAATTTAAACAACAGCTTGACGGTTAAATGTTCCCTTATACATTCTCCATGGCATCACCAGTGCCAACCTGAGCCTATGTAACAATCAGCCACTTATCATGCAGTATAGCCTGCCGTTCCCTTTGAGTTTCACTATTCTTGAGTTTGTGTCCTGATGAATGTGAAATGAAAATGTTCAACAATAGTTTTCTCAGCAATAGTCAAGTTCTATAATATCAACTGACGATTATTGTTATAGCTGTGTGGAAGCCAATTGAAATATAGGGAAAGTAATGGTATAAGTGGTGCTTTCAAAAGTGAGTATTGATTGATTACTTTTTTTTAACATAAGCAACACAGACTAGTGTTTGGGAATAAGAGACCCCAGTTGTGAGGAGAAGCTGGAAATGTTAGGAGTATTCACCTTAGAATAGTGAACAATAAGATGTGATCTGTAGAGGTTTCCACATGAGAGGTTTTGATGAAGTAGAGATGGAAACATTATTCTCTCTGGTGAGTGGATCAATAACCAGCATTTAGTTTCATAATCACTGGAAAAAAATCTACAAGAAGAACATTCCACTTGATAATGCTCAACCTGAAAAGATGGTAGAGGTTGACTTCATCAATAATTTTAAAAGGCAGTTATATAATGACTTGAGGATGAGGAAATTTCAGGGTTCCAGATAAAAACAGGCATGTAGAACGATTGCACTGATAAAGATCTCAAATGGTATGACAGGTTCAGTGGCCTCCTTCTATGTTGATCACTTTTATGAACCTAAGAATATCTTGATGGATTTTTTAAAATCACAGGTTATCAACATTAGCTGTATGTTCTGCAGTTAATGCTTTTTTAAAGTAACATTATTATGTAATCTCTAGTGGGAATGGAACAGTTAGATTGTGTACCGAAAGGAATACTACACATTGTTTGTGGAGAAAGTGAGGACTACAGATGCTGGAGATCAGAGCTGAAAATGTGTTGCTGGAAAAGTGCAGCAGGTCAGGCAGCATCCAAGGAGCAGGAGAATCGACGTTTCAGGCATGAACCAACACATTTTCAGCTACACATTGTTTATGCCAACATATCAACCTGAATATTGAGTAACAGGTAAGAGTGGCCTACCTTCCAGCAAAAGGAAAAAAACTTTCAATCTACAAGTTGTACCAGAGGGATAATTTCCCTTTTAGCCTTCTGTAATTTTGACACCATTTTTGATCTAACGTGGTTTGGTTCCTATTGATGTCCTTCCATTCAGGGTTTTGGTTTGCTGCTGCCCTTAGCCTTTGGTCTCTTATTGCAATTTCAGCCTCAGGCCTATATTAGATGTTTGTACTTAGCTAGCTGATAACTTCACCTTTCTTGCAGTGCCCCACACTGTCTGTGAGGATCATCTAATGATTCACACAGCAGCCTCGAAAATAATATTTGCCTGGTCAAGGCTGATTGAATTGGAATCTCTGCAATGCATTGAACTTTTGTTTCTTCTCTTCTTTGCTCAAGTATTGATTAGATTAGATTAGATTACTTACAGTGTGGAAACAGGCCCTTCGGCCCAACAAGTCCACACCGCCCCGCCGAAGCGCAACCCACCCATACCCCTACATCTACATTTACCCCTTACCTAACACTATGGGCAATTTAGCATGGCCAATTCACCTGGCCTGCACATCTTTGGACTGTGGGAGGAAACCGGAGCACCCGGAGGAAACCCACGCAGACACGGGGAGAACATGCAAACTCCACACAGTCAGTCGCCTGTTGCTAGGGAGCCAAACAATCTTGATGATGATCTGAAATATCTGTCCTTTGTGTGGAATTGTGTTTGCATATACTGAATGGTACAAATTAATTAGCCTTCTCTGTTTTTTAGACCATTTTCTTCTTTGTGGACTGTGCTTTACAAAAATGTATTGCTTTAAACCAGGTGTGAGAGAAGTTTGCAGTTTTAAAAATAAGTTACTGGAACTCATTGTGATTTGTATATACAAGGTTGTTTACTGGAGCTTTGAAAGGGAGAATATTCAATCAAATGGCAGTGTGTGTGTGTTTCTACTTCTGCCCAGAGACAATTGTCTGATTGTGTAGTCAATTGTCTAATTTGTCACTTGTTTAATTCAACCAGTTGCTGTGGGGCCTGGAGAGGTTAGCATTTAAAAAAAAACTCTTGGTTACTGGACAGTCAGCTATAGGCTTGTACATGGACAGTACAGTAGAAACATCCAGTCTGCAAAGAAAAATCATCCATCTCTCTCTCTCCCTCCCATATGGAGAAGAAAAATAAAGACCGTGGTAGATAGCTACTTACCCTCACCTTTTCTTTGGAGCTGCTATCTCTGTTGAGAAGGGAAAGGAGAAACAGCTTCAGAGACACTGAGAGGGTGAATTCTCAACCAGTGAATGAAAGACTGAGAATTGCTGACCCCACAATTTCCTCTCTTCAGCAAAGGTTTGGAAAGAATTGAAAAGATTCAAAAGGAGCCAAAAGAGGCCCTCAATTTTTGGTCTAAACTGGTATTGCCAAATGAATTTCCCTCATTTTATTTTTGTCCACCAATAATACTCATGCAGTCTGTCTTTGTGTGTCTGTTTGTATGTCTGTGCAAATAGGAATTATTTTAAGAAAAGAACTTAAGTTTAAGTTATACTGTTACAGATTAGCAATTCAAAAAGCTTGCACACCTTTTGCCATTGGTTACAATAAATATTTCCTTTATTAGGAATAACCTGATATACATTTTTTTAAACCTGAATTAGATGGTTTAATGGACAATTTGGTAGTTGAATCTAATTTTGTGACAACTCAGGAAGTAGTAGCATTTGATTTACAGTGAACGATTCCTGTTGAGTCATGACATGTCAAAAGTGTCCATCTGCTTGTGATTGATAAGGGTAAAGCTGTATTCTGGTTTTATGGGGAGGTTTCTGTGAGGAATGTGATTTTTATCTCCTAATGCTTAGCATGACTGTTTATTTAGTTTTCAAATTTGATTTTATTTCATAATGCCTGACAAAACGTGGTCAATCTTATGGTGGGTACCAGTGTTAATAAAAGACACAGGCACCATCACAGACACGATACTTCAGAAAACTGATCCACAATAGTTTGTTGTTGCACATTTTCTTTTGTTACACATTTTGACAGAATTCTGTTGTAAAAGTTAATCTAATGATATAGAGATCTAAGATGCAAATATGCTGTTGCTATATCTTTGTTTAAAAATAAATGCATTTGTAAGATTTTTAACATGTTAAAACATCTTACTGTTTCACACAATAACATTACCTGATACAAACAAACATTGTAACCCAGTTGTTGGTATTGCAAATGCCACATCTAATTACTAAATTTCAATGGTCAGCAAGTCACTTTTGGACATGATTTTGATTAAGACCCCAGGATTCACTTTACCTCTGCCACCTTCATATTCTTGAAAAATGTAATCTCAAGCATAAACATGCATTTTGCTGTTATGAATGCATGATGCTGTAAGATTATTATATTTGGACTGTCTCTTTATTCAAGGCGAAACAGAGGAATGAAAAGGGTCATGTGATTTGAGTTCCTCCCACACGCGTGTATGGATTGGGTACAATGGAGTCTAGGTTAGGACTTAATGGGAGCAAGGGGGAAAATGTTCATGCCAGAAAACAAAGGGAAAAGCAACTTGACTGACTGCAGATAGACTTTCTGTCTCTAAGTCCTGTGAACAAGAGAGCAGCAAAAGAGAGAGAGAGAGAGGGACAATTCTGACAGTCAGAGAAGGCTGCAGCTGATGTAGTTGTCAGAGAGCAGAAAGCTACTATGCCTCAGTGAGGTAACAAAGCAAAATACGGGAGTGAAGATGATCTCTGGTGGAAAGAACACATCCTATGACAATCTAAAGACTCTGGTAGATTTCCTAATGTGTCACTGGGAGGAGAAATTCATGGGCTTACCTGCTGTAGTCAGTTTGGAGATTATCTGAAAACCGAGAGCAAGCTAAGAAATGGCTCAAGGAAGGAAAGAACTGGGTGCTAAATATTGCTGGTCACAATATGTTCAGAAAAGGAATGAAACGATGATGAGCGTCAGTATTGATTAAGGAGCGCATTATCGTGCTACAGAAAGAGGATATCCTCAAGGTTCAAGAGGAGAGTCAAGTTGACAAGAACTAAAAAAATGAAAAGGGTCCAATTACATTGCTCAGTGTCATCTTGGACCACTAATTAGTCAGAAGGATGTAGAAGAACAAAGCTGCAGAGAAATTACAGGCAGATGCAAACACCACACAGTAGTTATAATGGCGGACTTTAATTACCTGAAAATACACTGAATAAAGAGCAGCAAGGGGACAAGAATTCCTGGATTCTGTTTAGAAGAATTTACAACAGTAATACATGCCTAATCCAAATAGAAAGCAGACACTGCTAGCCCTAGCTCTTGAGAATGAGATGGACCAAATAGAGCAAGTGGAAGTTAGTGATGGTGGACGGGGTTGTCCTTCAGAGGATAGTGGTCATTGTGCTTAAGTTTCATTCATTCAAAGGATGAGGGTGTCACTGGCTAGGTCAACATATATTCCCCAACTCTAACCCAGAGGAGCTGTTAAAGGTCAACCACATTGCTGTGGGTCTGGAGTCACATGTCACTCAGACCAGGTAAGGATGGTAGTTGCATTCCTTGAAGGGCATTAGTGAACCAGATGGGTTTTCACCGACCATTGACAATGATCTCATGGTCATCATTAGATTCTTAACTCTAGATTTTTTTTCCTCTAATTCAAATTCCATTATCTGCTATAGTAGAGTTCAAACACAGGAACATTATCTGTGTCCCTGGATTAATACCACTAGGCCATCGCCTCCCATGTTTAGGTTGAATATGGAATATGACAAAACATCAATCAAAATTAAGTGTAATTAACTGTGGGACAACTGATGTCAATGGGGAAAGTTTGAACCAGACTGGATATCCTGGCTCAGAAGATTGGTAGGAAAAAGTATACCTGACTACTTTCAAAAAAGTGTTGGTTCAGGCACAAATAAGTTATATTCTCTCGATGGAAAGGTATGACACACAAAAGGTAGGAGGAGAAAAATGGTAAAGGTTAAGATCTGAAAGAAGAAGTGTGCTTATGACAGATGTCATGTCAAAAATACAGTCAAGAACCAAGCTGAATGCAAAATATTCAGAAGGGAGATAAAAAAATCAAATAAGAGTCGTAAAGAAGGATTGTGAAAAAGACTAGCAGCTAACATAAACCTCATTGTCTTCCACAGGAGCATAAACAGTAATAACATGATGACAGAAGATGTAGGACTGATCAGGGACCAGAATGCGGATGAGAAATCAGAAGCAAAAACAGAAATTGCTGGAAAAACTCAACAAGTCTGGCAGCATCTGTGGAGAAAGATCAGAATTAATGTTTCTAGTCCAGGTTTTGAAGTGTCCTGAAGAGGGGTGACTGGACCTGAAATATTAATGCTGATTTCTCTCCACAGATCCTGTCTGTTGAGGTGTTCTAGCAATTTCTGTTTTCATGCCTACTGAGTAATGCTTAGTCATGTTGCTTTTGATTTATTTATTTCAGTAACAGCCTTGAAACATGTCATCTTGTTTTGTGATTCTTCTAAGTTGATCACTAGGAATTTAAATAACTCTTTTAAAGTCTTTGATTCCCAAGGGATCAGAACATTAGATATACATTGATATCTAAAAACAGAAATTCCAGTTGTGGGATTATGTGTGATGATGTGCATTGCATCTCTGTTTAACTGAAAACTCTGAGATCAGTTTACTCAAATAAATTCTTCATCATCCTTATGTGCATCATATGAGGAAAGGAGTGTGACAAAGCAGGAGGGAGGATTGTTAGCAGTTTCATAGACTTTAAAACATGACCTTCCATTTCTGCAATGTTAAATTGAAATACATTGGTGGTAGAAAAATGTATTACTCGTTGAAGGGCAGTAAAGGGAGATTTTACCCTTTAGAACAGGAGTACTGTCAGAAATATCTAATACAAAGTCAAAATACTGGGTATGTTGCAAATCCTAAATCGAAAAAAAAATCAATGCTGGAAATACTCAGCATTTACTGGGATTGACAAGGGTCTCAGAGATGATAGGGAAAGTAAAGTGAGGCCATAGTCAGATCAGCATGACCAGATCGAATGGTAGAACTGAATGGTCTACTTCACTGTTCCCAAATTTTACTATCTCATTCTTCATAGAGAGAAAGCATTTTAACAGTGTTCATTTTAACCAAAACAGCTAGCTTTGAGTTGGCTGAGATGCTGGAAATTTAACAGTCTCAAGTGCAATGGCGTTGCAGTAATGTGGAAGTTCATGCTGACGCCGAAGCACGAATTGATCATTTAAACGTTGTCACCTCTATCTGCTCGGAATAATTGACTATTTAAAGGAGGTGTCAAATGAGTCAAACAGTGAAAGCACCATGTAATCGGCAGCCAATTGGATTCATTCCATGTGATGTCAAGGAAGGCACTGGATACTGTAAAAACAATGGGACCTGATAACATTCTGGCAATATTGTTGAAGACTTGCTGTCTAGATCGAGTTGAATTCCTAATCAAACTGTTCCAGTACAGCTACAACACTAGCATCCGACCAGCCATGTGGAATATTGCATAGGAATGGGGCAATAGTAATAAGGATCATTCATGTCACACGAGAGTCAGGCAATGACCATCTCCAACAAGAATGAATGGCAACATCTTCCCTTAACATTCAGTGACACGACTCTTGCTGCATTTTTCGTTACCAGCAACATGTGGATTACCATTGGCCAGAGACAGAACTTGTCCTGTCATTAAAATGCTGGGGCTTCAAGAATAGGTCAAAGGCTATGAATACTATGGAAAATAACTCACCTTCTGACTTTCCAAAACTGTACACTATTTACAAAGCTGCAGTCAGAAGTGTGATGGAATACATTTCACTTTCCTGGTTGAGTGCAGCTCTCACAGTATTCAAGAACCTTGACACCATCCAGGACAAAGCAGCCCACGTGACTGATACCACATCCATCACATTCACCATTCACTCCATTCACCACCAATGCAGACTGGCTGCAGTTTGTGCCATTTGCAAGATGAAACACAGCAACTCATCAAGGCTCCTTCAATAACATATTCAAAACCTGTGACTTTACTACCTGCAAAGTCTTTTAGGCGGCAGGTGTTTGGCAGCAGGCCTTTCAGAACACAACCTCCGCAAGTGCCCATCCAAGTTCATACATCATCCTGACCAGGTACTATATTGGTATCTTCACTAATGCTGGGCCAAATCGAAGAACTCACATCTAAAGGCAACATGAGTGTCCTTATGCAACACAGGCTGCAGCGGTTCAAAAAAGCAAGTCACCATCATCTCATCAAGGGACACTAGGGATGAGCAATTATTGCTGACCCAGCCTGTGAAAGAATAAGCCATGGTTGCCAGTCTTTAAACAGGTGAATTCACTTCATGTGATATTACAAATCAACAGTACATGAAAAGATAAATGACATGAGAACATACTGAAGACCTGTGTTCTGGATCTAGACATTTCTAGCCAACCTCTTCCAGTACAGTTCCCACACTGGCATCTTCCTGACAATGTGTAAACTTGCTCAGGTGTGTCCTATCCACAAATCAAAGCAGATAAATCTAACCCAGCCAGTTGTTACAACAAATCAGGCTTCCATGTACAAGGCTACCTCGGTGATTCCCTGTTGATTAAATTAAAGGGAAGGTGGTAGCAGAGTGATAGTTGTACCTGGATTGGTAATCCAGAGGCTCATACTGATGCTGTGCTGACATGGCTTCAGATCTTACCATAGCAGCACCATTCAATTTGTAAAATCTAGAATGGAAATCTAGTCTCAGTAATGGTGATCACAAATCTATCATCAATAATTGTTTAAAAATCGGTCTGCTTCAGTTATGTTCTTTAGGGAAGAAAATTTGTCATCCTTCCCCAGTCCGCTCTACATATAACTCCAGACCAACAAGAATCAATTGACATTTAACTGCCAACTAAACATGGTCTAACGAGGCCCTCAACTCAAATGCTGATGTTGTTGTGATGTCAACACCCCATGAAAGAGTACAACATCTTGAAAAGTCCTGTTTTCTTTTTGATCAGAAATTAACTTTTGAACCTTTTGCTGTGTTGTGCTGTGCTGTTAATATAAAAAACATTTTATCCAGCTATCGACTGCAATTGGTGCTGCCACCTTCCCTCCCACAATTGTGTCATTTTGTTTCTCTCTGTGTGGGTGCCTCTGTCGATGTCAAAAAGGCAGCTTCACTCACTGATACAGGAGAAGAGAAAATTATCCTTTAATTTTCAATAGATCACATGGACTCGCTCAAAGCAGAATTAGTCGGATCACCACCACCTCTTTCTAGACATTATTTTACCTTAAATGAAAGAAGACATTATAAACATGATTGTCTTTTTAAAGTCCTGCATTTGTAACACAACAAACAAACAAATTTTAATTACTGTTTTTCTGCTAGAGGTGTGTACAATTTTCAACATTTGGTTATTTCAAATTAAAACTCCTGCAATTGCAAGTGAACATCAATGCTGGCAGATTAATCCATCTTCCTCCCACAGTCCAAAGATGTGCAGGGTCAGGTGAATTGGCCATGCTAAATTGCCCGTAGTGTTAGGTAAGGGGTAAATGTAGGGGAATGGGTGGGCTGCGCTTCGGCGGGTCGGTGTGGACTTGTTGGGCCGAAGGGCCTGTTTCCACACTGTAAATCTAATCTAATCTAATCTAATCTCTCTTTAATACTGTAAAGAACATTAGCCATTCATACTGGAATATAGCAGTATTAATCTTATCAGATAGCTCTTGAAGTCAGTATTCCCATCTGAGTGTGAATGTCCTTTCACAGTACTTAATGATTGGCAAATAACTATATTTCTAATTGAATCTCTAGGCCATGTTCAAATGTCAACCCCATTGCTGAAACTTTTATCAAGACAGAACAAAGTAGATAAAGACAGGGACTTAAAAGGTTGAGAGCACTCAAAAGTTCAAAAGTCATCCTCTCCAGGTGTGATGCTTTCAATGATTGCAAAGGGAGGTAAGGTTAAAATCTTAAAAGCTGTAATCACCACTTCCAATCCTGCTTTAAAAATGTTAGAGGGCTGGAGAACTGCAAGTACAACATAACTCAAATAAGGGAGTAAAAGATAAACCTGGCCTAATGCCATCACTTCATATCTGGAACATTATGGATTAACAAATGAAGGTCATCATGAATTTATTTAAGGAAAATTATGTTTGGATGATTTGATGAAGTAATGATGCTGATCAATGGAAATGATGTTGAGTACCTGGACTTTTGAAAGGCATTTGACAAAGTTCCATGCCACAAATTTGGGAGCAGAAGTAAATTTCTTGAGATCAAAGGGACAGAGGCAGCATCAATACAAAATTGGCTAAGAGTCAAAAAGCAGAGAATTCATTTCAGTGCAGAGGGAGATATGCAGTGAGATTCTGCAGGGTCTGTTAATAGAACCACTGCTGTTTTTTATGTATGTTCATGATCTGGGTTTAAGTATGCAGGTCATAATTTCAAAGTTTGTAGATGACAAGAGACTTAGAAATATAGTAAACAATGAGGAGTAACAGATTCGGGACAATGAAATGGACAGACACACAGTGGCTACAGTTTACAGGATTCTTGAGCTGGATAAATTAAGAGAAATGATTCCATTAATTGATTTGTTGATGACTGGAAGTTACAGACTTAATGTGAGTGGCTAAAGGACTGGTGACAACCCAGGATACTTGTTTTTGCGTAACAAGTTCTTGTGATTTATCACTGCCTGAAAGGTTTACACAGGGCATGGGACATAGTTCAGAAACAGGCCTTCAAGCCTACCAGATCAGGCTGGCCATTAGGAGCAGATTCAATCATAACTTTCAAATGGGATTTGGGTAATGACTTAAATTGAATATTATCACAGTGCTTCGGGAAAAGATTAGGGGAATTGATAGCTGACTCAAGCATGGCAGGCTGAATGGCCTCCTACTGTGCTGAATCATTTTGTGATTCTATTCTATGATGTATCCAGAGGCACCACTGCCAACAGAAGATAAATCAGCTGCAGCTAGCACATATCCACGTCTTTGAGACTCAGACCTAAAACTTACAACCTTGAACAGTTATTTGCAATTAAATTCTGACCATACTGAGATGGTTGGTGTTTCTTAACAGAGGAAATAATAACTTTATGGAAGTGTGGGTCTGCTCAGAGTAATACATCAAAACTAATGTTGCACAATTGTTATGTATGCACTAAGACTAACACATGCTCAGCTATAGGCAGCCTATTATTGAACAACTTCATTTCTACTATAAGGATGACAGCAATGAATTCAGGGCACGATACTTGTCAATTATATTCATATTTGTTTATTGCAGTGGTACTGCTGAATTAATTAGGATGCTATATGTTGAAATGTAACAATTAATCACAGCATACAAGTGAAAGCTGCACAGGTAGTCACAGAGGGACTGGAAAAAATCTTTTTTTTTAGCTAAACCAATGGAGACAAGCTGAGAATATGCTTGTATAAGAGCACTTTAAGAGGCAATATCCTAATGATCAAGTAACCAGGTTGTAATGTGTAATGCGCAGGAGCTCGTCTCTTATCCTGGAGCGTTTTGGGAGAAATTCATCCTCTTCTTCTACAAAGGTGTCATTGCTGTCAGATCCACCTTGTCCATCTCCAATTCAGAGTTCACTTCAATGGAGAGGGAGAACTCACAGGTTCCAACAGCCTTTCTGACTGTTCTGAGGAGCAGGGCATATTTTGCTTCCATATCATTTGTGAGTTTCATATGATCCACATACTTGCTCAGGACTGTTGCTCCTAACTGAACTTTATATGTCACTGGTTCTGTCCTTGCGTTGACCATGCCTCTTCCCCATGCAGGGCCATTCCTGTGGTTCCTACACTAAACTTCATTCTCTGAAGTAAACTGTTTCTGTCGCTTGGCAGAGTCTGAAATCTGGCATTGGCGTTCCTGATGCCATTTCACCCTCCCCTCCCATCTGATCCAGGAAAATTAGATTTGACCTGGTGTGGACTCTTCTCCTCATTAGCAACTCTGCTGGAGCTATACCTGTAGTTACATGAGGGGTAGTCCTATAATCAAATAGGAACCGGGACTGCATGGTATCTTGTGAAGCTGTATGTTGTTTCTTTAAGCTTGCCTTTAAAGTTTAGACTGCTCTTTCTGCTAGGTCATTCGATGATGGATGGTAAGGATCTGTCCGTATATGTTGAATCCTATTCGACTTTAAGAAATATGTGAATTCTCTCCTGGTACATGATGCCCTGTTGCCTGTGACCAACACTTCTGGCAATCCTTGTATTACAAAAGATGCATGCAGTTTTTCTATCACCATTCCTGAGTTTGATGAATGAACTCTATTCATGTCCAACCCCTTTGAGTGGGCATCTGCAGTGCCTAAGAATACTGAGCTGTGAAAGGAACTGCATAGTCGATGTGTAACAAAGCCCAGGGTTTACCTGACCATTCCCACAAATGTGGAGGAGCTGTAAGAGGTAATTTCTGTCCTTGTTGGTACAGTGGGTACTGAGCCACCAATGTGGATAAGTCTGCATCCAATCCTGGCCACCAGACAAAACTTCTCACCCACATCTTCATTTAGGACAGCTCTGGCAGTCCAGCCAGTATCTGGCGGTAACCTTTACTCATGACAATCACTCTTGATCCCCATAATGATATGCCGTCCTCTACTGTGATCTGGTCTCTCTGGGTCCAAAAGGATTCAATTCTGGGTGTGACTGCCCCTTAGTTTCCCCAATCACCACCAGCTGTTTTAGCTTGCCAGGACCGGATTGTTCTGAATCCAAATCTGCTATTGTCAGCTGCGACTGGAAGTTTGTCCAAAAAATGTAAAACCATTATGGACTCTTCCAGTGGCAGTACCACCGATGGTGTATCTGCCAGCGCAGGGTGTCTCGATGCATCCGCATTTGCTACTAGGCCTCCCGGACAATGGTCCAATTTGTAATTATACACACGTAGTACAACAGCCCACCGCTGAATTTGGCCTGAAGCTATGGGCAGCACTGCCCGCTCCTCTTTAAGTGGACCTAGTAGGGGTTTGTGGTCTGTTGCTATTATAAACTTACATCCATAAAAGTTTTGGTGGAACTTCCTGACTCCAAATATAACCTGCAAATCTTCCTTCTTTTTCTCAGCATATTTATACTCTGCATTAGCCAAAGGCCTGGATGAATATGCTATTGGGTGCCCCTCTCCATTGGGCCATCTATGAGCTAATACTACCCTGATGTCTGGGGAGACATCACATGTCAATACCAGATCTCACTTGGAATCATAACGTGCCAACACTGTAGAGGATGGTAGCTGTTTCTTCACTTTTCTGAAAGCCATGGCTTAGCTGTGCGATCATTTCCAAGGCTGATCTGAGTTGACGCAAGAGTGCCAGGGTGGAGGCCAGGTTACATAGGAACTTTCCATAGCAATTCACCAGCCCAAGGGAAGACCTAGGCTCCGGTACAGAGTGAGAGGTGAGGCACCATTGTTTGCTCTCACTTTATCTTCCAAAGGGTGTAACCCAGTCTTGTCAACTCTTTGGTCCAAGTGGGTCACTTGGGGTGCCTGGAAAACACAATCTCCCTTCTTAGGGATATTTCTGCCAGGGAGGCCCCTGTAAGGACTATATCCAAGCTCTCTAAGTGCTGCTTATTGGTCTTTCCTGTTATTAGCACCTCATCTAGATAAATAGCGACCTGGGGTTGACCTTGCAAAACGTTCTCCATTTTCTGCTGGAAATTTGCACAGGCTGATGATACCCTAAATGGCAATCTCGCATATTAGTACAAATCCTTATGGATATTAATTGTAGCAAACATCTGGGAATCCTCACCTATCTGCAGTTGCAGGTATGCATGGCCCATGTCCAATTTCATGAAAGACAGCCCCCCCCACCAGCCTTGCATATAAATCCTCAATGTAGTGGTTTGGGTATTTATCCAGCTGAGAGAAGCAACGGCTTAAAATCCCCACACAACGGCTTCAAAATCAGTACATCCAGTGCTGCCCATTCCACAAACTGGACTGATTTGATGATTTCTTCACTTTCCAGCCTCCTGGTTTCTGCCTCGACTTTTACAGGGAAGGCAAATGGCACTGGGCAGGCCTTGCAGAATTGTGGAATTGCTTCCTGATTAACACGCACAGTGGCCTTGGCTCCACTGATAGTCCCTAGACCTTCCTGAAAGATTTCTGGGTATTTAATTAGGACTTCACTGAGGCAGCCATTTTCTAATCGAAAAATGTTGAGCCAATCAAGGTGAATCTCTCAACCAGTTTCACCCCATCAAGTTTGGGCTCAAGCCTTTTGCTTCAATCAGTGGTAGTTGAACCAGCTGCTTTTCATAAGAAACTGGAACCAAAATCATACCCTTAATCTGTAAAGATTCTCTGATATAGGTTCTCAGTCTAGCCGAGGTTTTGCACAAACCTAAGATTTGGAGTCCAGAACGGTTTTGTTAAAGACTGACTGCGCTAGTATTGACCTCCATTTGAACTGGATGACCATTAATTATGACTGGTTTTGATTTGGATGTTGCTAAGCAATTTTACTGTTCCAAACCAGATGTAGGTGGACTTTGAAGTGTATGTACTCTCCTGGATACCAGCCTCTTGAGTTATTTTACTCCATTTATATCTAGTGGGACCATTTTACCAACAGCAACTATAATGGCTTGCCGGCCCAGATCCTGGAGAAAGTTTTAACCATTTGGCCAAGGCGTGGTTTTGTTTTGGGGTTTTGTTGTGGGCTGATCTCGAGTCACTCTGTTCAGGATAAGTCCTGAGTGAGGTATTATAGATCAGGCCCGACCCTTCAAAACAGTTTTAAGCAGGTAGCCCAGACTGTAACTTTGCTATTTGTTTTAGATGAGTGTGTAGCAGATATTCCCGGAGTAAATTAGCTGGTCTGACTGCCAAGTTTTAAGCAAACAGAATTTATTTACAATACTATGGAATGAAACACAAAGAACAGAAAATAGAATACCGGATAACTCATTCTATCCAAACACCTGACAGACTATCCTGACTTAATGCTACTGTTCTGAAAATACTGGCATAATCCACATAAACAGACCCCTTAGCACAAAGAGCAAAAAATGACACTAAAAGCTTACAGGTTACGAAGTCAGAAGGGCAGACAGAGGGGGAGAACCAACAGCCTTTCTTCACATACACTGCTGCTGAACTGAATCCAAAACTCTAATCAAAACGAAGACTAACTACACAGCTAGCTGACTATTCCCCTTTGATTACACTGTTTTTTTAAAGACATAAGCCTTAGGCCAGAGGCATTATCTGTTAGGGGTAAACAAAAAGAGCCCCAATAAACATTTCACACCCAGCTTAGTTGGAGCCTGGCCAATTACCCCCTCTGTGGAAAAAAAAACTCAAGGGCATAGTAACCTTGTAAAAAAACCAACATTGCGACAGAGGCTTGGCAATTGCCTTTACGGAAGCTCAGTCAGATTGGCGAGGGTGTCACTTCCATCAGAATACCCTGCAACTCATACGCTCCGCTTGCTATATTTTTCAGTGATAAAGCTATTGTAGTCCCTGTTTGAAGTCCAGTTGGACTTCAGCGAGTAGGAGCTTTTGCATGGCTATATCATTAATCCCTTCTACTAACTGGTCTTTCAGCATCTTATTAAGGGTGAAACCAAAGTCACATGCCTCTGCCAGTCATCTTAACCTCTTCAAAAATCCTGATATGGACCCCGGGACTAGAATTGCTTTGTAAAAATGCCTCAGAATTAGAGGAGACTTGGGGTCATAATATCCCTTAACTAAATGCTTCAACTTTTGAAAGGCTTTAGTATCTGGTGCCTCAGGGAAAGTTAGGTTCCTACTATCAGGAAAAGCTGTGGGTTCATGTATAGGATTGGCTGAAGGGCTAACATTGTTGATGATATTCGACCGTTGCATAACCTTGAATGAATCCTGTGAACAATCCTGTACGTACCGCAGATAGCATAATCAAAGTTGCTATTCTGTACAGTTTTCTGTACCGGCTGTTATTTACACTTGTAACAGAGAGAGAGTTTTGTTCCAAGTTGTTGGACTTCATCTTGAACCGGGATTGTGAACGTTGCCAGGAACAAACCCCAGACTGGTGATTGATCCAGGGGTCCCCGACGTGCAGGAGGGCCTGATGTTCACTGTTTTCTATTCCTTCTTTTCTCATCATTTTTTGATTACCTAATAGGTGGTCATGTTACAGTCCTTCTTTATCCTTCCTTTTTCATCTTTTATTATTAATTAATAAATGTTCACATTTAAGCCAATTGCTGTTGTTCAGTCTTCTTTTGACCGAATCAAAAAAAAACCCATTTGGATACATCCTGTGATCCAAGACATTTTTGGTGATGAGAATGGGATTCGGGAAACTGTTTAAGAGAAGGTAAAAGCAGCCTGATATGCCAGAGACCACCTCCTGTATTCCAGGATGGAATGCAGCAGACTCTGGATTCGGGTCTGTAGCTGATATGTCAGCAAAATCAGGACCCCTTGGAAGGATGGGGAACAGTTATAACTGGAGAAAGAGAGAACTGCAGGCCAGGTTTCTGTGTTGTGCAAGTGCACTGAACTGTGTAGAAGTGTTAACTCTTTGTGATCTGCTTTCAATGCACCTTCATTTGTTGGTTGCTAAATATTGTTTTGTACAGTTGTATGGTTTTTGTTCCCTGGAGCTCAAGATCTGGGATACTTTGAAGTTATTTTGCATTTTTGGGAATGTATGGTAATTTGAATGTGTATTGAGCACCTGTATCAGTGTGGAGCATGTATGGTTAATGTAATGTCCTTTAAGAAACCATCATTGGTTGTGCAAAACAACAATCTGCAAAAAGTTGATTCAAAAATTTAGTTTGTAAAGTTTGTTAAAATTTTAACTTTTGCTAATGGCTCCATGTTGTGTTTGGACTTGGGTAAATTTTAATTCTAGAAATTACCATGCTTGGAATTTCATTTTCTAGCCAGAGTGAACTTTCAAATATTGCTTTAACATGATAATTCTGGGTATAAGATTGACTCATTGTTAATATCCAAGTGATAGGGACATTGGAATGTTAAAAATGCAGCTCCTGGGTGCGAGGAGTTTAGGAACGGCAAATTTAACAAAGGGGCCTTTTCCTTTCTTTCAAGTGGAGGACAGATGGATGATGTATTTACATTCAGGAGCTTATGTCCCACCCCTTTTCAAAATCAGTGTCGATTAATACTAATTAACCAATTCTGCTTGATGTGGAATGGATGAAGCTTGTTTGTTTGTTTTTAGAAATTGGAGAAACTGAAGGCTGAACCCCTTCACAGAATTTCAACGCCACAATACAATGATGGATAAGGAACCCTCAACCCATCAAGCCATTCATCAATAACATATTTCAGTGTTTGGGAATAACTGGAAATATAAATTGTAGTGAGTGCCAGGAATCTTAAAACCATTGTGTCTGGGTAAACTTAAGCATATCACAACAAAAACTATATTAAGACTCACTTGCCCTGGTATTCTAAACATTTAACTGGAATAGTAACCTGAAAATTTAAAGGGATTCTGGAAATTATAAAGTGCATACACACAGTCTCAATGGTTTCAAAGCATACAAAAATGGTTAGTGACTTTGAGGGAGTAACCACAATATTGAATTTGAACAAATGTGCATAGAGATATATCAAATGTCTGGAATGAGTTATCAAGTAACTTTAAAATAAAACTCAGTCATCTTCGAGAAAGACAAGCAAAGTATGCTGTGCCTGAATCAAACAGGTATGTTTGACTTCTGTTTTAAAATGTTATAAGATTATGTTCCATGGACTACAAATCCACACAGATCTCTGGAATTGGATATGGCGGTAATAGTTAAGTTGCAAAATTGGATGAGACGATGTTTCTAGGGACGGAGGCTGGTGGCAGAAAACAAAGAAATGAGAATATTGGCTTGAAATGACAAGTGATGTTAAAATGTATTTTAGTGAAGAAGCAGTTTTGATGAGAGAACTGATAGCTTTCTCTTGGTGATGTCTGTGTCCTTGTTTTTCCTTTTACAAAAGATTGAATAGGTGATCCAGCCACTACCCGAGGTATTGGGACCATATGTGGAGAGACAAGTAAAACCTCATAGATCATTTGATAAGATCATGTGGGAGTCAAGAAGGCATGACATGGTCTTGGGACACTGTTGTAAGTGTAAAAAAGTGAATGTTATCTCAGAGATAACAAACATGAGTCATTACAAAAACCTGCACTGAAGAATGAGTCTTGGGCATGTACATCTATTTGACAAAGGATTAGTGGCATGGAAGAGCACAAAAACATAGTTTAAACAAGTAGACACTAACTCAAAATCCCTAGAGAAATAGACTTTAAAATGATAAAAGTAGTATTAGTGAAAGGGATGCGAGAAGAATTACAATCAAAATAAGTGTGATTGGTTATTATGTCAAAATGTTACAGAAATTAAAGAATATGTTACAGAAATTAAAGAATATAGACTCTGGGAGGAGTAATGCTGGACTGAGTGAAAGGACCTATTGGATGGCATACAGATACCCCTCCTTGAGCTTTTGTATGATTAAACCAGTGGGTGAAATTGTAATGTGTTAGGACAGTTAACTTACGTGAAAAAAAGACTGAGTTAAGACTCAGATGATGTAGGAGTCTGTGGTAAGGGAACTCTGGCAAAAATAAATGTAAGGAAGCATAAGCTGAAGGTAAAGCCTGATGAATGTTAGAGCTGTATTATTTGATATAATATATATTGTAGCTCAAAGGGGATATCTGCAAACCAATGTAGTTACCACTCAATGATATAGTAGGCAATGATAAAATAGGCAAGGGAGGAAACATGTTGAAGGAATATGCTCAAGGTGAACAGAGGTGAAGAGAGCTGGAGAAATTTTGACTTTGCGTATAATATTATTTTGCAGTTATTGGGTGAAGTGGTCTGTGAATCGGGAACTGAAGGATAAGGAAAAAAACACACATTAAGGAACCTGAATCTGGAATATACTGAATTCTAGAGTAAATTGTGTAAATAGATTAACTGAGAAGTTGTAAAATCGACTAATAGCCAGCTAGACTGGTACAGTCTCTTTTATTCCTCTTGCAGCGTTTCAGGGCCCTCAGCACGAACAGAATTTTCTATCTCAGGATAGGAGCTGGAATAGATTAAGTTCGTGTATATATATGGAGTGGTTGTGCAATGACTGTAATTAAGGATATGGGCAGCATGGTTGCACAGTGGTTAGCACTGTTGCCTCACAGCACCAGAGACCTGGGTTCAATTCCCACCTCAGGCGACTCTCTGTGTGGAGTTTGCACATTCTCCCTGTGTCTGTTTGGGTTTCCTCCGGATGCTCTGGTTTCCTCCCACAATCCAAAAATGTGCAGGTTGGGTGAATTGGCCATGCTAAATTGCCCATAGTGTTAGGTGCATTAGTCAGGGGTAAGTGTAGAGGAGTGGGTCTGGGTGAGTTGCTCTTTGGAGGGTTGGTGTGGATTTGTTGGGCTGTTTCCATGCTGTAAGTAATCTAATTTAATCTAATGCTGTTATTGTAAGCATGAAAACACTAATTCTCTGTGGGTTCCTCTCAAGTTTGAGCCCGACAGGCACATGGCATGACTTTCTGGTTCCATCAAGGACTTGAATGTACATTAAGGATGGGATATATTTAAGGGTTGGTCTCCAAAGACTACTGCAACCATTCATTTGATGATATATCCTATTGTTATACTATTCATATTGAATATCATTCGTTTCATTGTAGTTTTAATCTTCTAGAGTAGGTTACATACTCTTATGAGATGTTCTCAGCGGCTGTGGCTGATTTGCACCTGCATTTGTGATTGTAATATGCGCTGTAAAATATCGTCAGAGGTGGATTGGATAGGATTGGCTGAAGGACTAACATTGTTGATGATATTAGACCACTGCATGATCTTGAATGAATCCTGTGAACAATCCTGTACCCTGCCATAGACAGCATAATCAAAGTTGCTTTTCTGTCCAGTTTTCTGTACTGGCTGTTTGTTACACTGTATCAGACAGAGAGATATTTGTTCCAAGATGTTGGGCGTCACCTCGAACCAGGATCGCGAACCGTGCCCAAGCCTCCAGACTGGCTGTTGATCGAGGGGTCCCCGACGTGCAGGGGATCCTAAGGCTCATTGTTTTCTTTTCCTTCCCTTTTCACCATTTTTAAAAATCTAATAGATAGTCATGTTACAGCCCTTCTTTTTCCCTTCCTTTTTCATCTTTTATTATTACTTAATAAATGTTCATATTTAAGCAAATTACTGTTGTCGAGTCTTCTCTTAACTACGTTTAACCAAATCCGAAAAGAACTGTTTGGATGCATTCTGTGATCCAAGACAGTTCACGAGCTGCCAGGAGAGTTACTTGTTGCTTTTCATCTGACCCAATGTCTTTCTCCCAGAGAAAATAATGCTTTCTTTCCATGAACTGGGCCCAGTCTTCATTGGCAGGATCAAACAAGTCAAGCTTCCCAAATAATGGCATGATGCCAGAAATGCATACCCTAACTCAAAGACGACTGTTGTGGGTGAGTTTCTTCAGAAGCATGCTTCACTCTTGTCACCAATGAAATAACTCTGCAGAGGCTGGAGGCCTGTGACCAGTGGAGTGCATTTTGGGAAAGCAACTCTAAGTGATTAGTTAGAATCCACAAATCCTAGATGACAACATGTAGGATCTGTTTACAGGTGGCAGGCCTATCAGTTCAATATGCATGGAAACAGTACAGAAACAATTGGCAGAAAACAAGAGTGGCATATTGATGTGACTTCGCTGAGTTAAAGAAACAAACAGTTTTGCTTTTTTGGATTCTCATTCTCAATGCCCCAACATAGTGTTACATTTAGGTGTAATAGTAACAACTGATGTGCTACCATATTTATTTGTTAGTGTGGATTCCCTGTAGAACTGATCTCTGGCAAGGATCATATACCCATCCAAATGTCTTTTAAATGTTGCAATTGTACCAGCCTCCACCACTTCCTCTGGCAGCTCATTCCATACACGTACCACCCTCTGTGTGAAAAAAATGCCCCTTAGGTCTCTTTTATATCTTTCCACTCTCACCCTAAACCTATGCCCTCTAGTTCTGGACTCCCCTAAATCCTCCAACCCTAGCAACGTCCTTGTAAATCTTAAGAGGTACAGTTAGTAAGTTTGCAGATTACACCAAAATTGGAGGTGTAGTGGACAGCGAAGAAGGTTATCTCAGATTACAACAGGATCTTGATCAGATGGGCCAATGGGCTGAGAAGTGGCAGATGGAGTTTAATTCAGATAAATGCGAGGTGCTGTGTTTTGGGAAAGCAAATCTTAGCAGGACTTATACACACTGAATGGTAAGGCCCTATGGAGTGTTGCTGAACAAAGAGACCTTGGATTGCAGGTTCATAGCTCCTTGAAAGTGGAGTCGCAAGTAGGTAGGATAGTGAATAAGGTGTTTGGTATGCTTTCCTTTATTGGCCAGAGTATTGAGTACAGGAGTTGGGAGGTCATGTTGCAGCTGTACAGGATATTGGTTAGGAGAAAGTGAGGACTGCAAATGCTGAAGATTAGAGCTTAAAAACATGTTGCTGGAAAAGCGCAGCAGGTCAGGCAGCATCAAAGGAACAGGAGAATCGACATTTCAGGCATAAGCCCTTCTCCAGGAATGAGGAGGGTGTGCCAAGCAGTCTAAGGTAAAAGGAAGGGAGGAAGGACATTGGTTAGACCACTGTTGGAATATTGTGTGCAATTCTGGTCTCCTTCCTATCGGATAGATGTTGTGAAACTTGAAAGGGTTCAGAAAAGATTCACAAGGATGTTGCCACAGTTGGAGGATTTGAGCTATAGGGAGAGGCTGAACATGCTGGGGCTATTTTCCTGGAGCGTCGGAGGTTGAAGGGTAACCTTATAGAGGTTTACAAAATCATGAGGGGCATGGATAGGATAAATAGACAAAGTGTTTTCCCTGGGGTGGGAGATTCTAGAACTGGAGGTTTAGGGTGAGAGGGGAAAGACATAAAAAAGACCTAAAGGGCAACTTTTTCACACAGAGGGTGGTATGTATATGGAATGAGCTGCCAGAAAGTGGTGGAGGTTGGTACAATTGCAACATTTAAAAGGCATTTGGATGGGTATGTGAATAGGAAGGGTTTGGAGGGATATGGGCTAGGTGCTGGCAGGTGGGACTAGATTGGGTTGGGATATCTGATTGGCATGGACGGGTTGGACGGAATCTCTATGATTCTATGGCCTCTTGTGCGTGTCACTGTTTGGCTTGTCCTAGAATGGATATGCTGTCCCAGTCAAAGTTATTCCTCATCTATATGTAAGGATACTAGTGAGAGTGGGTCATGTCATTTTGTGACTATTTGATGTTCATGTATCCTGGTGGCTAGGTTTCTTCCTGTTTGTCCAATGTAGTATTTGTTACAGTTCTTGCAAGGTACTTTGTAAATGACACTAGTTTTGCTTGTTGTCTGTATGGGGTCTTTGAAGTACATTAGTTGCTGTTTTCGTGTGTTGGTGAGTTTGTGAGCTACCATGATGCCAATGGGTCTGAGTAGTCTGGCAGTCATTTCTCAGATGTCTTTGATGTAGGGGAGAGTGGCTAGAGTTTCTGGACGCATTTTGTCTGTTTGTTTGGGTTTGTTGCTGAGAAATTGGCAGACCAAGTTCATTGGGTACCCATTCTTTATGAATACGTTGTATAGGTGATTTTCCTTTGCTCTTCATAGTTCCTTTGTGCCTCACTGTGTGGTGGCTTTGTTTGTGGGTGTTGGGATGATAGCTTCTGTAGTTCAGTATTTGGTCCGTATGTGCTGTTTTCCTGTAGACGCTGGTTTGAAGTTCCCCATTGGCTATTCGTTCTCCTGTGACATCTAGGAATGGCAGTTTGTTGTTGTTTTCCTCCTCTTTAGTGAATTTTATGTCAGTAAGGGTATTATTGATGGTATTGAAGGTTTCCTCTAAATTGTTTCATTTAGCGATAACAAAGGTGTCATCCACCTGGCGGACCCAAAGTTAGGGTTGGATGGTTGGCAGAGCTGTTTGTTTGAGTCTCTGCATTACTGCCTCTGCTAAGAACCCTGATATCAGAGATCCCATGGGCATTCCTATGGTTTGTCAGTAGGTTTTGTTGGTGAAGTGAGTGGTAAGGCATTTGGTCCACTAGCTTGACGATATTGTCCTTGCTGATGAAGTTGGTGGTGTTTGGTGTATGTATCTTTGGGTCTTCTAATAATGTGGTCAGTGTTTCCTTGGCCAGGTTGATGCTGATGGATGTGAACAGAGCTGTTACATCAAAGGAGACCATTATTTCATCCTATTCTATCCTGGTGTCTTTGATAATGTTCAGGAATTCTTGGGTGGAGTGGATGGAGTGGTGTGAGTCTTCTACTCAATGTTTTAGTCTTTGGTGTAGCTCCTTGGCCAATCTGTACGTTGGTGTTCCAGGTGGCAAGACTATGGGTCTGAGGGCAGCTCCTGGTTTGTGAATTTTGGGTAATCTGTAGAAGTGTGGTATATAGGATCCATCTGTTTTCATTTTTTTTTGGAAGTCTGTCTTATTTGATTCTCCAGATTTCTGAAGTTTTTTGGAGTAGGGCTGTGATTCCATTCTCTAGTTGTGGGGTCAGGTCTATCGCCACCTATTGGTAAGTGTCAGTATCTGCAAGCAGTGCATTCACTTTCTCAGTATAGTCTGTTTGGTTTAGATTGACTGCCAAGCGTCCTTTGCCTGCAGGTAGGATAATGATGCTTTCATCTTTTTTGAGTCCTTCTAATGCTTTCCTTTCTTGCGTATTGAGTGTGTTTCCTTCCTTTTTCCTGCTTAATGTTGGTGTGACTGTCTATCTAATGGTTTGCTGTGTTTCTTCTGTGAGTTGGTTGTCTTTCAGTGTTGTTTCTAATGCTGCTAAGAAATCTTTTCTGTCCATACCTCGAAGTTGTAATTTAATCCTTTTACTAAGATGGCTTTTTCAGTGTCTCTCAAAGATCGTTCAGGTAAGTTTTTTTATCCATGCTTCTGTGTTGTCTGTGTTGTTATTTTGCGTGAGTTTGTCTACTGTTTTCTGCAGGTCTAGTTTTTGTTCTTTTTCTGTGTTTGTCGCCGTCTAATGTCTTTGGCTCATTGTACTGTGTCTGGACGTTCATGGTCTGTTGCGTTAGCAGGTAAAGATTTTCGGCATGAGATTTCCCAGTTGTATTTACGGAGTCTCTTGTGGGCACCATTAATCATTTCTCTAAGCATTCTGTGGCCATTTTGCTCTGCTATTCTTTTGACTAGTGAGGTGTTAAGGAGAGGTTTGTATTTAAGATATTTAGGTAGTACTTGTTTCCTTAGGCATTCATGGAGGAAGTACAGCTGTTTGTGGGTGTCACTCTGTCAGGTGGCGCTTTATTGTCTGGCATTGGTTTCCCATTTTTGGGCCAGTTTTAGCGTATAGTGCCCATAGGTGTTAGCGAGTTTTGAAAACTTACTAATGGAATGAGTTGCCAGAAGAAGTGGTGGAAGCTGGTATGGTTACAACATTTAAAAGGCATCTGGATGAATATATGAAGAGGAAAGTTTTGGAGGGATATGGGCAAAATGCTGAAAATGTAATTAGATTTATATAGGATGTCTGATCAACATGGATGCATTGAACCAAAGGGTCTTTTTCCATGCTGTATATCTCTATGATTCTATGATTTTGTGACCTAAAGTATTTCATCTGGATGACTTGAATGCAGCAATAGTAGGGCTACCTTCATGTGTGCAGCTGAATATTGTAATCATTCGTATGATCACCGATGTACTAATCATGTCAGAACAGGCCAAGAAAAATGACATTGAGTCAGTCAATGACTGGATATACCCAGGCTGATTCAACCCCATAGGAAACAGCTGTATTACACCTAGAGAAGCTGCAGTTACATCAGTCAACCCTGCTACAAAGTGTAGTGTACGCTCACAGTAGAAGCTTAAGATGGTGGCTTTGAGCATACAGGCATTAGCCTTGATGTGCATATAGACTGGCGGAGTTATAACCAGGTGCACAGTGAACAAAGATAGCACAATTGGACTATGCTTGGACCCAAGATGTCTAAACGAAAGCTTCCCAAAATGGGGGTCAAGAAATTTTGACATTGTAAACTCTGTGGCAGCCATTCTGAGGTGGCCATACATCATAGAACTCTGATTAAATTACAATAGCTCATGCTCTTGCCCCAACAAGTACCTGCTCTCACACTTGACCCCCATTCTCACAGGTCACCACTCGACAAACACAGATCTTCCCACCCTGCCCTATGCCAATCACAAGGGTCTCTCACCCCACCCAGTCTAACACACCCACCCAATTCCACATCGCACTCTTGTATGTGTCACCAATCCTGCAGGCAGGATTGTGCAATTTGTAAACTCTGCATAGTTATGAATATTGTCATTAAGTGATACAATCGCCCAAATATAGTGAGCACATCAGCTGCACAAAAACAATTGCTGAAAATGCACAAGGGCGATTAAGAAAGCATTGAGTGGGTAAAAGCCATCCAATTAATTCTGGAAGGTTACTAGGAAAACTCCCAAATATCCATCAATCTCCACTATTTAAACCAAACTGCTATCTTCCACAGACAATAATCCTCTTTTTTTTGGTTTGATTATTTTGACTCTCAGGATGCTTACTCAAGTTTTCTCTTGGGAAGATAGTGATGGTACTGGGTTAGTAACCAAGATGCCCAGGCCAATGTTTTAGGAGTATTGGTTCAAATCCTGTCGTGGCAGCTAATGGAATTTAGATTCAATTAATAAAATTTTAAATTGAAATCTAGTCTTATTAATGGCACCTATGAAACAATCAATTGTTCTAATAATCCATCCAGCTCATTGACATTCTTTTTCTTCTCAGTGTGTCCTGCATGTGACTGCAAACCCTAACAAAGTGGCTCACTCTTAACTGTCCTCTGAGATAGCCCATGCAGGTCAAAGGTAATTAGGAATAGGCAACAAATGCTGGCCTGGACAGCTTTAACCAGAGCTCACATAAGAATAAATTAAAATTAACCCATCTATATGATTTTCAACCAGGAATTCCTATTGAGATTTCTCCTTTCTTAAAAATTTGATTTTGCTTGTATATATGGCTAAGAGGATTCATTTTTGTGCTATTTATTAACTGAGGTCCCTATGGTTTGGGTCCAATAATTCCTGCTTAAATTCCCTACTCTCCTCTTTAAAAGGGGAGAAGGAACAGGGAACTGCACAGAGAGCCTGAGGGTTATTTGAAACAAGATGACAGTTCTGATTGAAATGGACTGTGGGAATTAAATCGCTCTCTAGTGAGATTTGAAACCTCATCCATCAGCTCGCTGATGTTTCCACACACACATAATGCAGTGTAATTAATTTGGACCGAGAAACAAGTCCACATTGACAATCCCAGCAGAGATAAACTGCCTCTATATTTTCTTATTGCTTGGAGAAAAGATCACACATCTCCACCCTCAGTCCATTAGAAGCTTTGATACACTGCTGCTTCACACTCTTAGCAATTAGTGGACATCTATTTCCCTGCTTATATGAATTTAAGCTCCTTGATGACACCATTTTCTTCACCAAATGAGAAAATAATGGTTGGACTATTGGTGGTGGGAGTCTCAATGGGAGAAATCAATATGCAAATTATTTTGAATCCTTTAACATTTCTAATTAAAGTCATAGCAACCATAGCTAAGTGCTTCAACAAAGCATGAGAAATATGATTTATTAGTGACTGCAAAAAATGTTTCTCATATTCACCCACATATTTTGGAATTAAAATAGAAAATATTACAGTCAGCCAGTATTTGAATGAAGAGAGAGGACATTTGGAAATGGGTCTTATTTTTTTAAGAACTGGATTTGAATATGCTGATTTTAAATTTCAAAATCAGTTAATATGCAGAAAAAGCAACAAAAAGTTTCAACAATGTGACAAAATGAAATGCAATAGTATTAGCATTTATGACAGCAAGGGATTGATGGAACAGTGTCTGAACAAATATTTCAGAGCTTATTCACTGGCCATATTGTGTTAGACTCTTTATACTACATAATGAATTTTGACACCATAAACAGTATGGGATGTAATTCAGTGGTTTGAATTGGAAATGGTGAACTGTTCCTCAAATGAGGGTTTCACACCTCAAAGCCGCTTGAAAGAACTCTTAGCTCCAATTCAAACCAAATTGCATGCTACTATAATTTGCCATTTTGGATGTCATGATTGCGTGAGTGTATAGGCCAGCCTATCCAAATGGAGTAAAATTCATATACCCATCCAGATTCCTTTTAAATCTTGTTATTGTACCAGCGTCCACCAAATCCTCTGGCAGGTAATTCCATACATCCATCACCCACTGTGTGAAAAAGTTGCCCTTAAGGTCCCTTTTAAATCTTTCCCCTCTCACCTATGTCTTCTAGTTTTGAACGTCTCCACCCTGGAGAAAAGACCTTGGCTATTCACCCCCACGGTTTTATAAACCTCTCAGCTTCTGGTACTTTGGAAAAATAACCCCAGCCTGTTCAGCGTCTCCCTATAGCTCAAAGCCTCCAACCCTAGCAATATCCTTGTAAATCTTTTCTGAACCCTTTCAAGTTTCACAACATCCTTCCGATAGGAGAGAGAGCAGAATTACATGCCTTAGTCTTACTTTTTTAGTGGGTTTTGGTGAGCATGGAGTGAAGTGCAAGTGCTTGATTTTTCTTGATACTCATGATCCTAAGAATTTTTAATCCAGCTCTGAGGTTACTGATCACAGAGAATGTTCTTTCTAATTTGCAAACAATGTGGCCCCTTTAAGTAACCATGCAAAAACGTTTAAAGGGGCAGTATATTTAAATGAAGTATGCATTCCTAAAATGTTTTAGATGATCTTAAGTGATTGATTGGCTCCTTCAAGTTACACAATCTTATCCTGAATGAGCAGAATATCTTCCAAGAAGCACCAATGGTATTAGAGGTGGGAAAGTGTTTGTCAAACCATTATAAAAGTTGCTTCTTTCTTATCCTATTACAACCTGCCTTTACGAGTGGTAAACCACACAATGAAGCCCTCTTGTAAAATCACTCCTGAAGATACTAATATTCAAACCCCACATTTTAGAAATTTACTCTAAATATTTTCTTTGTCCCTGAGATGTGCCTTCCGAACTGCTTCAAATATGGGAAGGAGAAGCTCAGTTGAATGCAGCTATGAGTAAGACATATGTCCTCACTGCTCCCCACACCCCAATTGAGAGTATGTTAGATTTTCTCATCTTTTATTTCACAAAGACATGGGGTCAAATCCACTGCAAGATTTTAGAATGTAATCTAAACTAATACATAAATCCAGAATTGAGGCAGTGCTTTGATGCTGGAGATACTAACAATCTGATAAGACATTGGCCAGATGGCAACAGGTTTATTTGAAATCACAAGCTTTCAGAGCACTGCCCCTTCATCGGGTGAAATGTTGGACTATAACCTGGTGTTATCTCACTTCTGACCTTATCCACCCCATCCAACACTGGCACCTCCACATCATGGATAACACATCATACTGAGACCATATTGTCTGTGTGGGAGAAGATCCAATGGCATTATTCAAAGAATAGGATGTTTTCCTGAAGTGCTGCCTAATTTTCCTCATTCACTCAGCACCTCAAAAGCAGATTAAATGATTCTGTCTTGTTTGATATGACCAAATTGACTGTTACAGGAGCCAGTTAGACAATTTGACATCATTAACTACTCTGTTTTCTCTTGACACTGTAATGTTTAATAATCAACCAAAGACCATCAGGAAATCTAAATCAATTTATAATTTTTAAAATTAGCTGTTGACCTTTAGAGTTCTTTTTCCCCTTTTCATCACTGCCTAGCAATGTTGAACACCTCTTTATCCAACCATGATTTGCTTTCATTACTAATGAGGTATGAATAATGAAAAATACTATGTCCGTCATCATGAGAGACATTTTAATCAACCTGTTCAGAGATATTATGACACATCTCTGGAGCAGGTGGGACTTGAACAGAGGCCCCCTGGTTCAGAGGTAGAGGTACTACCACAGTACCACAAGAGCCCTTCTGTCAACAGGATATCATTACTTACTTTATATTGACTCACGTAGGCACCAATCTATCACAGAAGCAAGTAAAATATACAGAGAATTACATAATGGAAAATGCAGTAAAATTGCTTCCAGTCCAAGCAAAAGGAAATGATTATTCAGAAGAGCAACTTGAATTTTTACTTGCTTATCTTCAGTGAAACATATCAAAGTATTTTCTTGCACAGTGAGTGACGATGGAGCTTCTGACAATGATAGAATGGAGACTGAAAATTGTTGTCATGAGAAAAGTGCTGTGGGAGAAGGGATTGGTGTGTTTTGAAAAGCACCAAAGGCAATCTAAACTCAGTTCTATATTTTCTATCAAGTGAATTCTTACTTTAATTAGTGCCTTTTTTGTTATTGTATTCAAACTGTCCAGACACATTATGTTACAGTTCCAGGGCAGGTAGGACTTGAACCTGGAATGTTTAGCTCCAAGGTTAGCTACTATCTCTGTGCTATAAGCTCCTTCACTCTCCAGCCACCCACACACAACCTGTATGTAAATGCTCCTGTAATACCTTCTTTTTTTATATATTACTTACAGTGTGGAAACAGGCCCTTCAGCCCAAAAGGTCCACACCGACCCGCTGAAGCGCAACCCACCCAGACCCATTCCCCTACATTTACCCTTGACCTAACACTACGGGCAATTTAGCATAGCCAATTCACCTAACCTGCATATTTTTGGATTGTGGGAGGAAATCGGAGCACCCGGAAAAAAACCCACACAGACACAGGGAGAATGTGCAAACTTCACACAGAGAGTCGCCTATGTGCATACATTTATAAACATACATTTAGTTACCAATATACCAGTGGGAAAGAAAGGACATAGAGTTGGGCGGTCGAGGGTGGTGGCATAGTCTGCCCAAGCAGGGCTCAGGTCTTATTAAATTATAATCTTTTCTATACTATCTCTTTAAGTTGCTGCAGGCTATTAAATTCTGCAGTCTTGCTTGCTCTCAATCCCCGATGTGAGTTCTCAAAGAACAGTCATAAAGTTGAGAGCTTGCTAAGTGTATTAATATCAGACTGAAGCTGAAAACTACTGCATGGTCAAGTCATGTCAGGTGTGTATGAGGGTGGTGCAGCAGTAGTGTCCCTGCTCCTGGAACAGGGAGGCCTAGGTTCATGTTTCATCTGCTCCAGAGGTATGTAATAACATCTCTAACAGATTGGTTAGGGGAAAAGTAGGTGAAAAAACATGTGAATTCAACTCAGGATTTTGCCTGAGTGGAGAGACTAGGCTAGTGTATGAACTTCACAGTACCATTAATGCAAAGTATCCAACCTCTTCTCCCTTTAGCAATAAGCAATGAATCCAACTTTGTGCTGCTATTAACACAAACAATCCACCTGATATCATTGATAATACAATAACAGAGAAAATAGTAACAGTAGCACAGTGGCACAGTGGTTAGCACTGCTGCCTCACAGCACCAGAGACCTGAGTTCAATTCCCGCCTCAGGCAACTCTCTGTGTGGAGTTTGCACATTCTCCCTGTGTCTGTGTGGGTTTCCTCCGGGTGCTCTGGTTTCCTCCCACAATCCAATCAAAAAATGTGCAGGTTAGGTGAATTGACCATGCTAAATTGTCCGTAGTGTTAGGTGAAGGGGTAAATGTAGGAGTATGGGTCTGGGTAGTATACGCTTTGGCGGGTCGGTGTGGACTTGTTGGGCCGAAGGGCCTGTTTCCACATTGTAAGTAATCTAATCTAAAAAAAACCCAACCTTGGTAGTTGAGATAGCTCTTGCTTTTGTATGATAGTGTGAAGTGGATGGTATGGTGGCTCAGTGTTTACATTGCTGCCTCACAGCACCAAGGACCTGGGTTCAATTCCAGCCTCAGATGACTGGCTGTGTGGGGTTTCCTCCCACAATTCAAAGATGTGCAGGTTAGGTGAATTGACCATACTAATATTGCCCATAGAGTTCAGGGAAATGTTGGTTAGATGAATTAGTCAGGGATAATGGAGTGGATCTGGGTAGATTGCTCTTCGGAAAGTCAGTGTGGACTTGTTGAGCCGAATGGCCTGTTTCCAAATTGTAGGGGTTCTATGATTCTATGATCTTACATCTCCACTGAATTCCCATTTCGTCCACAGAAATAGAAATTTCAAGAGGTGTTAAATTGCATGCTGACTTACTGTTGCATGTTTTACAGTTTTAACACATGGTGACAGATTTAACTCATAGATTGTGAAGCAAGTAAGGCTGTTGCCTCCAAAGGTGCCTGCAGGTCACTTAAATAAATAAATTTAATGGTACCTCAGAAAGTATATAGGTACCACAGGGACAGAATATTTTTCAAGTTGTGAATATACTGAACTCGTGCTCTGACTCATAGAGTATCAAATAAGGTTTACATTTGCTAGCTGAAGGGGATGTTTCTTCTCGAATCTGGAAAGATAGTCAAAGAGCAGAGTTGGAAGACACAACAATCAAACAATGATTCTTCACAAATGGTGTAATTTTGCCACCAGCATAGTGTTTTATCTGATGTATCAATGCTTATGTAATTTGTTTTAATTGAAGAAGCTGGGAATGACATTGAAGAGTCAGACATTTATTATAACTATAACATATAAACATTATATTCCTCAGGCACTTAAAAGGCTGGGACAAAATGAAGATATTAACTTACAACACAGGAGCAAGTTTCCAGTAATGTGTCATGCTTCAAACAATCTGAAGTAAGTTGGAGTATGAGAACTTTATACACTCAGGTCTCATGCTATAATAACATGATAATATCATGAGCATGTCTCTTAAAGATATAATGACATACAGGCCATGAGACAAACACAATATCCCACTTTTAACAAAGATAAAAACTTATACCCAACAGATTGGTAATGTCAAATAGACAGCTATATTGTGAATTTGATGATTATACAAACAGGTAAAACAGTTCTAAAGGATTGACATCTCAAGCTTTAATGTAATGCTCAGAAGTGTGACAACTCATCCTGGTCTGATGACCATACACTAATCTGGAGAGGAATGCGTTGTTTTCGGTTACACTTGACAGCCTTTGATACTTCTTTTGTCTTGCTGCTGCTCACTACAATACCATAGCTCAGTCACTATGAAATCAAGAAAACTAAAATGTGAACTCTGATTTCTATCCAAAGATTCTGCATGACCTACTGAGCTTTTCCAGCAATTTCTATTTGTGAGTTCAGTCTCTATCATGAGAGCACTCTTTCTCAATCTGTTTGGCTTCTGTTACAAAGTAGCACCATGACTAGCAATGACTTTATAAGATCGAGGCTGGTTATATATTTGAGAAACCTTTGCTGATATTCAAGTACGTGTATTTTTTACTTTGCAGTCTTTGCCTGAAAGCACAGTTTTGATCATTCTCGTCCTGCTTGATCATAATATATATTTTCATTCTCCTCTGTCCATGAAGAAGAAAGTCCTGTGCCTTGGGATGGTTAGGCAATTGGTTGCTGAACAAGGTCAGTTGCACTTGTGTTTTGAACATAACTTGTACTGGAGATGGCAATGCCTTTCCTATTGATATTGCATAAGAATGCAGCAATACACTGCAAAAATGTTGCTTTGCTCAACACTTAATGACAATTGGTTTGATTGTATGTACTGTGCAGCCTGCTAGATCAATTGAGCCTGGCAGTGGGATGGAGGTGTGACCGAGGATGGACAATGAGATGAAGATGTGATATAGGTAACTTTCCACTCAATACAAATATCTTGAAATGGTTTGCCAAGGAACTACAGTCTATTGTCAATCACTATCTGATCCAGAAGAATGAATAAACCGAAAAGAGTTACAACATTCGATGTATTGTTAAGATATTAAGCAATGATAACTTAGAGAAGTAATCCATCACAAGGATCTAATTGTCCCAATGCACTGTGAATAGGATTGTTAATTTCATCAAGGAGTGGATGGAATGTTATGTGGATGTAGAGGATCTCTTGTGAGGATGATGTCACTTTAACAAGGTTATTTTGTTCTTGGGTTTTTTTTCAAGAGAGTTTGTAAAGGTAGAGGTATCGAAATGTCTATTTAACAATTCCAGGCGAGTGGCCAATTTTCCTAGTTCAGATTTTTTCCAGTTTGGTTTAGTTGTAACAATGAGAAGCTGCTGAGTTAGCTGTAGGAGAAGCTGCTGCAGTGAATAAAGGGTATCATGGTTCAGCTGATGATCCCTGGCTGACTTCTTTCTCTCTGAAATCTCTCCTGTCTGTAGGAACTAGTGTTTGAATTTATCTTTAGCCAAGGGGTGTATTTGTGGGATGATATGGGAATTGGAACAGCTCCTTAGTTAAGTTGCTGGGTCAGGACAGTTAAGTTTTCTAATAGTTAAATTGTTCTAAATACCATTTTCTTTTGTCCATGTTTCAACTGTAGTGTTTTGCTAAAAGCCAAGCGGTTTGACCAGCTGCATCACCCCTGGAATGTCCACCTCACATTTGCCTTTAAAATAAGGAAAGGTTAAGGTGTAGGCTACTTTCTTAAGATACTTTGAGGAGATCTTGCCTGGTCCTTCACACTCTCCATGCTGAGGTTGATATGTTTGGCATGTCACGCACACATCAAAAAGTCTTTGAATAGTCTGATTTATACCTGGACAGTACACAGACTCACAAACCAGCTATCCTGAATGTTCTATACCCTTTGTCCCTTGTGTAATATGGACATGATACCTTACTGTAATGTCGTTGTCATTAGGATTTGTTAGCCTTTAAAAGTGATTTGTCATTTTATAACAAGTTGTGATTTGTATAGCCAAAATAAACAAATCTTCTCAAGTACATCAATAATTCTATCAGGCCTTCCCTCAATAATGAATTTTTCAAATAATGATTTGAAGTTGCTCAACTTTGACAGTTGTTACTTGCATCTGCTCACACTGGCTCTGGTCACAAAATAACAGGTCAACCTTGAGAACATGTTCAATGTAACAGTCTAGAGGATTAGCATGCATTACAAGAGGGATATCTTACTCTTTATGTTAATTGGGTAAACTGTTTAATATGTAAGGCTTCATCAACCTGGGACTTGGCTTTTATCATGTTTTAAAGTCATATCCTTGGAAATTGTTGACTGATTCAACTGTTATGTGTCGTCTCTTCTCCTCCAGTGGGTGTGGCTTGAGTCTCATGAAGTTTGACTGCACCAAGACCTGTGCACACTGGTAGTTCTGCCACTGCTTGAACATTGGTGTCTATCAGATACAAGATTTCAGGTAGCCAAGATTGGCTTGCATATTGGTACTACAATGTGATTCTGTTAATGCACATTAATGATAATCTGTTATATGCTGTGAAATGTGGGAGGAAATCAGAGCACCTAGTGGGAACCCATGCAGACACAGGAAAACATGCAAATTCCACACAGTCATCCAAGACTGGAATCAACAGGTCCCTGGCACTGTGAGGCACTGTGCTGCCATGCTGCCCCTTTCAAATTCTCCCAACTACCATGGCAGGATTCAAACACAGAATATTAGCTGAGCATCTGAATTAATAATCTGGTGACAATACCGCTAGGCCATTTCCCTCTTCATCTACATTGTTTGTTGAGTACAGGGCAGAAGTGGGTACTGCAGATGTTGAACATTAGATTCAAGATTAGAGTGGTGCTGGAAAAGCACAACAGTTCAGGCAGCATCCGAGGAGCAGGAAAATCGATGTTTCGGGCCAAAGCCCTTCATCAGGAAAGCCCATTTGTTGAGTACAGCTTGGCCTTTGGAAACAGATTTCCTGAACCTATGTGCCCAATGTCCCTTGGTACCACACGCTTTACAATAATTGAGAAGCTGGGCAGTTTTTGGTAATAATGATAAACCACATACTTCTCTGACCATTGCAATAATGTTAGCCTCACATAAAGCATGGAATTGTTCTTGGCCTGTCATGATCCTCAAGTAATGTATCAATGGCATAGGCCTTTTTATGGCCCTAAGGGTTCTGCCTAATGGGTTTGAGTTATGTAGATGCCATGAGTAAATCAGTGAACCTCTCTCTCAGGTCATCTTTAAAAAATGCCATGTTCATGTCCCTAACTTCCAACAAGCTACCAAATGGACTGTCAATGTCGCTGTCTGTATGACATGAGTTTGAGTCTGTTAATTCTGAAATTATTTCTTACCTTGATCGTGTCTTCAAGAACCTTCCAAATCTTTTCTGGACTTTCTGATCATCCATGGCATAACCAGATGTGTTAATTCTGCAAAACCCCTCCTTGCCAATGGCAAGCAAAATTTTTAGAGCTCTTGTCTTGGGACCATCTATAGCTTGACATGTAAAATAGAATGGTATATGTTTTTAAACATAGTTTCACCTCAGTCAAAGCGTCACTGAATCATTGGTTCATAATACGATTTCTGCTTTCTATGATTTCACCTTAAAATGTTGAACTGTACCATCTGAAAACATATGTTTCCTGACTTGGTGTCAGGATAAAATTTAAAAATGTTCCTTCTTTAAGAACAATGACTTTGCAACTGCTGTTAGAAGAAATGGTTACTTATGTATTGATTGCTAGGAACAGAGCATTTTAGCCTTCTAATTGTCCGTACTCCAATTGACTGGCTTTGTGTTTAGCAATGTTCACATCAGACTCTTTTTCTAACTAAGGCAATCTTAGAAATTTATTTTATCTCAAAAGGTATTACATTCTATTCAAAACTAAATGAGTTCTTTTTTACTACTGATCAGTGCCCTATCAATGGCAGTCTATAAGCAGTCTACATTCACAGCACCTGCTGCTGCTTAAAGATGAGGAACTCTCCCTTTTGTCTGAATTCTCTATTTGACTATGTTGCTGTCAGGTTAGTCTTCACTTAGCTTTCAAATATCTGCCACCAAGATATTGGAGTCTTTTATAGATCTCACCACTGCCACCATACTGTGAGCTTACCCTTAACAAGATGTTTTACCTGTTGCGGCAGTGCCTGTGTTATCTCCTGTGGAAAAAAGGAATGTGTGTGGATATCACGGTACTGAAAAATTCAACAGATATTTAATGCAATTACCTACCATGTAGAAACATTGTTTACCTGGAGGAGCATAACCCCCATCCCCGACTGGAGACAAATACTCAGGAGACAGGATTCAGGCAAGTAGCAGACTTATTCTTGCAAAAAACGGCCAAAGGATTTTCCCGAATCTAGTCTCAACATGAGAACATGATTATTCTCTTAATCTTTGGATCAGATCAGAAGAGAGATCATGACACACTCTGATTTTTACAGTGAAATACAGCATTTCTATACATTTTGTGTTACAATGATCATATCAGCATCATCACAATGTCCTTCCTCCTTATTCCATGCACCCAATCCTGTCAAACACTTAATCAATGATGGGCATTCCTATGGACAGCCCAAAGTTCCCATGATCACATGGTGCTTAACAGACGTCATAATCTCCGGGCCTTGGGATCTTTCTATGCATCGTATTAATTCACATTCCAAAGTTACTGGTTATACTCCTTCTGGCCTGTCCCACACTTGCTTATATTTTGGACACCCCATGCTAGTCTGTTACCCGTCTTCAACCTCTTCATCTCCAACTGCCGTTGTGACATTGATTGCCTCAACCTGTCCACCCCCTCACCCACTCCAACCTCTCACTCTCACAAAACACAGCTCTCCACTCCCTCTACTCCAATCCCAATCTCACCATCAAACCAGCAGACAAGGGCGACACAGGGATAATTTGGCACACAGACCTTTATACTGCTGAAGCCAAGTGCCAACTCATGGACACCTCCTCCTACTGCCTCCTCAACCATGACCTCAACTCCCATCACCAAACCATCATCTCTCAGACCATCCACAACCTTATCATCTCAGAGGATCTCCCATCCACAGCCTCCAATCTCATAGACTGGAACCCCACAGCACCTGGTTCTACCCCTTACCTAAAATTCACAAACCTGACTGCCCTGGTCGATCCATTGTCTCCACTTGGTCCTGTCCCACCAAACCTATAGCCTCATATCTTGACACCATCCTGTCCCCCTTGCTCCAGGATTTCCCCATACATTTGTGACACTATCCACACCCTCCACCTTCTCCATGACGTTTGTTTCCTCGGCTCATAGTGCATCATCTTCATCATAGACATCCACTCCTGAATCCATCCATCCACCATGGCAAAGGCCTCTGAGCCCTCTGTTTGTTCCTCTCCCACCAACCCAATCAGTACCCATCCAGCAACACACTCATTCGATTGGCTGAACTAGTCCTTATACTCAGCAATTTGTCCTTCAAATCCTTACACTTCCTCCAGACCAAAGGGGTAGCCATGGGCACCCGCATGGGCCCCAGCTATGCCTGTCTCTTCTTAGCATATGTGGAACAGTCCATCCTCCGCAGCTACACTGTCACCATCCCCCATCTTTTCCTCCGCTACATTGATGATTGTATCGGTGTCACCTCATGCTCTCACGAGGAGGTGAAACAGTTCATCAACTTCACGAACACCTTCCACTTGACCTCAAGTTCACCTGGACCATCTCTGGCACCTCCCTCCATTTCCTGGACCTCTCTGTCTCCATTTCCGATGAGTGACTCAACACAGACATCTATTCCAAACCCACCAACTTCCACAGCTACCTGGACTACACCTCCGTCTACCCCTACTCTTGTAAAAGTGCTATCACTTACTCCCAATTCCTCACCTCTGCCATATCTGCTCCCAAGAGAAGCAATTCTACTCCAGGACATCCCAGATGTCTTCCTATTTCAAGGACTACAATTACCTCCTCCACTTCCTGCACCTCTGCCCTTGAACCACATCTCTCCAACCACAACAGGATAGAACCCTCCTCATCCTCATGTTCCACTCCACCGATATCCAGATACAATGCATCATCCTTCACCATTTCCACCACCTACAATCAGACACCAATACCAGAGATATATTTCCCTCCCCACCCCTATTGGCATTCTGCAGAAACCATGCCCTCCATTACTCCCTGGTGAGATCCATGCACCCCCCCCCCCCCCCCCCCCCCCACCAACCCACCTTCCACTCCCTTGCCAATCCAAGAGGTGTGAAATCTGTGCCAAACCTCCCTCCTCATCACCATACAAGGCCCCAAAGGATCCTTCCACATCCAGATGAGATTATTCTGCACATCTAAATACCTCATCTACTGTCCCTCTTGCTCTCAATGTGGTCTCCTCTACATTGGGGAGATGGACGTCAACTCACAGAATGTTTCAGAGAACATCTCCAGACCATATGCATCAAAAAACCCCACCGCCCAGTGGCTAAACATTTCAACTCCCTCTACCACTCAGTCAAGGACATGGAAGTCCTGGGCCTCCTCCAATGTCAAATCCTAGCTACCCCATGCCTGGAGGAAGAACACCTCATCTTCCACACGGCATCAATGTTGATTTCGCCAGTTTCTTCATCTCCAGTACTGCCAACTCATCCCAGATCCAACCCTCCAATGTGGCTCCACCCTCTTGAACTGTCTTACCTATCCATCTTCCTCCCCACCTCTCTGCTCCACCCTCCACTCTGACCTGTTTTATATGCTGTTGCATTGTTTTGGAACTTTGGGGAAACAAAAGTCAAAACAACATCAATTTTAAAAGGGAGAAGAACAGAAAAGGAAGCACATGGTGAGGTCATTGCAGGAGAAAGAGAAAACCTGCACAGTTACTGCCTTTGCTGTTTGAATTCATATATCGTTGGACATCAGAGTGCATCTGGGAAAATTAACAAACAGTGAAATTCACAACTAATCTTGGAGGAACTGTTTGGGTGAAGTTCACAGCCCAGAATCAGATAAGTTAATCATTGTTTTAAGTGTGGCCTACAGAGAATCTGCAGTAGTGAGTAGTGAGGGTTCTTTCTTGATTATATATTTTTTAGATATGTCTCTTGATTAAACTTAAAATATAAGACATAACTATTAATTTAACCTGGGGCAGTGTTTGTAGAGGATTAAGACGGTGTTAATGTTTGGGTCTGTAGATTACGAAGGAGCAAAAAAGGCCTTTAATAGAGTGATACGTACTTCTTGTCAGATCTGGAAGTTTAAAGAGAGTTTAAGGGTTACTGTGGATTATATCTGCCATAAATGCTGTTAGCTGAAAATCTTATCAGATCGAATGGATTGGTTGGAGAGACAGTTAGAAGCAATGAGGAATTTGCAACAGCAACAGTATGTGATGGATGGCAGCTATAGGAAGGGGGGGGATGTCTCAGGTACAGTCACATAGATGGGTTAACTCCAGGAAAGGTAAGAGAGGTAGGCACCTAATGCAGGAGTCTTTTGTGAATACACCCATCTCAAACAGGTACGCTGTTTCGGAAAATGTAGGTGGTGATGGTAGCAGGGACAGCCAAATTTTTGGTATTGAGACTGATTCTAATGCAACAAGGGGTACATCGGGTTCCAAGAGATCAATTGTGTTAGGGGATTCTCTAGTCCGAGGTACAGATAGACATTTCTGTGGCCAGCAGCGAAAAAGCAGAATGGTGTGTTGCTTCCCTGGTGCCAGGATCAAGGATGTCTCAGAGAGGATGCAGAATGTTCTCACGGGGGAGAGGGGCCAGCAAGAGGTCATTGTCCACATTGGAACCAATAATGTAGGAAGGGATAAGGTTGAGATTCTGAAGGGAGATTACAGAGAGTTAGGCAGAAATTTAAAAAGGAGTTCCCCGAGAATAGTAATATCTGGATTACTCCCAGTGCTACAAACTAGTGAGGGCAGGAATAGGAGGATAGAGCAGACGAATGCATGGCTGAGGAGCTGGTGTATGGGAGAAGGATTCACATTTTTGGATCATTGGAATCTCTTTTGGGGTAGAAGTGACCTGTACAAGAAGGACGGATTGCACCTAAATTGGAAGGGGCTAATATACCGGCAGGGAAATTTGCTAGAGCTGCTTGGGAGGATTTAAACTAGTAAGGTTGGGGGGTGGGACCCAGGGAGATAGTGAGGAAAGAGATCAATCTGAGACTGGTACAGTTGAGAACAGAAGCGAGTCAAACAGTCAGGGCAGACAAGGACAAGGTAGGACTAATAAATTAAACTGCATTTATTTCAATGCAAGGGGCCAAACAGGGAAGGCAGATGAACTCAGGGCATGGTTAGGAACATGGGACTGGGATATCATAGCAATTACTGAAACATGGCTCAGGGATGGACAGGACTGGCAGCTTAATGTTCCAGGATACAAATACTACAGGAAGGATAGAAAGGGAGGCAAGAGAGGTGAGGGAGTGGCATTTTTGATAAGGGATGATGTTACAGCTGTGCTGAGGGAGGATATTCCCAGAAATACATCCAGGGAAGTTATTTGGGTGGAACTGAGAAATAATAAAGGGATGATAACCTATTGGGATTGTTATTATAGCCCCCCTAATAGTCATAGGGAAATTGAGAAAAAAACTTGTAAGGAGATCTCAGCCATCTGTAAGAATAATAGAGTGGTTATGGAAGGGGATTTTAACTTTCCAAACATGGACTGGGACTGCCATTGTGTTAATGGTTTAGATGGAGAGGAATTTAAGTGTGTACAAGACAATTTTAGGATTCAGTATGTGGATGTGCCAACTAGAGAAAGGTGCAAAACTTGACCTACTCTTGGGAAATAAGGCAGGGCAGGTGACTGAGGTGTCAGTGAGGGAGCACTTTGGGGCCAGTGACCATAATTCTATTAGATTTAAAATAGTGATGGAAAAGAAGAGACCAGATCTAAAAGTTGAAGTTCTAAATTGGAGAAAGGCCAATTTTGATGGTATTAGGCAAGAACTTTCAAAAGCTGATTGGGGCAGATGTTCTCAGGTAAAGGGATGGATGGAAAATGGGAAGCCTTCAGAAATAAGATAACGAGAATCCAGAAAAAGTATATTCCTGTCAGTGTGAAAGGAAAGGCTGGTAGGTATAGGGAATGCTGGATGACTAAAGAAATTGAGGGTTTGGATAAGAACAAGAGAGAAGCATATGTAAGTTATAGACAGGATAGATCGAATGAATCCTTAGAAGAGTATAAAGGAAGTAGGAGTATACTTAAGAGGGAAAACAGGAGGGCAAAAACGGACATGGGATAGCTTTGGCAAATAGAATTAAGGAGAAACCAAAGGGTTTTTATAAATACATTAAGGACCAGATGGGCCAATGGGCTGAGAAGTGGCAGATGGAGTTTAATTCAGATAAATGCTAGGTGCTGCATTTTGGGAAAGCAAATCTTAGCAGGACTTATACACTTAATGGTAAGGTCCTAGGGAGTGTTGCTAAACAAAGAGACCTTGGAGTGCAGGTTCATAGCTCCTTGAAAGTGGAGTCACAGGTAGATAGGATAGTGAAGAAGGCATTTGTTGCTTTCCTTTATTGGTCGGTGTATTGAGTACAGGAGTTGGGAGGTCATGTTGCGGCTGTACAGGACATTGGTTAGGCCACTGTTGGAATATTGCGTGCAATTCTGGTCTCCTTCCTATCAGAAAGATGTTGTGAAACTTGAAAGGGTTCAGAAAAGATTTACAAGGCTATTGCCAGGGTCGGACGATTTGAGCTATAGGGAAAGGCTGAACAGGCTGGGGCTGTTTTCCCTGGAACATCAGAGGCTAAGTGGTGACCTTATAGAGGTTTGCAAAATTATGAGGGGCATGGATAGGGTAAATAGGCAATGTCTTTTCCCTGGGGTCAGGGAGTCCAGAACTAGAAGGCATAGGTTTAGGGTGAGAGGGGAAATATATAAATGAGTCCTAAGGGGCAACGTTTTCACACAGAGGGTGGTATGTGTATGGGATGAGCTGCCAGAGGATGTGGTGGAGGCTGGTACAATTACAACATTTAAGAGGCATTTGGATGGGTATATGAATAGGAAGGGTTTGTAGGGATATGGGCCAGGTGCTGGCAGGTGGGACTAGATTGGATTGTGATATCTGGACAGCATGGATGGGTTGGACCGAAGGGTCTGTTTCCATGCTGTGCATTTCTATGACTTTCTGACTCTATCACCATCATCCCCCACCTGCATCTACCTATCACTTTCACAGCTACCGTTCACCCTTCCTGTTTATCACTCAGCCCCGTTCTCCCTCCCACATTCCTGATGAAGGGGTTATGCCTGAAATGTTGACTCTCCTGCTCCTCAGATGCTGCCTGCCATGCTGCGCTTTTCCCAACACCACACTTTTCCATTCTGTTCTCCAGCATCTGCAGACCTCACTTTCTCTTGTCTCTAAGGACTGCTTAGATTCTGTTAGTCAATGCATTCCATTGCTATCTCTATCAAATTCCTCTTATATCTTCCACTGTTACAATTATATATATATGTAATAAAAAAGACAGTTGATTTTAACTAACTGCTGGAAGATTCATAATATTAATTTCTATATTAAACTTAGTTATAAAGTGTAAAATTATACAGCTACCTCTACTGATAACATTTTGTGATTAATAAGTTGCAACCAATCTATTTTGTTCTGTGCATACCATGAATGTTTTAGAGATAGGACAAATTGCGTCCTGAGACTAATTAACTTTCACATCTGTGCTTAAATGTTTTTCCCCTAGTGTTTCTATTATACTTTGGTTATATCTGTATCTATACATATGCTGAAATCTATCTGTATGATTATCTGAAGAATCTTTAACTAGAACCTATTTCTTAATATTGTGAGTAACTTCAAAGAAACAATCAATTACTACAAAATAACTTTAGCTGTTGTTTTCACAGCTGCTTAATGAGTTAGATTGCCTGATCCATGAGCTGAGGTTTGCAGCCTTTGTTCTAACTGGTGTTGTTCACTTAATGGGACAATACCCTTTCATTAATGAGGCTGGAATCAATCACTTGACTATCCTTAGGCATCCTCTTATCAAACTGTCTCGGATGGTTGCTTGCAGGGTCCCTCATAAACTTTGGAGTAGTCCTATTCAAAGGTATCATTCTATTTCATTGAAATGCTAGAACAGGCTATTTATCTCTTGTCAGCCATTTTGTGTCTTAATTCTAGGGTAGACTGTTTTATTCTGTTTAACCCTTTTTGGTCATTTTGTGTCTCTCAAACATGGGCCACCATTACAATACCTCAGGTACATAAGCGCAATTTTAAGCTGTTAGTTTACAATACTTAGATTCCCTATAATGTGTAAACAGGCCATTTGGCCCAACAAATCTACACCAACCCTCTAAGAATAACTTAACCAGAACCATTTCCACTTGATAATGCACCTAACACTATGGGTAATTTAACATGGCCAACTCACCTGACCTGCACATTTTTGGATTGTGGAAGGAAACCAGAGCACCTGGAGGAAACCCACGCAGATACTGGGAGAATGTACAAACTCCACACACAGTTGCCTGAGGCTAGATTCAAACTGGGTCGCTGACACTGTGAGGCAGCAGTGCTAACCACTGAGCCACTGTCCTGAGCATACTTTCAATAGAGAGTCATGCTTCAAATGATATGAGGTAAGATAGAGTATGATTCTTCAATCATTAGTTATGATATAGTGATGATATTATGAGCATGTCTTTTAAATAAACACTGAACATATTGACCACGAGATATGGTACAACAATAATAACTTGGATTTCTCTGCTCTGGGCTCTGAGTCACTGAGAAGTTCATAATAATTTCCAAAACTACATATGGGACTAGTTTTTAATATTGTGATATGAAGTAGGTTAATATCCTTTGATTATACAACAAAATTGAATAGCAACAATTATATTTTTGCATTTCTAGACAATATGCAATCACAAAAATCACCATAAAATGGTGATTTGAGTTTTTAATTATCCACTATATAGAGACAGACAGCACATTCCAGGTAATCTGTGAAAATGCTGAACTCCCATTCTCTGTTCTTGAAACACAGAAATGCTAATTAAAAGCTGGATCCATTGAGGAGGATAAATATTGTACAGCACACTTCGAGAATGAGCCTGCTATGAAAATAAACACAGATTCATCTAAATCCTTGGTTTAATTATTCAGTGCAGCGTCTCTTCGGCCAGTTGGAATACTCTGTGACAAATACAGTAGCAGCTGTCATCAGCTCAGGCTTATTGGGAAAATGTTTCCACTTTGGGGATGGAAGCAGCAGGTGGCTATGTCGCTTCCTCTGTTCTGGTGAATATATTTATTTTCTCCAATATAAAAAGACATTTTAATTTCATATTACTGGTAGCTCTGGTTGTTTTTGCTGCTATACACAAGTTCCTATATTTTATTTAAATTCCCAGATGGTTAATTGTTTGCCCTACATTTGAGCACTTAAAGATGGTGGTGTATGCATAAACCAGAAATGAATACCAGAGATGAAATCTTCCCCAATGTGATCCTGCTAGCCCAGTGACTCTCAAACTTCTTTGGTTAAAGAATCCTTTCTCAAATGAATGAGTAATAGTGGACATAATCTAAATACTGTTATATAGTACCCATAAAAAGTTTTATTTGTAAAGAGCGTTTTAATAATGCTATTTAAAAAGTGAATTATTTTGACAAGTAATTTGAGAAATATTTCGTGAAGGTAAACTATGATGACTCAGAGCCAACAAACTAAGGAAATGATAACTGTGATTCTAACACTTTAATACATGTTGACTGAGTTGCTTTTAATGTGACTACAATTGCCAGTTGATGACATACAGACTTGATCAGTTGACAGATCACATCCAGTGCAAACAAATATCGGCCAAAGTCGTTTTAACACTATCTTAACAAACATAGATATTTGGCAGCCTTGAAGCAGGCGTTGTACTGTTTTCATTTAAAAATAATTCCATAAGCATGGGTTTTCTCCTTTCTAATTGTCCACACAAGGATTGGATATTCCCTGGAAGCTTTGACAGACCTACACAAAGCCAATGCAGTTTCTCTATGTTAGGAGAAAGTGAGGACTGCAGATGCTGGAGATCAGAGCTGAAAATGTGTTGCTGGAAAAGCGCAGCGGTTCAGGCAGCAACTGAAGAAGGGCTTATGCCCGAAATGTCGATTCTCCTGCTCCTTGGATGCTGCCTGACCTGCTGCACTTTTCCAGCAACACATTTTCAGTTTCTCTATGTTCTCTAGCTGTACAAGAATTCTCAACATTGGAGTAGATTTAAGTAAAACTGACAGGATTTTCATTATTACAACAGTTAAACCAACAAGCAATTAGCACAAACAGAAATATTGGAAATTCTCAGCAGTCAGGCATCATTACAATGACGTTGCTAAATTCATTTGTCCAAATTAAAAGCAGCCATGTATCCTAAAAGCAGCCCACCTCCCCCTTCTGCTGAAAACAAATTCAAGATTCATTGCTGAAATCCAGGTAGCCGGCGTGCCCCTTACAACAAAGAATTCAACATTTTCATAGCTTTGAAAGTCAAATTCCTGTCAGCTATCATGCAGGAAAGAAACATTAACAATTGTTAATTTATATAGATAGCTTGCCTTTTCTTCTTTCCTACCCCCTTCTGTGTATCATCAGCAAGAGAGATTATTTCACAGACCCACTGAAAACTTTCTAAAGGCTCTGAGGGGTTCAGTGACCCCAATTTCAGAATTACTACATCAGAATTCATTATCTGTACAGAAGTAGTTGGAAAAAAAATGAAATGTAATTTAGAGGTGTTGCTTTCCATGAAATCCTGAGTCAGCTTTGTCTTCAAACTCTGAATTTTATTTCTTTACATTGTTGTAGACAAGAGGAGAGGTAAATTGATCTTTTAAAATAAATTTCTCCTATTCAGTGGTGATTTGTCTTATGTTTTAAATATGCATTCATGGGATCTGGACATCACTGGCTGGGTAAACACTAATTGTTCATCCTGAATTCCCCTTGAGGAGGTGGTGCTGGTCTGCCTTTTTGAACTGCTGAAGTCCCTGTGCTGTGGGTAGACCCATAATGTTGTTGGGGACTTCCAGGATTTTGACCCAGTGACACTGAAAGAACAAGAATATATCTCTAAGCCAGAATGGTGAGTGGCTGGGAGGGGAACTTGCAGGTGATGGATTTCCAATGTATCTGCTGCTGTCCTTCTAGGTAGAGGTAGTCATCCATTTGGAAGGTGCTGTTAAAGGAGCTTTGGTGAATTTCTTCACAACATCTTGTAAATATGCCGTTGCTACTGAGTGTTGTTGGTGGCGGAGGGAGTGAATGCTTGTGGTTGTGGTGCCAATCAAGTGGATTGTTGTGTTTGGGATGGTGCCAAGGTTTTTGAGTGTTGTTGGAGCTGCACTCAGCCAGGCAAGTGGGGAGTATTCCATCACAGTCCAGACCTCTACCTTATAGATGGCAGACAGGCTTTGAGGAGTCTGCTCCTGACAGAATACTCTTGCTATAGAGAGAGCACAGTGAAGGTTTACCAGACTGATTCCTGGGATGGCAGGACAGACATATGTGGAGAGGTTGAATTGTTAGGATTATCTTAACTGCAGCTCAAAAGAATGAGGGGGATCTCATAGAAACCTATAAAATTCTAAGAGAACTAGACAAGGTAGATGAAGGAAGGAAGTTCCTGATAGCAGAGTCACAGTTGAGGCACACAAGTTAAACCGTTTAAGGCTGAGATGAGAAGTTTCTTCACCCAGACAGTGATGCACTTGTGGAATACGTTACCAAAGAAACAGTCGAAGCCAAAACATTGTAGAATTTAAAGAAGGAGTTGAATACAGCACTGTGGGATAAAGGGATCAAAGCATATAGGTGAGAAGGGGAACAGGATATTGGGGTGGATGATCAGCCATGAACATCTGAATGGTGGAGCAGGTGTGAAAGTCGAATGGCCTACTCCTGCAATGGGTGCAGCAACTTAGAGTCATAGAATCATAGAGATTTACGGCATGGAAACAGACCCTCTGATCCAACTTGTCCCTGCCAACCAGATATTCCAACCCAATCTAGTTCTACCTGCCAGCACCCAGCCTACCCTCCAAACCCTTCCTATTCATATACCCATCCAGATGCCTTTTAAATGTTGCAATTGTACCAGCCTCCACCACTTTCTCTAGCATCTCATTCCATACACATACCACCCTCTGCAAGATAAAGTTGCCTGTTAGGTCTTTTATATCTTTCCCCTCTCACCCTAAACCTATGCCATCTAGTTCTGGACTCCCCAATGCCAGGGAAAAGACTTTATCTATTTATCCTATCCATGCACCTCATGTTTTTGTAAACCTCTATAACTCACCCCTCCCTCCAGGGAAAACAGCCCTAGCCTATTCAACCACTCCCTTTCTACTTTTGATCCAGTTATGTATCCAAATGGCTAGTTCTCCCTGTATTCCATGAGATCTATCCTTGCTAAGTAGTCTCCCATGGGGAACCTTGTCGAATGCCTTTATGAAGTCCATATAGATCATGTCCACCGTTCTGCTCTCATCAATCCTCTTTGTTACTTCTTCAAAAAACTCAATCAAGTTTGGAAGACATGATTTCCCATGCATAACGCCATGTTGACTATCCCTAATCAGACCTTGCCTTTCCAAATACATGTACGTCCTGTCCGTCAGGATTCCCTCCAACAACTTGCCCACCACCGACGCCAGGTTCGCTGGTCTATAGTTCCCTAGCTTATCCTTACCAACTTTCTTAAACAGTGGCACCACGTTAGCCAACCTCCAGTCTTCCAGCACTCACCTATGACTATCAATGATACAAATATCTCAGTAAGAGGCCCTGCAATCACTTCACTAGCTTCCCAAGGAGTTCTAGGGTACATCTGAACAGGTTCTGGGGATTTATCCACTTTTATGCATTTCAAGACATCTAGCACTTCCTCCTCTGTAATATGGACATTTTTCAAGATGTCACCATCTACTTCCCTACATTCAATATCTTCCATGTCCTTCTCCACAGTAAATACTGATACAAAATACTCATTTAGTATCTCTCCCATCTCTTGCAGCTCCATACAAAGGCCACCTTGATGATCTTTGAGGGGCCCTATTCTCTCCCTAGTTACCCTTTTGTCCTTTATGTATTTGTAAAAACACTTTGGATTCTCCTTAACACTATTTGCCAAAGCCATCTCATGTCCTTCCTGATTTCTCTCTCAAGTATTGCCTTTATACTCTTCTAAGGATTCTCTCGATCTATCCTGTCTATACCTGACATATGCTTCCTTCTTTTTCTTAACCAAATCCTCAATTGCTCTAGTCATCCAGCATTCCCAATACTTACCAGCCTTTCCTTTCACCCTGACAGGAATATACTTTCTCTGGATTCTCATTTTCTCATTTCTGAGGCATCCCATTTTCCAGCTGTCCCTTGACCTGTGAACATCTGCGCCCAATTAGCTTTTGATAGTTCTTTCCTAATACCATCAAAATTAGTCTTCCTCCATTTTAGAACTTCAACTTTTATATCTGGTCTATCCTTTTCCCTCACTATTTTAAAATGAATAGAATTATGATCGTTGGCCCCAAAGTGCTCCCCCACTGACACCTCAGTCACCTGTCCTGCCTTATTTCCCAAGAATAGGTCAAGGTTTGTATCTTCTCTAGTTGGTACATCCACATACTGAATCAGAAAATCTTCTTGCACACACTTAACAAATTCCTCTCTATCTCAATCCCTAACACTATGGCAGTCCCAGTCTATGTTTGGAAAGTTAAAATCCACTCCCATAACCACCCTATTATTCTTACAGATAGCTGAGATCTCCTCACACATTTGTTTTGCAATTTCCCTCTGACTATTAGGGAGTCTATAATACAAACCCAATAAGGTGATCATCCCTTTCTTATTTCTCAGTTCCACCATAATAATATTCATGGATATATTTCTGGGAATATCCTCCCTCAGTACAGCTGTAATGCTATAACTTCTGAAGCACAAGTCTTGAGTACTGTTCCTGGAATGTTGTCAAGGCCCAAAACCTTTGCTGTATCCAGATATATTCTGTTTCTAGATATAACATCAAGTAAATTGAATTGGCTGAAGACTGTCAACTGTGATGCTCGGGACCACTGGAGGAGGCGAAGATAGATCATTCACTCGGCACTTCTGGGTAAGGTCTGTTGCAAATGCTGTAGCCTTATCTTTAGCACTGATGTGCTGGGCTACCCTATCATTAAGGATGGGGATATTTGTGGAGTTGCTTCCTCCAGTGAGTTGTTTAATTGTCCACCACCATTCACGACTGGATGTCGCAGGACTGCAGAGCTTCAACCTGATCAGCCATTCAAGTTCGCTTATTATACCATCATTGTAGGCCAGCCATCAAACAATGCCGAATCAGAATACAGAAAGGAAATAGAGGGCTTGGTGCCATTGTGCAAAGGTAACAATATCTCCCTCAGTATCAGCAAAACTAAACAACTGATCATCGACTTCAAGAAGAAAGGAGGAGGACACACCTCTATCTACATTAATGGAGCTGAGGTGGAGAGAGTTGAGAGCATCAAGTTCCTAGGAGTGATGATAATCGACAAACTGTCCTGGACTTCCCAAGTAGATGGGATAGCCAAGTAAGCAAACAATGTCTCTTCTTTGTCAGGACACGTAGGAAATTCGTGATGTCTATCAGGACACTCACCAACTTTTACAGGTGAACCATAGAGACCATTGTATCTCGGTGCATAATGGCATAGCACAGCAACTGCTTTGCTCAGGACAGTAATAAACTACAGAAGGTTGGATACACAGTCCAGACAGTCATAAAAGCCAATCCCCCAACCATGGATTGCAACTACACTGTCCCTTGCAGTGAAAAGGCTGCCAACATCATTAAAAACCCCTCCCACTCTGGTAGTATTCTCTTCCAACTTCTTCCATCAGGCAAAAGCTTAGCACACATATACCAACAGGTTCAAGCACAGCATTTTCCCTTGTGGTGTTAGACTGCAGAATGGACCCTTCTAATTTCAAATCTAATGTTGATCTTGCTTTTGTGCACCTCATGCAGTGGTAACTTTATATACCTCACTCTGTCTAAATACCCTCTGACCTGTTTGTCCTTGTATGCTATGATCTGCCTTTACTGCTCGCAGAACAAAACTTTTCACTGTACTTAGGTACATGTGACAATGATAGATCAAATCAAATCAAAATTGACAGAACTAAGTGATCCCACAATCACCTGCTGCTTATGCGGTCTGTCATGCATGCAGTAGCCTTGTTTTGTTGCTTCAGAGGGTTGACAGGTGTACAGGGTAGGGAGGGAACATTTTTAGCCAGTAATTTAAAGCCCATCAAAGAGGGGGCAGTTCTGGACCTAATAATAAGAAACGAGCCTGGACAGGTGGAAGGTGTTTCAGTAGTGCAGCATTTTATAGATAGTGACCACAACTCAGTTAGATTTGGGATAGCTATGCAAAAGCATAGGAATGGGCTGGAAATAAGTGTTCTAAACTGGGCAAAGGCTAACTTTACAAAAGCACAATCCTTGTGGATGCATCATCTTTAAAAGGTCATCATTCCAGAGAATCATAAGGGAGTACATATATCACTGTATGGCAGAATGCTACATCATGGTCACACCTGCAGTGTGTACCAGCCATTTTCCCAGTGAACACAATACATGGGCTTCAAGCAAATGGCCATTTCTGAAAGTCTTAGGAGAGAAGTCTTTACTGAGGTGAGGATAGATATGAGTGGACATGTTACATGCAATAGTGAGAATTGTGGTCCATGAACCTTGGTGAGATGTGTGCACAGTGGCAGAGGTGAGTTGTGGCTGTATGAGTGTGAGAGAGCCAAGAGTAGTCTTTACTGAGGTCAATCAGAGGATACCACCATAGTTGGTCAAAGGGCTGTACCAGACACTTGGTCATACTGACTCTGGGAATCCATATCCTTGCAGTCTGAGGATTGGGTCGCATTCAATCCTGTGAGTCAAATCTGAGTGTGAGCCACGGTCAATTCCAGGGCTCTGCTCCTTATCATGTCACCTCAGCAAATGTAATCAAAGGCATTTAAAATTAGCACCTGAGGTTTCCATTTCACAAAACACATACCATAGCTGCCACATTTACACACTGAACCCTACGTACAAAAGGACATTGTCTCTGATGTAAAATGAAGCTCTTTATTCTGGGAGGCATCATGGTGACTTATTAGTATAATTTTACTTCACCAATGCAGTATGAAAGCTTGGGTCATGCTATGTGCAATTGGATCAGGTAAGATACCTTAGATCTCCTTACGTGACAATAACCTCCTTGGGAATTATCCAAGTTACATGCTCAGTGATGCTTGACTGTTGGATATGAGGACTTGGGAGATTCATCGATAAAATTGTGTTATCTTTTGGATGTTTGCTATTGATTATCTGATTATGCATTATGATTGGTGTCATTGTGACTTTGGTTAATCTCCAAAGACAATGTAGAAAGGGACACCAATTACAGTTTGTCAGCAAGCCCAGCAAACTCCAGTGGCTGCTGCCCAACCTCCAGAGGGGGAGGCAGCTGGTGAAGATCCTGCAAAGATGTGCTTTCCTCTGGCTCATGCCTTTGGTAATAATGATGCAGCACGGCATGGGGAGGGATTGTTCTTGGTTTGTGGTGTAAGGAGATGTAAGGTGAGATCCCAGATCTACAGACTGGAATTTTCACTGTCATTTTCTTCAGACTTCTGAAAGACAATATAGTTGTTGATTAAGAATGTCCTGGACTATCATTTATTCAACTATGTCATCTGTTGGAGCAGGATTTGTGCACAGAATATAAATGGGGGATAATCATATTCTAGTAGCCATTAGAGAGAAGGTGGTCCACAATTTTCATGCCATTGGCTGGTTTTAATTTAACTGGGGATTTGTAGGTCATCTCCCAATCCTCAATCCATAAATATATCTGGGATGTAACTGATATTAATTATGCCATTTTCTACAGAGCAGAGCTCTTCATACCCTCCCCCGATGATGAATGGTGAAAGAGCAGCAGTTAATGGTGAACCTGGAGCAGGAGAGGTGATGAGGTGTCCCCAGTGAATGAATCAGAAGTGCAGAGTGCACATGTTGCATGCAATAGTGAGAGTTGTAGTCTATGAACCTTGGTGAGATGTGTGCACAGTGGCAGAGGCACAGAGAGTTGTGGCTGTGAGTGTGAGGGAGCTGAGAGAAAATGATGGCACTTTCTGCTGAGCTCAGAAGATCACTGATCATCTTCTTGTACAGCCATGCGTAGACACAGCACTGAGGCTGGCTGCAATTTGGATTCAGCACAGCTTGGTTTGGTGGCCAGCAGGAAAAAGGACAGCCCTCCTCCAACAACACACCCAGGTCCTTATCTATGAAGTGGGGAGTGAGCTTTGCTTTCCTCTGGCTCATGCCTTTGGTAATAATGATGCAGCACGGCATGGGGAGGGATTGTTCTTGGTTTGTGGTGTCAGAAGGGGTGTGCAGCTGGGTTTTAAATATGGTGCCAGCATGTGAATACCAGAAGGTCATGCTTCTGTCTCTCCTAACATGCGATGACCTGAGAAGGGTACCTATGATCCTGCTTCCATGATTAATAAGATGAAGGGTAGACCTCCTACATTAGAACAATTCCTCTGAGCCATAACACACAAGGCATCATGAACCTCAATTACACTTTAGCTGAATATAGGAATGTTCCATCCAATTCTCTCTTTGGAATGTCATGCCATTATAAACTTTTAGCCAAGCCAACAGAAAAGAAGAGCAGGTGAGTACTTCAGTCATCTCTAAACAAACAAAATTATTGAAAAACATTAAAGATGAAATTGCATGAATGATTCTGCAGCTATCAGCCAGAAAACACAAAACATTATGGGCAGCACATCAAAACTCAGCTGAATGGCTAAACCAGAAGCCCCAGTCAAATGGCTAAAGCTGCTGGTTTGTTTGGTTCACCGTTATTTAGATAGCTTTGACTTTTAAAAAATTTACTCACAGGATGGGAGTGTCACTGGCCAGGCCAGCCTTTATTGCCCATCCCTAGTTGTTCAGAGGGCAGTTAATAGTCAACCACATTACTGTGGGTCCAGAGTCACATGTAGGCCAGAGCAAGTTAAGGATAACAATTTCCTTTTCTAAAGAACATTAATAACCAGATATGATTTTTTTCCCCAAACAATTGCCAATGGTTTCATGATCATCATTAGATTCTTAATTCCAGAGTTTTATTGAATTCAAATGCCACCATCTGCCACAGTGGGACTGAAACCTGGTCCCCCAGAATATTACTTGGGTCTTCAGATTAATAGTCTAGCAATAATACCACTAGGCCATTGCCTCCCTTCTCCCATCTCATAGAGCTCACGAGTTCATAACTTTGCTTGGAACACCAGAAGTGCAGGCAGCATTGTGCTTAACTAATACCTTACCTCAATCTCTCTCAAAGGTCTGATTTCCAGAAAGAGTTCTGTGTTTCATCTGCAAAGTGATGAAGTCCCAGTTGACAACTACTGCCCTTCACCACCGATTCAATTGCATCTGTAATTCGACAAAAGGAACTACTATGTACCTCGTATGTATAACGAATGCAAAGAACTTCCACTGGACTCTCTCATTCACACAATCTGAAGTAATTTGTAAGGTCTCTCCTTTCATTTTGTTTCTTAAATGTCTACATGAGTAAAACTGTATTGCAAATCATTCTCCCTTGTTTTCAATGCATTAATAAGGATAAAAAGGGTGAAAAATATCAAAAGACTTGTTATGATTACGAGTGGATTACTGTAAAAATCATTGAATTCAACTCCTCTTCTTGTCTGTGACACAGTTAACTTCTCCTGGGTCCATTTGATAGGTCCATTGGAGAGTCACATTCAATTTAACAATTGATTTGATACCTCTCTTGCCAGGGATCCAATATTCACTTCTGGAGAGAAACAGAAAATTATTACCACTTCTAACATATAATGGATTCAAGTTTCTATGCTCTGGTTAACCCTTTGTTTTTTGTATGAGATAAATAACGAGCTATTAATACCACTTGAGTTTCATCAGTTCCCCTTTATTCTCAGTCCCTGCTGGAGAGATGCAGTGTCTCCTGTTCTTATGTGTTGGTTTGATTGCAATGACCATATAATCCAAGTATATGACTCCCAGGAGGATGCCAGAGTGCTGGTTGAAATTCTGCCAGCAATTGTGGTGGATTCACATCGTATGATTGGCGGTAACCATGTTTTTGTCCAGTAAATGGCATTTTAAAATGAGAGGTTTAGATCGAATTGATGTTAGTTGTCTTGTCCCTAAGATGGGGAATTTCAAGACCAGGCACATTCTACGGTGAGAGGAGAGAGATTCAAGCAAAGAAATGAGGGGCAAAGTTTTTATACAAAAGGTAGTTCGAGTGTGGAATGAACTTCCTAAGGAAGTGATGGTTGTGTGTACAATTACAATGTTTAAAAGGCATTTTGATGGATACGTGAATAGGAAATGTTTGGAGGGATATGGGCCTGGACCAGGCAGTTGGGATTAGCTCAGTTTGGGATTATGTTTGGAATGGACTAGTTAGACCGAAGGGTGTGTTTCTGTGCTGTATGAACCTATGATTATGTCCTAGAGACATGACAACATTTTGTTTGACTGCATCTGAAGAAGAGTAGTGCTGAGTACTACAACATATTACATTCTTTGGAAATTTAAAGTTGTAACTCTGGACTAACATGAAGTTAAAAGACTAAGATGGTTATTTTTGCCAAAAGATGAAACAGTGTACCGTGTATATCAACTAGGTTATTTGAAAATCCAAATTGAACATGTTATTTTGATCATAGTTCTTGGGATGAGTGTTCTTGGGATGTTAAACAGGTATACTGGGGAATAATGATCCATCTCAAGTAATATCATAATATGGGAGATATCGGATTGGGTGCCTGCTATGGAGAGTGCCTTACTTTCTATTCCAATGATTGCAATAAACTGAGGGGACAGATACAGAGTAATGGGAATGATAAAAAAAGAAAAAACAGGAAACTGGTGAAAGGAATGGTTACAGGCTCCTATCCATTCCTGCTTCCAGTGACATTACCATTACTGCTGTAGTTTCTGCAGTACCTTCCTCCTTGTGGCGATTCAGAGTTGTACTTGCACTAGTGTTTTCATATAATGTTTCCTCTCTTTGGATTGTTGTTCCCAGGTAATATTTAAATTTACAAATAAAAATATGGAACAGAGCTGAAAATGTATTTACTGATTGGGTCAAAGCAATGAATTTTCCCGAACACCACAATTTAATGATTTTTAAAAAAGGACTTCTCTAAAAGTATGTGTTTATTGGGCTGAATATAGCTGAGGTAAATTGGAGGAGATAACCAATTTAAGATAATGTAATCAAAATGTAATACATAAGAATCTATTTCCATTCTGTCTCAGCGTCATATGTAGATGTTAGCTTTCAGCTCGTGATGTATAATTTTCTCATTTAGTACTATACTTCTAGTTCTTTCAGCTTCTGAAAATTTCATCTCCAACTTTTGCAGCATTGTGCTCTGTTAACTACTTCAAGCTCTTTTTCTCCTTGATCTGATTGTTTCTTTGCTTCACTGTCTTTTTTTGCCTGACTAAAGGCCTGCATTGAAAAATATAGCCCTCAAATCAGTTTAGACTCTGTCTCCTGAAAGATGCCCTTTCACTGTCTACTTCATGTCTTTTAATATTTCTGAATTTTGCCTGATTATTTCTCTGCTTTGGATGCAAATGTATCAGGCTTCATCCATGTAGATTAATGTGCTTGTAAAGGGTTAAGCTACATTATGAGCAGCTGTGGTTATGCATTTGGGTCCAAGAAAAATAATGCCAGGATATTTATACATTTTTTTTGCTCCAGTGTTCTGTTAAATTCTGGTTTCAAACCAATAAATATTTTTAGTCATTAGCGTTGGATACAGGATTAGTGGTGAATATGGGATGGATAATCAAAACAAAAATAAGATATAATGAAATGGTAATTGGAAATCTATTGAAAGAGGCTTATCAATAGATAGAAGAAGAAGAAGAAAGACCATTTTTAAGACCAAATGTGTAACCTGTTTAAAGGAGATGAACATTGGTTGAGGAAATCTAATGCTTCAAGTTCAAAATTGGTGCGTTATATTCCCATATTCTCTGCATTGTATTCCTAAGGAGAATATTCCTTTGCAGATGTTTACAAATGTATCAGTCTAATTTCTCCAAGTATAGTGGAAAGAGTCAGGTATTGATATGGACAGCATACTAGAAGATGAGAAACACAAAATCTAGGACATGGTGAATCAAGTTGAATAGAAAGATCACAAATGCTTACTTAATCCTAACTGGGGAAAAATGTGCAAGGAAATGGAGGCTCTCAAGAGATTTCTGAAATGATAGTATATAATTTAAATGTATCCTATTTAGCTCAGACTGTTAATATGGGCCTGTAAAAGTTATAGGTATATTGAATGATCTTGTTATAATGGGCTTTGAATTTCCTTCTTAGTTTCAGCAAAGCAATTGAGAATATAAGAAACTGGAACATTTACAGAGCACATGCCCATCAACTCTGCTCCACCATATAATATGATCAGGGCTAATCTTAAGCTTCAATTCTATTTTACTGCCCACTCCTTATATCTGTTGATTCCCCAAGATGCCAGAAATTTGTTTACCTCAGCTTTAAATGCACTCGATGATGGCCCGTTCACAACTCTGTCGGTTAGGGAATTATACTGACTTCAATGCAAGTAAGTCCTTCTTAAAATACGGAGATCAAAACTGCATACAGTTCTCCAGATATGGTAAAACGAAAGCTGCATACAACCTTTGAAAAACTCATTTATATTCTGGTATTCCAATCCTCTTACAATAACAGGCAACAGATCATTTGCTTGCTGTACTTGCATGATAAATTTTGTTTTTCTTGTATGAGTACACCCAAGTTTTTTTGAATATCAACACTGTCAAATTTCATGCCTTTTCAAATATATTTTGCTTTTCTATTGTGACCAAACTGGATAATCTCACATTGCCCTATAATATATTTTATATGCTACCTTGTTTTCCATTCACTTAACCAGCCTGTATCTCTCTGCAGCCTCTGTGTTTTCCTTATTGATTGCATTCCTGCCTAGTTTTGTATTGTCAGCAAATTTCAATCTATTACTTTACGTCTCTTCATCCAAGTTAATATAGATTGTAAATAGTTAAGGCTCCAGCACTGCATTTTGCATCATTTTGCAGCCTGCAAATCTAAAAATGGTCTATTTATCTCACTCTCTGCTTCTTGCACATTGACCAATCCTCTACATGCAAGCCATGCTCTACCACAGAATGAATGCAAGTGCAAACTGGGGTCAAGCAGTTCTGGGTCTTTGCACCCACATCTTCGTTTTCCCCCAAGACTCCACAATTGGACTACTCAGCCAGTGCAGAACCTATCCCTTTGCAAAACGGAAGCAAGTTATCCTCAACCCAGAAGGACTACCAGAGAAGGGAAGAAAGTAATATACTACCCACTTCTCTTAACTTGTGTATTAATTATTTCTGAGATGCCTTATCAAATGTCTTTTGGAAATCCAAGTACGCTACATATGCTAGTACCCCTTTATCTACTATTCTAGTTACATCCTCAATAAACTCTATTGGATTGGTCAAACAGGATTTTCCATTTAATAAAACCATGCTGATTTGTTCTTACCATACAATGCTTTTCTACGTGCATTGTTAAGACTCCCTTAACAGATTCCAATACTTCTCAGATAATTTATATCATAATTTTTATGAGTTGTAGTTCCTGTTTTCTATCTTTCTCCTTTCTTGAGCAGCGATATTACTTCCAATCTGCTGTGACTATTCCAAAATTAAGGGGGTTTTGGAAAATCAAAGCAAATGTATCAAATAAATAACAATACAGCACAGGAACAGGTGTTCAGCCCTCCAAGCCTGTGCAACGCATTTTGCTCTTCCATACTAAAACTGTCTTCACATACAGGATCCTTATTCCTCTATTCCCCTCTTATTCATGTATTCGTCCAGGTGCTTCTTGAATGCTGCTATTTTGTCTGCTTCCACCACCTCCTCTGGCATGCATTCCAGACACTCATTGCCTTTTGTGTGAAAAACTTGCCTTGCACATCTCTTTTAAATGTTCCTCCAGCCCCTCCCCCACCTTGAACCTGTGTCCCCGAGTAATTGACTCCTCCACCTTGGGAAAAAGCCTCATACTTTCCACTCTATCCATGTCATTCACAATTTTATACACTTCTGTCAGGTTACCCCTCAACCTCCTGCATTCCAATGAAAACAAATCCAGTCTATTCAACCTTTCTTCATAGCTAAAATCTCCCATAACAGGCAACATCCTGGTAAACCTTTTCTGTACCCTCTCCAAAGCATCCAAATCCTTCTGGTACACTGGTGACCAGAACTTTACAGAATCCATAATATTTGCAGGTATCTCTTTCAGAACCCTAAAATGTAAATCATCCAATCCTGGGGGGATTCATTGGATTTTAGCTCCTTGAGCATATCCATCGAAATTAATTACCTTAGTTCATTCACTTTATTAGCAATTAATTTGGCCTCTATTTCTGGTATGTAAGTTGTGTCTTCTTTGTAGATTGATCATGTATTTTGCATCTATGTCTGTGCTAATTCTTCATTCACAATGATCATTTCTCCTGTTCTACTTCTCGGGGACCAATTATTTTTGTTTTAGTGATACACACACACACTATATTAATATAGACAATAGACAATAGGTGCAGGAGTAGGCCATTCTGCCCTTTGAGCCAGCACCACCATTCATTATGATCATGGCTGATCATCCTCAATCAGTATCCTGTTCCTGCCTTATCCCCATAGCCCTTGATTCCACTATCCTTAAGAGCTCTATCCAACTCTTTCTTGAAAGTATCCAGAGACATGGCCTCCACAGCCTTCTGGGGTAGAGCATTCCACACACCCACCATTCTCTGGGTGAAGACGTTTCTCCTCAACTCTGTTCTAGGTGGCCTACCCCTTATTTTTAAACTGTATCCTCTGGTTCGGGACAATATAATAGCAAATATGAAATTCAAAACATTTAAAATTATTTGTTAAATCTCTTTCTTTTTATATTACTGGCCAGTTTAGTCTTATATTCAATTTATTTTAGAAACGTTTTGATAGTTCTTTGTTGATTATGAAATTGTTCCCAGTCTTCAGACTTACTTTCATTATTTGTAAACTCTTCTTTTAATCTAACCCTATCCCTGACCTCTTTAGTAAGCCATAAGTCTTGCTGAGTTTTAATTTTCAATGGAATATATTTGTGCTGAACATTTCTTTAAATGATTCTTTCTGTTTATTTGCCACATTACCTTTTCATCTATTTACTTGTCAACCAGCTCACTCTCATGCCTATATAAGTGGCTTTGTTAATTCAAGATTCTTATCTGTGATCAGAGTATGTCATTTTTAAACTTAATGCGGACTTCAACTGTATTACGGGGCTGAATTTTATAGACTGCCCTTGGGTGGGCATACAAGGTAGGTGGACCCATAGTTTAGGGCACCATACCATTGACAGCTATAGCAGGATTGGCCCACCTTCCCCCATACTGCTACAATTTTGCAGGTGGTTGCGGGAGATGGTTGTCAGGTCAACTGACCTCTATTAACTCAACTGAGACTCTTACCTGAGGGTCAAATGAGGACCTCATCTTGCATATCGCTCTGATTTAATGAGCAGGAGAAGAGGTCTAAACTGAGCATGTAGCCTGGCAGGTTTATCCCTGGAGTCTGATGGTTAGTAAAGGAGGGAAGGCCTCTAATCTAGGCCCCTGTACCAATTAGAGCTGTACCTCCCTACCTCACCCAGTTTCATCTGATCAAATCCAACCTTTATCCCTGCCCTAATCAACATGCTGCCCTCCCCTCCCCCTCACCTCCACCCCTGTGCCCTCCCCCACCACCACTTACAGGGTCTGTTAAGATTTAAAAATTGCCTTTATAAAGTACAAAAGTAAGGAATGTATGCTAACTGCCTTAATTTATTTGTCGAGCAGAATTTTACAGACCCCAGTGAACAGGTGGGGAGTCCCATAAAATTCAAATGGCCATCTGCTGCCTATTTGCCCACTCCATACCTGTCAGAAATTGCATAGAAACAGGAAGACCTAGGACAACTCACCCTCTCCTCAGTGGAAGCCTTTCAGTAGCCAATTAATCTGTTATGGAGGAAAAGAATACTTCCCTGTATCACTTGATTATATTTAACCAGGACAATTTTCTGCTAACTTTATACCTCAACTCAGTTGCTTATTCGCAACTTTTAGGAAATGCCATTCATACTCTTACATCTTGTATTTTGACTTCTTAAAAAGATACATGCAAAATACTTGCTGAAGCTTCCTGGAAATTGTTTGCTCGTTGCTTAATTTCTGGTCATTGTTTTACAGCTGTGTTAATCTCCATAAACCAGCTGAATATCAGTGCTGGAATGCAAAAGTACTTGAACTTAAGAATGTACTCAGGCAAAAAAACTCAATCCTTAAACATAACATTTACAGGCAGGTTTTTAAAAAGTAAAATGCGGGGAATTTTCACACTCTCTGATCTGAAGCAGAATGAACACAGGAAGAAAGTGGTAAACATCCCTCAGGGCTATTAAGGTTTGCTGCTCTCAGTCTGAAGGTCACAGGAACTGGATAATTCAGTCAAAGCAAAATATGATGAATTTGTTGAATAAGCTAATGTAATCACCTTAAGAATAAAGGGTTTTCCACACCCATTGAAGTTAAAAGAAAAAGTCTTCAGACAGATACCAAAAATATATCAAAACGTGGTCCCACTTTTTGGTAAAATCTTTAAAATGTTGCTGTCAACAAATGATTCACTAATCTTCAACAACATTTTCATAGAAGTGTTACAGATTATGCAAATTCCTAGGTTCATGAATCTTTCTTCATTCTTACACAGAAGAGTATTCTGCATCACTCACATCCAAGGTCATAGTTGATAACTCGGTAAATTACGTATTCAAATGGGCCTTTTCCTGAAGCTCCATTATTGTAGCATATATCAGTTTGTGATGGAGCAGTTCCACAGAAGAATACACTCATTCAATACAGTTAGATACATATTTAATCACTTTGATACCAAAGGTCTCTGTTCATAATAGGACAGTGTGTCTATATGATAATTGGATGGCATTTCTGAAACAGAATAATGGTGACACTTATTAGATTACATTACAGTGTGGAAACAGGTCCTTCGGCCCAACAAGTCCACACCGACCTGCCGAAGCGCAACCCACCCATACCCCTACATTTACCCCTTACCTAACACTACGGGCAATTTAGCATGGCCAATTCACCTGACCTGCACATCTTTGGACTGTGGGAGGAAACCGGAGCACCCGGAGGAAACCCACCCAGACACGGGGAGAACGTGCAAACTCCACACAGTCAGTCGCCTGAGGCGGGAATTGAACCCGGGTCTCTGGCGCTGTGAGGCAGCAGTGCTAACCACTGTGCCACCATGCCGCCCACACTCTATTAGTTTAGAGTTATTTGTAAAATTTATTTAACTGACTTGTCTTATGCAATAGATTCTGAAACCTGTTTAACTCAACTAAGAATGTTTCAATAACCTTACTTTCTAAGGAATAAGGTGGAAAATTATCTTAGCATTCTAGTAATTATTCTGTCCTCCATGGTATCCTTATCCCATCCATCCTCTGAAAGATTTTCTTCTTTTGCTGTTTCTTGCATGTTATGTATGAAGACATTGTTTCTTCATGACACTACAATTCGTCTAATTGTTATTAATGCTTCCATATTGAGATTGATTTGTCTATGTTAATCTTACTAATTATAGTACAATGGTGCCTGTTAGCAACTTTACCAAATAGTGCATAAATTCAACACAGTTATAAAATTAAGTGTATACCTGTCCTTTAAAAGGTGCAATGCCAAAGGATTGGTGGGTAGTTAATGTAACTCCCTTCCTTAAAAAGAAGAGCACAATGTATCAGGGAAATAAAGACCAATTAGTTTGACATCATTGATTTAAAAAAATTGAATCCCCATTAAACTAGGGAATTGAAGAACATTTGGAAATGAGCAAAATAATAATGAATGATCAGCCTGAATTTCAAAAGGGGAATATAGCTTATCCAAACTTTCTGAATTTTTGAGGAATTGACAGAGAGTGTAGATAACAGTATAGTAGCAAAAGTAATTTATATGGATTTCCAAAAGGTCTTAGATAAGGTACTCTATGATGAATAAGGTCAGAGAATGTGGAGTCAAGTTCTGGGAGAAATGGCAGAATGATAGACACTAGAGGTTAAAGGTTAGGTGGGTTAGACAAAATCCAAACATATACTTTTCTAGTCAGAGATTCATTCCCCATCACGCAACTCCAACACACTGATTACTTGTTCTCAATAGTTAGATACAGTTCTCATCCAATTTATCTCTTTATTCACATATAACCACCACCAGCTCCCCAGTTCTATTTAGTCGCAGGCATCCTTTCCAGAACCTTCAAGCTGATAGCACAGAAAACATTGCAGGCTGGCTTCAAGCCTGGAATGGACTAGCAATAAAGGGTACTTATTCAGAGTCCTAAATAAGGATTGTTGTACTTCCTGTATTGTTATTCTGTTACACAGATTTAGTAGCATGGATTCAATTTACTTGCAAGTTTCATATAGGCTTCTTTAACTGCTCAGACTACAACTTCCATTTACAGATAATTATGTATGTATCCTCCTTCTAGCATGCAGCTGCAGGATCATATATGCAGTCGATCATGTGGTTTCATCCTGGTCTTTGACAAATTATCATATTCAACTCTTAAAGCAACACAGCTCTTAAAAGAATAGTACTCAGACAGGTAGCACTCACTTTTGCAGAGTCCATGAAAATCTTTGAGAGTTAAGATGCCTTGTGTGATTGTTAAAAGAAGACATGAATATGCATAAAAAGTGATTGGAACTGTCAAGCTCATTGGAACTGTTGGGAGCTGCAAGCTGTTCATTCGTTAAGTCTCATGGCCTTTCAACATGCCAGAAACTTGATTTAAAGTTTAAAACAGATCAGTGCTTGTAACTTCATTCTGTTGTCATAGGCCTGAGTGTAGTGATTGGAATGAGGTCAGCCAGGTGGACATCAGAGAACATGAGTTTCCTGACTGGGGCTGTTAATCTGGTCCAAACGGGAAGCTCTGGTTGATAGAGAAGAACAGGAGTGTCAGAGTGTCTGAGAGCTGGCTCTGATGCAGTGTAAATAAAGGGTGACTTGGTGACAGGACACTGGCCTCTTGTGGAGCTATTTCAGTGACGACAAGAGAAAAGCTCCTGAAGAAATTTGTTTGCAACAGTTGTCTTTGGGGTAAGCATTTCTGGCATCATGCTATTATTTGGATGCTTGACTTGTTTGACCCTGCTGTCAAAGACTGGGCCAAGTATGTGGACAGAATGTATTATATTTTCCAGATGAAAAGCCATGAGTAATTCTCCTGACAGCTAGTGGACCTGCAGCTTTTTCTGTTATTAGGAGCCAAAACTTTCCTGAGGCTCTATATACTAAAACCTTTCAAAAATTGATTGATTCAGTTAAGGAATATTACAACCCCAAGCATGCTGTAATTCTCAGATGCTATCAGTCTTACTTGGCAATTTGCAAACCAGGGGAATCTGTATTACACTGAGGGCTATCATTAAAGTGTTTGAGCTGCATGATTAATTTCATTGTCCGCCATTATCACAGTGGGTGCCTGTCAGTTCACAGTCTGATTGACAATTCTATGTATTATAAAGTCTTCCCACCCTATCTCTTGCAAAAATGCCATCCCGTATTCCCAATTTCTCCGCCTCCGCCGTATCTGCTCCCAGGAGGGCCAGTTCCACCATAGAACACACCAGATGGCCTCCTTCTTTAGAGACCGCAATTTCTCTTCCCACGTGGTTAAAGATGCCCTCCAACGCATCTTGTCCACATCCCGCACCTCCGCCCTCAGACCCCATCCCTCCAACCGTAACAAGGTCAGAACGCCCCTGGTGCTCACCGTCCACCCTACAAACCTTCACATAAACCAAATCATCCGCCGACATTTCTGCCACCTCCAAAAAGACCCTACCACCAGGGATATATTTCCCTCCCCACCCCTTTCCACCTTCTGCAAAGACCGTTCCCTCCGTGACTACCTGTTCAGGTCCACACCCCCCTGCGACCCACCCTCCCATTCTGGCACTTTCCCCTGCCACCGCAGTAACTGTAAAACCTGTGCCCACACCTCCTCCCTCACCTCTATCCAAGGCCCTAAAGGAGCCTTCCACATCCATCAAAGTTTTACCTGCATATCCACTAATATCATTTATTGTATCCGTTGCTCCCGATGTGGTCTCCTCTACATTGGGGAGACTGGGCGCCTCCTAGCAGAGCGCTTTAGGGAACATCTCCGAGACACCTGCACCAATCAACCAAACCGCCCCGTGGTCCAACATTTCAACTCCCCCTCCCACTCTGCCAAGGACATGGAGGTCCTGGGCCTCCTTCACTGCCGCTCCCTCACCACCAGACATTTGAAGGAAGAATGCCTCATCTTCCGCCTCGGAACACGTCAACCCCAGGGCATCAATGTGGACTTCAACAGCTTCCTCATTTCTCCTTCCCCCACCTCATCCTAGTTTCAAACTTCCAGTTCAGCACTGTCCCCTTGATTTGTCCAGACTTGTCCGACCTGCCTAGCTCCTTTTCCACCTATCCACTCCACCCTCCCCTCCCTGACCTATCACTTTCATCTCCTCCCCCACTCACCCATTGTACTCTATGCTACTCTCTCCCCACCCCCACCCTCCTCTAGCTTATCTCTTCACGCTTCAGGCTCACTGCCTTTATTCCTGATGAAGGGCTTTTGCCCGAAACGTCAATTTCGCTGCTCAATGGATGCTGCCTGAACTGCTGTGCTCTTCCAGCACCACTAATCCAGAATATGGATATAAATGCTTATTTTTCTTGGAAAGTATTGAACAGTTGAAGGAAGTTGAATATAGTGATTAGTTAGAGTCATAGAGCCATACAGATTTACAGCATGGAAACTGACCCTTCAGTCCAACTTGTCCACGCTGACCAGATATCCAAAGTTAATCTAGTCCCATTTTCCAGCATTTGGCCTATATCCCTCTAAGCCATTCCTATTCATATACTCATGCAAATGCCTTTTAAATGTTACAATTGTACCACGTCCTCTGCAGCTCATTCCATACATATACCACCTTCTGTGTGAAAAAAGTTGCCCATTTAGTTCCCTTTTAAATCTTTCCCCTCTCACCTTAAACCTATACCCTCTAGTTTTGGACTCCCTCGGGAAAAGACCATGGCTATTCACCCTATCCATGCCTCTCATGATTTTATAAACCCTTATACGGTCACCCCGCAGCCTCCAACACTCAAAAGAAAATAGCTGCAGCTTATTCAGCCACTCCCTCTAGCACAAACCCTCCAACCCTAACAACATTCTTGTAAATCCTTGCTCATCTCTTTTGATTTTAACAGCATCTTTCCTGTAGCAAGGACACCAAAATTGAATGCAATATTCCAGAAGTGGCCTAATCAATGTCTTGTACAGCAGCAACATGACCTCCCAACTCCAATACTCAATGCACTGACCAATAAAAGCAAGCATTCCAAATACCCACCTTCACTATCTTGTCTACTGCACCTGCACTTTTAAGTAACCATGAACCTGCACTTCAAGGTCTCTTTATTAAGCAACACTCCCCAGGACCTTACCATTAAGCCTATAAGCCCTGCCCTGATTCACCTTACCAAAATGCAGCACCTCACATTTATCTAAATTAAACTCTATCTGCCAGTGCTCGACCCATCAGCTCATCTGATCGAGATCCCATTGTATTCTGAGGTAACCTTATTGGCTGTCCACTACAGCACCAATTTTAGTGTCACCTGCAAAGTTAGTAACCTTACTTCCTATGTTCACATTCAAACCATTTATATAAATGATAAATAGCACCAAAGTAGTGGCACACCACTGGTCACAGGCCTCCAGCTTGAAAAGCAAGCTTCCACCACACCTTCTGTGTCCTACCTTCTAGAAAATTTTGTATCCAAATGGCCAGTTCTCCCTATATTCCATGTGATCTAACCTTATTAACCAGTCTAGGAGAGAGTGAGGACTGCAGATGCTGGAGACCAGAGTTGAAAAATGTGGTGCTGGAAAAACACAGCAGGCCAGGCAGCATCCGAGGAGCAGGAGAATTGACATTTTGGGCATAAGCCCTTCTTCAGGAATAAGGGCTTATGCCCGAAACATCGATTCTCCTGCTCCTTGGATGCTGCCTGGCCTGCTGTGTTTTTCCAGCACCACATTTTTCAACTTATTAACCAAACTACCATGTGGAACCTTGTCAAACACCTTACCGAAATTCATATAGACAACATCCACCACTCTGCCTTCATCAACCCTCTTTGTCACTTCTTCAAATAACTCAAGTTAGTGAGACACAATTTCCCATGCACAAAGCTACATTGACTATCCCTAATCAGTCTTTGCCTTTCCAAATACATATAAACCCTGTCCCTCAGGAGTCCCTCCAACAACGTGCCCACTACTAATGTCAGGCTCACCAGTCTACGGTTATTTCACTTTTCCTTACCACCTTTCTTAAGTAATGGAACTACCTTGGCCAATCTCCAATCTTCTGGCACCTCAGTGGCGGGAGCTGGGTGGAAGTGAAGTCAGAGCGCAAAGCCGGTCGGGAAGGTAAGTGATTGTTATTTAAGAACTTACCTGTGGATTGAAGAGTGAGACTTTAGCTCAGGAGTCTTTGACAAGGAGGTTGAGTGAAGTGATTACGCCACAGTTGAAGAGGGTGAAGACATGACTGCCAAGCTGGTTCAGTGTGCTACGTGCTTGATATGGGAGGTCAACAACTCTGGTGTGTCTGGCTCCTATAAGTGTGGAAAGTGTGTGCATGTTCGGCTACTGACAGAGCATATTGCAGCACTGATGAAAGAACTTAGGCTCATCCTAGAGAACGCGATCTTTCTGGACAAAAGACCTTCAGCAAGATTATTACATCGACCATACCAGAAGAGAGCAGACGATGAGGAAGACAGAGAGGACACAGGTGCAAGAGACCCCGGGGGAAGTACTTGTCAGGAACAAGTTGAATCTTTTGGAAACAGTAGAGACAGATGACACTGCCAGTCTGTGAGGCGGCCAGGTCTGTCAATCAAAGGTTGGCGTGGAGGCAGAGCGGAAGAGTTGGACATCGCACAGAGCCATGGTAATAGGGGACTCCATAGTGACAGCAGGCGGGACTTAAGGATGGTGTGTTGCCTTCCTGGTGCCAGGGTTAAAGACATCACAGACAGAGTGCAGGAAATCCTCAAGGACGAAGGTGAAGAGCCAGAGGTGGTGATACATGTCGGCACAAATGATGTCGGGAAGAAGAGGAGGAACATACTACAGCGGGACTTCGGAGAACTAGGAAGAAGGCTGAAAAGCAGGACGTCCAGGGTGGTTATCCCCAGTTTGCTTCCAGTTCCTCAGGCTGGAGAGGCCAGAAACAGGGAGATAATGGACTTGAACGTGTGGCTGGGGAACTGGTGCAGGAAGCAAGGATTTAAATTCTTGGATCACTGGGGTATGTTTTGTGGTAAGCATAAATTCTACAAGAGAGATGGTTTGCACCTTAATAGGTTAGGGACCAGCATTCTGGCAGGCAGGTTTGCTACTGCAACACAGTTGTGTTTAAACTAAGTAGCGGGGGGGGAGGGGACAAACTGGATGTTTAAGAAGGAAATTGAAGGGAAAGTTAGAACAAGGGAAGTCAAGAAAGACAACTGTATCAATGAGGCAGAAAACTCAGAAAGGGATCATGCTGTAAGGTTGAGTGAAATAGGAGTTGATGGGAAGGGTGAGGGCAGTAACAAATTAAAAATACTATATATGAATGCACAAAGCATTAGAAATAAGATGGATGAGCTTGAGGCTCTTTTGGAAATTGGCAGATACGATATTGTGGGGATAACTGAGACGTCGCTTCAAGTGGACAGGGTCTGGGAAATGATTATTCAAGGCGACACGTGCTATCGTAAGGACAGACTGACGGGCAGAGGGGCCATGTTGGTAAGGGATGATATTCAGTTCCTTGTGCAGGGGATGTTGAGTCAGTATGGATAGAGCTGAGAAATTCTAAGGGTAAAAAGACCCGCTTGGGAGTTATCTACAGGCCCCCAAACAGTAGTCTGGATGTCAGATGTAAGTTGAATCAGGAGCTGAAATTGGCCTGTCGCAAAGATGTTACTACAGTTGTTATGGGGGATTTCAACATGCAGGTAGACTGGGAGAATCAGGATGATATTGGAACTCAAGAAAGAGACTTTGTGGAGTGCCGCCGAGATGGATTCTTAGAACAGCTGGTGCTGGAGCCTACCAGGGAGAAGGCAATTCTGGATCTGGTATTGTGCAACGAACCAGAATTGATCAGAGACCTCGAAGTGAAGGAGCCATTGGGAAGTAGTGACCATAATACGATAAGCTTCAATCTGCAATTTGAGAGGGAGAGGGTACAATCGGAAGTGACAATATTTCTGTTGAATAAAGGGAACTATGGAGCTATGAGGCCAAAGTTCAATGGTGCAATACCTTAGCAGGGATGACAGTGGAGGAACAATGGCAGATATTTCTGGGTATAATGCAGAAGATGCAGGATCAGTTCATTCCAAAAAGGAAGAAAGATCCTAGGAGGAGGCATGGGTGGCTGTGGCTGATGAGGGAAGTTAAGAAACATATAAAGTTACAAGAGAAAAAGTATAACATAGCAAAGATAAGTGGGAAAACGGAGGACTGGGAAGCTTTTAAAGAGCAACAGAGGATTACTAAGAAGCAAATAAGCAGAGAAAAAATGAGGTAAGAAGGTAAACTGGCCAAAAATATAAAGGAGGATAGTAAAATCTTTTTTCGGTATGTGAAAGGCAAAAAAATGGTTAAGACTAAAGTTGGGCCCTTGAAGACAGAAACAGGGGAATATATTACGGGGAACAAAGAAATGGCAGAAGAATTGAATTGGTACTTCAGATTTGTGTTCACAGGGGAAGACACAAGCAATCTCTCTGAGGTAACAGTGGCTGAAGGACCTGAACTTAAGGGAATTTATATTTGCCAGGAATTGGTGTTGGAGAGACTGTTAGGTCTGAAGTTTGAGAAGTTCCCGGGGCCTGATGGTCTACACCCAGGGTACTGAAGGAGGTGGCTCAAGAAATCGTGGATGCGTTGGTGATTATTTTCCAGAGTTCGATAGATTCGGGATCAGTTCTTGCGGATTGGAGGGTGGCTAATGTTGTACCACTTTTTAAGAAAGGTGGGAGAGAGAAAGCAGGAAATTATAGACCAGTTAGTCTGACTTCAGTGGTGGGAAAGATGCTGGAATCTATTATAAAGGATGAAATTATGACACATCTGGATAGTAGTAACAGGATAGGTCAGAGTCAGCATGGATTTATGAAGGGGAAATCATGCTTGACTAATCTTCTGGAATGTTTTGAGGATGTAACTCCTGAAGATGGACGAGGGAGACCCAGTGATGTGGTGTATCTGGACTTTCAGAAAGCTTTTGATAAAGTCCCACATAGGAGGTTACTGAGCAAAATTAGGGCACATGGTATTGGGGGCAAAGTACTAACTTGGATTTAAAGTTGGTTGGCTGACAGGAAACAAAGAGTAGTGATAAACGGCTCCATTTCGGAATGGCAGGCAGTGACCAGTGGGGTACCGCAGGGATCAGTGCTGGGACTGCAGCTTTTTACAATATATATTAATGATATAGAAGATGGTATTGGTAATAACATTAGCAAATTTGCTGATGATACTAAGCTGGGTGGCAGGGTGAAATGTGAGGAGGATGTTAGGAGATTACAGGGTGACCTGGACAGGTTAGGTGTGTGGTCAGATGCATGGTAGATGCAGTTTAATGTGGATAAATGTATGATTATCCACTTTGGTAGCAAGAACAGGAAGGCAGATTACTACCTACATGGAATCAATTTAGGTAAAGGGGCAGTACAAAAAGATCTGGGTGTTCTTGTACACCAGTCAATGAAGGTAAGCATGCAGGTACAGCAGGAGTGAAGAAGGCTAATAGTATGCTGGCCTTCATAACAAGAGGAATTGAGTATAGAAGCAAAGACGTTCTTCTGCAGCTGTACAGGGCCCCGGTGAGACCACACCTGGAGTATTGTGTGCAGTTCTGGTCTCCAAATTTGAGGAAAGATAGTCTGGCTATTGAGGAAGTGCAGTGTAGGTTCACGAGGTCAATTCCTGGAATGGTGCGACTACCTTATGCTGAAAGATTGGAGTGACTGGGCTTGTATACCCTTGAGTTTAGAAGACTGAGAGGGGATCTGATTGAGACATATAAGATTATTAAAGGATTGGACACTCTGGAGGCAGGAAACATGCTTCCGCTGATGGGCGAGTGCCGAACCAGAGGACACAGCTTAAAAATATGGGGTAGACCATTTAGGACAGAGATGAGGAGAAACTTCTTCATCCAGAGAGTGGTGGCTGTGTGGAATGCTCTGCCTCAGAGGGCAGTGGAGGCCCAGTCTCTAGATTCATTTAAGAAAGAGTTGGATAGAGCTCTCAAGGATAGTGGAATCAAGGGTTATGGAGTTAAGGCAGGAACAGGATACTGATTAAGGATGATCAGCCATGATCATATTGAATGGTGGTGCAGGCTCGAAGGGCAGAATGGCCTACTCCTGCACCTATTTTCTATTGTCTCACCTGTGGTTATCAATGATACAAATATCTCAGCAAAGGGGCCCAGCAATCACTTTCCTAGTTTCCCACAGAGTGCTAGCATACACCTGATCCAGTCCTGGAGATTTATCTATCTTTTTGCATTTTAAGAAGTCTTGCACCACCTCCTCTGTAGTATGGAAACTGTTCAAGATATCACTATTTATTTCCCCTTGTTCTCTATTTCCTGTAGCTTTCTCCACACTAAACATTGATGCAAACTACTCATTTAGTACCTCATCCATCTCCCACGGTGCCACACATAGGCAGCCTTGCTGATATTAAGAGGCCCTATTTCTCCCTAGTTACTCTTCTATTGTTTGTTAATTTTTTTTAAAACCACAAATTCATCAGTAGACACTTAGAACTTTTTTCTTCTTCAGTACAAATCTTGGAGTCAGCTTATGGTTTATACTAAGCAAGTTAGCATGGAATGTAAGTGATATTGAATGGGGGACATAGTTTGCATGAATTGGCATTTAATTAGATTAGATTAGATTAGATTAGATTACTTACAGTATGGAAACAGGCCCTTCGGCCCAACAAGTCCACACCGCCCCGCCGAAGCGTAACCCACCCATACCCCTACATCTACATCTACCCCTTACCTAACACTACGGGCAATTTAGCATGGCCAATTCACCTGGCCTGCACATCTTTGGAGTGTGGGAGGAAACCGGAGCAGCCGGAGGAAACCCACGCAGACACGGGGAGAACGTGCAAACTCCACACAGTCAGTCGCCTGAGGCGGGAATTGAACCCGGGTCTCTGGCGCTGTGAGGCAGCAGTGCTAACCACTGTGCCACCGTGCCGCCCATTCTGAGCTCTACGGGTTTTCTAAACCTGCATTGAAATTTGGTTAGATCAGACCTAGTGTTACATATAGTTCTGCTCGCCAAGTGTAAAATTGCAGAGACACTGGAGATGGTAAAGAGACTTACTAGGATGGTTTCAGAAATAATATGTTGTACACATCAGGGAAGGATGGTCAGGTTGGCCTCTGCTCTTGAAAAAAATGAAGGCTGAAGGTGACCTAACAAAAATCTTTAAAATTATGAAAGGCTGTGGTGCCTAAAGAAAGAATGTATTCTGATGAGAAGCACATAACTGGAGATCATAAATATAAAACAATCATCAGGAAATCCAACATGAAATTCAGAAAAAAAATACATCCACCCAAACACTGATAGGAATGTGGAATTCGCTACCACAGCAATGAGGGTAGCATTGCAGTTAAGGAGCAACCAGAAAAGAATATGAGGGAAATAGGGAATAAAAAGGTATGATGTTAGATATATGAAAGCATGTGAAGAGACTTGGATGAAGCATCAATACCTGTATAGACTGACTGGGCCAACAAGCCTATTTCTTTGCCATATGTTCCTTGTGACCTTGTGTGATTTTATTACAATGGAATACCTGCCATCTCAGTGTCATATTCTATTGTGAACTTTTGTATCCTATTTAGAGGCATAACTTACCATTCTGTAATACATTTCATTATATCCCAATATATGCACTTTAATACATTCACTCACCATGTTGCATGTTATACTATAATACCATCCATTAGATTCCAGTAGATGCTGTTTACTATAGTACATCCCATTTATTATGTTATATATTACCAATTTAGTATTATACTTCACTACAATATTTTTGTTTTTAATCAATGTCTCAATAAATCTTCTCTTCACTTTATCTAACTTCCTAAACTACTATTCCACTTTTGAGTCATTCTTGAATGAAATCTCACTCTCCTTTTGGATTTTTTTTCAGCCACATGTACTGTGATGTCAGCATTGGCTCTACCAGAGCAGGCAGTAAGTATAATAGTATCATTCCTGTCCCACTTAGTTGGTTCATTGGGGAATGATCTCTCTCATCTCATTTTGCATGTTGTTTCCAAAGAGAAACACAAACGAATAATACACAGCTTTACATTACATTATAGTGTGGAAACAGGTCCTTCGGCCCAACAAGTCCACACCGCCCCGCTGAAGCACAACCCACCTATACCCCTACATTTACCCCTTACCTAACACTACGGGCAATTTAGCATGGCCAATTCACCTGACCTGCACATCTTTGGACTGTGGGAGGAAACCGGAGCACCCGGAGGAAACCCACCCAGACACGGGGAGAACGTGCAAACTCCACACAGTCAGTCGCCTGAGGCGGGAATTGAACCCGGGTCTCTGGCGCTGTGAGGCAGCAGTGCTAACCACTGTGCCGCCCTAATATTTATATTTAACCATTTCCCCATCAAAAAACAACAAATATAATGAAAGAGAATGACCATTAAATATTCAGTTAACAACATGCAAATGTGATATATATCACTCCCAATATGAAAACTATGTCCTGGAATAAGCCTGGCTATTTTGCTGAAGGTGAATTGTTAGCAACTTGTGGTTGGAAAGAGATTACTTTCAAACTGAGCCAGTAAAGCAGATTAAATCTGAAGCTCCAATTTACTAATATATTTAAAATGCAATTCAACTTCTGTCACAGTTAAATCCCCGCCTGTACTGAATCCCATCCATTCACTCATGTCAAAATCCTCCCCCACCCTGATACTGTTTGTCCCATTGTTTACCAAGATCCAAGTTTCCCGTTACCCTCACTATACTGTTGACTGCTAACCACTTGGGAACATTTGATGTTAAAGACTTTAAACCTAAACCCGCCAGAAACAAATTAAACGAATAGGCATGCCGCCAGAATCTCCTCACAACCAAAATCTGACCCAATTTGGTCCCCCACTCTGTCCCCCACTCTGTCCCTCTCTGTGTCTGTGTGTGTCTGTCTCTCTCTCTCTCTCTCTCTCTCTCTCGCTCACTCTCTCTCTCTCTCTCTCTCTCTCTCTCTCTCTCTCTCTCTTAACAAATAATATAAAGGACATAACATTCTTAGTAAAAATTTGAGAAAAATCACATGGCTGAAAAAGTGATTCTTGCCAGAGATCAGTTCTACAGGGAATCCACACTAACAAATAAATATGGTAGCACATCAGTTGTTACTATTACACCGAAGTGTAACTCTATGTTGAGGCATTGAGAACGAGAATCCAAAAAAGCAAAATTGTTTGTTTCTTTAACTCCGTGAAGTCACATCAATATTCCACTGTCATCTGCCAATTGTTTCTGTACTGTTTCCATGCATATTGAACTGATAGGCCTGCCACCTGTAAACAGATCCTACATGTTGTCATTGGAAAGACCACCAATTGTGGATTCTACCTAATCATTTAGAGTTGCTTTCCCAAAATGCAGCACCTTGCATTTATCTGAATTAAACTCCATCTGCCACTTCTCAACCCATTGACCCATCTGGTCAAGAACCTGTTGTAATCTGAGGTAAGCCTCTTCGCTGTCCACTACACCTCCAATTTTGGTGTCATCTGAAAATACTAACTGCACCTCTTATGCTTGCATCCAAATCATTTATGTAAATGACAAAATGTAGAGGACCCAGCACCGATCCTTGTGGACTCCACTGGTCACAGGCCTCCAGTCTGAAAAACAACCCTCCAGCACCACCCTCTGTCTTCTACTTTTGAGTCAGTTCTGTATCCAAATGGCTAGTTCTCCCTGTATTCAATGAGATCTAACCTTGCTAATCAGTCTCCCATGGGGAACCTTGTCGAACGCCTTACTGAAGTCCATATAGATCACATCTACTGCTCTGCCCTCATCAATTCTCTTTGTTACTTCTTCAAAAAACTCAATCAAGTTTGTGAGACATGATTTCCCATGCACAAATCCATGTTCACTGTCCCTAATCAGTCCTTGCCTTTCCAAAGTACATGTACATCCTGTCCCTCAGGATTCTCTCCAACAACTGGCCCACCACTGACGTCAGGCTCACCAGTCTATAGTTCCCTGGCTTGTCCTTACCACCCTTCTTAAACAGTGGCATCATGTTAGCCAACCTCCAGTCTTCCAGCACCACACCTGTGACCATCGATGATACAAATATCTCAGCAAGAGGCCCAGCAATCACTTCACTAGCTTCCCACAGAGTTCTCAGGTACACCTGATCAGGTTCTGGGGATTTATCCACTTTTATGCATTTCAAGACATCTAGCACTTCCTGCTCTGTAATATGGACATTTTGCAAGATGTCATCATCTATTTCCCTACAGTCTATATCTTCCATGTCCTTTTCCATAGTAAATACTGATACAAAATGCTCATTTAGTATCTCCTCCTTTTTCTGCGGCTCCACACAAAGGCCGCCTTGCTGATCTTTGAGGGGCGCTATTCTCTCTGTAGTTACCGTTTTGTCATAGAGTCATAGAGATTCCTGTACTCAATACTCTGACCAATAAAGGAAAGCATACCAAACGCCGCCTTCACTATCCTGTCTACCTGTGACTCCACTTTCAAGGAGCTATGAACCTGAACTCCAAGGTCTCTTTGTTCAGCAACACTCCCTAGGACCTTACCATTAAGTGTATAAGTCCTGCTAAGATTTGCTTTCCCAAAATGCAGCACCTAGCATTTATCTGAATTAAACTCCATCTGCCACTTCTCAGCATATCTGATCCTTAATGTATTTGTAAAAACCCTTTGGATTCTCCTTAATTCTATTTGCCAAAGCTATCTCATGTCCCTTTTTGCCCTCCTGATTTCCCTCTTAAGTATACTCCTACTTCCTTTATACTCTTTAAGGATTCATTCGATCTATCCTGTCTATACTTTACATATGCTTCCCTCTTGTTCTTATCCAAACCCTTAGTCATCCAGCATTCCCTATACCTACCAGCCTTTCCTTTCACCCTGACAGGAATATGCTTTTTCTGGATTCTCGTTATCTCATTTCTGAAGGCTTCTCATTTTCCAGTCGTCCCTTTGCCTGAGAACATCTGCCACCAATCAGCTTTTGAAAGTTTTTGCCTAATACCGTCAAAATTGGCCTTTCTCCTATTTAGAACTTCAAATTTTAGATCTGGCCTATCCTTTTCCATCACTCTTTTAAATCTAATAGAATTATACTGACTGGCCACAAAGTGCTCCCCCACTGATACCTCAGTCACCTGCCCTGCCTTATTTCCCAAGAGTAGGTCAAGTTTTGCACCTTTTTCTAGTAGGCACATCCACATACTGAATCAGAAAATTGTCTTGTACACACTTAAATTCCTCTCCATCTAAACCATTAACACAATGGCAGTCCCAGTCCATGTTTGGAAAGTTAAAATCCCCTTCCATAACCACCCTATTATTCTTACAGATGGCTGAGATCTCCTTACAAGTTTGTTACTCAATTTCCCTATGACTATTAGGGGGTCTATAATAACAATCCCAATAAGGTTATCATCCCTTTCTTATTTCTCAATTCCACCCAAATAACTTCCCTGGATGTATTTCTGGGAATATCCTCCCTCAGCACAGCTGTAACATCATCCCTTATCAAAAATGCCACATCCCCATCTTTCTTGCCTCCCTTTCTATCCTTCCTGTAGCATTTGTATCCTGGAACATTAAGCTGCCAGTCCTGCCCTCCCTGAGCCATGTTTCTGTAATTGCTATGATATCCCAGTCCCATGTTCCTAACCATGCCCTGAGATCACCTGCCTTCTCTGTTTGGCTCCTTGCATTGAAATAAATGCAGTTTAATTTATTAGTCCTACCTTGTCCCTGCCTGCCCTGACTGTTTGACTCACGTCTGTTCTCAACTGAACCAGTCTCAGATTGATCTCTTTCCTCACTATCTCCCTGGGTCCCACCCCCCTACCTTACTAGTTTAAATCCTTCCGAGCAGCTCTAGCAAATTTCCCTGCCAGTATATTAGTCCCCTTCCAATTTAGATGCAAACCGTCCTTCTTGTACAGGTCACTACTACCCCAAAAGAGATTCCAATGATCCAAAAATGTGAATCCTTCTCCTATACACCAGCTCCTCAGCCATGCATTCATCTGCTCTATCCTCCTATTCCTTCCCTCACTAGCTCGTAGCACTGGGAGTAATCCAGATTTACTACTCTCAAGGACCTCCTTTTTTAAATTTCTGCCTAACTCTCTGTAAACTCTCTTCAGAATCTCAACCTTATCCCTTCCTACGTCATTGGTTCCAATGTAGACAATGATCTCTTGCTGGCCCCTCTCCCCCGTGAGAAAATTCTGCACCCTTTCTAAGACATCCTTGATCCTGGTACCAGGGGAGCAACACACCATTCTGCTTTTTCGCTGCTGGCCACAGAAACATCTGTCTGTACCTCAGACTAGAGAATCCCCTAACACAATTGATCTCTTGGAACCCAACGTACCCCTTGTTGCATTAGAATCAGTCTCAATATCAGAAATTTAGCTGTTCCTGCTATGTTCCCTGAGGATCCATCACCCCCTACATTTTCCGAAACAGCATACCTGTTTGAAATGGGTATATCCACAAAAGAGTCTCCAACCAATCCATTCGATCTGATAAGATTTTCAGCTAACAGTATTTATGGTTGATATAATCTGCAATAACCCTTAAAATTCTCTTTAAACTACCACATCTGACAAGAAGTACGTATCACTCTATTAAGGCCTTTTTTGCTCCTTCACAATCTACAGACCCAGATATTAACACCGTCTTATTCCTCTACAAACACTCCCCAGGTTAAATTAATAGTTATGTCTTATATTTTAAGTTTAATCAAGAGACATATCTAAAAAATATATAATCAAGAAAGAACCCACACTACTCACTACTGCAGATTCTCTGTAGGCCACACTTAAAACAATGATTAACTTATCTGATTCTGTGCTGTGAACTTCACCCAAACAGTCCCTCCAAGATTAGTTGTGAATTTCACTGTCTGTTAATTTTCCTAGATGCACTCCGATGTCCAACGATATATGAATTCAAACAGCAAAGGCAGTAACTGTGCAGGTTCTCTCTCTCTCTCCTGCAATGACGTCACCATGTGCTTCCTTTGTCTGTTCCTCTCCCTTTTAAAATGGGATTGTTTTGACTTTCTTTTCAAACTTTGAAAACAATTCAACAGCATATGAAACAGTAATTGCTGCTCCTGGAATTCAAGGAAATCACCTCCAGCACCTATAATCCTTAAACCATTTTTCGTCAACAACTCATCCTAATAACTACTGTAAAATTGTAGTTCTGCAGGAAAAATATGCCATTATTGGGGCAGCCATGCACCATATAGTACCATAACATGAGAGAGTACAGATTCATTGCTGTAGATAACCTTGTGGTGTGTCGTGTGTCACTGAATATATTGAGAAGTGAGTTCCACTATTTCATAAACAATTCCTTGATCTCCAAAAATGAGCTAATAACTAGCTACATTATAACTAAATGTGTGTACACCGAATCTGTAACGATAGTTTTGATGGTCCAAACCTGATTTCATATTAAAATGATAAATGATTAATCAATACCTAAGTAGCTTGTTTTCAAATGCTTATTAAATTTAAGCTAGTGTTTTTTTTTCTTCTCAGAGAATATAGGAAGCTGGTGGTAATAATGCAGAGGTTGTAATCTAAACCCTCAGGCTAATATTCTGAGGATATAGTTTTGAAATCCATCAGGGCATATTGAAAACTTAAAATCAAAAAAAATCTGAGAGGTTAAAAACACAATTAATCTAATAGTGAGCATATAACCACTGTTGATTATTTGTTATGGACCAGAACAAGCCCCCTCAAAATATATTGAGAAGATAGCTGAGACCCTAGTGTTTTTTTATTTATAAATGCAATTGTAAGTTGTTGTGTTCTGGATACAACTCAATTGGTCAAACTTGCTTGAAGTAAAACACACTTTATTGTTACAATACAGTTCAAATACAACAAAAGAAAGAAGATTTGGAATACTTTAACTGTGTTGGAAAACTTAACAGAATAATAGATTATTTAACTACTAAACAGCAACTGTGCCAATCCCATAAACACACCCTTGGCAAAGGCAAATTGATTAATATAGATTGTCTCACATGCAATTCTCTAGCCCAGGAGGAAAGAGCATCAAGAAAAATCTCTGAGAGTGAGAGTGAACTCAAGTGTTTTGTTGTAGCAGAGAAAGATGTATAGCAGCTTCCAAACCTCAACGACTACTTGAAGTTAAACTAAAATTCTGGTTCTATGGGAGCTTGACCCCACCCTTTCATGCTGCTTCTATTGTTCCAATCTTTTTTTAAAAAAAAACAAGGCCTCATGAGCTACTTACTTCATTGGCTTGGAGGAGACCGGTCACCACCTCTGTCTCAACTCTCCATCACAAAAAGAGAACAAAATGCACACTTAAAGCCATAGTTATCATCACATACTGGTTCACTAATACCCTCCTAGAGAAGGAAATCTGCCATCTTTATCCAGCCTAACCTACATCTGATTTCAGACCTAATCTAGTTTATTTTCTAATTATTAGGTTTGGACAATAAATGGTAACCCAGACAGCAACTCCCATATTGCATGAACGTTTATTCAAGCTTATTGTTGGTATGTATTTGTAAAATTATTTTACCAAAGATCAAGGGCTTCATGTGTGATCTGTGAATAGCAGTATTTTGAGGAAGTTGAGTAGGAGAGGGTGGTTTGGAACAAAAATAGAAATTGCTGGTGAAACTCAGCAGGTCTGGCAGCACCTGGGGGAAGAAAGCAGAGTTACCGTTTCAAGCCCAGTGACTCTTCATCAGAACTGATAGCAGCTCAGAAGAAGTGGTCTTTATGCTGGAAATTGGGTTGAGGGAAGGAGAATAGATAGTTGGCGACAGAAACCATACAGTGAGAGATATGAAAGGAATTTGCAGATGAGGGGATTGTTGATAGCAGGCCAGGACAGAAGAAAATCTGAATAAATGATAATGACAGCTGGGAATAGGAGAGTGTGCTGATGATGTTTTGCTGGAAGATCGCCTGACTCTGCACCACATCATTGTACACCTTTTAGAATCTGTTCTACAATCAATGGTTTAATGTGCTACAAAATATTATGAACCAAATGTAAACTAAGGAGTTGGCAAGGTGGAGATGTGTGAAGATAGGTAGAAAGTACAACCTGGTTGGTCGATGGGAGGGATGAATCCAGAAGATGATTGAGAGGAATGGAAGGGATGGAGAGGGGCTGGGAAGGAAGTTTGGGGATAGGAAAGAGGTTATTTGAAATTGGAGAACTCCATGTTGAGTCCTCAGGGCTGTAGGCTGCCCAGGCAGAAGATGAGGTGTTGTTCCTCCAATTTGTGATTGGCTTCGTTGTAGCAATGGGGGAGGCCAAGGATGGTCTTGTTGGAAAGGGAGTGGGAAGGGGAATTAAAATGGGCGGTGACTGGGAGATACAGTTGGCTTCCCTGCGGGCCCAGCTGGGATGCTTGGCAAAACGTTGCCTTAGTTTATATTTGGTCTGCATGATGTAGAGAAGACCACATCAGGAACACTGGATACAATAAACTAAGTTGGATGAGAGGTAGGTGAACCTCTCTCTCACCTGGAAGGACTGTTTGGAGCCCTGGATGGAGGTGAGTTGGGTGGTGTGTTGTTAGATTTGGCATCTTTTCTGGTTGCAGGAGAAGCTATCTGGTTACATTAATCTGTTGGAGTGCGTAGACTGATTCATCAGAATCACAGCTGATGGTGGCTATCTCTAACTGCTTTCGATTAGATTAAATTCCCTATAGCGTGGAAACAGGCCCTTCAGCCCAACAAGTCCACAATGACCCTCCGAAGAGTAACCCACCCAGACCCATTTCCCTCTGACTAATGCACCTAACACTATGGGAAATTTAGCATGGCCAGTTCACCTGGCCTGCACATCTTTGGAATGTGGGTGGAAACCGGAGCACCCGGAGGAAACCCATGCAGACCTGGGAAGAATGCACAAACTCTGCACCGACAGTCGCCCAAGGCTGGAATCGAACCGGGGACCCTGGTGCTGTGAGGCAGCAGTGCTAACCACTGAGCCACTGTGCGACCCCTTTTAGCAAGACATTATGTGTAAAAAGATTCAGCTCTTTGCAGTGAGAACACTGCTTTCCCCATGTTGCTCAGGCCTTCTTCATCTTTGCATTATGTCCTCCACAGCATTTGCAACCTGCCCTTCGGCTGTGACTGTTCTGCCCTTTGTGCCTGGCGTATCGGTCAGCACAATGTAAGACCTGGTCTGTTCTGCCATGAATGTGCTCTCACTGCTGAATAACAACATCAGCACTTCTGAAAATGTCAATTGATGAGTTTCTCCCTTCTCAGTAGGTCTGCCCTCACTGCAGGATCCCTTGTGACCAATATAATCCTTTCTTTAATTAGACAATCCTTTAATTGCATAAATTTACAGGTTCCTGTAAACTGAGTCAATGGCATTATTTATTGATCAATTTTCTCTTTTTCACTTTTGTGAAAAAATGCCTTCAAAGTTTCTGAAATTTTTGCGACATGATTTTTATGCCCTTTAGAGAGATTTATAGTGGAATATATTTTGAAACTGTCTTTTCCCAACAGTGATAAATGTCTAATGACTAGTAATTGTTCTGGCTTTATCAACAGATATGTTGCTATTTAGAATCATAGTCATATCTGCCAGCATACTTGGAAGAAATTCCAGTCAGTTTTGGTTCCTAACCTCTGTCAGGAAAGAGCTGTTAGGGGAGAGCTGCAGCCATATTCTCTGAATCACTTTTAGTTGGTGCTGGCTCCTTTTCTTCATTTGTTGTTTATTTTTTGTCAGTTGCAGATCTGCACAGATAACTGCGCCTCTCTCTGTCCATAGCTGTGCTTTCTTATAATTCTACAGCACTAATCTCAGTATCACTTCTGATACCACACTTTGTGTGTATAAAGCAACACTCTGTTCAACATGAGGTCTCTATTGAAGTTAACTTAATGTTTGTCTGCAGTGCATCTACCTTAATGCAGATCACATATCTACAGGAGCCTTATACATGATTTATACATAATTGCATTTCAATCCACACTGTAATGCTCCTCGTGTTCTAAGAGTGGCTGCAAGCATTTCTCAGGAGTCCAACACCCCAAGGAACCTCACAGTAATATTTTCTCATTTTTTTTCACCACTAAAGAGGAATCCTCCAATGAATACCTCCAATTTTGAAATTGCCCCTCACTTTATCTCTTTTCTCTCGCAATATTCACCTCTCCTGGTGGGTTTGCCAGCTGGACATTGTTGTGCATCCTCCTTCTTGACCTTCTCCTTCCTCGGTAAACCCACCATTCTTCGAGGCAGCTGAGAAGACTTTCTCATGTACACCTTTGCCAAAGACAAGCTGGAGCTATGTATAAATGTGGGAAAGGAGTACAGTTCTGACAAAGCGGCCCTATTGGTCATAAATCCTTTTCCCCCATAATTTCAATTGTTTTTTCAACCGAGCTCAAAACTTTCACTATCTTACTTACCTAGCAAGTCTAAACATCCTGAGCTCAATTATGCATGGGTCATTCCTGCTGTCGACTACTAATTTGTGAATGCATCATGTTTTTCCGATCCTCCTTTTAAATTGGATCATCAGTCACCATTATTAAATTTAACTAATCGATCTCTTCCAAACAATAAAAATTGCTGTTGTGGTTCACAAGCTTCAGTTATCAATCAAAGGCATTCCCCTAAGACCTGTTCTGCTTTGACAGCCAGCTTTGCTCAAACATACAGCTTACATTTTTGAATTACTTCAAGCCATTGCACTTCTAAAACACTTGCATTGCACCATTACAATTTACTCCAATTACTCCATTATTCAAGACAGAATCCTATCTTTACAACATAGTGGCAAATGAATCAGGAAAACAATTGTTGGTAATTTTTTCCATGATAATCTCATCTATGGTTTTTAAGAGTCCTGTTATCATATTATGTGACATTTATTTTGCGGTAATGCACAACAGATAAGATCTGTGTTCTTATCTTTGCCTTCTGCAGGCATTCATCAACAAGTTAGTTTACATTTAACATATCATCTCACACCTCACATGACAATTAATTAACTTGTTAAAAACATGGATTATTGTTAGACTATTGGTATTAAAACAAATGGGAAAGATAATTGGATTCAAGTGCTTGTACTTTAAATATAAAACACTGAAGTAGCTGGAAATCTGAAATAAAAAAATTAAATACTAGAAATACATCTGAGAAGACAGAAACGGTTAATGTTTCAGGTAATGACATTGTATTTCTAGCATTTTCTGCTTCTATGACTGTTTAATGTAATAGGATAATGACAACATTTCAATTGAAGCCTGCTTGGATAGCAATTGCAACATTCCATTTTTTCCAAGAGATTGGACAGAGCACCATTTAACTTTATTAAAAAAGTAATCAATTTAGGGTAGGTACCAAATCCAGATACTACTAGGCATTCACAGCACATGCTTTGCAAATCTCAGTGAAAGAATTGTGTTGTCTATTACATGCTGTGGTTTTGAATCAATGCCTAAGGAAGAAAATTTGACGATCCCGTGAAGATGGAGATATCAAAAATTACCTCAGTATAAAGTATACCAGCCACATGTGGAGCGATTAGATGTGCCTGAAGAGCACATGGAAAGTTAGCATATAATTGAGACAGCTCTGCCAAATATTTGTACCAGCTGTCAAGACTTCAGCTGCATTACCTGTAAATGTCAACAACCATAAAAATGTCAACGTACATATCATCCCTGAGATGCTTCCTTTTTTTAATCACAAAGATTATGGGAACTTTATTGAAAAATGTTCAGACAGTCGGCTTCTGGTGTGAAGTTCATCACCCACATTGGTTTGAGTTATTTTTGTCACATACCTAGATACAGTGAAACATTTTGCAGTATATGTAGATCATACCATACAAAGTGCATAAGGGTAGTAGAACAGAATGAGGAATACAATGTTATGGCTGCAGAGAAGGTGCACAGAGTGCAAGGTCAACATTAAATTTGAAATTTAAGATGTCTATTGAAAAGTTTAATCAGTGGGGAAGAAGCTGTTCTTGAATCTGTTTGTATGTGTGTTTAAGCTTTTGTATCTTCTGCCCAAAGGAAGAGGTTGAAAAAGATTATAACTGGGTAGGAGGGGTCTTTGATTATGTTGGCTGCCTTTTTGAGGCAGTGGGGAGTATAGACTGGGCTGTAGTCTCTGTAGTTTCTTATGGTCCAGGGCAGAGCAATTGCCACATCAAGCATCTGAATATTATACTTTCTGTGGTGCATCTATACAAATTGGTAACAGTCTTTATGGAGCTGCTGCATTTCCTTAGCCTGCTGAGGAAGCAGAGGTGTGATTGTGCTTTCTTGACTCTCACATCAACGTGGGTGGACCAGGACAGATGGCTGATGATTATTGTCAGTCTAATACTGCATTACATAATGTGATCCACTAACTGCAGACTCAGGCAAACATACACTATTGTTAGTAACTATCACTCTTAAGTAAGAATGACTAATACAATAATCAGGACTCATGCTTCATCCAAGCCAACTAAAATTAACCATGCATCTATTAAAATACAGAGGTTCACAGTGTGAAATAGTTTCATGTCAACATGAGTAATATTCTGATGTGCATTTTGTCAATTTGTGTGTTTCACCTGTTCACGTCCTTTCCTTTGTGATTCTTCTCTCAAGTGGCATCATTGAGGGAAGAAGTTACAATAATAAAAAAAGAACAGTGAAATTTGTGCTGTGGAAGTGATTTAAATCAGAAGTAATAAAGACCATAATTATAAACGACTTGGTGCTAGCTGTGATCTGGATGTACTGCGAAAATGTTCACACTCTTATCAGGAACTTGTGTTGATTGAAGCTACTTGCTTATTTCAAACAACAGTTTGGTTGGATTTGGAGGGCTATGGTGTTGTTGTCCCAGAAAGTCCAACATGAAATTTTAGCAGAGCTCTAATCAGGAAATATAAGCATGGGAAATGATTAAGGCTGTAACTCTGTGTTAATTGGAATCTTTAGCTCACTGATGTTTACTTTAAGAAGTGTGGTACCTGTCCTATACTCACAAACTCAGTGACTGTGGAACTTCATGTCATACACTGACTTATTGCAACCAAATTATTCTACTCACACAAAAAGCATCCAAACTTGTGTAACATCCATTCTCCCTTGATATTCAACGGCATTACCACTGTTACGTTCATCACCATCAAAGTCATGAGGTGGGGGAATCTTGTCATTGACCAGTAGATTAACTAAATCAGCCGTATAAATACCTGGCTATGAGAACAAGTCAGAGGCTGGAAATTTTGTAGCTCCCGAAAGCCTGTCCACCATCAAGTTAGAACCATGATCAACTATTTGATCACATATCCAACAGCACTCAAGTAGCTGAATGTCATCATGACAAGATAGCTTGCTTAATCAGCACTCCATCCATAACCTTAAACATTCACTCCCTCCCACTCTCAGTAGCAGTTGGACATTTAATCTACATCATCGGAACATTAGGATAGGTGTAGGCCATTCAGCCTATCCTCACATTCAATACAGTCAGGGTTGCTCAAACTCTTCAATGTCATTTATTCACCCCATCCCTATATCTTTGGACACCACTGGTAATTCAAAATCTATGAATCTAAGAAGCATTCTGTTTATTTTAAACTGTGCCCCTTGTTTGTAGATTCCCCAATCAGTGGAAACATCTTACCTGCATTAACTGTGTATATTCCTTATGGTATTTTTTAGGTTTCAATGAGATCGCTTCTCTTTGAAACTTTACAGAATGCAGGCCCAGTTTGCTTAACCTCTTTATATAGGACAGTACCGCCAATCCAGGTAAAAGTTCTTTCATTCCATCTATGGCAATATTATATGTGCTGAGATAATGAGATCAAAACTTCAAACAGGACATAAGGTGTGATCTAACCAAGCTCTTATACAATTGAAACAAGACCTCACCACACCTGTACTCCAATCCTCTTACATTAAATCTTACATTCCATTCGGCTTCCTAATAGTTTACCACACTACATATTAGCCTTCAGTGACTTATCAACAAGGACAAAAGTTGTGATTAAAATATTGAAATATATTTGACATTGTGCACCTGAAATTTGTGTCCTGTATCTAAATCTGATTGTCAAGAAGTTAAATTGAACCATAATTCATTAAACTCTGGTTGGCTTAATGTCTCTTTGATGTTCATACACAAACACTTTGCTGAGCTCATTGTAGCAATTGTTCAAAATATTTTTATACAACCTCACTTAAAACCTAATCTGTAGCATGGGCCCTTGAATTTATACTATTTTATTATTAAAATTCAAGTTTGAGATGTGCATCTGACCAAGGACAGAGACACTATAAAATGATTCCACTTGAAGGCCATATGCTTATCTGCCCAGCTGGCGGGAGCTTGGCTCATGCCAGATCCATGCCCAACTCAAAGGCTACATTATGATGCCAATTGCCTATGACATTCACAGTAAGATTGGGCTGTCACTGATGTACTTAGGAATGAGATCCAATACGGGTCTAGATAAGTACAGCCAACAGTGATTTCACCTCAGGTAGCTTCAGCTGATTGACATGGGCATTCTGTAGACTGCACCATTACTGGAAGGTCAAACAAGTATCATCCCAGTACCAGCCGATGAAAGAGATCAAGAAGGTTCGGAATCTGTTGAGGTCTTGAAGTAGGATCAGGGAGGATGATTGTGTCCTCCATCATCTGATTCATGACAAGGAGAGAGGAGAACCACCTAGACCTTTACCATTTGTCCTGATTGGGGTGATGCAAGAACAGAATGCTGTCACTAATGTGCACTTGAACATTCTGGCCACCATGGTGCAATTGAACCTGACAATCATGCAAATGAATAGCAAACGGTCACAATCTGCTTCTGTAACTGTTGGCAATTTCTGAACAGGGAGTGTGAACTGGAGGTTTCAACAGCAGGTGGCGATGGTGAGACAGGACAGTTGGGTTAGTCAAATTGACCCTCTCGAGAAAAGATTGCCTCTAGAGAAAGGAGGGAGAATGCATTCTGTAATCCGATATATGCCATAGGCTTTAGGAGTATATTACCACAGATGCTGGAATCTGTACTGAAAACTTCAAATGCTGGAGGTCATAGTGGGTCAGACAACATCCATGGAGAGAGAGCAAGCTAATGTTTTGAGTTTAGATGACACTTCATCAGTGCTGAAGTAAAGTGTGGAGGGGACAGCATTTATGCAATAGTTTGGGATTGAGGGAGTGTGGGCGTAGTAAGTGTAGGGTGCTGGTGGATGAAAGATGTTGATATTTCAGATTAAGTGATCAGAATGTGAGAATGGCAGGACAATGTGTCTCCTGCCAGACTTGAAAGGACCGATACTAGAATTGGGGGAGGAGGAAGAGGATATGATAATAAACTGAAAGAAAGGGAAGAAATGGTTCACAATATTGAGTACAATACCTTTAAATTAAATCCAGATGGCTGTAAAGTACCTAGTCCAAGGTTGAGCTGTTGTTTCTCCAGTTTGCGTTGTGCTTCACTGGAACACTGCAGCATGCCAAGGACAGACATGCGGGCATGGGAGCAGGACGTTGTGTTCAAATGATCAGCTCGGGCTGGTCAGGGTCCCACTTGCACACAGACCGGAGGTGTTCCACAAAGCAGTCATCCAGTCTGCGTTTGGTTTCTCCAATATAGAGTAGGCCACATTGGGTACAGTGAATACAATACACAAGATTGGAGGAGGTTCAAGTGAAATGCCGCTTCACTTGAAAAGACTATTTAGGCCCTTGGATGGTGAGCAGGGAGGGAGGGGGTGAAAGGGCAGGTGTTGCACTTTCTGCAGTTACATGGGAAGGTGCCGTGGAGAAGGGGTGTGGCATTGTGGTTATGGAATGGACTAGACTGACCCAGAGGGAACAATCCTTGTGAAATACATCAGGGAGAGTGAGGAGAATGTGTGTTTGGTAGTGGTGTCCAGTTGGAATTCTCTGAAATGGTGGAGAATGATCCTTTGATTGCGAAGGTTGGTGGGATGAAATGTGAGGACAAGATGAACCTGATCACACTGTTGTGAGTGATGGGAAGGGGCAAGGGCGGAAGCACAGGTGATAGGTCGGATGGGGTTGAGGGCCCTGTCAATTATGGTGGGTGGGAAACCATGGTTATAAAAGAAGCTAACCATGTTAGCAGCGCTGTTTGGAAGATGGCACCATCCAAACAGAGGCAACTTAGATGAAGGAACTGAAAAAATAGGATGGCATCCTTGCAGGACCTGGGGAGTGAAGGGCTGTCGTGAAGATAGCTATGGGAGTCAGTCACTTTATAGAGGGGTGTCCTCATGAATGCTGCAGTGTTCCAGCGAAGCACAGCGCAAACTGGGGAAACAACATCTCGACGTCAGACTAGGCACTTTCAAACCTTCTGGACTTAATATTGAGTTCAACAGCTTTAAATTGTGAACCATTCCTTCCCTTTCTCTTAGCTCATGACAGTCTGTTATCATTTCCTCTCTGCCCTTCTGCACCCCCCCCCCCCCCCCCCCCATCCCAGTAGGACTGTCTGTCCTTTTAAGTTCTGCAGGAGACACACCATTGTTCTCCTATTCTCACCTTCTGATCACTTAATCTAAACTATATCAATGCCTTTTCGCCATCAGCACCCTACACCCACTACCCATATCCCCTCAATCCCAAACTATAACATAAATGATGTCCCTCCATACTTCGCTTCAGCTCTGATGGAGAGTCATCTAGACTCAATGTTAGCTTGCGCTCTCTCCATGGATGCTGTCTGACCTGCTGTGATCTTCAACATTTGTTGTTTTCAGTTTAAACCACAGGCTTCATTGTAGGGAAATACTTCTTTGTTTGAAGCTTAATTTTCTTTCATGTTTGTAATAATCTGATGTCAGTGGGAGAAAAGTTCCCGTTTGTGATCTTTTTTCCATCCATGCTTTCAAATTTCATGTTTCAGTATCCTTATTTTAAACCTGCAAATTACATCTACACAACCTGAGGGGTCTGTTTCAGTTGTAGACTGAACACTCCTGTTGGCAAGTTGTTCACATTCACTTATTTTGAATTTGTTGATGGCTATTAGAAATCATAGGTGTTTTAGATCTTGCTAACTCTATTTATGTATTAGAACCTCACAGATTTAAACCAATTCATCTTTCTCATGAGAATTGTTTCTATTGATTTGAAAAAACACTTCTTTCTCTGAATGGTTCGCAAGGTAAGTGTTTGATATTGACTCCTTTTGCCCTCTTTCCAATTATCAATCAGATATTGTCCTTGCATTATATCTTGATGTGCTCCAGTTAGGCAGTTGAAACATGAAAAGTAGAGAAACGCACTACACTCTTCTTATAGCAGGTTCTCTGTATTTTGGAAAAACATCTGCATAAACTTTACCATCTGTAAAGGTATGGGAGGAGAAATTGCCTAAATTACATGGTCAAGATAGGCTGGAGTATGATTCAGAGTGTGAAATTGTGTTTGTCTAATAATGTTGCACTGGGTTGAATGTTTGATACCTAGTAGTGAGGTACTTATTATGAATCTTTGGAGCTGGTGTTATGTCCTATTCACACATCGGGGAGTAGTGAAAACAAAGAGCAGGATTTAACTTCAAACTAAAGCATGTAGCCCATGGAGGGGATAAGAGGCCAATAAGAGAATTATAATAGTGGCTAGGAGAGTAATTGTAAGCTCTAAGGACCAGATGGGAATAAAATATCTTCTGGTGAGAGTCAGATTGATGGCCTACAGCACAGATGGATGTAATTACTAATTCATTGCACAAATGATCACAAAAGGAGACCATATGATTATTGCCTACTGCCCAGTTCTTCTTGCCTTTCACAATATTTCAGGTCTGACTGCATGTTTCATTAGAAATGATTTGATATGGTTCATGGCCTGTTAATCAGCTCACCAACCTGTATGCCTGCCTTAATAATTTACTCAACCACAAAGGAAAATTCATAAGCCTGGGTGGCTCACTTGGAAATAAATTTGAGTACATATGCTTTTTCTCAACCATTTTCATCTAAGAAGCTAAGCATTTACTATAAATGCTTGAAGAAGTGATTAATCAAGGTTACTCTGTTCCCTTCTCCTGACTGATCTGACTGTGTGCAAGGATCTCATGCAACACAGATATTCACTGTCAAAGATATTGAGGATGAGTATCTTGACATAGCAACAAACACCTCATCGGCAGCCACAGATATGAACCAACTATTGGCCTTGCTATTTGCGAGACAGCTTTAGCTCAGGAGAAAATGTTCAACTCCATTATTGTTATCTGTAATATGTGAGTTCAGACAAATTCCATATGGCCTCAAATTGCACCTACCCTTTTAAAACACATTAAAAATAATTTGTAATCCCTTATGACTAAGCAAACAAAAATGGGCTTCATCATTTGTTAGAGGAGCTGTTTAATAATGTAATGTGACACTGACTGGAGCTTATGACTCTGCAGAACTGGATATTCAGCAGGTATTCTGTTATGATTCTGTTAGGGACTGTTAACATTTAAAGAAGAAATTCAATTAACCTAACCCACGAGAACTACATAAAGACATTTCACGTTTTTTAAACAAAAAAACAAACTTTATGGTACATAAAAAGAGAAATTGAATTTAATAAGTACTATTAACTTAGCATTATAGCATATTAAAAAAGCTTACGACATAAACTGATTTCAGCTTTCTATTTTCCCCCAGCGTTTCCTTTCTCTTTCAAAATTGTCAAGGTTCATTCAGTTTTCTTGGCGACAAGGTCAAAAGATTTTGTTGTGAATTCACTCCCATTTCTCTTTAGTATTTCAAATGTGCTCTAAGAGACAAGATGTTAGCTTTTGGCTAAGTCATTGTGTACTGGTGTTTTTAATCTTCATTGCTGAAACACAAAGCATGTTGCAACTACTGTGCAATGACTTAAAACATAGGGGAAAAAACCTTTTGCGTGTGGTCTGACTTCATCTCTTGACTTCTAAAGAGCAGAAAGATATATAAGACCGATAGCTGATACTGTCTCTTACTTGCTTTCGTAAATCTTAATCAGTCTTCATTGCTAAATTCAAAGCAAAGAATCTAAGTTCCACCCATCTCCATACACACTCAACATTTCTCCCAGTAAAGTTGCAAATTAGACACCATTTTAGTCTGAAGCTTTTCCTAGTTCTGAAAAACCACAATAATTTATTTGTTACTAGAATCTTTAAAAATAAATTAGCAGGATGTGGGATTGCTGGCTGTGTTGAGCATTTATTGCCCATCGCTAGTTACCATTGAGAAGGTGTTAGTGAGCTGCCTTCTTAAACTGCCTTCTGCAGACCACGTGCTGTGGGTAGATCCGCAATATCTTTGGGGAACATGTTCTAGAGTTTTCACCCAGTGAAGGAATGGCGATATTTCCAAATCAAGATAAAGAGTGATTTGGAAAGAAACTGTTCGCGTGCATCTGCTACGTTTTACATGTTCCTAATGATCGTAGATTTGAAAGAAGCTTTCAAAGGAGCTTTCCATAAGTTGTTCTGATGCTTCTTGTTGATGATGCATGTTGCTATTGTGTTTTTTGTTAGTGGACGGAGTGAAGATTTGTGGATGTGGTACCAATCTAGCAGGTTGTTTTGCCTTGGATGCTGTAAAGCTCCTTGAGTGTTGTTGGAACTGCTCTCATTCAGGTAAGTGGGCAATATTTTATCATACTCCTGACCTCTGCCTTGTAGATGCCACTGGGGAGACATGAGGTGAGTTACTTGCTGCAGGATTTCTAGTCTCTGACCTGCTACTGTAACCAAAGTATTTATATGGATAGCCCAGTTCAGCTTTTCACCAACAGTGTCACAACTCACTTAGGAAGGTGCACTTAATACTTGAACCCCACAACTTTCAGGGTTGTCACGAAAGTTAAAGGTTTATTCGAATTAGTCGAAATCCTAAATGTTCCTGCCTGATGAATTCAGGGTAACAGATAACATTGACTAACCTTCTGGATGTAACAAGAAACTATTATTTATTACAAATAAATCAGGTCTAATCACAAGCAAACAAAAATGAATGATTAATTCTCTATTCCTTTTAAAACTCCTGCACACATTTGCAAATAGACATAGACTACCAAAATAAATATAGATGCTATACACCTGAAAAATTTATTAAGGGAGCATAATTCAATAACACCAGGCCACAGGAGTTGATAAGGCTTCATGAAAGTCTTAATTATTCAGTCTTTCAGTCGCTAGTTAGAGGCAGCAGCTATAGGCAAATGGTGAGCGAGAATAATTAGCTATCTTCCAATTCTTTGTTCCTTCTTTGTATGGAGAGACGAATGCTTCCTTTTTGAGTCTGAAGGCTTTCTGTAACAGTATTGCTCTCACACAGGCTGCCTATTTGCCCAAGTGCCAATTAGAGAGTTATTGTCATGCTAAACACCTCTGACCCACAAAACTAGCCCTGATTGAAAAGCCAATCGACAACTTGTCTCCGGGCAAAACTACCTTGAATGCACATTCATCCACTGTGCCAATCAATCTCCAGTATCATTCTCCACTGATTGAACAAAGCAAGACTATCATCACGACTCACAATAAATGCCATTGACTCATCTTAAGAATACAACTCTTTCCACAGTTCTTAGTTTGAAACAGTTCCCTTTTCCCATTTGGTCGAGAATCCAAAACAAAGAAAAATGAAACGATGTGGCCTTAATAATGGTAACTCCAAAGATGTTGTTAGTGAGGGATTCAGTGATGGTAATGCCATTAAATATTAAGGAGTGATGGTTCGATTCCCTCCTGTTGGTTATGGCTGTTACCTGACACTTGTGTCAGCCCAAGCCCGGATATTGTCCAGATGTTATTGCATTTGAGCACGGACTGCTTCAGTATCTGAGGAGTCATGAATGGTGCAACCATCAGTGAATATCCCCACTTCTGATCTTATGATGGAGGGAAGCTCTTGGTGAAGTAACTGAAAATGGTTGAGCCTAGGACACCATAATGAAGAACTCCTGCAGAGAAGTCCTGGAGCTGAGATGACTGACTTCCAAGAACCACAACCATCTTCCTATATACAAGATAAGACTCTAACTAGTGGAGAGTTTTCCCCATGATTCCCATTGACCCCATTCTCATTAGGGCTCCTTGATATCACACCAGTCAAATGTGACCTTGATGTCAAGGTCAATCACTCTTACCTCCCCTCTGGAATTCAGCTTTTATTCAGGTTTGAACTGTAATGAGTTCAGGAATTGAGTGGCTCTAATTGACAGTAGAATAACGGGATGGTAGTTGGCCAGGTCAGATTTATCCTGCATTTTTTATATAGGACATACCGGAGAAATTTTCCACATTGTTGGGCAAATGCTTATGTTGTAGCTGTACTAGAACAGCATTGCTATGTGTGCAGCAAGTTCTGGAGCACATCTCTTCTGTACTATTATGGGAGAGTGGTTGGGGCCCTTTGACTTTGCAATATCCAGTGACTGTTTCTTGCTATCACATGGAGTGAATTGAATTGCCTGAAGACTGGCATGTATGATGCTGGAGCATCTGGAGGAGGCTGAGATGGATTATCCACTTGGTACTTTTGGCTGAAGATTCCAACACTTGTAGCTTAGTGTCGACAGGGTTGCAGAGTTTAGATCTGATCTGTTGGTTGTGGAATTACGTAGCCCTGTCTATCTCTTGCTGCATATGCTGTTGGCTCACATGTGTTGTACTTTCGCCAGGCTTTATAAATACCTTTTCCTGCATTTGGCATGTCTTCCAGTATTCTTCACTGAATCAAGGTTGATCTAGTGGCTTGATGGTAATGGTTGAGTGGGGCATATGCCGGGCCATGAGGTTATAGATTGTTATGGAGTGCAATTCTGTTGCTGCTGATGGCCTATAGCACCTCATGGATGCCCAATCTTGATTTGTTGGATCTGTTCAAAGTCTGTTCCATTTTGCACTGTGATATTGTCACACAACACAATGGAGGTTATTCTCAATGTTCATCTCCACAAGGACTGTGTGATGGTCTTTCCTAATGATACTATCACAGACAGATTTGCATCTGTAGCAGATAGATTGGTGGAGAATAAGTTCAACTGTGCTTTTCCCTCTTGTTGGTTCCCTCACCATGTGCTGTAGACACAGTTTAGCAGCAGTGACCTTTAGGATATAACCAACTCAATCAGTCGTGGAGCCATTCTTGGTGTGGACATTGAAGCCATCTGCTCAGATTGTATTCCATGTCCTTGCCACAGTCGGTTGTTCTTCCAAGTAGAATTCAACATAGAGGAGTACTAATTCATCAGTTCACGGGTTTGGTGAGTGGTATTCCACAGGCTATTTTCTTGCCCCTGTTTGGCCTGATGCAGTGAAACTTCATGGTCCTGGACTCAGTTTTGAGGACTCCCAGGGCAACTTTCTCCTGACAGTACACCTCTGAATGGTCTATCCTGACTAACATTCACCTCCCAGTCAAATACAGATCAACTGATCATTTATTATAGAACTGTTGTTGAAAATAAGCAAATTAGCCATTGTGGCTGATCACATAATAACAATGACTCATAGTGGGGCTTTGAGTACAATACAGGCCGCAGGAAGAGAATGGGGAGGCAGTGGGTTCATGGGTTAGGTGTTGCGGTGAGAGCAAGGTTCAAATCCTACTGCAGCAGATAGCAAAATTTGAATTCAATAAAAATAATCTGGAATTAAGAGTCTAGTGATAACCATGAATCCATATAATAGGTCACTAGTGTCCTTTAGGGAAGGAAAACCACCATCCTTACCTGGTCTGACCTACATGTGATTCCAAGCCCACAGAAATGTAGTTGACTCGCAACTACCCTCTGGGCAATTAGGGATAGGCAATAAACGCTGGCCTAGCCAGAGATGTTCTCATCCTGTGAATGAATTTTTTAAAAAAGCCTGCCACATAATTACAGTTCGCATTGATTTTGCATGGTGACAGGGTTAGCATCAGTGATGTCGATGAAGCTCTTGAGTGGTCATTTAAGGGCCTCAATTGGTGACAGGGCTGGAAGATCCACCCTGGGCCTTCTATCTATAACTTGATTCTGGCAAAGGCAGGAAGGTGGCAATGTTCAGGCATGACGCTATCCTAATTAAATGGCTTTTCATCTCCACGCCTGCCCCCAGAGAGAGCAGAAGATTTTTCCCAGTATTTCAGTTTGGTAACATTTTATCAAAGCTGGAAGAAAATACTGAGGGAGAGAAAGGGTGGTGAAACAAATGGGAGACTCTGTAATGGAGTGGAGGTAGGGGAGGTTGATTAACCCATGAAGATGAGCTTAGGAATTGCAGATTAAAATTGACCAATTTACAACTATCCAGTTAAATTTTCTCTGCCTACTGTTTTAAATTATAGCTGTGTGCAGCCTGCATTTCTACTTTGTTTTTTTGGCTCCATGCATCAGGGAGCATATTAACATGATTTTAGAGCATAATGCGTAGGCAGCCTGCAACTCTTAAAGGAAAGCTCACTGTGGCTACAAGAAATAGTTGGAGATTTTCAAAAATGAATCTGAAAACTCTGATATTTGAACAGTGATTAAGCATAGGAAAAGGACAAAACCAAGGTCTTCAGAGAATGCACTGGAGATATCAATGGAAGAGATAGTAAAATGGAGAAGTGTCCTCTAGTAAATAAACTCACTGTGGCGACAAAGGACCACCCTCTCATTAGAGGTGGTGGTGGTTTAATCTGCAGTTTACTGTGCCTCAGGTGAGGGAGTGGTGTTGACAAGGATAATCTTGCTTGGACAGGAATTGAACCTGCACTGCTGGCATCATCTGCATTGCAAATTAGCCATTCAACCAACTGAACTAACAGACCAATCCTACCACAGCTTGGTAGGGAATATCCATTCACATGAAAGAGAGGTAGTGGGAACAAATAACAATTTACATCAACACCAGGAGTATTTGATTCAAGAACATGGTTGCAGTGCAGGAAGAAACACAACAATTTGACACAAGTTTTCCAGGTGGTTGAGTTTGTCTTCAAATAGCCCAATCCTGCATCACTGGACTCATTCAATGTACACATCCTGACACCAATGATCTACCTACTAATAATCTTTAGTATTCAGTACTCAACCTTAAAATTCATATGTTCTACCTCAATCTCAAGCAATTAACACTGTTGAAGCTTTGCACTCACAGCTCTCACAATTGGTAGTTCTTCAAACATGACAGCCACATCAGCCAAATTTATTGCAGAGTGTTAACTGACATAGACTTCACATTTCTTGTAGAAGGTGGCACATTACAGCAGGCAGCAGGAAAAAGTGGAGGAGGACAAGTCTGTTCATGTTTTATTGCAGAAAATGGATTTTCCTTTCTCTTTAAGTTCAAGTATTGCTGAAATAACCTGGAAATTGGGCTCATTAGAGTGTTATTGCAATGCTGCAACAATTTTGTAATTTAACAGGCTATGAATAAATTGCCTGATGTTTTTTGAGAAATCTAGAGCAAAGGTTAAACCGAAGAGGCTTTTAGTTATCCATATCACTTTAAAGCACAATCCATTTGTGATCAAAACATTTTCAAAAAGCAACCCTTTGCTGTAATCATGCAGGATGGAAATCATTCTGTGATGTGCACCTGTCTTTGGGAGAAGCAATCAGAAGCAAATATATCTTCACATTAAACACAAAGGCATTGAAATTATGTTGCATGATAAAGCAAATAAATGTTTAATATACTGTCTGAATTTTTTTCTCTGCTCTTTTAACAGAAATACTTACTCTTTACTTTGAGTGATTTAATTTTAAGATCAGGGCAGTGTTAACACATATTAGAAGTTAGCAGAAGACAGAGCACAGAACCTTCTCAATTACAATCTGCACACTTTTGACACTAATTGTGGATTTTCTGTTCTAGCCTTTCTGCTACACGGAGGACTTATAACTGCTGAGAGAATATGATGCTCAGTTTATAATATTCTAACACAGCTTATCAGGTCATTGATGGTACTTGACTTTACTTCTATTTTCAAGTGAACTCATCAAGTTTAGATATAATAGGACAATGGATACGTGTTTGGAGGTCTGTTATTGGAGCTTAGTGACAAAGGTCTGTATTTTCCACTTTCGTCAGGCCCTTATTGCATAACCGACCCCAATAAAATGGAGTACATATTGTTTGTCTGACTTTTTACTATTCCTTCATTCTCGTTTTGATGGAACAGCAAAAGAAATTCAGTGGAAATTCATTACCTTTATAACTACTACTGGTTGTGTTTAATCTATACAGTATACCATCCATTCTGAAATGGCTAGTTCCTATCCAATCTTTGTCAGGGCATTAACACAGACATCTTGAGTGTCCACCAGGCACAGTGTAAATATTTTCTAGTGATTACACATCTCTGAAGCAGCTTCGACTTAGACCTGAGTGTCCTGACTCAGAGGTAGGGACACTATCATGGTGCTGCCATATAGATTGTGATGATTGCATGCTCCCACTACCTTCTGTTGACTGCGGGGCGGGGGGCAGGAACTAACTGACCCCTGAGTGAAGAGGACCTCTCTCTTCCTGTTCATTCTTCCTGATATTTTTATTCCTCTTTCACCAATTCCAGCCCCTTTGGTAGGATGAACAGATGTACCAAATATGTCCTCGATGGTGAGAAGCTAGAAAATATAGTGTACCAAAGCACTTGGGTATCCTCATCAATTAGTCATTGAAAGCTCAAATGTCGGTGCAGCAAATGATTGGAACTTTTAATGGATGTTAGCATTTATTGCAAGAAGAATTGAATACGAAAGTATTGAAATTTTGCTTCATTTTAAAAGAAATTTAGTTTGGTGAGTGCTATTCAGTAGGAGATTTCCTTGTCCCTATTCGGCCTGATGCAGTGAAACTTCATTGGTTCCAGAGTCAATTTTGAAGACTCCCAAGACACTTGTCTCCTGACAATATACCCCTGTTCCAGAACTTCTGAATAGTCTGTCCTGACCAGCAAATTTCGAGAAATTTGGCAAGCTGGCACAAGGAGAACTATATGCAGTAGTGATCCCTTACATTAAGAAGGAAATTATTGTCATAGTGGGAGTGCAGTGAAGGTTCATCAGACTTTTGGAGCTGTTTTTTTTTTGAAGAGAGATTAGGGAAACAAGACCTGTACCCTGTTGTGCTTCAAAGAATGAGAGATGACCTCATTGAAACTTACTAAATACTTAATAAATATACTAAAGTAATAAACAGGGTAAAAGTAGGTAAATTTACTCTCCTGGTTAGGGAGTCTAGAAACATAGGACCCAATTTTAAAAAGGGGAAGACATTTAGGTCCAAGATTAGGAGATTTATTTTCACTCAGAGGGATTTTATTCTTTCGAATCCACTACCTCAAGAGAGCTGTGGAAGTTCAGGTAATGAATATGCTTAAAGGAGAGATTGCCAGATTTTCAATGTCAGTGACATCAGGGGATAATGGGTTAATTTGGTATAAGACATTTAACTGGATCATCAACCATGTTTGTTTTGACTGGCATAACAGACTTGATGGACTGAATGGCCAACTCCACCTCCTATATTCTTATGTTCAAATTCCCAAAGCAGCAAGGAAATTAAGTAATAGAGTTCTGCACATGTTTTTCTTAAATTTGTTCATGTAATTTAGGAATCGCTGATTAGAGCAACATTTATTACCCATTCCTAATTGCTCTTGAGAAGGTGATGGTAAGCTGCTTTCTCCAACCATTGTAATCTTTGGGGTGTAGAGACATCCACAATTCCATTAGGGACAGTGTTCCATGATTTTGGCCTAGCAACAATGGAAAAAATAGAAATACAGTTCCAATTCAGGATGATGTGAGGATTGGAAGAGATTTTACTGTTAGTGGAGTACTCATGTATCTGATGCCTCTGTCCATCTAGGTTCGAGAGGTCAAGGTGATTTTAGAGGAGCTTTGGTGTGGTTGTGCATTGCGTCTTGTAGGTAATACACACCACAGCCTCTATGCATTGGTAGCGAATGGACTGAGTGTTAAAGGTGATTGGTAGAGGGGAAAATCAAGTGGGCTACTTTATTCTAGATGGTGTCAAGAATTGTTGGAGCAGTACTCATCCAGGCAAGTAGAGAGAATTCTATCCTGCTCCTGACCTATGCCTTGTAACTGAACTAGGAGTGGGAAGACAGAAGCTGAGCTACTTGTCACAGAAAATCTGGCCTGTGACTGGTCTTGTAGTCACAAGTCCAGTTCAGTTTCTAATTAGTGGTAACCCCCAGGTTCTTGATAGCAGGGGATACATCAATGGTAATGCCATTGAACTTTAAGGCGAGATGGTTAGATTCCATCTTGCTATAGATTGTCATTGTCTGACATTTGTGGGTATGAATTTTACTTGCCCTTCACCAGCCCAAATTGGATGTTGTCCAAGTCTTGCTGTATGTGGACATGGACTGCTTCAGTATGTGAGGAGAAACAAATAGTGATGAACGTTGTGCAGTTGTCAGTATATATTCCTACATCTAGTCTCATCATAGAAATAAGGTCATTGATGAAGCTTCTGAAGATATTTAGACCGAGGACAATACCTGGTGGAGCTTCTACAGACATGCCCTCTGGGGCTGGGAAGATTGATCTAACAGCAATAATAATTTTACTTTGTGTCAGATATAACTAATCAGTGGATAGATTTTCCCCCTACTCCCATTGTCTCCAGTTTTGCTAAGGCTCCATGATGCCATATTTGGTCAGATGCTGCCGAGGTGTCAAGGGCAGTCACTGTCATCTGACCTCTGGAGTTTAGCTGTTGCGTTCACGTTTGGACCAAAACTGTGTTGGACTCAGGTGCTGTTTGGCCCTGATAGAATCCAAACTGACCACCAGTGAGCAGATTATTGCTAAGTAAGTGCTGCTCGGCAGCGATACTGATGACGATCTCCATCACTTTACCGATGATAGAGAGTAAAATGATAGGGGGATAACTGGGGTTGCATTTGCTCTGTTTCTGTGTGCGGGACTTACCTGACAATTTTCCACATTGCTGGATCAGCAGTTGAGTGGCCCTGATCAGACCCAAAGGGAGGATCAACGAGCAAATGATTGCTGTAAGACAATAAGATGTATGAGCAGAGGCAGGCCATTTTCACTTATTGAGTCCCCTCCACCAGTTAATGAGATCATGGTTAATCTGATAATCCTCGAATGTACTTTCCTGCCTTGATTTGATCTGTTGCAGTCACATACATAAGTACAGTGAAAAGTTTTGTTTTGTGAGCAGTACAGGCAGATCTTAGCAAACAAGGACATACAGATCATAAGGTGCTTCATGGTTATGGCTGCACAGGAGATGCACAAAACAAGATCAACATTATTTGAAGATTGAGATGTCCTTTCCTGATGAAGGGCTTATACCCAAAACGTCGATTCTCCTGCTCCTTGGATGCTACTTGACTTGCTGTTTTTTTCCAGTACCACACTCTTGACTCTGGTATTCCAGCAGTCCTCACTGTCTCCAGGTCCATTCAGCAGCTTAATAACTGCAGGGAAGAAGCTATTCTTGAACCTGTTGGTGCGTGTGTTTGAGCTTCTATATCTTCTGCCTGATGGAAAAGATTGGAAAAGAGCATTACCAGCATGGGAGAGATCCTTTCCACAGCAATGCAAAGTGTAACTGGAATCCATGGATGGGAAGTTGGCTTCTGTGATGGTCAGGGCTACGCACACAACTTTCTGTAGTTTCTTATGGTCTTGGGTAGAGCAGTTGCCATACCAGGCCATTATGCACCCAAATAGAATGCTTTCCTTGGAGCATGTGTACAGGTTGATGAGGGTCCTATGGGCATGCTGAATTTCCTAAACCGCCAGAGGATGAAGAGGCATTGTTGTGACTTCTTTACCATCACATCTATGTGGGAGGTCTGGGATTGTTGGTTATTGTCACTCCTAAGAACTTGATGCTCTCTACCCCCTCCACCTCAGCTCCATTGATGTAGAAGTCAATGATCAGTTATTTGGTTTTTCCGACATTGGGAGATTGTTATCATTGCACCATGACACCAAGCAATGTATCTCCTTACCGTATTCGGACTCAACATTGTTTGAGATCAGGCCTACCACGGTGGTGTCATCAGTAAACATGTAGACAGTGTTTATGATTTCCCCTTCATGCAACCATACTGAATCTGTGATTAAGTTGCATGTCTCCAAATACTCTATTACATCCTTTAAAGTAGAATCTAACATTTTCCCAATGTCAAACTTTAAGCTACCTGACCTACAGTTATTTGTAATGTGTATCCGTCCCTTCTGAAGAAAGGTGCTACACTGGCAGTTTTCCAATCATCTGGAGACTTCACCAAATCTAAAGATATTTCAATTATTACTACTAGTGTATCCATTACCTTGTAGGTACTGCCTTTAAATCTTAGGATGCAACCTATCAAATCCCGTTGGCTTCTCAAGCTTTAGTCACATTAGTTTCTCTAATGCTTTTTCTCTAGTGATGGTTATTGTGTTTATTTCCTCCCCTCTCTAGCTCTTGGTTTATCTAATGATGGTTTATCTTCCCTGGCATCTTGTTCCTTTGGGACAGGGAGTGACAGGGAGTTCTTCCCTTCCATATTCTCACCACATGCTCATGACACATTGTTGTAAAGAAGAAGGAAATAGTACAAGAGCATGATTATCAACATGCAGACTATTCTCCCAACTTGAAGCAGCGCAGAGAATATACGTTTTGAGATTTTTGCAGAAACACATGTTTTCATGGATGGATATTATATTATATTATGAGAAGCCTATGTTCTGTGATGTAGGAATGAGCAATGGTCAAGTCCTTGAAGAAATAGATAATATATACAAACTGCATATCAGAAAATGCCCATCACACATGACTTAGATAGTGAAGGTATCATACCATACAACAGCCACACATCTACAACAAATGGTACACATCCATCTGCAGTACAAAGTGAAGCTACGCCACGAAGTTGTGATAAATGTATAAGGAATATCTAATCATATCAGGCTGTGAGTTCATGGTAATATTCCACAGAGAAATACAGATTATGTAGGATATAGCCTGTTACAGAGTAAAACTTGCTGAATGAATCTGGAAAGAAATACAAGACAAGATGTGCATCCTTGCACATGTAATCAGAAATGGTTTCCATTCTTTAAAGGTAAATTGGGAGATGTTTCATTATGGTATGGGTTTCAGATCAGACAGGACTGAACTTTAATGACAGGTACGTGCCATTGCAATATGTGATGTTCCAATATAAAGATATATACCATGCTTTCAGCTACTCTTCCTGTACAATGGAGTCAGTATGATTAGTCGGATGTGTGTGTGATTTACAGTAAAATCATTAGGGACAGACCACAGACTGTGTCTGAAGGTCTGTGATATTATAGTCTTGTAAATATTTATGTTATAAATAAACTTCAAAATACTTGACTGTCTGTGCTATTTGTTACACCAGGGGTCTCACTGTGTCACTGTTCAATTGACTGTGGTAAATATGAAGTTAGATATCCTAGAACATCATGGAATGTTTCTATTTCAATCAAATAGTTAAAACTATTAGAAACTATTTCTTATTCTAGAAACTGGAAAACAATTACACATATGCCACTTTTATAGAGTGCTAGATTATTTAGCTATCTATTTTGCTATATACTAAGATTATATTAGTTGGAAAAACCTACTGATATATGTATTCCTTGATATTAATTCCAAACTTGAAAGGGAATTTGCCAGGAGCAGTGGGAGATTACATACTCAGTCTTGTTTGTGATTTACTGTGTGACACTCACATGCTACTTAAGAAAATGGGTAGACCTGATTATATTAGACAAATTACAGTTAATGAGTTGAAAAATTAAATCACAAAATATTGCAGAAGCAAATTGGAGTAGCAATGAAGATGCTGTTCCTCCTGCTGAGGTGATAAGGTTTTGTTGCTGTTCTATACACTGTTTTAGTGAAAACAGATATTTCATTTGAAAGCGAAAGCTCAAGTTGAAAAAAAAAATGGATATTTCCAGTTACCAACATGGTTCATTAACATTACAATAAATGGAGCCCAGCTGTGAGTTCATGGTAATATTCCACAGAGAAATACAGATTATGTAGGATATAGTCTGTTACAGAGAAAAAATTGCTGGATGAATCTGGAAAGAAATAAAAGTAAACACATCTATTCATATTACCGTCTATGGCCCTTGGGACAACATAACTTTGAGTGTGCCTCTCACCCTAAAATTGAGAACAGTGGAGACTGAAGCTGGAATTGTTCAGCACCTTGATGAGGTTACCATAACAACAGAGTTTATATGTTTTTCTGCTCTTGGCTGTGAAAAGTAGCTCATCGTACTATTCTTACACCGCAGCAAACATCTCCTCTGTACAAAGCTAAAGGAGGGCAGGGTTCAGTTGGGAGTAGAAATTGGTTTTCGTGTAATCAAAATTTCCCACTTATTTATACAGTACAAAAATATGGAGCTCATGCTTTTTGAAACCTAATTGAGATTTGCTGGGAATTGTTTCCCTGGCTGAAAATAAGTCACAGAGACTTTAACATGAGAAGATTGTTCATCTTCAGTTATAAAACTATTTCCATTGCACAATTCCGTCTATAATGTTATAGTACATAGATTTACAAGCCTCCAATGATTAATTTACAGATTAAAAATTTGCTAAATTGTAAGACTATAATTTGGACAACAAATGTAAGTAATTACTATTTATTACCAGATAGCATTAATGGCTGCATGCAAGATTATTATAATAGCAGGCAGTGAAGAAGGCATATTATATGTTTGCCTTCATAGCAAGAGGATTTGAGTAGTGGTGTAGGGATACTTTGCTACAATTGAACAGGATCTTGGTGAGACCACACCTGTAGAACTGTGTGCAGTTTTAATCTCCTTGTATTGTGCCTACGGAGGGAGTGCAAAGAAGGTTTATCAGACTGATTCCTAGGATGTCAGAACTGATGTATGAAGGGAAACTGAATGGATTCGGACTACATTCATTTGAATTTAGAAGACTGAGGGGAGATCTCCACAATATATGAAATTTTAATCTGAATAGACAGGGTAAACACATGAAGGATGTTCCAGATAACTGGCAAGTATAGCACCAAGGGTCACAGTTTAAGGAGTAGGTCACTGAGGACTGAGATGAGGAGAAAAGTCTTCACCCAGAGATTAATGAGTCTATAGAGTTCTCTGCCTTGAATATTGAATATTGCATATTGAATATTTTCAAGAAGGAGTTAGATATAGGACATTTATCACTTCCCACATCTAATGACTCATGACAAACCATGATAGGTGTCTGTGTATGAACTCCTTGCCAACATACTGCACCTTTTTTTGACAATCCAAAATGTGGGAATGCCTCCCACAATACAACATAATTTTACTGGTGCTGAGTTAATGGGAACATTATGTTGAAACCACCTCACCTCGAATTGGATGGTTAACCCTTTAAATAATTCTAGTGATGGGTGTGCACAGGAGAGAAGGTGAAGGAGCTGAACATATGCTCAGCTTGGAATGAATAACAAAAGGTGTTAAGTGGGTCTGTAACGTCCAAATGGCAAACTAGGTGGCAGATTAATGTCAGGTTGCTTGGCACCACGATCTACATTCTTCTGACACACAGAGACAGAGAGAGAGACACACACAAGCAGAAACTGACACACACACAGGCAGACAGACACACACACACAGACAGAGGTAAACACACAGTCAGAGACAGACAAACACACACAGACAGGCAGACTTACACCAACAGACAGGCAGACATACAAACAGAGACAAACACACACACAGAGGCAGAGACGCACACACAGACAAGGACACACTTTGACAAGGAGAAAGGCAGACACATACAAAGATAGACAAATAAACAAGCAGAGGTACACACAGATAGACATGCTCAAAGACATGCGTTGTATCGCTCTCTCTCTCAAGTTCTATCTCTCTCGCGTTCTATCTCTCCCTCTCACGTTCTATCTCTCCCTCTCGCGTTCCATCTCTCTCGCGTTCTATCTCTCTTGCATTCTATCTCTCTCTCTTTCTCTCTCGCCCGTTCTATCACTCTCGCGTTCTATCTCTCTCTCTCTCGTTCTATCTCTCTCGCGTTCTATATCTCTCGTGTTCTATCTCTCTCTTTCTCTCTCGCGTTCTATCTGTCTCTCTCTCTCTGGCGTTCTATCTCTCTGGCGTTCTATCTCTCTCTCTCTTGCGTTCTATCTCTCTAGCATTCAATCTCTCTCTCTCTCACGTTTTCTCTCTCCTGGGGTCTATCTCTCTGGCGTTCTATCTCTCTCTCTCGCGTTCTCTCTCTCTGGCGTTCTATCTCTCTCTCTCTCTCTCGCGTTCTCTCTCTCTGGCGTTCTATCTCTCTCACGTTCTATCTCTCTCGCGTTCTCTCTCTCTGGCGTTCTAACTCTCTCGCGTTCTATCTCTCTTGCGTTCTACCTCTCTCTCTCGCATTCGATCTCTCTGTCTCTCGCGTCCTATCTCTCTTGTGTTCTACCTCTCTCTCTCTCTCTCGCATTCTATCTCTGGCGTTCTATCTCTCTCTCTCTCTCATGTTCTATCTCTCTCGTGTTCTATCTCTCTGCTGTTCCATCTCTCTCGCGTTCTATCTCTGTCTCTCTCTCTCGCGTTCTATCTCTATCGCGTTCTATCTCTCTCTCTTTCTCACGTTCATTCTCTCTCGTGTTCTTTCTATCTCGCGTTCTATCTGTCTTGCGTTCTATCTCTCTTGCATTCTATCTCACTCGCGTTCTATCTGTCTCGCGTTCTGTCTCTCTCTCTCGCGTTCTATCCCTCTCGCGTTCTATCTCACTCTCTTGTGTTCTATCTCTCTCGCATTCTATCTCTCTCTCTTGCGTTCTATCTCTCTCGCGTTCTATCTGTCTCGCGTTCTATCTGTCTCTCTCTTGAGTTCTATCTCTCTCGCGTTCTATCTCTCTCACTCGCGTTCTATCTCTCTTGCGTTCTATCTCTCTTGCATTCTATCTCTCTCTCTCACACGTTCTATGTCTCTTGTGTTCTACCTCTCTCTCTCTCTGGCGTTCTATCTCTCTTACATTGTACCTCTCTCGCGTTCAATCTCTCTCTCTCTCGTGTTCTATCTCTCTCTCTCTCGCGTTCTATCTCTCTCTCTCTCGCGTTCTATCTCTCTCTCTTGCGCATTCTATCTCACTCGTGTTCTACCTCTCTCTCTCTCTCGCGTACTCTCACTCTGGCGTTCTATCTCTCTGGCGTTCTATCCCTCTCTCTCATGTGTTCTTTCTCTCTCACATTCTTTCTCTCTCGCGTTCTTTCTGTCTCATGTTCTATCTCTCTCGCGTTCTATCTCTCTCTCTCACGTGTTCTTTCTCTCTCATGTTCTTTCTCTCTCGCGTTCTTTCTGTCTCATGTTCTATCTCTCTCGTGTTCTATCTCTCTCGCGTTCTATCTCTCTCGCGTTCTATCTCTCTCACGTTCTATCTTTCTCGCATTCTATTTTTCTCTCTCATATTCTATCTCTCTCGTGCTCTACCTCTCTGATGTTCTACCTCTCTATCTCTCTCGTGTTCTATCTCTCTCGTGTTCTATCTCTCTCTCACGTTCTACCTCTTTGGTGTTCTATCTCTCTCTCTCACGTTCTATCCTCTTGGTGTTCTATCTCTCTGGCGTTCTACCTCTCTCTCTCTCACGTTCTATCTCTCTCTCTCCCGCATTCTATCTCTCTCGCGTTCTATCTTTCTCACATTCGATCTCTCTCTCTCTCGCGTTCTATCTCTCTCGTGATCTATCTCTCTCTCTCGTTCTATCTCTCTCATGTTCTACCTGTCTCGCGTTCTATCTCTCGCTCTCTCGCGTTCTATCTCTCTCGCGTTCTATCTCTCTCTCTCGCGTTCTATCTCTCCTGCATTCTATCTCTCTTGCGTTCTATCTCTCCTGCATTCTATCTCTCTTGCGTTCTATCTCTCTCTCTCGCACGTTCTATGTCTCTTGCGTTCTATCTCTCTGGCATTCTATCTCTCTCGTGTTCTATCTCTCTCTCCCTCGCGTTCAATCTCTCTCTCTCGCGTTCTATCTCTCTCTCTCTCGCATTCTATCTCTCTTGCGTTTTATCTGTCTCGCGTTCTATCTCTCTCTCTCTCTGAGTTCTCTCTTGCAGTGTATCTCTCTCATGTTCAATCTCTCTCTCTTTTCTCGTGTTCTATCTCTTTCTCTCGCGTTCTATACCTCCCGTGTTCTATCTCTCTCTCTCTCTCGCATACTCTCGCTCTGGCGTTCTATCTCTTTTGCGTTCTATCTCTCTTGTGTTCTATCTCTCTCACGTTCTATCTATCTCTCTCTCGTGTTCTTTCTCTCTTGCGTTCGTTCTCTCTCGCGTTCTATCTGTCTCGCGTTCTGTCTCTCTCTCGCATTCTATCTGTCTCGCATTCTGTCTCTCTCCCTCACATTCTATCTCTCTCGCGTTCTATCTCTCTCTCACGTTCTATCTCTCCTGCATTCCATCTCTCTTGCATTCTATCTCTCTCTCTCGCGCGTTCTATGTCTCTTGCGTTCTATCTCTCTGGCATTCTACCTCTCTCGTGTTCTATCTCTCTCTCCCTCGCGTTCAATCTCTCTCTCTCGCGTTCTATCTCTCTCTCTCACATTCTATCTCTCTCACGTTCTATCTCTCTCGCGTTCTATCTATCTCGCCTTCTATTGTTCTCTCTCGTGTTCTATCTCTCTCGTGCTCTACCTCTCTCATGTTCTATCTCTCTCTCTCCCTCGCGTTCTATCTCTCTCGTGTTCTATATCTCTCTCACATTCTATCTCTCTGGTGTTCTATCTCTCTCTCTCACGGTCTATCTCCCTGGCGTTCTATCTCCCTGGCGTTCTATCTCTCTGGCGTTCTATCTCTCTGGCGTTCTACCTCTCTCTCTCTCTCGCGTTCTATCTCTCTCGTGATCTATCTCTCTCTCTCGCGCGTTCTGTCTCTCTCGCATTCTATCTGTCTCGCGTTCTATCTCTCTCGTGATCTATCTCTCTCTCTCGTTCTATCTCTCTCACGTTCTATCTCTCTCATGTTCTATCTGTCTTGCGTTCTATCTCTCGCTCTCTGAAGTTCTATCTCTCTCGCGTTCTATCTAAATTCGGCACAACATCGTGGGCCGAAGGGCCTGTTCTGTGCTGTATTGTTCTATGTTCTATGTTCTATCTCTCTCGCGTTCTATCTCTCTCTCGCGCGTTCTATCTCTCTTGCATTCTATCTCTCTCGCGTTCTATCTCTCTCTCCCTTGCGTTCAATCTCTCTCTCTCGCGTTCTATCTCTCTCTCTCACATTCTATCTCTCTCGCGTTCTATCTCTCTCTCTCACGCATTCTATGTCTCTTGTGTTCTACCTCTCTCTCTCTCTGGCGTTCTATCTCTCTTGCATTGTATCTCTCTCACGTTCTATCTCTCTCGCGTTCTGTCTCTCTCACGTTCTATCTCTCTCTCACGTTCTATTTCTCTCGCGTTCTATCTTTCTCGCGTTCTATTTTTCTCTCTCGTATTCTATCTCTCTCGTGCTCTATCTCTCTCGTGTTCTACCTCTCTATCTCTCTCGTGTTCTATCTTTCTATCTCTCTCGCGTTCTATCTCTCTGGTGTTCTATCTCTCTCTCTCTCACGTTCTATCCCCTTGGCGTTCTATCTCTCTGGCGTTCTGTCTCTCTGGCGTTCTACCTCTCTCTCTCTCGCGTTCTATCTCTCACTCTCCTGCATTCTACCTCTCTTGTGTTCTACCTCTCTCTCCCTCGCGTTCAATCACTCTCTCTCGCGTTCTATCTCTCTCTCTCTCACGTTCTATCTCTCTCACGTTCTATCTATCTCGCCTTCTATTGTTCTCTCTCGTGTTCTATCTCTCTCGTGCTCTACCTCTCTCGTGTTCTATCTCTCTCTCCCCCTCGCGTTCTATCTCTCTCATGTTCTATATCTCTCTCGCATTCTATCTCTCTGGTGTTCTATCTCTCTCTCTCACGTTCTCTCTCCCTGGCGTTCTATCTCCCTGGCGTTCTATCTCCCTGGCGTTCTATCTCCCTGGCGTTCTATCTCTCTGGCGTTCTACCTCTCTCTCTCTCTCACGTTCTATCTCTCTCGTGATCTATCTCTCTCTCTCGCGCGTTCTATCTCTCTCGCATTCTATCTGTCTCGCGTTCTATCTCTCTCGTGATCTATCTCTCTCTCTCGTTCTATCTCTCTCGCATTCTATCTCTCTCATGTTCTATCTGTCTTGCGTTCTATCTCTCGCTCTCTGAAGTTCTATCTCTCTCGCGTTCTATCTCTCTCGTGTTCTATCTCTCTATCTCGCGTTCTATCTCTCTTGCATTCTATCTCTCTTGCGTTCTATCTCTCTCTCTCGCGCGTTCTATGTCTCTTGCGTTCTATCTCTCTGGCATTCTATCTCTCTCGTGTTCTATCTCTCTCTCCCTCGCATTCAATCTCTCTCTCTCGCGTTCTATCTCTCTCTCGAGTTCTATCTCTCTCGCGTTCTATCTCTCTCTCTCGCGTTCTATCTCTCTTGCGTTCTATCTCTCTTGCATTCTGTCTCTCTCTCTCGCGTGTTCTATGTCTCTCGTGTTCTACCTCTCTCTCTCTGGCGTTCTATCTCTCTTGCATTGTATCTCTCTCGCGTTCAATCTCTCTCTTTCTTTTTTTGTGTTCTATCTCTCTCTCTCTCGTGTTCAATCTCTCTCGCGTTCTATCTTTCTCATGTTCTATCTCTCCCTCTCTCTCGTGTTCTATCTCTCTCGTGATCTATCTCTCTCTCTCGCGTGTTCTATCTCTCTCGCATTCTATCTGTCTCTCGTTCTATCTCTCTCACGTTCTATCTCTCTCATGTTCTATCTGTCTTGCGTTCTATCTCTCGCTCTCTGAAGTTCTATCGCTCTCGCGTTCTATCTCTCTCGCGTTCTATCTCTCTCTCGCGCGTTCTATCTCTCTTGCGTTCTATCTCTCTCTCTCGCGTGTTCTATCTCTCTTGCATTGTATCTCTCTCACGTTCTATCTCTCTCGCGTTCTGTCTCTCTCACGTTCTATCTCTCTCTCACGTTCTATCTCTCTCGCCTTCTATCTCTCTCTCACGTTCTATTTCTCTCGCGTTCTATCTTTCTCGCGTTCTATTTTTCTCTCTCGTATTCTATCTCTCTCGTGCTCTATCTCTCTCGTGTTCTACCTCTCTATCTCTCTCGTGTTCTATCTTTCTATCTCTCTCGCGTTCTATCTCTCTGGTGTTCTATCTCTCTCTCTCTCATGTTCTATCCCCTTGGCGTTCTATCTCTCTGGCGTTCTGTCTCTCTGGCGTTCTACCTCTCTCTCTCTCGCGTTCTATCTCACTCTCCTGCATTCTATCTCTCTCGTGTTCTATCTCTCTATCTCTCTCGCGTTCTATCTCTCTCGTGTTCTATCCCTCTCTCGCATTCTATCTCTCTCGTGACCTATCTCTCTCTCTCGTTCTATCTCTCTCGCGTTCTATCTCTCTCGCGTTCTATCTCTCTCGCGTTCTATCTCTCTCGCATTCAATCTCTCTTGCGTTCTATCTCTCTTGCGTTCTATCTCTCTCTCGCGCGCGTTCTATGTCTCTTGCGTTCTATCTCACTCGCATTCTATCTGTCTCGCGTTCTGTCTCTCTCTCTTGCGTTCTATCACTCTTGCGTTCTATCTCTCTCTCTCGTGTTCTATTTCTCTCGTGCTTTACCTCTCTGTCTGTCTCATGTTCTATCTCTCTATCTCTCTCGCGTTCTATCTCTCTCGCGTTCTATCTCTCTCGCGTTGTATCTCTCTCTCTCCCACATTCTATCTCTCTCGCGTTCTATCTTTCTCACATTCTATCTCTCTCTCTCTCATGTTCTATCTCTCTCGCGTTCTATCTCTCTCATGTTCTACCTGTCTCGCATTCTATCTCTCGCTCTCTGAAGTTCTATCTCTCTCTCTCGCGTTCTATCTCTCCTGCATTCTATCTCACTTGCGTTCTATCTCTCTCTCTCGCGCATTCTATGTCTCTTGCGTTCTATCTCTCTGGCATTCTATCTCTCTCGTGTTCTATCTCTCTCTCCCTTGCGTTCAATCTCTCTCTCTCGCGTTCTATCTCTCTCTCTCTCGCATTCTATCTCTCTTGCGTTCTATCTGTCTCGCGTTCTATCTCTCTCTCTGAGTTCTATCTCTCTCGTATTCTATCTCTCTCTCGCGTTCTATCTCTCTTGCATTCTATCTCTCTCTCTCACGCATTCTATGTCTCTCGTGTTCAACCTCTCTCTCTCTGGCATTCTATCTCTCTTGCATTGTATCTCTCTCGTGTTCTATCTCTCGCGCGTTCTATCTCTCTCTCACGTTCTATCTCTCTCATGTTCTATCTCTGTCGCGTTCTATCTTTCTCGCGTTCTATTTTTCTCTCTCGTATTCTATCTCTCTCGTGCTCTACGTCTCTTGTGTTCTACCTCTCTATCTCTCTCGTGTTCTATCTCTCTCTCGCATTCAATCTCTCTGGTGTTCTATCTCTCTCTCTCACGTTCTATCCCCTTGGCGTTCTATCTCTCTGGCGTTCTACCTCTCTCTCTCTCGCGTTCTATCTCTCTCTCTCCCACATTCTATCTCTCTCGCGTTCTATCTTTCTCACATTCTATCTCTCTCTCTCTCGCGTTCTATCTCTCTCGCGTTCTATCTCTCTCATGTTCTACCTGTCTCGCATTCTATCTCTCGCTCTCTGAAGTTTTATCTCTCTCTCTCGCGTTCTATCTCTCCTGCATTCTATCTCTCTTGCGTTCTATCTCTCTCTCTCGCGCGTTCTATGTCTCTTGCGTTCTATCTCTCTGGCATTCTATCTCTCTCGTGTTCTATCTCTCTCTCCCTTGCGTACAATCTCACTCTCTCGCGTTCTATCTCTCTCTCTCGCATTCTATCTCTCTTGCGTTCTATCTGTCTCTCGTTCTATCTCTCTCTCTCTGAGTTCTATCTCTCTTGCATTCTATCTCTCTCTCTCACGCATTCTATGTCTCTCGTGTTCAACCTCTCTCTCTCTGGCGTTCTATCTCTCTTGCATTGTATCTCTCTCGTGTTCTATCTCTCGCGCGTTCTATCTCTCTCTCACGTTCTATCTCTCTCATGTTCTATCTCTGTCGCGTTCTATCTTTCTCGCGTTCTATCTTTCTCTCTCGTATTCTATCTCTCTTGCGTTCTATCTGTCTCTCTCTGAGTTCTATCTCTCTCGTATTCTATCTCTCTCTCGCGTTCTATCTCTCTTGCATTCTATCTCTCTCTCTCACGCATTCTATGTCTCTCGTGTTCAACCTCTCTCTCTCTGGCGTTCTATCTCTCTTGCATTGTATCTCTCTCGTGTTCTATCTCTCGCGCGTTCTATCTCTCTCTCACATTCTATCTCTCTCATGTTCTATCTCTGTCGCGTTCTATCTTTCTCGCGTTCTATCTTTCTCTCTCGTATTCTATCTCTCTCGTGCTCTACGTCTCTTGTGTTCTACCTCTCTATCTCTCTCGTGTTCTATCTCTCTATCTCTCTCGCGTTCTATCTCTCTTGTGTTCTATCTCTCTCTCGCGTTCTATCTCTCTGGTGTTCTATCTCTCTCTCTCACGTTCTATCCCCTTGGCGTTCTATCTCTCTGGCGTTCTACCTCTCTCTCGCGTTCTATCTCTCACTCTCCCGCATTCTATCTCTCTCGTGTTCTATCTCTCTATCTCTCTCGCGTTCTATCTCTCTCATGTTCTAATCTCTCTCTCTCACGTTCTATCCCCTTGGCGTTCTATCTCTCTGGCGTTCTACCTCTCTCTCTCTCGCGTTCTACCTCTCTCTCTCTCACGTTCTATCTCTCACTCTCCCGCATTCTATCTCTCTCGTGTTCTATCTCTCTATCTCTCTCGCGTTCTATCTCTCTCGTGTTCTAATCTCTCTCTCTCACGTTCTATCTCTCTCTGGCGTTCTATCTCTCTGGCGTTCTATCTCTCTGGCATTCTACCTCTCTCTCGCGTTCTATCTCTCGCTCTCTCGCATTCTATCTCTCTCGTGATCTATCTCTCTCTCACGTTCTATCTCTCTCTCGCGTTCTATCTCTCGCTCTCTCAAGTTCTATCGCTCGCGCGTTCTATGTCTCTTGCGTTCTATCTCACTCACATTCTATCTGTCTCGCGTTCTGTCTCTCTCTCTCGCGTTCTATCTCTCTCGCGTTCTATCTATCTCGCGTTCTATCTCTCTGGCGTTCTATCTCTCTGGCGTTCTATCTCTCTCGCGTTCTATCTCTGTCGCGTTCTTTCTCTCTCACCCTCGCGTTCAATCTCTCTCTCTCACGTTCTATCTCTCTCTCGTGTTCTATCTCTCTCGCGTTCTATCTCTCTCTCGTGTTCTATCTCTCTCGCGTTCTATCTCTCTCTCGAGTTCTATCTCTCTCGCGTTCTATCTTTCTCACGTTCTATCTCTCTCTCTCTCTCGTGTTCTATCTCTCTCGTGATCGATCTCTCTCTCTCTCGCGCGTTCTATCTCTCTCGCATTCTATCTGTCTCGCGTTCTATCTCTCTCGTGATCTATCTGTCTTGCGTTCTATCTCTCGCTCTCTCAAGTTCTATCTCTCTCGCGTTCTATCTCTCTCGCGTTCTATCTCTCTCTCTCGCGTTCTATCTCTCTTGCATTCTATCTCTCTTGCGTTCTATCTCTCTCTCTCGCGCGTTCTATGTCTCTTGCGTTCTATCTCTCTGGCATTCTATCTCTCTCATGTTCTATCTCTCTCTCCCTCGCATTCAATCTCTCTCTCTCGCGTTCTATCTCTCTCTCTCGCATTCTATCTGTCTCGTGTTCTATCTCTCTCTCGAGTTCTATCTCTCTCGCGTTCTATCTCTCTCTCTCGAGTTCTATCTCTCTTGCGTTCTATCTCTCTTGCATGCTATCTCTCTCTCTCGCGCGTTCTATGTCTATCGTGTTCTACCTCCCTCTCTCTGGCGTTCTATCTCTCTTGCATTGTATCTCTCTCGCGTTCAATCTCTCTCTCTTTTCTCATGTTCTATCTCTCTCTCTCGTGTTCTATACCTCCCATGTTCTATCTCTCTCTCTCTCGCGTTCTATCTCTCTCTCTTGTGCATTCTTTCTCTCTCGTGTTCTACCTCTCTCTTTCTCTCGCATACTCTCGCTCTGGCGTTCTATCTCTCTTGCGTTCTATCTCTCTTGTGTTCTATCTCTCTCACGTTCTACCTATCTCTCTCTTGTGTTCTTTCTCTCTTGCGTTCTTTCTCTCTCGCGTTCTATCTGTCTCGCGTTCTGTCTCTCTCTCGCATTCTATCTTTCTCGTATTCTGTCTCTCTCCCTCGCATTCTATCTCTCTTGCATTATATCTCTCTCATGTTCTATCTGTCTCGCGTTCTGTCTCTCTCTCACGTTCTATCTCTCTCGCGTTCTATCTCTCTCGCGTTCTATCTCTCTCTCTCGCGTTCTATCTCTTCTGCATTCTATCTCTCTTGCGTTCTCTCTCTCTCTCGCGCACGTTCTATGTCTCTTGCGTTCTATCTCTCTGGCATTCTATCTCTCTCGTGTTCTATCTCTCTCTCCCTCGCGTTCAATCTCTCTCTCTCGCGTTCTATCTCTCTCTCTCTCTCTCGCGTTCTATCTGTCTCGTGTTATATCTCTCTCTCTCGAGTTCTATCTCTCGCGTTCTATCTCTCTCTCTCGCGTTCTATCTCTCTTGTGTTCTATCTCTCTTGCATTCTCTCTCTCTCTCTCGTGCGTTCTATGTCTCTCGTGTTCTACCTCTCTCTCTCTGGCGTTCTATCTCTCTTGCATTGTATCTCTCTCGCGTTCAATCTCTCTCTTTTCTCGTGTTCTATCTCTCTCTCTCGCGTTCTATACCTCCCGTGTTCTATCTCTCTCTCTCTCGCATTCTATCTCTCTCTCTCGTGCAGTCTTTCTCTCTCGTGTTCTACCTCTCTCTCTCTCTCGCATACTCTCGCTCTGGCGTTCTATCTCTCTTGCGTTCTATCTCTCTTGTGTTCTATCGCTCTAACATTCTGTCTATCTCTCTCTCATGTTCTTTCTCTCTTGCGTTCTTTCTCTCTCGCGTTCTATCTGTCTCGCGTTCTGTGTCTCTCTCACATTCTATCTGTCTCGTATTCTGTCTCTCTCCCTCGCATTCTATCACTCTTGCATTCTATCTCTCTCATGTTCTATCTGTCTCACGTTCTGTCTCTCTCTCTCGCGTTCTATCTCTCTCGCGTTCTATCTCTCTCGCGTTCTATCTCTCTCTCTCGCGTTCTATCTCTCCTGCATTCTATCTCTCTTGCGTTCTCTCTCTCTCTCGCGTGCGTTATATGTCTCTTGCGTTCTATCTCTCTGGCATTCTATCTCTCTCGTGTTCTATCTCTCTCTCCCTCGCATTCAATCTCTCTCGCGCTCTATCTCTCTCTCTCTCCTGCGTTCTATCTGTCTCGCGTTCTATCTCTCTCTCTCGAGTTCTCTCTCTCTCGCGTTCTATCTCTCTCTCTCGCGTTCTATCTCTCTCTCTCTCTCGCGTTCTATCTGTCTCGCGTTCTATCTCTCTCTCTCTTGAGTTCTATCTCTCTCGCGTTCTATCTCTCTCTTGTGTTCTATCTCTCTTGCATTCTATCTCTCTCTCTCGCGCGTTCTATGTCTCTCGTGTTCTACCTCTCTCTCTCTCTGGCGTTCTATCTCTCTTGCATTGTATCTCTCTCGCGTTCAATCTCTCTCTCTCTTTTCTCGTGTTCTATCTCTCTCTCTCGCGTTCTATACCTCCCGTGTTCTATCTCTCTCTCTCTCGCGTTCTATCTCTCTCTCGTGCATTCTATCTCTCTCGTGTTCTACCTCTCTCTCTCTCTCGCATACTCTCGCTCTGGCGTTCTATCGCTCTTGCGTTCTATCTCTCTTGTGTTCTATCTCTCTCATGTTCTATCTATCTCTCTCTCGTGTTCTTTCTCTCTTGCGTTCTTTCTCTCTCACGTTCTATCTGTCTCGCGTTCTGTCTCTCTCTCGCATTCTATCTGTCTCGCATTCTGTCTCCCTCCCTCGCATTCTATCTCTCTTGCATTCTATCTCTCTCATGTTCTATCTGTCTCGCGTTCTGTCTCTCTCTCTCGCATTCTATCTCTCTCGCGTTCTATCTCTCTCTCGCGTTCTATCTCTCTCGCGTTCTATCTCTCTCTCACGTTCTATCTCTCTCGCATTCTATCTATCTCGTGTTCTATCTTTCTCGCCTTCTATTGTTCTCTCTCGTGTTCTATCTCTCTCGTGCTCTACCTCTCTCGTGTTCTATCTCTCTATCTCCCTCGCGTTCTATCTCTCTCGTGTTCTATCTCTCTCTCGCATTCTATCTCTCTGGTGTTCTATCTCTCTCTCTCACATTCTATCTCCCTGGTGTTTATCTCTCTGGCGTTCTACCTCTCTGGCGTTCTACCTCTCTCTCTCGCGCGTTCTATGTCTCTTGTATTCTATCTCTCTGGCATTCTATCTCTCTCGTGTTCTATCTCTCTCTCTCCCTCGCGTTCAATCTCTCTCTCTCGCGTTCTATCTCTCTCTCTCGCATTCTATCTCCCTTGCGTTCTATTTGTCTCGCGTTCTATCTCTCTCTCTCTTGAGTTCTATCTCTCTCACGTTCTATCTCTCTCTCGCGTTCTATCTCTCTTGCATTCTGTCTCTCTCTCTCATGCATTCTATGTCTCTCGTGTTCTACCTCTCTCTCTCTCTGGCGTTCTATCTCTCTTGCATTGTATCTCTCTGACGTTCTATCTCTCTCGTGTTCTATCTCTCTCTCACGTTCTATCTCTCTCACGTTTTATCTCTGTCGCGTTCTATCTTTCTCGCATTCTATTTTTCTCTCTCGTATTCTATCTCTCTCGTGCTCTACGTCTCTCGTGTTCTACCTCTCAATCTCTCTCGTGTTCTATCTCTCTGGTGTTCTATCTCTCTCTCTCAATTTCTATCCCCTTGGCGTTCTATCTCTCTGGTGTTCTATCTCTCTATCTCTCTCGTGTTCTATCTCTCTCTCTCTCTCGTGTTCTATCTCTCTCGTATTCTATCCCTCTCTCACGTTCTATCCCCTTGGCATTCTATCTCTCTGGCGTTCTATCTCTCTGGCGTTCTACCTCTCTTTCTCTCTCGCGTTCTATCTCTCTCTCTCTCTCGCATTCTATCTCTCTCATGATCTATCTCTCTCTCTCGTTCTATCTCTCTCGCGTTCTATCTCTCTCATATTCTACCTGTCTCGCGTTCTATCTCTCGCTCTCTCAAGTTCTATCTCTCTCGCGTTCTATCTCTCTCGCGTTCTATCTCTCTCGCGTTCTATCTCTCTCTCTCGCATTCTATCTCTCTTGCATTCTATCTCTCTTGCGTTCTATCTCTCTCTCTCGCGCGTTCTATGTCTCTTGCGTTCTATCTCACTCGCGTTCTATCTGTCTCGCGTTCTGTTTCTCTCGCGTTCTATCACTCTCGCGTTCTATCTCTCTCTCTCGTGCTCTACCTCTCTGTCTCTCTTGTGTTCTATCTCTCTATCTCGCGTTCTACCTCTCTCGCGTTCTATCTCTCTCGCGTTCTATCTCTCTCGCGTTCTATCTCTCTCTCCCTCACGTTAAATCTCTCTCTCTCGCGTTCTATCTCTCTCTCTCTTGTGTTCTATCTCTCTCATGATCTATCTCTCTCTCTCGTTCTATCTCTCTCGCGTTCTATCTCTCTCATATTCTATCTGTCTCGCGTTCTATCTCTTGCTCTCACAAGTTCTATCTCTCTCGCGTTCTATCTCTCTCGCGTTCTATCTCTCTCTCTCGCATTCTATCTCTCTTGCGTTCTATCTCTCTCTCTCGCGCGTTCTATGTCTCTTGCGTTCTATCTCACTCGCGTTCTATCTGTCTCGCGTTCTGTCTCTCTCGCGTTCTATCACTCTCGCGTTCTATCTCTCTCTCTCGTGCTCTACCTCTCTGTCTCTCTTGTGTTCTATCTCTCTATCTCGCGTTCTATCTCTCTCGCGTTCTATCTCTCTCGCATTCTATCTCTCTCGCGTTCTATCTCTCTGGCGTTCTATCTCTCTCGCGTTCTATCTCTCTCTCCCTCACGTTAAATCTCTCTCTCTCGCGTTCTATCTCTCTCTCTCTCGCGTTCTATCTCTCTCTCTCTCGTGTTCTATCTCTCTCGCGTTCTATCTCTCTCTCTTGAGTTCTATCTCTCTCGCGTTCTATCTCTCTCTCTCGCATTCTATCTCTCTTGCGTTCTATCTCTCTTGCATTCTATCTCTCTCTCTCGCGCGTTCTATGTCTCTCGTGTTCTACCTCTCTCTCTCTCTGGCGTTCTATCACTCTTGCATTGTATCTCTCTCGCGTTCAATCTCTCTCTCTCTTTTCTCGTGTTCTATCTCTCTCTCTCGCGTTCTATACCTCCAGTGTTCTATCTCTCTCTCTCTCGCGTTCTATCTCTCTCTCTCGTGCATTCTATCTCTCTCGTGTTCTACCTCTCTCTCTCTCTCGCATACTCTCGCTCTGGCGTTCTATCTCTGTTGCGTTCTATCTCTCTTGTGTTCTATCTCTCTCACGTTCTATCTATCTCTCTCTCGTGTTCTTTCTCTCTTGCGTTCTTTCTCTCTCGCGTTCTAAATGTCTCGCGTTCTGTCTCTCTCCCTCGCATTCTATCTCTCTTGCATTCTATCTGTCTCGCGTTCTATCTGTCTCGCGTTCTATCTCTCTTGCGTTCTATCTCTCTCTCACGTTCTATCTCTCTCACCTTCTATCTCTCCCGCCTTCTATTGTTCTCTCTCGTGTTCTATCTCTCTCGTGCTCTACCTCTCTCGTGTTCTATCTCTCTATCTCCCTCGAGTTCTGTCTCTCTCGTGTTCTATCTCTCTCTCGTGTTCTATCTCTCTGGTGTTCTGTCTCTCTCTCACGTTCTATCTCCCTGGCGTTTATCTCTCTGGCGTTCTACCTACCTCTCTGGCGTTCTACCTCTCTCTCTCTCTCACGTTCTATTTCTCTCGCGTTCTATCTTTCTCACGTTCTATCTCTCTCTCTCTCGTGTTCTATCTCTGGCGTGATCTATCTCTCTCTCTCTCTCGCGCGTTCTATCTCTCTTGCATTCTATCTGTCTCGCGTTCTATCTCTCTCGTGATCTATCTCTCTCTCTCGTTCTATCTCTCTCGCGTTCTATCTGTCTTGCGTTCTATCTCTCGCTCTCTCGCGTTCTATCTCTCTCGCATTCTATCTCTCTCGCGTTCTGTCTCTCTTGCGTTCTATCTCTCTCTCTCGCGCGTTCTATGTCTCTTGCGTTCTATCTCTCTGGCATTCTATCTCTCTCGTGTTCTATCTCTCTCTCCCTCGCATTCAATCTCTCTATCTCGCATTCTATCTCTCTCTCGAGTTCTATCTCTCTTGTGTTCTATCTCTCTCTCTCGCGTTCTATCTCTCTTGCGTTCTATCTCTCTTGCATTCTGTCTCTCTCTCTCGCGCGTTCTATGTCTCTCGTGTTCTACCTCTCTCTCTCTGGCGTTCTATCTCTCTTGCATTGTATCTCTCTCGCGTTCAATCTCTCTCTCTCTTTTCTTGTGTTCTATCTCTCTCTCTCGCGTTCTATACCTCCCGTGTTCTATCTCTCTCTCTCTCGCGTTCTATCTCTCTCTCTCGTGCATTCTATCTCTCTCGTGTTGTACCTCTCACTCTCTCTCGCATACTCTCGCTCTGGCGTTCTATCGCTCTTGCGTTCTATCTCTCTTGTGTTCTATCTCTCTCATGTTCTATCTATCTCTCTCTCGTGTTCTTTCTCTCTTGCGTTCTTTCTCTCTCGCATTCTATCTGTCTCGCATTCTGTCTCTCTCTTGCATTCTATCTGTCTCGCATTCTGTCTCCCTCCCTCGCATTCTATCTCTCTTGCATTCTATCTCTCTCATGTTCTATCTGTCTCGCGTTCTGTCTCTCTCTCTCGCATTCTATCTCTCTCGCGTTCTATCTCTCTCTCGCGTTCTATCTCTCTCGCGTTCTATCTCTCTCTCACGTTCTATCTCTCTCGCATTCTATCTCGTGTTCTATCTTTCTCGCCTTCTATTGTTCTCTCTCGTGTTCTATCTCTCTCGTGCTCTACCTCTCTCGTGTTCTATCTCTCTATCTCCCTCGCGTTCTATCTCTCTCGTGTTCTATCTCTCTCTCGCATTCTATCTCTCTGGTGTTCTATCTCTCTCTCTCACGTTCTTTCTCCCTGGTGTCTATCTCTCTGGCGTTCTATCTCTCTGGCGTTCTACCTCTCTGGCGTTCTACCTCTCTCTCTCACGCATTCTATGTCTCTTGCATTCTATCTCTCTGGCATTCTATCTCTCTCGTGTTCTATCTCTCTCTCCCTCGCGTTCAATCTCTCTCTCTCGCGTTCTATCTCTCTCTCTCGCATTCTATCTCCCTTGCGTTCTATTTGTCTCGCGTTCTATCTCTCTCTCTCTTGAGTTCTATCTCTCTCACGTTCTATCTCTCTCTCGCGTTCTATCTCTCTTGCATTCTGTCTCTCTCTCTCATGCATTCTATGTCTCTTGTGTTCTACCTCTCTCTCTCTCTGGCGTTCTATCTCTCTTGCATTGTATCTCTCTGACGTTCTATCTCTCTCGTGTTCTATCTCTCTCACGTTCTATCTCTCTCTCACGTTCTATCTCTCTCACGTTTTATCTCTGTCGCGTTCTATCTTTCTCGCATTCTATTTTTCTCTCTCGTATTCTATCTCTCTCATGCTCTACGTCTCTCGTGTTCTACCTCTCTATCTCTCTCGTGTTCTACCTCTCTATCACTCTCGTGTTCTATCTCTCTGGTGTTCTATCTCTCTCTCTCACGTTCTATCCCCTTGGCGTTCTATCTCTCTGGCGTTCTATCTCTCTGGCGTTCTACCTCTCTCTCTCTCGCGTTCTATCTCTCACTCTCCCGCATTCTATCTCTCTCGTGTTCTATCTCTCTATCTCTCTCGTGTTCTATCTCTCTCGTGTTCTATCCCTCCCTCACGTTCTATCCCCTTGGCGATCTATCTCCCTGGCGTTCTATCTCTCTGGCGTTCTATCTCTCTGGCGTTCTATCTCCCTGGCGTTCTATCTCTCTGGCGTTCTATCTCTCTCGCGTTCTATCTCTCTCGTGTTCTATCTCTCTGGCGTTCTATCTCTCTCGCGTTCTATCTCTCTCTCCCTCACGTTAAATCTCTCTCTCTCGCGTTCTATCTCTCTCTCTCTCGTGTTCTATCTCTCTCATGATCTATCTCTCTCTCTCGTTCTATCTCTCTCGCGTTCTATCTCTCTCATATTCTATCTGTCTCGCGTTCTATCTCTTGCTCTCACAAGTTCTATCTCTCTCGCGTTCTATCTCTCTCGCGTTCTATCTCTCTCTCTCGCATTCTATCTCTCTTGCGTTCTATCTCTCTCTCTCGCGCGTTCTATGTCTCTTGCGTTCTATCTCTCTGGCATTCTATCTCTCTCATGTTCTATCTCTCTCTCCCTCGCATTCAATCTCTCTCTCTCGCGTTCTATCTCTCTCTCTCGCATTCTATCTCTCTTGCGTTCTATCTCTCTCTCTCGCGCGTTCTATGTCTCTTGCGTTCTATCTCACTCGCGTTTTATCTGTCTCGCGTTCTGTCTCTCTCGCGTTCTATCACTCTCGCGTTCTATCTCTCTCTCTCGTGCTCTTTCTCTCTTGCGTTCTTTCTCTCTCGCGTTCTATCTGTCTCGCGTTCTGTCTCTCTCCCTCGCATTCTATCTCTCTTGCATTCTATCTCTCTCACGTTCAACTGTCTCGCGTTCTGTCTCTCTCTCTCGCGTTCTATCTCTCTCGCGTTCTATCTCTCTCTCACGTTCTATCTCTCTCACGTTCTATCTCTCCCGCCTTCTATTGTTCTCTCTCGTGTTCTATCTCTCTCGTGCTCTACCTCTCGTGTTTTATCTCTCTATCTCCCTCGAGTTCTATCTCTCTCTCGTGTTCTATCTCTCTGGTGTTCTGTCTCTCTCTCACGTTCTATCTCCCTGGCGTTTATCTCTCTGGCGTTCTACCTCTCTGGTGTTCTACCTCTCTGGCGTTCTACCTCTCTCTCTCTCTCACGTTCTATTTCTCTCGCGTTCTATCTTTCTCACGTTCTATCTCTCTCTCTCTCGTATTCTATCTCTGTCGTGATCTATCTCTCTCTCTCTCGCGCGTTCTATCTCTCTTGCATTCTATCTGTCTCGCGTTCTATCTCTCTCGTGATCTATCTCTCTCTCTCGTTCTATCTCTCTCGCGTTCTATCTGTCTTGCGTTCTATCTCTCGCTCTCTCGCGTTCTATCTCTCTCACATTCTATCTCTCTCGCGTTCTGTCTCTCTTGCGTTCTATCTCTCTCTCTCGCGCGTTCTATCTCTCTTGCGTTCTATCTCTCTGGCATTCTATCTCTCTCGTGTTCTATCTCTCTCTCCCTCGCATTCAATCTCTCTATCTCGCGTTCTATCTCTCTCTCGAGTTCTATCTCTCTCGCGTTCTATCTCTCTCTCTCGCGTTCTATCTCTCTTGTGTTCTATCTCTCTTGCATTCTGTCTCTCTCTCTCGCGCGTTGTATGTCTCTTGTGTTCTACCTCTCTCTCTCTGGCGTTCTATCTCTCTTGCATTGTATCTCTCTCGCGTTCAATCTCTCTCTTTCTTTTCTTGTGTTCTATCTCTCTCTCTCGCGTTCTATACCTCCCGTGTTCTATCTCTCTCTCTCTCGCGTTCTATCTCTCTCTCTCGTGCATTCTATCTCTCTCGTGTTCTACCTCTCTCTCTCTCTCGCCTACTCTCGCTCTGGCGTTCTATCTCTCTTGCGTTCTATCGCTCTTGTGTTCTATCTCTCTCATGTTCTATCTATCTCTGTCTCGTTTTCTTTCTCTCCTGCGTTCTTTCTCTCTCGCGTTCTATCTGTCTCGCGTTCTGTCTCTCTCCCTCGCATTCTATCTCTCTTGCATTCTATCTCTCTCACGTTCTATCAGTCTCGCGTTCTGTCTCTCTCTCTCGCGTTCTATCTCTCTCTCACGTTCTATCTCTCTCACGTTCTATCTCTCTTGCGTTCTATCTCTCTTGTGTTCTATCTCTCTCACGTTCTATCTATCTCTCTCTTGCGTTCTTTCTCTCTTGCGTTCTTTCTCTCTCGCGTTCTATCTGTCTCGCGTTCTGTCTCTCTCTCTCGCGTTCTATCTCTCTCGCGTTCTATCTATCTCTCACGTTCAATCTCTATCGCGTTCTATCTCTCTCGCATTCTATCTCTCTCTCTCGCGTTCTGTCTCTCTTGCATTCTATCTCTCTTGCGTTCTGTGTCTCTCTCTCGCGCGTTTTATGTCTCTTGCGTTCTATCTCTCTGGCATTCTATCTCTCTCGTGTTCTATCTCTCTCTCCCTCGCATTCAATCTCTCTCTCTCACGTTCTATCTTTCTCTCTCATGTTCTATCTGTCTCGCGTTCTATCTCTCTCTCGAGTTCTATCTCTCTCGCGTTCTATCTCTCTCTCTCGCGTTCTATCTCTCTTGCGTTCTATCTCTCTTGCATTCTATCTCTCTCTCTCGCGCGTTCTATGTCTCTTGTGTTCTAACTCTCTCTCTCTCTCTGGCGTTCTATCTCTCTTGCATTGTATCTCTCTCGCGTTCAATCTCTCTCTCTTTTCTCGTGTTCTATCTCTCTCTCTCGCGTTCTATACCTCCCGTGTTCTATATCTCTCTCTCGCGTTCTATCTCTCTCTCTCGTGCATTCTATCTCTCTCGTGTTCTACCTCTCTCTATCGTGCGCTCTATGTCTCTCGTGTTCTACCTCTCTCTCTCTCTGGCGTTCTATCTCTCTTGCATTGTATCTCTCTCGCGTTCAATCTCTCTCTCTCTTTTCTCGTGTTCTATCTCTCTCGCGTTCTATACCTCCCGTGTTCTATCTCTCTCTCTCTCTCGCGTTCTATCTCTCTCTTTCTCGTGCATTCTTTCTCTCTCGCATTCTATCTGTCTCGCATTCTGTCTCTCTCTCTTGCATTCTATCTCTCTCATGTTCTATCTGTCTCGAGTTCTGTCTCTCTCTCTCGCGTTCAATCTCTCTCACGTTCTATCTCTCTCACGTTCTATCTCTCCCGCCTTCTATTGTTCTCTCTCGTGTTCTATCTCTCTCGTGCTCTATCTCTCTCGTGTTCTATCTCTCTATCTCCCTCGAGTTCTGTCTCTCTCGCGTTCTATCTCTGTCTAACGTTCTATCTCTCTCACGTTCTATCTCTCTTGCATTCTATCTCTCTTGTGTTCTATCTCTCTCACGTTCTATCTATCTCTCTCTTGCGTTCTTTCTCTCTTGCGTTCTTTCTCTCTCGCGTTCTATCTGTCTCACGTTCTGTCTCTCTCTCTCGCGTTCTATCTCTCTCGCGTTCTATCTATCTCTCACGTTCAATCTCTATCGCGTTCTATCTCTCTCGCGTTCTATCTCTCTCTCTCGCGTTCTATCTCTCTTGCATTCTATCTCTCTTGCGTTCTGTGTCTCTCTCTCGCGCGTTTTATGTCTCTTGCGTTCTATCTCTCTGGCATTCTATCTCTCTCGTGTTCTATCTCTCTCTCCCTCGCATTCAATCTCTCTCTCTCACGTTCTATCTCTCTCTCTCACGTTCTATCTGTCTCGCGTTCTATCTCTCTCTCTCGAGTTCTATCTCTCTCGCGTTCTATCTCTCTCTCTCGCGTTCTATCTCTCTTGCGTTCTATCTCTCTTGCATTCTATCTCTCTCTCTCGCGCGTTCTATGTCTCTTGTGTTCTAACTCTCTCTCTCTCTCTGGCGTTCTATCTCTCTTGCATTGTATCTCTCTCGCGTTCAATCTCTCTCTCTTTTCTCGTGTTCTATCTCTCTCTCTCGCGTTCTATACCTACCGTGTTCTATCTCTCTCTCTCGCGTTCTATCTCTCTCTCTCGTGCATTCTATCTCTCTCGTGTTCTACCTCTCTCTCTCGCGCGCTCTATGTCTCTCGTGTTCTACCTCTCTCTCTCTCTGGCGTTCTATCTCTCTTGCATTGTATCTCTCTCGCGTTCAATCTCTCTCTCTCTTTTCTCGTGTTCTATCTCTCTCGCGTTCTATACCTCCCGTGTTCTATCTCTCTCTCTCTCTCGCGTTCTATCTCTCTCTTTCTCGTGCATTCTTTCTCTCTCGCATTCTATCTGTCTCGCATTCTGTCTCTCTCTCTTGCATTCTATCTCTCTCATGTTCTATCTGTCTCGCGTTCTTTCTCTCTCTCTCGCGTTCAATCTCTCTCACGTTCTATCTCTCTCACGTTCTATCTCTCCCGCCTTCTATTGTTCTCTCTCGTGTTCTATCTCTCTCGTGCTCTATCTCTCTCGTGTTCTATCTCTCTATCTCCCTCGAGTTCTGTCTCTCTCGTGTTCTATCTCTCTCTCGCATTCTATCTCTCTGGTGTTCTGTCTCTCTCTCACGTTCTATCTCCCTGGTGTTTATCTCTCTGGCGTTCTATCTCTCTGGCGTTCTATCTCTCTGGCGTTCTATCTCTCTGGCGTTCTACCTCTCTGGCGTTCTACCTCTCTCTCTCTCTCACGTTCTATTTCTCTCGCGTTCTATCTTTCTCACGTTCTATCTCTCTCTCTCTCGTGTTCTATCTCTGTCGTGATCTATCTCTCTCTCTCTCGCGCGTTCTATCTCTCTTGCATTCTATCTGTCTCGCGTTCTATCTCTCTCGTGATCTATCTCTCTCTCTCGTTCTATCTCTCTCGCGTTCTATCTGTCTTGCGTTCTATCTCTCGCTCTCTCGTGTTCTATCTCTCTCGCATTCTATCTCTCTGGCGTTCTGTCTCTCTTGCGTTCTATCTCTCTCTCTCGCGCGTTCTATGTCTCTTGCGTTCTATCTCTCTGGCATTCTATCTCTCTCGTGTTCTATCTCTCTCTCCCTCGCATTCAATCTCTCTATCTCGCGTTCTATCTCTCTCTCGAGTTCTATCTCTCTCGTGTTCTATCTCTCTCTCTCGTGTTCTATCTCTCTTGCGTTCTATCTCTCTTGCATTCCGTCTCTCTCTCTCGCACGTTCTATGTCTCTCGTGTTCTACCTCTCTCTCTCTCTGGCGTTTTATCTCTCTTGCATTGTATCTCTCTCGCGTTCAATCTCTCTCTCTCTTTTCTCGTGTTCTATCTCTCTCTCTCACGTTCTATACCTCCCGTGTTCTATCTCTCTCTCTCTCTCGCGTTCTATCTCTCTCTCTCGTGCATTCTATCTCTCTCGTGTTGTACCTCTCACTCTCTCTCGCATACTCTCGCTCTGGCGTTCTATCGCTCTTGCGTTCTATCTCTCTTGTGTTCTATCTCTCTCATGTTCTATCTATCTCTCTCTCGTGTTCTTTCTCTCTTGCGTTCTTTCTCTCTCACATTCTATCTGTCTCGCATTCTGTCTCTCTCTCGCATTCTATCTGTCTCGCATTCTGTCTCCCTCCCTCGTATTCTATCTCTCTTGCATTCTATCTCTCTCATGTTCTATCTGTCTCGCGTTCTGTCTCTCTCTCTCGCATTCTATCTCTCTCGCGTTCTATCTCTCTCTCGCGTTCTATCTCTCTCGCGTTCTATCTCTCTCTCACGTTCTATCTCTCTCGCATTCTATCTATCTCGTGTTCTATCTTTCTCGCCTTCTATTGTTCTCTCTCGTGTTCTATCTCTCTCGTGCTCTACCTCTCTCGTGTTCTATCTCTCTATCTCCCTCGCGTTCTATCTCTCTCGTGTTCTATCTCTCTCTCGCATTCTATCTCTCTGGTGTTCTATCTCTCTCTCTCACGTTCTATCTCCCTGGCGTTTATCTCTCTGGCGTTCTATCTCTCTGGCGTTCTATCTCTCTGGCGTTCTACCTCTCTGGTGTTCTACCTCTCTCTCTCGCGCATTCTATGTCTCTTGCATTCTATCTCTCTGGCATTCTATCTCTCTCGTGTTCTATCTCTCTCTCCCTCGCGTTCAATCTCTCTCTCTCGCGTTCTATCTCTCTCTCTCGCATTCTATCTCCCTTGCGTTCTATTTGTCTCGCGTTCTATCTCTCTCTCTCTTGAGTTCTATCTCTCTCACGTTCTATCTCTCTCTCGTGTTCTATCTCTCTTGCATTCTGTCTCTCTCTCTCATGCATTCTATGTCTCTCGTGTTCTACCTCTCTCTCTCTCTGGCGTTCTATCTCTCTTGCATTGTATCTCTCTGACGTTCTATCTCTCTCGTGTTCTATCTCTCTCACGTTCTATCTCTCTCTCACGTTCTATCTCTCACGTTTTATCTCTGTCGCGTTCTATCTTTCTCGCATTCTATTTTTCTCTCTCGTATTCTATCTCTCTCGTGCTCTACGTCTCTCGTGTTCTACCTCTCTATCTCTCTCGTGTTCTACCTCTCTATCTCTCTCGCGTTCTATCTCTCTGGTGTTCTATCTCTCTCTCTCACGTTCTATCCCCTTGGCGTTCTATCTCTCTGGCGTTCTATCTCTCTGGCGTTCTACCTCTTTCTCTCGCGTTCTATCTCTCACTCTCCCGCATTCTATCTCTCTCGTGTTCTATCTCTCTATCTCTCTCGTGTTCTATCTCTCTCGTGTTCTATCCCTCTCTCACGTTCTATCTCCCTGGCGTTCTATCTCCCTGGCGTTCTATCTCCCTGGCGTTCTATCTCCCTGGCGTTCTATCTCTCTGGCGTTCTATCTCTCTGGCGTTCTATCTCTCTGGCGTTCTATTTCCCTGGCGTTCTATCTCTCTGGCGTTCTACCTCTCTCACTCTCGCGTTCTATCTCTCTCTCTCTTGCATTCTATCTCTCTCATGATCTATCTCTCTCTCTCGTTCTATCTCTCTCGCGTTCTATCTCTCTCATATTCTATCTGTCTCGCGTTCTATCTCTCGCTCTCACAAGTTCTATCTCTCTCGCGTTCTATCTCACTCGCGTTCTATCTCTCTCTCTCGCATTCTATCTCTCTTGCGTTCTATCTCTCTCTCTCGCGTGTTCTATGTCTCTTGCGTTCTATCTCACTCGCGTTCTATCTGTCTCGCGTTCTGTCTCTCTCGCGTTCTATCACTCTCGCATTCTATCTCTCTCTCTCGTGCTCTACCTCTCTGTCTCTCTTGTGTTCTATCTCTCTATCTCGCGTTCTATCTCTCTCGCGTTCTATCTCTCTCGCGTTCTATCTCTCTCGCGTCCTATCTCTCTGGCGTTCTTTCTCTCTCGCGTTCTATCTGTCTCGCGTTCTGTCTCTCTCCCTCACATTCTATCTCTCTTGCATTCTATCTCTCTCACGTTCAACTGTCTCGCGTTCTGTCTCTCTCTCTCGCGTTCTATCTCTCTCGCGTTCTATCTCTCTCGCGTTCTATCTCTCTCGCGTTCTATCTCTCTCGCATTCTATCTCTCTCACGTTCTATTGTTCTCTCTCGTGTTCTATCTCTCTCGTGCTCTACCTCTCTCGTGTTCTATCTCTCTATCTCCCTTGAGTTCTATCTCTCTCTCGTGTTCTATCTCTCTCTCGCATTCTATCTCTCTGGTGTTCTGTCTCTCTCTTACGTTCTATCTCCCTGGCGTTTATCTCTCTGGCGTTCTATCTCTCTGGCGTTCTACCTCTCTGGCGTTCTACCTCTCTCTCTCTCTCACGTTCTATTTCTCTCGCGTTCTATCTTTCTCACGTTCTATCTCTCTCTCTCTCGTGTTCTATCTCTGTCGTGATCTATCTCTCTCTCTCTCGCGCGTTCTATCTCTCTTGCATTCCATCTCTCTTGCGTTCTATCTCTCTCTCTCGCGCATTCTATGTCTCTTGCGTTCTATCACTCTGGCATTCTACCTCTCTCGTGTTCGATCTCTCTCTCCCTCGCGTTCAATCTCTCACTCTCGCGTTCTATCTCTCTCTCTCGCGTTCTATCTGTCTCGCGTTCTATCTCTCTCTCTCGAGTTCTATCTCTGTCACGTTCTATCTCTCTCGAGTTCTATCTTTGTCACGTTCTATCTCTCTCACGTTCTATCTCTCTCGCATTCTATCTCTCTCGCGTTCTGTCTCTCTTGCGTTCTATCTCTCTCTCTCTCGTGTTCTATCTCTCTCTCCCTCGCATTCAATCTCTCTATCTCGCGTTCTATCTCTCTCTCTCGAGTTCTATCTCTCTCGTGTTCTATCTCTCTCGCGTTCTATCTCTCTCTCGAGTTCTATCTCTCTCGCGTTCTATCTCTCTCTCTCGCGTTCTATCTCTCTTGCGTTCTATCTCTCTTGCATTCTGTCTCTCTCTCTCGCGTGTTCTATGTCTCTCGTGTTCTACCTCTCTCTCTCTGGCGTTCTATCTCTCTTGCATTGTATCTCTCTCGCGTTCAATCTCTCTCTTTCTTTTTTTGTGTTCTATCTCTCTCTCTCGCGTTCTATACCTCCCGTGTTCTATCTCTCTCTCTCTCGCGTTCTATCTCTCTCTCTCGTGCATTCTATCTCTCTCGTGTTCTACCTCACTCTCTCTCTCGCATACTCTCGCTCTGGCGTTCTATCTCTCTTGTGTTCTATCTCTCTCACGTTCTATCTCTCTCTCTCTCGTGTTCTTTCTCTCTTGCGTTCTTTCTGTCTCGCGTTCTATCTGTCTCGCGTTCTGTCTCTCTCTGTCGCGTTCTATCTCTCTCTCACGTTCTATCTCTATCGCGTTCTATCTCTCTCGCGTTCTATCTCTCTCTCGCGCGTTCTATCTCTCTTGCATTCTATCTCTCTTGCGTTCTGTGTCTCTCTCTCGCGCGTTTTATGTCTCTTGCGTTCTATCTCTCTGGCATTCTATCTCTCTCGTGTTCTATCTCTCTCTCCCTCGCATTCAATCTCTCTCTCTCACGTTCTATCTCTCTCTCTCGCGTTCTATCTGTCTCGCGTTCTATCTCTCTCTCTCAAGTTCTATCTCTCTAGTGTTCTATCTCTCTCTCTCGCGTTCTATCTCTCTTGCGTTCTATCACTCTTGCATTCTATCTCTCTCTCTCGCGCGTTCTATGTCTCTCGTGTTCTACCACTCTCTCTCTCTCTGGCGTTCTATCTCTCTTGCATTGTATCTCTCTCGCGTTCAATGTCTCTCTCTTTTCTTGTGTTCTATCTCTCTCTCGCGCGTTCTATACCTCCCGTGTTCTATCTCTCTCTCTCGCGTTCTATCTCTCTCTCTCGTGCATTCTATCTCTCTCGTGTTCTACCTCTCTCTCTCGCGCGTTCTATGTCTCTCGTGTTCTACCTCTCTCTGTCTCTGGCGTTCTATCTCTCTTGCATTGTATCTCTCTCGCGTTCAATCTCTCTCTCTCTTTTCTCGTGTTCTATCTCTCTCGCGTTCTATACCTCCCGTGTTCTATCTCTCTCTCTCTCTCGCGTTCTATCTCTCTCTTTCTCGTGCATTCTTTCTCTCTCGCATTCTATCTGTCTCGCATTCTGTCTCTCTCTCTTGCATTCTATCTCTCTCATGTTCTATCTGTCTCGCGTTCTGTCTCTCTCTCTCTCGCGTTCTATCTCTCTCACGTTCTATCTCTCTCACGTTCTATCTCTCCCGCCTTCTATTGTTCTCTCTCGTGTTCTATCTCTCTCGTGCTCTACCTCTCTCGTGTTCTATCTCTCTATCTCCCTCGAGTTCTGTCTCTCTCGTGTTCTATCTCTCTCTCGCATTCTATCTCTCTGGTGTTCTGTCTCTCTCTCACGTTCTATCTCCCTGGCGTTTATCTCTCTGGCGTTCTATCTCTCTGGCGTTCTATCTCTCTGGCGTTCTACCTCTCTGGCGTTCTACCTCTCTCTCTCTCTCACGTTCTATTTCTCTCGCGTTCTATCTTTCTCACGTTCTATCTCTCTCTCTCTCGTGTTCTATCTCTGTCGTGATCTATCTCTCTCTCTCTCGCGCATTCTATCTCTCTTGCATTCTATCTGTCTCGCGTTCTATCTCTCTCGTGATCTATCTCTCTCTCTCGTTCTATCTCTCTCGCGTTCTATCTGTCTTGCGTTCTATCTCTCGCTCTCTCGCGTTCTATCTCTCTCGCATTCTATCTCTCTCGCGTTCTGTCTCTCTTGCGTTCTATCTCTCTCTCTCGCGCGTTCTATGTCTCTTGCGTTCTATCTCTCTGGCATTCTATCTCTCTTGTGTTCTATCTCTCTCTCCCTCGCATTCAATCTCTCTATCTCGCGTTCTATCTCTCTCTCTCGAGTTCTATCTCTCTCGCGTTCTATCTCTCTCTCTCGTGTTCTATCTCTCTTGCGTTCTATCTCTCTTGCATTCCGTCTCTCTCTCTCGCGCGTTCTATGTCTCTCGTGTTCTACCTCTCTCTCTCTGGCGTTCTATCTCTCTTGCATTGTATCTCTCTCGCGTTCAATCTCTCTCTCTCTTTTCTCGTGTTCTATCTCTCTCTCTCGCGTTCTATCTCTCTCTCTCGTGCATTCTATCTCTCTCGTGTTGTACCTCTCTCTCTCTCTCGCATACTCTCGCTCTGGCGTTCTATCGCTCTTGCGTTCTATCTCTCTTGTGTTCTATCTCTCTCGTGTTCTATCTATCTCTCTCTCGTGTTCTTTCTCTCTTGCGTTCTTTCTCTCTCGCATTCTATCTGTCTCGCATTCTGTCTCTCTCTCGCATTCTATCTGTCTCGCATTCTGTCTCCCTCCCTCGCATTCTATCTCTCTTGCATTCTATCTCTCTCATGTTCTATCTGTCTCGCGTTCTGTCTCTCTCTCTCGCATTCTATCTCTCTCGCGTTCTATCTCTCTCTCGCATTCTATCTCTCTCGCGTTCTATCTCTCTCTCACGTTCTATCTCTCTCGCATTCTATCTATCTCGTGTTCTATCTTTCTCGCCTTCTATTGTTCTCTCTTTCTCGCCTTCTATTGTTCTCTCTCGTGTTCTATCTCTCTCGTGCTCTACCTCTCTCGTGTTCTATCTCTCTCTCGCATTCTATCTCTCTGGTGTTCTATCTCTCTCTCTCACGTTCTATCTCCCTGGCGTTTATCTCTCTGGCGTTCTATCTCTCTGGCGTTCTACCTCTCTGGCGTTCTACCTCTCTCTCTCGCGCATTCTATGTCTCTTGCATTCTATCTCTCTGGCATTCTATCTCTCTCGTGTTCTATCTCTCTCCCTCTCGCGTTCAATCTCTCTCTCTCGCGTTCTATCTCTCTCTCTCGCATTCTATCTCCCTTGCGTTCTATTTGTCTCGCGTTCTATCTCTCTCTCTCTTGAGTTCTATCTCTCTCACGTTCTATCTCTCTTTCGCGTTCTATCTCTCTTGCATTCTGTCTCTCTCTCTCATGCATTCTATGTCTCTCGTGTTCTACCTCTCTCTCTCTCTGGCGTTCTATCTCTCTTGCATTGTATCTCTCTGACGTTCTATCTCTCTCGTGTTCTATCTCTCTCACGTTCTATCTCTCTCTCACGTTCTATCTCTCTCACGTTATATCTCTGTCGCGTTCTATCTTTCTCGCATTCTATTTTTCTCTCTCGTATTCTATCTCTCTCGTGCTCTACGTCTCTCGTGTTCTACCTCTCTATCTCTCTCGTGTTCTACCTCTCTATCTCTCTCGCGTTCTATCTCTCTGGTGTTCTATCTCTCTCTCTCACGTTCTATCCCCTTGGCGTTCTATCTCTCTGGCGTTCTATCTCTCTGGCGTTCTACCTCTCTCTCTCGCGTTCTATCTCTCACTCTCCCGCATTCTATCTCTCTCGTGTTCTATCTCTCTATCTCTCTCGTGTTCTATCTCTCTCGTGTTCTATCCCTCTCTCACGTTCTATCCCCTTGGCGTTCTATCTCCCTGGCGTTCTATCTCTCTGGCATTCTATTTCCCTGACGTTCTATCTCTCTGGCGTTCTATCTCTCTGGCGTTCTACCTCTCTCTCTCTCGCGTTCTATCTCTCTCTCTCTCGCATTCTATCTCTCTCATGATCTATCTCTCTCTCTCGTTCTATCTCTCTCGCGTTCTATCTCTCTCATATTCTATCTGTCTCGCGTTCTATCTCTCGCTCTCACAAGTTCTATCTCTCTCGCGTTCTATCTCACTCGCGTTCTATCTCTCTCTCTCGCATTCTATCTCTCTTGCGTTCTATCTCTCTCTCTCGCGTGTTCTATGTCTCTTGCGTTCTATCTCACTCGCGTTCTATCTGTCTCGCGTTCTGTCTCTCTCGCGTTCTATCACTCTCGCATTCTATCTCTCTCTCTCGTGCTCTACCTCTCTGTCTCTCTTGTGTTCTATCTCTCTATCTCGCGTTCTATCTCTATTGCGTTCTATCACTCTTGCATTCTATCTCTCTCTCTCGCGCGTTCTATGTCTCTCGTGTTCTACCACTCTCTCTCTCTCTGGCGTTCTATCTCTCTTGCATTGTATCTCTCTCGCGTTCAATGTCTCTCTCTTTTCTTGTGTTCTATCTCTCTCTCGCGCGTTCTATACCTCCCGTGTTCTATCTCTCTCTCTCGCGTTCTATCTCTCTCTTTCTCGTGCATTCTTTCTCTCTCGTGTTCTACCTCTCTCTCTCGCGCGTTCTATGTCTCTCGTGTTCTACCTCTCTCTGTCTCTGGCGTTCTATCTCTCTTGCATTGTATCTCTCTCGCGTTCAATCTCTCTCTCTCTTTTCTCGTGTTCTATCTCTCTCGCGTTCTATCTCTATCTCTCTCGCATTCTATCTCTCTCTGTCTCTTTCGCGCATTCTATCTCTCTCGCGCATTCTATCTCTCTCTCTCCTGTTCTATCTCTCTCTCTGTCGCTCGCATTCTATGTCACTCTCTCTCGCGTTTTCTATCTCTCTCTCGCGTTCTATCCATCTCTCACGTTCTATCTCTCTCTCGCGTACTATCTCTGTCTCTCTCGCATTCTATCTCTCTCTTGTTCTATATCTCTCTCTCGCGTTCTATCTCTCTCTCTCTTTCTGTCTCTCTGTCTCTCTCTCATTTTCTATCTCTCTGTCTGTCTCTCACTTTCCATCTCTCTCTCGCTTTCTATCTCTCTGTCTCCCTCGTGTTCTATCTCTCTCTCTCGCTTTCTATCTCTCTCTCTCTCTCGCTTTCCATCTCTGTCTCTCGCTTTCTATCTCTCTCTTGCTTTCTATCTATCTGTCTCTCTCGCTTTCTATCTCTCTCTCGCGTTCTATCTCTCTCTCTCACGTTCTATCTCTCTCTCTCTCGCATTCTATCTCTCTCGCGTTATATCTCTCTCTCTCGCGTTATATCTCTCTCTCTCGCATTCTATCTCTCTCTCTTGCGTTCTATCTCTATTTCTGTCGCGTTCTATCTCTATCTCTCTCTCTCTCTCGCATTCTATCTCTCTCTCTCACATTCTATATCTCTCTCTCTCGCGTTTTCTATCTCTCTCTCGCGTTCTATCCATCTCTCGCGTTCTATCTCTCTCTCGCATTCTATCTCTCTCTTGTTCTATCTCTCTCTCTCGCGTTCTATCTCTCTCTTTCTGTCTCTCTGTCTCTCTCTCATTTTCTATCTCTCTGTCTCTCTCTCACTTTCTATCTCTCTCTCGCTTTCTATCTCTCTCTCGCGTTCTATCTCTCTCTCTCACGTTCTATCTCTCTCTCTCTCTCGCATTCTATCTCTCTCGCGTTATATCTCTCTCTCTCACGTCATATCTCTCTCTCTCACGTTATATCTCTCTCTCTCGCATTCTATCTCTCTCTCTTGCGTTCTAACTCTATCTCTCTCTCTCTCTCGCATTCTATCTCTCTCTCTCGTATTCTATCTCTCTCTCGCGTTTTATCTCTCTCTCTCGTGCGTTCTATCTCTCTCTCTCATGCGTTCTATCTCTATCTCTCTCGCTCTATCACTCTCATTCTATCTCTCTCTCTGGCGTTCTTTCTCTCTGGCGTTCTTTCTCTCTGGCGTTCTATCTCTCTGGTGTTCTATCTCTCTCTCTGGTGTTCCATCTCTCTCACGTTCTATCTCTCGCTCTCGCGTTCTATCTCTCTCTCGTGTTCTATCTCTCTCTCTATCGCGTTCTATCTCCCTCGCATTCTATCTCTCTCGCGTTCTATCTCTCTCGTGTTCTATCTCTCTCTCTCTCTCTCTCTCACGTTCTATCTTTCTGGCGTTCTATCTCTCTGGCGTTCTATCTCTCTCTCATGCGTTCTATCTCTTGTGTTCTATCTCTCACTCTCTCGCGTTCTATCTCTCTCTCTCGCGTTCTATCTCTATCTCTCTCACGTTCTATCTCTCTCTGTCTCTCTCGCGCATTCTATCTCTCTCGCATTGTCTCTCTCTGGCGTTCTAACTCTCTCGCGTTCTATCTCTCTCTCTCGCGTTCTATCTCTCTCATGTTCTATCTCTCTCGCGCGTTCTATCTCTGTCTCTCTCTCATTCTATCGCTCTCTTGTTCTATCTCTCTCTCTCTTGCGTTCTTTCTCTCTCTCGTGTTCTATCTCTCTCTCGTGTTCTATCTCTCTCTCTATCTAGTTCTATCTCCCTCGCATTCTATCTCTCTCGCGTTCTATCTCTCTCGCATTCCATCTCTAACGCGTTCTATCTCTCACTCTTGCGTTCTATCTCTTTCGCGTTCTAGCTCTCTTTCTCGCGTTCTATCTCTCTCACGTTCTATCTCTCTCTCTCTCGCGTTCTATCTCTCTCGCATTCTATCTCTCTCTCTCTCGCGTTCTATCTCTCTCGCATTCTATCTCTCTCTCTAGCGTTCTTTCTCTCTGGTGTTATATCTCTCTGGTGTTCTATCTCTCTCTCGCGCGTTCTATCTCTCTCGCGTTCTATCTCTCTTGCATTCTATCTCTTTCTCTCTCGCATTCTATCTCTCTCGCTCTCGCGTTCTATCTCTCTCTAATGTTCTATCTCTCTCTCATGTTCTATCTCTCTCTCTCGCATTCTATCTCTCTCTCTCTCTCGCGTTCTATCTCTATCTCTCTCGTGTTCTATCTCTCTCTGTCTCTCTCGCGCGTTCTATCTTTCTCTCTCTCTCTCCTGTTCTATCTCTCTCTCTCTCTCTCACACATTCTATCTCTCTCTCTCTCGCGTGTTCTATCTCTCTCTTGCGCATTCTATCTCTCTCACGTTCTATCTCTCTCGCGCGTTCTATCTCTGTCTCTCTCATTCTATCGCTCTCTTGTTCTATCTCTCTCTCTCGCGTTCTATCTCTCTCTCTCTTTCTATCTCTCTCTCTCTCTCATTTTCTACCTCTCTGTCTCTCTCTCACTTTCTCTCTCTCTCTCGCTTTCTATATCTCTCTCGCTTTCTATCACTCTGTCTCTCTCACTTTCTATCTCTCTGTCTCTCTCGCTTTCTATCTCTGTCTCCCTTGTGTTCTATCTCTCTCTCTTGCTTTCTATCTTGCTCTCTCTCTCTCTCGCTTTCTATCTCTCTGTCTCTTGCTTTCTATCCCTCTGTCTCTCTCTCACTTTCTCTCTCTCTCTCACTTTCTATCTCTCTCTCGCTTTCTATCTCTCTCTCGCGTTCTATCTCTCTCTCTCTCGCGTTCTATCTCTCTCTCATGTACTATTTCTCTCTCGTGTTCTCTCTTTCTCGTGTTCTATCTCGCTCCCTCGGATTCTATCTCTCTTGCATTCTATCTCTCTCATATTCTATCTCTCTCGCATTCTATTCTCTCTCGCTCTCGCGTTCTATCTCTCTCTCGTGTTCTATCTCTCTCTCTATCACGCTCTATCTCTCTCTATCACGTTCTATCTCTCTCGCGTTCGATCTCTGTCGTGTTCTATCTCCCTCGTGTTCTATCTCTCTCTCTCTCACATTCTATCTCGTATTCTATCTCTCTCTCTCTCGCATTCTATCTCTCTTGTGTTCTATCTCTCTCTTGCATTCTATCTCGCTCGTGTTCTATCTCTCTCTCTCGCATTCTATCTTGCTCATGTTCTATCTCTCTCTCTCTCGCGTTCTATCTCTCTCTCTATCACTTTCTATCTCTCTCGCGTTCGATCTCTCGTGTTCTATCTCCCTCGTGTTCTATCTCTCTCTCTCTCACATTCTATCTCATATTCTATCTCTCTCTCTCGCATTCTATCTCTCTCGTGTTCTATCTCTCTCTCTCGCGTCCTATCTCTCTCGTGTTCTATCTCTCTCGCATTCTATCTCTCTCGTGTTCTATCTCTCTCTCTCGCGTTCTATCTCTCTCGTGTTCTATCTCTCTCGCATTCTATCTCTCTCGTGTTCTATCTCTCTCTCTCGCGTTCTATCTCTCTCGTGTTCTACCTCTCTCTCTCGCATTCTATCTCTCTCTCTATTGCGTTCTATCTCTCTCGTGTTCTACCTCTCTCTCTCGCATTCTATCTCTCTCTCTATTGCGTTCTATCTCTCTCGTGTTCTATCACTCTCTCGCGTTCTATCTCTCTCGTGTTCTCTCTCTCTCTTGCGTTCTATCTCTCTCGGGTTCTATCTCTCTCTCTCATGTTCTGTCTCTCTCTCTCTTGTGTTCTATCTCTCTTGCGTTCTATCTCTTTTGCGTTCTATCTCTCACTCTCTCGTGCGTTCTATTTCTCTCATGTTCTATCTCTCTCTCTCTTGCGTTCTTTCTCTCTCTCTCTGGTGTTCTATCTCTCTCTCTCTATCACGTTCTATCTCTATCGCGTTCTATCTCTCTCGCGTTCGATCTCTCTCATATTCTATCTCTCTCTCTCTCACATTCTATCTCTCTCGCTTTCTATCTCTCTCTCTCGCACGCGTTTTATCTCTCTCATGTTCTATCTCTCTCTCTCTCGCGTTCTATCTAACTCACGTTGTCTCTCTCTGGCGTTCTATATCTGTGGCGTTCTAGCTCTCTCTCTCTCGCGTTCTATCTCCCTCGCGTTCTATCTCTCTCTCTCGTGTTCTATCTCGCTCCCTCGTGTTCTATCTCTCTCACATTCTATCTGTCTCGCATTCTATCTCTCTCGTTCTCTTGTTCTATCTCTCTCTCGTGTTCTATCTCTCTCTATCATGTTGTATCTCTCTCGCGTTCTATCTCTCTCGCATTCTATCTCTCTCGTTCTCTTGTTCTATATCTCTCGTGTTGTATCTCTCTCTCTATCGTGTTGTATCTCTCTCTCTATCACGTTCTATCTCTCTCGCATTTGATCTCTCTCGTGTTCTATCTCCCTCATGTTCTATCTCTCTCACGTTCTATCTCTCTCTCTCGTGTTCTATTTCTCTTGCGTTCTATCTCTCTTGCGTTCTATCTCTCTTGCGTTCTTTCTCTCTCTCTGTGGCGTTCTATCTCTCTCTCTCTCTCTATCGCGTTCTATCTCTCTCGTGTTCTATCTCTCTCTCTCGCATTCTATTTCTCTCTGGCGTTCTATCTCTCTGGCGGTCTAACTCTCTGGCATTCTATCTCTCTCACGTTCTATCTCTCCCTCTCTCTCGTGTTCTATCTCTCTCGCGTTCTATCTCTCTCTCATGTTCTATCTCTCTCGTGTTCTATCTCTCTCGCATTCTATCTCTCTCACGTTCTATCTCTCTCGCTCTCGTGTTCTATCTCTCTCTCTCGCATTCTATCTGTCTCGCATTCAATCTCTCTCTCTCTCGTGCGTTCTAGCTCTTTCGTGTTCTATCTCTCTCTCTCTCGCGTTCTATCACTCTCACATTCTATCTCTCTCTCATGTTCTATCTGTCTCGCATTCTATCTCTCTCGCGTTCTATCTCTCTCTATCATTTGCTATCTCTCTCACGTTCTATCTCTCTCATGTTCTATCTCTCTCTCTCTCACGTTCTATCTCTCTCATGTTCTATCTCTCTTACGTTGTATCTCTCTCACGTTCCATCTCTCTCTCTCACGTTCCATCTCTGTTTCTCTCGCGTTCTATCTCTGTCTCTCTCGCGTTCTCTCTCTCTCTCGCGTTCTCTCTCTCGCATTCTATCTCTCTCGAATTCAATCTCTCTCGCATTCCATCTCTAACGCGTTCTATCTCTCTCTTGCGTTCTATCTCTTTCGTGTTCTAGCTCTCTTTCTCGCGTTCTAGCTCTCTCGCGTTCTATCTCTCTCTCTTGCGTTCTATCACTCTCGCGTTCTATCTCTCTCACATTCTATCTCTCTCTCTGGCATTCTATCTCTCTGGCGTTCTATCTCTCTGGCGTTTTATCTCTCTGGTGTTCTATCTCTCTCTGGCGTTCTATCTCTCTCGCTTTCTATCTCTCTCTCTGGCGTTCTATCTCTCTCGCATTCTATCTCTCTCGCTCTCGTGTTCTAGCTCTCTCTCATGTTCTATCTCTCTCTCTATCGCGTTCTATCTCCCTCGCATTCTATCTCTCCCGCATTCTATCTCTCTCGTGTTCTATCTTTCTCTCTCTCTCTCACGTTCTATCTTTCTGGCGTTCTATCTCTCTAGCGTTCTATCTCTCTCTCGCGTTCTATCCATCTCTTGCGTTCTATCTCTCTCTCGCGTTCTATCTCTCTCTCTCGCGTTCTATTTCTCTCTCTCTCTCGCATTCTATCTCTCTCGCGTTATAGCTCTCTCTCTCGCGTTATATCTCTCTCTCTCGCATTCTATCTCTCTCTCTCTTGCATTCTATCTCTATCTCTGTCGCGTTCTATCTCTATCTCTCTCTCTCTCTCGCATTCTATCTCTCTCTCTCGCATTCTATCTCTCTCTCTCGTGCGTTCTATCTCTCTCATGCGTTCTATCTCTATCTCTCTCGCTCTATCTCTCTCATTCTATCTCTCTCTCTGGCGTTCTATCTCTCTGGCGTTCTATCTCTCTGGCGTTCTATCTCTCTGGTGTTCTATCTCTCTCTCTGGTGTTCCATCTCTCTCACGTTCTATCTCTCGCTCTCACGTTCTATCTCTCTCTCGTGTTCTATCTCTCTCTCGTGTTCTATCTCTCTCTCTATCGCGTTCTATCTCCCTCACATTCTATCTTTCTCGCGTTCTATCTCTCTCGTGTTCTATCTCTCTCTCTCTCTCACGTTCTATCTTTCTGGCGTTCTATCTCTCTGGCGTTCTATCTCTCGTGTTCTATCTCTCACTCTCTCGCGTTCTATCTCTCTCTCTCGCGTTCTATCTCTATCTCTCTCACGTTCTATCTCTCTCTGTCTCTCTCGCGCATTCTATCTCTCTCGCATTGTCTCTCTCTGGCGTTCTAACTCTCTCGCGTTCTATCTCTCTCTCTCGCGTTCTATCTCTCTCACGTTCTATCTCTCTCGCGCGTTCTATCTCTGTCTCCCTCACATTCTATCTTTCTCGCGTTCTATCTCTCTCTCGTGTTCTATCTCTCTCTCGTGTTCTATCTCTCTCTCTATCGCGTTCTATCTCCCTCGCATTCTATCTCTCTCGCGTTCTATCTCTCTTGCATTCCATCTCTAACGCATTCTATCTCTCACTCTTGCGTTCTATCTCTTTCGCGTTCTAGCTCTCTTTCTCGCGTTCTATCTCTCTCGCGTTCTATCTCTCTCTCTCTCGCGTTCTATCTCTCTCGCATTCTATCTCTCTCTCTAGCGTTCTTTCTCTCTGGTGTTATATCTCTCTGGCGTTCTATCTCTCTCTCGCGCGTTCTATCTCTCTCACGTTCTATCTCTCTTGCATTCTATCTCTTTCTCTCTCGCATTCTATCTCTCTCGCTCTCGTGTTCTATCTCTCTCTCGTGTTCTATCTCTCTCTCTCGCATTCTATCTCTCTCTCTCGCGTTTTATCTCTCTCTCTCGTGCGTGCTATCTCTCTCTCTCATGCGTTCTATCTCTATCTCACTCGCTCTATCTCTCTCATTCTATCTCTCTCTCTGGCATTCTATCTCTCTGGCGTTCTATCTCTCTGGTGTTCCATCTCTCTCACGTTCTATCTTTCGCTCTCGCGTTCTATCTCTCTCTCGTGTTCTATCTCTCTCTCGTGTTCTATCTCTCTCTCTATCGCGTTCTATCTCCCTCGCATTCTATCTCTCTCGCGTTCTATCTCTCTCATGTTCTATCTCTCTCTCTCTCTCACGTTCTATCTCTCTGGCGTTCTATCTCTCTCTCATGCGTTCTATCTCTCGTGTTCTATCTCTCTCGCTCTCGCATTCTATCTCTCTCTCGTGTTCTATCTCGATCTCTCTCACGTTCTATCTCTCTCTGTCTCTCTCGCGCATTCTATCTCTCTCGCATTGTCTCTCTCTGGCGTTCTAACTCTCTCGCGTTCTATCTCTCTCACGTTCTATCTCTCTCGCGCGTTCTATCTCTGTCTCTCTCTCATTTTATCGCACTTTTGTTCTATCTCTCTCTCGTGTTCTATCTCTCTCTTGTGTTCTATCTCTCTCTCGTGTTCTATCTCTCTCTCTCGCATTCTATCTCTCTCTCTCTCTCTCGCATTCTATCTCTCTCTCGCGCGTCGTATCTCTATCTCTCTCGTGTTCTATCTCTATCTCTCTCGCATTCTATCTCTCTCTGTCTCTCTCGCGCATTCTATCTCTCTCGCGCATTCTATCTCTCTCTCTCCTGTTCTATCTCTCTCTCTCTCTCTCGCTCGCATTCTATGTCTCTCTCTCTCGCGTTTTCTATCTCTCTCTCGCGTTCTATCCATCTCTCGCGTTCTATCTCTCTCTCGCGTTCTATCTCTGTCTCTCTCGCATTCTGTCTCTCTCTTGTTCTATCTCTCTCTCTCGCGTTCTATCTCTCTCTCTCTCTCTCATTTTCTATCTCTCTGTCTCTCTCTCACTTTCTATCTCTCTCTCGCTTTCCATCTCTCTGTCTCTCTCGCTTTCTATCTCTCTGTCTCTCTCGCTTTCTATCTCTGTCTCCCTCATGTTCTATCTCTCTCTCTCTCTCTCGCTTTCTATCTCTCTCTCTCTCTCTCGCTTTCTATCTCTCTGTCTCTCGCTTTCTATCTCTCTCTCTCACTTTCTCTCTCTCTCTCGCTTTCTATCTCTCTCTTGCTTTCTATCTCTCTGTCTCTCTCGCTTTCTATCTCTCTCTCGCGTTCTATCTCTATCTCTCTCTCTCTCTCGCATTCTATCTCTCTCTCTCGCATTCTATCTCTCTCTCTCGTGCGTTCTATCTCTATCTCTCTCGCTCTATCTCTCTCATTCTATCTCTCTCTCTGGTGTTCTATCTCTCTCTCTGGTGTTCCATCTCTCTCACGTTCTATCTCTCGCTCTCGCGTTCTATCTCTCTCTGGTGTTCTATCTCTCTCTCGTGTTCTATCTCTCTCTCTATCGCGTTCTATCTCCCTCGCATTCTATCTCTCTCGCATTCTATCTCTCTCGTGTTCTATCTCTCTCTCTCTCTCACGTTCTATCTTTCTGGCGTTCTATCTCTCTGGCGTTCTATCTCTCTCTCGTGTGTTCTATCTCTCATGTTCTATCTCTCACTCTCTCGCGTTCTATCTCTCTCTCTCGCGTTCTATCTCTATCTCTCTCACATTCTATCTCTCTCTGTCTCTCTCGCGCATTCTATCTATCTCGCATTGTCTCTCTCTGGCGTTCTAACTCTCTCGTGTTCTATCTCTCTCTCTCGCGTTCTATCTCTCTCACGTTCTATCTCTCTCGCGCGTTCTATCTCTGTCTCTCTCTCATTCTATCGCTCTCTTGTTCTATCTCTCTCTCTCTTGCGTTCTTTCTCTATCTCTCTCGCGTTCTATCTCTATATCTCTCTCTCTCACGTTCTATCTCTCTCTCTCTCTCGCATTCTGTCTCTATCTCTCTCTCTCATGCGTTCTATCTCTCTCGTGTTCTATCTCTCTCGCATTGTCTCTCTCTGGCGTTCTAACTCTCTCGTGTTCTATCTCTCTCTCTCGCGTTCTATCTCTCTCACGTTCTATCTCTCTCTCGCGTTCTATCTCTATCTCTCTCACATTCTATCTCTCTCTGTCTCTCTCGCGCATTCTATCACTCTCGCATTGTCTCTCTCTGGCATTTTAACTCTCTCGTGTTCTATCTCTCTCTCTATCGCGTTCTATCTCCCTCGCATTCCATCTCTAACGCGTTCTATCTCTCACTCTTGCGTTCTATCTCTTTCGCGTTCTAGCTCTCTTTCTCGCGTTCTATCTCTCTCGCGTTCTATCTCTCTTGCATTCTATCTCTTTCTCTCTCGCATTCTATCTCTCTCGCTCTCGTGTTCTATCTCTCTCTCGTGTTCTATCTCTCTCTCTCGCATTCTATCTCTCTCTCTCTCTCGCGTTCTATCTCTATCTCTCTCGCGTTCTATCTCTCTCTGTCTCTCTCGTGCGTTCTAGCTCTTTCGTGTTCTAGCTCTCTTTCTCGCGTTCTATCTCTCTCGCGTTCTATCTCTCTTGCATTCTATCTCTTTCTCTCTCGCATTCTATCTCTCTCGCTCTCGTGTTCTATCTCTCTCTCGTGTTCTATCTCTCTCTCTCGCGTTCTATCTCTCTCGTGTTCTATCTCTCTCTCTATCGCGTTCTATCTCTCTCGCATTCTATCTCTCTCGTGTTCTATCTCTCTCTCTCTCTCACGTGCTATCTTTCTGGCGTTCTATCTCTCTGGCGTTCTATCTCTCTCTGGCATTCTATCTCTCGCGTTCTATCTCTCTCTCTCACATTCTATCTCTCTCTCTCTCTCACATTCTATCTCTCTCTCTCTCGCGTGTTCTATCTCTCTTTCGCGCGTTCTATCTCTCTCATGTTCTATCTCTCTCGCGTTCTATCTCTGTCTCTCTCTCATTCTATCTCTCTCTTGTTCTATCTCTCTCTTGTTCTATCTCTCTCTCTCTCGCGTCTTATCTCACTCTCTCTTTCTATCTCTCTGTCTCTCTCTCATTTTCTATCTCTCTGTCTATCTCTCACTTTCTCTCTCTCTCTCGCTTTCTATATCTCTCTCTCGCTTTCTATCTCTCTGTCTCTCTCGCTTTCTATCTCTGTCTCCCTCGTGTTCTATCTCTCTCTCTTGCTTTCTATCTCTCTCTCGCTTTCTATCTCTCTGTCTCTTGCTTTCTATCCCTCTGTCTCTCTCTCACTTTCTCTCTCTCGCTTTCTATCTCTCTCTTGCTTTCTATCTCTCTGTCTCTCTCGCTTTCTATTTCTCTCTCGCGTTCTATCTCTCTCTCTCGCGTTCTATCTCTCGCATTCTATCTCTCTCATGTTCTATCTCTCTCTCTCGCATTCTATCTCTCTCACGTTCTATCTCTCTCTCTCGCATTCTATCTCTCTCTCTCTTGCGTTCTTTCTCTACCTCTCTCGCGTTCTATCTCTATATCTCTCTCTCTCGCGTTCTATCTCTCTCTCTCTCTCACGTTCTATCTCTCTCTCATGCATTCTATCTCTATCTCTCTTGTGTTCTATCTCTGTCTCTCTCGCGTTCTATCTCTCTCGCATTGTCTCTCTCTGGCGTTCTAACTCTCAGGCATTCTATCTCTCTTGCGTTCTATCTATCTCTCTCTCTCTCGCGTTCTATCTCTCTTGAGTTCTATCTCTCTCGTGTTCTACCTCTCTCGCATTCTATCTCTCTCGCATTCTATCTCTCTCTCTCATGTTCTATCTCTCTCGCATTCTATCTCTCTCATGTTCTATCTCTCTCGCTCTCGTGTTCTATCTCTCTCATTCTATCTGTCTCGCGTTCAATCTCTCTCTCTCGCGCGTTGTATCTCTTTCGTGTTCTATCTCTCTCTCTCTCGCGTTCTATCTCTCTCGCGTTCTATCTCTCTCACGTTCAATCTCTCTCTATCATGTTCTATCTCTCTCGCGTTCTATCTCTCTCACGTTCTACCTCTCTCTCTCACGTTCTATCTCTCTCACGTTCTACCTCTCTCTCACGTACTATCTCTCTCATGTTCTATCTCTCTCATGTTCCATCTTTGTTTCTCTCGCGTTCTATCTCTGTCTCTCTCGCGTTCTCTCTCTCTTGCATTCTATCTCTCTCACATTCCATCTCTAACGCATTCTATCTCTCTCTCTTGCGTTCTATCTCTTTCACGTTCTAGCTCTCTTTCTCGCGTTCTATCTCTCTCGCGTTCTATCTCTCTCTCGGGCGTTCTATCTCTCTCGCGTTCTCTCTCTCTCTCTCTCGCGTTCTATCTCTCTCGCATTCTGTCTCTCTCTCGCATTCTATCTCTCTCGCATTCTATCTCTCTCTCTCACGTTCTATATCTCTCGCGTTCTATCTCTCTCTCTCGCGTTCTATCTCTCTCTCTCGCGTTCTATCTCTCTCGCATTCTATCTCTCTCTCTCGCGTTCTATCTCTCTCTCTCCCGCGTTCTATCTCTCTCACGTTCTATCTCTCTCGCGTTCTTTCTCTCTCGCGTTCTATCTCTCTCGCTCACATTCTATCTCTCTCGCGTTCTATCTCTCTCGCGTTCTATCTCTCTCGCGTTCTTTCTCTCTCGCGTTCTATCTCTCTCTCTCACGCGGGTTCTATCTCTCTCGCATTCTTTTTCTCTCTCACTCCCTCTCGCGTTCTATCTCTCTCGCGTTCTATCTCTCTCGCGTTCTATCTCTCTCGCGTTCTTTCTCTCTCGCGTTCTATCTCTCTCTCTCACGCGCGTTCTATCTCTCTCGCATTCTTTTTCTCTCTCACTCCCTCTCGCGTTCTATCTCTCTCGCGTTCTATCTCTTTTGCATTCTATCTCTCTCGCTTTCTATCTCTCTCTGTCGTGCGTTCTATCTGTCTCGTGTTCTATCTCTCTCTCTCGCGTTCTATCTCTCTGGCGTTGTCTCTCTCTCTGGCGTTTTATCTCTCTGGTGTTCTATCTCTCTCTGGCGTTCTATCTCTCTCGCTTTCTATCTCTCTCTCTCGTGTTCTATCTCTCTCGCATTCTATCTCTCTCGCTCTCGCGTTCTATCTCTCTCTCGTGTTCTATCTCTCTCTCTATCGCGTTCTATCTCCCTCGCATTCTATCTCTCCCGCGTTCTATCTCTCTCGTGTTCTATCTCTCTCTCTCTCTCACGTTCTATCTTTCTGGCGTTCTATCTCTCTAGCGTTCTATCTCTCTCTCGCGTTCTATATCTCTCTCTCTCGCGTTCTATCTCTCTCTGTCTCTCTCGCGCATTCTATCTCTCTCGCGCATTCTATCTCTCTCTCCTGTGCTATCTCTCTCTCTCTTGCCCGCATTCTATGTCTCTCTCTCTCGCGTTTTCTATCTCTCTCTTGCGTTCTATCCATCTCTCGCGTTCTATTTCTCTCTCGCGTTCTATCTCTGTCTCTCTCGCATTCTATCTCTCTCTTGTTCTATCTCTCTCTCTCGCGTTCTATCTCTCTCTCTTTCTTTCTCTCTGTCTCTCTCTCATTTTCTATCTCTGTCTCTCTCTCACTTTCTATCTCTCTCTCGCTTTCTATCTCTCTGTCTCTCTCGCTTTCTATCTCTGTCTCCATCGTGTTCTATCTCTCTCTCTCTCTCGCTTTCTATCTCTCTCTCTCTCTCTCTCGCTTTCTATCTCTCTCTCTCGCTTTCTATCTCTCTCTCTCACTTTCTCTCTCTCTCTCACTTTCTATCTCTCTCTCTCCCTCTCGCTTTCTATCTCTCTGTCTCTCGCTTTCTATCTCTCTCTCTCACTTTCTCTCTCTCTCTTGCTTTCTATCTCTCTCTTGCTTTCTATCTCTCTCTCGCATTCTATCTCTCTCGCGTTATATATCTCTCTCGCGTTATATCTCTCTCGCATTCTATCTCACTCTCTCTCTTGCGTTCTATCTCTATCTCTCTCTCTCTCGCATTCTATCTCTCTCGCATTCTATCTCTCTCTCTCGCGTTTTATCTCTCTCGTGCGTTCTATCTCTATCTCTCTCGCTCTATCTCTCTCATTCTATCTCTCTCTCTGGCGTTCTATCTCTCTGGCGTTCTATCTCTCTGGTGTTCTATCTCTCTCTCTGGTGTTCCATCTCTCTCACGTTCTATCTCTCGCTCTCATGTTCTATCTCTCTCTCGTGTTCTATCTCTCTCTCTCGTGTTCTATCTCTCTCTCTATCGCGTTCTATCTCCCTCGCATTCTATCTCTCTGGCGTTCTATCTCTCTCTCGTGCGTTCTATCTCTCGTGTTCTATCTCTCACTCTCTCGCGTTCTATCTCTATCTCTCTCACGTTCTATCTCTCTCTGTCTCTCTCGCGCATTCTATCTCTCTCGCATTGTCTCTCTCTGGCATTCTAACTCTCTCGTGTTCTATCTCTCTCTCTCGCATTCCATCTCTCTCACGTTCTATCTCTCTCGCTTTCTATCTCTCTCGCTTTCTATCTCTCTCTCGCGCGTTCTTTCTCTCGCGCATTCTATCTCTATCTCTCTCGCGCGCGCGTTCTATCTCTCTCATTCTATCTCTCTCTCTGGCGTTCTATCTCTCTGGCGTTCTATCTCTCTCTCTCGCGTTCTATCTCTCTCGCGTTCTATCTCTCTCGCGTTCTTTCTCTCGCGCGTTCTTTCTCTCGCGCATTCTATCTCTATCTCTCTCGCGCGCGCGTTCTATCTCTCTCATTCTATCTCTCTCTCTGGCGTTCTATCTCTCTGGCGTTCTATCTCTCTGGTGTTCTATCTCTCTCTCTGGTGTTCCATCTCTCTCATGTTCTATCTCTCTCTCGTGTTCTATCTCTCTCTCTCGCGTTCTATCTCCCTCGCGTTCTATCTCTCTCTCGTGCGTTCTATCTCTCGTGTTCTATCTCTCACTCTCTCGCGTTCTATCTCTCTCTCTCGCGTTCTATCTCTATCTCTCTCACGTTCTATCTCTCTCTGTCTCTCTCGCGCATTCTATCTCTCTCGCATTGTCTCTCTCTGGCATTCTAACTCTCTCGTGTTCTATCTCTCTCTCTCGCATTCTATCTCTCTCATTCTATCTCTCTCACGTTCTATCTCTCTCGCTTTCTATCTCTCTCTCGCGCGTTCTATCTCTCTCGCGTTCTATCTCTCTCGCGTTCTTTCTCTCGTGCGTTCTTTCTCTTGAGCGTTCTTTCTCTTGCGCGTTCTTTCTCTCGCGCATTCTATCTCTCTCTCTCACGCGCGTTCTATCTTTCTCGCATTCTTTTTCTCTCTCTCCCTCTCACGTTCTATCTCTCTCGCGTTCTATCTCTTTCGCATTCTATCTCTCTCGCTTTCTATCTCTCTCTCTAGCGCGTTCTATCTCTCTCGTGTTCTATCTCTCTCTCTTCGTTCTATCTCTCTGGTGTTGTCTCTCTCTGGCGTTGTCTCTCTCTCTGGTGTTCTATCTCTCTGGCGTTCTATCACTCTGGTGTTCTATCTGTCTCTCTGGCGTTCTATCTCTCTCGTGTTCTATCTCTCTCTCTTGCATTCTATCTCTCTCGCGTTCTATCTCTCGCGTTCTATCTCTCTCGCTCTCGCGTTCTATCTCTCTCTCGTGTTCTATCTCTCTCTCTATCGCATTCTATCTCCCTCGCATTCTATCTCTCCAGCGTTCTATCTCTCTCGTGTTCTATCTCTCTCTCTCTCTCATGTTCTATCTTTCTGGCGTTCTATCTCTCTGACGTTCTATCTCTCTGGCGTTCTATCTCTCTCTGGCGTTCTACCTCTGGCGTTCTATCTCTCGCGTTCTATCTCTCTCTCTCTCGCATTCTATCTCTCTCGCCTTCTATCTCTCTCGCTTGCATTCTATCTATCTCTCTCTCTCTCACGTTCTATCTCTATCTCTCTCGTGTTCTATCTCTCTCTGTCTCTCTCGTGCGTTCTATCTTTCTATCTTTCTCTCTCTCTCTCCTGTTCTATCTCTCTCTCTCTCTCACATTCTATCTCTCTGTCTCTCTCTCACTTTCTATCTCTCTCGCTTTCTGTCTCTCTCTCGCTTTCTATCTCGCTGTCTCTTTCGCTTTCTATCTCTGTCTCCCTCGTGTTCTATCTCTCTCTCTCTCTCGCTTTCTATCTCTCTGTCTCTCACTTTCTATCTCTCTGTCTCTCTCTCTCACTTTCTCTCTCTCTCTCTCGCTTTCTATCTCTCTGTCTCTCTCGCTTTCTATCTCTCTCGCGTTCTATCTCTCTCTCTCTCGCGTTCTATCTCTCTCTCCCTCTTGTATTCTATCTCTCTATCTCTTGCGTTCTATCTCTATCTCTCTCACGTTCTATCTCTATCTCTCTCTCTCTCTCTCTCGCATTCTATCTCTCTCTCTCGCATTCTATCTCTCTCTCTCGCGTTCTATCTCTCTCTCTTGTGCGTTCTATCTCTCTCTCTCTCGCGTTCTATCTCTCTCTCTTGTGCGTTCTATCTCTATCTCTCTCGCGCGCGCGTTCTATCTCTCTCTCTGGCGTTCTATCTCTCTCGCGTTCTATCTCTCTCACTCTCGCGTTCTATCTCTCTCACGTTCTATCTCTCTCGCATTCTATCTGTCTTGCTCTCGCATTCTATCTCTCTCTTGTGTTCTATCTCTCTCTCGTGTTCTATCTCTCTCTCTATCGCGTTCTATCTCCCTCGCATTCTATCTCTCTCGTGTTCTATCTCTCTCACGTTCTATCTCTCTCGCTTTCTATCTCTCTCTCGCGCGTTCTATCTCTCTCGCGTTCTATCTCTCTCGCGTTCTTTCTCTCGTGCGTTCTTTCTCTTGAGCGTTCTTTCTCTTGCGCGTTCTTTCTCTCGCGCATTCTATCTCTCTCTCTCACGCGCGTTCTATCTTTCTCGCATTCTTTTTCTCTCTCTCCCTCTCACGTTCTATCTCTCTCGCGTTCTATCTCTTTCGCATTCTATCTCTCTCGCTTTCTATCTCTCTCTCTAGCGCGTTCTATCTCTCTCGTGTTCTATCTCTCTCTCTTCGTTCTATCTCTCTGGTGTTGTCTCTCTCTGGCGTTGTCTCTCTCTCTGGTGTTCTATCTCTCTGGCGTTCTATCTCTCTGGTGTTCTATCTGTCTCTCTGGCGTTCTATCTCTCTCGTGTTCTATCTCTCTCTCTTGCATTCTATCTCTCTCGCGTTCTATCTCTCGCGTTCTATCTCTCTCGCTCTCGCGTTCTATCTCTCTCTCGTGTTCTATCTCTCTCTCTATCGCATTCTATCTCCCTCGCATTCTATCTCTCCAGCGTTCTATCTCTCTCGTGTTCTATCTCTCTCTCTCTCTCATGTTCTATCTTTCTGGCGTTCTATCTCTCTGACGTTCTATCTCTCTGGCATTCTATCTCTCTCTGGCTTTCTACCTCTGGCGTTCTATCTCTCGCGTTCTATCTCTCTCTCTCTCGCATTCTATCTCTCTCGCCTTCTATCTCTCTCGCTTGCATTCTATCTCTCTCTCTCTCTCAAGTTCTATCTCTATCTCTCTCGTGTTCTATCTCTCTCTGTCTCTCTCGTGCGTTCTATCTTTCTATCTTTCTCTCTCTCTCTCCTGTTCTATCTCTCTCTCTCTCTCACATTCTATCTCTCTGTCTCTCTCTCACTTTCTATCTCTCTCGCTTTCTGTCTCTCTCTCGCTTTCTATCTCGCTGTCTCTTTCGCTTTCTATCTCTGTCTCCCTCGTGTTCTATCTCTCTCTCTCTCTCGCTTTCTATCTCTCTGTCTCTCACTTTCTATCTCTCTGTCTCTCTCTCTCACTTTCTCTCTCTCTCTCTCGCTTTCTATCTCTCTGTCTCTCTCGCTTTCTATCTCTCTCGCGTTCTATCTCTCTCTCTCTCGCGTTCTATCTCTCTCTCCCTCTTGTATTCTATCTCTCTATCTCTTGCGTTCTATCTCTATCTCTCTCACGTTCTATCTCTATCTCTCTCTCTCTCTCTCGCATTCTATCTCTCTCTCTCGCATTCTATCTCTCTCTCTCGCGTTCTATCTCTCTCTCTTGTGCGTTCTATCTCTCTCTCTCTCGCGTTCTATCTCTCTCTCTTGTGCGTTCTATCTCTATCTCTCTCGCGCGCGCGTTCTATCTCTCTCTCTGGCGTTCTATCTCTCTCGCGTTCTATCTCTCTCACTCTCGCGTTCTATCTCTCTCACGTTCTATCTCTCTCGCATTCTATCTGTCTTGCTCTCGCATTCTATCTCTCTCTTGTGTTCTATCTCTCATCGTGTTCTATCTCTCTCTCTATCGCGTTCTATCTCCCTCGCATTCTATCTCTCTCGTGTTCTATCTCTCTCGTGTTCTATCTCTCTCGTGTTCTATCTCTCTCTCTTTCTCACGTTCTATCTTTCTGGCGTTCTATCACTCTAGCGTTCTATCTCTCTCTCTCGCATTCTATCTCTCTCTCTCGCGTTCTATCTCTCTCTCTCGCGTTCTATCTCTATCTCTCTCACGTTCTATCTCTATCTCTCTATCTCTCTCGCATTCTATCTCTCTCTCTCGCGTTCTATCTCTCTCTCGTGCGTTCTATCTCTCTCTCTCTCTCGCGCGCATTCTATCTCTCTCTCTCTCTCTCGCGTTCTATCTCTCTCTCTCTCTCTCCTGTTCTATCTCTCTCTCTCTCTCGCTTGCATTCTATCTCTCTCTCTCTCGCGTTCTATCTCTCTCTTGCGTTCTATCTCTCTCTCGCGTTCTATCTCTCTCTCGCGTTCTATCTCTCTCTTGTTCTATCTCTCTCTCTCGCGTTCTATCTCTCTCTCTCTCTCTTTCTATCTCTCTGTCTCTCTCTCATTTTCTATCTCTCTGTCTCTCTCTCTCACATTCTATCTCTCTCTCGCTTTCTATCTCTGTCTCCTTCGTGTTCTATCTCTCTCTCTCTTGCTTTCTATCTCTCTCTCGCTTTCTATCTCTCTCTCGCTTTCTCTCTCTCTCGCTTTCTATCTCTCTATCTCTCTCTCTCGCTTTCTACCTCTCTCTTTCTCACTTTCTATCACTCTGTCTCTCTCTTGATTTCTATCTCTCTCTTTCCCGCTTTCTATCACTCTGTCTCTCTCTCGCTTTCTATCTCTCTCTTTCTCTCTTGCATTCTATCACTCTGTCTCTCTCATGCTTTCTATTTCTCTGTCTCTCTCTCGCTTTCTATCTCTCTCTGTCTCTTGCTTTCTATCTCTCTCTCTCACTTTCTATCTTTCTCACTTTCACTGTCTCGCTTTCTCTCTCTCGCTTGCTTTCAACTCACTTTCTCTCTCTCTCTCACTTTCTCTCTCTCTCTTTCTCTCTTGCATTCTATCACTCTGTCTCTCTCTTGCTTTCTATTTCTCTGTCTCTCTCTCGCTTTCTATCTCTCTCGCTTTCTATCTCTCTTGTTTTCTATCTCTCTCTGTCTCTTGCTTTCTATCTCTCTCTCTCACTTTCTATCTTTCTCACTTTCACTCTGTCTCGCTTTCTCTCTCTCGCTTGCTTTCAACTCACTTTCTCTCTCTCTCTCTCACTTTCTCTCTCTCTCGCATTCTATCTCTCTCTTTCTATCTCTCTCGCTTTCTATCTCTCTTGCTTTCTATCTCTCTCTCTCATTCTATCTCTCTCTCTTGCTTTCTATCTCTCTCTCTCACTTTCTACCTCTCTCTCTCACTTTCTACCTCTCTCTCTCTATCTCTCTCTCCCTTTCTATCTCTCCCTTTCTATCTCTCTCTCTCTCTTTCTCTCTTTCTATCTCTCTCTCTTTCTGTCTCTCTCTTTCTTTCTTTCTATCTCTCTTTCTTTCTTTCTCTCTCTCTCTTTCTCTCTCTTTCTTTCTCTCTCTCTCTCTTTCTCTCTCTCTCTTTCTTTCTATTTCTTTCTCTTTCTTTCTTTCTATCTCTCTCTCTCTTTCTTTCTCTCTCTCTTTCTATCTCTCTCTCTTTCTTTCTCTCTCTTGCTTTCTCGCTCTTTCTCTCTCTTTCTTCTCACATTCTCTCTCTCTCTTTCTCTCTCTCTCGCTTTTTTTTCTCTCTCTCTCGCTCTCTCTCTCTCTCTTTCTCTTTCTCTCTCTTGCTTTCTCTCTCTCACTTTTTCTCTCTCACTTTTTCTCTCTCACTTTCTCTCTCTCTCTCTTTCTCTTTCTCTCTCTCGCTTTCTCTCTCTTTCTCTCTCTCTCTTTCTCTCTCTCGCTTTCTATCTCTCTCATTTTTCTCTCGCTCGCTTTTTCTCACTCTCGCTTTCTTTCTCTCTCTCTCGCTTTCTCTTTCTCACTTTCTCTTTCTCTCTCTCGCTTTCTATCTCTCTCACTTTCTATCTCTCTTGAAATAACTCCACAAAGGTTGGTATCCTGTCACTAGTCACACTTTATTTACACATGGGAAAGTCCATGACACTAGTCCAACTCCCTCAGAGCCAGATCTGAGTATCACAATGTCTGCCACTCCACTTGTTATCTGTCAGCCAGAGTATCCCTGACTGAACCAGATTAACAGCTCCAGTCAGAGAACTAATTCTTTTAAGTCCACCTGGCTGACCTCATTACTGTCATTGCATCGCTCTGCCTCTAAGTCTGAGGACATAGCTTGGCTTTTCCTTTTGTAGCACGTCCTGGGGGTTTTAGCATCAGCTCAGGTTCCTCCAACTCCGTGTTGGATATGGGTGGGGTGTAACACATTGGAGCTTGCCTCTTACGCCTGGACCATCTTGGGAGAAATTCATTCAATTCTTAAGACAGCAAAAGCAACAAACTTTATACATCCAACCTGAACCTTATACATTTCTGATGCTGACCTTGCGTTGACCAAGCCTGTTACTCATGCAGGGCCATTTGTGTGGTTCCAACACCAAATTTTATCCCCTTTTAATAAACTGTCTCTCTCACTTGGCAGAGTCTGGCATCTGACAATGGTGTTCCTGATTCCATTTCACCCTATTTCACATATTCTGCTCCATCGTCATGAATTTCATTCTTCTTTGAACTATTGTCTGAAACTGAACATATTGGTAACCTTGGTGTCATAGTTGAGATCGCAAGATGAGATTGTAATTACGTCTCTGCACTGCCATTAAGACCACTTATTTCCACTGCCATACACATTAACACACCAATTTCCAGCAAAATAAGACTCTTGGCCCTTGAGCATGCTCCATTATTCAATAAAATCATGGTTGATTTGATTACTCCACACTGTTACCTACTCTAATAACCTTTCACCTCTTGATTATCAAGAATCTATTTACTTCTCCTTAAAAATTTGCCAAGACTCTGCTTCCACTGCCTCTAGAGGAAGAGAGTTCCAAAGACTCTCGATCCTCTTTGAGAAATAAGTTACTCTTCATCTGTCTTAAATGGTTGAACTGTTATTTTTAAAACAGTGACCACTGATTCTAGATTCTCCCAAGAATGGAGAAATACTCTCCACATCTACCCTGACCAAACTCCTCAGGATCTTATATGTTTTGTCTTTCCTCTTATACTTCTAAACTCCAATGAATATAAGCCTAGCCTGGCTGAAACCTTTGAAAGAATAACTGAGTTGGATTGATTCCACCTTCGGGGTGGTCTTCTCGTGATACCCTACCAATCACAATAGGTCTCCTCACCATCAATGGTCTTCCAATTGACTTTCAATTTCCAGTAACTGTTATCTGTTCTTTGCTTCAAGCTGTTGCCATGATTCCCTACAAAGCAGACACTCACACTGTGTCTCCTCTCCAGGAGCAATCCTTTCCCAGTCCTCACTAATCAAACTCCAGCTATCAGCTCCTCAAAGGGCTGTGGGGTTTGGCTTTACAGCTCCATTCCTTTGTTTCTCCTCCCAGATCATAACTTTCTTTAATGGTCATTTTCCCACCTGTTGCAAGATCATCGGGGTAAACTCCCCCTTAGCTTTGGTTGGCTTTTTGCAGTGTTGGGGATAGGGCCAGTGGCGGGGGTCGTGGAGATGGTGGGTGGGGGGGGGGGGCACAGGGAGCGACGGAATCGGGGTGACGGGCTGTCTGATCACCAGCCAATCCTGATTCATTCTGATTTCTGCTGTCCCCAAGGTCAATTCTCCATTGGGGGATGAGGGAGCACTAACTGAGTCATGAACATCACACAGATTCCCAGTCCTTTCTGATAATTTTTCAAAAACATTAACTTTAGAAGTTAGTTAGTTGGAAGCAAAGGTTAGAGAGAACAGAGGTTTATTCAATCTCCTTTTGTAGCCTCCTTTAATGTCTGACTGTATTGCATTTTACTCAATGACAGAAATTCATTGTGTTTTCTGAGGTTTAACAGTTGGCACTGTTACCAACCAGATGTTTCCCATTTGTAATGTTGCTGAAGTGATAGTCCTTGTAGCGGTTATTTGGAAGAGAGATTTCTTGATGGTCTGCTCCAAAAAAAGGGGCACCTCAAGAAAACTATGCAAAAAGAATGTTTCCTCCCCGGTGCTGCTCCTGAAACTAATGAAAACAACATGATCCAAGAGGTGGATAAAGCCTCATTTTAACCTTAGATGTCAATCCTATTTACTGGTTTAAATATTTTCATATATGAATAGACAATAGAATGTTCATTTTGCATTCATTTAAGAAATTATGCTGAAAATGTGACTTAAATTGTGTTGTTTAAATTACAGTGAAGTTTTACTATAATTTAATTGCTTAATCACGAGCCTAACCTATTTAATGAACCAGCAAAATTGTGCAAATTAATAAAATGTAATTATTTTCTTTGCGCTATTAGGAAATATCCCTTGAGATAGTTAGAAGTGACGATCTGCTGAGGCTGAAATTAAACCAGCTGGAAATGAGTTTATCACCAAAAACAGCATTTACAAAAATGTCCAGTTGTCCACCTATGAATAAGCTGAGTGAAAATAATTGAATCTGGTTGAAAAGGGCTGTATTGTACTATTGAGCAGATTCTTTTCCCAAACATTATTTGAACTGCACATTTTTACATATGCCTGCACACCCAAGAAAGTGGGTGTAATTTGAAGACTCTTTCAGAACCAGCACAATCTCACATTTTTGACCAAGATGTGCGACCAGTTTTGGTGCTGTGCTCATTTCAGATGAACTAAAACCCTTCAGTGGCATATGACATCACAGAAAACACAATTTCAATATGCTCAGGCTTATCTGAATTACATTCCAGATTTTCTGATTTTTAATTTAAAAATCGCTTTTGGAATATGTTTCATTAGCAAGGTTAGCATTTATTGCCTAAATGTCCTTGACATGGCTGGTGGATGGCTTCTTAAATTACTGCAGCTATGTGTTGTAGGTCCACCCACAATATTCTGTTCGGCAGTTTGGAACATTTGAATGACTTGCCTTACCATTTTAGATATCACTTAAAAAGCAACCATGTTGTTGTGAATTCTGAGTCATGAGTATTCTAGTACAAGTGAGGATGGCAGATTTCCTTCCCTGAAAGACATTAGTGGAAACAATCTGGTTGTTATTATTGAGATTTATTCAAGATTTAGAAATTTTATTTAAATTCCCCAGTTGCTGTCATCAGATTTGAACTCATGTCTCCAGGGTATTATTTGGACCATTAATCCAGTGATATTATCACATTGATACAGTCCCCTTCGAAGGAAGCTTGTGGGGTCATGCTATATTTCTTAAAGTTTTATGATCTAGCCAGCTGTCTTTTCTTTGTTTTGGAACCATTGATTGTCCTGAGCTATTAGGTGTTTGTTAATGATTCATTCATTGGTGGTCCCTCGCAGATGAGAATGACTCTCTCTCACTCTCAGGGTGAGTCTGTAGGTGGCTATACAGACCGATACAGCTATTGCAGGCTCCGTTAGACTTGGGGCAGAGGGTGGTTGCAGGAAGAGGTGGGTGAGGCATTGATGTGGTAACGTATTTGTAACGAAGCTGCTCTTTTAACAAGGTTATTGCTGTCCATGGCTTTTTTCTCAGAGAGGTTGTAAATAACACAGGCTCCAAAAAGTCTGGGGTTGAAAGGTTTTAGGGCCAACTCGATAATAGCTAACAGATACTGCCTCAGGCAGAATGCTTTCAATTTTTAGAAAAAAAACACTTGCACAATGAAAGGGGAGTGGCCAGTTCTCCCAGCTCAGCTTGTCTCTGGTTTGGTTTGTTTTTTTTAGCAGTAGTGTGGAAAAAGTTGCTGGACCCAAAGAAGCAGATCCAGGCTTGTCCTCTCGCCCTGTGACTTCTCTTCTGTAAGACGCTGTGTTTGATTTTACCTTTTGTGCCAAGGGGTATTTACAGGGATTGTTGCAAGTATTGGAAACAGCACCATTAAGCTGGTATAACCTGTTGGGTTTTTGGACAGATTAGGTTATTTGGTATTCTGTTCTCTTTTGTTTGTGTTTCATTTGGTAATCTTTAAAATAAATTCTGTTTTGTTTAAAACTAAGTGGTTTGACCAGCAGCATTTCTCCTGGAATATCCATTTTATACCCGCTTAAAACAACTAGCAAAGTTAGCGGAGGGGCTGCTTTCTTGAAATGTTTTGAGGGGGTCTGGCCTGGTCCATAAGACACTCGTTTCACTGTTTTCACCTCGCTCAACTTTTACCCAAAAGCAAGTCTCGAGGTGCTCAATGCCTTCCCAATGCTCCTCCTCCAATTTGGGTGGCCTTGGGCCAATGATTCCCAGGTGTCAGTGGGAAAGCTGCACTTTGCCAGTGAGGCCTTGAGGATATCACTGAAACACTTCTGTTCACCTGGGGCTCACCTGCTGTTTCAGAGCTGGGAGTACAGCACCTGCTTGGGGAGTCTTGTGGTTGGTCATGTGGACAATGTGCCCAGCCCACCGTAGCTGATCAGGAGTGGTCAGTGCCTCGATGCCGGAATGTTGGCCTGGCTGAGGACATTGGTGTGGGTGTGTCTTCCTCCCTCGTGGATTTGCAAGATTTTGCGCAGGCAGCATTGATGGTCCTGCTCCAGTACCTTGAGGTATTTGTTGTAGACAGTCTATATCTCAGAACCATAATGGAAGGGCAGGAACTACCACAGATCTGTAAACCATGATCTTGGTGTTGCATCTCATGTTGTTGTCCTCGAACACCACAGGCAATCTAAGGCCATATAGCCCTGTCTGGTCTCCAGTCATGCTAATGAATCACACAGTAAATAAAACTGTATTCAGACTGAGGTTCTAATTTTTCAGCAGACCAACAATGAATATTTTCTATTTTAAACTTAGTCAAAAAGCTCAACAGTCACCTTTTTCAGACTGTGAGAAGGGGGATACAGGTAGACGTACCACCATGATTATAGCTGTCAGTTGAGTTTGAAGAAAATCTTTTTAATGGGTACTGTCTTTACCTCAAGAGCCGTTTGTTCAGATTCTCAGCAATAATGTGCATTCTTAATTGTTAAAGCGAAAAGCACTCTTCATTGAGCTAGTTTTACACCAACAAGGTAATTTTGAGAAAACATCTACTGGAAATTATTGTAACCCACACCCACATCCAGAAGGAAGAACGTAATCCAAAATCAACAATGATATCCTAGAAGCCTCCTGTCACACAAATCTACAGGTGTGAGCGTGTTTCAGAAACCAAGGTGATATAAAGCTTAAAGTTATACACTAATCCCTTTATGTAGGTCAAACGTTCTGTTTATTAATAAATGCACCAATTAAGATATACACCGGCCACATTGCACATCACCATTGTATATTTCTACTTCAATTCTTCTAAATGCCATTGTTACAGCTTGATTTTACTTACAGTTGCCATTATGTTACAAACCATCTTCTCAAAAAAGATCAGGTTGTTAGAGTCATTCTGCAAGTAGAGAAACAGCTTGAATCAGAACCACCTACTCTGCTGAATGTTGACTGCTCCACACTGGAATACTGGGTGATAGTCATTGATCTGTAACAACGCAAGCACAGAGACAACATTTCTCATGACTGGCTGACTTCTAATTCCTGATTGGTCACAGTCACCCACTGTGTGTTTCAATATCTGTAGACATTCATGAATGGGCACAAATTTAGCATTTTCAGTTACAGTCTTATTTGCTAAATAAATTATTTTTGAAACATACATTGTTTTCATTTATTACTCGTTCTGGAATATTTACATGACAACATGTCTTTAAAGAGATTGGTAAATGTGATAGCTGTTTTAATTGCCCACAAACCATCTCTGTAAACTAACATGTGAGTGTGTCTGCATATGAAATCCCTACAGGGAGGCATCAATCAGGTACTTTCTGTTTGAACCAAAAATAATGAAGTGGCAGAAACATTTCCACAGCGCTCTCACATTCAATCACAAACCTGAGTGTGTTCATCTACTCCAGCTGAGAGATGTAGTGCCTCTGCTCTATGAATGTTAATCTGTCTGTGTGCACAAATTTAAGGGATTTGGTCAATCACTGTTCTGTTGACGCTGCTGTTCATGTGAAGCCATTCTTTCGCATCTCAAAATGGAGCTCTGCTGACTCACAATACAAATCTCTGAAAATGCAAGATTACCCTTTCTCCTTACCCAGCTGAAAGCATGCAGTTCAGGGATAATAACATTTTATTTAGGTAACACAATAATTGAGGACACAATGAAGCAGCATCTGTTATACATAAAACAAAAGACTGAGGTGAAAATTCATCAAAAGCTACTGGGGCATTACATCAAATATCAGGCTCAGGATTCCCCTTGCATGATCATATTGCCACAGACTGCTTGGAAACTTTATACCGCCAGCACATAATCAGTGTGAGACACACCATAGATAAACTCTATGCTGAACAGGGATTCAGGTGTATGTGTAGCTTGCACAATGCACATATATAGCTATCACTTCTTACAGCAGAGTTTCAAAGAGGCACCAACATCAGGTGGAGCAGTATTAGAAAGGTTTTATGGGAGTTTAAAGGTTGGTATGGAGCTAGAGCACAGAGACTGAGTTCCCAGATTCTCCAATACCATGCTGGAGTTTTAGTGATCATAATGAAAAGTGAAAATAGACCATAGTACAGTGGGAACCTGGAAGGTTCAGACAGATCCTGTAACTGTAAAGGGAAGATGTTCCCAGAGTGATTAATTCCTACAGTTGTCCCTGAGGATCAGTCTTCAGTTCTGGAAAAAGTTAAAATGACATTAAATAGGTGGTGAATGGCAAAGAATGCCTCTTCATATCTCATATACATTCTACAACTAACTTCTCCTGTTGCTTAATGCAACGCAGTCCTTTCACTTACCCATTATCGACCAGTCCACATGCTTTACATTCTAATGCTCCATCATGCCCTTTCAAAATGCTGCTTGTATTATGTCCACACACACTTTAGAGTATCCATATATCTCCAGTTATGCAACAATGGCAAATACATCATTGAAACACATAGGAACACTTTCAGTTACATTTCTCCTTTTCTTGTGCAGGAAAAGGTCACATACGACTGCAGAGAACTGGCAGAGAACACGCACCCCTGCATCCCATGAGCTCCCCCCCAGTTGTTGCTGGTGCTCTTACTACATCCAGGATCATCAATGATATAGAAGGTGACTATATTTTTCAGCATTACATCCCCTTCCCAAAACTCACTTCATCCTCATCCTGCTAACTAGCTATCATCCTGCTTTCTACCCAATTTGTCTTCTCTCAACTCAAACATGCCTTTCTGTATTTTTACTTCCAGACACTTGAAGCTAGCTGTCTGGCAAGTTTGTCTCATCATGAAGAGCAAGATTAATTCTAAAGCTCCAATTAAGAAGCATTGTCATTTGACCTGACACATGCAACCACAAACTTGGATTGGATAGTATGGAGTTGAAATCAGCACGTGCTGAGTTACCAGGCATGAGTGCATCACTGCCACACCAAACAGAAAGGAGAGTAGGTGTGTCAGCTTCCTGGAGAGTGAGTTTGGTTACCCTCCCTAATACTGACCTTTCAGTAGCAGAAAATTAGCTATCACTTAGGGAGAAGCTGGGATTCTTTTCCCTGGAGCATTGGAGACTGCGGGAGTGACTTTAAACAGGCTTATACAATCATGAGGTGCTTGGATAGGCTGAATAGCCAAGGTCATTTACTGAGCATAGTTGAGTCCAAAATAGAGGGCATAGGTTTAAGGTGAGAGGGGAAAGATTAAAAAAGGACCTGAGGGGTAACTTTTCACACAGAGGGTGGTGCGTGTACAGAATGAGCTGCCAGAGGAAGTGGTGGAGGTGGGTACAATTACTACATTTAAAAGGCATCTCGATGACTACATGAATAGGGTGGGTTAGAGGGATATGGGTCAAATGCTAGCAAATGGGGTTAGGTCAGAATGGAATGTTTGGTTGGTGCCAATGAGTTGGACCAAAGGGCCTGTTTGCTTGCTGTGTAAACCTAGCTCCATTTTGCCTTCCATCATACCCATTCATTTGTAATCAAAACCCTTACTGCCTCTGAACTTATTGTGAATGAGTGAGTCAGTGTATGGCCTTGGTGCAAAGTTGGCTAAGGGTTGATGGCACCTTCCCTCTAAATGTGGTTTCCATCACTTTCCATCACTTGCCCTACCCAAACAGTACAACTTTTATCTTAAAACCACATCTTGATTTGCCACCTTACTCCTCTAGCACTTTCATATTTGAACTTCTCAATCCAGATCACCTCTGACACTTCCCATTCGCATTTCTCATTCTCTATCATTCACTCGGTACCATAGTAAAATTCACTTAGAGAGATTTTTACTGTTTTTATCCCTCAACTTCAACATTGAGCTACTTCACATCTTTAGGGATTCCAAACACAGCATTTTCTTTCCCTGCTGAGTTCAATATCATTCTAACCACCCTTCCTCCATCTCATCATATAAATTCTTCTTGCAATATTCTTGGTCAGCCCTTAACCTTGCTGTCTCCATTATGTAATTCACAGACAAAGCTATTTTTTAAGTAACCTCCTTGACTCCCTTACAGCCCACATCATCCTTCTGAAGGAGAGTCATATTGGACTTGAAATGTCAACCCCGTTTCTCTCTCCATAGATGCTGCCAGATTTACTGAGTTTCTTGCACTTGTTTCATGTTTCCAGCATCCTCAGTATTTTGCTTTTATGCCCATCATCCTTCTGCTCCTCACCCTAATTTCCTATTATCATTAAGAATACTCTAGCAAATGCACTTTCAAATTTCTAACAGTCTCATCTCTCATCATCCATTCACCATAACATTTCGGTTGATCTGCTGAATCACACTCTCACCTCTACCTTTGACTCCCTTGTCCTCGTTAAAACCACTGGGAGATCATGATTAACAAATCTTTTGGAGTTTTCTAAAGATGTTACTTGCATCATTGGTAATGGAAAATGAGAATATTTCTTAAACCATTAAAAATTATATGCTGCAGGTATCTAAATTGTCCCAGCCTTGTTTGTGACTCACTAAAAGCAAACATATAAGTGCAACAATCAACAAGGAAAGCAAATGGTATGTTAGTCTGCATTGTAAGAGGATTTGAATACAGAAGCAGAGATGTCTTGCAAATGTATAGAGCCTTGTTGAGACTGCACCTGCAGCATTGTGTACAGTTTTGATCCCCTTATCTAAAGAAGGATACACTTGCCAAAGACGAAACGTAATGCAAGTTCACCAGCTTCATCCCTGGAATAGCAGGATTGTCGTGGAGGATAGATTGAGAAATTGGGTCTGTATAGTTCTCTAGAGTTTTGAAGATTGAGGAGTGACCTAACTTAAACTTACAAAACCTTTACATGGTATGTCAGGATATTTTCCTTGGCTGGTGAGTCCATAACCAAGGGAAACAACCGCAGAAAAATGAACAGGCCACTTAGGACCAACATGAAGAGGAATTTCTTCAGTCAGAGGGGGTGAATCTATGGAATTCTCTACTCAAGCAGGCTGTAAAGACTCAGTCATTGAGCGTGTTCAAAGCCGAAATTGATTGATTTCTGGAGAGTACTGACATTAAGGGATATGGAGATGGACATGAAAAATGGCATTAATCTATTGAATGGTGGAGCAAGTTCACTGCTCTGAATGGCCTAATCTTGTATTTAGATTCCTATCTTCTCCCTAATACAACATTAATCTTTCTTGCTGTAATTCCAAGGGATATAAAATCTAACATTTATGTGAACATAGGTTAAACAGATAATTTATTCAAACATATGGTTTAATCATTCAACACCTGATTCTGGAATGTGAAGATAACCTCCAGCTATGTTTCTCTAGTCCTCTCAGCTGCTTCACTGATCATTATTTTAACAAGTGCAGAGGCTCATGGCTTTCTTTATCACAAAGAAATTTTGTTCATCCATCTCAAGTGTTTCCTTTTTTTTAAACCCTAGTCCAGTGAGTGAAACCTCAACAAAGGTTCCTCACTGTTCCAGCTCTGAACTAGTGTCTTTCTCTACATTCATTCCTAATGCCCCATCCTACCTTTCTGAACTCACCTTGTTCATGAGCGTCAGCTCCTGCTCCCTGGATCATATTCCCTCCAAACTGTAATTACCCAGTTTCCTTTCTTGAATCTTATATCCTGAATATCGATAAAGATTCTCTTTCTTCAGGCATTGTGTCATCCTCCCTTTAAAGCTGTCATCACCTCCCCTTTTCTCAAAATGCATCCTTGAATCCTCTGTTTTTGCAAACTACAGCCCCATCTCTTCCTTTCAACTCCCAAGTTCTTTGCTAAGGTTAAAAACATCATCCTCCTTCAAGTTCTCTTCTCCATTTCCCTTCTTCATCATCTGATTTCAATCTTATTTGTCAACTTGTAGTGAGCTAATCACCTCACACAACTTCTCTTTCAGCATCACTGTAATTATTCAAGGTTCTGCCCTTGGCTCCATATTAGTTCTCATGTAAATGCTGCCTGCAGTAACATGGTATGAGTTTTCACAGTACTCCTGACACCCAAATAAACCTATCCTTCACTTTCCACTGTACCTGGTTTGACATAGAGCTTGCAATATAGCTAGCACATGATGAACAGAAATTGTCTGCAAATAAATATTAGGTTTTTATCATCTCTGCTACAAACGTTGTTACCTAGCTCATGCTCTTGGCTCTCTTCCTAGCTACACCCTAAAGACTGAAGTTAACCATTGGTGTTGTATTTGAATTTGAGATGAGATTCTGGTTATATTTCTGATCCATTACTTCCACTGTTGTCTTTTACCTCTGAAACATCACCTAACTTTGCCCCCACAACTCATCTAGTAGGCTTGACTATTCCAACAATCTTGTGTCTGAACTCTCATTTCTCAGATAAGATCTACTGCCCAAGGATTAACTTGCATAAGATCATAGTATACCTCATCCTCCATTTTCTGTTGACAGACCTATATTGGTTTCTGATCTAGTAGCATTTCAATTTTCAAATATTAAATTCCTCCATTCTCTCCTATTCTCTTTCTCTTTAATCTCTCCAGCCCTCTGAGATCAGTGTAGTTTTGCACTTCTGGCTTCTTGCGCATCCTCAGTCTTAATTACTTTACTCTTTGTTGTTAAACCTTTAGCTGCCAAGGCTCTAATCTCTGGAATATTCTCCATAAACCTCACCACCTCCCTATTTCTTTTCCTCCTCCTTCGACCTAACTTCTCAAACACACATTTAGTTATTTGACCTATTGTCATTTTAATTGTCTTGGTGTCCACTTTTGTTTTTCCTGTGGTACCCTGGATACTTTGTTACATTGAGTACTTTAATAAATGTTGTCAACAAACTTCAAGCAAACCATGCATAAGATATTTTTAGAAAATAGCTAATTCAAAGCTACACTTGCTGATTTGTACAGTTTCTTTGACTAGAAAACTACTGACATACAAAATTTACAAGGATGTTGCCAGGGTTGGAGGATTTGAGCTATAGGGAGAGGCTGAATAGGCTGGGGTTGTTTTGCCTGGAGCGTCGGAGGCTGAGGGGTGACTTTATAGAGGTTTATAAAATTATGAGGGGCATGAATAGGATAATAGACAAAGCTTCTTCCCTGGGATGGGGAGAGTCCAGAATTAGAGAGCATAGGTTTAGGGTGAGATGGGAAAGATATAAAAGAGACCTAAGGGGCAACTTTTTCACACAGAGGATGGTACGTGTATGGAATGAGTTGCCAGAAGAAGTGGTGAAGGCTACTACAATCGCAACATTTAAGAGGCATCTGGATGGGTATATGAATAGGAAGGGTTTGGAGGGATATGGGCTGGGTGCTGGCAGGTGGGACTAGATTGGGTTGGGATATCTGGTCAGCATGGATGGGTTGGACTGAAGGGTCTGTTTCCTTGTTGTATGTCTCTATGACAAATGAAGGAGTCACATTTATAAGAAGATTGAGAAATGATGTGCCTTAGGACTTACAAATTATTAAAGAAATTGATTGCTTCGTTGTCAATAGATTTTCTTTCTTGAACTGTGATCTTGAGATTAGAGGTCTTCAATATAAAATTGAAATAAAGTAACATTTACTTTGTTTTGAGAACAAAATGATTTGTTGAATTGTCTTTCCAGGTCATGCCTAGAGAATGTTCCTCCTGGTGTCGAGGAGCCTTAAAAGAATTAAAACATGGAATATAACTGGGCCTCTTCTCTGATTACCACCAGCTTTTGCTCTGCTTCCAGGACTGTACTCAATTTGCTCCAATCAGATTTAAATTGCTTTCAGGCTTCAAATTATCTCATTGGACCCCAAATGGTCATACATACGAGGTTCCACACACTTATAGCAGGTGGCCTAACATACTTCAATATCTATGATTAAAAGGTTGGGAATAGGAAGGTGGGCAGCTCAGAGAACACGGCACGTTATGTCTATCCAATCCCCATTTTACCCCGTCGATGTGCACTGGTTCCACCTTGCAGGGAAGGTTGAAAATGAAGGCTGTCAAAATTGTTTTCTTGCCAAGATGTTAATGTGTACAACAAACTTCAATCAAAGTTAGTGCTAAATCAATTACCTCCATTAAAACAGAGCTGGGTAGTTGTCTGTACAAATCAGGACTGAAGGTTTCATGGATAAATTTAGACATTGATGACTAAATAATTTATGAGTAAGGTTATATATCCCTTGGCGCATCTTCCTTGTTTTGATTTTTTTGTTATTTTATTAGTGTTTAGTTCCCTTTCGGTTAATTTAAATGAAAGGTGGCAATAACCACATAATTGCCTTAGCTTCATCAAGGTATTAGATTTGAAACAATGAATGGTCTTTTCCTGCTCTATACTTGGACATAATCTGTTATGATGAAGCATTTTGCATCTGTGTTGCTTCTACTAAATGACTAACAGCTGTATCTCGCTCTCCTAGTGAATTCCTCTCTTTGTTAATTGGAACAATTAAACTAAAAATAGATACCATGATGGGCAAATGAATAAAATGGATTAATGAGTTCTGATGATCTGAATGCCCTATTCCTATCCTTTGCTTTTCTTATGTTATAATACACCAAGCAGTTATAAACCCTTTAAAAGCTGTGTGGGTTAACACTTACCTAAAATACTAGAAATTGCAAAGGATAATCAAACTGGATTTGATATCTAGATTTTGTGAAGCTATTGGAAGAAGATTACTTAATTGATGAATGAAGGTTAGCAAATGGATAATATCTTCTTGGATTTGAGAGTATTCTATGTAGTTCCACTTGCTAGGATTTTCCTTTGAATGACCAATTATTTTCTGCTGAAGTCGTCTGTTGAAACCATTGATTTTTCTAAGCAGACACATTAAACATATATGACCTTGATAGTACTGCAAGATCAAGTCCAATTCTGTCCTCAATCAGTGGAGTTTTCCCCAACAGGGATCACTGGACAATAGACAGTGATGAGAGCATTAGTTCAACCTAACGAAAATATTTGAGGTTTATGGATGTGAATTGACTCCAACAGGTATTTTGATTAGATTCCACCCCCCACCCCCAACAGGCCAAATAAATAATATGTAGCAGCCCTTCACAGTGGGACACATAAAAAAAGTCAAGAATTGTCATTTTCTTGTCTTTAGGAACTTTTATTTTCCTAATGGGGTGAAATTCAGCAAGTGGCTCTCTTCCAGATGGTTCTTTTTGACTTTTAGTCCTATCTATCCCAACTGCTACCTCTGCTAACTTTCAGATAGTTACATAATCAAATACTGCTTTTGTTATTGTGACAGAGCTCCATGATGCTGAATGTATTGGAGTAATGTTACTGTAATAACCTGACTGTTAAATGAGGCAGTTAATGTGTATTTTTAATTAAAATCAATATTCATGACAAACCACAAGAACAATTTGAAATAAAACATCTTTCACTCACTTATATTTTTGCTTTTTCACTACTGATGAGAGAAATGAAAGGTTATTCCTTACTTTTGTGATAATACTTTTTAGCACTCACTACTGATTTAAAAAAGATGACATGTCAGCTTGAAAGACAAAATGGCTGTATGATAGAAATGTATGTATATGGCTGCATGGTGATATAGCACTTTGGCTGAATAAGGGTTAAGCAACAGTGAGTCAGTTGAGAAAGGGGAACTTTTAACCCAGAGGAAAATTTGGATTTGATTGCAGGCAGGGGATTAAAAGTGGAAAACATCGACTACATCAGGAAGTCAAGTGCAACCCTTTGACATTGTATTTAACTCAGGCACATTTGTTTGTTTTGTACAATCCTTTCTGAAGAAACAAGTTGCATATTGTATTATACTAACATATTATAATTTTTAAATTGAAGTGATAGTTCAACATGCTTTTCACTTTAATGTCGCAACCACAGGTTCTCTGAAATATGCCAATGTAAACAAGGTGAGAAAGTCTGACAAATGATGAATTGATTTAAATGCATGGAAATGCTGCAATAGTTTGCAATCACAGCTATTTTCTTACTTATTGCTTTTTTTTTAGATTAGATTCCCTAAAGTGTGGAAACAAGCCCTTCGGCCCAACAAATCCACACTGACCCTCCAAAGAGTAACCCACCCACAGACCCATTTTATTATTAGATTAGATTAGATTACTTACAGTGTGGAAACAGGCCCTTTGGCCCAACAAGTCCACACCGCCCCGCCGAAGCGCAACCCACCCATACCCCTACATCTACCCCTTACCTAACACTACGGGCAATTTAGCATGGCCAATTCACCTGACCTGCACATCTTTGGAGTGTGGGTGGAAACCAGAGCACCTGGAGGAAACCCACGCAGACGCTGGGAGAATGTGCAAACTCCACACAGAGAGTCGCCTGAGGTGGGAATTGAATCCGGGTCTCTGGCGCTGTGAGGCAGCAGTGCTAACCACTGTGCCACCATGCCGCCGTGCCGCCCATTATATATCCTATGTTCTATTTATATGTTAAGCACCAGGGACTTGGGTTCGATTCCTGCCTCATGCAACTGTCTGTGGAGTTTGCACATTCTCCCCATGTCTGCGTGGGTTTCCTCCTGGTTTTCTGTTTTCCACCCACAGTCCAAAGATGTGCAGGTCAAGTGAACTGGTCATGCTAAATTGCCCATAGTGCTAGGTGCATTAGTCAGAGGGAAATGGGTCTGGGTGGGTCACTCTTTGGAGAGTCAGTGTGGACTGGTTGGGTCAAATGGCTTGTTTCTGCACTGTAAGGAATCTAATCTCAAAAAAAATTAATCATGAGTTTCATTTCACTTTGCAGAAAGAGTTAAGATTGGTGGACTATTGGCACTTTAGATTGGATACCGGTCACAAAGCAATACAACCAACAAGGGAAGCAACAACTTGCTGTTGAGCGACTTCCACTGCACAACAAAGAGGGGGCAGCAGAGGCATTCACCTGTTGTTGAGAGACATGAAGTTGAACAATAGGTTGGTGCAGTATAAAGAGGGGGTGTAGCAGAGACGTGCAGTTTGAAGGAGTCACCACATGTGCCACTGAAGAAGCTAGTTTCAATGAGATGTTGAAATGTTAGTGCTTGGAGAGACTAGGTTACTGTGCCAGGTGATGGCAACATCCTATAGCCTCCTGGAAGACCTTACTTGTGGGGCATATATCACAACTTATGAAAATTACTACCCCTCAACATTTTTATTACTTCTGAATAGTTCCAGATTCTATCAGAGGAAAAACAGGATTCCTGTTCCAGTAGCCCAAAAAAGGCAAAACATATAACTGATGGTCTGTCTGCCAGAGTTAGCTGTTTTGTGCATTTCAACTGTACTATCAGTCTAAAGAAAGACTGATAGGTTTCTGTTGCTGATTGGCTTCCCAGAGGTGCAGGGTATCATCAGCCAAACACATCTGGCAACCGGACAGCCTAATTCTCTAAATACCAACTTGACGGTTCCAGCCCAGTACTTTTGTATGTTTAACTGGAAGGATCATCCATTTAGTTGAAGCTATTGCATTAATGTTTAGGAGATGGACATTGCCATTGCACACTAACTGCACTTTGGACTGAAACCTGTTCTATGTTTAAGGCAATTGTCATATGGAATGTTGAATGCCACGTGAGTTTCATTTCACTTTGCACTTACTGAAACTCTGATATTCTACAGAACTGGATAACTCTCTCAGTTAGTGCTCTTGTTCTATTGAGAAGCATATGAATTATGAATGGAGCGTCAGTGGTCTTCTTATTGCAACAATGAACAGCTGCCTTGCTAGTGTGGTAAAGACAATTCAAGGCAGTGATGCCTTGTGGAATCTGTTATCACATGGAGTGGTTGAAACAAACAGCATAGATGCTTTTAAGGGAAAGCCAAATAAGTAGATAAGGCAGTAAGGAGTAGAAGGATTAAGCTGATGAAGAGAGATAGAAAGGAATGGGGAGGAGGCTTGTGTGAAACAAATATTATCATTGAACAGTTGTACCAAGTGGTCTGTTTTGCTGTTCATAAACCAGCAGTTGGCACATTTCCCCAATAGCCTCCAGGGTATAGCCTGATGAGGCACTGAAGTGCAGAAAAAGACTCCTGACAAAACCACCACAGAGATGCACTAATGAATGTCTGACAACAGATTATTGTCATTTGATTATCATTTGAGCTCATGAATAAGGTGGGGTATCCTTGGTGAGTTTAGTTGTCTCACATGAAGATGTTGATATGTGAAAAAATGGGCCACAAATCATTCTACAAGCCAATTATATTGTAAATAAGTCACTGAATCACTGTGTTAGAGGAAATAGGGCTAAAACTGCATCCTTACTGATTTAAGTGAGACTAGCGGTGTGTAACTAAGTGACTGATTTCAAGTAAGACAGGTAGTAAAATTTATTATTGAGACTAAATGTCCAGGGTGTTTTAATTGATAAGAACTGTATACATGCTGATTGACATGAGATTAGCTGTAAAGTCACTGTTTTATTGGATCCTCAATGTATATTCTTTGATTTAATTCATCTGGTATACATAAGCTCATTTAGTTGTGGTACATAGTGATTTAATTGACACTAACTGTACAGGACTTGATTTAATTGAAGCTGACGACATTGAGTGAAATTAGACTAATTATACATACTAATTTAATTGAAATGACAGTGCACTCATCAATTTAATTGATAGTAACCATGCACACGCTGACTTAATTGAGGCTGATTGTACACATGCCAATTTAAATGCAACTAGTTATACACATACTGGAATCATCTTATGTAAAAGAAACACATTATAACTGATTGTCACTGTAATTCATGAGCTCAATTATAAATAGATGGAGTTAGTTCCCAAAACACAGCATAACATGCTTGAAAAAAGATTCCAACTTTTGAGTTACTGTCACTTACATGTCCTGACTCCATGCCCAGCCATATTGTGAAGCAGATAGACATTGAAAGTATGTAGCAGAAGAACTACTAAAGCACAAGGGAGAAGATAGAATATAGAAGACTAACTGGAAGCTTGTAATGGTGATATGAGTTTCAAAAGTGCAGTTATAAATTGGCATTTGGCTGACATTTAAGGCTGCTAAGCAAGCATATTCAGAGATCTTACCTGTCTTCTATAAAGAGATTTGGAGCATCAAGTGAAAATGGAACACATGATCATCTGAGGCAATTACAACATCGGTATACTGCATGCAATCACTCTAAAATAGAGACCATACATGGCTCTGCAAGAATTTAGTTTACACTGAGGACTGACAATCAGAGCTTGAGAGTTGTCAAATGTTTGATTGCTTGAGAATAGAAGGACAAGAATAGGTTGGACCAAGATGCAGGAAAATGTAAAATATGATTACTGTAAGGGAAAATACAAGAGCAGAATTGAAACGTCTGCACATTAGTAATGATTTCACAAATGATGCATAATTCCTATGTATAGTTGCCTGACTTACCATCTCATGTTTTAAATTAAAAACCTGCATGCACACATTCAGAAAGGAAAAAAATCATAGCTCTGATTTTAATTCCAGCCATGAATTGGGTAGATAAGGTGGGTGGATTGAATAGGAAAATCCCATTGCTATCCAGAGTGCAATTTGTGCAACCCTGTGCAATTTGAATACTAATTGCATTAGGAAATGATAAAAAGGTGAAGCTGGCCACCTTATGCACTCACTTTCTGAACCCAACACTTTCTAAAGGAAGATTATATTCTGGCTTCATCTTTCCTTTCAACATGGTGTAGTCCGGTTACAGGGCTGTTTCCAGGATTTCCAATGCCTCTCTGGAGACTTTTTGTAGAGGGTGCCACGGTGGCAGGTTAGGTAGCTTGGTCATGTTAAATTGCCCACAGTGTCCAGGGATGTGCACGCTAGTGAGGTTAACATTGGGAAATGAGTGGCTATGGGATAGAGTAGGGGTTTGGATCTGGGTGGGATGTTCTTCAATGGCCTCTTTCCACATTGCAGGGCTTCTACGATTCTATGAAGATCTGTGCAAAATGGGCAATGTCAATTCTCAGCATCTGTCTGGGCACTCCAGGGCAACCATCACCAAATCTAAACTGGAGTGACTAGTGGGGCCAGCATCATCATAAGGACCTGGCTACACTATAAGAAGGGATTCGATGATATCAGATAAAACCAAAAAAGTACAGCTTTTCACATCTCCAGCAAATGTACCAACATTTGATCCCTGCAGTTTGTTTCCACAACTTAATAAGTGTACCAAGTCAGAGAAAGAGACTCAAACCCAATATTAGACAAAGAGCAGACCCTGGAAAATACAATAATTTAGCTACATGATCGAACTAATTGTCTTTGCAATGATAAATACAAACCTGCAAAGCTGTGCATATATATGCCAGAGATTGCTAAACTGTGTTTGAGCAGGTTCGTTTTACAGTGAAGTAGCTGATCGAACTTTGGTTTCATGTGTTTTTATTGATTTATGGAACATTATCTACAATGACAAAATGAATTAAAGGAGACAGAAGCAACACCTCTCAAAATTGAGCATTGCTGAGTTTCCAAAGTTTCTGACAACAACTTCTAATCTATTTACTACAATTGTGTAATCAATAAATCCATTGCACAGTTGAAAAAACTCAATAGCAGTCCAAAGAAATTGATTCATTAATGCACAAAATGCTTCAGCAATTAAGACAGGCATTTTAATTTTATTAAAGATGGATCAGTTAAGCACGCTGAGAATAGAAAATGGCTTTTGAAGGTGTTGTTATAATTGGAGAATGGTTGATAGCAGGAACAATTTGGGTGAAATCAAGGAACAATACAGCACACTGTGCATAATTGATAAGAGGCAAAGATCACTAGCCAAAGAGTACAATAAGTTATGTAAGGAATTCAGAGGACATGGCATCTCCTCGAGTTATTGGAAAGCCAGCCTAAATTTGAAAATACTTGTGAATGATACACAGGATAACATCAATTCTCATAACATAAGCTATAAAGTGTAATCAGGATGAACTTAAAATAAATTTTTACTAAGTGGTATGGTGTCTCAGTGGTTAGCATTGCTGACTCACAGCACCAGGGACCCGGATTTGATTCCAGCTTTGGGCGACTGTCTGTGTGGAATTTGTACATTCTCCCTGTGTCTGTGTGGGTTTCCTCTGGGTCCTCAGGCTTCATCCCACAATCCAAAGATGTGCAGGTTAATTGAATTGGCCATGCTAAATTGCCCATGGTGTTCAGGAATGTATAGGTTAGAGGCAAATGTAGGGGAATGGTTTGAATGGGGTACTCTTCAGAGGGTCGGTGTGGATGTTTTGGGCCAAAGGGCTTGCTTCCACATTGCAGGGATTCTGTTCTGTGTGGAATAATCACATTGGCAGTAGGTGAATTGTTTGCTCAGAGAAGTCAATGTGGGTTCTCATCACTTTGTGATTACACATATTTCAAGTTAAATTTAGTGAGCTACAACTTTTTTCCCAAAAATGAACTTTATTCATAAAATTTGTAAAGTATGGCAAAGCATTTTTATTTGACAATTAAAGATTTTGAAATAATTTTCAAAATTATTACACTTAATAAGCTTGTAACAGTCGTAATATTTACAGTCTATATCATGTATTCAGCTTGAGGGCAAAAACAATTTAAATGGGAAATTACAGCCAAGGCAATTGATATAAAGTTCCCTGTGCATTCTTTCACTCTGTTATGCCTCAATACATTTTCAATAAGTTTGATTCACAATGATGTGGAGGTACTGGTCTTGGACTGGGGTGGACAAAGTTAAAAATCACACAACACTAGGTTATAGTCCAACAGGTTTATTTAGAAGCACTAGCATTTGGAGCACTACTCCTTCATCAGGTAGTTGTAGGATATAAGACAATAAATTTATTCTGTGTCTTATGGTCTTCGGCTCTTATGCTCCACAACCATGTGATGAAGGAGCAGTGCTCTGAAAGCTAGTGCTTCTAAATAAACCAGTTGGACTATAACCTGGTGTTGTCATTTTTAACTTGATTCACAATGTACATTCTTTGTAAGGTACATATCCCAAGAGCTCTTACAGTTTCCAGCTCCTTCTAGTATTACCCCTGAAATGCCATATACAGTGATCTTTCCCCAATGTGCTTGTGTGACAACTATCCAATGTTTAGTGCATCCCTCAGTACACGCAGTCAAGGACAACTCCTTATTCTGGAAGACCTGCAGGTTTTGGGCTAACCATTGAACAGCTTTCATCAAGTAGATGGTTCTCCACGTTTGTCAAAGTATGTCTCCCTTGAAACAACCCGTAGAGCTCAGAATGGGCGGCACGGTGGCACAGTGGTTAGCACTGCTGCCTCACAGCGCCAGAGATCCGGGTTCAATTCCCGCCTCAGGCGACTAACTGTGTGGAGTTTGTGCGTTCTCCCTGTGTCTGCGTGAGTTTCCTCCGGGTGCTCCGGTTTCCTCCCACAGTCCAAAGATGTGCAGGTCAGGTGAATTGGCCATGCTAAATTGCCCGTAGTGGTAGGTAAGGGGTAAATGTAGGGGTATGGGTGGGTTGCGCTTTGGCGGGGCGGTGTGGACTTGTTGGGCCGAAGGGCCTGTTTCCACACTGTAACTAATCTAATCTAGTCTAATCCTGTATCATAGCTGTTCAGGATGAACTGCAACATAAACCATTGTATCTCCCCAGACTTTCTTTGCAAAGGTACATTCCAAAGTTTCTTCCACACCACAGGAACCTCATCATCAACTTGAGGGTGAACTAAATGCTGCAACTGGTGGGTAAAAAGTCAAAACATTTTTGTACAAAGCTAACTTTATGTGTTAGCATTTCACTGAAATATATAGTTTAAATCCTGAAGCATTAAATAAGGTTATAATAAAGCACCAGCTGTACTTAATTAATTAGTGAAGCAGCAGAAACTGGTTTCTCTATAATAGGGTCAGCAAGGCTGTTTTGGAATAGGATGTTTTGGGATAGTAAAACATGAAACCCAGATTGCTAACTGATTAGCAGAGTGGGAAATCTTACAAAGAAGTTGTTTTTTAAAGTCAACCATGTAAACCAAGTTAAAAAGGTTTACATTTTTGAGAAACCAATAAGATGGTGGAGCCCCAGCAAAATGACTTGCAACAGGCGCTCATTGGTTTTCACGGATGGTGAGGCTAGAGAGTGGTGCAGGGGAGTTTATCCTTCATTCTCTCTTTCTTTAAATTTAGCTTTCTCAGCCATATGAAATGGATCAATCTAGTTCACAGCTGAAAATGTGTTTCTGGAAAAGCGCAGCAGGTCAGGCAGCATCCAAGGAACAGGAGAATCGACATTTCGGGCATCAGCCCTTCTTGAGGACCCGAAACGTCGATTCTCCTGTTCCTTGGATGCTGCCTGACCTGCTGCGCTTTTCCAGCAACACATTTTCGGCTCTGATCTGCAGCATCTGCAGCCCTCACTTTCTCCAATCTAGTTCACACTACAGTACCATTCATCTGCTACTCCTTACCCTTGCCAGGAATCTAAATGATTCAAGTAAATACCAAATTAAATATGGATATTTACAACTGTCTGAGGATTTCACATATTCCTTTGTTTAAAGACTATCAACAAAAAAACTACGGCATTCTAGTTGATTCAGCTTTCTGTTTCACGAAGGACAAAACAACAAAGTCAATGCGTGTTAGATAAATATGAGTCAGATCCCATTGACCTTCAGTTGTGTTATGAATGGTTCCTCATCCAAACCAGACTGGGTGAAAATCAAATGTCAACACAGAATGTATAATCAACAAACCAACTTTGTTTTGGAAATAAGTCTTTGAATTAGTACAAATCACATGGTGAAGAGTCTTTCTGTCCATTTTAAAAACTATAGTTGATTACAGAAAGAATTCCATCAGACTGGCAGCCATGCTAATAAACAATGGTACCTGGAATGCAGGAGATGGACTCTTTCCAACCAGCTCCAAACTTCAAGTTGACTCGTGGATTAACCTCAGGAAGGTTAACTGTAAAAACACTCACTGCTTACTAAGAATCCTTTATTTTATGACACCTTCAATTCAATTAAAACATCAACTCAGAAAATTAAACTACATGCCTAACACGTGAATGAGACCAAGACAATCGTATTGTAATTATATCGATTCATCAGAATCTACTGTTTGTATATGAGATGTCATATTTTAACATTTGGTGGAAACCTATGACAATAAATGACATCTTTATTTTAAAATGAACAAAGAAGTTGCGAGCCAGAAGTCTTGAGTTATGTGGAGCAAAGGTGAGTGCATAGAATTCCAGAAGAGGATTAAAGGGCTCAATGACTTAACCCTGCTCTAGATCGCATAATAACTGTATCTAAGCTGAAGCATTGCATCATGAAGCTGGTCAACTAATTTGTTTCATCCTGTGGACATACACATTTAAAATTGTTAATCATAGTGGAATATTACATGGAATATTCTATGCAATGTTGACATTCTAATTTTCAAAGAGACACTCACACTCTGGAGACTCTGAATGGCAAAGCTGTTACTGAGTGTTTGTTTTTAAATTTGCACAACTGGGAGTGCTTTGAATAAAGTAAAATCTCCAGTAGGTCATAAAGAGGCATAGTGTGGAATTTTATCTGAACAGACATCGCAGTAGTCAGGTTGGGAGTAGATCAGAAATCTGCTGGATTCAGTCTTTGGCTTTCCCATGGCTCTTCTTTTCTATGTTTTCTGAATGTTCAGAGAGAGTGGGTAAGGTAATGCATCAAAGTTATCAAAGGAACAAATTCCTGTTAATGGAACCTTGAAAGCAATCAGAATGGTCAAGCTGTATATTGTTTCCTGATGCTTCAGTGATCTATGGAAAAGTGCTGAGAAATCTGTATTGGAGCTTCACCACCTTGAAATTCCCTCCATGGGGAGGTGATGGCCTAGTTGTATTATCACCACATTATTAAGCAAGAGACACAGGTAATTTTCTGAGGACCTGGGTTTGAATCAAGCTACAACAAATTGCAATAAAACAAAATCTGGAACTAAGAACCTACAGATGACAAGTGTTGTCAGTTGTCTGAAAAACCATCTGTATCACTAATGTCCTTTAAGGAAGGAAACTGTCATCCTTACCTGGTCTGGCTTCTCTATGTAGGGACTTGGACTCTATGCTAAATGCAAGAGGAAGATAATCCTTGTCAACAAATAACTTTATCAGCAATAAAGGCCAAATACTACTTTGGAATGCAACCCAACAAGATTTATTGTACAACAAAGATTAATATTAACATTCTACTAGTTGAGGCATGGTTTAATATGTAGGCTCAAAGCCTGTAAGTCTGTTGTTCCATAGACCCTGGAATTTCAGTGGTGTTGACTCTTTACCTACCCTGCAAATGAAAGCCAACTTACCATATGCCTTCTTAACAGTCCTGTCAACTTGGATGGCAGCTTTGAGGGATCTATGGATGTGGACCCCAAGATCCCTCTGTTCCTCCTCACTGCCAAGAATCCTACCTTTAACCCTGTAATCTGCATTCAAATTCAACCTTCCAAAAAGATAAGGTGAATAGAAATTGACTTTTTCCCTCAGTTAGGGGAGTTCAAACGGGTGGTATGTGTTTACGATGAGAGGAGATGGTTCATGTATAGAATGAACTGCCAGAGGAACAGGTAGCTGCAGGTAGTTACAACACTGAAAAGACATTTGGACAGGTACATGAATAAGAAAGGTTTCGAGGGATATGGGCTAAATGCAGGCAAATGGGTCTAGTTTAGCTTGGGAAACCTGATCAGCACAGACAAGTTGAACCGAAGGGTCTATTTCCATGCTCTAAAACTCTATGGTGTCTAACATATCCCACTGTAATTCCTCAGTTTGTGGGTTTAGTGGCTGCTTTAATATTACATTGCAGGTCCTGTCTTCAACTGATTGTGGCATACAGTTTGTAATTCCCTTTCTGAACCTCACTGTTCTTCTACCACTCCAATATTTGTAATTCTTGACCAATGGGAAGAGTTCTCTGACTTTCTGCTACCATTCAGCTCATCATCATTGCTGCCTTGGCATCACTTTAACAGTTAATTATAATTTGTATCTTTTTGACAAGAAATCTTAGAACATCCAATCCCTACAGCACAATCCTAGCCACAACTTCTGTATTTTTTTGAAGCAACATCACAGTATTTGGCATTGAAAGGAATATCAACTTTAACGCAGCTTGTCGTGAAGATGTAAAATATGGACTATTGATTTTCGAATTCCATCATTTTAATACTGGGTGTTCTCATGGACTGAAATTATTTTTAAAAGGAGACAAAGCATGCATGCAAAGTGGCCACTGCAAGCACTTAACCACACAAAGATCAGGACAGAACATCAAGGTAAGTCTGTTACATCTGTTCCAATGATGCCAACTTCAATAAGGAAGCCTTTGAAATATCCATAGTCTTCCTCAACCAAAGATTCCCAAGCACCATTTCTGAGAGGGTTCTCAGCCAGGTCTGATCCATCTCCTGAACTTCAGCCCTCACCCCCTCTCTTCCTTCCTGCAACTTCAGTAGGGTTCCCCTTGTCCTTACCTATTATCCCACCAGCATCCACATCCAGAGGATCATCAGTCACTATTTCTCCCACTTCCAGTGAGATGCCACCACCAGGCACATATTTTCCTCCCATCCCTTGTCTACCTTCTGCAGGGATTTCTCTTTGGGACACACTGATCCATTCTTCCTTCACTCCTAATATTCCCCACTCCCTGGCCCCACAGCACCTTTCCCTGCAACTGCCAAAGGTGTAGCACCTGCCCATTTACCTCCTCCTTCCTCTGTATCCATGGGCCCAAACACACCTTTCAGGTGAAGCAGCACTTTACCTGCACTTCTCACAATAGAGTCTACTGTGTTCGCTGCTCACAATATAGTCTCCGCTCCTTTGGTGAAACAAAACATAGACTGGTTGACCACTTCGCAGAATATCTATGTTCTGCTCACAGAAAAGACCCCGAGCTTCCAGTTGTCTCCCACCTTAACACACCACCATGTTCCCTGGCCAACATCTCTGTCTCAGGCTCGCTGCAGTGCTCCAGTGAAGCTCAGCACAAGCTGGAGGAATAACACCTCATTTTCCACTTGGGAACCCTGCAGCCTTCAGGAATCGATATTCAGTTCAACAACTTTAGGGCTTGAGCTCTCCCATGTCCTTGTTATCACACAGTCTGCTATTACACACAACCCATTGTTAGCCACCAACAGTCCCCATTATTGTTGTCCACTTCTTTATCTGTCCAACTGTTCTTCTCTCCCTTTGGACTCTATTCTCACCTGTTGTTTACTTTTTACATCCCTCCCTCAGTCCTATCTTTTGCATATAAACTTATTTTCCGAGGTATTATCAGTTCAGAGGAAGGGTCACTTGACCCAAACGTTACCTTTGATTTTTCTCCACAGGTGCTCATTGACCTGCTGAGCTTTTCCAGCAATTTTTAATTTACAGCATCTTTTGGCTTTTACCAAGTTATGTCTGAGTTTCATTAAATCAATATGGAATGAACAAAGTAGTCTGAATTAGAAATAAGCTTTTCTCAAAGAACATTGAACAAGTCCATCCAGTCAGGCGTAAATGGCCTTCATCTATTTTGACACATATTTTGGAGATGGAAGATATCATCTGCAATTATCAAGCTTGGAAATAATGAGCTCAGAAATGGAAATACACAAACCAGCTTGCTTTTCAAAGAACTGATTTTTTAAATTTAGATTAGATTACAGTGTGGAAACAGGCCCCTCGGCCCAACAAGTCCACACCAACCCGCCAAAGTGCAACCCCCCCTTACCCCTACATTTACCCCTTATCTAACACTACAGGCAATTTAGCATGGCTAATTCACCTGACCTGCACATCTTTGGACTGTGGGAGGAAACCGGAGCACCCGGAGGAAACCACGCAGACATGGGGAGAACGTGCAAACTCCACACAGTCAGTCGCCTGAGGTGGGAATTGAACCCGGGTCTCTGGCACTGTGAGGCAGCAGTGCTAACCACTGTGCCACCGTGCCACCCACTAATTTATTGGATGTGTCTGCCACAGGCTACATCAGCATTTATTGCCCATCCTTAATTGGCCTTGACGGGTTGTTGGTGAGTTGTCTTCTTCAACTGCCACAATCCATTTAGTGTACATGCACCCAAAATGCTATTTTGCAGGGTGTTTGAGAATCTGCTTGAGCATCAGTGAAGGAATGACGATATAGTTCCAAGGCAGGACGATATATGACCTGGAAGGGAATTTGCAGTTGATGGTGTTTGCATTTAAGTCCAGTCCTTGAAGATCAAAACAGGCTTGGAAGGTGCTGTTAAAGGAACCTTGGAAAGTTGTTGCAATGCATCTTGTAGATGATACTTTGTATGTTAGTGATGGAGGGAATGAATATTGAAGGTATTAGATGGGGAGTCAAACATGTGAAGTACTTTGTCTGGTTGGTGCCAAATGTTTAGAGAGTTATTGAACCTGTACTCATCTAGGAAAGTGGAGATTATTCCTTATTTGAGCCTTGTAGGTGATGAACAGGCTTTGAGGAGTCAGATGGTGAGGTACTCATTGCAGAATTCCCCATTTCTGATCAGCTGTTGTAGTGATAGTGATAGTATTTATATGGTTGGTACATTCCAGTTCAGTTTCTGGACCATGGTATGGCCCCAGGATACTAAACATGGGGGATTCACTTATGGTAATGGTTAGATTATCTCATGTTGGAGATAATCACTATCTTGCACATAGTGTGTTGTCAAAGTTAGTTGCCACTTATCAGCTCAAGCCTGAATGTTATCCAAGTCTTGCAGCATTTGGACATAGACGGCTTCAATATCAGAGAAGGAATTGTGCTAAAAACTGCACAAAGTTTGATTGATCAATTAAAGAGTAGAGCTGTACAGCATGGAAATAGACCCTTTGGTTCAACTCGTACATGCCAACCAGATATCCTAAATTAACCTAGCCCCATTTGTGAGCATTTGGCTCATACCCGTCAAATCCTTCCTATTCATATACCCATCCTGATGTATTTTGAATATTGTAATTGTATCAGCCTCAACCACTTCATCTGGCAGCTCATTCTATACACACACCATCCTCTGCATAAAAATTGCTCCTTAGGTGTCATTTAAATATTTCCCCTCTGACCTTAAACTTATGCCCTCAAGTTTTAGACTCCCCTACCTTATCTATGCCTGTCATGATTTTATAAACTTCTGTGTGTCACCCCTCAGCCTCCAATGTTCCATGGAAAATAACCCCAGCTTACTCAGCCTCGCCCTATACCTCAAACCCTCCAACCCTGGCAACATCTTTGTAAATCTTTTCTGAACCCTTCAAGTTTCACATTTGTGCTATATCAGGGAGACTAACATGACCTCCCAAAGCATATATTTAATTAATTGACCAATAAAGGCAAGCATATTCCAATTGATCAACGTCCCTACCTCTGACCATATGATGAAAGGAAGGTCATTGATGAAGTAGCAGAAATTGATTAGGTCTAGCTCATCACTCCCAGGAACTCATGTAGCGATGTCCTGTCATTAAAGGATTGACTTCCAAATACCACACTCATTTCCCTTTGGGTTAGATGGAAAACTCTCCATTTATTGGAGGCACATATCCCACAGACTCCAGAACAGGACAGAGAGGAGAGAGGTTGGAACCAAATGAAGAAAATGTTCTCCAGGTCTCTCAAGAAAGAAAAATGAACTGATTAAAAAGAAATATTAGAACACTGAGAACCCAAAGAAAAACTGAAGTATTTGCTACTGCTGATGATTCAAGACACCAGTGAAACAACCATTGTTGCAGGCTAAAATCTTTCACCTCAACGACATTACACTGTATATTCCTTTCATCATCCTTTTGTATTCATTTTTAAGTTTGCAATGTGTATATCTACTTACCATCAAGTATTTATTACATTTCTTGGAATGAGAAGAATATAAAGTTGCTCTTTCAGTCAAGAATATCTTGTAATTGATTTCTACTGATAAACAGGCACAGGGCAACACGGTTTATTTGGAGAAAGGTATAATGTCCTGATTTAAAAAAATAAATCTTTGTTGCAGTCATCCAGAAGGGGAACTGCTTCATCCTTTTTCGACACCCCAAACAATCTTAACAATATAACCTCAAATTCATGAATTGTCCCAATAATATACACAAAGTGAGATTATTCGTCACTACGGTTATGTTCAATACAATTTAAATGCACAACTGTGAATACTGCTTTTAAGACTTTTTTTTCCCCTTTGGAAGGCCGTGCTAAATGCACACAATGTCTGAGCTATCGGTCACAGTTAGGATTGCCTGGGCAAGACTCAGAAGTTGTTTGCCACATGCAGTGGAGAACGGTTCGGGGATTCTTTATTTCGAAAATTATCAGATAATATTTATTATTGTCAAGTCTGCTCGGACGAGAGCTTGCCGGGTGAATTCAAATAGTCGCGATTTCTTTCTCAGCGCGGTTCCAGCAGCAACATAAATCTCATTAAATGCGTCGTGTACCTGCCGGAGCTCTGGTTGGTACAGGGACTGTCAGAACGCCGGGGAAATGCTTTGCAAGCGCACAGTCCATCACGCAGCTTAGAGGGTAACCACCGAACAAACAAAAAGCCGAGTCAAATGGACGCGAGGGAAGCAGAAGGAGAAGTTGGCGAGGAAACGGATTTTTCCAATGTTACCCCGTCTTGAATTCCACCTTGGAGTCAACTGGAAATGATATCGATTACAGCTTCCGCACTTCTGGGACAGAGTTTGGGAATGCGTTTGCTGTGAGCAGTCTTTGCAGGCTGTCTCCCGCAGTAAGTAATCTAGATAATGTCACTATAAAAACACAAAGAGCCTGGGTAGGAATGTGCACCTCAACCCATGGTGGATGTAAGCAGTGGGAATTGAACTGCCCTTACCGTCTCCCCCCAATAGGATCAGTGGCAGCTTGAGGAGTTCACTTGATCATTCCGCTTGCCCATTACAATCGGAAGCCTGGATACATTTTCTTTCATTTTTAAGTGTGGCTACTCAATCGTTTCTCATTATGAACAAGTTCACACTGTATGTGTGCATCCACGAAAGGCCACGTGATGGTCTGTAAATGCTCGCCTGTTTGTCTCCTTCATCTTCCAGCTCCAGCCTCACACTGACATCTTCAATATGCTCTAGGTCCCCAATATCGCGCCAATTTCCAGTCGGGAGCTTCCACCTCCTCTCCTCCTCCATCACCAAATTAAAACAAAAACCAAGAGGCCAAGCGGTTGATGCTTGCACGCTTTGACAGGACAAACAAAATGAATGGGTTAAATTGGAGAGGGGCGATGTGGCCACGCGGGTCTCCCTGGGTCATTGGCGACTTGCGCGCAGAATTAACTCGATATCAAAGTGCAACAGTTCCAGTAAATCCCATAACCAGCAAGCTTAATAGCATCACTTTATCTTTTTGTTTGCTTCCAGCGTTTTCACTCGGCTGCCTGTGTACAGAAACGTGTGACTGACCTGTGCAGTTTCGGCACAGTGTGCATTTGGACATCAAAGCGCTCCAGATGTTCTTCATCGCTGGTTTCTTTCAAGGCGGAGATTTCCCTCTGTCCCAGAGGAGAGGTTAAATCTTTCTGACACATTTACAGTAATTAACTAACACCCGTATTGTCTGTATCTTTAGTTCTAACCGTTTATACACGTAAGGTTCTCCAGGAGTTTGACCACAAGGTTAAGTCTAGGTAATGAATTGTCATTTTCACTGCGCGTCACGAGACTGATTTATTGTTGTAATTGCACTTTACAATGATTTTAAAATATATCTGATAGAAATCTTCGGTGTACAGAGCTGAGCAGTGTGCCTTCCTGGGACACTCGACAGAGGAGTGTCTATTCAGTACTGGGTCAACCTGTTGTAGTTTACCTAACCTGGGTATAAAATTTGACTCACAGGCAGTCTTTATTCCCTTTGTTGCCATCACACTGATAATCAGATCCCAGCATTCAAAGCTGCTGCCTGTCCGCAGAAAAACAAAGAGGGTAACATTGAAAATCTCCGCACAGTCCCCAATTTAGATTCATTGAGTCTTAGAGATGTACAGCATGGAAACAGACCCTTCGGTCTAACCCGTCCATGCCGACCAGATATCCCAACCCAATCCAGTCCCACCTGCCAGCACCCAGCCCATATCCCTCCAAACCCTTCCTATTAATTTTTTTATATTAAAAGTGATCATCGCTTTTCGCTACAATCTTTCCAAGGGTAACTCAATGCGCTTCGCACCATGGCTCAGACTCACTCGAACGGATGTGATGAAATCCTTTTGACAGATTTGAGAAAAGAGAGGATTGTGAAAGGCAGTTCCGACCTGTAAGCCAGTGCCAAGGATTCGAGAGTATTTCTTAAGCAAATAAGTAAATGGATTAAATAAAATGAACGGGACATCCCAATGGCAGAGCGACCGGGCACCTAAATAACAGAATTGAAAGGCGTTTTCTCTTGGCAGTGAAAATTTCATTTCAAATGATTGTTGTCGTAGGGAAGATTTGTAGAGACGTAGGAGGAAGGGGCTTGTAGCTGATCTTCTAAATGAAGAAAAGTACGATATTACTGAGAGAACAAGGCAACTAGATAGTGTGTAACACTGCTATAGTACTGCAGCCAGTATTCACTAGATCAGCGGCCTTTCTTTTTCTTAAAGAAGTGTTTTTGTTTTCCCTGTGATGGTTTAACCGCACACTTGTTAGCGCTGAGTTGAGCTTCACTCTGGTTGAATTCTCCCTGTGACGGTGATTATAACCAGCCAGTCCTCATTGATGTGGATCCTGCGCCCTCCTCCGCCCGCAATGTGTTCAAGTCTCGAAGATTTTTCGTCCGCGAGCGAACTCAGAACCAGCATTTAACCACAAGACCCAATTGTACCTCTCTACCGCTAACTCCCTAACTGGAAAGTTATCATGAACTCGCTTGGACATGGATCAACGTGAAAAGATTCATCAATGCACGTGTACATTTTAATCATCACTTTTAGCAATCAACAAACAATTGATTTTTTTTCACGGACTCTTTACACAGAAGCCTCCCAATTATTTCATAGCCATTTTCAACTATCGATGAGCAGGAGAATCAGGGCCGCTCAGCACACTTGCTTTGCAGTCCAATGATTTCTATTCATGGTTATTTGCGTCTTTCATTTAGACAGCTTGAGGAGGTGTCATAAAACGCGTGAACATCGCTGCATGTTCCATGCCTGACACTAACGCAGTGTTTTTTTTTAATGAGGTGGTGCTCTCTTGAATCTGCATGTTGTTACCGTTCAACCGTTTTGTTGTGTCAAGTGAAACTGAAATGTCAAAAGCTTTCAAATACGTCATTTTAGGTTGACGTGTTACTGTTTCTCTGAATACAGTAATCTGGACTCAATAGAGATTTCAGTGACATCCTGGAAACATTGTTCACAATTCTAAACAAAACAAAATTGTCTTCGAGTTGACGAACTGTCGCCCATCGTGTGCTATCCGTTTTCCTGTCGCCTAAGGGCCTAAAATGAATTAAGTGCCCAAAGAATAGAACAATATGTTGAAGGACGGAGCAGGGAGCCCCCCTACAGCAGGGATGGAAGTCAGGCAACACTATTAGTCAACACTAGTATCATATCCTTGACGTTTGACCAGAATGCTATGATCCTGTCTGGTTCTGCAAATTCTCTCCACTGGCGCCGAGCGATTATAATTCAGAGTTCAATGGGTTCGAAAGATTTCCATACGCACGGACAATTGTTTAACAAATACAAGTTTTTGAACTAACCTGTTCAGAGATATTATTACACATCTCTGGAGCAGGTGGGACTTGAACCCGGGCGACCTGGCCAAGAGGCCGGGACGCTGTTACTGTACCACAAGAAGTCCTCGGGTCTGTTCTGTATTTTCTATAATACCGATCAAGGATTGTTATTCCACATCATTGGAGCAGGGGGACTTGAAGCTGGGCTTTCTGCTTTAGAGATACATCCACTGACATTGTGTCACAAGCGCCCTATAAGTGGTCAATAAATCTGTTTTTATGTCAACCTGTTCAGCGATGTCATCGCACATCTTTAGAGAAGGTGTGGATTTGAACTGGAACCCCCTGGTTTAGAGTTAGAGATACTACCACCGTACCACAAGAGCCCCACAATTGGTCAATGAAAAAAAAATCTAAAATGTTTATTTCCTACACAACTGCTTTCGGTAAAAAAAAAGTCATCACACTAATATTCTCCCTTCATCCGAGCTGAGGAGCAGCATGATATTCGGTAATAACTGTGGTCACCAAAGACCAGCGACTCACCATACTCCTACCAAGGCTATTGAGCTGTTATCCCGTTAGATAGAGATGACCGGTGGGTTAACCTGAGGCGGAGGCAGAAGTTGGGAAGGAGGGCCCTTCATGAGACCAAACGTCATGAGTGCGGAAGCTTGTTCTGGTTTGGTATCTGCACCCAGTGACACAGTCTTCCAGAGTGGACCCGTTAGTGGTGGGATAGTGACAAGTGTCCCGGAGAAAACTGATCAGGAGCAGCTGGGTGAGTGACAGTAGGGGGGTGGGAGAGACAGTAAGGGGTGGGAGTGACAGCAGGAATTGGGAGTGACAGTCGGGGGTGGGAGAGACAGTAGAGGGTGGGAGTGAGAGTAGGAGAGTGGGAGAGACAGTAGAGGGTGGGGGTGAGAGTAGGGGGTGGGAGAGACAGTAGGAGAGTGGGAGAGACAGTAGAGGGTGGGAGAGACAGTAAGGGGTGGGAGTGGGAGTAGGGGGTGGAAGTGAGAGTAGGGGTGGGCGAGACAGTAGGGGGTGGGATTGAGAGTAGGGGGTGGGAGTGAGAGTAGGGGTGGGAGTGAGAGTAAGGGGTGAGCGTGACAGTGGGGAGTGAGAGTGACAGTGGGGGGTGGGAGTGAGAGTTAGGGGTGGGAGTGAGAGTAGGGAGTGGGAGTGACAGGGGTGGGAGTGGGTGTAGGAGGTGGGAGTGAGAGTGGGGTTGGGAGTGAAAGTAGGGGATGGGAGTGAGAGTGGGGTGGGAGTGAGAATGGGGGTGAGAGTGACAGTGGGGGGTGAGAGTGACAGTGGGGGGCGAGAGTGACCATAGGAGGTGAGAGTGAAAGTAGGGGGTGGGAGTGGCAGTAGGGAGTGGGAGTGAGGGTAGGGGGTTGGAGTGAGAGTAGGGGGTGGGAGTCTCAGTAGAGGAGTGGGAGTGAGAATAGAGGTGGGAGTAGGAGTAGGGGTGGGATGATAGTAGGGGGTGGGAGTGGGAGTACAGGAGTGGGAGTGAGAGTAGGGTGGTGAGAGTGACAGTAGGGGGTGGGAGTGAGAGTTGGGGATGGGAGTGAGAGTACGGGTGGGAGTGACAGGGGGTGGGAGTGGGAGTGGGGTGGGAGTGAGAGTGGGGGTCAGAGTGTGAGTAGGGTGTGGGAATGAGAGTAGGGTGTGGGGTGGGAGTGGGAGTAGGGGTGGGAGCGAGTGTGAGGGTGGGAGTGACAGTAGGGGTGGGGTTGGAGTGGGAGTAGGGGGTGGGAGAGAGTGTGGGGGTGGGAGTGACAGTAGGGGTGGGGTTGGAGTGGGAGTAGGGGGTGGGAGAGAGTGTGGGGGTGGTGGGAGAGACAGTAGGGGTGTGGGAGAGACAGTAGGGGGTGGGAGAGAGTAGGGAATGGGAGTGACAGTAGGGGTGGGAGAGTGGGGAGTGGGAGAGACAATGGGGGTGGGTCTGAGATTAGGGGCAGAGTGACAGTAAGGAGTGGGAGTGAGAGTAGGAGGTGAGAGTGAAAGTAGGGGTGGGATGGGAGTGGGAGTAGGGGGTGGGAGCTAGTGTAGGGGTGGTGGGAGAGACAGTAGGGGGTGGGAGCAAGAGTAGGGGAGTGGGAGAGACAGAAGGGGGTGGGAGTGAGAGGGGGAGGTGGGAGTGACAGTAGGGGGTGGTGGTGAGAGTGGGGGTGGGAGTGAGAGTAGAGGTGGGAGAGGCAGTGGGGAGTGGGAGAGACAGTGGGGGGTGGGTGTGAGATTAGGGGGTGGGAGTGACAGTAGGGGTGGGGGTGAGAGTAGGGGGTGCGAGTGAGAGTAGGGGGTGGAGAGACAGGTCGTTCGAAACCCATGGCGCCGATACCTGAGAACAGTTCTAAAAGCGACAAATGCTGGGGATCACAGCGGGTCAGGCAGCAAACTGACGTTTCGAGTCTTGATGACTCTTCATCAGGGCTGAAGTGTGGAGGGGACAGCATCAATACAATAGTGTGGACAGGGGTGGATGGGACCAGTGGATGTAGAGTGCTCATGGAGAAAAGATGTTGATCGTTCAGATTAAGCGATCGGAATGTAAGAATGTGATTAGGGACCAACACCATACATCCCAACTCCCCACATCTACCACCCCCCACCCTCCAAACTAGAGCATAAATGCTGTCATCTCCATACTTCACGTTGGCTCTGATGATGTGTCATCTCGACTGGCAATATTAGCTCGTTGTCTCCACGGATGCTGTCTGACCCGCTGTAATCTCCGGCACTTGCTGTTTTTATACAGATTCCAGCATCTGCAGTAAGTTGCTCCTATATCTTTTTAATTTTGTTTTCTAATCAATCTGTTCATTGATGCTGTTGAAAGCCTCAGGAGCAGGTGGGACTTGAACCTGGCTCAGAGTAGTAACGCTACCATTGTCCATAAAAGCCCTTAAATATGTTTTTGTAACGAACTCTCAATTTATTGCAGATAGTCTAGTTAACCTAGAATGACGCATCTGAAGTGTATAGAACTTGACCCCTGGTCTCCTGGACCAGAGACAGTGGCACTACCACTGTGCCACAACATCCCCTTGGCTTGTCATTTCTGCAATAGTTTGGCTTGTATTGTTTCTAACAGGGTGTTCTTTTTTTTTAAATATTGGAAATGAAGTCCCCAGTTTGCGAAGGGAACGTGGGTTGACTAAGCAGGGCAGGTTAGTGAAGCTCTTTGCAAACCTCCAGAGTAACCCAACCTCTGCCGGAATATCTGAGAACTTTCAGGAATCTTGGGGAAGCGACCGTGGTTATAATCACTTTCCTGTGGAAACAGCGTTTGAGGATGTAGAGACAGTCTCAGAGCGACAGACATGGAGACTAGTGATGAGCTGAAACTCGACGGGAGACCAGGGCTGGCAGAAGCGGCCAAGCTCTTAATTTACAAAGTCTCCCGTTCAGGATTTTATTCGCTGCCTGGTGCAAACAACATTACCGATCGTTTGAACTGAAGCCAACCTTGTCATAAATCAAAGTTACAGGACTCTTTGGGGGCAACGCTCCAAGGAGATAGTTTGTAATGAACTCCGAGCTGTTTGAAATGTCGGAAGGTCCAATCTATAGGATAGTCCTAACTTGTTCCCAATTTATTTCCATAATGCGTGCCCAGTGGAGATGTGGGCGGTGTGTCCTGTGGGTGTATCGATTCCAGTCACCAGGGACATTTCTCTTTCGAGCATTGCGTGCAGACATCTCCAGAGAGTTGTCAGCGATTTCTCACGTGTCATCTAATGTAAGCACAGTAATCACGATTTTGATAATGACCTGAACTTAAGTCAGTGAACAGTAACGATATTGAGGTGAAAGGCAACCTATTTCAAAGCTTAGGAAAATTGAACCCTTCGTTAAAAATCTCCAGATTATCAGGATTCCACCCAACAGCCGCTTCGTGGAATGAGCTGCTGAATTTGGGGATGATGATCTAGCTACAACTGGAAAGTCAGCTATTGTGAGTCCAGCTCTGGGAATGCCAGATTCATGCTGGGTGAAGGGACTTGAGAAACTCGGCTGGCCAAATGCCTCGTGTTATCCCTGACCGCTTTTGGTCTTAACACAGGAGTCTTTTTGATAGCAAGTTTGAAAAAGTAATTGGAAAAAGCAGTTAGACAAAGGTCTGCAGTAAGGTGACAATTGCTGATAAGACGTCGGTCCAGGAGTTGTTGCAATGTTGCACCAAATCAGATGCAACTGTTTATTTTATTGGCGGTCTGGAACGCGCGTCACACCAACAAATGCTTGGCCATATAAAGAGGTTGGAATGCTTTTCCGAATAGCTGTGAACAGACTTGAATCGGTACCGTTCCGTAAAAGAAAAGCTTTTCCCCAAGCCAGTGCCTGGGTTATTAACTGTGATGGATATCACAAAACCCTGTGTTCCTTGCAATGCCATGCCTAGAAAGCTTCCAGTAGTTGTATCATGCTAGCGGTCTGGGGTTTGCAGGAATCGCTTTTTGCTGCAGTGTTCCATCTCGGCGGAGCAGCTCGGTTGTGTTCTGCCAGCGGTGGAGAGAGAAGGTCCAAGCTCCATCCGTGCCTGCCCACTGCACGGAGACACCCCAGTTGTCCGGACATCTTTCTGTTTAGACTATCACTGCTCCCAGAGCGCCTGGAGCTATGTAATAACCAGCTCACATCCGCTGCCAACTTCCAGCTTTTTTTTGACGTTTCCAAGCTGTCAAGCGCATCGACTAGAGAGACGGCTGGATGGTATGAAAAGAAAGAACGCTCGCACTTTCAATTGACTCTGGGCTAACCGGTAGGTGTCATGTCAAAGGCCGCTTGAGCATTCTGTCTGCAGTTTGAAGATTACTCGGGGTGACTGGATTGCAGGTAAAATAAATCCCACCTTGATAAATCCAACTGGCAAATAAATGACACCAAGCGACACGTGTTGGTAGGTTTTAGTTCAGAATATAAGCGTTCCATATCTTTCTGAAGGATGAATTAGAAAGCTCCCGGGCTCCTTTTGTCTGTGTGTGTGACTCACTCTGTGTGGATCTGACACGTTCTCTCAGTCTCTCCGTCTACACGGTGAGATTAGAGAACACTGTGCAGCCGGCAAGATTAAAACGTGCTTTATTAAGGTTTTAGATTAAAGTCCAAATGACATGTCTTTGCTAATGGGAATACATGGCAGTGTCAGCAGCATCAATAATAGCATTGGTAAGAATGCACAGTAACTCTTGTGTGAGGTTGAATTAAATCAGTTTAATTGAGTTATTGTTTAGATACTATAATAGGCAGTATTTTCCAGGGTTGTCGCCTATCCAATCAAATCGATCGGTTGGTAATCTCGAACTAATGGTAATAGAGTTAGAAAGGCGCTTCGACCCATCTGGCCGAGCCCAACATTCGCAAACTGACAGGACTTTTGTCAATAATCTCCTCTTGTCGTCCACCTCAGTTTCCGAAATGTGAATATTAATGAGGACTCGCGGATAGGAGCTAGGATTTAACAAAAGAGCTTTACTGAGGGTCTCCATTTGAACATTACAATAGTTTGAAGTGACTGAGCATCGTGCGGTGTCAAAGATTAATTGAGTGGGCAGAAGCGACGCGTTAGTTACTTCATGGATCTCTCTCGCCCAATTGCCAACTCTTGGTTAGAATACTCGTGCCTTTGAACGGATTGGCACCAGAATCTCGTACAAAAAAAAGAAACGCCAGAACAAGCGGCAAGTTTTGAAACGCTCGCCCCCAGCGGCTTCAGTTGAGTCAAAATAAATTCTCCCCATCTTCCTCCGTCCTATTGCTACTGCCTGATACTCGGCGATTGAACATCTCTGTGCTGCGTACGAAAGCTGCAGCATCTAATTGACTTGGAATCATTCCGTCTGCTGCTGTTAAGCAACAGAACTGCTCCCCTACACACAAAAAAACAATCACTTGCACTGTAGTGGTAACGCTCTTGTTCTGGTGTGTCTGTGTTTTTGCATAGAGACATGTGTAAATATTGGAGTGAAAAGTGATTGGCCCTTGTCGAAATCCACAAAATGGTTGTTTCAATGGGTCCAGGTACAACTGCTGACCACAGTGCAAAATACTGAATAGCTCCGTATCCTTAAACAAATAACCCGCTGCGGATCGATAGGGCGGAAGTTGAAGTGTTGGAAGAGGGTGGCCGTTGTGATTTTTCTCATTGTATCAACTGCCCCTCTATTTCTTGCTTTTCAGGAAATGGGTTGCAATCACAGCACTGGTTTGACACAGAAACGTGTACGGTCGGTTTCTAGAGTGCCCCCAAGCCCCCAGCGGTTGTAATCAGGACAGGGTGGGGAATGGTGCCCTGTGGCAGTGGAGAGGGGGGTGGGGGGGCAAGATGGGAAGCGTCCAGAGATTTCGGACAAACGGCAGAGAGCTGGGATAATGTGCGGAATTATCGGGGCTTCCTGTCTCTTATGTTTCATGTTTCCATTCGAATGCATTCTACATGGCGGCGGCGCATCCATAAGGAGGACTGCTGTTGCAGAGTGACGTCGATTTGCCCCCAGGGTAGGTTTCCCCCTTTCCTGATAGAATCGGTCATAACTCCCTGGGGGAGAAGCGAGCTGTGTGGTACAGTACAGCAGCCGCGTACACTCCTCTCTATAAAGAGCGAGGTTAGTCCCGGCTTGCTCCGCACCCTCGGAGGCTGCTCTGCAATGTGGAGCTTTCCTCTCAAGATGCTGGAACACCAGGAGCAGGCACATTGCTGCTCTGTTACGGCTGACGGCTTCACAAGTCTGACAGGATTGAGAGATGGTGTGGAGGTGCCCCCGGTGTTGGACTGGGAGGGATAAAGATAAAAAAAAAATCACACAACACCAGGTTAAAAGAAGTGACTTAAAAGAAGTTCTGGGGTTTACATGTTAATGAACGGAAACTTGCAACCCATTCTAAAGGATGAGATTTAACAGCAATCTAAGTCTGTTCAATACTGTATATCTTTTAATCGCATGACACTGTAATCTTTTGCCAAAGATTCAGCATCTTATAAACCTGCCCCACTAATTACCTGATGAAGGATTAGCACTCTGAAAGCTAGTGCTTCCAAATAAACCTGTTGAACTATAACCTGGTGTTGTGTGATTTTCAACTTTAGGATTGAAGAAAGAGTGAATAAGTGTTCGGGAGTCACTTCAAATAGCTCTGCAAACCGGTCTCTACATTTTGCAGATACAGTTAATAGTTCTTAAGCATGCTCTTGCTCATAAATATCGTCAGCAAAAGATATTTAAAATATCTTTAATACAGAAAGAGTCGGAGAGAATGTGGGTTTAAGTGGCTTATGTGGAGAGAGAAACAATTTTAACGTTTCGAGTCAGTATGACTTCTCTTTAAAGATGTTTTTATGGAATAAGAAATTGCTGGGCCGACGATATTGTCGGAGGTGAGCATGGCGTTACTACCACCACCCCCGCCCCCCCCTCACCCCTCCCATGATTATGTGGATATTTTCAAGTGTTGGATAGTTCCCATGAAACGCATGGTGGACGCTTGCTCAGGACAGTTGTCCAATCACACGTGCAGATCGGAAAGGCCGATCCCCAACATCAGGGAGCGTGTGGTTACAAACCTCTCTCTCTCGGGGGCTAGATTAGAGTCGTGCTGGAAAAGCACAGCAGGTCAGGCAGCATCCGAGGAGCAGGAAAATCGACGTTTCGGGCAAAAGCCCTTCGCCTGGCAGCATTGGTCCTGATTCATGCCAGAAGAATTGACACCTCAAACTAAAGCCTCTAATAACCGCAAACTGTGTTCTTTTCATGACGTTTGCTTGGCATTCAGAAGGCAAGCTCAGGCTGCTGAAATTCTTGGTTTAATGATGTCCCATCGACTGTTGCCCGCCCCCACACCAGTGCCTGGGACAACTCTTATTAATTTTGGCAAACATCTATTCTAAACAAAACCCTCCTGCTTATTTGGAAACTCGTCGTTTGGTCCGAAAGAGACTTGTAATCTGTGCTTATCCTCATGGGTCTACCCAGCCCTTTATTTCCACTCCTTACCTTAACGACTTCGCTTTTTACACATTTATCCACATCGCCCCCCTCCCCCCAAACCCCGCCCATCCACCTTTTGTTACTGACCCTGGAAATAACAGCTGGCTCGCATTACAAATAGGAGAGAAAGGATGTGTCATTGACTGATTGAATGATCAGTCTTGTGTCATTGACTGATTGAATGATCCTATCATTTTGGATCTTAATGTGCTGTGTGCGCACGGCGTTTCAGCCTGATTTACAAGATGTTTATCTTGACCTAGCGAGAGAAGAGGGGCCCTCGCTCTCCTTAAACCCCATCACACGAATGACCAGACGCAGCCTATGGTCGTGTTCAGCCGGTACTAATCGAAAGGATAAAGGTGAATACGTCATAATCCTCACGGTCTCTCTCATCAGGGAAAGTTGAAAATCACACAACACCAGGTTAAAGTCCAACAGGTTTATTTGGAAGCACTAGCTTCCCTGCTTCTTCATCAGGTGGATGTGGAGCAGGAAAGCAAGTGCTTCCAAATAAATCTGTTGGACTATAACCTGGTGTTGTGTGATTTTCAACTTTGACTACCACGGTCCAATACCATCTCCTCCACATCTTCATTAGAGAAAGGCGATTATGAATCAATGACTGGTGTTGGTTTAACCAGAGGGTCACCAATCCTGTGGCAAGGGCAGAAGTTCAGTAGGAACTTCCTGCTAACTTCAGCTGGTGCGGGATTTGGACACACGCTGTCCCTGTTACTCTTACAAACCGGCCGTCCAGCCAACTGAGCTAACCGACCGGAAACCTCCTCAGTTCAAATCAGCTGCCGTGAAAACCAGGAAGGTTGCTTATAGGAACAATAAACTTGGAAGAGAAGGGTTTGGAGACAGGAGCGAGCAAACTATGCAAAATGAGATGGGATCTGTAACGGATGGAGACTGCCAGAAGTGCTGAGGGGTTTAAAGGATATGTTCAGAGTAAGGCTAGCAATGAGGTGTAAGTGCAGGGAGCGGTAAGGGACTGTGTGAAACCTAGTGTGCAACCTAGTGACTAATGTTTGAAGGATGAGTGGGATTTAGCGGTGTGTGTGTCGGGCAGAGGTGTTAGGAGCAATGGAAGAGATTTGAAGAATGTGGTTGACAGGGTATGGGGAGGGGTGGGGGGAAGCGGTGGTCGGGCGAAATGAAGGTAACCATAGACCACAACCCAATCTCTGTTCCTTCCTCACCTCCTAAATGTTCTTTCTCTACTCATCCCTCTTGCCCATCAGACTTTGCACCTATGAAAAACCTGGCCCAACTCCGAGTTGTCCCCAGTTTTTTTTAGATTACTTACAGTGTGGAAACAGGCCCTTCGGCCCAACAAGTCCACACCGCCCCGCCGAAGCGCAACCCACCCATACCCCTATATCTACCCCTTACCTAACACTACGGGCAATTTAGCATGGCCAATTCACCTGACCTGCACATCTTTGGACTGTGGGAGGAAACCGGAGCACCCGGAGGAAACCCACGCAGACACGGGGAGAATGTGCAAACTCCACACAGACAGTTGCCCCAGGTGGGAATTGAACCCGGGTCTCTGGCGCTGTGAGGCAGCAGTGCTAACCACTGTAGAAGATACTTTGTAGAAGAAGCTGCAAGGGGCTAACTGTGGTGTTTGGTACTCATCCTGAAAGATAGGGGTTTATCTGAATTATTTTTCCACTGCTGCTGTTTGACTTGCTGAATATTCTCAGCATTTTCTGCTCTTCTTTCTGACTCTCAGTTTTGACAGGATTTTGTTTTGGTGGGAGTGTGGGGAGGGGCTGGGCTACTTGATAGTGAGGGGCTTGTGCAAATCGATTCAGTCTGAAACTCATGCTAATCTCGAGCGGTCTGCCGAATTGGATTATGTAGACGACCGGTTAAGCATGAACGGGAATGAGAAGCATGAGTTAGGAGGACGGAGTGGGTGGACAAAACAGGAGGGGTAAAGAGTGCAGGATATGTAGAAGTGAAACGTGGAGCGGCTTTGTGGTCTGAAAGGCAAAAAGTCGTGCAAATACCACTAGGCGCAGTGTAGGTTATCTTTGCAGTTTTACTGAGAGTGAAAACCACGTCATTCATTGGCTCTGCCACTGGGAAGAGGTACAAACGATAAAAGGAACTCTGCGCACATCAAACAGAATGCGTTTTGTCCAGTGTCCTTTTCTATGACACTCGACTAGCATGCAACCAAAAAATATCATATCAAAAAATGCGATAATTCCATCATTTGAATTCCAGGATTTAAAAAAAATGCATGCCCTTCATTCATTATCAACTGATGTGGAGATACTTTGTAGAAGAAGCTGCAAGGGGCTAACTGTGGTGTTTGGTACTCATCCTGAAGGCCTATGTTGCCATATTTTAATGTGCCAAATATCCATTTGGAACCTGAATTCGGAGAGAAATCACTTAAGACCATCTTGAGAATGAAAGTATAAAATGCTTTGATCTCATACTATGTGGAGCATAAATCAAAGGCAACGATATCAAATATACAGCGGTTCTTCAAATAGTATCCAGAGTATTTTGAAATATATTACTGTGACTTTAGACTTTGCAACATGGTATATAACAGATTTGCCTCATGCTGTGATAATACATTACAACAATAACATTTTGACAGGGCATCTGCAGCAGAGAGAGATACCACAGAACAAAATAATCTAGTGAGGAAAAAGGGTTCTGTTTAATATTTTCAGATTCTTTTTTTTTAAAAAGGAACATAATAATTGCTACAGAGCGAACCTTTATCCAGAATTTTATAATGATGGGCCAGATAGCTATAGCTAAATAAATAAAACAATCTGACATTTAGTGACGAATATTGAAGTTCTTTAACAGTGCAGAACACAGGCAATAGGAGGCGTCCTGTAGTTTTTATGAGCAGCAGCTCAAGTTGGACAGGAACTCTGCGAAGGTGATTAAACAGAGGGACAAGTTTATCCAATGATATAACTTCCTTGGACTTTCATAAACCACCTTTATCTGTTTTACCTTTCTTGCTGATGCAGGCCCACTGGCAGTTTATGGCTGACTGTAAGGTCACAAGCTGATTCAGTGCTGTGGGTTTCAGGGAAGGGGCTGCTTACGTCGAGTCTTTATTCCCCTGCTGTAAAGTATGTTTGTTAGTAGCTGTCTGAGGGGCAGAGATTTACCACCGAGCTTAAGAAGCTCCAAAGGGGTTAGATTGTGGTATAGATCCTCTCTTCCTTTGGAGTTCACTGAATTTAGATTGTGCTTACAATTATCACTTTCCTTTTATCTTTTGTGTTCTATCTCTCCCGACTTTTGATCAGGAGATTCTATTCAGTCATTATAAATAAACTTGCCTTCTAACACTATAATACAAATCAACTGCTTTTTGGAATAAATAGTCTCTAGCACATTCTAGGATGTCACTTTAACATGAACTGGCCAAGAGCTCAGTTTTAACATTCTTTTAATTGAATTTAGAATGTTATTTTGCCTGGTGAGTCACACTAATCTGATATAAACGATTCCTTTGAATTATTACCAGATTAATTCAAGCACATATCATGTCTGCTTGTAACATGCGCTTGTGTTTTCCGACTAGTGGTGCAGGACTGCGTGCAATACAAACACTGTGGGGTGCCGGCAATTTAGATATGTGGTAATTCATAGGGAATGAAAGGACATTCCTATCAAAGCGTATCTCACATTACAAAAGATATGCTGGGTAAAAGGATCCCCTCAATGTCTTATTTGACAGTATATGGAAAACATTGTCAACCGTATGTTCAACTGTATGTATAAACCGTCAGACATTTTCAACAAACTGCCTGAGCACAGATGCTTGTCTGTTTTGCTATTACACACAAAAAAATGCCAGAATTTGATTGTTAGTAAGCTGGAATGGATTATGTCACTGACGAGCTACCGATTTGCAGTTTCCCAGAATCGCTGTTTTTGAGCTAAGATATAAGCGAAGCAAGCGCACTCTATTCTTGGTACGATCAAAATTGTAATACTCGAATTCTGCATTAGAATCAGAAGATTCTGGAAACACAATCTGTGTGTGATCCCTCAGAATACGTGAAGGAAACACATCGATTATTATTTCGGGCACAGCAATTTATCTCGGCAAATTGAATGAGAATTAACTGTTCTTTCTCCCCTTTATAGATAACTAGCATTTTTCACTCTAAATCCGTACTGCCAATGTCTCCATCATTGCAGTACAAGTTGACTGGCCTATTGGAATGTGATTTCTTTATCGAGTAACTACTGAGACTTGTTTTGTAGTTATCTAAATGTCTTTGTAATTGTTTTTAGGTATGTTCAATCACCTCTTATATGTATATTTACGTCTGAATACGTGACTTTGCATGAAAGAAAAAAATGGTGCAGTATTAATATGACTGGGCTCGTAATCCAGAACACCAAGCTAATGTTCTGTGGCCATTGGCATGAATCCCACGAAGGCAGGTGGTGACATTAGACTGAAGGGAAAAACAGGGATCCAGCCTAATGGCGACCACTGTGGATTGATGCAAAAACAGAACGTCTGGTTCACCAATGGAAATCTGCCAACTTTACCTTTGCCTGACCTCAATGTGACTCCAAACCCAGAACAATGTTGTCGACTCTTGATTAGGGATGGACATTTAATGCTAGCGACACCCACATTCCATGAACAATTAATATGTCATAAACTTCCATGGTATTAGTATATAGCAGCTCTATGCATCCTGCTAGTATATGGATGAAGATTACAGTATGAAAATGACGCACCCATGTGCAAATTTAATGTCTGGAATGACTTGCTTGAACTTTCCTTGCGGGCATTTAGCGAGTTAACATCTTGAATCTAGATGCGACTGCACTTGCTTTAATCACGGGATATTTGCGTTAAAATGATAAACAGAACAATATAATAGAAAAACAGGGAATGTGTCTCCTCAAAGATGGAAATAAGACGAAGAAGAAATCTGAAACAAAAACAGAAATTGCTGGAGAAATTCAGCAGGTCTGGTAGCATCTGTGGCGAGACCCAAGGGTGACCGGATTCGAAATGTTTCTCTGCCCACTGACACTGCCATACCTGCTGAGATTTTCGAAGTATTTCTGTTTCCTCAAACATGGATTGGCCATCGCTTTGGACAACATCACTAATATCAATGCAGATTAATGTGGAGACCTTCCTCATTTCACAGCACAATTTGAAGGCTATTGAGTCGGGTTTTTGTTGACGAGCTGTCCTTGACATTTGAATGTGCATCAAAGTCAATTTTGATGTACCCTGTGCTAACCACCTGATGAAGGAGCAGCGCTCTGAAAGCTAGCACTTCCAATTCAGACTGCTGGGCTATAACCGGGTGTTATATGGTTTTTAACTTTGTACACCCCAGTCCAACAGCAGAACCTCCAAATCATGTGTTAACCGTGTTAGAGTCAGTGGGTGGCGGTTCAATGTGACATTGTTTGGAAATAGAACATGATTCTACGTAAGTGCACCAAGTTAGGAACAATGGGGTGATTTATCTTTTTTGTTAAATTGTCAAGGGCTTGACACTTTTTGATCTCTGACTGAAAACGTAAAGTGGCGAGCACATAAACTGAGCAGTGTCAGCTTTGTGGAAAGAATATTGATGATCACTGCTGGCCTTCACTTTTTCTGCAAGCTGTCTTCTCAAAACATCTGATATCTAGCATTTATTTTCTCTCTCTTTCTTATCAGTTAAGAACGCCGGAATTTAATTTGAAAAGTTCTCCAGTTTGCGTGCCACACTATGTGGGCAGCTGTCACATCTGGTTAGCGTTAAATTGGCTTTTCTCTGTTGGACCTCAATTCTCTCCAACTAAATCATGCATTTTGTTTCAGTGCTAATCATAGCATGGAAATGTAATCACTTCCAAACTGTGAGGGATGACTTACATGGTCATGACTTACGCTCTAATAGTATTATGCAGGCGCCTCCTTGGAATCCCATTCCCTGGGAAATGAACACAAATGGGTTTTGCTGTCTGTTGTTCGCAAGCGCTTGGGTTCCGGACCACTATCTGGAACATTGAGGGAGAGATAAGTATTAGACAGCGCTTGGTTCCGTGCCCCTAAAGCAGCTTCTTTCTTGATACATATTGTCCTGACGACTGAAAAACACAGCAGTCGGGTGACGGTTGCAAGGATGAAGTTTTGAGCGCCTTCGCCCTTGCCAGGATTAATCTTTTTTTTTGCGCAATGAAATAGATTACTGTGCACCCCTGAAATTGAATTTGTCTGCGAGGTAATTTCATACTGAAATCGTAAGAAAAGTCGATTTGCTCGGTTTTCGAAAACACGCCTGCTACTTCGTATAAGAACCAGGGAATTCAATGCATTGAAGGCCATTTCTAATGTATGAATTTAAAGCGTAGAAGTTTCAGTTTTTCTCAGTGCACTTACAAAGTCTTCCTTTTCTGATCGGTATCATCCCACGTTTCCATGTTTCCCCATTGGTACCAGTTTTAAAATGTGCAAACACTGACAGGTCAGGAAAACTAAACATGCGTTTTTCCAGTTTGGAAAATCTTTTCCCCATAAGCAGAAGCGGAAGTAACAATACACTCCACAAAAGAAATTGGTGTCTATACTCCTTTAACTTCACCTTCTCCTTACCCTGGTCCTCCCTGTTCTACATCGGCTCGGAATCTCCAGACATCTCAAGTTTAACGCTCACCCCGGTATTCAAATTGTTTTAAGACCTTGTTCCTTTCTATTTATGTATCTTTCTCCAACGTTTTAACCTCGCTTTGAACACTGCACTTAATTTTTCTTGAAGTGTGAGTATTTTGCTACTCTAATCAAAATATCTTTTTTTCGTAAAACATGGGGAAGAATTTTTACGTCTCTATAATTAGGATACTCAGCTAATACCATTAAGGAAATGTTATTTTGTGAACCTCTTGGACCCTAGGGTTTTTTGTTTTGAAATCAAAGTATGTCCAGCTGATAACATTTATTCTTATCAAAGCTGTGCTACAACAGTAGTAGATCCAATAAATAAGGATTTTTTTCGTTCTTTCTCTTCATTTACTTGTACTATGTATTTGCAAGCCATTCATAAAATAATCACATGAATCATAATTATGTCATATTTGTTTTTATTCCAATAAGAATCATAGAATCCCTACAGTGTAGAAACAGGCCACTCAGCTCACACTGATCCTTCAAAGAGCCTCTCACCCAGACTCACCCCATTCCTGTAACCCTTCTCTTCCCATGGCTAAACCACCTAGCCTGCTCATCCCTGGAAACTATGAGACATTTCGCACGGTCAGTCCAACTAACTTGCAGATCTTTGAACACTGGGGGGAAACCCATGCAGACACAGGGAGAATGCTCCATACAGGCAGTTGCCCAAGGCTGGAATCAATCCCAGGTCCCTGGCACCGTGAGGCAGCAGTGTTAGCCATCATACCACTGTGCCACCCAACAGTAATTGCTATAAGGTAGTTATAATTACAGTGGATAGTTTGTATAAATCAAACATTACTTAAAACATTAACAGTAGTTGCTGGGAAAGCTCAGCAAGTCTGCCAGCATCTGTGAAGAGAAATCAAAGTTAACATTTTGGATTCAATGATCCTTCCTTAAAACCTTCTTGAGGATAGTTGTATTTTTAAAGAATTATCTACTTCTATGTTAAAACCCAAATGTATGTGAGTTGGCTGATGACCAGTTTGTGATATAGAGTGATATCAACAGCATGGTTCAGTTCCTGTACCAGCTGAGGTTACCCCGAAGGACTCTCCTTCTCAACCTCTTTCCTCACCTGAGGCATAGTGAATTTCAGGTTAAATCACCACCAGGCATCTCTCTCTAATGGGAGAGCAGCCACGTGGTCTGCTAGGGCTTTGATGACATTACTTTTTATGCAAGATCAAATAAGAAAGGAAAAGCTTATGAATATGGAAAAAGCGAACACGGGATGAAGAGAAGCAAAATACTTCATTTAATTATTTGACGTTTCGTCCCGTCTAGGTGACGTCCTCAGTGTCACTCAGTGACACTGAGGATGTCACCTAGAAAGGGGACGAAACACTGCAACACAAATTCCCAGCTCGGCGAACAGAACCACTACAACGAGCACCCAAGCTACATATCTTCTCACAAACTTTGAATTCCCATACTTTTATTATTCTTATATGGAATGTGAGTGTTGCCTGTCAAGAGTGTGGTGCTGGAAAAGGACAGGCAGCATCCGAGGTGCAGGAAAATCGACGTTTCAGGCTCCTCGGATGCTGGCAGACCTGCTGTGCTTTTCTAGCACCACACTCTACACTCTGATCTCCAGCATCTGCAGTCCTCAGTTTCCACATGTCAGTGTTGTCTGTCAAGACTTGCATTTGTAGCCCATTCTCAGTTGCCCTTGAACAGATTGGGTCTGTAGACCGTTTCAGAGAGCAACTAAGAGTCAGCCATATTACTATGAGCCTATAGTCACTTGTAAGTCCAGGTCTCTTTGTAAAGCACATTGGCGAAACCAATGACAATTTTTATTGCAATTGTCATGTGTTTCTAACTCCAGATTTCTATGAGATGTCATCATCTGCTTTAATGGAAATTGAACCCATTACATTAGATGGCAATGCTAGATGATTAGTCTTGTGAGATTTTCATTACACTGCTGCCATTTTTCTAAACAGTAGAGATTGCTCCTTTGGAGATGCTGTAAAATAAACATCTTGGTAAGTTGCTGCAGTGTGTCTATAGATGGTATAAGTAACATGCATGGTGTGTCTTTGATGGAGGAAATCTTATGTGGTGGGTATGATGCAATCAAGCTGGCTGTTTTGTCTTGGTTGGTATCAAGCTTTGTGAGTGTTGTCAGAGCCAAACTAGCTTGTGAGCACAAATCTTTAGCACCACTACAACCCAAATCTTTTACTGCTTCCAGTACCTTCAGCTATTTATTGATATCACATGAAATGAATAGAATTAGCCGAGAAATGGTTTTCATGATGCTGACAACCTCAGAAGGAGACTGAGATAGCTAATCCACTCAACACTGGCTGAAGGTGGTTACAAAGAATTCATTCTTGTCTTTTGTCCTCGTTGCCATCATTGAGTATAGCAATTTCATAGAGTATCCTTCTCCCCATCGTTGTTTAGTTGTCCACCATGAGTCATAACTAGTGGTAATCTGCTGGAATCTATATTGGGACCTCCGCTGTTTGTGATATACATAAATGACTTGGATAAAGACATAGATGGATTAGTTTGCAGATGATACAAATGTTGGTGGAGTTGTGGATAATGTAGAAGGTTGTCAAAGGATACAGCAGGATACAGAACAGTTGGAGATATGGATAGAGAAATGGCAAATGGAGTTTTATCCATGTAAGTGTAAGATGCTGCACTTTGGGAGATCAAATGTTAGGGAAAAGTATATTGTGAATGGCAGGACCCTGAACAGTGTTGATGTACAGACAGCTCCTTGAAACTGGCCATGCAAATAGATAGGTGGTAAAGAAGGTGTATGGCGTGCTTGGCTTTATTGTTTGGGGAATTGAGTACAAGAGTCAGGAAGTCATGTTGCAGCTTTATAATGTTAGGCTACATTTAGAGTATTGTGTTCAATTTTGGTCGCCACATTATAAGAAGGATGTGAAGGCTTTGGAGACGGTGCTGAAGAGGTTTACCAGGATGCTGCATGGATTAAAGGGTATTACTTATAAGTGAGGTTAGAAAAACTCTGGTTGTTTTCTCCAGCGTGGCAGAGGCTGAGGAGAGACTTGATAGAAGTCTATAAAATAATGAGGTACATAAATGGGGTTGGCGGTCAGAATCTTATTCCCAGAGGTGAAATGTCTATGCATTTACGGTGTGAGGGGGAAAGTTCAAAGGAGATGTGAGGGGCAAGGTTTTTACCCAGAGAGTGATAGGAGTGTGGAATGTACTGCCAGGGATCGTGGTGGAGGCTGATACCATAGGAGCATTTAAGTGACTTTTAGCTAAGCTCATGAATATGCAAGGAATGAAGGAATATGGACCAAGAGCACACAAAAGGGATTCGTTTAATTTGGTGTCAGGTTCGGTACAATATCATGGGCAGGGCCTGTGCTCTACCATTCTATGTTCTGTAGAATATAGTCATAAGACTGTGCAACTTTAAAATAATCTGTTAGTTGTGGCTCACCTATCTCTGTGTATAGTATGCTGCTGCCATAGTTTTAGCATAAATGCTGAATGATGTTGTGGCTTGCCAGGTTTGTGCCTCATTTGTAGTAAAGAGTCATAGAGTCATAAAGCAAGGAAACAAACTCTTTGGTCCAACTCAACCATGCCAACCTGATATTCCAATCCAATCCAGTGCCATTTGCCAGCACTTGGCCCATAACCCTCTAAACCCTTCCTATTCTTAATACATCCAGATGCCTTTTAAATGTTGTAATTGTATCAGCTTCACCACTTCCTCATACTTGCATCACCCTCTGCGTGAAAAAGTTACCCCTCAGGCCCTTTTTAAGTCTTTCTCCTCTGTCCTTAAACCTGGTTTTGGACTGCCCTAACCTGGAAAAATATCTTGTTGATTTACACTATCTGTGCCCATCATGATTTTATAAACCTCCATAAGGTCACCCCTCAGCCTCCCCTCTACAGGGAAAAAGTCTACAGCCTCTTCAGCTTCTTTCTATAACTCAAACCATGCAGTCCCGGCAACATGCTGATAAATCTTTTCTGCAACACTTTGTGCAACCGTACCCTTTATTTTCTACCACCTGTCCATGTTTTCCTACCAAAACGTATCACCTTGCACTTCTCCAAATTAAACTTTATCTGCCGACTATCCACCCACTCCTTGGACAAACTTCAAATTTGTCCCTTGAAATTGAAGATCTAGATCATTATTGTAAAGCAGAAAATGCTGACCCCAGGATTCTCCACTACAAACCTCCTCCAATTTGAAACTTGTCCATTAACCATTATAGTTTCCCACCACTGAATCAATTTTGTGACCCCTTTGATACTATCAACTGATTTTAAATTCCACAAGCTGCTGAGAAGTGATTTATACCCCCATTTCCTGAATGTTCTACTGCAACGCTAGCACAATGTCACATAATCATCTGGGTCTTAAATAGTCATGAAGATGTACTGTTTGGAAACAAACCCTTCGGTCCAATTTGACCATGCCAACCAGATATCCTAAATTAATCTAGTCCCATTTGCCAGCATTTTGTCCATATCACTCTAAACCCTTCCTATATGAATATCCAATCTATTAAATGTTGTGATTGTAACAGCCTCCACCATCTCCTCTGGCAGCTTATTCCATACACACACCATTGTCTGTGTGAAAAAGGTGCCCCTTAGTTCCCTTTTAAATCTTTCGTCTCTCACCTTAAACTTATGCCCTCTAGCTTCGGACTCCCCTCCTCTCACCCTATACATGCCCTCATGATTTTCTAACTTGTATAAAGTCACCTGTCAGCTCCAGGGAAAATAGCCCCAGCCTCTCCCTATAGGACTAACTTTCCACCCGTGGCAACATCCTTGCAATACTTTCCTGAACCTTTCAAGTTTTACAACATTGTTCCCATGGTAGGGAGACCAGAATTGAATACAGTACTCCAAAGGAGGCCTGCAACATGGTGTCCCAGTTCCTATATTCATTGCACTGACCAATAATAGCAAGTGTACGAAACGCCTTCTTCACTATCCTGTCAACCTGTGACTCCACTTCTAAGGAACTATGAACATGCAATCCAAGGTCTCTTTGTTTGGTAACACTCCCAGTACCTCACCATTAAGTATTAGTGCTGCCCTTATTTTTCGTACCAAAATGCAGCACTTCACATTTATCTAAATTAAACTCTATTGGCCAGTCCTATGCTCATTTGCTCATCTGATCAAGGTCCTGTTGAACTTGGAGGTAACCTTCTTTGCTGTCCACTACACCATCAATTTTGACGACATCAGCAAACTTTTTCTCCTATATTCACATTCAAATCATTTATATAAATGACAAAAAGCAGTGGATCCCGCACCGATCCTTGTGGCACACCGCTGGTCACAGGCCTCAAGTTTGAAAAGCAGCCTTCCAACAGTGCCCTCTGTCTCCTACCTTCAAGACTTTTGCTTGCTCTCCCTGGATTCCATGAGATCTAACCTTGCTAACCAGTCTACCATGCAGAACCATGCCGAATGCCTTACCGAAGTCCATATAGACAATGTGCACCACTATGCCTTCATAAATCTTCTTCATCATTTCTTCAAAAAACTCCTTTGTGAGGTGAAGTGAAAGCAAAGCACTCAGGCACAGAACCTGCAATCAGGGAGATCAAAAGACCACACACATGGTGCAAGTGAAGTGTCAACAGGCTGAACAACAGGTCTCTGCAGGTGATCAAGAGTGTCAGACAGTGTGAATAAAGTGTCAAGAGCTGAATAACAAACAAAGGGATGATCTATCATCCAATCAATTGAGGCAGAGATAATTATAAGAAAAACAAATAAGATGATGCTGGCGACAAACCAAATGACTAGAATTACATGATAGATATAAGAGTTGCACAGGTATAAGGGTCTAACCAAAGTAATAAGTAATCCAAAACCATACAAACTAAAGTAGAGCGATCATAACAAGTTATCAAGGTGACAATAAAGAACATTTTACAAATACAGAAATAGCATGCTAAAAACTAATATATAGCTTAGTTTGTTCTATCATATTTTAAATTCAGTGTATTTTTCTTCTTGATTTTCTACCTGAAAGAATACTTGATTCTGATTGACTGCTTATCCTTTTAGGTGTTGTCATTGATGCTGGGTGCTTGGAGAGTTCCTTGACATGGCCCTGGATTTAAGCGGACAATGGGAAAGGGAAAACTTGTAGCAAAGGGATCACAAGATCTTTGTGAGAAGCTTCTTAGAGATCATCAGCAAGCATTATTTGGTCACTGACTGCACGGTCCATGCCACTGAAACAGATGCACTGGATTGAAACACAGTAACGTTTATATTCTACCCTCCAATATAAATTTTAAGTTGCTGACTGCAAGTGGTTATACAAGGCAACAACATGTTTAGTTCATTTTCAGCAAACTCAAGTATGAACAACAGCTTACGCTCTCAGATGTTAAGTGTTTTGGCGGTCACCCAGAAACTAAACATTTTAGATTGTTGGTAGCTGCAAGCATACATTATATTCATGAATATATAAAGTTAGAGGTACAATAGCAATTTATTGAGAGTCCATGCAGTTATTCCAGCAAACTTACCAGCTGAGAATTAACATTCAAGATGCTCCCTTTCTCCTTACGTTTTCATGCTCGAAATTCTCCTCACCATTCCCAAGTGCTCTGTAACCACAGTGGAGGACATCAAGAGAAAATATGAAATGAATACAGCTTATGCCCACCACTGTACAAATTTTATTCCTGATACAATTGTAGAAATTTGTTTTGAAATCCAAAATCAATAAATAATTCATTATGTCACATATTTCAAGGAGCTTTAAATACTCAAAAGAGTATGTTACATTACAAAAGAGAGTGTTAGATTTAAATACAGGAGGCCTTTGCTACATTCTGCCAGCTCTATAACTGAAGTTAATACATAAGCCATTTTCCCATACCAGTTGTGTGCCCTTATCAAATATTTGGACATTTTTAAAAATAACATACCTACTCAATAATTACTTGTTTAAAATATTTCATGTAATAATACAACTGGTCGCCAATTACTTTGGTTGCAAGGCTATATTCCAAATAGATTATTTGTGGATCTGCTAATCTAAATTATAACGCTAATATATTCACAATACAAAAGTAAACTTTATTTTGACACCCCTTGAATCTGAGAAATAACAGCCCTGTGAAAATATCTCCCATTATTTCAACCTTAATCTCCCGACTCATTTCAAATGTGATCAATCTTTCACTAGTTAACCATCTCAAGTCTTCACTGAAAAATCTTAACCCTTTGGTCTGGTGGAAGAAGCCAAACATTGGTGGAGCCTTTCTTCAAAATTATAATCTCTAACCTTGATCTCATACTCTAAGCAAAGCGGCCTTCTTAAAACGCCCTTATTCTTTCTATAATGAAGTCCCCTCAGCTGCACTTAAAAATTTCAATTAATGTCTTGAAGAAATTTCACATTTTATATTCCATCTTTCTGTAAGTAAAATCAAATTTCCCATATGATTCAAGAGCTTTCAAGCTACATGCCAACATGTAAAACTTTATGTTCTACAGCTAAATCTTGTTGTTCTAATGTTAAGCATCTTGCATCTGTGGGATATTTTCATTCACTTCCTTTTTTCCCTCAACATCCTTTTCTGCATTCCAGAGGACATTTTTTTTCATATTGATAGGCGAGTGTCCTTCATTCACCACCAACTGGCAATCTCGTTCAAAAAACACTACAGGATGGTTAAAGGGGGAAAATGAAGATTTGAGTCTTCTTAACACATGACTTACTATGCTAACCAATAGGAGAAGCATTCCACCAGCCAGTAGATATCCTTTAGCTTGTGAAGCACAAAAGAGAGAAAAGGGCAAATATTTCTCTGGAATGCTGAAAAACATTTATGCCATGAATGTATACAAGTGGTGGTGGACAGCAGTACTGATACAGGGGAAAAAAAACCTCATTTGATTGAGGAGCAGGGACAGACATGATAATCAGAGCTGGTAATCATCCAGACAACAATAGAATGGGGTGTGCATAGAAAAATACTCAGATTTCTGACATCATTTGGAATTTCTTAAGTGACTGCATAACATTTTACAGTTATTGGCACTTTCTCAAAAAGTGCCAAAATTCTTTGACATTATTGTTAAATTTTGACTCCATTACAACAATTCCAATGATCCTACTGTTATCCAAAATCAGCTGATACAACAATAGGCTATTGGCTTTAAAAATCATCATAGGCATCCACTTAAAAGGAGATGTAAGTAGTCAAGAGGATTATACGATTCAAATATTGAACGTGTCCCAACTCAGCAGCAAATTTAAGGAATATCCCTGTCTTTGAGTATTAATGGCAAAAGAAAACTTCATTTTCCCCAAAGTTATAAATAGAGTGTTATTTCTACACTACAGATACACAAACAGCAGAAACTACAAAGAAAATGTCCTTACATAAAAATCAACTGTGCCACAGGTGAAAGGCTAACTTGTTAACAATTTAAAAATCAGATTCTGAACCTCTTGTAGTTTATATACAACACAAGGACATTCAGTTCCCTCTGTACTGCAGTATTTAGTCTTTCCCTACTTGATTAATAGTTTACTTTTCTATTCTTCCTAACGTGGATGATCTCATTTCCCACATTGCACTACAGCTGACAGACCTTTTGGCCACTCATTTAACCTTTCTATATTGTTTAGTAGTTTGCTTATACTCTCTTCAGTCTTCATACCATCAGTAAATCTGGTTATAATGCATCAGTCCCTTCATCCAAGTCATTAATATTGTTTGTTACTAACTGACACACCGACAAAGTGATACTTCATTATTTTCACAACCTGAAGGTGAGCCAAATCAAATTTAAAAAAAGAACTGCAGATGCTGAAGATTTGAAACAAAATCGAAGTACTGGGAAACTCAACAGGTCTGGCAGAGTCCGCAGAGAGATAAATAGAGTTAGGATTTCAAGTCCAGTGAGCTTATTCACTGTTTTTGTATCGGCTTTTGCACTTCTTCCAACTATGCTGGGTCCACTACTTTTCATCATTTACATAAATGATTTCGATGTGAGCATAAGAGGTATAGTTAGTAAGTTTGCAGATGACAGCGAAATTGGAGGTGTAGTGGACAGTGAAGAAGGTTACCTCCGATTACAACGGGATCTTGATCAAATGGGCCAGTTGGCTGAGGAGTGACGGAGGGACTTCAATTTACATAAATGTGTGGTGTTGCATCTTGGGAAACCAAGTCTTAGCAGGACTTATGTACTTTGTGGTAAGGTCCTAGGGGTGTCGCTGATAAAAAGAGACCTTGGAGTGCAGGTTCATAGTCCTTAAAAGTAGAGTCGCAGGTCGATAGGGTAGTGAAGGCATTTGTTATGCTTTCCTTTATTGATCAGAGTATGAGCTTAGGTGTTGGGAGGTCATGTTGTGGCTGCACAGGACGTTAGTTAGGCCACTTTTGGAATTTTGCATGCAACTCTGGTCTGAAAGGTTCAGAAAAGATGTACAAGGATGTTGCCAGAGTTGGAGGATTTGAGCTATAGGGAGAGGTTGAACAGGTTGGGGCTGTTTTGCCTGGAGCGTCGGAGGCTGAGGGGTGACCTTATAGAGGTTTATAAAAACATGAGGGGCATGGATAGGGTAAATAGACAAGATCTTTTCCCTGGGATGGGAGAGTCCTGAATTGGAGGGCATAAGTTTAGGGTGAGAGGGAAAAGTTATAAAAGAGACCTAAGGGGCAACCTTTTCACGCAGAGGGTGGAGTGTATGTGGATTGAGCTGCCAGATGAAGTGATGGAGGCTGGTACATTGCAACATTTAAAAGGCATTTAGATGGGTATATGAATAGGAAGGTTTTGGAGAATTATGGACTGGGTGCTGGCAAGTGGAACTAGATTAGGTTGGGATATCTGGTCAGCATGGATGAGTTGGGCCAAAGGGTCTGCTCCCATGCTGTACATCTCTATGACTCTATGCCTCTATTGGTTATCTGTTAGTTAGCCAATCCTTGATTGAAAGATATTGCTCCAACGCCATGAACTGTTGACTTGTACAGTAACACTACTGAATATTTTTCCAAAATCCAAATAGACTACAACCACTGGTTCTCCTTTGTATACTATAATACTGAAAATACCATTATATGCGTCAGTCAACAATTCAGATACATGGAAATTCAAACATTTCACTTTTGATGATAGATTAAAAACCATCTAGGAGATAATTATTTTATTCAGATATTCTATGCATGCTTACCAGTTTACAGGAATGAATTCTGTTTGAATATAGATTAAATTAGAATTAGGTATATCTATAATCTATATTGCATGAACCTATTCTAGTACAGGCAGTGGAAGAAAAACTATAATCACTCACAAGCTTTTCAACTATATGAGGAAACATATGTCAAATTTCTATACCTGTTTATTTTCCAGTCACTTTGTTAGAAGGTACATATGCAAGAATTAGTCAATGTTTTGGTTCAACATCAAATTCTTTCAAAAGTTTACAGTCATAAGAATGATTATTTAGGTGAGATATCAAAGCTTGTTGGTACCATTGAATCATAATGCAGTGTCAGTTACTGAGTCAGGAAAGAAGAGATAGAGGCTGAAATTATTTCTTTGTCCAATATTAATTTTTTAAAATAACTTATTATTTATCTTACTTTCCGCTGCAAATTACGTCTTTATTTGCTATATTACTGAGAGCTGTATTGTAACTACTATGTTTAACTTCATGCTAAACTAGCTATCAGTACTCTGACTAATTTGTTTTAGTAGGTTACAACAGTGATGAATACCTTTTGTTCAAAATATTACATTTGCAAGTGCTTGCATCAAAGTACAGCATCTTTTAATATTAAGAGGTTCTGTAAAGAGTCATTATAGACTCAAATCTGACCCATATAACCCACTTTGTTAGCATCTGATCTTCTAGCAGCAATGGAATCCTCGTGTTTATATTTAGACTGAAGATCATTTCAGTCCTGACATAACCTATAGATTCAATTCTCACTTCATCAGAATGTTTGGCACAGGACTTCTTGCGTGCGTGAAGTGAATATTGATAAATTAACCACATTGTTATAAACCAGCATTCAATGTTTAGATTATACCACAAATCTATTATATACTATGAGCTAGGAGTTCACAATAGATTGTCATTTCTGTCAACCTTTAGCCACCATAATAGGTTAATTTTAAGCAAGTAATGGTATTTTTCATGAATAAAAGAATCATAATAAATATTTCGGTGGAATAAGAAGACTGATTCAAGAACCCAAAAACATCTGCTACTTCATATTTTAAATAAAATGTTACTTTGGTTTTTTAATAGCTGAGAAAAAGGAAATGTTTCTCTGATGGTCCATCTAGGTCATTATGTTGGGTTCATATAAGCATTTCCCTTCCAATCTAATGCAAATAGAACATTTTCTCTCCTTTTTGCTATTCCATTTTCCAGACATAACTTCTTTCTTTAACATTGTGAGTCAATCAATTAAATTTAATATTTGATTTTAATAAATATTTTGTTCACAGTATTGTACATAAAATCACCTAAGCAAAGAGGACAACCTGAACTCCCAGTTTCATTTGTCAGTGCTGGAAATGGCATTAATCACCCAGACAGATGCAGTATAACCAATAGGCTGGCATTTGCAATTGTACACACATGAACATTTTATATGATTAACTGATTAAATAAAATTGCTTCCAGCCCAGTAGAGACTTACAACCCTTATTGCCTGACATTGTATCACAGATATAAATGAACAATAAAACTCTCACACTATATTTATGAAGTAATCTTCTGCTCAGTCTTTATGTGTATTCTTTATGTTACCTCTATCTCACTAATCTGAACTTGCTCACATGAAGTGGTACTAAAGCAAATGGAAATACCTAGGAGCTTAATTCAAGTGATCAATGGGAGGTCATGCTGTGGCTGTACAGGACATTGGTTAGGCCTCTTTTGGAATATTGCATACAATTCTGGTCTCCCTGCTTTAGGAAAGATTTTGTGAAACTTGAAAGGGTTCAGAAAATATTTACAAGGATGTTGCTATGATGGGAAGTTTTGAGCTATTGGGAAAGGCTGAATAAGCTGGGGTTATTTTCCCTGGAGCATTGGAGGCTGAGGGGTGATCTAATAGAAGTTTATAAAATCATGAGCGGCATGGATAGGGTGAATAATCAAGGTCTTTTCTCAGGGTAGAGGAGTCCAAAACTAGAAGGCATAGGTTTAAGGTGAGAGCAGAAAGATTTAAGAGGGACCTAAGGGGCAATGTTATCACATAGAGGGTGGTGTGTGTATGTGGAATGAGCTGGTGGGAGAAGTGATGGAGGTACATACAATTACAACTTCTAAAAAGCATTTGGTCAGGTTTATGAATAGGAAGGATCTAAAGGGATATAGGCCAAATGTTGGCATGTGGGATTAGATTAATTTAGGATATCTGGTTGACATGGACTAGTTGGATCGAAGGGTCTATTTCCATGCTGTATATCTCTACGACTAGTTTTGTAGCGTGGACTGCTGTAATTACTTGCCTATCATAATGAAGGCTCTGTTTCCACTTGGTATTGAGGAATGAGAATTTTAGTGAATTGCTTTTCTTCATGAAGGATTGTGAGAATTTGTACACATAAACTGACTGACTTTCCATGTTAGTTTAATGTATAGCACTCAAAAAACAAGAGTCATGGTGCTTTTGCAGTGGAACTACATTACCAGTCTGTAAGAAAAGAAGAGATGATGGAAAACAGAAGATATTTGATAAAGACTCCTTGAAATACTGTTGGTTAAAGTTGCAGCGCATGAAATTAAAGACAAATTATTCACTTGGTTCAGAAATTGCTTGAGTGATGGAGCACAGAGAGAAGATATAGTTGGTAGTAGGTATTTTGCAGACACTTTAATAAGTAGAATTTTACTAGTGGTGCATTATGATCTGTGTTGGGCTTACACTATTCATTTTTTTTAATGATCGTTAGATAATTGAATAGGAAACCACATAAATTCACTGATGACACATAGATTGGTGGCACTGCAAGCTGTGTAAATGGAAACATTACATTGCAGAGTGATCTAGTGAATGGGCAAGACTGTGGCAATGTATCTCAATATAAGCATAAAAGCTAAAAGGGATCAATAGTTTCTAAATGGTGAAAAGCTGCAAACAGTGGAAATCCAAAGAGACTTGGGAAGAGGTAAATAAAATAATTAAAAATGCTAATGGAATGTGGACCATTATATTAATAGGACTAGAAAGTATGAAGTTAAAAATCATGCTTCAGCTGTACAAAGCCTTGTTTCGAGCTGACATGAATTAATGTGAGCAGTTCTGGGTACCAAGCCTTAGGAAAAATAAAATACATCATTGGATGTAGATTTACCAACATTTACCTGGACTCTGTATGTTATATCAGGAGGAGGCAGTACGCTCGCTAGGTTTCTAGCATGAATGTAAATGGTTAAAGGATGATTTGTTCAAAGTTTTAAAAGTATCATGGAACCTACAGGATGGATAGAGAGAAACTACTTTCTGATATTTGGAAAGTGTAGGACTAGGAAACATTGTTTAAAAGTTAATGCTAGATCTTTCAGGATTGGAATTAGCAAACGCTTCAACACACAGAGTGATAAAAATTTGGAAATCTCTTCCACAAATGGTTATTAATTGTATATTTTAATTCTGAGATTGGATAGCAAAATTTCATCAAGGATATTCAGGATTTTGGGGCAAAGACAGGTATATAGAGTTAGGCCATGTTGAAACTGTCTCAAGAGGCAATAATTACTTACTCCTTTTTTAAAAATTTGTTTATTGGATGGGGGCATCGCTGGATAGGCCATGCAATATTAGCCATTCCTAATTGAATTGAATTGAATTGCATTTATTATCACGTGTACCAAGGCACAGTGAAAAGTTTTGTCTCGTGAGCAATACAGGCAGATCGCATAGTTAAGTAGGATAGATCAGTAAATAATAGATAAACAGTGACAAAAACAAAAATACAGGTACAGGCGAATGTTAAGAGCTTATGAGTCCATTCAGTATTCTAACAACAGTAGGGTAGAAACTGTTCTAAAACCGGCTGGTGAGTGTGTTCAGGCTTCTGTACCTTCTCCCCGATGGTAGAGGTTGTAGAAAAGCATTGCCGGGGTGGGATGGATCTTTGAGAATGCTGGCGGCCTTTCCTTGACAGCGGGCCTGGTAGATGGCCTTTGTGATTTTTCGGGCCAAGTTCACCACTCCCTGTAACTATCTCCGATCTTGAGTGGTACAGTTGCCATACCAGGTAGTGATACATCCAGACAGAATGTTCTCGATGGCACACCTATAAAGGTTGGCAAGGGTATTCGCTGTCATGCCAAATTTCCTCAGTTGTCTGAGGAAGAAAAGACATTGTTGGGCCTTTGTAAGCAGTGCGTCCACATGAAGAGTCCAAGAAAGCTTGTTGTGGATGACCACTCCCAGGAGTTTGACACTCTCCACACGTTCCACTTCTGCTGTTAATGTGTAGGGGGGTGTGAGTAACATCCCACCAAAAGCCAATAATGAGTCTTTTGGCTTTGTCGGCATTGAAAGCTAGGCTGTTCTCAGTGCACCATTTTTCCAGGTCTTCCACCTCCCGTCTGTAGTCTGTTTCATTGCCATCTGAGATTCGACTGACTATGGTGGTGTCATCAGTGAACTTATAAGTGGCATTAGTCTGGTATTTGGCAACGCAGACATGGGTATACAGAGAGTACAGTAGGGGGCTGAGTACATATCCCTGGGGGGGCTCCAGTGTTGAGTGTTAATGAGAATGAAATATTGTCCCCAATCTTCACTTTTTGTGGACTGTTTGGATGTAGATTTACCAATATTTACCTGGACTCTGTATGTTATATCAGGAGGAGGCAGTACGCTCGGTCAGTTTCTAGCATGAATGTAAATGGTTAAAGGATGATTTGTTCAAAGTTTTAAAGGTGACACTGAAATTTTTGAGGTGTGGGGTCAGTCACAGTGCTGTTTGGAAGTGAGTTTCAAGATTGTAACCAAGCAACAGTGAGGGAATGGCGATATTGTTCTAAGTCTGTAAAGTGTATGATGTGGAGGGAAACTCACAGGTGATGGTGTTTCTATGCATCTACTGCCTTTGCCCATTTAGGTTCTAGAGATTGTGGACTTTGAAGGAGACTAGATGAGCTGCTAGAGTACATCTTGTACAAAATGCTGCCACTCTACATCAGTGATGGAGTGAGTGGTGGATGGGGTGCCAATCAATCTGGTTCCTACATTAGTGAGCTGTCAATTTAAAAAAAATAAAAATATCATTACTTAAAAACTGATCATTTTTCAGGTACATTAAGAACACTAAAAATGGATTAGTTTCTATGCTGAATGAGTTGGAGCTAAGTAGTTTTTTATCCATGACATTTTAATATTCTCATTGTCTGTTCAGTGTCACAACTGAGATGAGCTAATTCAGTATAAATTATGGATTGTAGGCTGTCCTGATTTGTGTGACTTCATTTTACAAAAACAGATTCATTACTCCTGAGCCTTCAGGGGAGCCTCGTGCCTCTGTCAAGGAGAAAGAATGACTTCAATAGCTGAGTCATTCAGTGATCAGAAAAATAAAGTAGAAAGGACTGCAAGTGAAGAAATAACATCACATGTTGTGCGTGTCAGTCTATTAGAGATGGTCTTAAACTAATCTCTGAGTCAATGGATGTGGTGTGTCAGGCATTCATCTCCAGATGAGTTTATTAACATGAAGTCATAGAGTCATAGAGTCATAGAGGTGTACAGCATGGAAACAGACCTTTCGGTCCAACCCATCCATGCCGACCGGATATCCCAACCCAATCTAGTCCCGCCTGCCAGCACCCAGCCCATATCCCTCCAAACCCTTCCTATTCATATACCCATCCAAATGCCTCTTAAATGTTGCAATTGTACCAGCCTCCACCACATCCTCTGGCAGCTCATTCCATACACGTATTACCTTCTGCATGAAAAGGTTGCCCCTTGGGTCTCTTTTATATCTTTCCCCTCTCATCCTAAACCTATGCCCTCTAGTTCTGGACTCCCCGACCCCAGGGAAAAGACTTTGTCTATTTATCCCATCCATGCCCCTCATAATTTTGTAAACCTCTATAAGGTCACCCCTCAGCCTCCGATGCTCCAGGGAAAACAGCCCCAGCCTGTTCAGCCTCTCCCTGTAACTCAGAACCTCCAACCCTGGCAACATCCTTGTAAGTCTTTTCTGAACCCATTCAAGTTTAACAACATCTTTCTGATAGGATGGAGACGAGAATTGCATGCAGTATTCCAACAGTGGCCTAACCAATGTCCTGTACAGCCGTAACATCACCTCCCAACTCCTGTACTCAATACTCTGACCAATAAAGGAAAGTATAACAAACGCCTTCTTCACTATTGTATCTACTTGCGACTCCACTTTCAAGGAGCAATGAACCTGCACTCCAAGGTCTCTTTGTTCAGCAACAGTCCCTAGGACCTTACCATTAAGTGTATAAGTCCTGCTAAGATTTGCTTTCCCAAAATGCAGCACCTCGGATTTATCTGAATTAAACTCCATCTGTCACTTCTCGGCCCATTAGCCCATCTGGTCCAGATCCTGTTGTAATCTGAGGTAACCCTCTTCGCTGCCCACTACACCTCCAATTTTGGCATCATCTGCAAACTTGCTAACTGTACCTCTTATGCTCGCATCCAAATCATTTATGTAAATGTCAAAAAGTAGAGGGCCCAGCACCGATCCTTGTGGCACTCCACTGGTCACAGGCCTCCACCACCACCCTCTGTCTTCTACCTTTGAGCCAATTCTATATCCAAATGGCTAGTTCTCCCTGTATTCCATGAGATCTAACCTTGCTAATCAGTCTCCCATAGGGAACCTTGTCTAACGCCTAACTAAAGTCCATATAGATCACATCTACTGCTCTGCCCTCGTCAATCTTCTTTGTTACTTCTTCAAAAAACTCAATCAAGCTTGTGAGACATGATTTCCCACGCACAAAGCCATGTTGACTATCTTGAATCAGTCCTTGCCTTTCCAAATACGTGTACATCCTGTCCCTCAGGATTCCCTCCAACAACTTGCCCACCACCGAGGTCAGGCTCACTGGTCTATAGTTCCCTGGCTTGTCTTTTCTGCCCTTCTTAAACAGTGGCACCACGTTTGCCAACCTCCAGTCTTCTGGCACCTCACCTGTGACTATCGATGATACAAATATCTCAGCAAGTGGCCCAGCAATCACTTCTCTAGCTTCCCACAGAGTTCGCAGGTACACCTGATCAGGTCCTGGAGATTTATCCACTTTTAACCGTTTCAAGACACTTCCTCCTCTGTAATCTGGACATTTTGCAAGATGTCACCATCTATTTCCCTACAGTCTATATCTTCCATATCCTTTTCCACAGTAAATACTGATGCAAAATATTCATTTAGTATCTCCCCCATTTTCTGTGGCTCCACACAAAGGTCGCTTCAAATTTAATATGGATGTGTTAGGGAGAATCCGATTAAAATTTTAGCTTAAGTTTCTTAGTTGGACACTTGTATTAGTCTCAGTATGAATGTTTGGGCAGATTGTCTTCTGAGAAAGGTTATCTTTCATGTTCAATTTACATTTTCCATCTTTTAACATCACCAGTATTCAACTTCACATTCATCAGCATAGGTCATCTCTCTCATTCCTACTTGTCGACTCAGTAAACTACATCCACCATCAGGCTGGTGCTTTCATTTACTGTCATTGGTAATTTAAATTATGTTCCATTGAAATATGTTGAATTCACACTGATGGTCAGTTATTATACGTTCATGCATAACATTCAAAAATGCCTAAGTTCTCAAGGATAGACTCTTTGAGTTTCTTTTTGAAGCATACTGTGGTGACCTTTACTTGCATCATTAATTCCTGATCCAGCTTGATGGAATTTCTGATCAGTGAAGCACATATTGAACACAAAAGCCATTTCTTGTATTTAACATTCCACTTACTTTTAATAAAATGGAAATATTTTTTAACCTTTTTCCTATTTACAGAATATATATGTTATCTTCTTTATTATTTTAATATGCATTTAGTCATCCTCAATTGACAGATCCTATTTCCTGGTTAACAGTACTTCTTGAGCTCTGTCTATTTCAAGTATCTGAGTTAAGTTTATTCACTTTTTTAGATTTTCTTAATAAAGAGGTTGTTAGGTTTGCAGACCACTAAGAACACTATTGTAGAATATCTTGCTCGACCCCAGATTTTCTTGTTGTGTTGTCTTCCACATGAAGTTGTTATTTAAGGTTCAAACATTTCTAATGCGATCAAGTCATATTTTTCTTTAATTTGAATTCTCCATTGTTTCCAAGGTTCTGTTTACACGTATTTTGGAATGGTGGCTATGGTGGTGCAGAATCTGTAGATTACCTTCAGTGTCTTCAAGGTATATAATGCAACAGTGGATGATGGTGAATTCTCAAGATAATTTGAAAGGAGAAAGATTATCCAGAAGTTCCTGCATGTCCTTAAATTTCTGCATCAAACATTTTCTTGACAGGTTCCAAAGTTGTCATCTCTACACTCACTTTAAATTTATTTCATAAACTGATCACTCTCTTTGAAGAGAACATTTCCTAATATTTGTATAATTTCACCTTTTACTAGCTATAAGCTACAGGTTAATTTTGCAAAGAGAAATCAGGTAAGGAAATGTAATAGACAATAGACAATAGACAATAGATGCAGGAGTAGGCCATTCTGCCCTTCGAGCCTGCACCGCCATTCAATATGATCATGGCTGATCATTCCTAATCAGTATCCTGTTCCAGCCTTATCTCCATACCCCTTGACTCCACTATCTTTAAGAGCTCTATCCAATTCTTTCTTAAATGAATCCGGAGACTGGGCCTCCACTGTCCTCTGGGGCAGAGCATTCCACACAGCCACCACTCTCTGGGTGAAGTAGTTTCTCCTCATCTCTGTCCTAAATGGTCTACCCCGTATTTTTAAGTTGTGTCCTCTGGTTCGGCATTCCCCCATCAACGGAAATATGTTCCCTCCTGCCAGAGTGTCCAGTCCTTTCATAATCCTATACGTTTCAATCAGATCCCCTCTCAGTCTTCTAAACTCAAGGGTATACAAGCCCAGTCGCTTCAGTCTTTCCGTGTAAGGCAATCCTGCCATTCCAGGAATTGACCTCGTGAACCTACGCTGCACTCCCTCAATAGCCAGAATGTCTTTCCTCAAATTTGGAGACCAGAAATGTAATGGGTTTCCTGTTTGCAAAAAAATGACTTCTGGCTGCCCATACCCAAAATAAAAATAATCCCCCTTGTCCCCCCCTCGATCAATTCAAATTAATGTTCCCACTCAACCTATTCACTGTTCTCTTAATTGTATTGTTTGCCTATTATATTTCACTCACTTCCAGGACAGGGATCACCTTACTTCCAAGACAGGAAGCAACACTGCACGTAGGCCTTTAAGATAGAATTATTTTAGTCATTATTCTGTATTTTTCTGAATAATTATCCTGCAGCTAAAGCAAAACACAGTGGACTGTGGAAATCCAAAATAAAATAAAAATTGGAAATATTATATAGTTTATAGAATATTGGAGAGAAATGCAACCTTAGTGACCGGGATTTTGCCAGCTGCACAGTGGCAGGATAATAATGGGACTTTACTGCCTGAGGCCAAATAAAGGCTGCCATTTATTCCACTATCCAATTAAGGAGGTGGCCTGCCTCTTGAAAGTTACCAGAACAATCAAGGATCTTGATTGGTGACACTACTTAGGTTGCAAGGGGAAAGGAAGGGCACCTACATGAAGGCCTGTGATGATTTTCGTTTAATGTGCCAAAACCAAATAATCAAGTCCAGTGATCAGATAGCTTTATGTACCTAACATTGTTATTACTTAGCAGGAAAGCTGTTCCAACACCAATATGTCAATTAATTGAATAATTGTGCGGTGCCTTCTGGCTCACGAGTGGCTAAGCTCTATCTTTTGGAATGTTTCATGGTGGTAGGGTTATGTCAAGCTTTCGTTACTATGCCTTCCATCATCATTTTGCCAATTGCTGTTAAAATGTTTCAGATGAATAACCTTTCTTTAGAAATTATACTGCCAAGCCACATACTGTCACAGCATTACTGTGCAATTTATTTTTAAATGTGGGAATTATAATGAATAACACTGTTTCATTTAAAGGAAAGACCACTTGTCTAAAATATATGTAGTTAAGGATCACTGTGTCTTTTGAGCAATCACTCCACTGACCACTGTAGTGTCTCCAGCATAATTGCTAGTTGTTAAACTCACTAGTTTATTGATATGTGTCTTTAAGTGCAATATGTTATCAATTATTTCATCAGTCAATCAGGATCAACTGCAGCCAAAATGCAAGGTATGTTGAATTAAATCAGAGTTTAAAATGGAATATAATCTACTCGTTGTACAGCAAAGCATATGACCATAGATAGAGAGAACTAGCCCTAGTCTCACAAGACAGCTGACAAGCACAAGCACTCATTCTTTTTCTTTCTGTTTTCTTCTCATTGTCTCATAATTTAATGACTTCTCAAGCTACCCAGGACTGAAGTTAGACTGAAGTCAGTATGTAACCAACTTGACGAATTCTGTCTTCTACTTACAGCAAAAGCTTCCTTCAAAAGAGTATCCTTTTTCAGGTCTGGATATTATACCGATAAGCCATTATTGTGCTATAAATGTTTCCCTTCATTCAAAGTGCCTGAGTATGTCACATTCTTTGTCCAGCTCGTAATGTTAAAGTCTACCCTTTCATGAGCTTCTAGAGGTAATGCACATACTTTCTGTCTTTGATCAACCAGGCCCTCACACCTGTTTCCCTAATCTCATTCTATTCTGTTTTGCACAATCAATTTTGTAATCCCCTGAAATGGCTTTCTTTACCTTTGAACTAATTTTCAGAGGCTTCATGCTTGTATTTGCCTGTTGTGAATTGTTTTTTTTTCTGAAAGCTATCTGTGAGGCCAGTTAATAAGCCATTCACAGTAGCTGTTCAGTCTAATCATTCTAGAAATATAGAAAAGTGCAAAAGAGGCCATTCAGCCCACTGTGTTTGTGCTGACTGAGGAAAACAAAATTAACTGCCCTCTGTGATACCACCTTCCAGGAACTGGTCCACAGATTTGCAGCTTACAGCACTTCAGGTGAAGATCCAGATATCTCTTAAATGATTAAGGGTTTTCACATCCTCCACCAATCAGGGCAGTGAATTCCAGATGCTCACCAGCCTCTGGGTGAAAATCGTTTCCTTATGTCCCGTCTAATTCTTCTACCAATCACCTCAAATCTGTGTCTCCTGTAATAGGCCTGTCCAGTAGGGGACATAGGCCTTCCCTACCTATTCTATTCAAACCCATCTTTTGGATGTAGGTTTGCTCACTGAGTTGGAAGGTTCATTTCCAGACATTTTGTCGCCCTACTAGGTAACATCTTCAGTGGGCCTCAGCCAAAGCACTGTTGCTAAGTCCTGCTTTCTATTTATATGTCTGGGCTTCTTTGGGTTGGTGATGTCATTTCCTGTGCTGAAGTCACTTCCTGTTCTTTTTCTCAGAAACCCTAGCCACTCTCCCCTATATCAAAGACATGCTGGAAATGACTGCTAGACTACTCAGACCCCTTAGCATCATGGTAGCCCACAAACCCACCAACACATTAAAACAGTAGCTAATGAACTTGAAAGACCCTATACAGACAACAAGCAAAACTAATGTCACTTACAAAATACCGTGCAAGGACTGCAACAAACACTACATTAGACAAACGGGCAGAAAACTAGCCACCAGGATACATGAACACCAACTAGCCACAAAAAGACATGACCCTCTCTCACTACTGTCCTTACATATGGATGAGGAAGGACACCACTTTGACTGGGACAACACATCCATCCTAGGACAATCCAAACAAAGACACACACGAGAATTCTTAAAAGCATGGCATTCCAACCAGAACTCTATCAACAAACACATCGAGTTAGACCCCATCTACCACCCCCTGAGAAAAGGAACAGGAAATGACTTTGCCACAGGAAATGACATCACTAACCCAAAGAAACCCAAACATATAAATAGAAAGTAGGAATTTTCAGCAGTGCTTCACCTGAGGCCCACTGAAGATACTAACCAGTAGGGTGATGAAACGTCTGGAAATGAACCTTGAGCTCAGTGCGCAAACCTACATCCAGAATCTCAACCTGAGCTACAAATCTTTTCTAAATGTGCTAAAACTCATCTTTATTTTGTACACCAGTTAAGTCACCCTCAGCTTCCTCTATCAATATCCTCCTGTATATTGTGTAGTTCCCTGTTTTGTTTGCTGACCCCAAATGAAATGCCACACAATTCTCTGGATTGAATTGCATTTGCAAATTTTCTGCCCTCTTAACCAAACTATTTATATAAATTTGGAGTAGACCGATATGCTTGTCACTATCAATTACATGGCTGATCTTTGATTCATCTGCTAATTTGCCAATTAAGTCTCCCACATTTATGTGTGAATTAGTAATATATCACCATTAAAAGTGGCTGCTGAGATCCACCTGAGCATGTGCAGCAGTTGCACTGGTGACATTCGACACTGGCATGGAGTTGTCCTTTATTTTCAATATTTGTGGGTGAGAGACAAAAGAAAATAATTTAAACATTTCAAATTCATATCAGACCCATCATTACAGCACTGGTAATTTGCACAGGTTTGTTCAGTTGAGCCAGTTCCCTTTGATTTACATCCTGGGTTCTGTGTCTACGAAGTATCCAGACAGAAAACAATATTAACATGCAAGCTACATCTTAACTGAAAACAATCTATATATCCAACATAGCTCAAAATGTTTTAATTTACAAATTCTGCTATAATGGATTTCCATTCAGCTGGTGGGCATTTTTAGCTTCTATTGGTGTTCTACCTAATGGTGGCATTCACCGTTAATATGATCATAATACAGTGTATACAACAAATGGCAAGGAATCCAATTCTGTGTCCTGTGGAACACAACTGGGAATCACTTCCCTTCATAAGATATTCATTGACATTACCTTTTATTTCATGCTGCTGAGCCTATTATGAATGTAACTCATCACTGTATACTAATTCCCTGTACACTAATTCCTTATCAGAGTATTGAAGCATGAACTAATTCACCAAGTTAACTTTAATTCTATTTCTGCACACTAATTAACTTTTGCATTTCAGCAGGCATTTTAATTAGTTGAGGTTAACTGAAGTTGCTAACACAGCTTTGAAGTATGATTACTTGTTTTAAGTATTTGGTTGCTCTTCCCTTTTGCAGAGATCTCATATGATGATGGCTGCTTTCCAGGAGGTGTCATCTCCTAAGTATAAAATTCTTCTAGCTTTGTTTGTCTACTTCAGGTTGAAGTAGTTTCCAATAAAATTGCACTTACAACATTAACCTTTACGTATTTCAACTTACATATTAAATTCAAGGATTTTCCAAACATATTTGTAATTAGCCTTTATGACCTTTTGATTTATTATCTGAAAATGGAGAATAGAGTTCACTCTAATCTTTTAGTTTTTTGTTATGAGTGTGATGGCTGAATGACATTGGAATAATGCTTTCACTGCAACCAGATATTACATGTCCATTATCACAAACTGAAGGAATGGCTAATAACTTCAATAACATTGGTAACCTTTTAAATCAATTACTCTGATGCTTTACTCATTGCCCAATTTTATTTTAAATTCTTTGCTCAAGAACTCAATCGTCATGAAATCTAATTTGGCTTTGGTATTGGCTGCTCAATCAGTGTGGCCTGAAGGGCAGAAATCTCTCCTGAGCTGAGATGTTCACTTAGAGAAAGGATTATTTGGTCCCCATACAAGGAAGAATTCGATCAATACACCACAATGTCCTAACTGCTAGCATTTTTTTACTGTTTTAACCTTTGCAGAAGGATTAGAGTGTGTTGAGCCAGTCCTAATTGATTGATATGTCAGATACAGGTTTAGCCTACATAACAGAATTATTGGACGATCTGACCAATTTCAACTTATCATCTCTTCCCCATTGAGTATCACTTTCTGTGCTGGTATTTGGAAAATAAAAATGATCAATAGTGCATTTTAGGAAGGCTGTCCTCCTTCACCTGTGGTATTACATGGCCAAGTTGTATCTTGTAAAAAAAAGGGACAAGAAAGATGAACAGTAACAGCATACCAGCCGAGTGCTATGTTGCTATGTGACCCAGGAAGAGATAGAGTCGCAGAGTCCTACAGCACGGTGACAGGTTCTTTGGCCCAAACTGGTTCATGCCGACCAAAATGTCCATCTACGCTAAACCCCTTTCCCTGCATGTGGCCCATATCCTTCTAATCCTTTCCTCGCCATGTATTTGTCCAAATGCCTGTTAAATGTTGTTAATGTACCTGCCTCAACAGCTTCCACTGGCAGCTCATTCCATATGCATACCACACTCCATGTAAAAACAATTGCACCTCAGGTTCCCTTTTATTCTTTCCCCTCTAACCTTAAACTGATGCCCTTTAGTCCTCAATTCCCCAACCCTGGGAAAAAGACTGAGTGCATTCACCCTACCCATACCTCTCATGATCTTATACTCCTCTATAAGGAGCCCCCTCAGTCTCCTACACTCTAAAGAAAAAGTCCTAACTTGTCCAACCTCTCCTTATGACTCAGACCATTTAGTTCAGGCAACATCCTTATAAATTTCTTCTGCACTCTTTCTTGTTTAAAAACATCCTTCCTATAACAAGGTGACCAAAACTGAACACAGTACTCTAAGTGCAGCCTCACCGACTCCTGTATTACTGCAACATTACATCCCAGCTTCTATACTCAGTGCCCTGACTGATGGAGGCCAGTGTGTTTTCACTGCCATGTCCACCTGTTACTCCACTTTCAGAGCACTGTGAACCTGAACACTAAGGTCCCTCTGTTCCACTACACTTCTTAAGGCCTTAACATTCACCATGAAGCTCCTTTCTTAATTTGATGGACCAAAATTTAAGACCTCACATTTATCTATATTAAACTCCATTTGCCATTTCTTAGCCCACTTTCTCAGCTGATCAAAGTCCTGTTGCAATTTGGATAACCTTCCTCACTATATCTACATGTAGATATCATATTGATGTAGATAACAAACAGGAATGGACCCAGCACTGACCCCTGAGGCACTCCACTTGTCACAGGCCTCCAGTCCAACAAGCATCCTTTCACTATTACCTTCTGCTTCTTACCATCAAGCCAATTTCATATCTAATTTACCAACTCGTCCTGGATTCCATGCGATCAAACCTTCCAGAGCAGCATATCTTGTGCAACCTTTTCAAAGGCCTAACTGAAATCCATATATTACTTCTACTATCCTGCCGTCTTCAACCTTACTGGTCACTTAATCAAAGAACTCTAACAAATTTGTGAGGCATGATCTCCCACTCACAAAGCCATGCTAACTACTCCTAATCAAACCCTGTCTTTCCAAATGCATATATATCTTATTTCTCAGAATCTTCTCAAGTAACTTACCCACCACAGTTGTTAAGCTTACTGGTCTACAGTTCTCAGACTTTTCTTTGCAGCCCTTTTTGAATAATGGCACAACAGTCGTTACCCTTCAGTCTTCCGGGACCTCATCCATGGCTAAAGAGGATGAAAATATATCAGCCAGGGCCCCCACAATTTCTTCTGTAGCCTTTTGCATGGTTCTTGGATATACCAGGTCAGGACCAAGAGATTTATCCACCTTCGTATAATGCATCTAACACTTCCTCTACTGTGAGATGGGCTGTCCCCCAAATATCACTGCTAGCTTCCCCAAGTTCCCAATGTCTTTGTCCATGGTAAACACAGAGGAGAAATATTCATTGAGAACCTCACCCATTTTCTGCGGTTGTAGACATACATGCCCACTTTGGTCCTTGAGGGGCCCTATTCTCTCTAGAGTTATTCTTTTTCCTTTAATATACTTAAAATATCTCTATGGATTTACTCTAATCTTCTCAACCAAGGCTATCTCGTGTCTCCTTTCGCCCTCCTGATTTCCTTCTTCAGTAAACTCCTGTATCCCCAGTATACCTCTACCTTGATCTCAGTCACCTGTACCTGAGCCATGCTGCCTCCTTTATTCTGGTCAAAGCCTCAATATCTCCTGTCAGGGTTCCCTACTCCTGTCACCTTGCCCTTCCACACTGCAACATATAGATCTTGAACTCTTGCTATCTCGCTTTCAAAAGATTCCCACTTGCCAGAGGTCCCTTTGCCTGCAAACAAACTACTCTGATCAACTCCTGCAAGCTCCTGTCTAATTCCATCAAAATTCACCATGCCCCAATTTAGAACTTCAACCTGAGGATCAGTGTTGTCCTTCTCCATAACTATTTTAAAGTTAATAGAACTACGGTCACTGCTTGGAAAGTGCTTCCCCATTGTCACCTCTGTCACGTATTCTGCCCTATTTCCCAAGAATAGATCAAGTTTTGACCCTTCCCAAGTAGGACCCTCTGTATACTGCTTGAGGAAACTTTCCTTAACACAGTTGACAAATTTCACCTCATCTAAGCCCTTAATGCTCTGGCAATCCCAGCCTATGTTCGGAAAATTAAAATCCCCTACTATGACAACCTTATTGCTCCTGCAAGTCTCCCCATTCTCCCTGCATATTTATACCTTTAATTCCCGTTGATTATTTGGGGCCCATAGTACAACTATAATAAAATCACCATCCCCTTCTTATTTCTCACTCCACCCACAAAGCCTCATTGGATGATCGTTCATTATTTCATCTGATTCCTGCTGTGACACTCACCTTAATCAAAAACGCAATTCCCCTCCCCTCCTTCCACTACCTCTGCCCTGCTAAAGCACTGTACCCTGGCATGTTAAGCTACCAGTCCTGTCCCTTTGTTATGGACTAGGCCTGACCACTCAAAGCATTGTTGAGCAGGCAACCCAGACCATAACTTTGCAATTTGTTTCAGTAAGTGTACAGTGAGGATTACCCAGAGTAAGCTAGCTAGGTTGACTACAAGGTTTTAAAACAGACAGAAATTTATTCACAATATTACACAATGAAACACAAAGGACAGATTAAAGAACCTCGACAGAACTCAGTCTATCTAAACTAGACTTAGTTTTGCTGTTTCGAATATACACATAAGTCCCAATAAGCAAACCCTTTTAAAAACCAGTATAAATGGAGTTTATACAGTTTGAAGTAAAAAGGGAAGAAGGAGAGAGAGAGTTTCCACACAGCTCACTGTTGAACTCCCAACTAGTTCTGGACTGAACTGAACTGCTCAGCTAGAGAGCTGACTACTCTTCTTTTATTATACAGGTCACTTCTAAAACATGACCACTTTGTCCTGAAGTCTCATCTGTTTACATATAAACAAAAAGGCCTCTCAATACCCTTTAACCTCTGTCATTTGTGCCAACGTGCACAATGACTTCTGGCTGCTCACTCTCCCCCTTGAGAACACTTTGCAGTTGCTCTGAGGTATCCTGGAACCTGGGAGGCAACACATCATCCTGGATTCCCGTTTGTGGCCACAGAATCTCCTATCTGTCCCCCTAACTATTGAGTCTCTTATCACCAAAGTCCTGTTTACCTTTACCCTTTCCTGCTGTGCCCCAGAGCCAGTCATAGTGGCACCAATCTGGTCACTGCTGTCTTCCCCTGAATAGTCACCACCCCCCCCCCCCCCCCTCAACAGTATCCAAAATGGTAAACTTGTTTTTGAGGGGAATGGCCACAGGGCATTCCTACATTCTCTGCCTACTCCCTTTGCCTTTTCTGGTGGTCACCCAATTACTCTCCGCCTGCACCTTAGGTATGACCACCTCACTAAAACTCTTATCTATGAAGTGCTCAGCATCTCAGATAATCCTGAGTGCATCTAGCTCCAGCTGGTCTCCCACAGTTAAGTAGGAAGGGAGGAAGACTTGATATCCAAATACTCTGCTGTGCCTTGCCTCCAGCCTAGCTGTCTCAGTGGCTTTCTATTTACTAATATTTCAATATTTACCAATTGGTGACAATATCTAGAGTTGCAGTACCTTTTTGTTCCGGTATGTTGAAATCATTCTGTGCATCAACATCTCTTCCAAAACAGTGGTAATGTTTAATTTGTATTGTTTTAAGACTTTTCAAGACGCAGGTGACATAGATGTAGGTTTGCTTGCTGAGCTGGAAGATTCATTTTCAGATGTTTCATCACCATACTAGGTAACATCTTCAGTGAGCCTCTGGGTGAAGCTTCGTCTGGAGGCTCAGTAGTGATGTTACCTAGTATGGTGACAAAACATCTGAAAAAATGAACCTTCCAGCTCAGCGAGCAAACCTACATCCAGAACCTCAAGCTGAGGTACAAATCTTCTCAAAATTCACTATGCAGGAGACATCTTTATATTGTATGCATGATGACAGGAAGAAGCAGTAAATCTGGTCAGGCAGATGAAATATTTGTAAGGATGTTAGCAAATCTTGCATGTGAGTGTAGGTAGAAAGGAGGTGCATGTGGATTCTCCGCTATCTTGAGAATCATGGTAAATGGAACAGGGAACAAATGAGGGGGAATGGGTCTGGATGGGTTGCTCTTCGGAGGGTTGGTGTGGACTTGTTGGGCCGAAGGGCCTGGTTCCACACTGTAGGGAATCTAATCTAATCTAATCTAATATCTTGGTGACTAAAGTAATGCCATGGAGGGAAGTGCACAGTACAGACGATGTAAAAGTGATTCTGAATTTGGCCTGGTAAGAATTCTTTTGCACCTTACCCCATGCTATGGCATGCCCCTCACCTGATCCTGGCTCCATCCTACAACACACCATTCCCTGGATATCCACTGAAGGATCAGCATCCCTGGTGTCCATGCCATCTTTAAAACACTATCATGCACCTGGAGAAGTGTTAGCAATCCAGTATTCACCAGCAAAATATTGACACAACAGCCACAAAGCTATGCTGCTCATAGCCAATGATCTCTTCAAGCTGCGTGGCCAGGCAGCAACTCAGAATTCCACGCACAAGCCTCTTTTTAAGTCATTGCAACCCATTTCTGCTTCAATGGAATGCCAATGTCCCAGTTGCAAGCACCAATGACATGGTACAAATTACCTTTGACCAGCATTTGAATCCTAAGCATGCTAACTCTACATGGATCACAAATGGACAATGATATTTTCCCAATTCTCAGGTATATCACTACTCCTGTAAAAGACTTTCACTTTCACTTTAATCTCACAGGATGCTTAACTTCCTTTGTTATCCATAGTTAACTTACCTTTGCTTATTTCAGTACCTTGATAGCATGTGTAATTGTTTTAAACTACGTAAGAAGTCTTTAAAGTCTTTCCACTGCCTGTGCACCATTATGCATTTAGTGTATCATCCCAATCTACCTCTGCCAATTTGATTTTTGTACCTTCATAACTTCCTTTTTTCAAATTTAACAACCTGTCTTTAGTTTGAATTTCTTCAATTTCAAAAATAATGTAAGATTGTCTCATATTATGGTCACATCCTTAATTAACAAGACTGTCGATTAGTCCTTTTTCATTACATAATACTTAATCCAAAATATCCTTTTCTCTGTTTGGTTCCTCAACATTCTGCTCGAGATAACGAACCCTATAACACTTCAGAAACTCATTCTCCACAACATTAGTGCTCATTGGGTATTCCCAAGCAATATGTTGAATTAAATTTCCCATGTTTATTGTATCACCCATCCTAAAGCTTCTCTAACATACTGATTAATATACTGTCACTGTTTTTTGATAGCCAACAAATTCAGATCTTAGTTTTTTCTCAGTTTCACTCTGCAGATTCCACATTTTGTTCTTTGGATCTGTGATCTGTCCTTGTTATTGTTCTGATTCCATCCCCTATTATCAGCACAACACCATCACCTTTCCTTTTTCTCCATTATCAGATCAAATTATAAAGAGCTGACAGAATTATCATGAAAACCAGCATTGTCTCTACAGCCTTTCTGAGATGCAGGCAAAGTTTTCTACTTGGTAGAAAGACCAGACTTGGAACATAATTCTTAGATTGAAAGGGGTTACAAAGTACAGATAAGAAAAGGAACAGAAGTAGGCCATTCGGCTAGTCTGATAGTCTGACATACTTCATGTCCACTTTTCCTTGTAACCCTTAATTCCCCTCCTGATAAAGAGTCAACCTATCTAAGCCTTAAATATGCACATGGGGTCTGTCCCACAGCTCTGTGTAAGTATTTGAAAAATAAGTGTTTGTTGGTCTATAATGAAAGCGAATGGGACTAATTTTTTTCTGAAGAGCCTACACAAGCATCATGGGTCAAATGGTCATTCTCTATTTCTCTAACTCTCCTTTCCTCTTCTGCTATCCTGTTGTTCTTTGCCTTCCTTCCTCTCCCTCTTCTCCTTCAAAGTATTTCCATTTCAGGTGGAGCAGTTAACTATATAATAAATATCCCTCTTCACTGCCCTAAGAACATGATTCAGAAACGTGTGCTTACTGCACAAGTGTGATAATTCCACTTCTCATAGGTGTCATCCTTATGGCTCCTTAAATTAGCTCCAGTTTTATTCAATTACTTTTAACAATCTGAAGTATATTTTATCAGAAAGAATATGCTTTCATTCCATCACCTGGGCTTGTTTTGAATAGACCTAGCAATTGCACCATTGGTTACTCATTCACTTTCACTTGTTTGAGTGTTCATCACAATGTTTCTGAGCTTTCTGTGTGGAACAACTTGACAATTTGAGCTAATGTAGATGATATTATTCCAATAAAATACATTCACAGCATTAGGTCTTTCTCAATTATGTTGAGCAATAAGGCAATTGATCTTTAAGACTGTTTTTACACATACAGCATAATCATATCACTAAAATGACAGCCATTGGAGAATCTATGGTGAAACAAATCAATTGCAATTCAAGGACTTGTTGATTAATTATTATTCATAACAAGTCCTCTGAGTAATTAATGAGTCAGCTCTATTCATTAATTACGTAATTAGGACAATCGGGCACACACAACTGGGGGAAGCAAAGAGCAGAAAGTGGATATGGATGTTGAATCTTACGTGCCAACATCTATTACCAGTTTGAACAGTCATGATTTACTTTTGTGTTTGACCATTGTCGTGTAACAAATTACTTTGCTGTAATTAGATAAGATCCATTAAAGACTTCCACCAAAATTCTGACATTTTAGTGTTTTCACTTGAACGAAGTTCACGAATTATGGGATTATGACAGAAAATAATTTTCATGCTGGTGGCTTCAGTAGGACATGGCACTAATTCAATTCATGCCCTGGGTTAAAATTGCTATGGTTTTGAATTAAATTTTATAATATACTCAGAGTGAGAATTAAAATAACAGACAGGGTTAAATTTATTAAAAAGATGCATCTGCGTTTGAATCTGATCGCTAATTTATTCAATGGATTCCCATGTGCCATGACCAAGCATGTATGGTGTATTAGATTTAGGTCACAGGTGCCAAGTTTTTAAAATTAATATATTTGATGAAATTTAAATTTAGTTTATGAGACTTGAAAGTGTTAAAACAACTTTAGGTTCAAAAGAACTATGAAGGAAATGCCAACAAATAAGAGAGTTGGAAAACAATTTATTATGTCATGGATTAAGAGAAAGGATTAAAATGAGAGGGAATAGAGTGGTAAGAGCTAAATTCTGTGAAGGATTTTCAAATATAATAATTGCTCATTCTCATCATGTGGGTATGGTTCTTCAAGGAGAGGAATAATCAGTCAATAGTGACAATAAAAAATAAATTAGTTTCTGCACCCAGATGATAACAAACAGTAAAGCATTAGAGAGCACTGCATGATCACTACCTCCAGTGTTGGCTATTGTGATCTTTAGTTGTCTGACGTTCTTTGGACCTTTATGTTGCTCCTGTTATTCTTTTGGGAAAGTAAGCTCCATTTTTCATTTACAAAATGCTTGCACACAAACATTTATACAAACATGGTTTCATACACAGAGACATATATGCACACATATTGAGGCACATTCATTAGGATCAATTACACTTCCATTTTACCAGTCTCTTGTTTTGCTGAAATCTATAACATGCTAATTCGGTGCTTCATTGGTATCTGACTCATCTTAAATCTAACTGTTTTGTTTTAATTACTAAATCAAATTTGAATCAGTCTGAATTTTCACAATTCGCTTAATAGCAAATGAAACAGAAATCCTCAGAGCATCAACAGATTCCTAGCTGAAATTTTATTGAAATTTGGAAGGTAATTTGAAAAACAGCTGGTCCACATAAAATGTGAGTATTATTTAAAAAGGTCAAGCATATAAAATGTTGTTGATCAATCCTTTGTAATGTACAATATATCAACATCATGCAGTATTTTCCATTAAGGATCAGTGAACTACAACAGCAAAGTCAGAATACAATATGTGAATTCTGTCTTAAATTAAATTTTGAAAATTACTGTTCTATTCTTACCCTATATTTCTTTCTTTCCTGCTAGCATCTGTTTAATTTATCTTCAACCGGATTTCTTCAAACAATTTCAGAAAACATCTAGTACTTTCTCGAAAATTCAATTGTTTTCAGTGCACTTCCTTTGTATATTCATCTTGCCCCTGAGGACCTGGCTTATTTCTTTCACATAATTCTGTTTTCCTGGTTTAATTCTAATTGTGTTGCTCATATAATTACATACAAATGTACAAGTTAGAAGCAGGAGCAGACCGATTGCTGCCTTGCATCTCTTTATTTAAGCAAGGAGGTAAATACATTGGAGGTGATTCAGAAGAGGTAAATTAGATTGACACCTGGAATTAATGGATTTTCTTTTGAGGAAAGGCTGGACAGACCAGGTCTGTTTTCATTGGAATTCATGGGTGTATAAGATCCTGAAAGGTGTCATTTTTATTCATTTGTGGGATGTGGGTGTCGCTGGCTGGCCAGCTTTTGTTGCCCAGAAGCTGGTGGTCAGCTGCCTTCTTGAGCCACCGCAGTCCACCTGCTGTGGATTGACCCACAATGTCACTAGGGAAAGAGTTCCAGGATTTTGACACAAGAACAGCCATATATTTCCAAGTTAGGACAGTGAGTGGTTTGGAGGGGAACTCGAAGGGTTGATTAGATGCATGTGGAAAATGGTGTTTCCTTTTATGTGGATGTGACCAGAACAAGGGGACACTGTTTAATTTGGGGTTGGCGTTTTAGGTCAGAGATGAGGAGACATTTTTCTTTTAGAGGGTTGTGTGGTCAGAGAGACTTTACAGCTCTCCATCTCAGAAGATTGTTGGACGCAGAGTCCTTGAATATTTTTAAGGCAGAGATGGATAGGTTTTTGTGAGGCAATGGAATAAAAGCTTTTTGGCAGTAGATATAGATGTGGAAGTGGAATTCACAACACAAACAAATCAGTCATGATCTTATCAATCAGTGGAGCAGGCTTAGGGGATGAATGACCTTTGCACACTCCTATTTTATATCTTTGTATATGCAGGTCTGGTATCCTTCCTGTTGCAAGAATGTTGTGAAACTTGAAAGGGTACTGAAAAGATTTACAAGGAAGTTGCCAGGGTTGAAGAATTTGAGCTACAGGGAGAGGCTGTATAGGCTGTGGCTGTTTTCCCTGAGCATTGGAGGCTATGGGGTGACCTTCTAAAGGTTTACAAAATCGTGAGGGGCATGGATAGAATAGATAGACAAGGTCTTTTCCCTGGGGTGGAGGAGTCCAGAACTAGAGGGCATAGGTTTAGGATGAGAGGGGGAAGATATAAGGGTCCTAAGGGACAACTTTTTCAGGCAGATGGTGGTGCATGTATGGAATGAGCTGCCAGAGGAAGTGGTGGAGACTGGTACAATGACATTATTTAAAAGGCGTCTGGATGGGTATATGAAGGATTTAGCAGTATATGGGCCAAGCGCTGGAAAATGGGACTAGACTAATTTAAAATATCTGGTCGACATGGACGAGTTGGACTGAAGGGTCTGTTTTCGTGCTGTACATCTCTTTGACTCTTTGATTCTATAGCGTCTCAGCAATGCCATGTTGCATAACCCTCCAATTAGCCACTTCTTTTAAGGCCCTACCATGAAGTCCATTAAGACACAAGGACTTTTCAGCATGCATCTCCATCAATTTTCTAAGTATCATTTCCTTTCTTTCATCCTCAAATGCCTTCATTTCCTGAATTGTAGCTATTTCTGGGATGCTACTTATATCCTCTATGGTGAAGACTAATTCAAGATTTCTGTTAATTCATTGCCTTTTTTGCCATTACTAATTCCACAGACCCATGTGCTCCAGGACAATGTTCACTTTGTTAACTTTTTTCCTTTACAACCATCTATCAGAACTTTTACTATCTTTTTAATATTTCTAAACAGCCTTGTCTTGTATTCTAATCCTTCTTACTCTTATACTCATGCTTTGCTTTTTTAAATAATCTGTCCAAATTTCTGATCTGCAGCCCATTTTTGCAGAATCACGTGTTTTCCTTTTATATTTGACACTTAACTGATCTCCAACTTATTTTGTTAACCACAAGTGGTAAAGCTTCCTCTTAGAAATTTATATCCTCATTGGAATATACGTAATCTGTGCATTCAGAAGTATTTCACTAAATGTTTTCCAACACTTTTTTTCTCTTGACCTATCCCAGAACCTAATTTTCAGATTCACTTTAAATAGCTCTGCCTTTGTGTCCACGTAATTGCCCTTATTTATGTTTCTAAAACTAGTCTTGGACCCACTCCTCCCTCCCTCAAATTAAATGTAAAATTCAATCATATTACAGTGCCCCAGAGAGCCTTTACTATGAGATCATTAATTAATCCTAACTCATTGCCCAACCAGATCGAATATAGCTTTCTCATGATTGATTCCAGAACGTGCCAGTTCAAGAAGCTACCCTAGAAACATTCCATGAACACCTACTCGATGCTATATTTGCCCATTTGATTTTTCCAGTGGGTTTAAACCTGTCACGATTATTTGCTGTACACTTCTAACAAGATCTCATTATTTATTCCTTTATACTCCATCCTACTATGTGATTGCTGCTAGGGTACATAACAGTAATGACGTTCTGCCTTTATCATTTCTCAGTTTGAACTAAAGTGCTTAGACTTGCTCATTTCCCAAACTCTGTTTTGTACTAGTACCATCATTAATTCAGAGAAGAATCCCTCCAGCTTTTCCTCACTACCTGTCCTTCCTAAATTCCTTGTACCCATCAATATTCAGATTCAAAGCAATTTCATCTTTCAGCCTTGTCTATCAGATCATACTAATTTATTTCTACTTGCAATATCTGTTTTAATCTGAATGCTGCATGCATTCTAATGCAGAGCCTTTACTTTTGCCCTTTTTACTTTGTAATTGCAAGTCTTCTATGCTGCTTCCATTTCTGGAAGTTGTCAGATCTTTGTCAATTGATGAACTGTTTCCTTATTAAAGATTATTTTTTGAAATTCTACAAAGGCATTGATAAAATATATAATAATACAAAGTTGCTACAGAAGCACAGTGCACACAATCATACCAAAATAATTTTTTTTTATTCCTCTTGAGATTAGATAGCTGCAGAGGATTAAGATGCATTTTGTTCTGATTTTTTAGCCATCCAGAGGTCTGGAATAGGTTTGATGAGCACAAATAGTCCTTTCCTATCAGCCAATTTCGTGTGTCGCAAATATTGTTAAAATACATAACGAACCAATGATGGAACATCAATATTTTCTGTTAACTAAGCATTACAAGACTTACTATTCCTCTTTGCTTCTATTTATACAAGTACTGTCCATTATAAAAATCATTTGACACCTTTCCATACAAATTAAAGGGACCTACAGAGAACAATTTCTCTAACATGGTCAACTGTTCAGAAAGGTAAAATCAAAAGCAATGATTGACAGAAATTGATTAAGAATGCATTGAAACAGCAACTAGAATGTTCAAAGGGTAATATAAATGAAGGAGCTCTTCACATTGCAACCTTGGATTCCAGCAAAATGTCAGCAATATCAATACAGAACAAAAAAAGTTGTATGTTAAGTGCAATTGAAATTATAAGACTGTAGGGGTAAATTTCCTTTGGGCTTCATCTGCGCAGTTGAAGTATCTTAAGCAAAACCCAATTGACATATATATGTGACAAGTGCATAAGGAATTTACCTTGAATGTGAAAACAAGTAGTGACAAAGATTTTTCCGTTTGCGTAGTACTAATGATCTCAGAGTGAAAGAGCTCCTGGGCATTATAATATGATTGAATTTTACATTTAATTTGAGGGAGAGAAGAATGGGTCCAAGACTAGTTTTATAAACATAAACAAGAACAATTGTGTGGACTTAAAGGCAGAGCTAACTGAAGTGAACCAGAAAACCAGGTTCTGTGGTAGGTCAAGAGAGATGGCATTGGCAGACTTTTAGAGGGATATTTCTTAAAGCACAGAATGGATATATTCCAATGAGAATAAAAAGTTCTAAGAGGAAGATTTGCCATTTGTGATTAACAAAATAAATTAAAGGTCAGTTAAATATGAAATATAAAAGGAAAGCAAATGATTATGCAAAACTGGTTTGCAGGTCAGAAGACTGGAGAGATTATTTTAAAAAGTAAATAATGAGTATAAGATTACAAAGAATTAGAATATAAAATCAAGCTACTTAGAAATATTTTTAAAATAGTAAGAGTTCTGAAAGACAATTATAAAGGAAACAAAGTGAACATGGTCCTGTAGCAAATGAGTCTGTGGAATTAGTAATGGCAAATAAAGAGATGAACTGACAGGAATTTTGCAGCAGTCTTCACCACAAAGGAGGCTAGTAACATCCCAGAAAAAGATGCAGTAGAGGAAATGAAAGGGTAGCATAAGGAACAACCTTTCTGTGATCTTTCCCTTTGTTCTTTACTGTCTCGCAATCTTGTCTCTTCTTTTATGTTAGCTTGCTATTTTGCTCTATTTTTCATGCTGGATTAAGCTTTTGTTTTTTTAATTCATGTTTTCTGATGATGCAAATCTTTTTCTGATGATGTCCATAATCTTGATTTGTGATGTCTGACCTGCCAAGGTCAAGTTTAAATGTTTGTGCCTTTTCCCCTCATTGTATTGTTTTTCCATGCTTGCTTATGCTCTCTTGTCTCTGAATTAGAAGTCTAGATTGGTACTCCAAGGCAGAACAAGGGGAGTGCTGTCCTGTTAGAGGTACCTTCTTTTGGATAATATATTAAATTGAAGCCTATCTATTCTCACAAAATGATGCAAAAAAACCTATTAACACTATTTCAAGGATGAGCACGGGATTTACGCAGTGCTTTCTGTCCATTATCTCTTCATAAGCATTACAAAAATAGATTGTCTGGTCATGATCACACTGTTACTTGAGGAAGATTGTGGTGCACAAATTGACTGCTGTGTTTCCTGGTTTGCAACAATGACTGCATTTCATAATAGCTCATTGGAATGTAAAGTGCTTTAGGACATCCTGTGGCAGTAAAAGGCAGTGTAGAAATAGATATCTTTCTTTTTTCTTTTCCATGACCTTGTTCTTTGATCAATGTTATCTTATGCTCTTATTTCTACCATCCTTTCTCCTCATATGTTTGTGTCCAATTCATCATTCCTTAAGTTCTCAGATTCTCAGATTCATTTATTCCTGTAGATTCACAGAATTGTTACAACTCAGAAGGAGGCCATTCCAACCATCCTGTCTGCAATGGTTCTGTTAGTGAATGATAATCTCCTTCCTTTTCCCCAATGCCCTGCAGGCTATTTCTATCCAAGTAATTATCCAATGCTCTCTTGAATGCCTCAAATGAACCTTCCTCCACTACCTTTCCAGGCAGTGCATTCCATGCCCTAATTGCTTTGTAAAATAGTACTTTTGGTCCTTCAATCATCCTTGCTTCATTTGTACATCAGTTTAAATCTATACCCTCCTGTTCTTTTCTCTAATACAAACAGGAACAGCTTCTCCTTATACACTCTGTCCAGCCCGTTCATGGGCTGATTTTGGAAACATCTATCAAATCTCCTCTCAGCCTTCTTCCCTCTGTAAGTAGAACAATGCTGACGTCTTCAATCTATCCTCATAACCAATGCTTCTCATTCCCGGAATGATTCTTGTAAATCGCTTCTGCATTTTCTCCAATGCATTCACGTCTTTCCAAAAATAAGATGCTCACAGCTGAACACAATACTTTCTTAGAAACATAGAATATAGGAGCAGAAGTGGACCATTCAGTCCTTTGAGCTTGCTGCACCTTTCAATATGATCATGGCTGATTCGCCAACTCAGTACCCTGTTCCCACTTTCTCCCCATATCCTTTGATCCCTTCAGGTCTAGGAAATATATCTTCAATGTTTTGACCTTAATAGTTTCTTAAGGCAGATAATACTGCTTGTTCACCGCTGTCTGGGTGAAGAAATACCTCTTCATCCTTGTCCCAAAAGGCTTCCCTAAGCTATGACCCCTCATTCCCTGGGGAACCTCCTTTCCCCCAGCCAAAAAAAATCAGACACATCCTTTCTGCTTGTACCATGCTTAATCATGGAAGAATTTTATAGGTTCCTATGAGCTCCCCCTCATCCTTCTGAACTGTAGTGAATATATTCCTAACCAATCTGGTCAGTCCCTATACATCTGTCTCATCATCCTTGTTTTTCCATAGCTTTGATTCTCTTTCTTTTTTTTTACTCTAAACTGTCTGTAGGCAATGTTTGTACTGCAGCAGATGGTACACCAGTTCAGTGGATTTTTTTCTCACATTCAGCTGGCAAAAGTACATTGCGTTTACATAGATGCCATTGAAACACTTGGCTAATTACTTTTCAGGTGACAGTGATGCTTCTAAAATCTTTGCTCTTGCATTATATATGTAACCGTTGACAGCCACCAGAACCCTCTCCATCTGTCATGTCAACTTGCCTTCTTCAATATTAGACCACCAAAGTTAATTAACTTTCTTAGAAATTGGGCTGAATATTGCCAATTTATGGTTTCTGTTGAATGAAATTCATGGCATCCAGCCTTCCAGGCCCATGGGGACTTTTCTTCATCAATCCTTCGTTCTTGGTCTCATTAATCATGCAACAGCTTCAACGGTGCCTGTCTTATGGATTTCTGCTGCAGGTGCATTTTCTCTTGCTGCTTGTGGCATATTTGAACCCCAATTCTACTGCACTTCAGACACTGCAAACCAAGAACTGCCTTTCACACTCTGGTCCTGCACTGTTATCTCAAGGGGAATGGCCCAGAAAGCAAGTTAGCTCGTCAGTTTACTCTCAGGAATCTGGAAGTGCTGGTTGATGGGATGGTGGAGAGGAGAACAGTGGTCTATCCTGCGGACTGGAAAAGGAAGCCATGCCACCAGACCCAGACAAACTGGACCACAATACTAACTTGGGTCAGTGCAGTTTCTGTGTGAAATGCAATAGATAACAGTGCGGGAAGAGACTTAATGATCTTCCATCTTCCACAAAGTCAGGAGCTATTGTCTTCCCTCTGCTATCATGTACTCACAATGCCACACTCACTCTGACTCTGTCATTGTACACACCTCTCATCTAGGCTCACAAGAGTACAACTCTTATAGCTGCATATATCATGTCTGCTAAACAGCTCTCACTTACCTCATTTTCTCAAACTATCAACCTTACTTACTGTCACCTCAATTAGCAGGGACACCTCGCTATCATTTCTGCTCATTCGTCACCATTAAATACCCTTTTAGCCACTTCCATCATTATCCCTCTCTTTGTCTCATTGTAGGAAGAATTGGCCCACCCTCTGGACTGACATCTCCATAGCACCCTGAAGGATATCTCTGGAACCCCCCACCGGACCAGCTGCACTTTGCCTGCAGGGCTGACAGTGGTCCAATCACTGATTGGATTCTGATTGACCCTTTGACTGTGGCAATACTCCTGATGGACTGGTCTGACTTAATCCAATCCTGATTGTTCCCTTTTGACCTTGAAACATGGCCGTTTGGTTGAAGTACATGCAATGCTGTTGCTGCATAAACTGCTGGCAGATGCTAAAGCTGTGACATTGACATACCCCAGGGCCATACAGTAATACATCCACCCTTTGACTGTTCAGTGGTCTGACAATGATAAAGTGTCTGCCTTTTCCTCTGTGCTAAAAAAAATGTAAGTTGCGGAGGCTGTGAGCCTCTGGTAAGCAGGTCTCCAAGTAATTAAGCCACCAAGTGCTAAGAAATGAATCTATAGCAGTAAAATAGGTCCTGTCCAAATGTATGTGAGTCCCTGCAAGTAAAGTGACCTAGAAGTAGTATGCGAGTTGCTGGTCTTCCTGATGTCCAAACTGAAATTCTGAAGGCTAAAGAGCAGACATGATAATGTGGTGAGGCTAGGGGTTTGCTGATGCACTCATATATGGATCCAAGGCAGATGACAAAACTGTTGTGGAGCATGCAGAGATATGTGGTGAAGACAGAGTTGGAATAGGGCCTGGAAAAACAATTCATGAGCTGTTGCTGCTGTCAGTTAACCATGCTGATCTTCATATTGGTGTCAGACCTCCTGGGCAGTGCCCTGCTATTCCTGAAATCATCTCAAATGTAAAAAAATTGATTAAAATTGTTCAATTTTACATAAACAGATAAGTCTAATTCAGAGTTTTTATTACTAACAATAAAATCACAGCCAATGTCAAGAAAGAAGCATAAATTGCTAACTTATAATTCTACAATTTAAATACTACCCACTTCTGCTCCTTGGAGCAAAAATCACCAGTTTGGTGATTTGATTTCCTTCGATTCCCTTCCAATTTGTTTTGATTCTTTGTTGAGGATGTGAGGTTGTGAACATACTGATTTTTAACTTATCATTTGTTGATTGGAGATTTATCCTCTCAATGTCTTTGAAGGTAGCATTTCCCCTTTTCCTTTTCCTTTCAAGAAAGGAAATGCAGAGATGGAGAGAATAACTGACTCCTTGGAATTTTCTTCTTCAATCACAGAAAGGAAAGAAAAAGCATTTGGATGCTTCCTTTTCTCACAAGCTGGATGTCTCTGCAATATTGTCTAAGCACAAAGCTGTAGGCCACATTCTCAGGAACCAATCAAGAAGTTGTTACTATGCTGAGCACTTATAGAGTCATAGAGTCATAGAGATGTACAGCACGGAAACAGACCCTTTGGTCCAACCTATCCATGCCAACCAGATATCCCAACCCAACCTAGTCCCACCTGCCAGCAACCGACCCATATCCCTCCAAACCCTTCCTATTCATATACCCATCCAAATGCCTCTTAAATGTTGCAATTGTACCAGCCTCCACCACTTACATATAGAATTGGTCCTGCTTGAAAAACCAGTCAAATGTCTATCACTGGGCAAAACTGTCCTGATTACATGGAGCTAAGGTATCTATTATCCTGCTTTTAATTGCCTGAATGAGGCAACACCATCCATAAAAATGAGACTGTTGGACTATTAATGAGACAGATGTATGAAAATTAGGTCATCGGTGCCCTTTTGTGACATTCTCAATTCAGTGTTTAAACCTTAAGGAGAAAGTTGGAAATTCTTTTCTTAATGTTGACATACTGCATTTTTCCTTTTTGTCATATTTTCACATGTTTCTTGCAATTGCTCATCCATCCATTGATTTGAAAACCATGATTGTTGTGAATTCGTATTTATACCTTTCTTTGCTCTATTCATCTCAAAATTCGTTTACGCTGGAAGTGCAATACATAATTACACAGTAAGTGCCATTGAGCACTTGTGAAAGATGACAACAACAGTCTAGCTACTGAACTCATTTAAGAACAGAATAAAAATGTTTGAAAGAGAGTAAAAGGGACAATGGAGGAGCAGGGTGAAATCAGGTTCACAAACAGAAAGAATACAAGGAAAAGTAATACTCGATTGAGAGTCAGCAAAATAACAGATGGAATAGAATAAACGTTGCAATTCAAAAAACAAGAAAAGGAAACAAAGGAGCAAGCTGATTGATATCCTTTTTAAGATCCTGAATGGTTTACATTGACAAAAGCCTGATTTTCTATAAAGTTGGAAAGACCGTGTATGTAATCCAGTCCAGAATCCAGACATCTGACCTCTCAATCCAGCATTCAGTTTGTCAGGGCATTTAGGTGTTGGGGATGTAGGAATGGTTTGGTGGGGAGAGCATAGGGAGTAGCTGAAAGGAACAGGACAGGAAATACTTTACTCATTATTAACTTGCGAAGGCTGCAGCAGATTTAAAAGTGCAGAGTAGTTTTAATCACCAGGACATGTGGAAAAACAACTTGTGGTCTTTAGACATTTGAAGGAATGGTCTAAGCCTACTAAATTTCATTGAAAACTAAGGACCCCTTTTGAGAAAAGTTAGGCATTCCATTGGAATTGTTAAAAGTAGACATGAGTCAAAAAATGACCACAGTCTGATTAGATTCCCTACAGTGTGGAAACAGGCCCTTTGGCCCAACTAAGTCCACACCAACCCTCTGAAGAGCAACCCACTCAGATCCATTCCCCTCTGACTAATGTACCAAACACCACAGGCAATTTAGCATGGCTAATTCTCCTAACCTGCACATCTTTGGACTGTGGGAGGAAACTGGAGTGTCCCCACACAGGCACAGGGAGAATATGCAAACTCCATGCAGACAGTTGCCTGAGGTGGGAATTGAACCCAGGTCCCTGGTACTGTGAGGCAGCAGTGCGAACCATTGAGCCACTGTGCTGCCATCTTTGGAACAGTCAAATTGTTTAAGTACCTTGCCCGTTAAAATTTTGAAACAAATCAACCAGCTGAAGATGAAAAAACATTAGTGCTTGCAATCTCAAAAGATGTTTAAAGACATAAGCCTCAAGTGTTCATTTTACAATTAGTACTGTTTGGCTATTTCCAGAACCTATCATTAACACAGTTGGGTCCCGTAAATCCACAGTCCGATTGACAGTTGAGAGAGATAATAAAGTGATTAGCTTATGTTTTTGGAACTGTAGATTATGACCCCAGTTGTGTCTATATGGCTAGCATAGATGAGTTAAAAGGAAACTAGACAAATACATGATGGAGAAAGCAATTGAAGGATATGTTGATGGGATTAGATGAATAAAAGGAGGCTTACATGGCATGTCACAATCCTGATGGGAGAATTGTGCTGGAATTCCAGCCCCAACATTCCATGAGCTGTCACAAATGTATAAATGAGCAATTAAATCACTAAAATGGTTAATTTACCCGAGTTTGAGCTCTGTCTAAGATAACAAAAGTGATGATCACCTTATTGGGATTGTATTATAGACCCCCCCAACAGTCAGTGGGAAATTGAGAAACAAACTTGTAAGGAGATCTCAGCTATCTGGAAGAATAATAGGGTGGTTATGGTAGGAGATTTTAACTTTCCAAATGTAGACTGGGACTGCCATAGTGTTAAGGGTTTAGATGGAGAGGAATTTGTTAAGTGTGTACAAGAAAATTTTCTGATTCAGTATGTGGATGTACTTACTAGAGAAGGTGCAAAACTTGACCTACTCTTGGGAAATAAGGCAGGGCAGGTGACTGAGGTATCAGTGGGGGAGCACTTTGGGGCCAGCGACCATAATTCTATTAGGTTTAAAATAGTGATGGAAAAGGATAGACCAGATCTAAAAGTAGAAGTTCTAAATTGAAGAAAGGTCAATTTTGACGGTAGTAGGCAAGAACTTTCAAAAGCTGATTGGGGGCAGATGTTCTCAGGCAAAGGGATGGTTGGAAAATGGGAAGCCTTCAGAAATGAGATAACGAGACTCCAGAGAAAGTGTATTCCTAAGAGGGTGAAAGGGAAGGCTGGTAGGTATAGGGAATGCTGGCTGACTAAAGAAATTGAGGGTTTGGTTAAGAAAAAGAAGGAAGCATATGTCAGGTATAGACAGGACAGATCGAGTGAATCCTTAGAAAAGTATAAAGGCAGTAGGAGTATACTTAAGAGGGAAATGAAGAGGACAAAAAGGGGACATGAGATAGCTTTGGCAAATAGAATTAAGGAGAATCCAAAGCGTTTTTACAAATACATTAAGGACCAAAGGGTAACTAGGGAGACAATAGGGCCCCTCAAAGATCAGCAAAGTGGCCTTTATGTGGAGCTGAGGAGATGGGGCAGATACTAAACGAATATTTTGCATCAGTATTTACTGTGGAAAAGGATATGGAAGATATAGAAAGTAGCGAAATAGATGGTGACATCTTGCAAAATGTCCATATTATAGAGGAAGAAGTGCTGGATGTCTTGAAATACATCAAGGTGGATAAATCCACTAGAACTCTGTGGGAGGATAGAGAAGTGCTTGCTGGGCCTCTTGCTGAGATATTTGTATCATCGACAGTCATAGGTGAAGTGCCTGAAGACTGGAGGTTGGCTAACATGGTGCCACTCTTTAAGAAGGGTAGTAAGGAGAAGTCAGGGAACTATAGACCAGTGAACCTGACGTCAGTGGTGGGCAAGTTGTTGGAGGGAATCCTGAGGGACAGGATGTATGTGTATTTGGAAAGGCAAGGATTGATTAGGGATGGTCAACATAGCTTTGTCCATGGGAAATCATGTCTCATAAACTTGATTGAGTTTTTTGAAGAAGTGACAAAGAGGACTGATAAGGGCAGAGTGGTAGATGTCATCTATATGGACTTTAGTAAGGCGTTCAACCAGGTTCCCCATGGGAGATTGGTTGGCAAGGTTAGATCTCACAGAATAAAGGGAGAACTAGCCATTTGGATACAAAACTGGCTCAAAGGTAGAAGACAGAGGGTGGTGATGGAGGGTTGTTTTTCAGACTGAAGGCCTGTGACCAGTGGAGTGCCACAAGGATCAGTGCTGGGTCCTGTAAGAGGTACAGTTAGTAAGTTTGCAGATGACACCAAAATTGGAGGTGTAGCGGACAGCGAAGAAGGTTACCTCAGATTATAATAGGATGTGGATCAGATGGGCCAATGGGCCAAGAAGTGGCAGATGGAGTTTAATTCAGATAAATGCGAGGTGTTGCATTTTGGGAAAGCAAATCTTAGCAGGGCTTATAAACCTAATGGTAAGGTCCTAGGGAGTGTTGCTGAACAAAGAGACCTTGGAGTGCAGGTTCATAGCTCCTTGAAAGTGGAGTCGCAGATAGATAGGATAGTGAAGAAGGCATTTGCTATGCTTTCCTTTATTGGTCAGAATATTGAGTACAGGAGTTGGGACATCATGTTGCGGCTGTACAGGACACTGGTGAGGCCACTTTTAGAATACTGCTTTCTATTCTGGTTGCCCTGCTATAGCAAGGATGTTATTAAATTGGCAAAGGTGCAGAAAAAGATTTACAAGGATGTTACCGGGACTGGAGGGTTTGAGTTAGAAGGAGAGGCTGGGCCATTTTTCCCTGGAATGTAGGAGGTTGAGAGCTTATCTTACAGGAGTTTATAAAATCATGAGAGACATAGTTAAGGATGAATAGCAGAGGCCTTTTCTCTAAGGTAAGGGAGTTCAAAATTAGTGAGTATAGGTTTGAGATGAGAGAGGAAAGATTTAAAAGGGACCTAAGGGGAATGTTTTCACACACAGGGTAGTGCACATATAGAATCAACAGCAAGAGGAAGTGGTAGAGGCAGTTAAAGGACATTTGGAAACGTACATGGATAGGAAGGGTTTAGAGTGATGTGAGCCAAATGCAGGCAAATGGGGCTAGTTTAGTTTGGGAAACCTGGTCAACATGCATGAATTGGACTGAAGGGTCTATTTTCATGCTGTAGGGCTCTATGTATCTGAGTTTTGTGGGCAATGGTGAGATACATGGAAAGGTACAAAAATGGAAACATTAGAATCTTGCATCAAGAAAAATAATTCCAACTTCTTTCTTAATGTTCAAACAGCAACTTCAAAATCTCACTCATGAGTGAAGACTAACTTATTCCATTGTATTTGCATCTCAATAATAACTCAACTTGCCAAATTTTTATGTAATTTGCAATTCTCCTCTTTTTTCTCTGAGAAACCAATATTACAAACGCCGAGCATGGAAATTACCATAGAATCCATAGGCCAGAATGGCAGTCATAGCCTGGATGAGGTGATCATATATTGTCATCAAGATAACTTCTTAGAGCAGAACTTGCAGGAACCAACCAGAAATCAGGGTATTTGGAATTCGTATTATGTGAAGTGACAGGATGAATTAATGAATTTGGAGGAAAGGCACTTCTAGATAGCAGTGAGCAAAATATGATTGAAGTTTACATCCAGTTTGAAAGGAATCGGATTGGAGCTAAGATTCTATTTAAACTTCAAAAAGAGCACTATGTGGACACACAAACTGAGCTAGCTAAAGTGAACTGGCATGCCAGGGTAAGGGATAGATCAATGGAGACACAATGGCAACACTTAAGAGGACATATTTAAGAATACTCAGAATGAAAATATTCCTACCCTGAAGGAAAATTCTAAAGTGAAGACCCACTATCTGTAGTTAACTAAAGAAATTAGGGAAAGCATCAACCTTAAGAAAATGAATACAACTGTGTCAAGACAATTGGAAAGTCAGATGATTGGTCAGATTACAAGGAAAAAAAAGCAGCAAATAACTAAAAGACTAGCTAGGAACATAAAAATGGATAGCTAGAGTTTCTGTAGTTATTTAATAAGGAGAAGGTGAAATACTGTGAGTGTTGGTGCTAGCAAGTGGGAATGCAAAGCTAGTATGATAAGGAGGAAATAGCAGATGTAGTGAACAAATATTTTGCTTCTATTTTCATTATAGAGGATAGAAAAAAAACAACTGTAGCTAGAACTCATCCTGAGTTCTAGAAAGAGAGAAAGGACCTTAGTAAAGTTACAATCACAAGGCAAACTCTACTATGCACACTGGTGACACAGAAGGCTGGATCCAGAAAAAAATCGTCATATAGTCTTAAAATAAGTTGCTAATGAAGTAGTTGATGTATGAGGTGTTAGTTTTTCAAACTTCATTAGATTCAGGAAAGGCTCCATCGGACAGGAAAGTAGCAAAACTAACCCCTGTATTCAAGATGGAAGGGAGACAGTCAATTTAAAATAATATAGTCTAGTTACTTTGAAGTCTGTCTTGGGAAAATAACATCAAAGAGATTAAAGCTGCCCACATAGAAAAACTCAAGGTAAGTGGTAATGTTCAGTACTGTTTTGTTAAAGGAAAATCTTGTTTAAACAATTTATTGGAATTCTTTAGAAACAGGGGAACAGGAGGAGGCCATTCAGTCCTTCGAGCCTATTCTAGCATTCAATGAGATCATGGGTGGTCTGTAGCATAACTCCATTTACATGCCCTGGGCCCATGCCTTTATATAACAAAAATTTGTCAATCGCAGATTTAAAATTAAAAACTCATCCATCATCCATTGTCATTTGTGGAAGAGTTCCAAGATTTTGAAGCAGTAATGTGTGTTATGGGTAAAGGAGAGTCCTTAAAAGTATGGTACTTTACTTTTCAGAAGGTATTTCATAAGATGCCACATAAAGTGTTATTGCAGAAAATAGAAGCTCATGATATAGAGGAATGTTTGTCTGTTTGGTAGCATGAGATGTGGGAAGTCCTGCAGGGGGTCTGTGCTGGTCACTCAATATTTTACAGTTTATCTCATTGGCTTGGATGAGGAGAGTGAAGGTATGAAAGCTAAAATCATATACAACACAAAAATAGGTAGGAAAGCATGTTGTGCAGATCTGTAAGGAGGTTGCAGATGATGTAGATAGGTTCAGTGAGTGAGAAAACATTCAGCAGATAGAGAATGATATGGGAAAATATGAAGTTGTTCACTTTGGCAGGAAGAACGAAAGAACAAAATGTTACTCAAACAGAAAATAATGGCAGAATACTGTGCTGCAGAGGGATTTAGGTGTTGTCGTACATGAAAAATAGTTTGTGTAGTTAGAGTACATAATTGCAAAGATGAATGGAATATTATAAGTGGACTTGAGCATGAAAACGTGGATATTATACCTCAGTTATACAGAGCATTTGTCAGACCACATCTTGAATATTGTGGGCAGTTGTGGTCTGCTTGTTTAAGGAATGTTGCAAACGCTTTTGAAGCAGTTTAGAAAAGGATCACTAGATTAATATTTGGAATGAATAGATTGTCTTAGGATTTGAGGTTGGTGTTATATTCACTGGAGTTTAGATGAATGAGAAGTGTTGATTGAAGCATATAACATCTTGCAGTTATGAAGAAAAGCCACATCAGACTAAAAATGTTAGCTCTGTTAAGCAGCATTTTCTGGTTTCACTTAGCCCATCAAGCCTGCTCCACCATTTAATTAGATCATGTCTAATCATCTGCCTTTATGCCATTTTCCAAAATTACTTCCGTATCTATTCATATCAGCAGTCTCCATAAATCTATCGATTTCTGTCTTGAACATGCTCAGTGATTGAACTTCCACAGTCCTCTGGGGTAGGAAATTTCAAAGACTCACCAAGTAAAATAGTTTCTTCTCATCTCTGTCTGTAATGTTGAGATAATTATCCTGAGATAATTATCCTGAGATAATTATTCTGAGGGTATAATCCTTAGTTTTAAACTCACCAGCCTGTCATGCCCTAGAAGAGTTTTGTAAATTTCAATAAGTTCACACTTCCTTGATAAAACTCTCAGGCATACAGACCCTCAATCTCTCTTCAAAGGGCAATCCTGCCATCCCATTGCATCAACTATCACATTGTTGAAAGGGTGCTTATTACAAGTTTGAACTGTTGAGTTTAATGTGCACATCCAACACAAATGATTGGGAGGTTGAAGGTGAGATGCTAGTTATATGAGACAAGTAGAGGTGCAGGGTATACTCATCAACAAGTTATGACAATTTGCAACTCATGGTGTATCTTTCATTGACCTGAACATGCTGACTGATCTGTATGTTAATAATGGTTTGAGTTGTGAGCCTGCTATTATTTGCCCAGTAATATTTGACCCCATATCATTAATTGAAGAATAAATCATATGGGGAGGTGACAGCCTAATGATATTATCACTAGACTGTCAGTATGGAAACTCAGATAGTGTTCTGAGGACCTGGTTTCAAATCCTACCATAGCAGCTGGTGGAGTTTGAATTCAATTTTGAAAATTCTGGAATTAAAAATGTAGTGATGATTACAGGTCCATTGTTCAAAAAGTCCCATCTGGTTCACTAATGTCCTCTAGGGAAGGAAACTGCCATCCTTACATGGTCTGGCCTACATGTGACTCCAAACCCACAGCAATGTGGTTAACTCTTAACTACCCTCTGGGCAAGTAGGGATGGGCAATAAATGCTGATCTAGCTAGCGACGCCCTCATCCCATGAATTAAGTTTTAAAAATGTCTATTTGGGGCTCACCCCAATTCTCACCTAAACATAGGATGGGTAAGACTGCAGCAAATAAACTGTTTCATGTTTTTAATCACTTGTCATTCAGTTCTGTTTTCCAATCTTGCTTCATCTTATTTCTATGAACCTGCTTCTTCATGTACCCTCTTCCATTCTTTGCTCAGTTCCTCCCTTTCCTCAGACCTCAGCCTCTTTCCTTTTTCATTGTTGCTTTTATTCTACTGCTTTAGTTCCGTTTCTCTTCTTTTCTTCCTCATTTGTCAT